>NC_092534.1:10945000-12145000 GCF_037038585.1 Patagioenas fasciata
ATGTTTGGATAACCTTTCCATGGCTCCCCAGGCCGAAACTCTAGGAACACATTCAGAAAAGAAGCTTATTTTGTTTGCTGGTTATTAGCAGGAGACAGCTGTCTAAACAATACATCCCTTAACGACTGAAACTCCAACACCTTTTAAGCATTTCATTTACTCAATTTAGTCTTTGTTTTGTTTCATTCACTTCATTTCTAGTTTTCTGGTCCCATCTCACCAGGGTAAAATCTCAAAGCAGGGCAATGTACTTTGTGCAATGAAACTACCACTCTCAATTTCAATCTGCCAAGAACGCGGCCTCGGTGCTCTGTACCATGTCCCTGTCCCTGCGCAGGTGACGAGCGTGGGGCCGTACCTGGTGGCCAGTTGACACTGCTAGAGCCATTGGGCGATTTGGCACGGGACCAGCCATCCCCAATGGATCCAGGAGGGCTGGCTGGTGAATTACTGCTGTTCAGAAAGTCGTAGGGAACAAACGGAGACTCTTCCAGCCTAAAACCACTTGAAATAGCACCTAGTGGAAAAGAAAAAAAAAACACATTAAATATTTTGCATAGCATATTTTTATATATCTATATGGAAACATGCCCTTGTAAAGCATTCATACTGTCCCCTTATGATCTCAAGTTATACAGAAGTCACACAGGATTATATAATCTAAAATGAAATGTCTCTGAATAATTCAGGAGAAAACCATAAGAATAATCTTTTAATCTTAAGTAAAATATTAATTCAAGAGGGTAAGAGCATTCTGTGAAAGTACAGCTGGGTAACAGGGGTAGTGAATATATTCCATAATGGGAGGGTTTGTGGAAGAAACGTCTACAAAACTGAAGGATCTTGAGCTGCTGCAAAACTCTCTAAATTCTACTCAGATTCCTGGAAGGAGGGGGGGCGGGGGATGGAAAAAACCAAATCCCTGTAGGCAGAGCAAGGAAGGAAAGCACCGTACAGAATCAATTTGATTCTGTTCAAGTCATGTAAGGTAAAATTCAAAAAGTTACTAGACAGCAAAGCCAAAGATATTCTACATTTCCAAGGGAATGACTTTTACTAGTGATTCCATGCAATATGGAGTTCAAATAATCAAATTGCTAATACTCTCCAGAAAACACTGCCCCCCTCTGGAGTAACCCCTGCTCTGACCTGCGCTCATCTGCACGACCAGCAGAGGTTCCCAGTGCAGTACAGGACAGATCCGCTAGATGCTTAAGGCAGCAACTTATTTCACAGTACTAAACCAGCTGACAACTCCAAAAATATCCAAACAATCTGAAGACTGAACAGTAACAGGAGACCAGAGACATTTTGTAACTATCTTTAGAAACAGAACCTTTGTGCCACAGACTCAGATTTTTACTGGATGAGATTTCAAGCAACTGAAACAGTTGAAATATCGTATGAATCCTGATTACTGGAGTGAAATACGAAGAAACCAAGCTCACCTACACTAAAACTACGTACAGCAACGGTACTAGTTTATCCCTTCTAAGCTCTCCCCATTTTCAGGATGCGAACGTACACATTCATAACCAAAACCTGCAATTAAACATGTCAGACATGACCAGAACGCATGCACACCAAGTTAAATTCCCACAAATCACCTTAAGGCCAGAAGGGCGTGGGGAAAGAAAACTACAAAATCTAAAGCTTTTGGTGTAAAAGTATATGAAGCATTCCAATCCAGACCAAGGTAAACCTAGTGGCAGTAGTCACACTTAAAGAAAAGTTTGGTTAAAAAGGAATCCTGCACAATGCTTCTGCTAAATCTGGTCATAAGATCACTTAAGGACATTCAAGAACAGCCACGGGCTGTGCACAAGGTGAGTCAAGTTCAGCACAACACGAACTCTGACAGCCAAAGGCAACACAGTCGTTACAATTACAGACCTAAATACAGCAAACCTGCATTTTATACCCAGAACGTGAAAATCTGATGGGTAATATCAAATGCTACTTAGTGACGTGTTCAACATACCATGTTTGCTGGAGTTTTGATCTAACGATGTGTTCACAGAAATGCTGTCTACTGTAGTCCATTTCCTCAACCGAGATTGTGGCTCTTTAATACTGTTCATATCCATGTTTACATTCAAGTTTGAGTTCATTCCTAAAAACATACAGAGCTTATGAAACACAGACTCAATGTTTTTCTTCTGCTAATTACCACTATTGCCCTAATAAACATTTAAGAGCATACTACTATGGTTATTTCATGCTTCTGTTTTTGAGAAACATTCTAGCATTGAATACAGTGACCTTACTACAGACAGCAGCTAAGCTAAGCGATGCAAAGCGCTCTGAGTTCTCAGCTGATTCTTCATGCAGAAATGTCAGCAGAAGGAGCCATTGAGGAAGCCAGAAAAATGAAAATGTCAACATCTAAAAAATGTGGCATTTCTAACGCAGGTCTAGCCCCAGCACAGCCAGCGCCCTCGTCTGTCTGAAGCAGAAGCGCTGTCCATTCAAGAGCTATGCTGGCTGTACAAGTCACTCTGGTCAGCAGAAGGGGGTGTCTGTACTCCCCTGTTCGGCAGAAGTTCTGTACTGGTGTCTGCACTTACCACCTCATTCTCATTTGGGCTTCTGAACAGTAATACTGGCCCACTCCTCCATTTATCCTGTTCACATTGAATATCAAAACCTCACTAAGAGAAAACAAACTAACTTGTCTTTGCCTCTTCTAAGTTGTCTGTATTTCAAAATGAGAGAATCAACACAATGTCAACCCAAATCAGTCCAAACACCCGTGAGAACCAGCTCCTCTGGGCCTGAACAACCTGCCCACACTCTGGCCCCTGGCATATCTGCAAGATCCTGAACTCCCAGCCATGGGGGGCTGGCCCTGGATGGACACCAGGGACCCCCAAAGCTGCTCTATCACTCCCTCCTCAGCTGGGCAGGGGAGAGAAAATACCACAAAAAGCTTGTGTGCTGACATAAGGACAAGGAGATCACTCGGCAATTACCGTCATGGGCAAAACCGACTCAACTTAGGGAAAATTCATTTAACTTATTACAAATCAAAACAGAGTAGAACAATAAGAAATAAAAACTGAATCTTAAAACACCTTCCCCCACCCCTTGCTTCTTCCTGGGCTGAACTTCACTCTGATTTCTCCACCCCACCCCCGAGCAGCACAGGGGGACAGGACCAGGAGCTGCAGTCAGTTCACCATGTTGCCTTTGCTGCTCTTTCTTCCTCACACTCCTCCCCTGCCCCAGTGTGGGGTCCCACCCAAGGGAGACAGTTCTGCAGGAACTTCTCCAACGTGGGTCCTTCCACGGGCTGCAGCTCTTCACGAATGCTCCAGTGTGGGTCCCTTCCACAGGTCACAGCCTCCCTCAGGCATCCCCTGCTCCCCATGGGCCTCCATGGGCTGCAGGGCTCAATTCTTCACTAAATGGTTGAGACACTCCAGCAACCTACTATTTCTACCCTTAAGCTTTTATTTGTGGACTGTGTGTGGCTCCAGTTGCTCATATCACTACCCGGCTGTCCCGGGATAATTGATTTTCTCCCTAGCAGCTGGTATGGTGCTGTGTTCTGGACTGAGGACGAGAAAACAGGGATGCTGTAGTTACCGCTGAGCTGCTTCCACAGCATCAAGGCCTTTTCTGCTTCTCACCCCTTCAGGGAGGAAGCTGGGGGTGCACAAGGAGCCGGGAGGGGACACAGGACAGCTGACCCCACCTGAGCCCAGGGACACGCCGCACTCCGTATGTGAACAGAGGGAACTGGTGGGGGCTGCTGCTCAGACACTGCCTGGGCACTGGTTAGCAGGTGGCAAGCCATTGCATTGTCTTGTATATTCGTTACTATGATTATTTTCCCTTCCTTTTCTGTCCTATTAAACCTCCTGTATCTCAGTCAGTGAGTTTGACTTCTTCCCGCTCCTCTCCTCATGCCTGAGAGAGAGCGCAGGGCTGCGCAGTACGGAGCAAAACACAGCACCACCCCAAAGGAAACCCCAAGGATCCTCACGGACACTGCAGCTGATTCCTGAGGGATCTCAAAGCCATCTTATGTGCACTGCAGGTTCCTGAAATGTGGCAACGATTAAGGCGAGAAAGCGGCTATTTAACAACAGTACACAACAATTCCACTCAAGAAATGAAACTGAAAGGAACCCAAGGTAGGCAGGATGCAATCACTCAGCAGGAAGTTTGGTGAGAAAGTTAAATATTCCTTTCATTAGGCCTCACATAACGTCTCAGCTAAACGAACTCCGTGTGTACAGCTTGCCCTTGGAATGGACACAGCTGGTAGATCCCAATGCTCAGCAGCAGCAGCAGCTCCTCAGCAGCAGCCTGGAGCCAGGACTGGCCACAGCACAAGCCCCGGGTGGCACATGCAGCACAGCACGGCCTGTCCCACCGGACACCCGCCTGCAGCACACGGGCGGCAGCAGCGGCTCCATCGCACAGGCTTTGCTACAAAGGGCACTGAGGATACAAAGGAAATCAGCCCAATGGAAAGGACCCGATTAGAATAACACAGAAGAAAAGCGAACTGAAGAGGAGGAAAAAAACAGGGATAAGGAACAAGAGGAAAATGGTGAACAGTTGTAGTAAGTATAAGGCAGCATTAAAAAGGGACCTAAAGTAAGGAGAAAATATACAAGCCTGGAATTTCTGAAGTAGAAATTGGACAGAAGCCTGGAAATGTAGGGAGAAAGAAACAGGAGATGTTTGTATTTATGAATGTTCAGACCTTTTGCCTGAAATGAGACAACCATTCTTTAAAAATGCAGAGCTACAAGTTTTCTCTCCTGGACAAAACCACTAAAAGGGAAATAAACATTTTGTTCTACCTATTCAATTTCGGACTCATAGAAAAAAATTTTAAGATCCAAAGAAACGAGACGACACAAATGGATTCTTTGTATGGATTCTACTTCTACAAGTCCTTTAGCTCCAGGAATCATAACTGCAAAAGGACTTTGTGTCATCCTTGGGGACCCATAGGATAAAAAAGAAATAAAACGAGACAGACCTTCAAAAATGGAAAGTGTTTTGCACTGAAATACAGTCAACTTCTGGGAATGAACTACTTGTGAAAAAAGTCCTTTGGTGAACAAAGGTTACCGGATAAGCCCCAGAAGGAATTACTACTTCCATTAAAATCAGAAGTGCTACCAGGATTACAATCACTATTGTTTTCAGAGGAGGCAGGAGACGTGAAAAGAAACGCAGTGTCTCACACAAGCACCCAGTGACCGTATGAAATGAGCATGGAGACACTCACCTATCGGGAAGCTGCTGAACGCATTTATTGGTGATGGCCCTTTCTGCAGCTCAGGAGTAGCGTGAGGGATGACGTTCTCGAGGAAAGATTTCATGGAGGGTTGGTGGAGTGACTGCTGTTGAGAGGGTGGAGTTTGCTGCTTCATTAACAGGTTTGGATCAAGCTGACGGGACTGTTGCATCATCTGTTGCTGCATACTAAGAGATCGACCCTTAAAAAACCAGAGCAGTTACACTATAAATAAGCAAAAGCTTTTCCTTAAAGAAAGATAATTAAGCACATTTCTGGGTTCCACACAGCCGAGCACAGCAAAACCCCAGCATTAAGCTAAGTCACTCCGTTAAACTTGCCAAAACCCCATTCACTCTCGCACACTTCAATACAATTTGTAACAAGCAATGCGGCTCAGGAAGAAAATCAGTTTTTGAGGATAGTTTGAAAAGTTAATAATAAACATGTTTCTTTACCTGCTGCTCCTGCTGTTGACGACCACCAGAAGGCATGCTTCTTTGATTCTGCGCTTTTTGCTGCTGAGCCAACAACCGCTACGAGACAGTGTTTTGTGGTGGTTTTTTTTAAGAACAGTTTATAGCTGATGTAAGTCTCTACTTAGACTTTCAAACAGAACACAGGGTGACTGGCTTTGTTAGCTTACCTGTAACTGGGAGATCTGAGAAAGCTGGTTTAACTGGGACAGTTGATTCAACATGGCTACCTGTTGTGGGCCAAAAAGTGGGCTCAGGCCACCGTTGTTTGGTGCATACTTCAGTAATGATACTGGAACCTGCAAAACGGACCAGTGCAAAGAGTTAGACCAGATGTAGAATATTATAACCTTCTGTTGACAGTTACCTTGTTTCTGAAACACTGACAGAGCCAAATATGTTTTCAAATATTTACAGAGTAAGTATCAGCAACACCAATAAGCAAACCACAATTTTCTGAAGCAGTGTTTTGGTAGTTTATACATAGAATGTTCTATATAGTCAATTACCTGAGGGGACAGTAATGGAGGAGGCACTTGAGCACGTGGATTAGGCTGAGATGAATTAAGAGGTTGTGCTGGAGGCTGCTGCATGCTCCTGGGCTGTGCTGCTATGTTACCAACACCAAACATACTGGGATTGCCATTCTGGGGAGAGGATGCACAGTTAGTGACAATAAACCTCTCATGCTGCTTCTCCCACCCCCCTAACATTTGAATTAGAAATTAAACACATATCAAACACATCAGTAGCTAGGATGCTAAATCAAAAGGTATTAAATGCTGTCAAGTAACATGCCAAGGATATGCACACAGCCTTACCTGTCTAACAGAATTCAAGTTTTGCATACCCAGCCCTGCTAGGGAGCCAAGGGCTTGGTTAGGTAGTGCATTATTTGAAGGGGGAAGCTTCATGTTTTGATTGGACATAAACTGCATGTTTTGGGACTCGTCTGCTACAATGCCATCCTGATGGGACAGACAAACCGAGGCGCAACAACCAGTCAGCAAGCAAGCAGAGGGAGAAACCATGGCCGGGCACAGAAGGGAAGAATCACAGGACAGTCCAGCACCAGCAGGAAACAGGCAGAAAACAAAAGAGATCAGGTTAGTTATTTGCAAACAGGCTGCAGAAAGTGCTACTATTATATATCAGTATGTTAAAAAGAACAAAGTATATCTCAGGGATTAACAAGAAAGTCCTAACTTTCCTCTCCACTCAACACAGGAAGGTGAGGAGCAGACAGTAACTACTTAGAATGCAGAGTCAAGGGAGGTCAGAAGTGTCCACCACCAAGACACCCACTGACCTTATCGAAGTAAGGACCGCGATCCATGGAAGACTCTTTGGAAATCTGAGGACGAGAACCGGGGCCTTTTCCAACCACACGATTGTAATCTCCAACCCCCAGGCCGTGCTTATCCATCTCCATCCGCTTGTCTTGCAATAACCCTACGAGAGGCAAGAGATGCGACTACAACACTGCAGGGTGATTCACTTTTCCGAAACCAGTTCATGCTTAGGAAGGGCTGACCTAGTGCTGCTCTCAAGCTACACACTAACAAAAGAAAACATCCATTTATAATACAAGAAAACATCAGTTCAGCTTTAAACTATCTGGGCTTTACTGAAAAGGGAAAGGAAACACTACAAATCGATGGCTACAACTTAAAACTTGGAATCAGCCAAGTGTCACCAGATTTTGCCAGGCTTCACCAAACGTTATTCTCAGTTCTCCCTTAAAAACAAGAAAGTATAATTGTTTAAACTTGAGTTTCCAGTAGTGAATGCCACTCTTATTTTTAGCAGCAATAAGCATTGTCTTGGCTTTGAAGTAGTATCAAACTACAATGAAAACTGCAATGGTGCAATTACTTTTAATTAAGTTCCCTATCGTTATAATCTATTGTTATTAATGTATTAAAGAATTATACTGTTTTTTATTACCTAGAGGAATCACAAAACTCAACAGATTCAAATAAAGCTAAAACTGCTCACAAGTAATTTTATACTCAGGTTTAAACATTTCTAAAATAATTGTTCAGTATCAACTCAGTTCTTAGAACTGAAAATGTGTTTCCAAGAACGAACCATGACGACCGAGTGTGGTATGGGAACGTTTCCGTGTATGTTTGGTGAAGGTATCCAGAAGGCAATCTAGACACTCACACTGCAGAAACCAACCCACCCACCCTGCAAACATTCTGTCATGTCAGCTTAATACACAAGCTCAGCTTGATTTAGGGATAACATTACTAGAGCAACCAGATGATTCAGGTGTGTAGCGTTACTCACACACGCTATTTTTTCCCCTCTACAAGGGTATTCCTTTTCTTTAGGGAAATGTATATTTAACTATATATATATAGCTATAACTATATATATTATATACAGTTTGAAAAAGTAATTTACAGAAAGAATTAAACTAAAAGAGAGACTGGAAAGGAAAGCAATAAAGCCCAGCTAGTTTCTCCTGTTCTTACCTCCAGACATGTCCATCTTATTGCTCTGTATGGTTTCTTCTGGTGATTCTCTCTGAAGTAATAAAACAAATCATCATTATTTAATAATAATATTTTTAAAAGTTAAACCAAAGAGATTAATAGATACTATTTCAATTCAAGAAAAAAAAATCAAGACAAGTCAGATGCTGTTTTGAAGCATTTTCTCTCTTTAGCAGTTACCCCACTGAACACAGGTATCCTCACCAAAATGTTCATGTTATACTCAGGAACCAGCAGACTGGCAGATGAACACCTGGGCAGTGTTCACACAAACACTTTTCATCAATAAATAGGTCTGTTTGTGATGAGGATGTAGAGAAAAGGGATGGGTGACAGGAGGGAGACAAACAGAAGGAAACCAAAAAATACTATAAAAGTGAACATTAGGCAGTAAAGCGTTTTAACTCTTGTGCATTCTAACCAGCACTCGAAGGCAGTGGTAAAGCCAGGTGAAGGGAAATACTTACTGAGAAACTGAGATTCGTGAATTGCTTAATGAATGGATTGATCCATGTTTCGTCTTGCTTATTTCCACCTTTCATTATTCCCTTAAAAACAGAAAGGAATTCCTGTGATACTCAGAAGATGTTTACCACCTACTGCTTAAATTACATCATAAAATGTTATGAATGAAGATTAAAGCTTAATGGTACTCGGTGCAGCAATCTGTTCTGTCTTCGCTTTTAGAAGTGACAACAGTGCAAAAATCTTGACTCAACCTCCTCTGGGGATTATTTTACCAACCAGGAGAGCAGCAGCGCTCAGAAACCTCGCTGTTGTTTTTTATTGTCTCCTCTCCATGGCCAACTTGCATTCTTAGGTTTGGGCCTGACATCTCAATGGCCAGAATTACCTTTGTGGGCATTTTTTTCATATATGGTGGCCAATTCAAAGATGGGTTAGCTTCTTGTGAAGAACTGCTGTTCCACATTCCAATCTCTACATCCTCCTCTTCCTCCCAGCTGGTCTGACGACTGCCCGTCAGCTGCATATCATCTCCACACCAACTATCTTGCATAGATTTAGGCCCTGGGTGGGAAAAAAAATCCAGCATGTTAACATTTCAGTAGCAACTGACTGTTCTTAACACACAAGTTAGCTTTACATTTTCTTCAAGATAAAAAAGCCCTCAAAAAGTAAAGCTTCTGGAGCAGTATTTCACCTTCCTCCAAGCCGGTGCAGGACTCACTCACCGGGTTTATTTGGAGCCTGTTGCCCCAGAGCAGCGTTTCCCCAGCCAGAGGTGCCGGTGGCATCGCCAATGGGCTCTCCCCAGCTGGTGCCGGTGTCCATGGGCTTTCCCCATGCAGAAGTCCCGTTATCTACAGTAGTGGCTGGAGCAGGAGGCTCTCCCCAACCTTTGTAGAGCAGTACAAGTTACTGGCAGGGTTTTAAACACCATTTAAAAGGCTATCTATCTAATGAGACTCAAGCGTTTACCTTTTCTAGACCCATAACATACAATAAAAAGCATATTAGTACACATTTACATTCTGCGTGAAAGTAATTATTACAACAGCAAGCTGTTCCATTGACACCCCCCACCCCAAATACAAGTTGCATATGTAAAAAATTACATTCTGATATCACCACAAATTTCCAAGGTACTAAGTTCCTACAAGCTGCTCATTATATTTAAGCTACTCCTCTTTGCAGCTGAAAAAGAGACAGAGCACAAACCACTTCCTGAACACCATACGAGCCGCTCTGCGTCATTATTCAGGGCTCTCAAACTGCAAGATCAGAAAGCCTGATCCTGAGTCCGTATCAAACCATCACCCTCCACCTACCCACAGCAGCCTAGCGCTGGTTTGGGAGGGCTCTTTGGCAATGTTAAGCTTTAATTGTTTTAGAACCTAATGATGAAAACCACTTTCCATCTTCAGATACTACTTGAAATAATTTCTCTGTGTTCCCACACCCCAGAATTCAAGTAGACCTGACTAGTCTTTATTACTCAAGCTATTTAAACCTGTAACAGATCTTTCAATCTGTATAAAAATACCAAGTATCTATGAGCATTGCTGTTACTTTTTTACAAATAAAACCAGTACTTCACTGCCACTTTCCCCTTTCCACTTTGAAACTAAATTACTGTTATATGAAGCAAGAACAAAATAATTGTTTTACAGTTATCAAAAGATTCAAATTTGCATAAAAGCAAGTCTTACCAGAACCCGAACTGCTCTCCTTGCTAGACATGGCACTTGAAGACAGTAGCTGCTGATGTACCTGTGCTTGCTGGTCTGAACTGCTGCTACTGTTTGGGACATTTTTATTCCACATATTCACATTTTTGTAGTTGTATTTGCTTGGATCACCCCAAGCAGAAGTTCCATCATCAATTTCCATCTTCCGGCGGATGGATTCGGGGGACGGCTCCTCCCAGCCGGTGGGTTCCTCCTCCTTGGCTGGTGCTGGCATGGGCCCCCCAAGCCAGCCGGAGCCTGGGGCTTTGGTGCTGGCAGCCGGAGCTCCCCAGGAGCCAACATCGGGTTTGTTCCATTCTGGAGAGTTGATTGGCTTGGATGAATCCCCCCAGCCCTGAGGCTGATTAGGTTTAGGAGGGTCTCCCCAGCCCTGGTTCTGATTAGACTTTGCAGGCTCATCCCATCCTGAAGAATTATTTGGGTTTGTATTATTACCTCCCCAAGTAACAGAATTTGATTTACCTGGCTCATTCCAACCAGATACTGATCTGTCACTGTCACTACCTCCCGAACTGGATTTCTTAGCCTCACCCCAATGGTTACTTCGTGAGTTTTCGCCCCAGCTATCACCGGCAGAAACTGCCCAACCCTGGCTGGCCTTTTGTCCGTCTCCCCATCCCTGTTTGATCTTCTGAGCGTCATTCCAAGACGACTTCTCCTCTTTGCCACTTCCCCATGATTGATTGCTCTTGACCATTACTGTAGCAGCAGAATCTTCCTCCCACCCCCCTTGGCTGTTTGACCCTTTGGAGTCTCCCCACCTTGTAGCAGACTTTGGATCTCCCCACCCTGATACAGATGAGGTATCGTTATTATTAGGGCTAGGTCTATCCACACACCCCCCTGAGCTGGAAGTCTGTGTCACAGAGCCCCCCCAGGCCTCTGTCCCATTGTCAGTTTTCCTTTCCCCCCTCGGTGACGTTTCGGTATCCCAGGCAGTGTTCTGTTTGATTGGAGTCTGTCCCCAACCAGAGTTGGAAAGGACACGTGGATCTAAGTCAGTTCTGTTCACTATGCTTTGGAGTAACGTATGCTGGTCAACTTTCCTTCTCTCCCGACTCTGTCCTTCTGTAGTTACTCTGTCTTCATGGCATCCAGTGCTCTCCGAACTACCTTCACTGTCCCCCGTACCTGTTTTGGCCCACGCGCTGCTCTGCTCAGTGACCTGAGAAGCAGCAGAACTCTGGCTGTTGAGCTCATCCTCCTCAGAAGATTTCCACCCATTTGTAAACTTCCTGCTGTTGCCATTCACACCTTCGCTGGAATGCTGATTAGGGGGCAGTTTACTCCATTCCCCGTTTGAAATGGTGGTGCCAGTGTTCTGGGAAGGGTTGCCCCATCCTCTCCTACTCCCACCAGCACTGGCCCCATTTCCAGCTCCCCAAGGCACGTTCGGGGAGCTGCCTGGCCCTGCCTCCCACACCCCTCCTCCTTTATTCCCGTTCATTGGAAAGGTAGTGCTGCCAGGCCCGCTCATGCCCGGCTGCATTAGAGTTGCATTCACAGTGTCACCATTAGCTTGGCTGTTTGGGCCTGAACATTTGTCTCCAGAGTAATTAGAACCATAGGCACCCCATGTAGTACCGTAAGAGCCACCATTTTTCGCCTCACCGTTGCTAAGATGAGAAATGGAAGTGCCATTTGTAACTGGAGAGGCCTGAATCTGAGAATGATTCATTGTGCTCACACGCCAGGCCCCGTGCCCTGTATTATTAGGCAGTTCGTTAATCTGCACTGAACCAGCAGAGTTTGGTAAACTAGAGGTCATAAAGTTAGTAGTGTTATTTGGTCCATTCATTTCAGTGTTAAGGTTTTGAGGTTGCCCACTGAATGAAACCTTCCTTGTACCATTTACTTCAGAATCACAATTTTCCTGAAGGCTTCCCCAGGAACCATGGGCTGAACCACCCACTTTCGAGTTAATACTCTGGCTATTCGCTATCTGACCTATGGTACTGCACGGAATACTTGTGCCAGCGCTACCACCCACAGACCCTTTCAGGGCATGTCCATTGTTCTCCAGTACAGGCCAGGCACCATGGTTGCCATTCGAATTCAAAGTGCTTGGATTTAACCCTCCATTTGATGAAGAGTTTATGGTGCCCCAAGCATTCATTCTATTGTTGCTACTTTCAGATTTGCTGTCAGGAGCATCCACAGAAACTTGACATGTGCTTATTATGGTTCCATGGGATAAACCCCACGGCCCATTAATACTTCCATTGCCCACATTATTGCTGTTGCTACCAACCACAAACTTATTTTGAGAACCGTGTCCAATGCCGTTTCGAATGCCATCATTGTCACCACCTGTGCTCCCTGAAGCCATGATAACGAGGTTTCTCTCTGAGCCAGAGCTAGAGGCAGAGTCAGTGTCCATACATTCTGAAGTCAGCTCTGGGTCACTGCCCGTGATTGATGGCCATGCTTCTTTGTCAGAGCCGTCTACAATAACTTTGTCCCAGTTTGTGCTGGAGTCGCTATTTGAAGAGACTGGTCCCCAGTGGGAATTTTCATAATGGGATCCTAGAGCACTGTGGTTCAGATCTAAAGAGAAGAAGGAAAGTCCAAGAGCATTCTTATAAATTTAATATTATTACTTCATTAAACAGAAGAGGTCAAATAGTCTCAAGATACTAAGGCAAGGATTATTTTGCTTATTTTAACACTAGGGTCACTGAAGATGCCAGAGAAAGCTTCTGAGTACAGACGTTGAGAACACGTGTCACCCACACCACTTACACCAGCACACACAGCCGCACTCACAACAGCATGAAGAACCACTCCTAGAGGTACACTTTTTAAAAATACTCTATAGCACCATATACAAAGTGTTTTGTAAAAACATACAGATGAAAACCTAATATACTATATAAAATCAGACATTCCAAAAAGCAGAAATCTAACCAGGATATTCAACCAACCTAGCAGTACCAATCGCTGTATGACAACAGCCAGAGAAATGCACACACCCACAAACCCATTAAAATACATGATATATAATTTCTAAGTACAAGATATTTAAGATATTATGTTTTATACATCAACAATCAGATAAAAAAAAACACACGACCAATGTGAAGTTCAGCTCCCGCAGAAGTACAGATTAAGCGCAGCAGCTGAACTAGTGGAGTGCCTCAGGGGTCAGTACTGGGGCCAATATTATTCAATATATTCATTAATGATTTAGACGAGGGAATTGAGTGTACCATCAGCAAGTTTGCTGATGACACTAAGCTGGGAGGAGTGGCTGACACGCCAGAAGGCTGTGCTGCCATCCAGCGGGACCTGGACAGGCTGGAGAGTTGGGCGGGGGATAACCTGATGGAATTTAACAAGGGAAAGTGTAGAGTCCTGCATCTGGGCAGGAACAATCACAAGTTCCAGTATAGGTTGGGGAATGACCTATTAGAGAGCAGTGTAGGGGAAAGGGACCTGGGGGTCCTGGTGGACAACAGGATGACCATGAGCCAGCACTGTTCCCTTGTGGCCAGGAAGGCCAATGGCATCCTTGGGTGTATTACAAGGGGGGTGGTCAGTAGAT
This sequence comes from Patagioenas fasciata, assembly GCF_037038585.1. Classification (NCBI taxonomy): domain Eukaryota; kingdom Metazoa; phylum Chordata; class Aves; order Columbiformes; family Columbidae; genus Patagioenas; species Patagioenas fasciata. Next base: position 10,958,995 of record NC_092534.1, read on the forward strand.
CGAGAGAGGTCCTCCTTCCCCTCTACTCCGCCCTGGTGAGACCCCATCTGGAATATTGTGTCCAGTTCTGGGCCCCTCAGTTCAAGAAGGACAGGGAACTGCTGGAGAGGGTCCAGCGTAGGGCAACAAAGATGATTAAGGGAGTGGAGCATCTCCCTTATGAAGAAAGGCTGAGGGAGCTGGGGCTCTTTAGTTTGGAGAAGAGGAGACTGAGGGGTGACCTTATTAATGTTTATAAATATATAAAGGGTGAGTGCCACGAGGATGGAGTCAGGCTCTTCTCAGTGGCAAACAATGATAGGACAAGGGGCAATGGGATCAAGCTGGAACACAAGAGGTTCCACTTAAATTTGAGAAAGAACTTCTTCTCAGTGAGGGTAACAGAGCACTGGAACAGGCTGCCCAGGGAGGTTGTGGAGTCTCCTTCCCTGGAGACATTGAAAGCCCGCCTGGACACATTCCTGTGCGACCTCACCTAGGCGTTCCTGCTCCAGCAGGGGGATTGGACTAGATGATCTTTTGAGGTCCCTTCCAATCCCAAACATACTGTGATACTGTGATACTGTGAAACTTCTCATTTTCATTTATATGAGAACTACTGTTTCTTTTTCAATAAATAAGCTGATCATGTCTGGGAGTCAAGAAGCCATACATCCTAATTCACTTATAAACATTTCATAGTTAAATACAGGCTCTGAGGAGTATTTGCTACAAAAGAAGTACTATCAATTTTCATCTCCTATGTCTGAAGCCTCACTGCAAAGAACTCCCCCACAACCGTTCCATCAAAACACAGCCAGACAGGTGCAACACAAGATGAAGTTGTGGAAGTGCGAAGCATGTGAAAAATAGTAATGAAGTTGGCAACAGAACACAAGTACAAAATGCCAGTGAAGTGTTATCGCTCAGTATTTGCCTGAGCTGAAAGAATAACCATACTAGCATATGCTCGATGGCTGGATACATGGCAAACTGCACCGCTCTGCCCATTAAAACACACGGGGTTTCATCAAAAGAAAATGTCAACTTTTCTCTGTAACATTCCCTTTTTTTGCCTCTACTTCAAATATTCAAAATATATGTACCTAGAGAAAAGAGAACAGAGGTTTTATAGCTCTTGCTCACTCCTAGAGGATTTTACAGCACATTCCTTACATCAGACTGGAAGGTGCAGTCGCTTTGACCCCTTCATGAAATTGTACCTGTTCGCTTTAACAGACAGAGCTAACAGTGACAAAACGCTACAATTACCAATGCTTAGGAACTGATAAACAGCTGACATTTAAGTTACTGTGGATAGTTTACTGAGTATTACACTGATGCACAACAAGTTTTGGTCTATTTTTAACTGATTTTTAATCAATATCAGCTTTATTCATGCTCCAGTGATAAAGAATCAAGCCAAACACCCTGTCTGAAGAGCAGTGGCTTGGAGCAGCTCAGAGCAGGATCAGCCACTGCAATGGAGGAGCAGGGGGAGCTGGAGAGAGCTGACGGAATCGGGGTTCAATCGGAACCACGACATGAGAAACAAGAATGGGGGGAGCTGGAAAGAGCTGAAGCAATCAAGGTTCAGTCGGAATCATAACGCGAGAAAGAGTTTTTAACAAGCAGATACACAAACAGCACATAATGATTAATTTCCACTCATCCAGAATTTTACCCGATTACATACAAAACTACCCTAACTAACAATCTTTTTCCTGGACACAAAAGCATGTGAGTGATTTCCAGTATGAGCTGCTGTTCTGAAATATTCTTGTCTGCATTTCCACAACCCATGAACTTCTGAAAGTATAGAAATACTAAATACACAAGGTATTATCTCTGGTTTTTCATACCTGACAGATACCACAAGAACACCCTCAACACTGAAAATTTACAGTTGACAACATCCTACAAGTGGTTCACTGTAAAACCAGCCAGGAACAGCCTGCAGTGCTGCTCTTGGTTTTCTTTCCAAAACTATTTAGAACCTGCAACTGAACTTCTGCTGCTTAAATCCCGGACAAAAAAAACATTTACACAAACCTGAGTTTCTTACAATTCAGTAATCTGTTAGGATCTTTTCGGTAATTTAGAATTTAATAATCTAATGCTTTCTAGCTATGAACTATCCCTGCAAGAAATGTTTGCAGGAACCCGTATGTATTGTTTACAGTAGTTTGTTTGTTTTAAAGAATCATCACATGGTCTAAACTAAATAGTAGGACTGAGAAGCATAAATGAAGAAATGTCTGAATCTTGACCCCTCCATCTCCTTTTCCAGTTCCAGTACATACTGGTACCCACAGAACTGTCAACACTGTACCTGCCCAATTACTGTACCTTTGGTCCTTAGGAAAAAAATGCTTCTTTTTTGGTATGAATTCTGATGCATTTTTGAAAATTAAAAACATTTAACCAAATGTAATATGTAATGGCACAGAGCACGTATACTTAAGTCAGTCACTCACACAGCACATGCTATTGAAAAACATAAGCCAAAGAATAAAAAAAAATAATTAAAAAAAAAAAATCAGACAAAGTTGCGTGAAACACAAAACTACTACAAACACCCGCAGTGCGAACCGAGGTGAGATTTAAATAGCTAACCTGACTGGTTAGGGGAGTGGCTCACCAAGTCCCGAATGGGAGGCATGCCTACAAAAAAAAAAAAAAAGCAAGAAAATTACAGAAGTGTTACTGCAGTAAAGTGGCCCCTCGAGAACAGTCCCCAGAGCCCCTGGGCAGCCCTGCTGGAAAGGGCTCCAGGAGCCAGCTGGAACTGGGGGCTGAGCGTGTGGTGAGCAGCAGTTCTAGGCTGCCTCTCCCACGCCACAGGAACAGGCACAGACAGCAAATCCAGCTTGCACAGAGATTTATCAGCCATTTGGCTGCTTTTACTAAGTATTTCCAGTACTAGTTAGTTATCATCCATTTGGCATTTAATTATCCAATTTAACATGTCTTTAATTCTAGAAGTTTGATTTATATAAAATAAGATGAAGAATTTCTAATAATGGAAATCAAAACCAGCTAAGTTTTGTCTGTACTAACGTAGAACTTCAGAGGTCATCCCCGAAACTTAAACAAGTTCCTGTAACTCATCTGAGTGGCACACTTTCTCCAGCTGATAGTCATTCTTTTGCCAGGTGATTTAGCAAACAGAAATAACTAAGTATGGTCCAGTTCTGACTGAACCTCAGTATGTGATAATAAACTTCCACTGACAACTCTTGCATCGCTTCTACCTCTTCAGTGTTCTTACAGGCAGCACATGGAACCAAAGTGAAGGTTTCAAATTCACTCATTTTACATTTGGAGACCATCGCTGTTACATTTAAGGCCATGTTTCCTGGATAAAATCAACCTCTGCCCCTCCTAGCTGCAAATCCCACCTGCTCACTCCTTCCCTTGCTCCTGTAATAACCCAAGAAAAAATCCTGAAGGTACAGGAAGAACCTTTCGTTTCCCAAGGCTCTGGTTGTACTACGGTTTTGAGGATCAAGCCCCCATGCCAAAGGGGGAACCCCGGGCTGGCACTGACGCAGGAGCCCGAGGGCTCCATCCTCTCCTTGCTGGCCACAGCTGGGAGCAGGTAGTGCTGGCAAATCTTGCAGTTCACTGTGTAAATTATTTCATCGTGGAATAAGCACTTGGCTATTCTGATGTGTTACAAAGCACAGGGGGAAATAAATGCAGCAAGGCAACACTCCGGAGCTTCCTTTCACCTAAAGTTTAGACATGGCAGAAAATTTCAATAAAACAACTGAATTGGGTATGAAAATATTCTGATAAAGAGCTACTTATGTTGATTTCTTAAAATAACCAGCTTGGCACAAGACTGTGTCTGTTTCAGAAGTTCTACATGGTGTGAGCTTCACTGATGTGTCTTTATTAAAAAGATACACCAAGTGTCCTAAAAAACAGCAGAAGAAAAACAACCCACAGGTTTACCCCTTCTTAATCTTCTAAGGAAAGTGGGTTTATTTTCAAAACAGAAGACGATTGTCCACACAAAACACAAGAGTTTTCTTTTCCCCATTGATATAATTAAAAAGTTCTCCAATAGTAGAGATTTTAAAAGTACTGTGGGCAGGGCAATGAGAGGAAGACTTTAAATTCAGCAGCACTTGTGTTCCCTGGCTGTTCCAAAGCATCCAGCACCCATCTGGACCAAGTCTTGAACTGGGACAGATCCTGCTCCAGGGAATGGCAGATACAGCAACTGCAGCTCTTACTCATTCCAGCAATTTTGACTTCAACATTTCAAGCTCCAGTTTTTCTTTTAGCCTTAAAATACACACCAAGCCTGATATCCATTAAATAATGCTTCTAAAAAAAAAGTCAAGTACTTAACAATTTTCAAAGATACTCTGTTAAGGTATAAAATTTGTTAACCCAAATGGCCAGTATAGGGACATTCTTTCATTAGGAAGGGATCTACAGATAAGTCAAATGTACTGAGATTTTTAATTTCAGAGACAACGAGAAGGAGAGCGCCCAGAAGCTGTTGTTGGAGGCTACAAGAGGAGTTGGGGAGAGCAAGGCTGGGCCAGCAAACGGGACGATTCTCTTTCAGCTCCAAACAGCCATTAAGTCACCCGTGTGCTCTGGACTGAGGTCACCTCCACATCACCTCCCTGGCAGTTCAGCACACAGGATCCTGAAACCAGGACAAAAATCCAGCACTGAGGTATTATGTTCCTTTATGTTATCATCTTACCTACATTTCTCAAAGAACATGACAAACCATCCAAACCAGACATTACTGCTGGTTATACTGGAGGGCAGAGCTTTCCAGCCCACAGACTCAGGACCCTCTGGTCCAGCCTGACCAGAGACCTCGGTCAACACAGCGAACAGGGACCCCACGGGGCACTACAGACAACACAACCATCTTCTGAAGAAGGAAGGAGTTTTGACCAACCCTTCTCTCCTCTGAGGGCTCTCAGAACCGTTCAGTCCCCAGCTGGACATGTAGATATGTTATTCAGATAACTCAAACTGCAGAACTGCTCCTGGTGAAGCTGTTACCTCCATACCGGCAGCACTGCACGGGACACAGTGACGTGTCCCAGCCCCAGGACGGGCCACCCCAGCACAAAATCAGGCAAAACTGGGAAGAACGCAACACACAAATGGGAACCCAATCAACTCAATACTGGGCTGGCATCCACAAAACATGGGAAATGAAGGCCAGTATACTCAAAAAGTCCTCCAGGGACAACTAGGAGGTTTAATAGGTTATAGAAAGAGTAATATTTTTAAAATTAACTTACATGGGATTTTTAATTTAAATCACTACTTGCTACCACACAGTTTGACCAGTAAAGGGCATATGCTGGAGGAAAAGCTTCATCTTAGAAGTAAGAGGGTGTATGAAAGGTTAATCTAAACCTGATTATAGACAAGAAGAAAATTATACAGGTGAAGCAAACCAAACCACTAACTACTTAAAAATCACTTCTTGGAATGGTTTAAGAGTTCCATCAGTATGTTACAAAAATAATACTGGAAAGTAATATCGGAAACATTCCTCCTGGGGCACATGGATGAACTGCTTCCAATGCTTTGATTGTTCACTTCCACCTTCAATACTGCTGCTTCGGGATTCAGTGACCAAGCAGCTCCAAATGGAACTAGAACTTGAAATATCAAGGCTACTTTCCGGAAATCTTTTTTTTGTAACCAAAGGAGCTCAAAGTCACATCCTTTGTAGTGTATAAAACTCTGATTTTGAGAAACTCTGGGAATTCAGTAAAGTTTCGGAAGAAATTATTTATGGGAACAAGTTACACCCTCACTCCTATGTGCATGTCAAAAAATAAATACAAGTATAAAAATAAGAAAGTACTTGTCTGGTGTATTAAGTGTTAGCACGCACTAATACCAAATCCTTCTGAAAATCTAGATCCCTACAAAAAAAGCTACTTTTTTCCAATCAAAAAGAAACTGCTCTTATTGTCACCAAAATTTGCTGCACTCCGTGCTAGTACAGTCACCAAATGTAAATGATGCACATGTATCAGATAAGTTTACTGCTCTTAAAAGGGTACTTGAAGAGAATGTTAAAAAGCCAAAATAATAAAGGATAGCTATACTCAAATAGTAATAAAGGTAAAGTTTGATCTGTTTTGTCAGACAACCCAACTTCAGGTAGATGAACAAAGAAAACCTCTAACCTAACAAGAAAAAGCAACTCTGCTGTTCTAAACAAGTTGTATCCGATCTGTATCTCCAGATATGAAGAAAAAAACCAGTCTTTAGATGCTGTTCAGAAAGCTCTGGGAAGACCCTTCCCTGTGAGAGCTATCAAAACCCAATGAAAAAAAGATGCTTTGTACCATGCCCATGCTCAGATCGTTATTTGGATAGGACAGGAAGTTCAGAACACAGGGGTCACATCAGCTTCAACACCCGTCCAGAAACAGACATTCTACTGGGCACCACTGGAACAATGAGCAATCAGGTGTCTAATGTGTCAGCACAAAACTTGCACAACAGTGGCTGAAACCCTCCTGTAATGTTTAATATTAAGCTATGACACAGGAAAATATCTCATCATGCTCCAGTTTACATTTAAAATTCAAATAATATTAGCTCAAATATTTCACTGATAGTTGAATTTAAACGACTCAATTTTCACGAAAGAAAACAAGGTACCTCCCCTCACCTGGCTGTTTTTTGCTGCTGTTCGGCACTTCTCCGTTGGTCACGGGCTGTTTACTTGTGACAGTGCTGCCTCCCGACTGGCCGTTTAATACTTTAGGAGTCGATCCCAGGTTTGCAGCTATAAGCGGTAACTGCTGCCCTCGTTTCAGAAGCTGTTTCTGTTCCTGGTGTCGAAATCGCGGTGGTACTTCCCGAGGAGGGTATCGAGGCAAAGGCTGCTGCTGGGGGTTGGCTGGGGCCCGCTTGGCATTATTGGTGGTGCTGGTTCCGCTGGAAGTGCCGCTGGAGGGGCCGGGCTGGGGCTGGGACTGGCTGACACTGGCCTTGGCTTGTTCTGGCACTGCCCCCCCCGGAAAGAGAGAGTTCGACAAAGTTATTCAGAAGAACAGCAACTTGAAATATCGAAGACTGAGTCAATATTCTTAGATGTGCTTATATAGGATGTAATAGCAGCACTGACTTCTGATTCAAGTTGTAACTCATTCCTCATTAAAAGCTCAATTATCCCATAATCTCACAGCTCTAATGGCACAGGATCTGGAAGCAGAAATATGTCTTGCTATCACCCCTAACAAAGTTATCTCTGTTAAAGTATGTGACTACTAACAAGCTTCCTATAACTTCTCCTGACAAATAAGCACTATGCCAGTTTATTTTGGCATTTAAACTTCATTTTAAAAAAATACTGAAGTACTAACAAAAACACCACCACCAAAAAGAACTTACTCCAATGGGAAATTTAATTTTTATGTATAAAGAAAATGTTATGGTCTTGCCCCAAAACAACAAGAGGTGAACAAGAACACATTGTTAAGACTCGCCTGCTTTATCAACCTTAACATCCAAAGGAAAATATATCAATATCCTTAAGCCAATCTGTTGCCAGCAGGAATAGTTAATGACAGAGGTATCCCCATTCCCAGCTTGGCAGGACTGCGCCGGCATTGATCAAATGCCAGACGCGCAACTGCAGCTCCACGTTACCGCTCGGTCCTGGCAGCACGGCTACTTCAGGGCAAGATGAAGGTCAAATCATTTGCAGAAGTCAACTGTGAGTGAACACACCAAACTCAGATGCTGGATGAAGGGAACCCTGTGACTCTCTCAGCCCCCAGCTCCAGCCCAGGCCGCCCCAGCATGGAGTCGCAGGCCAGGGGCTCAGGAGCAGAACTGCTGAATGGGCTGTCCTGATGGGGCGAGACCGTGAGCCTGAGGGTGCTCCCTGTGCTGCTGCCGCTACCCAAACACCACCACAGCTGCACTCCCAACCCCTTCTCTTACTCATGTCTTCACTCACTTTTCCAGTTTCTTGGATGAGACCTCTATAAAGCCTATTTACATTTACCATGGAACTGGCTGAGACACCTCAAGACTCGCCTGGGAGCTCCTGCAGCACTGACTGTCCCCTCTGGTCAGGTCACCATCTCTGAAATGAGCGGTTTTAGAAGTCCCTGAAGGGAAACAGCATTCCTGTGCTCCCAGCAAGGGCGCAGCTCGGTAATGCTTGGCTCTGGTTCTACACACCAGCCTTCAGTTCCTATACAACTGTATTTATTGTCAAGAACAGTTCTGTCCATTGGTAGCATCCAAACATTCACAGCCTGAGGGTCCAAGCAGCAGTGCCTTAAACCTCTTCCCTGCCTTATTCCATTTCAGTTTCCAGCATGTCAGGAGCAGGAATATTGGTCCTGCAGGACTGAAAATGTAGCTCTCTGGAGTTTTAAATTTTTTTTTTGTTTTGTTTAAAGTCCATTTTACCATTCACTTTCAGGAACAGATAGATGTAATACAAAATAAAAATTAAATGAAAATAAACTCCTTAAACTCCTGTTTAAAGAATCTGTCAGTGCTGCTTATGACTGTTTTTTTAAATTTCTCTTATAATACACAGTTATATATTTTGAAAAACACAAACATGAAGGCCTTTAGAACAAAATCGCCCCTAAAAATCAGCAACCGAGTTAGTTGTGTTTTAAAGGAATATTATAATTAGGCTACTTAAGTAGATAAACTTGGGGACCTGCTTGTTTCACAGGTGGCCAGATAGACGTGTCTGAGAGAAGGCTGGAGGGGCGAAGGATGAGGAGGAGGATGAGGATGAGGAGGAAGAGGAAGCCACAGCCACGGTAGCTCCCCCAGCTCGGACCCCACGCTCCCCATTTCACACCTGACTGCAAAGGGACAGAATTACAGAGAGGAATGGCCAGGGCATAAAGCAATTCAATGCACAGAGAATGGGGAACAGACAGTGTTCAAAAGCTATTAGATAAATTGGCAAGTTGATTAAAAAAAAAAAATCACCAATGCCATATCAGATTCCATCAATTTCAGTTGATACATACATCAAGAGAGTAGGTGATTCTGATTCCTTGCACAATGTTTTGATGCATATAATGCAAAACCAAATTATGATCAAAACTGAATTTCACTAATACAAAGTAGTCTTAGACAAATCTACTTACATTTATTCCTTTTAAAATGTTTCTGTTTTAAAAAGAATTTAAAAACCTGAAAATTACTAATCCTTGTGGGTGGTTGCTATTTTAGCAAGTAGCTAAGAATTTGTCAACATTTTAATGCGCAAGCACTTAGCACATTTTTGTGGTCTAGGAACTGCAACAAGCTTTGAAATTTAAAAAAAAAAAAAAAGTCATCACATACCTCAATCTGGGTAACCTCCTGCCAAATGTGAACTTTTTGATCTATCCATGTGCCTCCTGCCTGACATCGATGCCTGTTCCCACTTAAAGCGGTTGTGTCCAAAGCGAGTGCTGCCAGTGCCACAGACATTAGCCCGGCCACAGCGATGGCACCGCCGCCATGGCACCACTCAGGGACACACACACACACACACCCCCAGCCTGCTCTACACCTACTGAACTGCTTGCTTTGTTTTTCCTGTCAGCTGAAGTGGAAAGCACACCTTGCTTGAAGAGCTTTTTAATCCAACACCCAGCACCCCATCACGTGCTCAATGAGGTTCCGTTCGCCTCCACTACTGGTTCCATCCACACAACCGCCCCTTTCAGAGCAACTATGATCATTTCTATGACACTCCACGGGACATCCAGAGTTGCAGTAGCACATTTAGGATAGTACCGCAACGCAGCAAAACTAACGCTTTACTTTCCTAATTAAAGATACTTCAAGAGAAAGTGCATATTGTAACAGAACCCAATGGAACCACTTCCAGCTTTAAAGAGTGCAACTAATAAACCAGGTGTGCCTGCCAAACCTGCCCTGAAGCTACAGCATGAACAAGACTTCATCAACAGTTTAAGGAAATTATATTTTTTCATGTATTCTATGCATTCATTTCCTTAGCAAAGATGTAATTCTTTCTACTATGCTCAGAAAACTACACAGAAATCTCACCAGACAACACAGTTCTATTAGAGAACATGCAGTTGACATTCGTACATTAATTTCAAACTGACATTAATGAGCCGCACAGAGGAATTCCTTTGCCTTCGCTGCCCTAAGTACCACCAACCAAGTTTTAAGCTACACAATTTATCCTGTCCAACATTTTCTGGCCCACAACTTCTCAGAAGAATAAATAATACATTAATATTCCAATATGGCTACTATAACTTCTAACAGCCCTTAATCATTATCTTAATATTTGAGTTTGTTACAAACAAGTTGCTTAATAGAAGTTTGTTCTGCACAGCAATATTTGATTTTGAATCATATTAAGGCAGAAAGAGAATATTAACAGACTTACAATTAATTTACTTGACTAGTACTAGAAAGTTTACAGAAATGAATACTAAAAATGTCAGATTTTCAAGAAGAACAAACCTGCTGCAAACCCGCAAAGCAGGGGACGGTGCAGTTAAGAGTTTGCAGAGAGATTCCAGAGACAGACGCTTCCAACTGGTGTTGCTGTCCCAGGCTGCAGATTGCACTAGAAAATGGAGGAGCAGCATGGTGTCATTTTACTGCTCCGGAGCTCCCGGAGAGGGGCCGGGGACGCAACTCCCCCGCCAGGAAAAAATGGCAGCTGCTTCAGTAACTTTAATGCAGATGGAAAACAGTTTTGCGTTCGCCCAAAAATCAGCGTCCCAAGATGAAATGGTCTAGTAAAGCACACAAAGAGCAGCCCCGGGCTGGCATGGCAGCGTTTCCTCGGCTGCTGCTGGAGCCACCTCTTCCAACGAGTGGGGGTCTCTCCTGACCCCCCAGCTGGCAGGGCTGGACGCTGCAGGGCGGGCAGAGCAGCCTGGCGTTCGGCTGACACACGTAAGATGTAGTGCTAGAATTTTCGTGGTGGAAAAATGGCCGCAGCTGTAAGCTCAGCTAGCTGATCTGGAAAATATCTAACTGTTTGCCAATTCATTAACCCCTGCCGATCCGCACAAAGGTGAGCTGTGTGCCATTCCTACCCGCGATTCTAACAGCAAGCATTTCTTGTTCTGGTCACTTTTGCTATTTGTTTTTAAGATTTAAAAGGTAACGTAAGCTTTCCCGATCAGGAAAAGCACAGTAAGGCAAGTGAAAATAAAATAAAACAAACAAACCAACCCAAACAACAAAACCCAGAAGAGTTAGTCTAGTGCATTCAGGCAATTTCACTTCTCACAGAAGAAAATGAATAAGAAGTTTCCAAGGTGGGAAATATGAGTCAAAGATTTCAATTCCACACCCAGCTATTTTTAAAGCACTTTCCGCTTCAGTGGCTGATTCAAAGTGGAGTCTGTTCTGCAGCAGAAGTCGCACTTTGTGCCTCCTGCGCCGCGGGAGCTCAGAGTAGAGTCCGGCACACGAGTTCAGCTCCAAAGCACAAACTGCTCCCAATAACCCCCCAGGACCCCACCACACTCCCAGCTGTGTGAAGGCCTCCTGGGGGCCCACGGACCTGCACTACAGTGTGCAAAAAGACACTTCATCTCCTGAGGAAATCCCACCCTGCAGAGCACCCCATGGTTACTGGAGTGAGCACACACTGCAAAACTCATTCTTCTGAAATAGCATTTACTTTAGGACTTGGCTTATCATCAGCTACTCCTGGCGGCAGCACAGCCTGCAGAGTCCTGTTCTAGGAGAAATTCAGGGTAAACGGATTGATTTGTCTGTCTTTAATAGCACTGGCATTAACCACAGCAAAAATACATATTTTGCCAAGCCAGAAGGAATACCACAACTGATAATTCTACAGTATTCTCAACAAATAAGGACTTTCAAATGATGCTTATTTTTTTCCTAAAATCCCTGGTACAAGAGCGCTTGGCAGGCACTTGTGGATGTACACATCAGCGCTGGGAGCTGCTGCGCTGAGAAACCTCCTCTTAGCAACTAAATAATACATTCATCTCCAACTCCTAAGAACTGTCTCTTCCCTCTTCCAATAAAACCAGATGTATAAAACTAGACAGGTTAGAATATTTGAAATTCACATGGATGATGTACATGCATTTTTAATGACAATACTACAGTATCGAAATGCTACTCGAATCAGAAGCATTTATATCAGCATCATCTTCATTACTTCCATTCCCAATCCTGAATAAGAGAAAAAAATCAGCACTATTAACTTCTTTGGAAGGTAATTTCATAATTTTGCATGCACACTGGTACCTACTTCAGCTGGTACAGCAGCAACTTCTGCCTTCGCTAAAACAACATTTTGGAGCCAACCTAACTATGCTTAAAACTGAAAAATAGTCTCTCTACCCACCCCCACCACTTAACCAGCTACTTTTCTGAAAGAAGGAACATAATTCTGAATTATTTAGAGATCCTATACTATTGTATTTTATCTTCAGCTCATGCACAGAATAAATTATTAAAGACGTTAACGTGATGGAAACTTGGAAACTAATGAAACATTAATTTGCTTCCTGAACACAAGCAGGCAAAACTGTTGAAACAATGAAATCGCTACGTGCAACATAAGCAGCGAATTTTGTTCCTATAGAAAGTGCTGCAAAAAGTTTTGTATCCAAATGTCTGTTCTTCAGAAGGATCATCAGCTTGCGTTCCTCTGACAATTCTCTACATTCCTGCTAAACTTCCTGAAATACCCTTTCAATAATAACATAACATTGCAGCTGGAACTTAATGCTTCCATCAGTAAACATCAGGCCTCCAAGGAGAAAATGAAAAGACAAAAAAAATAAAAAGAAATATTTACTTTGTCCTTCAAAACAAGGCATTTCTTTCCCTGTGAAGATGCCCATCAGGTAGCTGGAGCAGCACAACTGCTGCCCTCCCATCCTCAGCCTATTTTTAGCCATTTGCTTCTGCAGCCCCGGCCCTGATGTGACGCACGGATGCCAGCGCAGCACAGAACACGGGTCAGGCCTTCCTTCAAAATGGACGTTATTATTTACAGCAAAGTACTAGCTCCTTTTCCTTCTTCACTACCTTTTCAGATATATTATGTTACTTCAGAATAAAACCAAACACTTTCTCAAGCCTCTAAATCTGGTATATTATCTCAGAAGCCTTATGGCAGGAATATATGGAAAAAAACAAATGCTCAGTCTGTGCCTCAAATGCAATTCCATGCGCTGCCTGAAAAACGGTCCTTTAGATAACAAATGCAGAATATTTATTAATTATAATACTCATCCAGCAGTTTAATAAAGTATCCAGTCCTGTGTCTACAGACAACCACCGAACTCCCACTGACTGCGGTGAGCAGAGCGGGGCTGGGGGGGGCAGAAGCTCCAGCCAGCCCAGAGAACCCCCCCAGGGCAGCACAGACAGAACTTGAGCTGCTGGCCCTGCCAGCACCTACAGAACAGGGCACTGTCACTGTCACTGCGGCTGCCCACAAGCCCCGGCTGCTCCCCCAGCCTCACCGCAGCCCCGGGCGCACAGGCAGAGGGGCTGGGTCCCCGTCCTCCACACAGCTCCCTCGCACACTGCAAACCTGCTGCTCCTGCTCCATCCATGGCTTGTTTGCTCTATTCAAACACACACAGTACACAAGGCACTCCAAAAAACTAGACATGGATATGTCTCCTGACACCTGGCACTGCAGCCCTCAGCAGGAGAACCTGCCTCCTTCATTTCCACCACACGCCAACCAGGATGAGCCTTGCAACGCACCTCCAGTCACCGACACCTCCAATTGTCTCTTGCTTCTTCCCCAGCGCAGTTCATCCTCCACCATCTTACTGCCTTCATGCCAGAACAGCACTTCAAACACTTTTGATTTTCCACCAGTAATTGCATCTCCACCAAGCAGGGCTTCCCAGCTCCTGTTCCTACCACTGCACAAGTACCAAATCAAACCAAATGTCCCCCAAACCCAGAGATCCAGCAAGCACTCCACATGATAACTTATGCAATTATTATCCACTTCCCAACCAGCAGGTTACAAACTAGAATTAAAAAGAAAGTGAAAAGAATCTTTTTTTCCCCTTTAAGAAGTCAGTATAAACCCCACAAACATTCCAAATAACTGCAGCATTCCCAGCCTGCCACCAAACAGCGAAATTACGGCTTTCGCATACTGTCAATTTGATCATCGTCCTGTGAGGAGAAATCCTCCACATCCAATAGCAGATAAATCCAGATGTATCCATCACTTGTCTATCAAGTATTTCCAATCCCTCTTGCACTTAGAATATTTGGAAATTAACTTTCAAACAGATCCATTACGTGGATCTGTACACACGAGGTCATACTTGAAGTGTTACAGCGCTCGTGCACTTTTCAAACAAAGCAAAAAAGGAAAAGAGCATATAAGGCAAAGAACTGCAGGTATTATGTATATACCTGCTGCTGTACAAGTACTTAAGAATGTCAAATAGGAAGAAAAGCAGAGTCCAGTCCCTGGGAGGAACCCTGAGACACCTTTACTCTTCTAGTCTTTTGTGGTCACTGTCTGAAAAAGTGCAATTGAAGTTTCAAGGATCCCCTATTTTAGTGTCGAGAGGTGTTTTCAGGTGACCCATTTGATTCAACATATTTTAAAAAGCAGAAATAATATACAGAATAGAAATAACTCTAAAGTAACTTACCTTTGATTTTTTGTTCAATGGCCTAGAACAAGAAAAAAGAAGTGTCAGTGATTTGTGCAGATAAGAGAAAAACCACACGTGCACGTGCCAGTTGATAAAGGGACATGAGCTTTTGACTTCCCTTTTTTAAAATCTTTTAAAGTTATTTAATTATCTACTTCAGAAGTGTCTAACCAACCCATGCTTATTATTCCTTTCGCCTAGAAAGCTGTTTAGCTGTTATAGAAGACAACGCTAATTTGAAAGATAACTACATGAAACAGACAATTAAACTTGCAAATTAAGATGTTTGAAGTGAGTTTAAAACTGTGCCTGGAAGGAAGGAACCGCCACCGCTTTATTGCAGAATGTGGCAGGAGAAGAGGGAGGGACCTGGAAATTTAAAGGAACTAACAAAGCAAATGCAAAAGCTTTAAGTCTCTCATTTCCAAGATTCAACTGGTTACACCTGTGATACGGCCAAAATGAGAGATCTATTTTAATAACATTTTATCATAGGATAAAAATGTGGAGAAAAGCATTTCTTGTATGGAACCACACCTTAATTTTGCCGGTTTAACTATAAAATGTGCTGAAACTGACTTCACGAAGCGCCTCTCAAAAGCACAAATCATAGTTCTTCCTATCTGAAATTAGAGTTTTCTTAATTATGATTTTTAAAAGCACTACTGCTGAAGCAAAATGAGATCTGATTTGGTATGGCCACCTTGGTAGCTGTATACAACCCATTTTAGTTACTGTACTGCGTATCTTCATAATATGCAATAAATTTGCTATAATTCTTGGGCGTATAATTAAAAACTTGAGGAAAGAGAAAAGACGAAGCGTGTGAATCCAAGAAGAATTGGACTCACTGATTTGAAGTAAGACTCTGTGAGATTCTGACATGAGCACTGTCAGGGCTGCCTACTGACACTTCATTAATGACTCTCAGTGCCACAGCCTGGAAATCCAGAGTACACTAACAGAAAAAACCTCTTTCGCAACTTCTTAAACTGATAAATGCAACGATACTTACAAAAAATGGATACTGTCCAATAGTTCAAAATGTAGACTCTTGCTCCCAAGAAACATTGAGCATCATGGTTTTCTATTTTTTTTATTTATGCTCTTAAGAGATAGCTAAAATAGCTAAAGATCAAGACACTTGCAAAATCTCTTCTGCAGCAAATCCACTCTACAGGCAGTTTCGTATCAGCCCCTGGTGTTAGGACAGCAAAGCCAAAGCCAACGGTCGCTCACCCAGCATAGAGAACCCCAGCGCACACAGAGCTGCAGCTGTGCCCACCTCACCCTCATCAGCCTGACTGCTCCAACACCATCGCCTTCCTTCTCAGTTCCCCAGAGGCAGCTGCTGTACAACACAGAGCCACAATTTTTCATTATGCTCTTTGTTCAACAAATCAGGTTAAAAAATATTTTTCAGACTTGAGAAGTTGTTCTTGGCATCAGGTGGCACTTAACTCATGAACAAGAAAAGGAGACAACTTGTATTTTTTTTTTTTCCCCAGCTTCTGACTACCCACAGCACCCAAAGAGATCAGCAGAGAGAAAGAGTCATAGGATAAGGCTCCCGCCTGCTTCTTATACTAAGGTGCTATTCTCTGAAAGAAAAACAAACCAAACGAAACGAAACCACTAACCTGAACATATGCCAGCTAAGGACTTGCAAAATGTATCAGTACTGAATGCACAGTTAAATGCTTTAAAGTTTTTTGCTGGAGAGCCTATGGTTGATAATACAAACCAGCATGTTCTTAGGAAATCAAATGGAAAAAGTCAGCTTACAAGACAAAAAGAGCAATTTTGGTCAATCCGAAACTACTCACAAATACGAACAGAAGGGACTTTCCCTTCTTTCTGACCTACATTAACGAGTCTTCATCCTAATGCAGAATCAAGCCACATCTGTACTGGGTCTTTGTCTTACCAGCCAAGTTAACTGGCAGTTGTTTGTTCCCATGGTTTTTCAGAGGCACATTCTCTTTCATCTAGATCAAGTTTAAGTTCTCCAGGAATGCGGATGAGCATCCTTGTGGCATCCTACTCCTCCTTCCCCAGCAGCCTCTTCCCGTCCTGCTCCAGAGTCCCCGCTCCAGGAGCGCGGGCAGTGAGAAGCAGAGGCTGCTCAGATCAGCCCAGCCCAGGCTCCGCAGCAAAGTAGAGGCAGAACTCACAGCTTTAGGCAAAGCTCTGGTATCTCCACTTGCAAAAAACATGTATGCTTTTATTTCTTCTACAAATCTCTCTCTCAAACATGCCTTTCAAACTCACGAAGAGAAAGTCAGCTATGAAGAACCACTTATTTAAAAGATTCAAGTTCTACAAATAAACCAGCTCTTTTCCCATTACAACTTCTGATTAAATAAGAATTCCAAGAAGAAAATTACCTATCAATTTACAAGTGAGGTCAAAAAATTATTAGGCAGCTTTGCTGTCAGCTACTGAAAAGAAACTCTCATTGTGAAATATAATCAAATACCTTTCCTAGGAGTACTCCTCCAGTACTATTTCATTTAGATTTGTTGCAAGATTAGCCATACATAATTCTGTATGGGTACACAAAGAACACCTTGATCCAGGCCTACAAAGAGAGCTGACTGCTGATTTTTAACTATGTAATAAATATCTAGCATCTATCAATGGAATAAGCAGGGTCGCTCTGCCACCACCAGCCAGCAAACCCAAGCCTGAAACAGCTGTGGGTTTTAAACCAGATTTACAAGTGTCTCTCAGACTCAGGGTCAATATTTAGAATCACTGGCCATGACTAATATCTTGACAGTAAACTGGAATTCTGAAGTGTTTACAAACATGGCTGGGATGTTTCCATCCCAAAATACCTTTGCTGCCAATATTTTCATTTTATCCACCTTCCCTAATGCAAATTGTATTATACCATGTATGTCACTATACTGAAGGATAAGATACACTAAAGTAAGGATACAGCTGGAAGCCTCTGTCTTAAATAAAATTGTCCATTTTATTCTACTAATAAATGCACTAACACTGAGGAAATATTCAAACTTTAAACCACTTCAACTGACAATCACGACAAAGAACGGTCATGTCAGAAGAATATTTAATCTCTGAAGGAACGAAGATGCTTAATATCTCAGTTACCACTAACTGACAGTACATGTAAAGCTTAAAACATTAAACAGAAAACACTTCTAAATAACAACAGCTAAACCAGTATTTACTGGTGATGACACAGAAGTAATACACAAGCACAGGGTTTTGCTTTTTCATGTTCAACATACCTTTTTTTGAGCAGCTTCCTTCTTCTTCTTGTCTTCTTTTCTCTTTTTCCTTTCTTCCATCAACTGTTCTTCCTCTTCTTGCACTAAATCCCTGAACCACACAGTTTGTAATTAACTCTCCCAAAATACAATCTGTACACACTTAGATTCATTTTAGAACAATTAATTCACAGTGACACAAAAGGAACTGGGGAATTTTACTTCTAATTGGATAACATTTCTGTAGGGACTGTATTTTCATTGCAAATCACAAGCGACAAAACTTTAAGAGCTGATGCAGTGTCAAGCTACATGTTAAGGCTTTCTTTTTTCTAAGACTTATGATGAAGGCTTAGACATTAATTTGATTCAAAACCCAGCACAAATTCCAATGCTGTTTAATCTGTACCTGCTCCTGTGATCCTGTGCTCTCCCATACACCCAGCAATGGGCTCCCTGGCCACGCATCCCATGGCACCCACCCCGCAAGTGGATCCTGAACGGCACCTCAGCCAAGAAACAACCAGACACACGTTCTCCTGCCAGAGCAGGGGCCAATTCAGCTGCTGTGTATCTGTATGGGCAGTAGTGCTCACATAAGGGAGACGTGAACAAGAAGGGACACGAACTGAAGTGCATGGTCAGACCAGAGCAACTTTAGAGTATCTTACACCAGGGACAAAACTCTATGTTGGCAAAAGTGAAAACAAAACTTATTACACTAATCTAAATTCACTTCATACAAACGTTACACACTAAACCACTGAGCTCTGAACTGCTCCCTTGTCCCGCTGGGACAGTTCAAAGGGGTTCTCCTCCCAGGAAGGACAATGCTGAAATAATGATACTTGTATTTAAATTTCAAAACTTGTGGCCACTTGGCTATTTATTGTTAACAGTAGTTTCAAACAAAAACAGATCTGGTAGCATTTTCCACGATATTAACTGTGGAAGAAGAAAGTCTGCAATACTTCAAATATTTATAGGGCATAGAAACTTCTGAGACTATTAATATTAGTACACAAGAAAAAAAAAATCATATGATAACATTTTGGGTAACTCAAGCATTCTTCTCAAAGGTATTTTTATAGTATTTCTGCTGCCAGACAACAGTTATACTTTATCTAGATGGTAAAAATCTATTTGTAGGGAGAGAGGAAAGTTTTATATTCACAAAATTAACATGTATTTGCCTTCTTAATTACAAATACTTTTTCTGATTTCCCTCTGTAAACACAGACTCTTCAGAGCATGGCTACTTGGGCCTGTACTACCACATAGAAAGAGCAATTTTCATCCCTGCTTGCTGAGATCTTCATTCTTGCTGCAAATTCAAATTCATCTTCTACCTGCTTCTTTTCCCAGTGCTCTCTCCTGTTGGAGTAACACTGATTTACTGTAGCCCAGATCCCTTTTCTCTCCCACCCCTCGCAGGGTGACTGTTCCAAGTTCCCAGAGACCTGCCTGGTGCCGTGGGTGACACTGCAGGTATCACCAGCTGCAGAGCTGCGGCCGTTGGGACACAGAGCAGCCAAACAACCCCAGTGCTCTTTCCGTCACATACACACAGAGTAACCTATCACAGACCGACCAACCACCACTTTGAAAAGTTTCCACAGACCAAATTCTGGCTTTTATTATTTTCTAATAACAGACAGCAAGTGTACGTTATTTCTTTTTTAAAAATAATTCCTTCCAATGTGTTGATATTAAAAAGAAAAGCTAAAAATGTTATTTCTGACACTCCTCTATGTCAGTTGCACTGCAAGACAAATCACAAACTATCAAACACAACTCGGTTAGTTTGCATTTTATAACAGTTTCATCATTTGGATATGAGATTCACTGAGGACTGTGTTAGAGCAAAAAGCAATCTTGCATTTGCAATTAGGTATCAAAAAGTATTTCACGGACAACTAAGCCATCAGTCACATAACCACAGAAAACAATTACAGCTGGTCAGTGTCAGTTAAAACAATCCCTTGAATGCTTTGCAAATTTGAGGTAATGATCAACCTGCAGTGACATCTGTGCACTTATGAGGGTGATACATACATCAGCGTTGTCCTTCACTGTCTGGCATCCTGAGCATTTGTAACCAAACTGATGCTGGTAACACTGACTCTCAGTGTTTTCAAGTATTTAAGAAATTCTGTTTCCAAGCATTTAAGAAAAATAGATTTTAGATTATAAAGTCGGCTCAGAACACATTAAAAACCCCCTGTGATTAGCACCAGGACCCTAGATGACCCCTGAAAAAAAAAAAACCCATACCCATTCATGGCAGTTTTTAAAAGAGTATTAGATTATCATTATAACGTTAAACCTCAGTGACTGGAAAGCAGAACTAACCCACTGTACAGTGAAATAACAACAGTAAGGCCCTTACTGCCCATGTTCTTCACTGAAAGCCAAATCTCTCAAGGAAGGTCATCCCATCCCCGCTACCCTCTCACCGAGAAACACTGATTTGGATTTGCCTGCCAAGTCATCACAGTCTGAAGCAGAATTCCTGAATTTCCATTCTTGACAGCTGAAAGCACAGGTTTCCTCTGTTCTAACACATTAACACACAGCCCTCTCAACAGACAGCAAATGACAGTATTTATGCAGTGGATTCCAACACCCACTAGAACATATAACAAACAAGCTACATTTTTAATGCTGCTCTTTGAGTAAGAGAAGTATTACATAGTATTTCCCATTTAACATCTTAGACTTTAATAGCTACCTATTCCTGCTAAGTACTCCACACTTATTATTATTATTGAAAACAAAGTTACATTGATCTTTAATTTCAAACGCTCCAGCACTGTAAAAATACCTGGGTTGAAATACACCTATTTAACCTTCATTCTTACATTACAGAAGAGGAACATCAAGTACACCCATATTTGCCCTGGAAGACATACTGAGGATGCAATAATTAATGTTTGTGCAGCATGCTATCTTTGCTGTTATAATACACAAAAGGGAAACATTATGCCACAATAAAATTACAATTCTAGTCACCTCAATGAGGAAATTATGGTTATGAAAAGAATTCTGACACAAATTAAGATCTAAGACATGGCACTGCATTATAATGACTTGAACTTGGTTTTCATCTCTGGAAGCGTTTATCACTTGCACACAGCGAGTTCCAGCTCCGCGATGCAGCAGGTTGCAGTTCCCTCTAATGCCAGTTACCAGCATCCACCCAAACCGAACCACCTGCGCAGCAGCATCGCCCCCCTAGGCCCTGGCGTCTGCACACCGGAGAACAGAACAGCCCCTCACAAATGTGCTGCAGAGCTCCCGGCTGGCAGCTGCTGGCCAAGCACAGCAGCTGCTGAGCCCTGTGGAAGGCATGGGGCCCACGAGATGGTGCTGCACAGCTTGGAGACACCGCTGTACAGCTTGTGAGACACTGTTGCACAGCTCTCTGACACCACTGCCCTGCGCACAACTGCTCCTAGAAGCTAGGCTGGGAAGAGGCTCTCCCAAACACGTGGCCTCTGAAGCACCTGCCAGGGTTTGGTGCCATTGCTGTGGCCCTGCACATCAAACACGGATGACCCCCGTGTGGTGCTGGTGCTGACACACGGGTGACCCCACGTGGCGCTGGTGGCAGGCAGCAGCGGGCAGGGGTGGTGCACGGGAAGCGCTTTGCCGCTGGTGAGAGGAGCCCAGCTGAACAACCAGCCACCCTCTGAGCGGCCCCGTGTTCCTAACTGCAGGTAAGAGATTTATGGGTCCATTTTCCAAAAGGATGCATGTCCCTCAGCCCATCCTGGGCACAGGAGCAGCACCAGCACAACTGCTACCGAACCCCAACCAGCAGTTCCGCCTAACTAGTTATGGACTTTCACCTATTTACTACACGGACTAAACACCAAAGTAAGAATTAACAGTGATTATACACAGTGGTTTTTGAAACCACTCTAAAATTGCCAGTGACAAATACATAAAATATATTTTTTTTAAATAAAGAAATAAATGCTTTCCACCATTTGCTTTCCTTCTAGTTATTAATTAACTCGCAGTGCCCCAGTGGAACACTGTCGGACAGCTACACTGAAGGATCGGGCACTGAAAAACCTTTTACAGTTCTGCAAAGACAGTAAACATGTATGCATGCACATAGTATATGTTCAACTTAGGTCTGATATTCTACACTGACTTTCAAACATATTGCTGAGAATCAGTTTTGACTACTTTTCTGTATTCTAACAAGTTCCCTAATATTTGTTTAAATTATGCAATTACATAAAAATCAAAAAAAAAATCTCAGTTTCTATAAAAACCAATAGCTAGCTTTTCTACTAAACCAGTATTACACAAGAAACAATTAGAAAATGCGTATTTTGATTAAAAAAGGATCCTCCAATTCCTTTATCAGTGCTTCCCACAAAATAGCATACTACACCAAAAAGAGCACTCTTCAAGCTTATGGAATAGAAAACTGTACTTTGAACTTAACAAAAAAACCCAACAAAACCCACCAGTGCCTTAAATGGAAACATTCTGGCAACTAAAACCACTCAGCATATTACAGAGGAGGAAAGAAAGCCTCAGGCACAGATAACAAAACAAAACCACTTATTTACAGATGTCCTGTGTGTGTGTATGTGTTAATTCTTTCCAGCTATTAACATATAGAAGAGGTGCTGCCAAGTTAAAAACTGAAACAATTACTTCAATGAATAATTAATTAGTAAATGTGTCAGCTACTTTCTTTTTTGCTTTTCAATACCTCAGTCTTTAAATTATCACCCTAAAAGGGAAGCAATAGAATTCTAACTACCACGTCTACCACTATCAATGACTTGGAATGCACTTGTCTTTCCTGTTTTCCTGCTGCAGATGTTGGCTCAACTAAACCATGTTCCCAACTATATGCACTGTAAAGATGTCATAGCTGTGGAATAATGGCTGTATTTCTGGAATAATAGCAGTTTCACCCTGGAGTTCCACCTGCAATGTTCTCCACTACCCAAGCACACAAAACACACACCTTTCCCAATCTAAATACACAAGACTTCAGTGGCAGCACTAAACAGTCCCTATCTCCATTTACAAAGGCGGAATGAAGATGATGATTAAACTGTGTCTCCATAGCCACACTGGTCACATAAAGTATCTGCAGCAGATGCACAAACCCAAATGACTGCAAAGTCCAGCAGCTCAATCTAAGAGCACTCGGCCTCTAGGCTGCTTCACCCGTACCAGCGCAGACTCAACAAGTACAGCGCACAACACATGTGCTCTAAGACTGCAAAATGAAAAGGTAATCGCAAGTTACCTTAAGGGAGCAACCTGACAATGATGCATGACCTGGAAAAGTGTGTGTAGAGGAGAAAGGAATGCATGGGTTTGACTAAGTATCTCCAAAGGTCTTGAGAAGTATGAACAGAATGCTGTCCCTTCGCAGTAAACTCGTCCCATTTGACAGCAGCAGTCTTCCCACAAGAAGTTTATCAGGAGAAAACCCACACCCCCAAACACCCAACAGAAAATCAAGTGCTTAAACAGAAACAACTACAGTTCTCACTGCTTCTCTACTCTTCTATCACCGAGCCATCTCATCTTTTTTCTAAGCAAATATGGAAAGCCTCATGGAAATATGGTGGTTATTCTAACATGGAAGAGTGGGGAAAAAAAAAAAAAAGTACAGCAGAAAGTTAGTAGAATACATGTATGAAATCTCGAGGTCTACATGATTTTAGGTAAAAAGTTTGCTCTCCCAGAACATGGATAGTCTGCATGCAATGCAGAGGTAATCTCCAGAGCAGAAACACAGGTGAGAAAAGCAGTGTGTGCATCTTCCCTGTAATGTGCATGCTTGTGGAGTCTAATTCCTGTGTTTGGAAACAAATAAATTGTACACATATTTCAGATATTTACCTTCTCTCAGTTCCACATAAATGAGGCAGGAAAGCCCTGTTTACCAAACAGAATAAAAAGTTATTTCTTAAATCAGAAGAACAAAATGGTGATTTTTACCATTCCCGACTGTAAACAAATTTAACTCTCACATTTCTTCAGTTAATAATGGACAGTTCCTGATCAGCAGTAGATTAAACAGGTGACATTTAATTTGGAACATTATGCAATGATACAGCGTGCAATAGATTTATTTGAATTACTGTTGCAAACCATGCACTATGTTTATTTTGAGATCAGAAATGTTTGCACAGGACCAGGCATATCTGCATTTTATAAGAGAGCAGGGATTAAATGAAGATTCTTTTCCAAAAGGCCAAACAAGCCAAATTACTAATCCTGAGTTTAAAGCACTAATCACTCCAACTGGACAAGCTGTAGTAAAAGCCATAATACTTATCCGACCGTGAACCTGCAGCCCAGGTCAAGAGTTCTAATAATATAAAACAGTCTTTTCTGTCCATTAATTTAGAAGCATAAACTCCAAACCTGACTTCACAACATGCCTGCAGCAATGCCAACATCCCATATATATGCCATCCAATTTTGGGTTAAGAAAAACCGCAGCACAGGCCTATTCACCTTTCCCAGGAAAAGATACTTGCTCTTTTACAATTCGACTAGGGCACTGCAAATTTAATAAGATTGCAAATCATGGCATTAAAGAAAGCATGAGGGCTATCTGTTGAGTCCTACAACGATAAAACAATTAATCAGGCGGATCCAGAGCAGGCATGGCAGTGTTTTATCAGGCTCTGTGCCCACGTGATGAAAATTCCCTCGCTAAACCTAAACCAGTTAAACTGCAGGTTTTCGAAACAACAGCTACTTTATCATTAACTTAAACCCGGTTCTGAATCTTTTAAATGCATAAAATTGATCCCTCTGTGTCAGAGAACCCAGAGTCCCATTCCACAGCAGCATTTATCCAGACCTGCCTCTGTCCCCAGCCCATGAACCCTGAGTCGAGGCAGCTCCATCATTCCCTGTCACCTCTTGTCCCTCTGCCAGTGGGACAGGACTCACAAAAACCAGAGAACTGAGACTTGCACCACAATGTTGTTTAGAATTTAGCACTCAGTTCATCTAAATAATATCGTCCTGAAATCACTTCTGGAATCAAGTGCACACTGAATGCTTTCCACAGAACACCAATGATTTTTTTTTCTTCTCTTTAAACGGCACTTTGGTGCCTTTTCTGGACAGATTAAAGAGTTACAATTTGAAATAATTCCCTTCAAGTAAAGTCCATTTAACAATGACCTTGACATTGTATTTAAAAGCAATATGCCAAGTGTATCTGAAAGATTTCATACATTTCAGCAACAAAACCAGAAAAATTATTCATGCTTAAGCATATTACCTAAAAGAGGAAGACACCCATGACAGCAGGGGAAAACCAATCAGTTTCCAGAGTGCAATCACAAATCAATCTGGAAGTTGGAGACTGCTTAGGCACAGTAAATAAGAAAAAAGACAAGGCAACAAAAACTAATACTCTATTGGTTATATTCAGAGTTTCAGCACATTTCAAATGGCCCTAGTAGAAGTCCCCTTAGAAGTTTAAAAGCAAAAGTCTCTTTGAGGCCTAACTGGAAGAGGACACAAGAAGAAAGCAGGACAAAAGTCAAAAAGAATGTCAACAACAGAAAGGTAAATATTTGCAAGCAAGTCACCCTACCAAAAATAAATGGTGCAGAAGACATAACTTCTTAAATACAAAAGTGGTGTATATTACAGGTACAGAATTCTCAATTCAACTCTTGACTCTTCAGCTAAGGAACATAAAAAAAGAAACTGTCCCTTCTACAGAGTTCTCAAATACAAACTAACTTCTACCTGGAAATTCACCATCTTTAACTCTTCATGGAAAGAGGCAAAACCCTAAGAGTTATATGGCAACATACAGTGTATGTTGAGTTCAAAGTGAGTTTCTGGCCAAAAGCAACTACTTCTTGGCTCCCAGCGATATTCGCACAAACTGTACAGAAAAAAGCAAACAAACCCTCCATGCATGTTTTAGTTATTGTTACTTGTTACAGAAAAGTAAGTTAATTTTCCCCTTCAAAAACCTACTGTATTAAGGAAATTCTATTATAGAACCTGATATTTTTATTTTGCATAAGAAAACACGCTAAAAAGGTGTTTAGCGGATAGAATTAACTAACATTGCAGAGCTTTCTCTGTGCAATAGAGGACATTTTCAAATTCAAGGGGTTTTTATCATTACAATTACCATGAGATTAAAGCTCCAGATAAAGCCCGCAATGATTTCTAGCCCAAGGCTAACTCTTGATCTGAACTGCGGGAGGGAATTTAAATGAGTATCTTACCTGCTTAGTTTTCTTTCGACTTCTTTGGTAGCTTTAGCTTCCAATTCTCTGGAACAGAAAGTGGTGTTGGTTTCCATGTCAACAGCAATGCAGCACAAAGTGAAAAATAAAACTGGAGCGGGGTTAAGAGGCACATCGAGCTCCATATGTTGGTTTTGAGGAGGAAGCGGGAGCCCGCGGATTGCCAAGGAATCGAATGATGCGTTTGCCCAGGGCCAGCGAGGCGAGCGGGGCAGAAGCAGCGCCAGCCCCAGCGCACGGCGCTGCTCCAGCCCGGGAACCGTTCTGCTGCATCACCTCAGCCCGGTGCTGTCCAGAACCAGCCCGGGAACCCTCCCCGTGCACCCCGGCGCTGAGGGGCCGCAAGCCCGCGGGACCGAACAAAACCGAGCCCAAGGGTCTGGGCTCCGCTCCGCGGGGCGATCGCGGCCCCGGGCCCGGCCGCTCCCGTCTCCCGCTCCCGGGGAACCCCCGCCCCCAACCTCCGGAGCCGCCAGCCCGATCCCCCATCCCCCCGCAGCGGGGCCGCCCCGGGCGCGGAGGCTCCTCAGCCGCCCGGCCCCTCCCCCGCCCGCGGCCCCGCTGGCGCCTCAGCTCGGTGGCGCCCGCCCTTCCCGCCGCCGGGCCCCGCCCGCTACCTCATGTATGTAAAGTGCTCAGAGTCCGGCCCGGCGTGGCTGCGGCCCGGGCCCGGCGCTGGCGCGGCGGCTCTAGGCGGCCTGGGCCCGGCACTGCGGAGCGGGAGGGCCCGGCAGCTGCAGCTGCAGCACCGCCGCCATTTCCTGCCTCCTCACCCGGCCGGCCCGGCCCCGCCGCACAGGAAGGGAAACCCCGCCCTGCGCAGCACTTCCGGGGCGCCTGCTCCCCGACATGGCGCCGAGGCAGGCGGCCTGGCACGGCGGGGCGGGCAGCGCCGTGGGCACTGCCCCAGCCCGCGGGACAGGCCCCCGGGTCTTGAGGGAGTCACCGCCGAGGGGCCCGCACTGCCCCGGGCCTCCCGTTCGGGGTGTGTGTGCGGGGCCGGGCGGCCGCCCCGCTCAGGAGACGGGGCCGGGGGTCACGGGGGCCTGTGTGCCCCGGCTTGGGCGCCCTGCGGTGACACGCACAGCCCTGCAGTGGCACAGCAGTGACACACGCAGCTCTGCAGTGACACAGCCGTGTCACCGGCCAGGGCAGCATGGGGACGGGGTGACCTTCCCCAGCACCGTCCCTTGGCCAGGTGCTCAGTTCAGCGGTTACTGCATTGCTGTGGGCCTTGTCATGAAGTTCACACATAATTCCATGTGCTATGGAGTGAAACACCTTAGAGAAAAGGCCCGTGGTTCCCCAGCGGTGCAGGATGAGGCTCAGGCAGGAACATACACACATTTCCACACAGATCTTTCCCTACGTGGGGCAGCTCTGTCAGCTCCTGGGCGCTGCCACCATGCTCCGCTCAGTTCTGAACTTTGGGGCATTGATAACTCTACCAAAACTGATGGGGCAAAAGCGCTGATGTCTAAATAACCACCACAGAGTAAGATAAGCCTTTTCTTTTATCCTTCCACTGACTTCATTGGGTTGACAGAGGGAGCTAAAATGTATATAGCACTTCGAAACCTAGCTAGAAATTGATTTATGTGAACACAAAGCTTAATCCAAAAACTACACAGAGATATTCTAACTTCAAACACATAAAATGAAGAGTGAGGAATATGTGAGCCACACTCCATGTTACTGTACTTGGTTTCAGTAAAAAACATCCCAGAAATTAATTTAGAAAATTCAAACCAGTCAAAGGGCTGACAGGG
Source organism: Patagioenas fasciata (assembly GCF_037038585.1). NCBI lineage: Eukaryota > Metazoa > Chordata > Aves > Columbiformes > Columbidae > Patagioenas > Patagioenas fasciata. The sequence goes on from NC_092534.1 coordinate 10,986,918, forward strand.
AATAGTGGGAGAGAACTGAGAACAGTCACATCAAGAAAGCGCAAGGCGGGGAGCGGACAGGCTGGCAGGGAACAGCTGTGGGGCAGTGACAGCCGTGGGGCACGGAGCAGCATGGGGCAGTGAGCAACTGTGTTCATACAGACTTGTCCCTGGCAGGGGGAACTTGCGCTGCGCTGGGTCCTTGTAGCCCAAACCCTGATAAAGTGAGAGCTGCAAAATGCCTCAAAATGAAAGCGAACCGATCTCATTTTCATTGGCCAAGTCCGCAGAGTACATGTATTTTAAGTTTAGTTAGAGCAATTTAAAGTGTTATTACTGGCTAAATAAGAAACGTTTAGAATAAGAAGCTTGCTTACAGTACTGCTTTTAAATCTGGAGTCCATTTAACATACCTGCATTTGAAAACATTATAGCTAATTTCTATCTCCAGTTTCCAATGCCCACAGGGTAAAATTCTTAGAGAGACGCAGACACACCCCTCTTAGCCAGCTGCATCGAAACTGAACACAGATCATCGGGTTCGGCTTAGGAGGTTTGAACTGGGAAGGAACTGGTGCCATACCAGCTGCACTGGCAGTGAGGATGTGTCACACTTGTAGCCACATCTCTGCAAAGCAATCTTTAAAAACTATTATTGAGTTGTTATTGTAGGTGCCTACGGTTCAGGAATTCAGTTTTCTTCTCAAGTCTATTCCGCTGTTCACATGGAAATAAGTGTCATCCTGTCTGCTCTATGGTAAGAGCTGCTGAGATAAGTGGTTTTGTTGGCAGAGGGAAGTTCTCACTCCCTTTTTGCGTCCCACTTGCACATTATTACCAGCATTTATTAGCCCAGTCGCAGTTGGCCTTTACCATTCTTATTAATGCTAGTGAGAAAATGAATGCTACGATATTCACTTGTGAAATAAATGGATGCCCTGAACAAACAAGCAATTGTCTCTGGAAATCCGCTGCAATATCAACTGTCTTTCTGTCAGCATGAATGAAGGAAAGTATTTTTCACCTGAAGAAGATCCTACATTATGGAAGATGAGCATTTATGACAATGCAGAGTAGCCAGTAAGGGTATTTTTGTCCTTTCCTTAGAGACTTAATAATACAGCTTGTATTGCTGTGAGCAGAGCGTGCACATGCATAAAGTGACTGTATTATTTTCCAAGTACTTAAAAGGGCACTGACAATTTGAAATCAGTCTCTTAACTTCTGTTAATAACTTGGAAGTTAATTTTGGTCTTGTTTATTTTTCTTCATATGAAAAAAATTGGATTCTCATGTAACTGTGTGTAACTGAAAGCCATTACTTCCTGTAGTCTGATTTAGCTTGCTGTTCCATTCACAGCAGTCCTGTTTTATGTTATCTTGATGTAGGAGGACTGCTGCTAAGTCTGGCCTCAGTTAGGAAGGCTAATAAATGCATGATGTACTCCTGTTCTGTCATTTTGTTAACTATATTATACCACTGTCAATAAAATTCATAGTCAAGGTCTGTAGCTTTCTTTATTATTTTAGATTGTTCTCTAATTTTATTTATGCACGTGCTCCTAGCGACTGGAGCGCTGCAGCAATTGCTTCCATTCTGCCTTGTAAATATTCTACTGCAGCTGGTTATGCGCTGTCAGCAGATCTGTGGCATTAACTGACCCTGCTCCTCATCCCGTCAGCTCCTCCTCGCATCGACACCATGATCGGCCGGCTGCGTGGAACACAGGTGTCACCAGTCAACGGTCACCTCGCGGGCACTGGTGCACCGCGCAGAAAAAGGGCGAAGCCAAGGGTGCCTGTGCAGGGCAGACCCTTCCCACACATCCTCAGCACAGACGCAGACTCGCTACTTCCCACTCTGAGCACAACAGTGGAGATTTGGGCAATGTTGTATTTAGTGCTGTTAACACTATGGTTAGACTGTCAGCTGCTTTTTGGTTGTGTGCTCGAATGTCTCCACAGCACTATGGCCACAGAAGAAATCAGAAATCATGGAAACAACTACTCAAGGGCAAACACCCTGCCCTGCATCCAGGCAGCTGCCACAGGCAGAGTGTTGTGGTTACATTTTCACCATTGGGTAAACATGCCCTTCTGGGCAGTGATCCCCAAATACCTTTTCCCAGCAACAGCAGCCACACCTGCACCCTGCCAGCCCGGCACACACCCGGCCCTGCCATCTTCAGACCCCCAGGAACTTTGCAATTGGGATTTTCATATAATTGGAGCACGAGAATACAGGAGATGGAGAAACATAGTGACTAAAACCAGTTAAAAACGAGCTGGTGCCATTTCAACATTTCCCATCCCCTCCACTCTTCCCCGTTATCTGCAGTTTGCTGTCAGGGCTTCCCGCGAAACGAAGGCTCCAGCACGGAGCTGGAAAGCAAATATGTCAGAAAATACGTTCTGCTTAATGTCTGGGGAGAGTAAAGCAAGGGGCTGCTGTTATCCAGCGATGTGAGAAGTGCGGGCCGGGGAACGTGGAGAATTTACCGTCAATAACCGTTTGCTGCTTGTTACATTTAGCATCATTACACAGAATGAAGATGCTGTCACGAGCAAAACAGATTGTTTTCAAAATTGCACTTGACTTAAATAATCTAAATGAGGTGATCTGACAGACAAGGGAAACCAGTCTCCTCATTAACACAGGGGCTCTGTGTGTTGCTCTGCTTGGAAGCTTCTCTCCTTGTTCATTGTAGAGGCTTTATTTACAGGATGCATTTTTAGAGCTATTTAAAAATAGCTCAGTGACGGTGAGAGGTGGCGATACGAAGGTACTGCACAGGCAGTGCTTACTCATACAAACAATGCCTGCCCAGGAGCTGCCCCATTAAATCAACCGGGCTGTCTGTGTTAGTGAGGAACGTTTGGGTCTCTGTAGGATCCATAATTAGGAGGAGAAAACACAAATGACAAAGTTGCAAGTTGCTAATGGAAAGTGTTGGGTTTGCCTTCCAAACAGACCAGGAAACCAGACAGAAAACAAAATCTTGGGCTAAGGCTCATGATTAACCAGGCGGTGCAGATTTCGCAGGCTGCAGCAGCAAACAGTGTCAGATCTGTGCTCAGGAGAAGAGAATTCCCTGCTTTGCCTCCAGGCTCCCAGTGCCTTCCCAGCATCATCACGGTTACAGAGCGATCAGAGCAGCGGAGAGCAGGAACTTGGGGTGATTAAATGGGAATTTAATCCTACCCTTCAAATCAGCAAAACATTGTAAAAGATAAAGAATTTCCCTGTGTTTTAAAGCCAGTCCAACTTGCTTTCCCTGATCTGCGTTTGGGAAGGCTGCCAACTGCAAAATGGAATCGCTGAGCCTGGATTTCACTCTGCATCAGCCAATTACGCCGTCCCCGCATCCCCGCTCTCCTAAGCGGTGCAGTGCAATAGACATGTCCAATCTTTATTTATTTGCCAGGGCTGCATTGCACTTCAGAACCCTAATGTTAAAGTCTTAGATTATTTAAATTGCTCCTGAATGTATCACAGTATCACAGTATGTTTGGGATTGGAAGGGACCTCTGAAAATAGTTATTTGGTATGTCCACATAACACTGCAGGACAGCTGAGATTCACAGTATCAAACCCTCCAGAATTCTCTGATAACAGAGACTGGGGTGTGCTGCTCTGGACCGACATCTCCACCGTCCCTGGCTGCAGGTGTGCAGTGCATGAATCTCATTCATTGCAAATCTGTGTTGAGTTGACAAAAATTGCAGGGTATATCCCAAGTGTTGAATTAATGTTTGTCTATTTTCATTTATATCTCTTGCAAAATGTACTTTTTTTTTTTTTCACTTGGGCTTTTTTTATAATCACTGGCTGGCTGCTCCTGGTTGCTCCTCTGGATCTCCCAGGGCTGGAAACCTTCCTCCTCCTCCTCCTCCTGCTGCCAGATAAATTCCCCACAGCTGCCGTCAGGGCTGCCCAGCTCCTGCTGTCCAAGGACACCTTTATCAGAGGATGGGCTGCTCCTGGAGATACCTTAGTTCTAGACAAAGCTGAGATACCGAGCTTCTGCCCTTAACAAAGTCTTCACTCCTCTGCACACCCTTTCCTTTCTCATCCTGCCTCACCTTATGCTCTGAGAGCATATGGGGGGGCCCTGGGGAGCGCCAGGACCTCAGCAGGGACACACCACTGCCCTCCTTTGTGTCCCCTTTGGTGTCCCCACTCTGGGGAAGGGTCTCTGAGGAACCAGAGCCAAGGAACGTAGTGCCTGGGGGACAGAGTCTCCACTAAACCTGCATCAATGCACCTACACCCACACTTTGGTGTATATCTGTGCACACTGGGCAGATGTGTAATATCAACCCATCTTCTCAGCCCTGACCTCCCCTGGCAACAAGGCTGGAAACTGCAAACACCACTCAGCCCCTGCAGCAGGGACAGAGCTGCCAGCAGGATCCTGCTCCAAGCAGCTTTCTCCCCTGCCCAGGGACTGGGGTCTCAGCCACTGGGCTTTACAGTTCAGCAAATCCACCCTGGGGACAGGGTTGCTCTGAAAATGACACATCTGACTGCGAAAGAGAATTTCAGATCTGCCCAGGTAGTGGGAGAGAGAAAGAAAATGTCTCCCCCCGCTTGCTCCTGCCCGTCTGACACAGCACAGCATGCACTGACCCGTGTCTGCCCACTCTTGGCAAGGGGATGTGCTGCCTGCAGGGTGCAGGTTACAGCTCTGCCCAGCGATGGCATCTTGGCTGGGGGGAAGAAGGAAAGCAAAGAAATGCTGTTCTCGCCCTGCTTAAACCCCGTGTATTTGTGACCAGCTATTTCACCAATAAAACAAAGGCTGCTTTGAAATGGATGCCTGGCCTGGCCGGCTGCCAGCGCCGAGCAGGAGACAAAGGCTGGGAATACAAATGCGGCGCTGGAAGTGGCAGCCGAGGATGCTGCAGCAGGGCGAGCGTGTTGCCATGGAGACACGGCAGCCAAACTGGGGGATGAAAAGACCCGCACTGGGAGCCACTGGAGCCATGAGACAGGGTCAGTGGTCCCTTTGGTGCCCAGCTGAGGGGCTGTACCTGGCAGGCAGGACCAGATGCAGCTCCTTGTCATGCTGGTGCCTCAGACCTGGGCTGTCCTGGGGGGATGAAGACAGGGAAGGGGTTTCTCAGGAAGCACATGTGCTTTAAACAGATAAGTGGAGACTCGGGGGTTCTTGTACCTAAGCACTGGGTTGACTTTGTGAGATTCCCCACCACAGTCCTCGTCAGTGCTCCCTGGACCAGGGAAGAGCATGAGAACAGGGTGGCTGGTCTATGAATGGCTCAGTCATGCAAGGTCGACAGCAGCTCTCACCTGGGCAGGACAAAGCCAGGTCTCAGCTCAGAGGAAAAGCGCTTCCTCCAAACTCTGTGCAGCTCTTGGGGCTGTGATGAGCTCTGAGTTTTATACAGTCAGATCATTAGCTAGGCAGGTTTAGTCTCCATTGTAGCATGGGTCAGGTTGTTATTCACTTCCCCCACCGCTGTACAAACACACCCTGCAGCTGGGCACGTGGGTACCAAGGGCAGGAGGACAAGGGAAGCATCCTCACTGACTCATGGGGGAAGAGCTGCCCAAGGGTGATGGTTCAAGTAGCAGAAAGTCTTAAAAGTGAGACAGATATCCTATGGAGGACTTCCTAGAGTTGAGAAAGGAGCTTTTCCAAAAACTCCTTGAGCTCCCTGACCAGGTCTGCCGGGGATGGAGGCAGGTGCTGTGACGGGCGCTGCCGGGCATCCTGCAAAGGAGCGTCATTGGCAAAACCTGTGTCTCACTCAGACGTGGCAGAATTTGTCAGTCCTGCCTTCATCTACCAAGGAGAGCTTTCTGCTGCCTCAGCAGATGGGAGCCAGGCTGTGTGGGTGGACGTGTGTGCACCTGCAGCTCCCATGGCTCCGGGGGTTTGCTGGTCTGAGGAGAGGACAAGCAGAGCGTCCCCCAAGCACACGGTGAACATGAGGGGGGATCCAAGGAGGAAGACTCTTCCCTGCTCACTTCATCACTGCAAAAGCTGTCTGTGGGAGGGAGGAATTGCCCTAAGGGGTTAGTGTGGCTGGCACAAACCCAGGCAGAGGTACAGCCTGAGCTTGGTGCGTCCAGCCCCTGCAGAGTGCTCAAATTCCCTGAAAAAGGCATTCCAGTCACTTCTCAGAATTATTTCAACAAACTTTGACGGGATGCCAGGGCCACCTGAGGTCTCTGCTCCACAGCAGCACCCCAGCCTGCGACAGCAGCGTCCCGGGTGGGAGAGCTCCTGGGGTCACTCCTCCACTGCAGGGACCGGTGGACCCTGCACCGCTGGTGACTCAGAACTGAATGGGAAAATAAATCCCATGCACTTTTCATAAATCCTGAAGCCCTCACCGGCTTTGCAGAGCAGGGAAGGGAGTGGGAAGCAAAACATCATTTTTTAAGCCCTGGGAAGCTCTCAGGTGATGTGGCGATGAGGGCTGGAAAGACAGATTAGACAGAACAGAGCACACTGTCAGCACACGACAAATAATAAACGAAGGATAAGAATCCCCGGGGACGCACTTTTCTAATAAATGACATTTTGATCTATAGCTTTAACAACTCGTCCCAAGCCATCATGTACTGAATTAGGAAACGCAAAGCTGTAACCTGCCCTGTCAGTCCTGAAGAGGGTCAGAGAGGCATAAATATAGCTGTGGGGAAGGTAATGAGGACATTTACTGCACTCGCAGAGTGCCCATTCCACCAGAATTCCTTGTCAGCTTTACCGCTTATAAAAATAACCAGCTAGTTTTCTATTTTCAATACTGTTCTGCAGATGCTCCTGAGCCAGGCCTGTGGAGGAGCCTCCTCAGCCCCGTGGTCCCTGTGACACGTGGTGGAACTGGAGCAAGAGCACCCAGAGCATCCTCACAGTCCAGGTGCCATTACCCCCTCCTGGCAGGCTCAAATCTTGGAGTGTGTATCTCTCCATTTAAGTCAAGTCTGTGCTATCTCTGCAAATGTGCTGGAAGTTGTCAGGGTTTGCAGGGGGGTGATGAACCAGGCTGGGATTGTGATGGCTCTGAGGGCCAAAGAGCCCTGTCCTCGCTAAATCAATTAGCAAACACCTCCCGGGCTTCTCAATGGCAGCCTGTGATTGGCCATCTCTGGGACTCATTTATTCTCTTGTAGCAATAAAAACTTTATTTATCTTATTTTAATTAAAGCTAAAAAATTCAGTAGCCTTCGATTTCTCTCATTGCTTTGCAGCAGGAAAAAAAAAAACAGGAGAATAAAGTGGTAGGATGGAAAGAAAGACCTCTGAAATAAACACGTGCGGGTTCTGTTGGCTTTTGTTTAATGTGTAGCCCTTTTCTTAAAAGAAATAATTATGTTTCTAAACCTCCTCTCCCTGTTCAGAGAGCTGCCTCTTTCCACATTAATGCTATTTGCATGCGCCATCTCCTCCTACCCTTCAATAATTTAAAGCTTCATTTTTTATTCACTCAGTTGTCAGATTCATTTACATATCATATATCTATATTTAACTCTGAGTTCACTCGCCTTCTTTTTTTTTCTCTTTAAACAGGAAATAGATTTCACTTCTAATTTAACAACATCTCAGGGCACGGCTGGCTATGCAGGGATCTTCACTTACATTGGTGTCTGTTAGCAGAGATGCCAAGTGCCCGTTTGCTGGGTGCAGAAGCGCTGACAGGGGCTCGGCAGCCTTCTCCTTCTCCTTGGAGCTTGGCCCAAACCACGGCCCCTCTCTGAGATAGGTGACGAGCCAAAATCCCCATCTCCACCCTCCCCAGCCTTGCTCTGGCCTGGCCAGGAGAGCATCGTGGCCCCTTGGGCAGCATCCCTGTGGTACAGGACACAAAACGTGCAGCAGTGGTGGGGCTGTCCCGTGGGTACCACGGAGCAAAGGGTTGTGTTCCACATGGACAGGCTTAACTCCTAGGGAAAATAAACAATATTAAAGGCAATTTGAAAGAGAGGACATGAATAAGAAAGGGGTAAATCAAAGAGTCGGTCACAGAGGAGAGGCTCAGATCCCCCTCTCTCATTTTCCACATTACTAGAAAAAACAGTGAACTGGTATCAGACAAATGAGCCCTCTGGACCCAATTTTTCAAGTTAATGAGCTCCCCTCGCAGCTCTTCCACAGTACAGAGACTCCCAGCACCTACCCTTTGCCACAGCCTCTAATGAGCAAAGCCACCGTCATCTGTCTCAATATCTGCAGAGGAGATGGCTCCCGGCTGGCGCAGGATTTACACCCACCTCGCCACAGCAGGACGCACGGGGGAGAGATGCCCTGGCTCTGTCCCAGGACAGGCAGGGCAGGCAGGCACAGCCGGGCTCTGCAGCCTTATAGAATCATAGAATCACGGAGAGACCCGCAGCATCTCCCGCCGGGGTGCGCAGTGACATCTCCCAGCACATCCCTGCCTCTCCCTGGCTTCCAGCATCAACCTTCAGCTGCATCACTGTGTTTGCCCAGTTCAAAATAACCTCTTGTTTCAGGAGGAAATTGCTTTTCTTGCCCCCAGGAACCTCTTTGGAGAATTGGTTGGGAGATTTCAAATGGACTTTAGTGTATTATTAAAATTCTCCCTCGTAATTGCCCTTTGCAAGGCTGTGAAGAGGGAGGAGCAGGAGCTGCGAGACAGGGATCCCACACTCGCATCGCTCTCCTACTATTATGCTTAAATTAACAGGGATTTTTTTGTAAATTGAAGACTAATTTTCTTCTGGGAATAGATCATTAAATTACAGAATACTAATGAAAATTTACAGCATCTGGAGAGAGGGCAGGGGAGGAGGGAGCATTTTGCATTTTGTTGTGGATTTTCTCCTTTTTCTCCTGGCTCCACTGGCCATGGCCACAGCTGGGGAGCTGCCACATCCCAGCCCTGGAGCAGAGGAGCTGGGAGAGGAGCCGGACACGTCCAGGGGGTTTAGAGCATGGAACCAACAACCCCTGGGAGAAACATGGGGGGACATGTGAAGGGGCTGGGGCTGCTGTTCTGCAGAGCCTGAGAAAGGCGGCGGTGAGGGGTGAGACCACTCCATCCCTCAGTGCCGGGGTCACAGCTCAGTGGGCTCCTGCCACCCTCCAGAGCTTTGCTGCTGGCGTAGGCAGCGTGCAGGCAATGTGCAGGCAGCATGCAGGCAATGTGCAGGCAGCGTGCAGGCAATGTGCAGGCAGCAAGCAGGCAGCACGGGGACTCCTGCGCCCTGCACTGTGCCCATCACCCTCCCCAGGCCTGCCCTGCGTCCGCCACGGCCATTGCCCTGGCAACAGCGCTGCCGGAGCCGCGATGCATCGCCAAGTTATTGAAAAACAGTGGCTGCGCTTGGCAGCCGTATTTTTCCAGTCTAACTCAATTTCTTTGGAGCAACGAGGCTCCATAGATCTGGGAGCATGGAAGTGAAGAGCTGCCTTTTGGGGAGGGGACGCTTGGGAGCATTATGTCTGGGGGGGTTCGAGTGAGGAAATGCAGATTTTTTTATTGCTTTGATCATATATAATTTAAATATTCAAACTACTCTGGAATTCATTGAATTATACATGAATTGCACAGGCAGCATTTTTGTAACTCCTGAAAGGCGTGAAATATTTTTTCCTCTCCCTTCAAAACCTTGTCTAACCTTAGAATTTTTTTTTAAAAAATTGTTAAAATTTCAATCAGCTGCATCCCAAATCACCTTGAGAATGGTGCCCATGCCAGCCAGTAATTCCACTAAATTAATGAGTAATTTGGTGATCATGGTTTGCCATTGGCTGTAGCTGAATGTGTCTCACAGAACGCCCCCAGCATCCCCTCTGGTAGGTGCTCCAGCCCTGCTGATCCCCCAGCCACACCAACAGAAAAAACAGGGCTGTCTAACAGTAATGGAGGCCATAAGCATTGGGGATGGGCTCACAGAGGTGCTGTGGCTCTGACAGGTTCTTCACACGAGAGCCAGGAATGGACCCAGAACGTTGGGGCTGCCCCAGCTCACTGCTGCTGCCTGGGCAGGAGGGGAAGGTGCAGCCCCACTTCCGCGAGCTGGAGGAACCAAGAGACTGGGACAGCAGAGTGGCAGAGCCGCCCTGCTCCTCCCTGCACACACCAGCCCTGTTGCCTGCTCCCGTTTGCCATGGTGCTGTAAACCAGGAACGCGTGTCTGCCTTTGGCTGGCAGCTCCTATCTGCCAGCTGGCCAAGCAGCCAGATGTTTCGGGGCGGGAAGGAACCCCACCAGATGTTGCTCTGCAGATTGCTGTGAATGCTCTGCATGGTGATGGCACGGGCATGGCTAAGTGCTGCTGGCAGGCAGCCCTGGCCATGAGCAGGCAGGGGGGATGTGGGGCTGGGGGAGCCCTGGGTCCTGCCAGCCCCTGGTCCTGTCCTGCTGCTTCTCCTCCAGCCAGAGCCAGATCCACTCACGTGGAAGCAGCAGCGCTGCTCTGGAGACCATGCTGGGGCTGGCAAGGGCCAGGACTGCAGAGACTCTTAGAGGGCGCTGACCCGTGAATGCTGGACCAGACATCACTTCTCTTTTGCACCTTATCTGCTTTCACAGGTCCCACCTGGACCTGTGCAGCTGCTTCCCGGCAGAGTCTCATGGGACATGGCCACAGGTCCTGTTCAGCTGGGACTGAACTGGGACGTGTGTTCGCTGGCCAGGAAAACACAAGGTTTATGGTACAACCAGCTAAACCTACCCTGTCTCTACTGATTTAGGTGTGTTGGTTAAAGCCTGAATGAGAAATGCTTTCCCTCCTGGGCTGCACAGTGAGCATAACCATCACACCCAGCAAAGAACCTCCCAGGCAGGGGTGAAGCCAGGTGGTGCTTCTGTGGCCGCAGCATCCCCGTTTCCAGCGAGAACACCTCCCAGCCCGCAAAAGCTCTCTGGGGGAGCAGGCGAGAGCCTGGAAGAGCAGCAGGGATAAGCACAGCCCTGTTCGCATCTCTCCCTAGTTAGCTCACTCTTCATTATCCTCCTCTACCCTTTTAATTTCTCTCTAAACTCAACCAGCTATTGCTGTTCAAACTGAAATAATTAATTGGAACAAAATTGCCACTGTAGGAGAAAAGAATGATTAAACCCTTCCAGCGGACAATGGGGCAATCATAGTCTAAGCATCTAATTACAGGGTTACAGAGTGTGGATGCGGGGATAATAACAGAGCCTTTTGTAAACTGGGGCTGGATGAGCTGGGAGGAGGGTCTGTGCTTGACTTCATTCCAGGTTTAGTGCAAAGATACAAAGATACAAATGCAAGGATAAAAGATCATTTGGGAGTGAATATCCACAAAGGTCTGCTGGAGAAAAAAGAGCAGCAGGAAGCACAACCATCTCCCCGCGCAGCTCCACCTCTGCTGTACGCTGTTTGTTGCTCAAGGTGTGAACCATTGCAGGATGCCTGCACAGATTGCTCACCCAGACTCATATTTGTAGGAGCACAGATTACAGAATGTTTAACCGAGTGAATTATCAAAGCACATTGCACACGTGTGCACACAGCTACCTGGTTTGGGAGCAGTACCAGCACGGCGGGTCACAGCCAGAGGCGAAGTACAGCGGCGCCGGGGATGCTCTGACATATAAAGACAGTGAAAAACAACCGAGTGCTCCGGGTGCTCTCCGCTGTCCTGCAGCAAAAGTGCCACTTGGTCAGGGACACCTCTGCAGAGCAGCTGGTCGGGTACTGGTGCAGGGGACAGGAGCGAGCGTTACAGTGGGACTATGGAGGATTTATGGACAAGGAACAAACAGCCACAAAAGAAGGGGACGGGAAAACCTGCGATATTGCATGGGTGGTGAGATGCACACCGGAGTACTGGCCTGTGGGACAGCCGAGCCCTGCGCTGTCCCCAGCATCCCCATGTGTCACAACTCTGCACTGTCCCCAGCGTCCTCATGTCACAGGTCTGCGCTGAACCCTGTGGGGGTCACGTCCCCCCACTTCTGTGGAACTGCGGGGCCATGGAGGCTCCACAGCCCACCTGACTGGCCCAAAGTAAATGCCACCAACCACCTCGAGCTGCTCCAAGCAGTAGGAAAACCAAAGATAAACCCTTTGTGTGGAGTTGCTGTGCCCTGCCAGCTCCCCTGGGAGCTCAGTGACCCCCGTGCCTCCCCACACCCTTCTTGCCCTCCACACTCATGTTAGAACACACTCAGCAGCCAATCAGGGACCTGTGACTTCCTTTAATAAAGACATTTTTCATCTCCCCAGTCTCAATGAGAGTGAGTTTAAAGCGGTGTGAAATTGCAAACGGTCACGGTGTGCTAGTGGCAGCGGCTTCCCCAGGTATCCCGGCAAATGGAGCTCCAGCTGCCCAAAGCATATAAATCTTGAGCAACTCCCAGTCACTTTGAGTAATAGTTCATTTTCTGATTTAATTTTGACTGTGACCAGAGCATTTTCAGCAATGGGTTTGTCCCAGGGGGGAGTCAATCCCAAGAACTAAATGTAGAATAAAGGAGACTCCTCCCTGGCTTATGGGTGAATCCCTGGGCAGGACCAGAAGGTTTCACTTCATGCTGAGCTCCCCGGTGCTTTCCAGGCAGAGCTGGAGAGAAGGACGGGGGGATGATCTTCACCCTGACTCGAGCACCGTGCTCTGACACAGCGCAGGGCACACACGTCCATCCAGACTCAGCTGGCAGAGCCTCTGCCCACCTCCCAGCAGGATCGGTGATCCCAGCCAATGCACAGTTTTACCGGTACAACACCCTGCACCAGTGGAGGTGATGAGCTGCCTCTGCACGGCTGGGCTGAGCTGATTGCACAGCCTGAATGAGGGCTGCAGACAGACAGACAGACAGACAACACTTCTGGAGATCCCAGTCAGTGACCTGGCAGGGATTGCACACGTCAGGCTGGGTGCCAAGCGCAACCATGGGCATAATTCAATGGAGGTCCTGCACAGCCAAACAGCCGCAGCTGACCTGCTGTCTGTGCCGCTCTCTGCCTTTGGATGGACCCATCCAGCAAATCGTTCCCTTGCTGCCACTGTGGTGTTGAGCCAGCTCTGCACAGGGCCAGGGAGCTCTGCCTCCCCCAGCCCCACCAGAGCACTTCAAAAGCTTTGGCTCTCAAGCAAAGGAGGAAGAAGAGCGCTCTGAAAATGTCAGAGACTTGAACAGAGTCACAGAGCTGCCTCCCTCTGCAGGCAGAGATGGCAAAGGAGCGCCTGGAGCAGCTGCTGCCCACCTTAGTGACACGGGGTTTGACCCTGTGCCCTGCCAGCTCGCTGTCCTCTGTCCCCTGAGGGACACAAGTCACTCCCCTCCAGTGAGACAGTAAAGCCACCCAGAAATGGGGTCCCCCTGCCTGCTCGCTGACACCACCCTGACCCCCAGCTGGGTGCTGCAGGACCCCATGGAGCTGCGGTTCAGAGACGGCTCCAGGTGCCACCAGAGGGGTCCCAGACACTCCAGAGAAGCCAGTTCTATCCCCCCTCCCTGGTCCCTGCCATCCTCACTGAACTAATAATGTCATGGGAAAACTGCAACTCAAGCATCACTGGGAAGACAGGACAACATCCCATCACCGGCATGACTGTTTATGTTAGACTGCTAGGGATAAATTACATGAAAAAGCAAAGAAACAAACCATTGCAATCGAACTTGTGACAAGAAGGAAAAAAAACCAGCCAGAGTAAAATCAATGTACATTCAAACATGCAGCAACCATTTGGGAAGAAAAAGCAGCTGCCTTACTGTTCAAAGTCTTGTTGCACGGGAGGGTGGAAGGCCTCTTCTTGGCACTTAAAGGATGGTGACTCTTCTTTGACCTTTATGGGAACAAAAGGCAGAAGAGGGTTCAGCTCCGCTGTGGTGCCGGGAGCGGAGGTCTGGGTGCAAGAGCAGGATACAAGGCACAGGCCCCCCCAGCCCGGGGAGCCTGGCACAGCCCGGCGCTTTGCTGAGGTTTGGTGATGCTGAGCAGGGCGACCACAGACTTGCCAGGTCCCAGTCCTGGCTGTGACACAGGGAGGGACACAGGCCACGGACTACCAGGGAGGCTGAAGCCCCAACACCAAGCAAATGCACCCGGGAAACTGGGAAGAATGCTGCTTTTGTCAAAAATCTTGTTTCCTGTGAATATTTTCACACTCCAAAAAAGCTGCAAACTCTTTGACCCGTCTTTGCACTGTGCAGACTGACAACTGCTTATCAGGCTCTCGCCTGTGACAGGTTAAAACCACCCTGTGAACCCAAACCCCGCAGGTGTCGTAAGCCAGTGGCACAGAACCACACTGAGCACAGCTTGGATCCAGCACTTTGAGCTTGTAAAGGGAAAATAAAAATGAGTTACAGGAACGACTTCGCTGACACACTCTTTAAGAAGTTCAGTGAGAGCAGATGAGTCTCTGATTTATTTTAAATGCCATTCATCCTCACAGTGCTACAAGCGAGGCCGGTGCTGGGCTCTGGCTCGTGGCGGGAGCCACCCCAGGGAGCAGGACCCCAGCTGCCCCGGGCAGGATTCCCCCTCTGGCCGGTTCAGCATCTCCCTGCTCATTCTGCTGCCACCAAGTGTCCTCCAGGTCCCTGGGAGCTGACACCCAGCCTGGGACAGCCCTGGCAGCCCCTACCCTCCTGGCATCCACTGCCCCGCTCCCCTGCCCTGCTGCCCCTGCCCCATTGCCTCCCTGGCACCACAAGAGCAGCCCATGGAGTTGTATTTTTCCCCTGAACGCTCTGAAAGAGAAGGAACGAGATCGAGTCCAAGGTACAGATTTCGCTGCCTGTTCTCTGCGCCAACCACTTCCATCCAAGAACAAACACAGCAACAGAACAGGCCTGCAACTGTAATATATACAGCCTAATTAATCACATTACTCATGAAAATATATTGGTATAATTAATAACACAAGGCATCTATATTGGCCTCTGTGGCGCAGCAAATTATGAGGCAGTAATACTTGGACGTGTTGACCTGTATTTCATACATAATCCATCAAGCCATTCCCGCCAGATCGGGTCTCCAGAGACGTGAACACCACAAAAACGATAGTTAAACAAACACAAGATGGACAGCAACAGTGTCACATTAATCACTGCCAATACTGTGGGGAAGGGATGGGACACCCTGATTTTGTCCCATGTATTCTTCCACTTTGCTCTGTGCATGTTTCCCTTTTCTATAGGCCTAGAAAGGGACCTCTTGCTGTTCACAGATGACAGTTTGGTGAGTGACAGCACATGGCAGTGGTGTTAATCAGGAGCAGCCGGGAGAGGCTGCAGCTTCCACAGGGATTCAGGGAACCGGCAACATGTTCCCGAAGTCCCCAGGGGAGCCAGGACAGGAGTGGGATGCTGCCAGCTGAATATGCAGAGAATGCAAGAGAACACCTGAGCGGGGAGGTGACGGGGACAGGCCAGGGCAGAGACACCCAGTCAAGCACTGAAATTGAGCTTTTTACAAGTATCTCATAAACTGTAGCTATTTTGGCTCTCCAGACCCGGTGCAATAAGCAGCACGGTGGGCTGAAGCATGGGAAAGCTGCCCCAGGCCACAACCGGAGGAAATCTCAAAGAGTCGATCAAGTGGAACCTGAATTCAAACCCCATCATCACCTTGGTCTGTCAGATGTGTCTTCCCTTCCCTCACATCAGCTTTGCAAGACTTTTGCTCTGCCAGGAAATTACCTGATGGGAAGGAAGAGCTTGTACCCCAAAAATGCATCACAGTGGTAAGTGCTACAGAACAGACCTGGTGCCGTGGAACAGACCTGGTGCCACGGGACAGACTTGGTGCCACGGAACAGACCTCGTGCCGTGGAACAGAGCCAGTGCTTTATCCAAGATGCACCTGGTATCACAGCTTTACCACCGCTGAATGCATCCTCTTTTGAGAGTTCCTCAGACACATTTCACTAACTTCATACTTCATTACTGTTATCAGTTCTTGAAAGACAAATGTATGTGCAGAGGGAACCCTTTGATGAGAGGTATTGGATAAAGTATGAAGGATGTAGCTGGCTATTAAGTGAATCTGGATTTAGTAACCCATTAGTGAGATTATATTTGGCTGTGCTAAATAAAAGGTTTGCAGAAAACAGACAAAAATGTTTTCAATGAAAAAATGGAATCCTCTGGTAAAAACAAAACAGAAATTAGCCAGTTTGCTTAATTTAAGCAGTACAGCAAGAAGATCTGCATGTGCAGCATGAGTGCATGGTCCCCCAGGGCTACACCTGGGCTTGGGAGGGCTCCCATCAAAGCTTCACCTATGAAATTAGTTTAACCATGTCTGTCATTAGTCATCCTTGTTCGAGCCCTCATTTGGAGGCCATTTGAAGGGGATTAAAGAAAATCTCCTCTCTCTATTCCCATACAATAGTGATTAACTCTCAGGACTCACAAGGTATTTTCATACTGATGGAAAGAAGCAAAATGAACTGATAACCACGAAAGCCATCACCCTCCACCATGAACTAGGACTCAAAGCCAGCACGAGAAGAGGAATAACTGGGATGATGCCTGGGGTGCTGATTTATACAGGGGGGGCTGCCAACACAGGGTACAGATCAGCGGGCTCGGGGAGGTGCCGGGGCAGTTCACGAGGCTGTGACCCTGGGCATTAGGTGCTCCAAAATCCATCAAACATTTTCAATTACACGGATTAAAGCCTTTCACTGGAGCTGCAATTTTTGGTTTGCCAACAAGTGGGAAGTTCTGCAGAGGAATCCTTTCCCCGAGAAGGGATTCAGCTCCCCAGAGGCCCCCATGGGCACGCAGAGCACTGAGCAAATATTTTCTATGAAAAACCAATTCAAAACAACATGTAACAAAACGTTCAGAAGCAAATCGAGTACTTGGATAGTCAGCAGGCCATCAGGACAGGGACACTATGAGCAAGAGGCATTTTTATCAGGCTGGTTCCTTTTCTCGCCCTTGGGTTCTGCTCAGTTGAGCTGTGCCAGCTGGCAGCTGCCCCCGGGTGACCCGTGCCTGGCCGGCATCCCCTTAACCACGGAAACACCGCTGACGCAAACAGCCTTTTAACATTGTTTACAGAACCACTATCATAAAGTATATTTGCCCCTTTGCCCCCCTCCCTGAGATTCTTGGGACCTCCCCGGCCCCGTTGAACTTGTGCCAGTATCTCCAGCATGACAGAGCCCCGCTGTGGCATGGCAACCCCGTCCTCCAGCACAGACGGATGTACAGCGCTGCAAACAGCCCAGCACACAGAAGGGACCCTTGTTTAGGAAGCTCATTAATCTTTAACAGAGCATTTGGGTTAATTTGAAAGGTCACTCACCCGTCAGCGCAAAGGGATCCCGACGGGAATCCTCCTCCCGCGAGTGCTGCAGCCTCGGTGGGACAGAGAGATGGGCGAGTGAAACCTTCGTTGTGCCACTTGCATCCTGTGCCCCAAGATGAGGAGTGGCCGTGGCACCCCCGGCACACCAGGCAGGGAAAATCCTGCCATCCTGCAGCTGGACCCTGACCAACCCCCCGGCTTTGTTACCCCCTCCCAGGCACAATACCCACCTTGCTGTGGGTGCAGCGTGGGGCTTCAGGTGCATGGCGGGGGCTCAGGGGCAACAGCCACTCGCTCAGCGATGCTGCCGTGGGCAATCCCCCACCAACACGCAGCCAGCGGTGACGGGGCTCCCTGGTAGTGCTGTGGCGTCCCGGGCTGCTGGTGGCAGCTCTGCCGGCTCCCTGCCTGCGCCAGCCCTCGCCATCGCACAGTCCAGCCAGCCACGATCAACCGACTTAAATAAAAGCCACCTCCTGTGCCTGCATTGAAGCCGCTTTTCTGACTTCAGCGACTGCTCCGGTTTTGGATTTAGCATCTAGTGAGACAAGTCCTCAGTGCATTTTGTGTTAAATAACTAAGGTTAATTTGATTTGATGCACCACTTCATTATCATAAACAGCTCACAGTATGTCAGTCCTCTGTAATTACAGCTTCCTACAGCCAGCATCTTGTTCATTTTCTGTCACTGATCGTGCTTCCCTATGATCACCTCACAGCCAAGCACCTCTGCGTGAACTTCCCCCAATGGTTAATTAGGTATCATTTATTCTGTAGCTGACGGTTATACTAATTTACAAAAATGGGGGCAAGGATATTAAATTTACTTTTCATTACAGCCACATTTGCCTCTGATGATTGGGATGAGGCTGCGTGTGCAGGAGGGCAGGTGAGGAGGAGGAGGGATGTTGGGAAGGATGGTTCTGGTGAGGGGACACGGGTGCCTAGCAGCCCTGGTGCCGCTAGCTTGGGCTCAGAAGCCCCTGCAGAGCAGCAGAGGACAAAGCACAGTCCGGTCACCGCACTGGTCCCTTTTCCAAAACAGGGCTGTTTCCTCACTGTCTCAGATTTAATTACCCCCTCGTACTGGAGGAGCAGCACTGGAGATGTTTGCCGTTGATTTTACTTGGCAAATGACTCTGGTGTTCAGTATCTTCCGTATTTGCAGCTACAGAAACACGACCACATTGGCCCATCCCATGGACACCGCAAAGCGGTTGATGGGACAAATCCCGCAGCACCACGCGATTAAACCAACATTGACCTGCTGAGATGCAGCTGAGTTTTGTTAAGCTTGAATTAACAGCGCAAAAAATTTTAGAAGAAATACACTATGGCTATGAGTAGAGTTGCAGATGCCATGAACTGCCTGGCCCCACTGATGGCAAAGGTTAGAAAACCTCATAAGAAAGCAGCTGCCCACCCCAGGCTGAGCAGAACTGCTCCAGTGCTGGCACCGGGATGCACTGCACGGTGTGCAAGGGGAACCCCCAGCACAGGGCAGGAGAGCCCGGTGCATGTGAGGAACACCCTGTGAAGAACTGGAACACCCTGTACACACACAAGAGACCAGATGGAGGGAACCCCGTCCCCATCCCCGGGCTGGGTCCCATCCCGGTGTGTTCACGAAGCCACCCCAGCCCGCTGCACCAGGATGCTCTACATGCAGGTCCCTATCCCCAGATAGGAAACACAGCGCTCACCTGCAAAAGTCTCCCTGGGTTATCATTTCTGGGGTTTCTTAACTGAAATATCCACAGAGCTGAACTGAGGGTGTTTGCACTGGCTGCTGAATTAGCAGGGCACTAGACTGTAACAATATAAAATATATATTGTTAAAAGCCACTTAAGACTTTCTCTGGCAGGGTTTGCTGAACCTTTGAACAAGAACCCAGGGGACAGCCCTTTATTACCACTGTGACCAGGTCAATTACTCTAGAACTGAGCAAATTATTTATGAGGTGGTCAGCCTATTAAAACTTTAACTCATCCATCACTTAGCTGCTGATCTGGCTCCTGTCTTTATTGCACCGGTGTTGGGCTTGGGAATTTACTGGCATTTTATTTGGTTCAAAGCTGTATTCATAAGGAAAAAAAACCCAACCACCCACAGCTCTTACTTAACAGAGGCTGAATTACAGAGGGACCCTCTGCCACCTCCACACTCATGTGAGTTATATTTCATTTTGCTCTTTGTCTTTGTTCCTGTTGTCTTGTTGCATGGTCTAAACAAAGGCACAAATTGCAGGTCTTTAATTTGCAGAGATACTTCAGACTGTCAAAAATCAAATTTAGTTATTACCATCAGAATCTTTATCTGCCCTTTAAGTGCAAGTGCTTGCAGCGGGAATGCATGATGAGCTGGCTGAGTCGCCCCTTTGAAAGTGATAAAGCATCAAATCTTGAGAATAAATGGGCTGTGGGCACCCTGTGGTTCCAGTACAGCAAGGAGAGGCCGATAGTGCTTCACAGGAAGAGGGAGCATTTATTTCTGTCTGTCAAGACATGGGAAGATGGAGGACATACAAGGGATGGGAATTAGCGTCCTAATCTCCTGCGTCTACACTCTTCCCTTTTTCAAATGCCTTTTGGTTAGTCATTTTCCTGCGTCTGATATTTTATTATCACATATATATATGTGATATATCACATATCAGATAATCTTTTATGACGTTTCCAGATACTTATCAAATCAAGACAGAGAGCATTGCTTCACGTGCCAGCTGTTGGATGGGAACCCGGAGAGCAGGCAAACGGGGACACCTGGAGATGAAGGTCAGGGGGACAAGGACAGGGACCCTCCCCTAATGGGACCAGGGATGGGCTTTGCCCACCTGGGTTTAAATCCATTCCTACACTATGCGACTCTGCATCTCGGGAAGAAATGAATTCCCAGGCTTTAGTCTATCACAGGAGAAGCTGGACAAGCAGAAGCAAACAGTCAGCCCACAGAGACAATCCCGCACAGTGTGCCCAGCCTGGGCTCTACGAAGCCCAGCTTAGCAGGGCTGGGGCCGGAGCAGATGCCCCACAGAGCCTGTCCGGGCTTCCTGGCCCTCCCACCAGCTTCCCGGGGGGCCACACACAGCAAACCCTCCATTTGCTGGCAGCCTTCTCAATTACCAACCATTTGTTAACAGCCTTTGATGAATTCATTCTGAATTCCTCTGCTCTCCGGTGGTTCCTGCCACTCCAGGCACTGCACAGCATCACCCAGGGTTTGCGAGGGCTGGGACGCTGCGGGGACACGTACAGGTTGTGACCCCACCACGGGGCTGCAGCCACCCCAGCCCTGGCACAGGGCTCCCCGTGGTCAGAGCCCAGGGACAAACCCGCTCTCAAACCCCTTGCAGATTAAAACCCAGCTGAACACAACTTCCCAGGTCCTGTCCCTCTGTGGGGCTGGTGGCAGCAGCCTCCTGGTCCTCGCAGCCCGGGCTGTTTCCCTGAGGACGTGAGTGTGCGCAGCCGATTGCAGCCCTGGTCCTGGCACCTCCAGCCCGGCCGTGCCACGCTCACCTGTGCCCGTGCAGTTGACAGGGATCAATTGTCCTCATTATTTGTCTCCTTCATACCACAGGGGAACATTCACATGAGCGGGTTTTGATGGGAGCAGAATTGCTTGCCACGAAACTATTACAAAGCCAATTAAACTGAATAAAAATACAGGGTGTGAGCTCCGGGGAGAGCTGCAGCAATGAGCCGGGGACGGCACGGCAGGGCCTGGGTCACTTGGTGTTCCAGGGCCCATTTGCGGGGAGAGCCGGCTGCAACTCAAAAAATCTGTACAAGCAGCAGAGAAAAATTATTCTCAAGTAGCGACACCACGGAAGTTGCTTCATTGCAATCAAATTAAAAAAGAGTTTGACTTGGGAGAGCCAGCAAATGTGCGAAAGGGGCAGGGCAGACATTTGTGCCAATTAAATCTTGCCCAGCTCATTCCCCCAGACGGCAAATCCTGACTACAAACACGAGCTCATATTTACTGAAGCTGCCGCCGCCGCCTCGCGTTCCAGGCAAGCACAAGGGAGCCGGTGCGGGATGCTGGGTGATTGGCAGCCTCATTCAGCAACACACAGAAATCCCTTTTCTTGTTGTTTCTGCAAGCATCTTTAAAGATGTTTCTGAAACATATGGCTTCCTTCAGCGGCACAAAGGGGCTAATGATCGCCCGGGAATGCCCAGAGTATTAAATATGGAATCGCTACAGTTACAATGCCACACCAGAACAGCAATTCACATTCAGTGTCAGCTCAAAAGAGCTTTTGTGGATAATTAGTTCAAGGACAAAAAAAAAATTGTTACCGATACTTAAAACTGTGTTGGCTGTGTTGGCGTGGTGGGATCTGCGAGCGGGCCAGGCCCATTGTCTGCCCCACACCGCGGCTGCGCCCGAGCCGCTTCGCTTTTCTCTCCTGTTTGCTTCTGACAATGTGCAGGGAACAAAGGCCGGTGCTGGAACAGGGCGGTAATTCATCTGCAGCTGCCCCTTCCCAGCGCGGCTGCCAGCCCCACCAGACAGCGGGTCCCCAGTGCTCGGTTCCCAGGGTCTCCAGGGAGATGGCCGTGGACCTGCATCCTAATGACGACCATCACTGTGCCGACTCCTGCGGCCCCGCGGCTGGGCTGCGCCGGCACCCGCGCCGCCGGCATTATGGATTCAACCCTCGTTCCCCTCGCGGGGGAGAGTGAGCGGCCCCACCATGGTGAGGACATCGCGGGGGAGCACCGAGGCACCGGCCGAGCACCAAAATAAACCCCACATTGCCCGAGAGCCGCCACTTGGGGACTGGCAGCCCAGCGTCACAGGCGGGCACGGATCTCCAGGACTACGAGCACCCGGCACCAGCTGCCCATTGGATGGGGAAGGGACCCAGCCCCCCCCAAGCCACCCCACTGGGCACATGTCCCTGTCCCCATCCCGGCATGGAGGCAACAGCACCAGCGGCCACCCAGACCCCCGCCCGCGGGAGCCCTTGTGCAGCATTGCGATGTCCGCACGGCGGGAGGATGGCGGCACCGACACGCACCGGGGACCCCCACGCACCCCGGTGTGACCCCCCAAGGACAGTGCCCTGCTCCCCAAGGCCGGTGGCTCCTGCAATGCGAGGCTGCACGCGGCGGAGTGCCCGCCCGCGCCCAGCATGCTAATGAGCAGAGCCGTGCCAATTAATTGCTGGAAGGATCTGTTAACTCACCAAATGGGGAGCCGTGGTGCCAACGGGAGGGCAGGGCTTGGCGGCGGCACGGAGCTCCCCGCGCCCGCCAGTCCCCGGCGGCAGGTACGGCTCAACCACCACCGGGCAGGTGACGGCAGGAGACAGACCTGCTTGTATTTTTGTATTTAAATTTCTATTCTTTTTTTTTTTTGAGCTCACATAGCATTTAGGGTCACATGCTGCCGTGAGCATCGGTCGGCACCGTCACGTGCCCGGGGTCAGGGCTCACGTGACGAGCAAACCTGATGAAGTGCCACTACGACCCATTTTGTGTCGACCCTAAAAAACTTACTTGTAAAAATCTAATTTATAAGGGGCTAATGAATTAATTAATTTCTGAAGTAGGCTTCTAACCTTTAGAACCAAATAATTTCGGGGGGGAGGGGGCAGGAGAGTGAGAGACGGGAACGAAATGCCAAGATTTCGATGAATATTTAATACACCCTCCACGCTCCTCATAAGCTCCTGCGCCTTGGAGCCGTGCCAGCACCATTTGAATCCCATCCTTTGTTAATAACTAAATTGACGCCTCTGTCGCTATTCGGCGTTTGCGGCTCCATCAAGCTGTGATCTGTCACAGCGGATCCAGGGGGAAGCACAACTCAATGAGCACCCGCCCGGCCCCCCCGCCGCACAAAGCCAGGGCTGGTCCCACAGCGGCACCGCGGGGCACTCCCCACCCTACGGAAACCCTCAGCTATGTATATATACAGGTACATATAAAAATACACAGATATATCTATTTTTCCAGCCAGACTTAGAGGCAGAACCCTTCGGAAGGGTTGTTCCTGCTGTATTAAGTGCAGAATTTTTGCAGTATTTGAAATATTCGTAATTTTAAGCAGAAAGTAACAGCGCACGTACGTTTCCGTGATTCCACAAATAAACCTCTCTTCCCCCTCTGCCTGACAAGACCTCCCCGTGGCACCTGTGGGACCGGAGGGGCTGATCCTGCTGCTGGCAATGACAGTGACAGTGGCAGGACATGGGGACCAGAACCCCTTGGGGGCCAGACCCATCAAGGGGGGATGTGATATTGGGGAAAAAGACCCAGTTACAAACCAGCCACAGCTCTGCTGGGCATCGACAGCCTGAAATTAAAAATCTAGTTCTATGTGCACACAGACGTACAAATCAGATAAACAAATAAGAACATTTTCCCTATGAAAGTCAAGTGGTGCAGCTTGGTGCCTTTCCTACAGCAGGGCTGGGGTTGGGTGGTGATGGGGACACCGCGGCTGCCGTGGGACGCCAGGTCCCTGGTAGCCCTCCTTACTTTGCAATTAGTTTAACTAATTGGGCAACAGCTTCAGCATAATTCACTTGATTCCTCTAAACCATTAATTATTCTGCATTCAGGACAAACATGCTCTGCAGTTCGCTGCATGCCGGCAGCTTCATTGGCATTCCCGGCACACGGCGGCCGCTGGAAGCGAGTGTCTGCGGCTGTGCCGGCTCTAACGAACCGCGGCGAGGGAACACTCCATTGGCCACACGCCGCAGGAATGGGGAAAAAAAAGAGAGAAAAACAAACCCAATTTTCATTTTGTATTAAATCAGCTGCGTGCGTGGCAGAGAAACAGCGGCTCCTGCATGGGGTACCGGTGGCTGCAGCTCCCGCTCCTGGCACCGGGGTGAGGGCAGAGCACCCGCCGTGCCAGCCCCTCGCTGGGCACGGGGAACAAGGAGCTGGGGTCTTGCTCCCATCGGTGGGACATGCCCAGTGCTCTTGGTGAATTTGGCAAGTGCCGGTGCTGTAACAGGCGCTCGCTGAGCTTCCCAGAGCACCGCAAGAGCTCAAGGCTGGTGCAAGAGGCAGCGGCTCAGCTGATGGGGAGGGGGATCGATGCCAGCACTGTCCCACTCCGGAGAGCCAAAACAGGTGGAAAACCACTGGCATCAGGCAACTTGCAGCTCTTAGCACCTGCAGGCCAACCCTGTGGTGCCAGCCTGGCTCGTTGTCTGATGGCAGGTCCCTCCCGAAGACACTTTTGTCACTGTGGCCACAGCTCCCACCTGCAAGCAGTTCATGCCCTCCTTTTCCCGTCCCCATATCTTCATCTCCCCGCTGGTTCCAGCAGCCAATACACAGAGAAAACTCAGCTGAGCAAGGACATCACAGGTGCCAGGCCATGTGTCAAACAGCCGGCGTCATGGCCACCCCGCTGTCCCAGGTGGGAAGGATGTTCACCACAGCTCCCTCCAGTGCCCCAAGAACCCCCCGCACCAGGACCTGAGTGTGGCACAAGCGCAGCAAAGCGCTTCTCAGGTCACCCCAAAAACACCAACTGCCCTTCATGCTGCCACCAGTCGGGGTCACCATGAGTGTCCCCTTGGTGCTCAAAGGCCCGGGAGAGCAGGATTTAACATCACTGGTGCTGTCAGCGTGGGTGTCAGTCAGTGTGGGGGTCAGAGCCCACAGCGCGGGGTCCCCGGGTGCTGCCCCTTCCCTGCACAACTGTGGATCACAGAATCATAGAACATCCCGAGTTGGAAGGACCCTCAAAGATCATCAAGTCCAACTGCTGTCCCTGCACATGACAGCCCCAAAATTCACACCATGTGGCTGGAGTGGGGGCTCCTGCGCTGGGCAGGTTGCAGCCCCTCTCCCCATGTGGCTGCTGGGATGCCCAGGATGGGGCAGACACCACAGGAAACGAACCCGCGGGCTCTGCGCAGCCTCCGCCTCGGCCCAGGGCAGCCCTGCCAGCCCCCGCTGCCCCCTGCCCGGCATGGGCACCACCAAACATGGGCCAGGGCGGGAGGATGTGGGATGGGCTGGGCACGCAGTGGCATGGTGGGGACACGTCACCTACCTGCTCTGCCGGCGGGAGGGGACGTTGTGGAGCGTGGGGACCCCGCGTGCTCGGCCGGCGCTGCCCCGCACGACGCAAGCCGGGCGGCCGCCGGGTCCCAGCTCATTCGCGGAGGCGAAAGGGAGCGGCCGGCGGGAGACCCGGCATTTTCAGGAGCGTTTTTTCCCTCTTGGCAGAGATGACGGAGCGCCCCAGCTTCATCTGTCACTCCAGCGCTGCCGCACCGAGCCGTAGGCGCCGTGTTATGTCCTTTAGACACAGCTCGATGCCATCTGGGCAAAATGCCATGAGGTCCCTGGAGAGCGGGGAGGATCGCGCTGCCTCCGAGAGCCGCGCCGAGCGCCGAGTACGCTGCGATCAACAGCGATTAACCGCTTTGTGGCTGGGGCGCAGTGTGGAGCGGGGCACGTGGGGGACGCTCGGCAGGGACACGTGGGGCTGGCACAACATTAACCCCATGTCAGACGTCCCATGGCGAGGGCAGGGCCATGGGCAGGTCACGATGGGGCTGGCAGGACGTGGAGCACCGATGCACCTGGAGGCTACGGGACATGGGTGCTCAGAGGCCCCTGTTGCTGCTTCGGTGCCAGCAGCACAGTGAGTGCTGTGTCCTGGGGGGTCCAGCTGCCGCCCCTCCCCACAACCATAGGACCACCATGCGGGGACGCCACCCAAGGGATATGTGCACCTGCCATGTTGTCACAAGGGGAATCAAACACCCCAACCTGCCCAGGTGAGAGTGGGAGCAAAGGGGCACCCAGAGGTTTGTCCCCACCAGGGGTTGTCTCCAGGCCTCGGGCAAGAGCCGAAGAGCCGGTTCCCACCCCCGCTCCCCCTCGCCTTCACCTGGCGAAGTTTTAGAGGCTGCACAGCACTTACTCTCAAGAACGGCTCTGGAGCTGGGAGTTTCCTTTCCCTAGATCAGCACAGTAAATCCCAACGTTATGTGCTAAAACAGAAAAAGCGAAACATTAAGAGCAGCTCAAAGGACAAGGACATGGACCTGGCAGCTGCCAGGGGATGGGGCAGCACCAACGCAGGGGGCTGGCCACAGGGTCCCCTCTCTTGTTCTCACAGCCAGGCTGCACGGAGATGTCCGTCTGTCTGGCCAGAGACCCGCTGTCCTGCTCCCCCAGCCCTGCTGGCGCTGTGAGTTGGGCACGGGGGGGATTTGCTGCAGCCCGGGAAAGCACCGCTGCATGTAATTAAATTGTACTTCCAGTTAATTACTGATAATAATGTATTTCCTTCTCTAACGCAGGCTTCTAGTAAAGCTTTTGCTGACGACAGCAAAGCAAAATGTGTTGTTTCCCTTAGTTTTTTAAAATGAAAAAGCCTAATTTGTCTTAACATGACACCAAAATGTTCTCCAGCTCCAGCCTGCACTCACTAACAATCTTCGCAGTCACATACCAAGGAGATTCAATTATCTGGCAGAACATGTCCCAAAGGCATTCAGATAATTGCAAACATGAGTGCAAAATCTGCCACTAATTATTAAAGAAATACCAAATAAGGAGACCAAATGATAGGAAAGTAGTGTTACTGGGTGCAAAAATCCTTCCCACGTGCAGGATGGGCCGGTGTTTTCAGCGGGACAGTCGCTGCGATGCTGCAGGGGGGAGGCACCGCCACAGCCCCCGCCCAGCGGGACAACACTCGTCACAGGGAGCAGGTCCGGCCGCCCTCGTCCCCCACAAACCACCTGAGCCGGGTGAATCAGGACACAATGGGCCGAGGGACAATGTGGGGAGTTGGGGAGGAGGCTCCCAGCACCACAGCTTGAAATGCACCTTTAGGTGACCCCCCCCCCCCAGCCCCATCCCTGGGGCAGCTCCCGGCACAGGGCTCCTCCACGCACCAAGCATCATGGTGGGATTTACCTCACCTGATACTATCAGATTTGCTTTGTATTTTCTTTAGACCTCTGCATAGTCTTTGCATCAAGGTTTGGGGCAGCAGGAGCTCCTGGGGGAAGCTCCAGAGCAGGGAGGCACTGGCGAAGCAGCTGGAGGTGACACCGGTGCTGCCGAACCCCCTCCCCAGTTCCCTCCAGCACAACCAATGCAGAGAGAACCGCGTCCTGTGGTACTTGCACTGACATTGCTGCTGCCAACCCTGCAATAGCAGCAATTACACTGAATATAGGTCACAAATGATTGCTGTTGAATATTCAGCAGCTTGGATCAGAGAACGGTCCCGTACAAATGGATGTTTTTTCCTGTCTCCTCCGTGTGGCAGCTACAGATCTCTGGGCAGCCAGAGCAGCTCGCGAGATGCTCATGAGACACCATCACACTCAGCAGAGCCGCAGCGCGATCGGAGCGGGAGGGAAGTGCTGCTGGCTGCCCACCCACCCGCACCAGGCTCCAGTTTGCCTTGCAGCTTCTCAATGAACTGTTCCAGTGACCAACGTAGGGCTGCTGGGCTCAGTCCTTTAGGATTCTTGGTCCCTTCCCACCGGACTCTTCCCCCCAGCTTCCCTGGGACGGCCGGGGGACACGAGATGACCCACGGAAAGGGCCCCATTGCCAAGGCGGGATCCCAAACATAACTCCTGCCCCCTGAGCTCAGGAATGGAGCAGCAGCAGATTTCCACACTCTCTGTCCGTCCATCCTGCCTGTGGCACAGAAGTCCCCGGAGCCCAGCAGAGTCACTGCTTGCCCAGCCTGGGGCTGGGGACGCTGGATGCAGGTCCCTGTGGAATGTCACCTGCCTGGCTCTGTCCCCAGACATGAGGTGGCAAAGCATTGGTGGCAGATAGTCGCAGCAGTCGAGAGCTGGTATTTCAAACTCCAAGGACAATTTGGAAGCTGTTTAACTGTAATTTACCAAAACAAAGCAAAAACAACCCACAAAAAACACACACACAAAACCAGACACCTTCCTCCCCCCCCAAAAAATAACAAGAGAAACAAGAAAAAAAAAAAAAAAGGAATGAAAACCAACCCCATACTATGATTTGAAATGAGAAATATTTATAACTCAGTTCACCTGCTGCTTCTTGTTGCCATCTGTAATTACAGGTGGCTTTTCATCCGGGAGGTTCAGGTCCTGTCCATGCCGGTGCTGGCAGATGCCCCACAGTCTGTTCTCCCCGGGGCTGTGAGCAGGACAGCGCAGCCCAGAGCTCCAGCCCTGCCGGCTCCAACCAGACACGCTCAAGGCGCATTTGGAAACAGCACAAAGCTCCCGGCCAGGGCAGCGGCAGCACCAGCAGTGATGCTCCCGCCTGCCGAGCCAGGGGCTTGGAAGGGAGCCCGTGTTCGAGGGCTCCCAAGGGGAAAGCGGCTTCTCCGTGACAGCGTTTTGGCAAAACCAGAGTTATTTAAATACAACAGCTTCTTCAGTCAAAGTAAATAATAATTAAGTAAACTCAATTAAAATCAGGAATGCTCCAAAACAGTCTCAGAAGTGTCTGAGCGTTTGACTCAGCTCCTCATGGGAGGAGAGCAGCTCGTTTCAGAGCTGGGGACTCGCTGTGCTGGGGACGTGGCCAGTGACAGCTGAGCACTGGGGCTGGGCGCAGGGACACGGGGGCCAGCGGCTGAGGCTGCGAGCGGGAGGGGACGGGATGGGAGGGATGGGACAGGGGTGTCTCTGCCTCCTCCCCACCTCGGGGCTGCCGCGTGTCCCCATCTCAGACCCAGCGTGGTTTGCTTGGGGCCCTCAGGGTCAGAGACACAAACTCTCAGCATGAGCAGCCTGGACGTACCCAGCAGACGAGCAGCTCTGGGGTGCAGCCCAGCTCAGCGCCCGTGTTCAGGGCACCCTCGTCCATGGGGCAGAGCAGGAACTGCCCTTGGCATCCCCCCGGGGCCAGACGGGTCCCCCTCACTGCCTCGTGCCCTGGATGCTGGCAGAGACTTACAGGAATCCCCCAGACACCCTGGGAGGCATCCTCAGCATGGCTGAACACAACCTGCACACGACTCCTCTGCCGGGCTCGGGCAGGGGAAGAGCCACATGGCCACGGGGCACGTATGGCCGAGCAGAACGTCTGTCAAACACAACATAATTATATCTCTGCAGTGACTATTTTTTCCACCACGTCCTCATTTCCATGCTGTCCTTAAAACAATGCAGACTGTTTTCATCTGCGACACAGAGTACATCATTTGCTCAGGCATCCTTTTGTCAAAAAGGCTCTGTCCTTTCATCAGCCTAATAATAATTAAAAAATAATGAAATCAAGCTCTTTTTGAGGATGTCCTTAGAAAGCCCAGGCATTCTGGAGAGATGCCAAGGTGCCTCCTGAGCTGCATTGGGGAAGGATGGTTTAGTCTCTGCTTTGGTTCTCAGCTTGCAGAAAACTGATGAAGGCTGCTGACTTGGAACTACAAACATCAGATACGTATGCAGGCATCTATCTTGATTTTCCTGTGAAAACATCACGATTTGCCTGCGTTGATGGCAACGCCAGAAACAAACCAGAAGTGCCAGCTCCAGCAGAGCCCAGCGCTGGGACCACCGAGGGCATGGGCTGAGCCCCGGCCAACACAGATTGGGTTCAACCCTCGCCTGGCCTCGTCTTACCAATCAACAGTCAGCAAGCATGACAAATTATTGTTTGCAGCTGTCATTAGCTGAAAACAAGGCAAATCTGCATATGCTTAATCTTAATTAGGGAGACTTGGCAAGGAGCCCTTGCTCGTTGCTACCAAACAACCATTTTGCTCACAAAAGGGCGACAGAAGCCCAGGCGTGTGCAAACACGCACGAGATGTGGATGAAAAAACCGCCTGCAAAAGCCTCGTCCTGCCCCATTTGCAGGGGGTGACGGGCGGGAGGGGACACAGCCAGGGCTGCCTGGGGGGTCGCGCCAGAGCAGAGCGGGTATAAACTAAAGATGAGGAATCTCCCCACCAAATGCATGGTTGCTAATTATTCAACTTGCGTTTACCTCTTGAGGGAGCGGGTGTTGATGGACCTCGCAGAGGCGTCTCCACCAGAGCAGGGGAGGACATGTGGACAGGTCAGGCTCTGCCACAGCCGATCAGGGTGTGACTGCAAGTGGAGCCCCCGCCACCCACAGAAGGAAACCTGGGTCACAGACTCGGCTGTGAGCGTGTTGGCCCCAGGGACATCAGCTGGGCAGGGGCACCACCAGCACCTGCATCCCCTGCGGTTCACCAGCCAAAGTCCTGGAGTCCTCCTGGCATCCTGTCCTCCACGCAGCATCTTCCTCATCACCATCCTCCTCCTCCTCCAAAACCCTCCCACTGTCTCCCTTGCCTAGAGCAGCCCAGTACAACCCAATGGGGCACTATCTGCTGTTGCACAGACGATGAACACAGTGTGGTGGGTCTGGAAAGGTGTTGTCATCCCCCACACGTTGCGTAGCTGAGACCGTTTCCGAGGGCACCATGGTTCCCAGGGCATCCACACCGCGTGTCCGTGGCCGGGTGCTGCCAGCTTGCCCACGGCACACACCGAGTAGGGAGCAAGAAACCCCGCGGCGTTCCCGTTCGCCTTTCCTGAGCGGGAAGAGAGCGCCCGTGTCCGTCATGGAGCCACCGCCTTGCTCACTGTGTGTAGGGTTTGGTTTGTACCCAGAAAAGCCAACGGGGCCGCGCGTTGCCGGAGACAGGGTGCAACGCCGGGATGGGCTGCAGGTAAATGCTTTGACGACCACCAAATATTTAGCAAAAATAGGCCAACAAGGTGGATTTTGGACAAAAGCAAGCCTGTTATTTTATAAGCTGGTGCCCCCCTGGACAAGGCAGCGAGAAGCACCTGCGCTGACTTTCCAATACCTAATTTTATGCTTTATCAAACTTACAGCATATTTTACAGTAAGGGGAATTAAAAGAAGGCTGGGAATCATCCAAACATTTCACTTTTAATTGAAATTGACTCCAAGAGGATACGCTAGGGGGGCCAAGTGAAAGACATTCCACCCAAGCAAACTGCTCTACCTGCTGTCTTTAGAAACCCCAGCGCCAGCCCTGGGCAGAGCGCTCAGACCCCCACAAAGCCTCGCAAGCAGATTTAGCTCAGCAAAAAGCACAGAGGTTGGAATGTTTGAAGCAGCAACCTCCCAGTGTAACTGTAATTAACGGATTCAACACCAGCGGTGGCAGAAACTAAGAAGTGACAGATAACGAGGAGCTAACGGCTTCCTGTTTGGCATCCACAGAGAGCAAAACCCATCTGCAGACATTTAAAACATTAAATGTGTTTTGGAAGAGACGACTGCTGTATTAGTTGATTCGGCCCTCATATGTAGTGTGTTTTTCAGCTAGAGATGAACAGGTGAAGATAACTGCAGGTTTCAGTGGTAAGAGCACACTGAACCCTGGGCAGCACTCAGTCCCACTCCCCATCCTGGTAAGACCCCCGCAGCTCCGGGGGACCCTCGTCCCAGAGCCAGCAGAGCCCTGACAGTGTCACCACCGTCCTGATTCAGGAGCCTCCTTCCCCAGAATAGCGCACTCCCCCCAGCTCACCCGGCATCCCCCAGCCCAGTGGGACTCCCGAGAGCTTCAGGCCTTGATTAGCTCTTCGTTTTAATTAGTCTCATTTAAGAGGTGTTGCCTCATTCAACCTTGGGCTGCCTTTGCCTTCTCTGCCTGACCTGTTAAGGGCTGCCCCACGAGGAGAGGACTTCCTACCAGGTCCCCTCCCCACCAGCTCTCCCAGGTGACACCACAGCCCAGAGCCAGCCGGTTCCCCACGCTGTGACACCCCGAGCTGCCCCTCGCCAGCCCCACGTCCCCTCGGCTGCAGACAGGGCAGCTCTGTGGCTGCTGTGGTCACACAGGATCCATCCGCATGGACAGCTGAGCTCGCCACGCCATTATTTTATATTAAAAGCCTTCCTGTGGAACCCAGTTCCAGGGCAACAACGCAAAACACAAATCTCAGTTTATCCCATTTCAATACAAAACCCAGCCTCTAAAGAATGAGCACCTCAGCTTGCGAGACAAGAATACAAAAAACAACTTGGGCCCAACCATTTCTTTACAAGCTGCGCTTCGGCCTGGCATTGCAGTTCGGAACTTCAGAACGTTCAGTAACGAACACTGCAGCTTTGGGACACAGCGAGCTGCACACAGAAATGAGATCATCTCTGTTTCCCTCCTTCCACAAACCCCAACATCTGGTGGAAGGGGATGAGCAGGGTGAGGGGCGGGGGTGACCGCGGACAGGACACTACAGAATATACAACAGTGTCCTTACCCACGGGGACCTACCTGTGGGTGACGTGTCCCAGGGGACTGAGGGACATCAAACCCAGGGAGCAGATGCCCCAGGCGTGTGTCTCCATCCCCTGCGCTCCACAGCATCTCCCCAGCCCACCTGGCACCGGTTCCCACCAGACAGCACAACCCTCACCAACAACCCACAAACCCACCACCCGCTCACCATCACATCTACAAACCCCTTTAGAATCAGGAAAGGCAGCTGGCAGAAGCTGTCAAAAATTGAGCTCACATGTTGTTCAACATAATCTTTTTTTTTTTAGCCTGGGAGCCTTGTATTTTACTAAACTAAATCTCCCCAAAGCTGGTGGAGATGAAGCAAACGCATTTCCTGCTGTGTGGAGTTCACAAACTGCCCTGGAAAACTTCTCAACACAACTGTAAGTCAGAGTTACCTGCTTGGGCCAGAGCATCACTGCATTCCAGGTGTTGACAGGTCAAACAACTTGGAGAAAAGTAATCCTACGAAACTCCATGTACAGAGTAAATTAAATTCCTAGGAGACGGAGAAATCATCAGTAATGCCGCTCGGTGCTCTGAGAACAGGCGATTTAACTGAGCGCCAAGGCAAGCATGGACAACAGCATTCAACAACAGTTTTCAGCACAAAGTTATGTAAAAATACACATTTTTACCTGGTTTTATGGAGCTTTTCCATAAAGAAACGTCCAAAATCTCACTTCCATGCAAGTTTACTAATTATTCTGAGTCTTGGTAACAAAGCACAGTAAACACACCCCAACTCCAGGAAGAATCCCATGTCAACCAGTCCTGCATTGTCTGTGTCGTTAGGCCAACGAACCGGAGCCTGGTGCAAAAGGCACCATCCCCTGCTCCCCACAAGGGGACAGTCCATGGCCACCTCAGGGACACGAGTCCCTGGATGAGCACACAGAACGACCAAGACAGACCTGGGCTTGCTGGTGCTGGGAAATAAAAATCCGAGTGGCTTATTGGCAAGTCTGCATCACCTTGTGCAGAAACACCGGGAATCCACCCAGAACGCCTTGGCACAAAAAGATGCAAACCCCTGGCAGCGGAATCTGGTACTAATTCTGGTTTGTTCCTACTTCCACCATCAGAAACATGGGATGCTCAGTTCCTAACCCAATATTTCATTGTGACAGCCACCCCACTGCAAAGCAAGATGAGTTATTATTTTACTATTTCTGTACTGCTCAATACCCCAGTACCAGTACCTACAAACAGTGACACTTGTTGAACAAAATAGTCTCCGCAAGCAGGAAGCCCTGAAATGCTGCTTTAATTAACAGAACTTTCCAACAGAACTCTTGGGACAAATCCCAAACAGCTGAGGGCTTTCGCTACTGAATTCAATTGTTACCGGGACATTTTGCCCTTAATGCACAACAAGAATTTTTTAGCACGCTGCCTTTCTCAGTGGTGCAACACCCACCGCTGCCTTTTTAAAAATTATGTCTGTCTTGAAATTCTCAAGCTAATTAAATGACATTTTCTAGGTTTCCCGCCGTTGCTCACAGCAGACGCCTGCTGGGCTGGGGGGCTTGCTGCTGCCAAACCCCACTGAACGGGAGGGGTAGTTTGGATCAAGTGGCACCACCGTACGAAAACACTAATAATAAAGCATCTATTTAAAAACACAAACATCCTGCTGATCAGCACTGTCAAGAGAAAATACAGATTACAGGGCATCTTAAAAATCCATGTCAGTGTTTGCTGGCGAATGCCAACAGCTTTTTGAACGAGGTGGAACAACGGTGACACATGACAGCTTCACACTGAAGGTTATTTTCAGACAGTCAGTACCAGCCGTTACTAGCGGCTGTATTTTGGGGCCATACACTGCCTTTTACAATATCAAACCAAGTCTACTTGGCACATGAAGAAGTGGCACTCTAGGCAGTACCTCCCCACATGGCATCACTTCAGATTTACGGTCTGACCAGGCTTTTCCAGATTAAACCCACTGGGAAGCTCTTTACAGGTACTTTTTTCTGTCACTCCTCTCTCCTCTGCTAATGTTCAGCTATCACTGGAAACCTCATCACATTGGATAGTTTACTGAAAACTTTTTATTGTAATCAAAAAGTGACATAACAGGGCTGTAATGTATTCTGCAAATCATTCTGCTGGTATTTTATAACTGATACCAGCTTCTTCTGCCAGGCAATTAAAAAAAAATTCAAATGTGAAAATCTTCACAGTACAGTAAACTCCACCCAAACTAATTAACGGTGGTTAAAAATAAGATGCCTCAGCAAAACCTTTCATGTTACATGGTCACAACTCACAATTCTGTACAAAATGTTCACTTTTATAAAGCTCTGATGTAAAAATCAAATAATCAAGCAGCAATATTTTAAGTGCAGCACAGGGTCTTTCATGTCATTATTTACAACGCTTGAATTCGTTTACATTTTAACAAAATTTAATACAGATGACTTAGGAATTAAGTCATTTTGTTATTATCTGTCGTTCTATGTAGGGACAGATTTCACTTTTTGGTCATCTTTCTCTTTATCTTTGCTCTTCTTCGACTTTTTCTTCTTGTGTTTGTGTTTTTGGCTCTTTTCCAATTCCGTTTCGTTTCCCAGGTGCTTCTTATGCTTCTTGTGTTTCTTATGCTTCTTGTGCTTCTTCTTCTCTTTTTTCTTCTTCTTCTTCTTGCTGTCCTGGCTGTCCCCAGAGCTGGCGCTGCTGCTGTGGCTGCGGGTCTGGCTCTCGGACGGGCTGTGGCTGCGGCTGCGGCTCACGCTGGGGCTGCTCTGGCTCTGACTCACCTCGGGCTGCTCGGCGGCCGCAGCCGCTGCCGGCTCCTCCTTCGCCTTTTCAACCGCCTTTTCTTTCGGTTCTTTAGGATTTTTCCCCGGAGCTTCCTCCTCTTTTGCAGATACGTTGCTCTCGCTGTCACTCTCGTTGTAGTCGGGTACAAAGGCAGCCTCGTCGGTCTCTCGCGTCAGGTCGGAAGAGAGGCGTGAGGAGCTGCTTACCTGAGGCTTGGGCTTGACCACGCTCTTATCGTTCTGTGCACTCACGTTCTCTTTCTCAGATTTTACATCTGGGGATTCTTGTTTCAAAGGTGGTTTAGTACCAACTGGCTCTTTTTCTTTTTCTTTTTCTTTATTGCTCTTTATCTCTGGTACATGCTTCTCTTTCTCCTTCTCTTTCTCTTTCTCCTTCTCCTTCTCTTTCTCTTTTCCTGAATTTTTATCCACAGGTTTGTGTTCCTCCACCGGACGCTTGGACTCGTGAGCAGCTTTGTGCTCAGTCTGTTTCCGCTCACGCGGGGGGCTGTAGCTGCTCCGCTTGGCTTCTCCAGGGCCCTTTTTGGACGGCTCCGCTCGCTCCTCTCTGGGTTTACTTTTCTGGACTGATGCAGATTCCCTGGTTCGAGAGGGCGAGTCTTTCCTCCTTGCGAATTCACCCTTCTCATCTCTGCGCTTGGAACTAGAATGATCTCGGCTGCCATCATGGTCAGACTTCTTGTCTCGGTTCGGAGTGAAGTCTTTAGCAGCGGATCCACGGCCAGTGTCGTGTTTCTCTGAAGATCGGCTGTCTTTGGAAGATTGAGAAATATTTTTGCCATTTCCTTGCTCAGCTGCACGTTCTGAGTGGTCTTTCTCTGGCTGAACAGTGCTCTTTCTCTTCTCAGAAGTGTCCTTATCTGACAACGAATGATCCCGGTCTTTGGTTTTTCCTTTTTCATTCGAGACAGAACTTTTTGAACCTTTTGCGTCGTGCTGGGAGCTTTCATAACTCGCCTCTTTTGTAGTTTTCTGTGTTTTCTCCAAAGGCTCCATTTCTTTTTCATTGTGTTTTACAGGGTTTGGTGGCTTAGCGCTCACATTTTTTATAACACTAGCAGGTTTGCTGATGTTTGTGGGCACCTGGGTAGTTTTAATGTCTTCCTCCTCAGACTCAAAGTCGTCTTTATCCCACTTGGACTGTGGGACCTGGATCATAATGATGACATCTTCAGCAGGGGCAGTTATATCATTATTATACTCCTCCATGGTCTTAATGACAGTTCGTTTTGTATCTGTCTTTTCTTCTGTCTTTTTAACGGGGCTTCCTCCAGTAGAACTAGTGCTAAGAGGAAAAAAAGGTACGTTAACAATGATACACACACCGTCATCTCTTGTAACATTTTATAAAATGGGTTTTGCTTCAATCCTAGATTTTCAGTATTTTTTTCAAAAGATGTTCAATTAAGGGAACAGACAAGAGAAAGGATGAGTCCACCAGCTGAGATTATGAGCAAGCAACTCATTATCTTCCTACTACATATTTAATTAACAAAGACACAAGATTATCAGATTGGGGACTGTCTGATCTGCTAATTCCTTCATGTCCTATTTCTACCAATGGCAGATAAACTAGATATACATTCTTGTTTCGACATGTAAGCAAGCAGTTATGGAGAGGTATACATAACCAAAGTTTTATCCTCATGTCTCAGCATTCTTTAGAAAAATGTACATTTAAAAGCTTTTCAGAATATCAGGACGCTATATTAAGCCTCCAGTGATGTCCTAAATGTTTTGAGTTTGCTTTGTCCTGTTTCTTTAGATGCTGAAATGTAATAACAGCTCCACACGTCACACGATGGGCTGTAGCAGAGCAAGGGCCAAGGGAAGCCGTGTCAGTGTGAGCGGCGTCACAGCCGCCAGCACGGCAGCGGATTGGGAGCCAGGCTGCCGTTTCTCAAGGTACAATTTCATGCCATTCTGACAAAAGCAGATCGTTACAGTACCCTGCATTTTTTAAAACACTTTAAATATTTTTAAATATTGCATGGTATAGACCTGTTGGTTATCCTTGTCTTTAGCAGAAAGCTGGTTTTGAAGGAAGACATAGAAGGGACACCTCAAAGAGTCAACGTGTAACGAATGGGGAGAAAAAAAGTCACACAAGTAAAGGTCAAACACGTCACCAACAAATTAACCTTATCAGTTTTCTGTGCAGCACAGACCCCTCGTTTTCTTTAACGCAATTTGATTTTGACACAAGTACAGTTTAGCAGGAAAGATCACAGGTTATTGACTTGTTTAGCATGGATTTAGCTGTTCAGCAGTCACCATGAAGAATTGTACGGCAGGGGTCGGGGGAGAAAGACTAAGAAAAGAATCAAGGAGGTACCTGGTGTAATCTACCAGAGTTGAACTAGACCCATCAGCTGCTGCTACTTTTCTTCTCACTTTTCCCTTCACTTTTTCTTGTTTCACTTTGCTGCTGCTCGGCTCAGGTTTCTCAACAGGCTCTTTACCGGGTGGCACATTTTCTCCACTCACAATCTTTTTGCCAGTTTCTCGGTTCAGTTTAATCTTCTTCGCGGGGTTGTTAAAAGCAGATTTATCCTTTTCTGGAGTTCGCTCTCCTTTTTCACCATCAGGCTCAGTCTTCCCCTTTGGCGATGTTTTCGATTCAGCAGTTTCTGGCTTAGAGGCCTTTGTGGAAGTGGCTTCATGCTCTTTGTCAGCCTTTTCATCTACTTTTCTTTTTCTTTTTTCAGGTTTCGCATCAGAAGGTTTGCTTTTTTCAGCAGGCTTTTTTGACTTGTCCTCTTTGTTGGAGGGCTTCTCTGACTTGGTTTCTTTTGGATGGTCTTTCTTTGCCTTTTCCTCCTTGGCTGGTCTGGTTTCTGGATGATCTTTTGTTGCTTTTGGGTGAACCTTCCGTGGGGTACCAAGAGCTTTCTCATCCTTCTGAGAGGAAGATGCTTTAACACTGTCTGTCTTTGACAACTCCTCCTTTGCTTTTTTCACAGGAGGTTCTGTTCGAGGAGATTTTTCCCGGTCAGTGTCCACCTTCTCTTGGGAAGCTTTAGCTGGTTTTACCACGTTGTCTTTCTTTGCAGGAGCAGTCACTTCCACCTTCCGCTTTGTTTTGTCAACTTTTGCTTTTGGCTTGTCCTTCTCTTTTTTCTCCTTTTCAGACACCGGTTTGAAAGCAATCGAATCTGCTTCCATGGGCTCATCTCTCACAGGGGTGGCATCATCTCTGCTCGGGACCATGAACAGAGAGTCCGTTTTAACATCTTCCGCTGTAACTGGCTCTCTTGGTTTTCTTGCACCTTCTAACAACTCAGCATTGGGAAATCCTTCATTCTCATCCCCTTTTCTTCTCTTCCGGTGTTTTTTATGTTTATTTCCTTTGCCATCTCCCAGTGGATTTTCCACTTCCTTCTCTTTTGATTTTGTGGGATCCTTGATGCTGTGGCTCTCTCTGCCAGAAGGTTTTTCAGGGTAATTTCCAGCTATATTACGATTCCTGTGGCTCTGTCCACCAGGATACTCCTCCCTACGTCCCCGTGCATATGGTGAATTCTCTCGTCTGGTCCCAGGTGGACCAAACCTCTCTGGAGAAAAGTTCTCTCTGTTGACCGGAGGCCGAGGTTGAGCGCCAACGGCATAGCCCTTGTAAAACTTTTCGTACCATTCTCTATAGTTCCTTTCCCACTCTCTGTATCTTTCCTTTTCGAAGGGATCTCTGAAGTCCACAGATCTGCCATAGTACGCTTTCATGTCGTACGGGGGGACTTCCCTGTATCTGTTAAAATACTCCCTCTCTCCTTCCCCTTGAGGGATTGTCCGTTTAGTGGGAGACTGGCCTCTAAACACTGGAGACCTTGACCGTGAATGGTATCTTCTGTACGGGGGTGACCTCGACCTTGACCGGTGATACCCATGTGACCTTGACCTAGAACGATAGTTACGACTCTTCCCTTTGCCTCGTCTTGGATACGGCGGCGATCGCGAGTAGGAACGCGAATGGGAACGACTAAACGATCGAGAGTAGGAGCGAGAGCGGGAGGAACCCGACCGTGACTTGGAGTAGGTATACGAGCTTCTAGAGTAAGATGAAGCACTATAGGGAGACTTGGACCTTAAAAAGAACAGAGCACAAAAAAAAAAAAAAAGAAGTTAATTCAAAACAGTCACTCTCCCCAGTTTTTTCCTCCTATTTTTTTTTCTCTCCATATGCTTATGTCAAAGCTTCTTTCAGCTGCTGACATAACACTACTGCAAATCGAAAAACTTGATAACATGTAAAAGTTTCTGCTTACAAGATAGACCAGCTGCTGCTTTGTTAGTGTAAAAACATACAGAAGGGTAAAGTCTATTTCCACTCACTCTTATCACACAAACTACTGCAGCTAGAGATTGATTTAAGGCGGTGCACACTGGCCTCTACTGGTACATGAACGTGCACATTTTTCACTACTCGGCAACTACATGCAGTGCAAACCATTTTTTGTTGCAGTAAGATGCAAAAGAGCCATTCTTAACAGCTACAGTGCAGTATCAAACATCACGAAAACACAAGTTAGCCTGAAGACAGTAAAGTTCAATTTTAAAATGCCAGCTTAGTCTATTTAACTTCACTCCTTATTCAGCAATTCGTGCATGATGCAAATTACTTGTACTGCAATAAAGCAGTATTTAACTCAACGCTTCTAGCCAGATGTCCTAGCAAAAATCTGCGCATTCCTCTAGCTCAAACCAAGGCTAGTGACCACAATTTCAGAAAAAACATATCTAAAAGCTTCTAAACTCAGTCGCTAGTAACAGGACTCAATGGCATCACTCCAGGGAAGATCCTGACAGCGTTACTGCCAGAGTTATTCAGACTCCTGCCCAAGGGATTTTTTGGGATAGGAAGGATCAGCTTCCCTCATTTTTTTCTTCAAAAGTTTTTTATTATGTTTTGAAGAACTATTTCACATTACTCTGCTTATGTTCATTAGCATCGCTCCTTCTCTCAAAGCCTTTCACCAATTTAAGATTTCCTTAAAAACAAGTCTGATTCTGTAATTCCTAAAAAAAATGTAACAATGTTAACAAAACACTAGCAAAAGCTACCAGTCTGCAGTCCAGGTGAAAATCTCTCTGTATATCTGTATGAGGCAACCAGAAGAGGAGAGGAAGCCAATTTCTCACACATCTCCTCTGGAGTGCTCTGAGGTAATGGGTACAATCACAACAGGGAGATGCAAAACTCCAGAACTACCCCTGTGCAGCTTCTCGCCTGCTCCCGGCTGTGGGGATGTGAAGGGTGTTACTGCAGAGCAGCTTGAATAAAAACCACCTGTTCTTTAATACTGCTGCCCAACTGGAGCTCTCAGTCCCCTGCACTCTCTGCCATGTTTGAGCCAGTACCCTACATACAGAACTCTCGAATCATCCGATCCAGCTAACGACAGAGGCGGAGTGAACTCCTCCTGATTCTTCTAGACAATCTGCTTCTCCGTTACGGACATGTAAAGCAGTTACCTGGAAAACGAACGCCTACGCTCCTTTTGAATCTTTTTATATTCCATCAATTCCTTAGCAAAATCATTTGTAAACTCATCAAGTTTGGACTTTTTCTTTTCCCTGTTAAAATAAGTTTGACCTTTATTACAATTATAGTTCGACCTTTATTACAAAAAGACATCAAGAAACAAAACATGGCCAATATGAGAAAATGTATATTGCATGCAAATGCAAAAGGTGAACATCCTATTTAAGCAAAAACAAATAGAATTCCTACAAGTTTTAGGGGAAGTTTTAGAATTACATTTGTTTTGGTTTAAGTTTTGCATGTTTACCATCTGCAATGAAAAAGTATATTGGCAAAAAAACTGTCATTTTTGCTTATGTCAGATGAACTTCAGTGTAACTGCAGTCTGATATGCTATCAAAATACAAACATGAAAAACAACGGAATGCCACTGAGCCAAATACTTACTCCTCTTTTAGTCTCCGTTGCTCTCTGTAAAACTCCTCCCTAGACAAAGGAGGCGCCTGTGTGGTCGGGATGGCGTTGGAATGCGCCGCTGGCACTGCGGTGGGTACCCAGGCCGACGACAGGTTGGCAGGAGCCGGGGGGTATCCCGGCGGGGGGACCCCATACCCTGTGGACGGGGGCTGCCCCGGTGGGAACTGCGGTGGGAACTGTGGTGGCGGCACCCCTGGTGGCAGCGGCAGTGCGTGGGGTGGTGGGGGGTACAGCGGCGGCGGGGGCACGGGCACGAATACGGGCGCAGATGCTGGGAGCGATGGGGTCTGAGTCCTCTGGGCACGGTCACTGTGCGGGCGGCCTCGGTTTGCACTAAAGAAACCCAAAAACACGTGTCACTGTTTGTCACGCTCTGCCCTGATTTTAAAGAGAAAAGCGGATGAAGCGGAAGCGCATTGGCAAGAGCTTCTTCTCAACTTCAGCACTTCCCTCCATGCTTCCTTGTTCATTCCAACCCAGGCTCAGCGCTCCATCCTCCTGCTCGCCCTCCCCAGCCAGTGCAGCAGCTGCTCTGCGCCCCCAGCCGTGCTCAGCACCCTCCGCTGCATCCCCACTGCTCAGCCCCAAAGCACCACACAGGATCAGCTCAGCTCTCCACTGCTTTTTGCTTCTCCCACATACGGTCCCTGTGCTGCTGACTCCTGGTCTTGTTCCTGAATTGTTATTCTCTTGCTTACTGAATTTGAGATTTTAGATAATCTGTGGGATGGATCCTGGTTTTTGTTTCAATAAACACACCCTTGCAATCTACTGTAACAAATACATAGCAAGATGAAGGACAAACGTGACACTGCAGTAATAGATAAAGCAGATATCTCTCTCTCCAAGAGAAAGCAGCTTGGCTGGGTGAGATGACTAAATTGAAGACACTGTTGTAAAATAACAGTGTTGACTTTTCCAACAATTTGTTCAATCAGTATGAACTGAGTTGTTAAGGAATGTTGGAGGCTGATTTCTATTGGGAAATCAATTCCTTCAGCCCTGTTCTGCCAGAAATCAAAAGGATAGCGTTCCATCTGATCTTTTAATTATATTTAGGTTTTATATGTAATCATGGTTTCCTCAAAAATTGTTCATTTTTCAGAGTCCTCTTTTCAATTATGTGCTAAAGTTTTATTTTAAATAATCTGACTGCAAGCGCAGATCCCCTTTGCTAAAGCTAATTCAAACTGAGCCATTTAAAAGTTAATTACCACTTGTACTCTCCACAACTATCTGTGCGTAATTACTTCAATATACATCAGTTGTTGTATAAGTTATTGTTACAGCGTAATTTCACTGGTTACAAGTAGGTATACACTGAATTTCTGTAGAATACTTACAGTTCCCAGCCTGGTCTGCCACCTGCTGAGCGAATGGCACCAGCTCTCAATGGGTGACCTTTGGAGTGGGGAGAGGAAAAAGGAAAAACAAAGAACATTCAGTTTATTTGAAGATGATTTTTCAAAGGAAATTCTAAAGTTACAGTTACTTACCAGTTGTGGGTATTGATTGTCCTTGGGGGCCCAGAAGACTCGGCAATGCCGGCTGTCGTAGTACAGGAACCTGATAGCCCTTGTGAACAAATACAATCAGTTAGAAACTAATCTCTATTAAAATACCAGAAGCATGGCATATGTTGAAATAAAATTTACCTTCTCTTCCAACAAACTGCTGATGGACAGAGAGGAAGATTTAGAAAGTTCAGCGGCAGTCACCAGAGCAGCAGGAGGTAAAACAGAATCAGGGTCACTACAAAAGAATCCAAATTCCTATTATTCAAAGTTTTCTGAAGCGATACTTGAAATGTAAAGCTCAAGGTGGGAAAAGGCTGACTACTGTAAATGGAAGTGAAAAATAAAACCAGCTGCACATGAAAGGATTAGGGAACCTATCACCCACACACGGAATCTCAGC
Organism: Patagioenas fasciata; assembly: GCF_037038585.1. Lineage (NCBI taxonomy): Eukaryota > Metazoa > Chordata > Aves > Columbiformes > Columbidae > Patagioenas > Patagioenas fasciata. The sequence continues at coordinate 11,030,036 of NC_092534.1, forward strand.
TTTGGAAGAGGCAAGAACTGAAAATCTCTTAGGAAATGTTTGTGCTAATTCAGAGGCTCCCTTAGAATTGTGCTCCTTTGTATCCAAGGGCACCTCTGAGCCCAACAGTCCTCTGGACAGAGCTGCTATCGGCATTCAAGGCATAAAGCTGAGAGGATGTAAGTCCTAAACAACTGTACAGATTTTAAATGTATTTTCATATGACTTCACTGATTCGCAAACTTATGTCTCTCATGTTTGTAAGTACTTCAAATTTACAGTGTTTCAATGTTTATTATGCATCACTGACCACACTGTGTTACTGAGGATGACTTTGACTTATCATAATATTGATTATAGAAACACTGCTCAAAAGAAGTACTGTGAAAACACAAAACATCCGGTCAATTTTACCTATAATTGTGCTTTTACGCTTCTTATGGAAGTATTCCCTCAGTGCTAGAGAAATTAAGGCACTCAAGAAGGTCTGATCTCACTAAATGGTCCATTCAGGATCTGCAGCCACCTAAATCAAAGGGTCCTGGGGACAAAAAGTTCCTCTTTAGCGTAAACCTGTATGGAGTGACTGAAAGGGAACCCAACAGAGAATGCTGCTGAGAAAATTCTTGCATGGGGCACACTTCCAGCTTAAAGCGTCCTTGTTCAAAGGGAAAACAAACCCCACAACTTCCACAATTATCTGCAACTGCCACTAACAATATATAAACTGCTAGCTGAGAAGCTCAGGAAGAATCTAACTCACGCATTTTAGCATCTTGTATATTCATGTTGATCCACAGACTGACTTACCGAAAAGGCCCATCCGGCTTTTCCCCGCGGAGAGACAGTGACACGGCTGGGGGCAGATCAGAGACGACCAGCGACGGGTTGACGGGCAGCCCAGCCGCCTGCCCGGGCACCAGCGACGGCAGCGCGGCCGAACGTGAGGCCAGAGACGCCAGCGGGATCATGAGCGGGTCCTGCTGCCGGGCCAGCGCCGGCCGGAGCAGCGGCTGCAGCGGCCGTGTGATGGTCTGCCTCATCAGCGGCGGGGGATGTGGTGCTGGTGGTGGCGGTGGTGGCGGCTGCTGCTGTTGCTGCTGCTGCTGCTGAACCTGCTTACGGAGCCTTTTTGTGTAACCCGTCTCATTCTTGAAGTTGTTCACAGCCTGAAGACAGAAAAACATTCACAAGAAGGTAACATGAAACTTCAGTAGATAAATGAACAGAAGCCTCCAGGGAGTAAAATCACTTGTGTATTTCTCTAAGTGCTAATAATCCTAAAATAAATCAACATATAGCTGTATGAACACATCACATTAAACACTGGTGTTAATAATTAGTAACTCAGTATCTGTATTTGAAGTCCTTCGGTGTTAACACTGGATTTGAAAGTGAGGCAATCATGCCAAACAAAAGTGTGAATCTGCCAGATTGTCTCTATAGTTGTAAGAGAATGCATTTGAAAACTAAATTTAGCCTTATTCAATTTTGCCTTGCTTAAGGAGATGTAAATTATTATTTTCTTCCCATCCAGCTTTTTACAAATAGACTTTTCTCACAAATGGTTTATGTAAAAGTCATAATGTTACCTGGCGTAGGAACTTGTTGGCAATTAAAGCATCAGGAGAAACATCTGTCTGATGACACGTTGGGCACGTATGTTCCTCAGATTCCAGTAACGCTGTCCTAATACCTGTGAGTAATGACAACCATCCAAACAGATTTTAGCCAAACTAAGGAATGGTTTGAGGTTCTAATGAATTATAAACACATGTATATGATTAATGGGCGGATAGGCTCTTGAAACAGAGAATGAAGCTATAAATGCTCAATAGTGTAAAAAATTTCTAGGATGCAGCAAATAACTCTACAGTTGATACTTCACTCCTGTAACACTGAAGGTGCAGAGTGGGCTGTGTCTGGATATCTCCCCTGGACTTTTTCCCACTACCCAGTACAGTGAGAAGTCCAGAATCTCAAGGTTTATGAATAAAACACATTTAAAAAAACCATGAGCAGGTTTGAATTCTGAAGGTTTTAACCAACTCTCCTGTGGAGAAGAATGTGGAATAAATGCCCAATTATCTGCTTGTTGCAGACCTCAGAGTCACCAGAGCTGGTGGTAATTTTGTGTGGGAGAAAAGGCTGCGGACAAACTAAATTCAGTCGATATCTAATACTGCAATCACCTGCACGATTATGCTCTTTTCTCATACTCATTCCATTGCATGCAAAGAGGTTTTAAGTAGATATATATGGACGGAAAAAAGCTTTCTGCCCCCTCCCCCCCTTTTTTTTTCTTTCTACAAGAAGTGTCCTTTCCCATTCTAAGTACACTTAAATATTAAATAGAATAGGTAACAAAGTAATTTCATTATCCATTTCTGCTTTCAAAGATCAGATGTGATGATCTAACAAACATGGCGGTAACACTTACATTCATCACAATAACTGTTTCCACAGCAGGGAATAACGACTGCATCAGTCATTATATCTTTACAAATGAGACATAACAACTCATCTGGAATAGGATCATCTTCTTCTGAGGAAGAAGACGGCTCCTCCGGTAAAAAGGGAGGTTTTTCCTTCTTTCCTATAGCATAAGCTTCCCTGGAGGGAGGGTAGGAAGGAAAAGGAAAAGAAGTTAAAGATGGGTAAAGGAAAACTTTTCCAAGCATTGGCTAAATCACCACTTGGGCACTGACACAGTTTCTCTCATTGATTTTTTGGTCGGTCCAATTAATTCCATACTTACGCATCAATAGTTGGTATTGCATATTTTCCAGTGTTTGTCAGCATAGCACCCTTTGTATTGGGATCTTTCACCTCCATCATGAAACTCCTTGGAATTCCTGTGCTCTTTTTAATTCTGGGAACAGACTCAAAGTTTTTGTCCTGTTAAGAAAAGAAATGCAGACATATCTCATGGTAAGACCGGTCCTCAACCAGACACTCATGGAATAAAAACACGCAAATATTCAATAGGTGGGGTGAGCTCAACAGAAACATAAGCTTTCTATACAAGATACTAAAAACTGAGCTATCACAGAAAAGCTTAAAAAAGAGAAACAGTTCCAATAATACTGAAATATATGAAAATATAAATGAATGTTCACAGAGAAAGATCTGTAGATGTATCTAATGCTTATGACCTAGAAAAAAAAAATTACATGTCTAATTCCTGGCTTCCCTTGAAGAGCTTTGCAACACCACGATACAGTCTCTGTATTTCACCCCAAGAGGAACAATTTTTAATATGAGTATTTCATGTATTTGTTAAATAACTGCCAGGGTGAAAAACAACACAAAACAAACCAAATACAACTGAAAACCAAGCAACACCAGAAGTCTCCCCCATCTTACCCCATTTGTTGGGCAGTTCTTTATGTAGTGGCCGGGCTTCCCGCACCGAAAGCAGGTGTATGATGGTGGGGGTGGGCCCAAAGGCTTCTTCATGTAACTACAAGTTTTTGGGAAAAAAAAAACAAAAAAGGTATCCATGTATGTCTCTTGCTAAAACAAACATCTCTACAATCTTTTCAGAATCTTCAAAGAACAGATTTGACATTATCAACACTTACTTGATTGGATCATATTCATGGCCAGATTGTGTCATCATAGCTTTTATTTTATCCTCCTCGGAAGCATTGGCTTCAGCCAGATTGGCGGTCTGTTCAACAGGTAATTGTTTGACACACGCATTAGAAACACGTTTAAGCCCACACAGCCCAAGACAACAGCACTCATCCAATCCTGTAAAGAGCAGCACAGCACCAGCTGAGGCTGCATGAAAACAGCTGCTTAGATAAACCACATTTGTCCTGAAGATGTTCTGGGGAGTCCTTACGCCATGACATGATGTTTCTGTGCCTGGTAACCCACTCGAAAGGAGCATCTTGGGCACTCAAAACCTTAGGCTCTGTTTGTACCTTACATACAGACTTGTGTAACCAATCCAATTTTCTTCAAAGCGAACTGAAGCTATGTGTAGAAAAAAATACACTATCCATGATTTTTAAACGGTATTTTAAAGCTCCAGACTATTTGAAAGAGAAGATATCCACTGCACATTTAATTGAGAAAGATGTATGCAAGTATCAGTATTTACATTTTGCAGTGTTAAAAGGACACACAACTTAAGAGTTGGGGAAGTTGGTTTTGCTTGCTGAAATTCAGCTTCTGACATGTAAGCATTACAAGGAACCAAGCTATTTATAAGCCCTCTTCAGCAGAAGCGTGGCCATGGTGCTGCAGGCAAGTCCAGACTGCAGGGCCCTCCCCTACTAATTGCTGCAGATTGATTAACCACAGTGAGCAACACCTGCAGGTTCTTTTTTTTTTCCTGTTGACTGTGTCCTTTTAACACACAAACTGTAATATATACCTTATGCAGAACTAGATCTTCAAATTACTGAAGCCAGCTGATTTATTTAAAGTAGCATTTGTTCCAATGTTTTTATTGCACACTAGTCCAGATACAAGCAGGGTCTAAGGCAGTGACTGGCAGTGGTCTGGACCTCAAGCACCTACCACTCCGATCAACCACTCGTTCCTGCTTTTAGATGCATTCATTCACAAAAGCAACCAACTAGTTTCAACGTTTTATTAAACGGTTGTTTCATATACACAGTTTTTTCTCAACAGTAATAAAATCCAGATCAACAGCTATGAAGTCATTTCCATTAACATTTACAGAAAACTTTACAGATAGGTGACTAATTTGTTTGAACCCAAACGGTTTACAAAACACAGCCGAAAACCACAAAACATTAGTAGGAATAGACCAAAATTCCAATATGGCATTTAATACATAGTAATAATAAAGCAGAAAACGGTTAACACAATTGTCTCCGTGCTGAGCCAGGCTGCACTAAAGAGCTTAGAGCAAGTACCAGGTTTGAGCTGTGTTATGGCACATTCCTGCATTTGTCCGAAATACCACTTGGACAGTTTTTCACATTTTGGAGTAAAACTTCACAAGTTTACAGAACCAAGGACATGTTTAGGGACGGCACTAACGGAGCCCAATTTCTCTTGGTGCCTACCTTCCAAACTTCTCTTTTTTTGCCAAATGTACATGATTTAATTTGTGCAGTGAGAGGGGGAAGAAGTTACCAGTGGGAGGAGATTTGTGTTTCCTGGCCATGAACCCCAGCCCGTGCACCCAGGAGACCTGGTGGGGGTGCAGGGGCCCTGCCCTCGCCACACCGAGCACTCACTAGTGCTTCCCAGACAGTTACACATCGTGCAGCAAGAAATGCAAGTTCCAGAGCAAAACATGGCATTACAACAGTTCCAGAAGGTCACATCTGCTAATATGCCACACATACACATTGGTATATTCCTATAAACAATTAGGTACATTTACACAATTTACACAGTCTGCGTTCAAACAAATTAGATTGTGTTGTCCACTGTATATATACTACAACTTGTGAAATTGTGCAGCATTCAAATAATGTATCTGTCACTAGAATGACTAGAAATTCAAAAATAGCCATGCAATTGTCCATGTTACCGAAATGCTTCTACTTTGGCTGTTGCAACCCCCCCCGGAATGTCCATAACTTACAGCCAATTAAATTCTTCTGTAAAAATTGTGTTAGTTTCCAACGCAAAATTAACGAAACGTATGAAAAACGGTAAACAGCTTCTGAAGTGCTTCTTCTTTGTGTCTTGAAGATGAGTAACACTGCAACATTATGTTGAGGCTGATAAGGTACTCCCCTTCCATCTTCCCAAACTGGGAACTACTCTTTACAGGATAGTGTCAAAATATACACGGGTTTTAAAGTTAAAATAAATACTTTAAATTATTAAAAATTAAATTAAAGTTTTGTTCAAATTACAACAATTATCCAGCTATCGATCACAGTATAAATTTAAAAATACGAAGCAAACACTTTAAGTATTGGACAAGAATATATATATATATATATACCTTAGTAAGCTGGGCCAGAGAAATAGATGCAGAAGAGTCATCAATCTGTTCACAAAAAATTAAACACATATTCAAGTTCTACAGTCAAAACATGGCAACAGAAAACCTCTACTGTACTCTGCAAGCCTGCACTACATCCTCTGAGTGGCACCGACAGAGGCATTTCTGTAGTTATTCAAAACAAGGTGCAAACCTCTGACAGCTCAAGAGTGCCTCCATGTTAATGAGAAACTAAAATATCCAAACCCACTTAAGATCAACTTAATGCTCCTGAATATCTCAGAGAATCCCTGTCAAATGCTCCCAACTGCTTACAAGTCGAAGGCAGAGGAAGCTGTCAACTGTCAGCTACAAAGGATTTTTAAAAATTTGAGAAGTAAGCATCACTACAGGAAAATTATTTTCACTGTATTTTGTATATTAATCTGTTGATGTCTCACTATTTATAAATGCACATGGTTATGCTTTTGTGAACACACCATGTGCCTGTCTGAATAAAGCACAGGCGTTACCAGCCCTGAGACATGAACTCTGCCCCTGCTCCCAATGAGTTTAAAAATGCCAAACTCACCAGACCCCATAAAACACCAGTCTAAGCCAGCCATAAAAGTAACCCACCATTTTGTGTAGAATTGAGAAAACTGATTTATTGTATTTTATTAGATCACAGGCCATACTATCCAATTAGTCTGGGAAACGTAAGAATTTAATATTTTGCTATCAGACCAGAATCAGTTTTTGATAGCAGCCCTGTACTAAATGAACAAAAGCAAGAAAGTGTAAAGCACACTCCTGATGATGTAAAGCACACTCCAGAAGACAACCCTGCTGTTTTTTCCCCATCACGAGCACACTCTCCCGCTGGCTGCCCCGGGACACTGCGGGGAACCAGCCCCAGGCAACCCAGGAACGGGCTGCAGTACCGGGCGCCCCAAGGAAACGGGTAACTTAGCTTGTTCCTTTTCCAGTACACTGAATTATATTCTGCCACAAGCAGCAGTTAAGTTTACATGAGCAAAACATCACCAGAAAGACACCTGAATCATGCCGCTTATGCCTTAAGTTGCTCAAAAACGTAGAACCAAATTCCCCCCTGTAAACTGAACAGTTCTCCTCAAGAGGTCACTGAGTTGATCAGATGTGATTAAAATCCTTCCATGGAAAAAGTTGTTGTCCTTTCTTATCTAATACACGGAACAAACTCAAGGGAGTAGTTTTAGCAGACTCTGGGGAAAAACTATGTACATGTGGAAGATGACTCCTCACTCCAATTAATCATTCCTTCTCTATGTCTGGGAAAGCACATCCAATCGTACCGCACCACTAACTAAAAACTTCTAGAAAATGCGTCTTTGGAGAGGAACAGCCAGGTCTGGAAAGACAGAGAGTCCTGTTGCAGGTCTTACCAGCAGATTCAACTTCCGTTTCTTTCAGATTTTTTTCCTAGTTCTGTTCAAAAGGAAGCCAGATTGGTATTTTGAAGATTCCTGCTCCATATGCCACTCTGTTTCACATGGGGAAAAACAGGTCCATGTTCTCTCATGGCAAGCACAACCACTCTCATTTTACGTTTTATTTATGTTTTTCAGAAGCAAACAAGAAATTAGGAAAGCTCCCTACTGAAGCCTAGTACTGACCAGTAAGTGAAATATAACAGCTAATAAACTATTAATGAGCTCTTGTATTTTTCTAGGAAGCAGCTATTTCATAGCCTGCAGGCAAGTCTAATTTCTCCAAGGAGGTGATAGCACTCCTTTCTAAAGTTATCAAAAACAGCAAATAGATAATTAATGACCTATTTAATACGTTTGCCCAATGGCAATCTTCCAACCATCCTGCATGCTTGTGTCTTTTCTTTCATTTAAATTTCTTCTGAAGTATTTCCTGCCAGTCTCTCCCATCAGTCAAGCAGAAACAACATGTCCATGAAACTTGTACACAACCCTCAGATAATACTACAGAACTGAAAAAACCAAACGCTCCCCACCCCAAAGCAGAATGGAGAATCCATCTATTAACTCCAATTTCATGAAAAAAACCAAATAGAAATGGACATAAAGCAAGTGGGAAAGGGGACAGAAAATAGGAGGAAAAGACTCATCTCACTGCTGGAATGCTACGATTAAATGCCAGCGGTTTCCCAAAACCCAATAGCCTGGCTAAACAACAATTTCAGCCTGGAAGGATCATGGTTGTGTTTGACACCGCTACAACAATGGGCACAACTGTGTTTGTGCAGCCTCTACGGACAAATCCCAACTCGAGACTGTGCAGGCACCAAACCATCACACAAGACAAGACCCTCTCCCTTGATTTGGCTGTAGTGACAGCAGCACAAATTTCCAAGCATAGGAGGACAGCTAACATAAGAGCAAGACAATGGAGAAATATTCCAAGTGTAAGATTTTGTGTATGCTTAAAAAACTAATGTTAACTAATTTTAATTCTGCTGCTTGACTGCTCAACAACTGGCAAGCTTTCCAGTGATTTGTTCCTACCACACTAAGATGCAGGCCCTGCTTTGAAATACATACAGAAATGTGCATATTTAAAATACAACAAAACCCCCACACTTCAGCCCGGGTCCTGAGTTAGTTTCAAACAAAGCTCACGGTGTCTCCAGAACCAGGAGCCGCTATCACCCGCTGTGGTGCCACCAGCAGAGCAACCAAGGAATGCTCCTCTACTTTAACCAGACCTAACTAACACTGAGCCTTCCCTCCCACGCCAGGATTTTCCTTTTTTTAAGAGATCTATGTTATCTCATGGTCAGATGCTACTTAGAAATGTAATACAGACATGCCAGGGAACACACAAGGCTAAAAGAATGTTAACTTTATTTATGAACATGTGATTTGTGTTTATACACATGCTAGTAAACAAAAAGAAAAATAACTGTTTTCAATAAATAAAAACCCATCTGAATTAGATCAAATACTGTAAACGTGGTTTACATAAATGCATTACATTAACTACTAGGGTCACTGGGACAGTTAAACTAACTCAAACTCACAATGAGAGGCATTCACGTCCAAAAAGGAATTTGAATCAATCGGCAATACAATTACTGATGTAGATTTAGACTTAGTGTTTTTAGACCTACACACGAAAGGTTTTCAATTTTAAGTTGATTGTATAGCATTCCATGAGAACCAGAGGCTGCATTCTTCACAGAACACAGCCCAGAGTTCAGGAATTTCTAGATTAGTTATCCTAACAGCTTATAAAGTGATCAAATCCAATGATCCAGGGTTAGTGTAATGCCTCACACCATTCTAGTGAAGAAAAAGCCGTTAAAATAAAGATGAAAAATAAAAACCACCAAATAGTAATTTTTATACTATAAGGACTATTTTGAAACGCATCATTACACATATTATGCAACCCAAGTGGCAAACCAAGATCTAGACCATTACCAGCCAAGTATATTCGTGTTACTTATGTTCTACCAGCAGAACAACAGTGTTTTCAAACCTGAAGAAAAATGCTGCCCCTTTTCCAAATGTAAAAGGCAAGTGGTGGTATACTAAAGAAAGGCTCAGCCTTTGGGGAATGAAAGCAGCAGCCAACTCTGACAACACCCACATCCAAAAATGTACTGTGGCAGAAGTTCAGAAAAATGGCAGGGATTTTACTCACAAGCGCACCAGGCTCTAACCCTGTGCCAAAATACGTACACCGGGTTTTAGATATTTTCAATTGCAGACAAACTATTAAACTAAACTGCTTCATTAGATAAAGTGGAAAGATCAAATGCAGAACTTTAGAATACCACTTTGTGTATCAACAATATTTAAATTCATGGCAATCTATTAAATACATTGATGTACTCGGAGGGGCCCAAACAATATCACTTCAATTATACAGTTTTAGGAACAGATACCCAAGTATTTAAGGACATGAAAAGGAATCACGGAGCTGCACAGAACTGTCCTCAAAACGTGGGATATGTTGGTTTGGTATTTGTTTGAACCCCCAAGTCAAAGGTAAGAAACAGCACCAAGTTTAACACTAATGGTTTCTCAGTGGTTTTTGATTACATTTTCAAAAACCATTAGGCAAAAAAAAAAAGTATTTAAAACCAAAAGCTAAGTGATACAATGTGAAAATGGCAAAAAATACACTCCAAACAATTTTTATTGCAAGAAACAAAAAGCACACAACAACCTATACAAACATACATGTTACTAGCTATAGACAGACAGATGCAGAACATGGCACCATGTTCAACTGTGCAAACCTCGAACCTACATGATCTCAAAACGATCGTACATTATCTGTACAACACAGAGTCATACAGGAAATACTCTGGGATATCAATATGAAATACAATGCATTACTAGGCACAAATACCAATATTCACATTAGAACTCTGCGAACAATGGCATTACTCAGATTTTTACTACGTTGAATCAAATACATTGTATTCACAACATTGACTACGTTTTACTGGAAATATATATTAAGTTAATGTTTGAAAAATTAATAAAAGGCTACATTGTTTAGAATTAAGTGCAGTGTGTAGAAAAAAGTGTGAGATTGTGTTTTTACATACTGCTTTTGATGTCCCACTCACTGGCTCAGTTCGACTTCTAGAAGAAGAAATAAAAGTGGTAAGAATTTTTTAAAAGCACTTGTACCCAACATAAAACAGTGAAAACATTATAAAACCCAAACATCACAACACTATGCTCTCATAGTTTAGTGAATGTGGAAATGTATTTGTCTACATAAACATTTGTGTATGTGTATACATAAACAGTTCCATAAACAGTGCAACTAAAACATCCCCAAAACCACCGTTCTACTTTGTCACAAATTACTCCAAGACTGACAGATCTAGAACACACCAGTGCCAGAGGAAGTTGTCAGGTATTTTGTCTCTGCTATGTAAGCACCAAATCTATTAAGTCTGTACTACAGTTTTGTGTTCTTAAATAATCAATCACCTGAATATGAAGGCAGCTTTAGCCAATCATGTATCCCTAGGATTGCAAACAGTACCAGATACAGTACTTGTATTTCTAAGAAAGAACAGAGATGGTCCAGACACTCTGAGGTGCAAGTTTACTAAGTGTAGAAACATCAGTCAACTGACAAAGGAATAATAAAAGTGTCAGCAGCACAGCCTTGAGAACAGTGTTTCTTTGTGGAAGCCCAAGCACCATGTTCAGGTATCTACTATAGTGAGCCATCAAAGTGCCAAAATACTGAATGTGTTACATACGCTATATTGACTAAAAATAGGAGTAGAAATGTCACCTGAAAGCAGTTTCTAGGATTTTGTGCGATTTAGGAGTCCTGTGACAAAAGAAAAGGTCTTAATTGCCAGAATTTGCTTCAAGATAATCTTGAAAATGCTACAGTATTTTAGGAAATATGTATTACATTTGAAAACTTGCTGAGGTTCCACATACTCATCAATCTGTATCTGCATGCTACTCATCATGAATCAGACATGCAACCACCGGTACAGTCAACAAACAATGCACACATCATCCAAAGCTCCCATGAGCAGAGGCAAGTCAAAGGCTGCTGAGGAATTTCTCTAGGACAGAAAGGCTCAGGATTCCAGAACACCCTGGGCTGCAGTGACAGCCACCGATCCCCTCAGCTACAGGGAAATACTTTAGATTGGCACACAATGGTTTTTTCAGCCATCTACTAGGAAGAACATGCTGCAAGGTGAGTAACAAGTTTTTGAAGCACACGTTCATAATCCTCAAACATGAACCACTCTACCAGTTGCTTCTGCAATATTTCCAGATGAAGGAACAGGGAGCTCATCTGCCTCGGTAATTTGTAATGCTAGAACAGCAGTGCCGTTCTTTCCTTATCCCCACATGCAGGTACTTATCTGAACTTTGATGCCAGCAGCACCTATGCTCATTTTAGGGCAGCATCACAACACCAGGAGAGGGTGCTATCCAACCAGGAATGGAGGATGCACGATAAGACAGCACTAAGCATATAAACTTAAATTAACCCCTCAAACAAGGCCATGTTTACAGGCACAACACTGGGCATCCAGATTCACGAGGCAGTGCCTGAAAGCACTGCAACCACTACTGCAGTAACATGCTCTAGGTGTACATGCAGAACCACAGAAATTCAGGTTTTTCCTGCTTGCAAATGCCTCATGGGTACCAGGATGCTGCTGTACTGTTTGTTTGAGACACACATTAACTCAGTCTACTTTACTGAGAACCAACAAAAGAAAGACATAGCAAAACCACAAGCTAATAATATCTACTAATTGTGGTGGAGAGGCATAGCTACGAAAGCTGGAAAACATGACCATTCAAACAAGGCCAGTGTAGCTGATACAGAAATGAACTGCATGAATACACAAGTAACAGCAACAATCCCATAGTTGGGATTGCATTTGAATACCTGTAATTTTAATCAATACAGCCAATCCTTTGTCCTCCATAAATCTTAGGAATACAGAATTAAAACCCGGAGAACAGATACCAGCTTAGGGTAAAACCAAAGATTACTAGTAACATTTGGTAATGTGATTACTTAAGTTTCAAGTTCAGAAAGGATTAATTATTCCTTCATCTTACTTGCACAAAAGGCAAGGACACTTAAGGGTATTGTTCTTTTTCTCTTGTCTGAAAAGGATATTGTCTTTAGGAAACTAAAGGAATCACTTAAGAATGAAATTTCTTTGCATGGCTTGCCAATTGGCAACCCTTAGTCTTTCCTCCACAGCTTGTATGCAAAACCCCCGGACTAGGGGCATAAGAATATCTGCCATGTCCTGCCTCCCCACCTCCAAACATAAGGAATGGTTAAACACTGAGATTCGGACTCTTCTGAGATGGGAACAAATTATAAGATTACACTACAATGCACAGCTGTCTTTACTATACAATGAGGAATCTCTCCCTCTAGAGGAAACCAGATCTACAAATTGGGTCTCAGAAAAATCAACCCCAAGAAAAAATTCAAAAGAATTATCTAAAAAGTTACTACTGTTGGAATTGGAAGTCCATGTCCCAGCAGGCCTCAAATATGAGTCTGCTTTGGAACAGACACATTAAAATCTACCCCATTACAACAAAAACTGGCAGCAGCTTTAACAAGAAAGATACAATCCGAAGGCCTCTGTAAAGTAGTATCGAGAAAAAAGTGAACACACTGCAACCCCTCACAAAGAATGCAAAGCTTTACAGGTACTTACATAACGTATGTTTTGCTCGTAGCTTTAACTCCTCCGATAGGGATTCTTCTAACAATTACTGAGGAGTTCTTAGGAATCAGGGCACTATCATCTGTGTATTCTGAAAACAACATAAATACAGAAAAAAAACCAGTCAATTCATAAGAATATATATTTACATGTAATTACATAGCACTTCAGAGAGCCCCTTTGCAGATATAAAAGCAAAATGTTATATGTAACATCATGCTTTTATTGTCTGAACACATCAGCAGTACGTTCCAAGAAATCTTCAGGTTTGATAATCAAACGCAAGCAGCATTTTTTTTGTTTTTAATACTTTGAATACCAACAGCAAAGTGGTCCCAAAGGTCACTAAAGGAGAGTCTGCTAACACACAAGGTTTGTTCCTGATATAGCTTAAGATGCTTGTGCTTCTCTTAGGCTGCAAACCCTTTGGAGAAAAACACTGCACAGCAAAGTCTCACCTGCATAAACCAGTTCCTAAAGTCTGACTGGCTTGTCCTGCAACACAACAGGCACTTGGCTAAAGCACCAAAACTGCACCATGGCTTTTGAAGCTGTTATCCCCAAATGTTCCAGCTGTGCTGCTGGTGCTCAAGAGTGACTGAGCACAGAGACTCAGCCACCTCCCTCACATGGAGGTCCATCCACCAGCAACCACACTCTGCAGCTGCTCAGTGTTTAGACTTAAATTGGAATGAAACTGGCAGTGCTAGAATTTGGATGACATGTTTGGGGGTTTTGAGCTTGCTTTCACAAGTATGGCAGAACTGGGTTAAACCAGAATGGGATCCCCCCTCTTAAGCTAATCATCAGGTTCAAATTAACCAAAGGGACGTGAATTCTTTTGATTCACTTTTTGCAGAGCAGAGAGACTCCAACAAAACTAATTCTGAAGACAGCCTTGAAAAGCCTTTGGACACTAGTGTGTGCCTAAAGCTCCCCATGCTTTGCTTTGGCTTACCCCATGTTTCTGAAGAGGAGAAAAGCCTTCAGAACTCTTGCATGAGGCCCAAGCAAAAAACTACCTGGGACACGTGGACTGAGTAAGCTTAAAATGCAAAGATCACTCCACGAGAATGGTTTTTATTTTGTACTTACACAAGCTGGATATGACTCATGTTTTAAATCACTAGTAGCAGCCATTCCCTGTAATTTGCCTACAGCTTTAAATATTAAAAGCCCTTAACTTGCAGACCAAATCAGAACAATGGTCTGAAAACCAAAGACACTCTATATCTAGTTAAGCTCTGTCAGGGTGGTTTTGCCCCATGATCAGAGACAAAATAGAAACATTTCACAGTTTATGCTCCATGTTTCAGGATATTATTTCTATGGGCAGGAACCTCAGTACAGCTGCACATCTGCAGGGAGCGGTGACACTCTGCTGCACACTGGCCAAGCAGAGCTTCAAGTGAAATGTTCAACAGAGCTGGAGGTAACAATACCCTTGATTCCTACTCCCTTACAGCACAAAACTTATTTTGCTGCCAGTGATGGCCAGTAAGTGGCTACTGGGCTTCTGCCAATCTGACCTGTGATTAAAAATGAGGATTCAATTAACACAGAAAACTTGCAAAAGCAGAGGAAGATTTGGATGTTCTATTAAAGACAAGAGCAAAAGAGATACAATAGTCTAAAACCTGCTAGATATTCTACAAGAAATAGTATGCTTGAAAGAGTCGAGGGAAAGAATTTCAAGCAATGCATGGAGGCAGACAAGTTAAATAGCTATTTTGCCTGCTGCCTCATACTGACTCAAATCTCAAATCAACAATTGCACTACCGTCCACAACCTTCTTCCTGTAAAACAGTGTAAACAGCTCAAGTTGTGCCCTGAAGTTTATACTGCTTTGCACTTCATGCACAATTTAAAAATCCCATTTTGAAATTAATCTGTAATTCTGAAACTCTGCTTGTTTTAATAATTTGAGTCATACGGATGCTATAATCGAATTACTGAAAAAGGTTTCTACTTTGATAGCTTGCTTTAACCCACCACTTTGAGTCTGACAGCACTGCAAAAGCATCTGAGCATCTAGAGAAGTATTTTCACCCAGGTAACACAAGAAGCTCATCAGAAGGCAAGCCTGTATGTGAAACTGCAAAGAAAAGCCTTTCTTAGGCTTAGATGCCTTGCTAGCCAGCTATTATGCTACTGGGGGAAGATTTGCAGAGTAGGAGATGGAAAAGACAACTAACATGCAAGGCTGCCTCTCCCAGAAAACAGGGAACTCCCAAAAACACATTTTCTCCCTAGTGCTTTAAAATATGCTTCCTCATGATGTGATGTTGTAACGCTGTTCTAATCGACAGCACCTGCACACTGTGACAACCCATCTCTGCAGCTGGCACTGAAAGCACTGCCTCAAAACCCCTTCGTGGAGTGGGCTATTTCTGCGTTTTCAGCTTACACCAAAATAGGTATCAATGATCTCACCTCTGACTAGTACGTCATCGTTTCTTGAATTAGATAGTTCAGTAGGCCAAATGGCTCACAGAACTTTCATTTGCATTATTATTACACAGTACTGTGCTCCAAAAGAGCACCTATACTGCTTTGAAAGTATGAGTCAATAAAACCTAACATACTTTCAATGATTAATCGGATTACACAGACCGCCTGATGTCTTAATGTCTTACTGGCACTGCTTGCCACTTCAGCATGACTGGGACTGCAACAGCAATGCTGGAGATAATGCGGTAACGAACCAAACAGAGTCTGCCCCAAGCACCTGGCCAAGGACCACCAACCCAGCTGGCAGTACCATGAGAAGTCCCCAGCCCGCTGGGGACAGCCTGTGCATGGGATCCACATCATCGGTTTTAATGGGTACATGGATTACACTCAACCCTACCAAGGAAACACAAACCTCAGGCTGTTTCTGAAAGCTCTATAGAACAATGCTGCACGGCTGCTCAGGAATTAATTGCGCTCTGAGGTGTAACCAAAGTAACCACCCAGACTGGCACTGAATACAACACGGCACAGTGGCAGGCAAGCTTTAAAAGTTGCTTAAATGCCTTCTCTAGAAGGTTAAGTTTGCACAGGCTTGAAGACATCCCAGTAGACAGACATCAGCCGGGAGGCCAAATGATTTCAGTCCCAGTTCTCATGAGTTTGAAGACATCACATCATGGCACTACTAACACTGACAAGCACATGCTGCAAGACTGAACTCAAGCAAGTTCTAAGTTCAAGAGACAGTCTTAGAAGAACAATATTCTTTCTCTCAGCTCAGAGCTTCTTCCAGCTCAGAGTCCCATTCTTGGTTTAATATTTTTCTTTTGTATTTTGCCTGGGAAGCAGAATAGCACATTCTCCAAGTATTTTGAGTCAGAATGTTACAGGGCAGGAAAGAAAACTCAAGAAACCTGAATTCTGGAGTCTGCAGTTCTTCCACAATATTGTCAGAACATCTATTATAAAAGACAGGTAAGAAATTCAGATCAAATTAAAAGGAGGCAAGTTTAAATGCTTCATTCTTGAGTTCAGGCTTTTTGAAGGGAATTCTGCCTTTACAGGACGTGCCCCTATAGTAAGCATTGAGGAGGACACCCCCCCACTTTTTAGAGCAGGTCCCAACCATCCAATTTGCCTTCCCAGCATCTTAAGAAGAGTCCATCATGTTACAAGCCTTAAAATCCTACTTACTTTGAATTTATATTCACATTGCTTCTATTACCAGATTTCCATTAGGAGAAACACCAGTATTCAGAAAGCTCTGAACAAGCAGGCCACCCAAGCTTCACTTTGCTCTTTCCAAGTTAATTTTCACATTCAGTCAGGATTTCTGCACAGGCTAAGTTATAAAAAACTAAAACTTTATGGCCATGTGTAAGAATTCCAAGCATCCCACTCAGGCAGAATATCCTGGTCTAGTTTTTTTCCTTTATCTTTTGAAGATGAGTTTTAAAATCTACATCTGATTAATAAAAAATGAAATTTATAATTATGTATATAAACAAAAAATTTGGCATCTTATGTATTGCACTGAAACATCTTCTCCAGCTTTACTCTGAACACCACTAGGGGATGTACACATTTCCACATGGAAAACACCCCTATTAAAACTTCAGTAAGCACCTGTGTCGCTAATATATAATTTAAAATTTTCTACTCATTTTACAAAGGTCCAAGTGCAACACAACCTACCTACCGGAGGATCTTGTCCCTGTCAAACCAGCACGATGCTCTTTAAAGTATGAAAGATATTTCTTTACCTTCTCCTTTAGGTAACACCACATTTAACATGACCTAGTGAAGCAGATACATTTTCTTCACCGGATTTTGATTAGGTAGAAAAACAATGCAACACACTCTGTAAAGCTGGTATTGTGTGCATTACAGTAACACTTTACAGGGTAACATATTTATAAGCAGAATTTTTTCTAAACACTTTTTGTTCCTCATCTGCTCCAACGGAATCCACACGTTTGGCCTATTTGAAAACATTTTTCTTTGAGTGATACTAATTGGGCTCCACTGGTTTCTGAACCCACTCAACACTCTGGTTCTCAGGCTGTTTGACACAGACTCCACCATCCCAGCACGGCCATCAGCCCCTGCCACCCAGCCCGCTGCCATTTGTGAATCTGAACTTACATGAGCAACTGAAGACAACACTCAGAGACGCTTCTGCAGCAAAACCCTCACAGCAAATTCAACATTTTCCAGAAGTTTTTGATTATTTTAGTCACTACTACTAGAAGAATTCAAGACTTCTGAAATGTATCTACGAATGTTGTACAATCTAACCATCATAGTGCTGGTAAGTTTTTTTGACAAATATTCTGCAAAACATTGGTTAAATATCTGTATATAAACACCAAGCTTTCAGTCCAACCACTTTAAAGGCCAGAGCTGAAGTTACAGTTATTGCAGCGCACTTACTATTCCGTTTAATACATGAAAGAGGAAAAGGAAAAAACCCACTAGCACAGATTTCAAAGAAAAGGCTATTGTAAGAGCATCACAGAACCACAGGAAAAATGTTTAAAGAATAAAGACACATTATAATTCTTTTTATTTCTAGAAAGTCACATCGCAAAGTCTTTAATCGCATTCAAACCTATCAAGATGACAGATGACCAAACCAAAATATCAAGTAATATGGAACCGTTATAATCTCTGAGAATAAAACATCATTTATAGATTTATAATAATTTATTACTTCTCTAAGAACATTTCTTACACAAATTCGCCATAAGCGTTCTGCCGTAAAACTTCAGTATTGCCTTGATACAGTTAACACAAACCACTGAGAACAAAAAAAAAAGGTTGGAAATTAATTATGAAATGATGCTCAACAGCATCTGAATGACAATGGTTTTTGTGTAGAAAAGAAGTTATATTAACAAGAAACTCCAAAGTATAATTTCAAAACAGAGAACGCTCATGTGGTGAGATGGCTTTAAAGGGTTTGTATAAATTCGAACTCTCAGATACACTCTTGATCCACACCGCTGCTAGTGAGCGATTTCTGCAACGGGCACAAAATCAGTTTTCCAATGAAGTGGGGTAAAAGAAGTTGAAAACAAAAAAAAGTCACGAAAAACCACTTTCTTCAAATGAGCCACTGTTTTATTTTTATCACTTTCAGCCACCAGATTTCCAAGAAATCTGACAAATATCTTGTCGTTGTGATATCCTCTCACATTTCTTCATCATTTTACATAGAATTATTCCAGGAACACCACACTTTTGCAAGCATATGTCGCGCATCAACCACATATTCTTCTTCCCGTCCAACACACCAATCCGGAAGGAGCCGACAGAATAGCAGCTACAGAAGAGCTGCTCTGGGGGGCCCCAGCACCGATCGTGCCCCAATCGCGTCCCCGCTCCCCCCCGCTCCCCGCCGGGCCGGTCCCCGGGCTGACTCACGCTCCGCGGGGCAGGCCCCAGCGCACAGGCCGCCCGGAGCGGTCCCGGGCCCCGCGCCCGCCGCCCCACGCACCTTCTTTGGTCTGGGCGTTGGTGATCTGCAGGTCGCAGTCGGCCGCCTTCAGCTTCTCGCGGCCCATGATCTGGCGCTTGAGGTCGCACAGGGAGATGTGCAGCCCGTCGAAGGTGACCGTATCATAGTTCAGCTTGGACGAGAACTTGTAATGGACGCACGACATGGTCGGGGCCAGGCCGGACCGGGCCTGCTCCGCGCCGGTGGCACCGCGGCCTCCGCGCCGATCAGGGCCCGCGGAGGCGCGGGAAGGGCCCACCGAGGGGACGGGGTAAGCGGCGCGGGCTGAGCTCGGGTGAGCCGGCGGCGCTCAGAGGCCGCGGCCCTCCGCCATGGCCAGGCCCCGCGGCTTCAGGCAGACTCGGCTGGCGGAGGCCTCAGGACTCCATCACGGCGGCGCAGCGAGGCCCCGGCCCCCGCAACGGCTTCGGCCCTCAACGATCGAGCTGGGCCGCGGTTGCGCCCTCCTGGCTCCCCCTCGCAGCCCGGGCGGACGACGGGGAGAGGCCCCCGCGGCCCCGGCTCGGCCTCCGCGCCCTCTCCCGCCCGCAGCGCTACCAGGCCCGAGCGCTCGCTATGGCGGCTGGGCCGGCCCTGCCCCTGCGCTGCGCCGAGGGGTTTCCCGGCCGCCAACCGCACGGGCCGCTGCCAGCGCCTCCCGCGCAGGCGCACCGGCAAGCCACGCCCCCCCGCGTGACCCAGCACATCATGACAAAAGGCTCGTGTCACGTGGGCGCGGCGGCCCCGCCCTCTCGGTCCGAGCGCCCCCTAGAGGAGAGCCGGTACCCGCGGCGTCACCTTGCGGACCGCTGCTGTACTCGCTGTGCCCCCGGCCTGGCACCGTCCGGTGTCCCCGCTGTCCCCCGCAGCAGCGCAGGACAGATCCTGGGAGCTTGTTGGAACTCACGATGACAAAAATGCCAGGAAAACGCTGTGATATATATCGTGGTGTCTGCATCTCAAGATATCCCATGAGAGCATAACTGACCGGATTCTCAGGCAGTGGTGCTGCTGACACAGCTGAGCATCCCCCCAAATCCGCTCGTGTCTGATGGGCAGGGCGGCTCTCAGGGGTCAGACGCATTCTCTTCGCCAAGGGAAGGAGGGTTAGTCTAGACTAGAAATGAGAAAAAATTAATTGGAACAGGGAACAGAACTTGGACAGGAATGAGGACGTTAAATGCTGTGTGTAAACAGCAAAATAAACCACACGAGGACAGAAAAATCATTATAGTATTATAGTTTTAATTAAGCAGTCAATTACTGCAACTTATCTATTAATGTTTTGTTATGCAGATTATTGCTTTTAGTAAAGGAGCTATTTGTTATTTCCACAAATCTATGATGCACACTTTATTTTCCAGGCACTTAAGTTTTTTACAAGATCAAGTAATTTACACATGACATGTTTCTGTATGAATGCTCATTTTCCCTTTACCAGTTATTTTCCCTCTAAAATACTGCAGAAAAATTAATGATACAATTAATATTAGTCACTTTCTTGTGGATTTAATATTTTTATTAATGTCGTGATTAAACCCCTGACTCTTTAAATTTATGTACTGATTGCATGTCCAACCCATTTGTTCGAACTTACAAAGTACAATCTTCAACTATAAAAATATGTATTTTCTAATCCACTGGCTGTAGGTATTTGCAGGGAAAACCTTTCAAACATCAGCTGGTGCAACTCTGTCTCAAATCAATTCAAAGACAAGTAAAAATAGCAAAGACTAACAGGGTTCAAAAACACACTTCTTGTCTAAAAATTTAGGCTAGGAAACTTCTGATATCTGAACCCCACAGGTGACGTTTAGGGGCTTCATCCACCCCAGGGGAAAAAGGATCTGCATGAACAAGGGGACTGTCAGGCACATGGAGTCTTCAAATGATACAGATTCTGGGGGGAGCAGATTGTCTTTGGCTTAGTTCTCAATAATTAGAGCACATCAGCATTCCCAGATTCCCCTGTTTTACACCAGGTGGTAGTGTATGGGAGGAGGCTGATGGCTTCACGCCTCCCACCCATCCCGACCCTGCCCAGGGTTAATCCCGTTCCTGAGCCCAGCCCAACCTGCTGGGCTGCTCCTCCAGCATTTCGGCCCAAAAGGCCTGACCTGGTGATGTCCCTGCCCATGGCAGGGGTTGGAGGAGGTGACCCAAACCATCCTGTGATTCATCTTATGTAATAAAGAAGGTTTGACACAGCTGTTAAGTGTTTACCACACTCAACAGAAATGCTCATGTCATAGCAATTAACTTGCTGTTGCAGCACTCTACTCTCAGTAACCCACATTTATAACTTCAAAAAACAAATTTGGATCCTCTTACGGAGGCAAGGAAGCACCCTGTGGCTTTCAGAGGGACCTGGGTTATTTCTAAAAGTCATTCAGGAGAGCATCATCCACGTTTCGTGTTCTCTGCACACCTGTTGGCATCAAGACTATTTTTACAGCTTTAAGTTAGTTCTGTAATTTTAGCTCTTTCGCTTTCAAACACATTCAGCAGTAAATTGTTCTCTAAGTTCTGAAAAACAACCTAAAATGTAAGTTACTCAAGTTTTGTTGTCACTATTTTAGGTCATACACACACATTAGTTAAAAAAGAGTAACTATTTGCTTTAAAATGCAGTTCCGGTGTTTTACCATTATGGATTATCAGGAGCTGTGTAGGGAACTTCGTCTCATTTAGCACTTGAGCGATTTAGAAGCAGCTCATCTAGTACCGTTCTGCCGTGCTGTACTGAGCACCATTTGCTGAGCACAGCTGTCTATGCTGCTTCGATTCTGAAATACGGCAGCGCTTGGACCACTGGCTGAGACAGGATCAGTCCTGCATGTCTGCACAGCACCTGCTGTGCAACTGAACCATACAAAAAGAAACAAACAAAAAAAACCCTCAAAACTAGGACAGACAATTTCTGATAGCTTCCAAGCCACACAAGCAAGTCTCTTGGAACAGGACATGCAAATAAGCAGGTTGGAATGGGGGAAGGTTTGTATTTGCATTTCCTGTTTCATTTTGTTTTGTCAGGAGCAAAGACTCTGGTGCTGGAGTGACTGGAGAGCCTGGCTCCAGTTCTACTGGAATATTCACATTGCTCCCCAAGTCACATTGCTGAAGCTTGGTGTCATCAGCCCAGCTCCCCAGGTAGCACGGCTGCTGTGGGCACACACTGGTTAGAGCTAAGCTTTAATTAACAATGACAGTGTCATTAATACACCTTAAAAAACCCCAGACCAACCCCACACCCCAAGCTCTGCCTCTTGCCTGCTCCTGCTCCCTCAGCTGCTCCACGCTCCGTGTGTGTGTGCACCACAGGCACGTCCAACCGTGTCTCACCACCACAGCACATCAACTTATTACCACTGATAAATTATTACATTTTGAGTACAACGCTCAAAACTTGGAGCCTAGAGGGTGGTAAAAGAAGGCATCTAATTAGGCAAGAGGAATGTCATGCAAAGTATTTCTTTCCTAAGATACTAGTATCAGTCGAGAAAGAAATTCAGGTTCTTCCTTATCTTCGCCACTGTAACTAGAAGGAACTTCGCCAGAAACAGACCAAAGCTAATCAGAACATATCCTCTTGTTTTTAATAAATATCCCATGCCATTGTTCTGATTCAAGACTGAAAAATGGTGGTTTGGGCGCTGCCTGGCAAATACATGCAAAATGTGCTGGCCTGATAGCCCAGCTGGGGACCTGTGAATCCCCCAGTTATTCTCAGAACAATATAGAATAACTGTGGGATGAAGAAGCAGAATTCTCTTATTTTGTGTCCTGCCAACACCCCTAATTGAATCACTGACCCTTCTGCCGGGAGAGTGAAGAAGGAGCTTGGCTATTACATTTGTACCCATGCCTGGGAACTCAAGAAAGACTGCAAACCCCTTTTCCCCCACAGCTGCCCAGTGGATTTTCCACCTTGGCCATTAGCTGCTTGTCTGAGTTCCAACTGGTTACCCATATGTGGGAACGGGGTTTGTTAAAGCTCCTCGGGGCCTTCTCACCCACCAGTATCCACCTGCCCTCCCATAAACTGTACAACCACTTTCTCATTAAAAAATCCGTCACAGTTCCAGGACAGCCCATTAAAGATTAGGATCCACTTCAAGGGTTCAGAATAGTCAGGGCTGCCCCACCAGCCCCATTTGTAAGGGGACTGATGATCCTGTGTGGAGCGCAGTGTCGGGTGCCAGCAATCGGGGGGGGTCTCAGCATCCCCAGCATCACCTCCCTGTGCTCTGCTCATGTGCGGCGTCTGGGCTGGCACTGCCCGGGACAAATGGGCCCAGGGGCCCAACTAAGGTGTTATTTATTCTTTTAAATGCTAATAAATATTATGGATATCTGCGAAGAACTGTTCTGCAGTTTGTAAAGTGAAAGGGAGATGAAATAATTAACAGGCAAAGGAGAAGGATCTAGAGATCCCAAAACACTAAACAGCAGATTGATTTCACAGGACCATTTCTGGTCTTTTTCACCATGCTACGTTATTTCCCAAGATTAATGAGGGACTTAACTCTTCCCACAGATGTGGTGCTGCCCCCCAGCACAGGGACCAGCTCACCGTGGGTCGCCCGGTCCCCGCTGCCGCTAGAGGTCCCTTGAGCACCGGGATGGGGACGGGCGGCAGCGCCGGGGCTGGGACCGCCGGAACTCGGGGTGCGGGGATTGAGGTTGTGGGGGTGCTGGGGCTCGGGGTTCGTGGATTGAGGGCTCGGGGTGCCGGGGGCCCGGGGACTCAGCACCCACGAAGCTGCGGAACCCCCCGGCTCCGGGTGGGAGTTCGCTCCGAGGTGACCCGCGGGATTTCTGTGTGCATGTCCTGCCCCAAACTGCGGTCGCACCGAGCGCAGGGCCCGGGGCGGCGGGCTGCAAGTGTCCCGGGGGGAAATCTTGCAGTCCCCGGCCTCTGCTGGAGCCATTGCTGCTGAGAAAAGTGCTGGTGCCTGTTGTGGGTGGTTGGTCCCTTCAGGAAGGGCAGGAACATCCCCTTGTGAACGCACACAGTCACATCAGGTAGCAAAATCAATAGCGGTTTGTGCACAATGCAGCCCCTCACACGTGCCCCGTTCAGGCGAGCGCAGACACGAGTCCTGCCGGTGCGGAACATCCGTGGCTCTGCTGCAGCAACCGAGCAAACACCGTGGGCCACGCCGGCGAACCCGGCAGCTGCCATCCTGCTCCCCCATGTCACCTGCACTCCCCACAGGCTCTGCAGCGGAAGCCCCTACAGGTCTGTCCCCATAGGTGCTGATGAGCCCTTTCTGCTCCCCAGGCCTTGCCTCAAACCTTTCCTGCCTCCCCTCATCTCTGCTCTCTGTGCAGCCTCTTGACCACATCCACCCACGCACATCAAAGCAGCCTCAGCTTCCCTCCTAATTCTTAGCTTTGTAATACATTTGAATCAGAGTTAATTAGAAGGATCAAAGGCTCCTGCTCTGTATCCTCCCAAGTGCTCGTTCCCTGGCCCCGGCCATGCCTGGCTGGCTCTGCACAGCAGCTATCACAAGATACAGATGCCAGGTTTCAGAAGATGGAGAGCCAAAATGGAGCGCTTTTCCTCTGCAAACTCCCTGCGCAGTTGTGCTAATCACTCAGGAGACGCTGCTGAGTTTGTGGAATTGGCTGATGATGGGACCGTGGTGGTTGACTTTATGCCTTAGATGCTGCCTGTCTTTGAGTCATCGTTGTTCTGAGTCACCAGCAGCCGTTAATCCCCTCAAGATAACGGCTTCATCCAGCTCTTTCTATGCAGGTACTTTTCCCTCTGTGCTTACATTACAAAAAAGGGAATAAATACATGTGAGGTGAGGTCCAGGACACGCTGCAGGGTTGCTTGTCACGCCAGCACTTGTGTCGCCTTGCAGAGCCAATGCCACCAGAACCAGGGCTCTCTGTGGGCTTGGAGGCTCCTGGCACCCCCTGAGCTGCTGCTGGTGTGACATGACCCCGCAGGTAAACCCGCCTGTCTCTGCGTGGGTCTCCTCTCTGCCCGGCTGGGCTCCGCACCGCCAGGAGCAGCACTGCACTGCGCAGAACCACCAGCCTCTCTGGCAATTGCTGCACCACCCCCAGGAAAGACAAGCTGAAATCAAGCATTATTTGTAGCCTTCATTCTAAAACCTCTCCACATACTTTGGTAAATTGTTCCCACATTAATTTTACTCTTTCTTACAAAACACTTCCATGCACAGGTACATGGGGACCACAACCAAGTGATCGTTCAAACCCCTTTTTGACAAGATACGCAGGCTCACCTTTTAATCTCTCTCTGTGGCAGATTTTCAGACCTCGAGCAGCTCCCGTATCTCCTGCCAGGACCCTGCAGCTTCTTAACACCTTGCTGGAGCGCAGACACCAGCACTGGCCACAGGACGTTACTGGTCACACTGGTGCTGTACAGAGATAACATCCTCTCTGTGGATATTTGGGATTTCCCCGTTGATCCCCAGGAATCCTGTTTCCTGCAGCACCAGGGATGGTTGGGATCACATGCATCTGGTCCCTGCCCTGGGCCCAGAGCCTGTCCCAGAGCCACTGCTCAGCAGGACCAGCCCCTCTGCCCGTGTCCCCTCACCCCACCACTGCACCAACCAGTTCCCTCCTTATTTTTGTCTTTTGGTACCCTGGAGCTCAGCTGGGCTGTGTTGGCCTCACCCATTCCTCAGGGATGGATTTCTCCTCCTGTGGTGTTCCCTGTAATCCAGGGAGTAGCAGCAGCCACATCTGTATGCAGAGTTTAAGAGCTACTGGGCAATTAAATTGAATTCTAATTATTGTATACCACATATTAGCAATTTCTACCATGATAATATTAATTGCTAACAAGACGATAAGATATACCAGGCAGTCATGATAGAGCATGCGTTTGCTTGCTTGGGAGCCACATGTGGAAGGGGAGCATCTGGGGTAAGATTCAGCAATCGCTGCAGACACAGAGAACTGACAGCTGGAAGCTGTTGCCCGGCCTGGAAGTGCCAGGGTTTGGCATAAACCTTCAGCCTTCCCAGGGCTGGAGTTCAAAGGAGGCCGAAATTTCCAGTTCTTGGGTCAGTCTCTGTAGTGACCTTCACCTCTGTCAGCCTGGTACCACCATTAAAATGTCACGGGTGGCCGTGGGGATGGACACAGATGTTCAGCTTCAGCTGAGCAGTGAGGCTGCTGCTCTGATTGAGCAGGACCTGCTCTGAGATTGCCACGGGCACTCTGGCAGGTGCTGGGCTGCCGGAAAGTCCTTGCCCTGTCACAGCCAACATGTTAAACAACAGTTTATGACACAGGGAAAACCGAGGAGATCAAAGCTGAGGCAGCTGGAACAGGTTCTGTGGCTGAGCACATCCCTTTGGAGAGTTATTAAAGGACAAAACGAGCCCCAGCAGCTGTAAAATTAACCCAAACACAAGTCTTGAAAGGTCCCACAGGAACAGTGAGCGGTTGGCTTGCAAGAAAATGCTTCCCGAGGAGATGGGCTGGACTTGGGGCTTTCAGAGAGGGACACAGCTACCAAGGGATGTGACAAAATTCTCTGCATGTTTCTGTGCAGGAGGAGCAGCAGTGCTGGGGGCAGGTGGAGAGGGCTGTGCAGGGGGGGCTGCAGCACACGTGCGGAGCTGGGGAGCAGGGGAAGGGCAGGGGGCCCCGAGTGTCCCCTCCACGTCACCCAGCCTGGGACCCTCCTGCCTCGGGCTAGGGTTGGCTGCCCAGAGCAGGCTCTGCTCACCTGCAGCAATAATGATTTAATATCAGTTTCCTTTCAATGAGGTAATTTTGTCCCAAGGGTTATTTATTTGTCTATTGAAAAAACGGGGAAAAAAAAAAAGCTCTGTGTGAGTCAGACAGTCTGCACTACAAACCCATGATAAATTACATTTGGACATATGCTAAATGACATTTACCAATAAATTTATGCAGATTTCTCCTGTAATCCTTCTCCTCCATTAAAAGTAATAATACTTTCTGTAACGCAAATGCACCGCTAGAGCCTTGCCACATCAAACAGGATCTGTGCTGAATTGTGAAAAATTCTAAATGATGATCTTCATTGTGCTCATGAATAATCATTTCCTACAGATGATTATTTAACAATGCCTCGAAAGGCTCATGCCTGAGCCTCCTTCAGGTACGGCTGCTCCAGCTACCCAGGTCCGGCAGCTCTGACCAACCTTGCAATCAGATTTCATGCTCATCTCCCCTCTTGCTTCATGCATTACTTGTGTAGCATCAGATGTAATGGGCTCTGCAGCCCCCACTGCACATCCCCAGCACAAACCTGCCCACGGGAACGGCTTGTGAGGCTCCACCATGGGATCACGCTAGAAGTAGGACTGGGAGGGTTCAACACACAGCTCAAACAATAACCTTCCATGTTCTTGACCAAAGCTTTGGACTTCTTCTGAAGACGCTGCAGAAATGCAGCAGCTGCTGCTTCTTCAGCTCCTAATTCAATCATGTACTTGTTGGCGGGGTCACAAGGAAAAGCTCCCTCTCCCTGCTCCCCTCTCGGAGCTGCTGTTCTGGAGAGGGCAGGAGAAAGGTCGAGGCACTGGACAAGGTCCGGGGGCTCGATGACATCTCAGGCACCCAGGGCTGAAAGCAGTCACCCCATAAAGCTACAGGCTGTCTGCAGGTTGGACTGACCAGAGATCACAGTGAAAACCACAGAGCACCAATGGGCGGCACGCTGAACTGCAAAGCCCTTTGCCACTTCTTGTCAGAGGAGTTTATATTTTTAATAATTTTTAAAGATGATTACATTTTGAGCAGCAATGATCTAAGCTAATGAGCAGCCTGCCACTTTGTGGCTCGGCAGGAAGAGTCATATTGCTGGAGTTGTGGGGTTTTTTTCCTTCAATGCAAAACAGAGACACTTTGGAAATAAATGATTTCTTTTCACAGTTGTTTAATATAATTTTATCCGTACTGGGTTTTATGAGATGCTGCAGCTCATTAAAGTAACGATCAGACCCAGGGATGGGACGCAGGCACTGAACAGCAGCTGCAGCAGGTCCTGTGTCCATCAGGTTGGTTTTCTAGCAGGGTTTTGGCTCTCTGGGTGCTCAGTGTCCCTGTGTCAGCAGTGACAGGGACACGGGGACCCACTGCAGGGGCTGTGTGGGACCATCCCCCTCGCCTGCACTGGCATCTATCCAGTGGCAGCTTAACCTGGGCTGCTGCTGCCTTCAAAAATGAAGTTTTCAAAGATGTGAGCTTTGAAATTCTGGCCTTTGTATAAATATTTTAATTACAAGTTTCTGGAACTTTTTTCCTAAGATAAACACATTTTAATTGTAAATTGCTTCTGCCATCTTTAAGCATCCCCTAACACTGCTAGCAGCTGTTGTTTTTAATGTTTAATGACATTGTCTTTGGGCTGGGATGCAGCAGCCGCCCCGCTCTGTGGGTGCAGCAGGGTGACACCAAAGAGGCCCGAGATGGCACCGGGTGAACCCCAGTGTCAGCGTGGGACACAGGAGAAGGGCAGAGCCACCCGGACCTGGGGACTGAGGTGCCTGGCTCTCAGTGCATGGCGTCGTGACATGTGTCCCTGCTAAAAGGGACAGGGTCACCTACAGTGAGCCATGTCCCACCCTGCTGGCGACTCCACTGCTTGCAAAACCCGCCAGTAGCGTTTCTTTTCCCACGATGAGGACAGAGGACATCACCGTGGTCAGAGCTATGGACAGCAAAGGACAGGAGGAAGGTGCTGCCTTTGCAGTGCCACCCAGGCAGTGAGGACTCTGACAGCAATAAAAGGTAATTAGCTGGCTGCATATTGCTGACAAGGGCCAGGACACAGAGGCTAATTAGGACTGGGAAGTCAAAGGAAATCATCTACCTGCTTTGAGCTTCAGGCTGCACAAGAAAAAAAGTCCTCCATTTAAAAAGAAAGAAAAAAGAGCGTGCAGTTTTAAATATTTGCTATTTACTTGGAGGTTAGAGAGTGCTCGTTAGCCTTTTCAATTATTTTTATCTGTTTGCTGCTAGGTTAACTGGCTTGAAATTCTCTGTGAACAGATATGATGCATTTAAAGAGTGTCTGAAAAGCTCGTCTCAGCTCCCCGGTGTGCTGGGGAGAGCGAGCTCCTCATTCATCCCGGCTGGCAATAGTCCTGCTCCTTGTGCTCACGTGTCCTTGCTGCTTTTACAGGTTTAAATAGCAACCCCTTACCTGCTGCTGATTTCTTGCTTTTCTGTTTGCTGTAAATCTGAGTGAGTCAAACCCACACTTTCTGCTCAGCTGCATCCCTGATACCGACAATTCTTGCAGAGCTCACGGTGTAGTGGGAGGTGACATGGGATGAAGGGCTTGGGAGACACCCAAGAGGCCAGTCCCAAGGGATGCGGTGAGCTCAGTTCCATCCCACTGTGGGGCAAGAGCAGGTCCTGCAGCCCCAGCTGTGCCCCCTGGTCCAGCCCCCAGCTGCCCACACCCCGGCTGCAGCTGTGGACAATGCTGCCCTGATTGCCCTCTGTGCTCCTTGAAGAGCCCCTCGTGGTGCCTGGGGTGGTGGTGCAGGGATGAGGGACTCCCATAGTGACCCATATGGTGACCTTGGGACAGGCTCCTGCTGTGCTTTGGACATCCATCCACAGGCTGTCCCTGGTGTCTGGGGCAGTCCTGTCCCACAGACCGTCATTAATGTCACCCGCATCTGCCCAGCTATTTCCGTCTCCCCAGCTGCAGTCAGGTGTTGTCCCCACACCATCATGTCCCGGTGCTGGCTGCCCATGCCTGGGGCTCTCCTGGGCTGCAGAATCGCTGCTCAGGTCCCATTCATCTGCAGAATTAACACCCCAGTGTTGGGATTTCCTGCCAAGTTTCATTACTACATATGCTCTTTTTTGAGGCTGGTAATAAAGCACAGCGGACATGGTCTCCATCACTATGCGGGGGACATCCCTGTCTCACAGAACGGGGCTCCTGGGAGGCTCCTCAGCTGTTTTATCTGTTCCTCTGTGCTCTTAATGAGTTGCTGCAGCTGGAGATGTGGGATTGCTCCGTCGCACAGGCTGCCAGGACGTGCAGAGGGACGGGCAGAGAGATTCGTGGTGTTCACACCCATGGCGTTCACACATGCAGCACTCACACCCTCAGCATTCACACCTGCAGCGTTCACACACACACACACTGTTCACACCTGCAGCAGTGCAGCACTGGCTGCTTGGCAGTCACCGCAGCCCGGTGCTGCTGCAAGGAATGGGCCACAGGCACCCACTGCCCTCCAGGCCTTGGAGAGGAGTAGATGAGGCTTTAGAACCTGCTTGGAATATTTACCATTGTTTCTAATCTGTGAGAATGGATGAACCTAAACACAGAGCTCCAATGGCATTTGGAACCAGGGATTGTTAGGAGTCACTGGGACAGAGCCAGCGATTAAAAGATAATAACCACTTACACGTTTATTAATTATGCCCTTGCTATGGAGGAGGACTATTTTTAGGCTGGAAGTTTGTGTGGAAAGAGCTCTGCTCCTCCCAAGGGAGCATCCTGCAGCCATCACCCCTGTGCCAGCGCACTGGAGGCTCGGAGCAGGGACCCCCCAGCAGCAGTTCCACGGGGTGCTAGGGGCTCTGGGGGCACCAGGTGCCTGGGGTGCTAGGGGTGCCCAGAGCCCCCAGCTGCGCAGATTCCTGCACTGGCTTGTGATTGAAACCCACCCTGCCCGGCCCCGCAGCCGTGAATCCTCTCAGCACTCCCACTGCTCCGCTCACAAGGTGCTGGCAGAATGTTGCCTTTTATTCCTTTGCCTTTTTTATTAAATTTTTTCCCTTTCTCTCTCTAAATCTTCCTTTGAAACCAAAACTTCCTGTAGTTTGAAATGGACAATCAGGCCGCCCCGGCAGCTGCAGCCCGAGAGTTTCATCTCTTGGCAAGAGGATCAGAACTACAAAACTATTTCTTTGAGGCAAATTATGCATTCATCTAGCTCATTTGAAACAAAATATGATTTGCAATTTAACTTTCCATAATGAGCTCCTGCTATTATACCGTTTCCATAATGGCTGGTTTCATTGGAACAGATTGTTGGTGCACATGGTTTACAAAACATTTTCAATGCAAGCCCCGTTTTTTCTTATTTTAAATAGCAACAGCTGCTAAGCATGATAATTATTGTATTTCATCAAAATAAACTTACCAAGTTGCTTCTTAATGCTACTCATTGCAGTTTTCCAATGGACTTATGGGTTATTAAAGAAGCTGAAACTTCAGTTCTGCAAAGAGAGAGCAGCACCGCAGACACAAGCTCAGCGCCCGAAGGGCTGGGTGGCAGGAGCCAAGTCCTCCCCAGGAATGCAGGGTCCACCTTCACCGCCCCGTCCCTGGCATGTCCCCTCCGTGTCCCCGCTGTCCCTGCAGCGTCACATGCAGTGTCCAGCCCCAGTACCTGCTGTCCCTGCCAGGGTTTTCCAGCATGGCCAGCCAGGGCTGTGACAGCCATGTGAACGCTAATGAGGCTGGAAGGAGAGAGAGTCACTAAGGAAACCAAAGAGGATGGGAAGAAAGTTGCTTGATTGATAAGAGAGCTAAACCCATTGCAAATGGAGAAAAGGAGAGCAGAACGTGCAGTCCCTTGGCCTTGGGGAGCAGATTCATGCAAGCGAGGACATGGAGCCTTCTGCTCACCTCAGTTACTGGATCTTCCCTTCATTTAGACACGAACTTTGCAAATTAGATTGTCTATGTTATATATAACACCAATTCTTGCCCTTCCTGGCACCTCTGCCTCAGTCGATGCCCCTGGGCCAACAGAGACCATGCAAGAACTGTAGTGGCAAACCGCAAGAAGACAGGAAGGGAGGACAGTTTGTGCAATCCTGGCACTATTTGTTGTCACCCTTGTTGTCAGCAAGCCTGCAATAATTTATATCCTTGGCAGGCTCCTTTTGACCAGAGATAGAAACCAGATTATCAAGAAAAAGGGAAAATACTGCTAGATTTGACTAGAGGGAGGTTAATGACAGAGGGACAAGAGTTTATTTGCAAAGGGACTTTACTGTGCAAGCAGGTGAAAGTCTTATTTGCTCAACATTTTCTGGGGAACTTTTAAGAGCTGGGTTTAGTGGCCATGGTCAGCTGAAGATTTATGCGTGAGCAGGCACCCACAGTAGATGCTAACGATGTCGGAGAAGCTGTTCCAGCCCTCAGCTGAAAGGCTGCCCTTTAAAGCATCTCAGCATTTGGATTTAGATGACATATAGTAATGGCACCACAGAAGCCATTACTGTCCATCAAGTAAATAATAAACATGTGATATAAATTTCTTGGACTTACCTAGGCTTTCATGAGCTATTGCAAATAGTAAAAAAAAACCAACAAATCAGAGCAAGAAAGGGCAAAGGACAATGTTGAGAAGGGAACAGCTGCTGTGCAGGAACAGGGTCTGAGGGAGATTCCCTTGCAGCAAACCATGGTGAAGTCTGGGTGTTTATCCTGACGCAGATTTGGACTTGAGAAAAAGGGTGAAAAACAAAGCTGCCTGCTGCAGGCAGGGCCCAGCCAGCATCTCCCTCCCTTTGTGCTGGCAGCAGACGGGTGGCCGCTGCATTTCCATCCATTACAGCACCAATACAGCGACTAGAAACCTCTCAGGAGGTAAGAGAAATGTCAGCTCATGGTGACCAGCAAGGGAAAGCCCCAGCAGCGACTGGGGCCACCTCAAGCTCCCATAGCCAGAGCTGGATCCCTCCACACCCCTTGGGGCTGCACCCGCCGTGCTGCGTTCCCTGTGATGCAGAGTCCCCTTTGCCCGCGGGGAGCTGCGAGTGACCCCAGGGTGACAGTCACCATTGTATTTGACACCAAAACACAGGCGCTGACCTCAGCAGTCACATTTACTGTCCTACCATCACTGGCTCTTTGCTTTGTTCATCCAGTGGGATCGCTCCAAGGGCAGTGCCCAAATTACCTGAAGTCTTTTGCTCCAGCCAGATGAGCCTACAAGGTAATGATGATTTTGTGCTATTTACAGTGATCACACGATAATCTAAAACTACATACAACCATTGCAGGATAAATATAGAGCCGTTCCTGTGCACCGCAGCACCCTTGATCAGGCTGCTCAGAAGCAAGTGGGGGATTGGGTTCGTTTGTGTGATGTGGGTCTGCTGGTACTTGGTGAACGGGAAGAGGGTGCATCCACACCTGGCCTCTGTCACCACCTGGGATGTCCTGCCCGCGGTGGAGGTGACGATGGGCACTGGCACAGTGACAGCACGGCTGGTGTCAGGAGCGGCGCTGGGCAGGGCACTGTGAGCCACGCAAGGACGAGGGTCTGTCATTCTGTTTATCAAAGCCTGGCGGAAAGAAAGCAAGGTAATGGGACATTTGCTGGTTTAATTCGTTGAATTTGAACAAATCTTTTTAATCTTCCTCCCTGAAGGACTGGAAAGGTCAGGAAATAGGCAGAATGTGCACTTTCAGGTATTGAAATTAAACTTGTTAAGAAATCCATATTGATTTGCACTTCTTTGAAAAATATTGAAGCCTCCAGATTTAGCCTGGGTATTGATTTTCTCTTCCAGGGGAAAGACGTCGGCACGAAAGAAAGATATTACACGTGGCAGTAAACACATTCAATCACCGCCTGCCCGCTCTCCTGCCATAAACAACCGGCCCCGTGTCGCCTGGGAGGCTGCAGACCGGTCCCAGCACTGCGGCACGGGGACACTCGAGCAGTCCTACAGCCACCCAGGGACACAGAGCTGCCAGCCCTGGTGACAGTGAACCCTGCTGTTCCCTCCATCTCCCCAAACTGGCATTTGATGCTTTTCCCAGCTCAGCCACATGCCATTGTGAAACAATTTGATGACGAGCACCACAGTCCCAGCCATGTGTTGCCCAGTCCCTGGTGGTCTCCATGTGGGACTGGTGCTCTCTGTGGCTTCCTGAGGAGGGGACATGGAGAGGGAGTGACCCAGACGAGTTGGATGGGTTGGAACCCAAGGGCAAGGGCAGTGGCTGGAGTTATGGTGCCTGGGAAACAAACAGCTTTGGGTCAGAAATGGAGCCTCAAGTCAGAGCAAAGTGCTGACTTGGCACCCTGCACCTGGTGGCACTTGTGGGGCACAGGGAGGTGACAGCCAGCACACATCCTGGGGCACCACCGGCTGCTTTTCAATCACTTAGCGGGTAACTTGGTCAACTTCAGAAAATCAATCCTCTCCGTGAAACCAAGCAAATCCTTCCCCAGCCTCTTTCCTCGCTGGCTCTCAGGCAACACTCCGACACCACAAATTGCGCTGAATGTGGCTTTAACGTCACCTGAAGGCACTGAGTGTCCCGTATGTGCACAGGACATGACACAGCAGCATCGCAGCCCCTGATAAATGGTTACTCCAATTTGCTGACACTATGGCAATAAATAGCTAGTGGCAGCAATATTTATAACAATAACAACGATTTCAGTCATACTATCAACACTCACCATGCTGCAGGAGATGTGGGGTTTGGTTTTAATTCAGAAATAACCCTGTTCAGGTGCTTTGCCTCATCAAGACAAACAGCATTTCTTACCTGTGGCAGTGAGTGACTCAGCCGCAGCCTGCTTTCTGGAGACTTAATTCTGAAAAAAGATACATCTTTCCTTTAAGGCACAAAGTGCACGTGTATCAAATCTAGAGGGTGGCAATGCCTCTGCAGCTGGGCAGGGCGGTGATGCCCTGGCAAGACCAGCAGCCACACACCAGGTAAGTTAAAATGCAGTTTATTCTGTATTTTACATTGCCAGTCCTTTCACTACTTTGTTTTGAAATATTTCCCTAAGATCAGAGTGCTACACATCCTTGACTGTTTTTAATACATGCAATCAGCAACTATGGCAATTAAGAGGCCTAATTAGCATGTGAATCGGTCTTCTCACAAAAACTCCCTTTGCAATAGTAGCAAATAAATGATAATGAACACAAAGACCCTGCACTGGTCTGCAGCCTCCTGCAGCCAGGATGTGCCCAGGGGCCGACAGCCTTTCCTGGGGCTGGTTGAGGGGCTCCGGGGGGTATTTCACTCTGGCAGAGCTCCCACAGCGACCTGCCTGTTAATCCTGGGAATTAGGACATGCTCCACGACCGGCCATGCACAGCTTTGGGAAAGAGACCCAGGGCAAGGCTGCTCAGAGCAGTGCACACCAGGCGTTTCCCTTCCAGCAAACGAGAGCTCCACTGGTTCCCTCTCACCTGTGTCTCTTAATGACCCCCCTAGATGGGACTCCATGGGCATCCACCCCTTCTGTCAGAAGGTTAAATACCATTTCCATGAAGAGACACACCAAACTGTAAGCCAGCAGCTTTGAAGCCAACTCCATTGAAATGAGCTCTGCTTGGGAGAGGACAGCTCAGCGTTCAAAGCCAAACCTCCAGCTGCACACATACACCTTGGCATGGAAAGCCCGACCTCCTCCCTGCTGTTCCAGGCCATCCCCTTGCTGTGGCACTGCACAGGCAGCTGGCGTGTCCCCACCAGGCAGCTCAGAGGGGACGGACACACAGACACCTGGCAGGCAAACGCATGTCTGGGAGAGACGCACCCCAGGGGTTCCTGCAGCTGCACCCGAGCTCAGCGTTTCCCTGAGAGAGGTCTTGCTGTGGCTGCCCCGGGATGTCCGGCTGCCCTGCGGAGGGGATGTCACCCCTCCACAGCACCTTTTGGGGGAAATGTCTTTCTGAGCCACTCTCCCTGGCAGTGCCTGGGGTCGGGGGGCTGCAAGTGCACCCACAACTCACGCCCAGCTTGCAGCACCCCACGGACCCTGCACCCTGTGTACCCTGCACTCCATGCATCCTTTATACCCCAAGCACCCTGCACCCCCCAGCTGCTGCTGCCCAGCCAAGCCCCCCACGGGAGAGCAGGGCAGCGGCTGGGGGGGCTGCTCCCCCTGACCCCCGCAGCCAGGGAGCCCCAACCCCAGGCACCCCACACAGTCGCAGAGAGGCTGAGGCTGCCGTGAATCACCCCTGGGACATGCAGCTCTCCTGCTGCCCGCAGCGGAGTCAGCGCGACCCATTCAGCCGAGTAACTTGCTTGCCAAATTGGATGATTTTATTGTTATTTTTCTCATCGATCTCCCAGCCATTATAGAATCATACACCATCTGCACGCAGCCCGCGGCCCAGCCACCAACCCGGCTCCTCCTGCAGTACCACCAGGTCAAGCGTCACCTCCTTGGTTGTGCCCAGACAGCAATTTGTGACTGTGTGTATATTAATTTCAGGGAATTAATTCATTTTCTTGCAATATTAGAGGTTAATTAAACACTGGCTAATTGCTACCAGTCATTGGAGGAATTCTGCTCCTGAGTCCTTTCATGGCCTGAATGCACCAAAAGGAAGAAAAAAGGAAAGAAAGAAGGAAAGAAAGAAGCCCTTTCAAGACCACAGAAAATTGCAAAAGGATGTTTCTTCCAACCTGACATGACAAAATTGAATTCCAAGCTATTTAATGCATGCACGAAATGCCATAGAGAAACCCAGCCCGAGCACTCCATCCAGCACAACAGGGAAAGAGGTTTTGTAACATGAACACTCACTATGGCACCAACTCAGTGCTTCAAATTCTGGACTCCCAGGCAATTTCGCTTAAATGTAACTACCAGGTTAAGAGTTCTCACAGACAGGGCTATCGCCAGCATTTCCATGGGACATACAGCTAAGGTAACACTGCGATTATGAGCAACATTAACGATGGAGAACCCGGGAAGGACTGTCCCGGGTGGTGACAGGGCCCCGCTCAGTCTGCAGGGGCACACGGCCGGGGTGACAGCACAGACCCTGTCCCCTCCCCGGTGGGGACAGAGCGGGTCCTGGTCCCACCATGGGCGCAGTGGCCCAGCCAGTGGCATTTTGGGAGTGAAAAACCAGCCCCACAGGTAGGGGCACGGGGAGCCATATGGGTTTGTCCTTAAAAACGGGGTTTCACGGGTGACAGCGTCACGAGGATGATGCCATGCAGCCTGACGAGACGCCCTGCCCGCCTCAGACCGGCGTGGTTCGTCTGTTGGCCGGGTTGTTGTGCAAAGACTCCTTGAACTCTTTGGGAATGGAGTTATGGACCTGTAAAAAACCGTGGTCCCGCTCCGAGTTGAGCAGCGTCCCCATGGTGACCTTGGAGGGATCCCTGGAGAGGGTGAACATGGAGATGTCGGTGGAGGGGATGGCGCTGAAGGCCTTGCTGACGGGTGACATGTCCCGGGAGCGGGGCTCGGTGGAGCGGGAGCTGGACCGCCGGCGGAAGCGGTACCGGTACGGGGGCAGGCGGGTGAAGGCTGACTTCTTCAGCAGCTCCGAGTGGGACTTGGCGCGGATCTGGCGGTGCTTCTCGATGTACATGTGCACGGCAATCACCCCCACCATCTCAGCAATGATGAAGGACAGGGCTCCAAAGTAGAAGGACCAGCCGTAGGAGTAGCTCTTCTTGGAGTCGCTCTGCCCTGGGTCTCCCGCATTGGCTGAGATGTAGACGATGATCCCAATGATGTTGCTGAGACCTTTGGGAGAGGATGAGAGGGAGAGGTGCTTGCTGGACCAGCAGGAGAGGGACAGGTGCAGCAGCATCCCCAGCCCTTCTGCCCACCATGACCCACGGGGTGCCTGGCAGGCGGAGAGGGTGCTGGGGGTCTTGGCTGCATCCCCAGGTCCCAGCGGGCACCAACCCCCATGCCAAAACCCCTCACAGGCCTCTGCTGTTGTTCCCAGTACACAGCTATACTCACTCGCACCCAGTATACAGGTACAGTCAGGCATCTTGGAGCAGTGGGAGAAACAGCTGCTATTTTGTTTAGAAAAGGGCCATTAAAGAGCTGGTTTTGCTTTGCAGAGCTGGTCACTGTGAAATGGGCAGCAGGAGCTCGACTGCCGCTGGGGTTGTGGCCAGAGCAGATCCCACCTGCAGGGTACGGCGGGATCGCCAGCATGAACCCTGCGATACTGGAGCCCAGAAGCTCAGGGAAGCAGGGAACGGCTCCATCTCTTTTCACTTCTGTTTGAGCCCAGAGGCTTTACTAGGGAGCTGGGCAGTTTTTGCACCGCTAGCAGTGCTGTGAGGCTGGGGAGCGGCTGATGTATTCCTGGATTTACTTAATGAATCAATTATGTTCTTTCTGTTGTTTTCTCATCTGCATCAGCAACTCCTGCCAGCTGAAGGAGGGAGAGTAATTTGTCTCTTTGTGGGGAGAAGAAAAACACAAAATAGAGCAGTTCCTTAAGACAAAGACATTGTCATACGATAATCAGTGGAAGCGCTGGGGAACAGCTCATAGAGGAGTGGGTGATCCAGAGGAATGGCAGCTCAAGAGCGGTTTTCCTCATCGGGCTGCGGCAGCCCCTCTGCCCGGTGCTGCCAGCCCAATGCCTGCCC
This sequence comes from Patagioenas fasciata, assembly GCF_037038585.1. NCBI lineage: Eukaryota > Metazoa > Chordata > Aves > Columbiformes > Columbidae > Patagioenas > Patagioenas fasciata. Next base: position 11,068,468 of record NC_092534.1, read on the forward strand.
TCACCAGGGCAGATCCCTGTCCTGGGCTGTGGCACCGCACAGAGACTCTCGGGACAGAGCCGGGCCGGCATCTCAAGTGCACAGTCACTGCTCATGAGAAACCTCTGCTGTTTTTTTCCCTGCCATGAGGATTTTTCCCCCAGGATGTGATAGCTCATGAACCCCAGAAATCAACAGCCCCACATGACCCACAACCCATCTCTGTCTCCTTGTGTCCTCCCGCAGTTCCACCCCTGGAGAGCCACCCCTCTCCCACCCGCTGGGCAGCTCCTACCTGCAGAGACGAAGAAGATGCCGGCGCTGAGGATGACGTTGTGTTTGCTCTTGTAGAACTCGCTGGCCGCCACGCACAGGCCTCCGAAGAACAGCAGACCCACGCTGAGGATGGGGAAGATGCTGGACGCTCTCACCGCACCTGCGAGCCAGGGAACGGGCCAGGGTCGGTCCCCAGCATCGCTCCTGCAGCGGGGGCTGCCAGCACCTCCCACGCCAGCACCCAGAAAGAATCCCTGCAATGCCACGAAGGATGGGGACACCCAGCACCAGCTCTGGAGTCACTGACCAAGAGCTACAAAAAGAAGGGTCTTTTCTACTTGGCCTGCCAGAAGTGCAGCTTCCCAAGTGACAGTAGAGTAATTAATGCAGCAAATCACTGCCTGCTGCACTGAAAATACACTGTGCCTTGATTTGGGCTCTCATCCCTCTATCAGGGCCTTTATTAGAATCACAGAAATACAGAGAAGCCCCATTAAAATGCCATTCTGGGGGCTTTAAAATAGACTATTTTAAATGTGGAAGGGGGTGGGAGAAGAACTTAAACGCTCATCTACTAAAACTGCAAACCAACTCCATTAAACATGTTCCCCTCATAGATGGGTGAGCAGAGCTGATGGCTCCCTGTGGGGTTAGAAAACATCTGGCTGAGCAGCCGCTGCAACCTGCAGGAGCTGCCACCCAGGTCAGGGCTCAGCACAGGGTGATGGGAGCCAGGGAGTCACTTCACCCTGGGGATTCCTCCCAGCCCCAGCAGCTCAGAGCCAGAAATGCCAATGCCTTCAAGGCTGCTGCTGCCTTACGTTCTGACTTGTCTGGGAATCTGGGTGTTCAGATGAACCTTTAGCTGTGCAGGCTGCGCACCTGTCACACACGTGCTGCTCTGCATGTTGGGGGAGCAGCGTTTGTGTCCAGCTTCTGTTACACATGTGTCTGCAGAGCCTCGGGGAACAGGGAGCCCAGCACGGGCATGGCATCCCTGCAGCAACACACCAGGGGCCCGCAGAAGTCCCCAGCAGCCCTCGCACCCCAACAAGCTCTGGCTGCGCAACAGCTGCTGGGACTGGTCACGGGGACAGAGTGTGCCAGACAAATGTACCATTAGCACTGCCACTGCGGCGTGACATAGCCACGCTCGGCTAACCCAGAGGGTCACCGCTGCTGTGCACCAGCCTCCTGCCAGCAGCGGGGGACTTGCTGGGTGAAGCTCCAGGTGCTGAGGGATGGAGGGGGTGCTAGAGCAGCGTGGGGAGCACGTGCGGCTATGATGTACACGGAAAGCAGACTCACGGAGCAGATATTCAGCCGTGTCTTGCTCGTAATCCGCATCCTCGGGGAAGTGGTCGATTTTCTTGCACACCCCTCGGAATGTTCCTGCGGGCACACAAGCCAAGAAATCCTCACACCCCTCTGCACTGCTGGACGTGCCACACGGGGCCAGCAAGGCAGCAGCCCTGGAGACACCGGGGCAGCGCTCAACACCGGGCTGCCAGTGACCACAAACACCGCCCTTGGGCCCCGGGGACACTTTGGTCCCCAGCTGCTCCTGCAGCAGCGGAGGCCAGAGCAGCCCCACCGCGGTGGCACCAGCACTGCCACCTGGAAGCACTGGGGAAGGAGGCAGATGCTCTGGTGTTTGCTGGCCTCCCACTTTGCCTTTGGGGAAAAAAAAAAGGCTTTTTCTGTGGCTTTTTTTCCTTCCTGCCTCTGAAGCCAAACAAACGCATTTTGCCTTTAAACGCCTGCCTGCTTGGTTCAGCTTTCTCCTCACCGCACTATTGGCCTCAGCTCTCTCCTGTGCCAGAGCCGTGTAATTTAGCATGAGGAGAAAAAGCCAAGGCCAGATCAGGCTCGGGCAGGAGAGCCCTGTGGTTCAGAGGTGTTTGTGGGACAGCCTGGGAAGGGACTGGCTGTGAATAGGCTCTTGCCTCTTCCGCTCATCCACCCACCAGCTCCAGCAGCCTGGTCCACATGCTACTGATGGGCAGACAGAGAGAAATCAAAGGCATTAAAAAATAATAAAAATATCTTGGCTGTGCCCAGCTGTGCCTATGGATTTGTTGTGATGGATGCAGCCCATTGCCTCCTGCGGACGCTGCGAGCCGGCTCCTCGGGCAGCTCACTCGGACACCGAGCATGGCACTCGAGACCTGCTGGGGACTCAGAGCCCAGCTCGTGTTACGGTGCTGGAGGGAACACGGGTCCTCAGGGCTGGGGCAGCAGCAGCCATTTCCGTCCACAGCAGGGGTGTAGAAGTGGTTACATTTATACAGTCCTAAAATCACATTCAGCCCTTTGAAGGCAACCGTGAGGCTGATGGTGAAAATGAGTTTGACACCCCTCATTTATAGGATCCACAGAACTGTCTTCTTCAGAGCAAGCAGCAAAAGCTGATGCTCAAGTGTGCACGATGCTTCCTCTGTGGTGCCAACAAATGCTTGATGTTATAAATGGGGAAACTGAGGCAGAGACCATGACTTCTGTGGAGTGGCAAGGGGCAGGGAGAGGTGGGAGGAATTCCTGCAGACTCCACACAACACCAGTGCTGGAGCACACGGTCAGGTCACACCGGCTCTGTCGCCTCTCCCATGGGACCAGAAGGGATGTGCCAGCAGAGGACAGGGCTCCAGGAGAAGCCAGCCCATCCGGCGGCAAGCTGCCAGGCTCTGCTCCGCGATGGGCTGGGGGGGCTGAGCGTCGTGACAGGCATCAATTAGAGCCTGGAGATGAAGCTCTGGAGGTGGGGAGCTGTCATCCAAGCAGGAGACACGGCATCTGAGAGGGGAATCGCTTGCTCCCGTTGCTTTGGGAACTGTGGGCGAAGGGGAAGCTGGAAACCGGTGTCGTGAATGGGACTGGGGAGGCACCGGTCACGAGGAGGGTGGCAGCTGTACAGCACAGCCCCATCCTCCTCCTCCTCTCAGCCTTCCACCCATCTTCTCTGACCTCCTCCCTGTACCCGCCAGCAGGGCTCAGTCTCACACCCCCCAGAGCTGCCCCCCACATTTGTCCCTTTAGCTCTCCAGCCATCAGGCACAATGTGCCAGAGTGGGATCGTGCCAACCCACAGCGCCCTAAAACAGCCCAAAACACCCTGCCAGAGCCAAACGGACACGCGGAGCCAGTGTGCGCCTGGACACACCTGATCCCCCACCCTGTGACAGCCCCGAGGTTTCTGTTTCCAGCTGGTCTCTAAACACCTCAGTCCTTGCTCTGCATCAGAGCCCCAAACCCCGACCTGCTCTGCTGGGACAGATTTGCCCCCTTCAAGTTCGAGTGGCTGCAAAACTGCTGCCGGCCAGGGACGCCTGCACAGCACAAGGGACTTTGCAAGAGCTTCTCCAGAGGCTCCAGCGCTGGAACATCTCCCTGCACAGCAGCCGCCTGGGTAGGGTTGTGGGGCCAGTGTTCATCATCTGATTAACGAAAGGAAACTTCTCCTTGGTGCCACGTGGGAAAGGAGTTTAGAGACTGAGTCAGCCCATCAGCACAGAGTGCAAATGAGAATATTAATTTCCTTGGGCTCGATCTCTTTGAAGTTCTCAGAGGCTCCTTGTGCTGCTGAGCCCCCACCAAACTCTACAGTCGGCACCTCCCTGCTCTGAGCAGGGCTCGGAGGCCTCGATTCTGGTGCACACAATGTCTAAGGTAAATCTGTGAACATGAGGGATGAGGGCGAGCCTTAGAGAATGAAACACCTGCAAGCGCAGGAGATGATGGAAGGTCAGATGCAAACATCTCCTGGTTGCAGGCTGGCAAGGGTGCAGGGCTCACCCAGGGTGCAAAGACGATACACCCATCTGTCTGTCTGTCCGTCCGTCCATCCATCCATCCATCCCACTGCAGTAGCCAGGACCTGCACCTTGCAGGTGTGGTTTAGCAAAATCTGCCCCCCGCAAGGCGAAGGGAGCCCCAGCACAAGGGGGACAGGCAGCACTGTGGGTACGGGGCTTGCAGGAGGAAGCAGCCCTGCCGCCTGCCTGTGCTGTCCGGCTCCACCGCATCTATTTCACGCTCTGACATTTATTTTGGTTCCTTTACTCCCTCTGTTCATTAACCGATGCTCATCACCATGGCAACGCCCGAATCATCTGACACACAACTTCCCAGCTCCAAACAAACACCACAACAAGGCTGAAATCGCAAAACGTCCCCCCCTGACCCAAAAAGTGTTCCCTGAGGATGGAGCCCTTCCCCAGGCAGTGCAGGTGCAGAGCGCTCGGGCCAGGAGGGGGATGCTCCTGACCCTGGCTGGGGCTCATCTGCCCCTGGGCTGCTGGGCACATCCTGAGGCCCTGAGTCCTCGACCCTGGGGTGACAGATGCAGCTCCAGGCTTTCCTCTCGGGGTGTTTCAGCTGAGCCCTGGTAAAGGCAGCATTCCAGCATCATGGGCACCAAAAGCAGCACATTCTGCTCAAGTCCTTAACCTCTGAGCCTCCTTCCCCTGCCCGTGGTTCCACAGGGAGGACTCAAGGCAAAGGCTATGATTCCTAGCTCCGTGCCATCTCTGACCCCTGCCAGAACTAAAGCTGTGGCTGCACAAGATGCTCCCAGGGCTCGATCCCTGCCCAGCACTGGGATGGCCACACACAGAAATCACCAGAAGAGCACTGGCCAGTATGGGACTCCCTGGGACCCCGTCCTGGCTCAGGCACAGGCTCAGCCCTGTCAACGCCTGCAGGCAGCACCATATCCCTGGCAGTATCCAGCCACGAGCCCTCTGCCGGAGCCTGGCTCCCCAGCAGCTCCTGCTGTTCGGGGGGCTGGCTGGGGGGCTGCTGCCGCCCCCACAGTCCCCCATCCCTTTGTGCTGGGGTTGGGCTCCTCTCTCATTGCAGGAGGAAGAGGAGATCTCCTGCTGCTGGGGGCTGCTGGTTTTGGCACATCCCAGTCTGCTCGCGAGTGATTTCCCAGCTGCTGTCCCTGCCTGCGCCCCGGCTCCGCGCTGCGGGCGTGAGTCACCCACCGCGGGCTTAATTCAGCTGTTGCCGGGAGAGTGCCAGCAAAGGCAGCGTGCCGCTGCCGTTATTCATTCCCCGCTCAGCTGCCTCAGTGGTAGATCTGGGTAATTTTCTCTCCCTATTAGTGTGAATCCTGATTAGCCAACTTAGCTCATGGCTGCGCTCCCCTGCCCGGAGCCTGCCGCGGTACAGGCAGCTCTGCACACAGCAGCTCTGCTCTGGGGCTCCTGGCTGGGGAGTGGGGCCATCCCTTCACCTTCCTCTGTAACAAGGAACCACACCCGCCCATCCCCTTGTCCAGCCAGGTCCTGCTCAAGAACATGGGAGCACATCCAGCTCAAACCCCACGACAAGCACACGCTGGGGTCCCCAGAAGCATGAACAGGCAGGGACAGTGCTTGCCCAACAGGCACTGGCAAGCAGACACGGAAACAACAGGTTGAAGCAGATAGACAAGTGCCAGCCACAAAGCCTGCAAGATAATACTCCATCACATTACACAGCCCCCCCATTTCAGTTTCCTCCCCTCTTCCCATGGGGGAGCATCCTTGGTGCCCCCCTGCCTAGGGGTGCCAGGGGCACCCCTGCCCAAGGTGCCATCAGTCAGGTGCCACCTCCCTCCTCGTCCTTTTCAGCCAATGCAAACCCTTGGCAGGCAGCGAGCAGCGTCCACCCCCACTCTGCGCCAGCCTCGCCAGCTCCGCTTCCAGCTCTTCATTTAATGGTCCTGCTTTGATCCAGGGGCCACCCCTGGCAAGCAGCCAGTCCAGGGACAGCTGGAGCTTCCCTTCTCCGGTTGGCAAATCTTCCAGGGCATTTCCCACCCGTAAGCACCGTACGTGGTAATGGGAGTGCTGGCTGTGCAGCGTGTCCCTGCCCGATAGCTCCAGACTCACAACAGTGAGCCCTGCCTTTTAGATAACATCGGATTTAATTTGGAAGAGATGAACTCATATAACACATTTTGTATTTGCTGGTTTTGTAAAGGCATCCCTTCCTGCAGGGCTGTTTTCCTTCCCACACTCTGAGTGATTCTTCGATCCCTCTGGTCCCCACCAGATCAGAGCATCCTGGAGCCGCACGTTAACTAAGGTGAGCATCGCCTGCCTCCCGCCCCGTGCTCCCGAGCAGGGCTGCCTTGCACAGTAACGCTTTGTTTCAGAGAGATCTCCTCGTTGCTGCGTTACTTCGTTTGTAGTTGGATGTACATACTCTCTGCACTGCACTTACTGGAGAATGCAAAGGCAATTAATTGATTTGATCTCAGGTCTTTTTCCTCTCAAAGCCCTTTTCCCCAGGGAGCGGGTTGTGAGGGAAGTACGATTCTCATGATGGTGGAAATATGGTTAAGAATATTAATCCTAATCCAGAGAGCCAGAAGACTAGAGAGCTCTAGTTATGGTTATTAAACCTCATTACTCTTAATCCAGTGGAGCAGTTTTCCAAGGACTATGCTGGTTGTTACTGATCAGTGTGTAAACTAAGACTCGGCCTTGGGAAGAAGAGCTAACATTATTCTTAAATGAGAACAAAATTCCTCTATCCCCTCGTATGGGTTGGCTCAGCCAGAAGTCCTGGGGCGAGCTCACGTTCCAGTCCTCAGCACCTCCTGGTGAATTCCAGTGAGTGATCTCCCAAATTTCAGTTTACAGTAATGGCCTTCCTAAAGATACTTTTTCATGCCAAATCTGTTCAGAGGAAGTGGTGGGGTCACTATGGTTTAAGTTCTCTGAAAATTAATATTTGCTGGAGAATCAGAGGTCCAAACTGAGCTGGCAAGCGCTGGGGTACGAGCCTGCGGCACATCCTCAGAGATGCTCAGGCTCTGCACTCCCTCGAGTAACAAGAGCAAGACACGTAAATATCTCCAAGAAATTAAAACTTCAGGGCTCATCTTTTTTTACCTCCCACCCACCTCCCAGATGCTTGGAGAGATGGAAAGAAATTCATCCTCCCTCTTCCCCCAGCTCCATGAGATCCTGAGGCTCTTTGTATGAGGTCTCTGGTGTCAGACTGCAAAGCTCTGGGCTGTCAGGTCTGTGTTAGACCCAACCATGGCCCAGGGACCCATAGCCACCACCCAGAGCACAGCTCAGCCTGCGAGCAGCAGCTCTGTCCCATGTCCCCAGGACGGGCTGCTGGGTCCCAGACACTCCCCAGCATCTTGTTCACCTCCCACATCACAAACTCTTTGATACAGCCCAGTTCCAAAGACACCACAAGCACCTTGGAAGAGCCGCTCGAGCCAAGGACGCTGCTCAGCTCAGGAAAGGGTCTGCTCTCCTCCCACAGCAGGGAAACCTCAGGTACTCAGGAGAGTGACCTGTCCTCGCTGTCAAATCAGTTTGTGACTCCTCAGACCATAAGCTGTCATCAGTTTACACATCCATTTGCTTAAATCCCACTGGAGAACAACTAAATTAAGGCAAAAACCTACATGTCAGTTTGAAAGTCCCCCCAGTTCTGTGTTGCTCTCCAGCCAGCAGCTCTCTCCAGGCTGGGATGGATGCTCAGCTCCCCACCACTGGCCAGAGGGATGAATCCTCCTCCCCAGGAGCAAATCCTCCCCCAGCACATCCCCATTGCCCCAGCAGCCCCACGCCAGCTTCCCACCTGGGTACTGCTGGCATCTGGCTCCGTCTCTACTTCACACTCTCTCCCCCTCTCTGCGGTGGTGGTTTGTGTCTGAGCAGAATCACCTACACAGATCTGCCTTTTCTGAAGGATTTTTTTCCTGTGGAAAAAACCCAAGTCAAATGGAAGGAGTGCAACAGCAAGGAGGCGGCAGAGGTGGCTCTGCGGTACCTGCTGGGTGCCAAGGCCACCACAGACACACATTTGCACCGTGCACAGCCGTGCAAGAACGGAGCCCCTGCATGTCCCCAGAAGCCCAGTGCGTTTGGGGAGCAGCGCCCAGCTCCGCGCTGCCGTGACGGGCATCCCCACGGGGACACGGCGGGGTGGCCGTGGGCACAGCCCAGGCACTCGCACCCAGGGGTGGGCTGGGAGCTTCTGCCAGTTTTAGCTGCGAGGTGCCAGCGATCAGCATGTGTCACAGAGACTTTACTCCCTCAGCATTGCTACAAGGGAAAAAAAAGAAGAAGAATCTACATTTTGACAGTGACTCATCATCTCCCATTCTAGAATCTGTGGGGTTGTTGCAACCTACACAAGGCAGTTCAGAAAAGCAAAACAATTCTGAATAATAGAGAAGGAAAAAAAGTTTGGAAATGATGGGTAATTTCTAGCACTCTGCTTCAAGGGTTTAGCTTTGTTTTTCTCATTATAAAAGTAATCAGGTAATACACTGGAGCTGCCTCCCAGGGTGTCCCCCCTGCTCTCCTCTGGGTGTCCCCCTTCCCTCCCTCCCTTCATCCTTCCACATGGCTGCAGCTCATGGCTGGGAAATGCCCCACCGCAATCCCAGGGATCCTGCTCTCATCCCTTTAATGAACGTTTTAGATTCACTTGGGTTCACTGATGAGTGTCTGGGAAGGGTTTGCCTCCCAGCCTGATCCCCATGATGGGTCATAAGGGCACCAGCTCAGCTCTGGGAGGCTCCTGGATCACAAAGCCTTTGACCAGCAGGACACAGGGAGAGCGGGACTGTCCCCCCTGCCAGACACCCCTGCAGCAGCCCGGGACGCGTTTGAGAGCGAAGATCTTGTTATTGCTTTTTCTGTCTTCAGCAAGTTGTCCTTTATGATCATTTCTGCCTTCCTTAAAACAACTCCTTATTTAACTTGTTGAAATTCATGCCTTTTTTTTTTTCTCTCTTATTCGGACACAACTTCCACACATCAAGTAATGTATTTTTCTCTCCTTTTCTCTTTCACTATAATGTTTTTTTGGCCTTCCCTGGCACTGTGCCCCTAGCCTGGCTCCTGTGTGTCTGCAGCACTGCAGCCCATCAGCCCATTCTGGTCACTGAACAACCTCACTGGATTAAACCAAGACCTGTGTCCCTGGCCAGGCTGCTGATCAGCACCCACAAGGGACCAGGTGGGAAAAACGAGGGTCGAGAGTGTCAAAACCTGGGATCCTCTGGTTAAACAAGTTGCCAGTAATTCAGACAGAGGTAATGCAGCAATCCAGGGTGCTCTGGTGTCTGCTCCAACCCCAGCTGTGCAGAGCCCAGATTGCCCGGGGACTGCTTAAGCACCTCTCTGTAATGAGGAGGAGAGAAAGCTGCATTATGATGGGAAGCTGGAGGTTTCACTTCACCAGTATTAAAATGTCCTCCGAATTTTTAAAAACCTATAAATGACAATTTCATAGCTCTGAAGCGTGGCATCTAGCACAGGGGAGTGCTATTTTAGACTCTGTGTTGACAGCTGAAGGGGAATGGATCACAGAACTAAAAACTAGTTGCTGCTCAAGTCCAAGCAATCATGACTTGATTACACTCCTCATGGGCAAACAGAGTAAGTCCGAGGCACTCCTATATATTCCTGGTGATTTGAAATGTCAATTCACAGAGCAGAAAACAATTATAAGCCAAATCAGTGAGGAGAATGGATTTAAACATGAAAGCATGACTATGAATAGCAAATGATTCAAGAGTGTTTTACCCCAAAACTCATAACTGAAACTGGAGTTTGCATCAGTTTAAGAACTGCCTGGCTAATATGTAAACTGCTATAAAAATAAAAGGATGTCCAACAAAAAGAAGAAAGGAAATATTCATAACTCTGAATATAAATCAGCAGCTAGAAATTGTAGAGCACTGATAAAGGACTCAAACAAACAGCAGAAAAACCATCAAAACATCTTTCTCGATGCATTAGGATGAACAACAACAACAGAAAGGAGCAATGCGATCGCCCGTTCCCAAACACAAGTGGCAGAGCGTGAGTCACAGGCCTGAGAAATGTTAAATAACTGTTATTACAACCGCGACATTTCCTATTCAGCAGATTCACATCCCAGAGCTGAAAGAGACGCTGAAGGAGCCGACTGAGCAATTAACAATGATGCTTAATGCCTGGCCGGGACATTCCCAAGAAGGGAGGATGGAAATGCTCCGTGTGGCTGCCCACATCTGCACCAGTGGGACTGGGAACAAGGGGACAGGCTGTGGACATGGAGCAACAAGGTCACCGATCACCATATCAGCTCTAGTGCAGCTGGCAGGAGTGTCAGTGATGGGGACTCGGGGGCGATGACGAGTGTGGTGGCCAGATGAGCCCACCCAGTGCTCGGATGCACAGCAGCCTGGGTAACAGCTTCCGAGTTTTATTCCCTATTTCGAGGTGAAGCAACTGCTCAAATTTGTGACTAATAGCACGGTCTGTATTTCAGCGAGGATTTTAATAAAAGCAGGGAGGGTTTGCAGAGGCAGGAGGTGGGAAGGGGTGCAAGCAAACCCCTCGTTGCCCTCCGCACAGCCCCGTCTCAGCCCAGCGCTGCAGATGTCGAATTGCATTCAGGGCTGCGAAAAGCAAAGCATTTTCCAAAGGAGCCCCACAGTGCAGAATATCAAGGCTAAAAATATGCAAATCACCATGGAAAGCACTGTCAGAGCTTCAGCAAGACTAGCAAGTTGCCAAAAGGCAATTTCGAATATCCGAGCTCACTCTACGAGGCATTAAAAAGGTCACTATTTCTGAAATAAGGATCTTTACAAATAAACACATTTGCTGAGGACTCAGTGAGTCATGCTGGAGCGGAGCACAGAGCATTTCCAACCTAATGCTTTTGACAGGCCACGAGCAGGGCGATCTTTTCATGTTTACAGTTCATCAATAGTTTTTACAGCTGCACAGTCAATCTTTAAAGCACATTTAGCCTGGGAGGAGGCTCAGCAGGTTGTTTTCCTTGCAAAACTTATATTAAATTTATTTTTTTCTTTCTCTTTTATAGGACTGATTTGAAGGTGTTGAACTTCAAAAACAAGACTGCCACTCAAACACCTGCCTTTTTAAAATATATATATACTTCTGTCACATCTCCCTAACGATATAAATATTTGAAGTTTTCAGCTGCTGCGCTAAAAGGGACTCAATCCATCAAAGTGTATTTATTTCAGGGGATTCAGTGGGCATCATGCTGCCTGTTTGCTGGTGCAGGAGTGGGGTGCTGCAGCCACCGGCTCCTGTGTCCCTCTCCCAGCTGGACCAACCCTGCTGGGCTCAGCTAAGCCAGGGTCAAGGTCAGGTTTGCACCAGCCCTGCTGGGCTCAGCTAAGCCAGGGTCAAGGTCAGGTCCACACCAGCCCTGCTGGTGTAAGCCAGGGTCAAGGTCAGTCCACACCAGCCCTGCTGGGCTCAGCTAAGCCAGGGTCACGGTCAGGCCTGGGGCAGGTCCTGCCCACGGGGTGAGCTTGCTGCCCGCTGCAGGCAGAGTTGCCCCCGCACCATCTGCGGGAGGGAACAGAGCCCCAGTGAGCCGCTTCCAACAGCCCAGATGGGGAGAAGTGATATTCAGGAGTAGCACCATAGTCTCACTCCTGGCTTTTTTTGGAGAACAAGAAGGGACAATCCCACAGACTGAGCGTTAAGAAAAGACTTTGCCAGTGAATGAGTGAGTGACACCAACCTTGCCTTCCCCCTCAAAAAAATACAAGCTGCCTGCCTGTGCCCTGGTGAGCTTTACAGAAATCCAGAGTGATTTCCATGGCCCAGCACTCACCCTGCTCTGCTGCCGTCGGGGGCTTTGCCATTGGGGGGCTCTGCCCTCAGAGCTCCCTGAGGAGCAGGCAGCGTGTCCCTGCAGCAGTGAGGGCAGTGACAGGAGGATGGTGTGTCCTGCCCATCACCCATCACTTGGGGATTCCACAGCACCAACACACTGCAACCAGCTTCCCTGCACCTGGGAACTCTTTGCTCTGCTCAAGGCTGTCCCTTCTCTGCACTGGGACACCTCGGGGCAGGAACAGGACAGGCTGCTGTGATAAACCCACTTCTCATAGCTCAGAGCAGGGCAATCTCCCCGAGCTGCTCACACCATTGCCTTGGCCGTAAACCAGTGACACCTTCCCCCAGCTGCCCAAATCTGACTCAAAGCATAAAACACTCCAAGGCTTTGAAAAACCCCAGCTCTGTCCTTCCAGGAGGTAGCAGCAGCCAAATAGAGATTTGAAGGGCAAGAGAATTAAAACATAAACTATTCTGAGACGGATGGGAATGCAGAGAGCTTCACATCTCGTGCCAGTGCTTTCCATCTCCTTCATATTCTGCATTAAATCACACAGAAGAGCCCATCCTGCTGCTGCTGAAGCGAAGTGACATTTTGCCATTGGCTTCAAGGCCAGTGGGGCTGTGCTCCTTGTCACAGCACGGATGGGTTGTGCCAACCAGAGGCACAGGAACTCCCCGGCACGGGGGAGCCCCCGGGATGTGCACTGCTCCATCAGCACGGCTTCACCAGCACCACACCAGCTGCCCCCCCGCCTCGGCACTGCCCTGGCTCTGTTGGCACTTACCTGGGGCTGCTCCCAGGAGTAATTACCCCATTTTCAGCTCAGGCTCATCCCTCAGCGCTGCTCAGACCCCACCACACGTCCCTGTGGGGAGTGCAGTGCCATGGCAGCCCTTTCACTGGCTCTGTCCCAGCTGCACCCATAGCTGCTGCCAAATTAATGCTCATGGCACACACCTGCTGCCTCCTGGCCATGGGTTTGGCTGAAGGAGACTGTGATAGCGGCACTGAGGGCAGGGCTGTGGGGACAGGCAGTCTGTGCAGCTGGGGACCAGCCCCCATGAGTGTTGGGTGAGTGGTGTTTGCTCTGCTATTGCTCCCCATCCCTCACCCACTCCCACCTCCAGCAGCTCTCCAGGGGCACGGGGCTTTCTGCAGGTTCTGTGCTCATTATCTGCCCTTGGTGCTCAGTGTGTGGTCCCTGGCCTCACCTTGCCTTGGCGGCTGCCAGGAGGGAGCTTTCCCCTCTCCGAGGGCTCTCCGCTCAGCCCCAGCAGCATGGGAGCAGCTCAGACACTCCTCTGGCTCCCACACTGAGCCAGGGCAGGTGATGCTGTCCCCATTTCACAGATGGGTAGCGGAGGACTGGAGAGATGCAGATCACAAGCATCTGTTCATTTCGGGTGCTCAGCTGGAGCTGTGCAGAGACGGGGATTTCACAGCCCTGGAACAGGCTCTGCGCGGGAGGTGCTGGCGCTGCCGGAGGGGCTCATCACAGCGAAACGCAGAGCCCCAGGAACAAAGCTCCTGGATGCCAATGGGACGTTCTGCTTCTCCTGTTTTCTGGAAGACTTCTCCTCATCCTGAGGGAGAGATCTGTCCAAATTGACAATGCAAATAATTTCTAAATGAGTGATTGAACTTGCACATCCTGAAAAGCCCTTGCTTAAGACACAAGGCTGCTTCCGAGCTCCACGGTGAGCAGCACAGACATGATACCTGACATACGCAAGGAGACACTGCAGTTTTATATATGCTGCACCTCTACTGAACTGCAGGCGATGGAGACCAGCTTACAGGCACCAAACGCATGTGACAGCCATGGCCACCACCTGTTTGAATGGGCAGAGATGGACACTGTTGCAGCGGTCCCGCACCGCAGCACACCGTACCGCACCATGCTGTACCAGACCACACCGTACCATACCACACCATAACACACTGCACTGCTTGCTCCCGGGCCGAGTGCTTGCTGCTGCGCAGGGCTCCGGTACAGAGATGCTGACATGTCTGTCTCTGTCTCTCACTTCAGCCCCAGCGAGGCAGAACAAACGTGAAAGCCATAAAGCCATACGGCACCATCTGTAGGGATGCACAGACGCTCAGCCAAGGGCGGGGACCTGCCCTTCTGTGGCTGGCTGGGGCAGTAGCAGTGGGATTTGGGGCAGGTTGGGGTAACGTGCAGAGTAGATATTATTTTAAATTATTATTATTATTATTTAAAATTATTGAAAACATGCATGCCACCTCCCCTGGACCTCACTGGAGCACATTTTCATTGCCTGGTGACAGCAGCAGGAGACCCAGTTCCGGCGTCTCTCCTAGCTGACAGGTCTCACAGCCCAGGCTGCAGCTTTCCTGCTTCCTACCAAAGGTGTAATCACTCCTGTTCTTCTTTAGCTTTTCAGTTGGAGGAAAGGCCAAAGACTAATGTACAGAAAACACTTTCATCCTTGGCTGACGCATGCAAGAGATTCTCCTGGCGCGGAGAGAAGGAGCCTCAGGGCTGCAAGAGGCTCCCAGACCTGGCAGGGGGAGCGGGGGGTCCTGCCGGGGGGAACCCTGCTCCACTGCCCCGCAGGGTCCCCGTGTCCCAGCCCGCTCTGCGGCAGCGTCACACGGCTCAGTGGCACCACCTGGCACAGCTGCTGCGCTGCGATAAGGTTTGCTCGGCTGAGCGAGGCTGTCGGGCTAATGGAGGGTTTGGCAGGGACGCCGTGCAGCCTGGCAGGAGCCACAGCCCTGGGACGGCAACGGCAGAGCTGCTGTGGGCGCCAGGGCAGGGAGCGTCGCCGTGAGATCGCAGTCTGTCTCACCAAGTGTCAGTGACCCTTCCCGGCTGGGCATGCAGCCCCAGGGACAGGGTCGGGCAGGAGCCAGCCCAGAGGGAAGGCAGCCAGTGACTGTCATAGCCCCTTGCAATTGCTCATGCAACGATGTGGTGTGATGCAATGGATGATGCTGATGCATCAAAGCACTCTGACAGCTGCAAAAAATAATGGTAATTGGTGTTTAACAGCCAGGCAAGCATCAGCCAGCCTGTCCCAAGGGGCTTCTGCTCCCTTGCCGGGAGGGAACCCAGCCCAGGCTCTCTGGGGCGATCGAGGTGCCATCCCAGAGTTTCCATCTCCAACAGAATCACTCCAAAGGACACAGGATGGTTTAAAGCACGGAGCACAATCGTGGCCTGAACTTTCCATTTAGAAGATGCTGTTAAACATCTGCTGCAAGGAGATGGTTAAAAGATGATGCAAAATAAGGAAATTTTGGAAAGCAGCCCCAACTCTTCAGGGTTGAGCCACCAGCCCGTGACACATGTGGTGTTTTATGCCATGGGGTGTGTGGCAGCTTTGCCGGGGATGCAGAGGCCGGCTGCTCCTCCTGGGCACAGCCGCTCCTCCTGGAGCCACCACAGAGCTGTCATCACGCACCAGCCACTGAGGAGACACCAGTTGTCACCCCAGCACTGTCATTCTTTATCACAGCAGGTGTCTTCTTAATCAAAGACATATCTAGAGATGCCCGCTGCTGCGGTTCCCCGAGCGACCACGGCTGATTGCAGCCCAAGCGGTGGGAGCGCACAGCAAGCGGCGACGGACGCGTTCCCAGGGTGCCTCACACAGAGAAAAGCTACAGAAAGCCTCTGGTGCTGAGCCTGAAGTGTCGGCCAAAGCAAACCCACCAGGAACCCTTAGGAAGCGACATCAAACCACCCTCTCCACACCCAGCACTAACCCCAAACGCAGTCAAACAATGGCTTCAGGGAGTCTGTTTCCAAGTGTCATTTTAAAAATCCACGAGACTTGTACATGTAGCACAGGTGCAGCTCTTTCCACCAGGGGAGCAAGGCAGCGGGCGGGCAGGAGCCCCACCTAGTTTCTCCAGCATGGCAGAAACCCCCCATGAGCTCAGCCCAGCTCGCTCGTCTGCCTGTGGGTGCCTCTGGTGACTCAGTGACTGGGTGGGCACCTTTCCCCTCAGAGCTCTTTGAGTAACTCACCCTCAGCACCCAGCAGCACCAATGTGTGTTAACGACAGTGGATCTATCGCATCTGCTGCTGCGTGGCTGTGAGTCAGCCAGAGACGCTCATGGACAAGGGGAGACAGAGATTTAAAGCCCCATCAAGACGGACCCCTCAAGCAGGCACTGAGCAACTCCCCTGTACATATGGGTTAGCACATTTATATAATTTTAAGAGCAATTTTGGTTTTCCTGAAAAAGGAGGTTAATGTCTATTTATGAAGAGCACGTCGTGTTCATTAAAAATCTATGTGAAATCCATATGAAAAGTAATCACTGAGATGGCAGAAGCACTGAGCAAGGTTAACACCATGGCTGCTTCACCTCATCTCATCCCAGATACCACAGGCAACTGCAGAGCATCCCTGGTCTCCACACCTGGACCATTACTCTGAGCCACGAAAGGTGACCAGTAGTGCCAAAGAGCCACGTGGTCCAGGGGGCTCTGCTGGGGGCAGGGAAGGGTCTGTACCGCATAGACCAGCAGTAATGGTGCTGTGTGCCCTGCCAGGGGCCATACAAGAGGCAAACACTAATGAATCCACTGGGACACACACTGCAAAGGGCAAAACTCCTGCAGAGAGGAGGGCAGTGATTTATCAGAGGCCACATAACTCTTGGTAGAGGAGCCAAGCACCCCTTCCTGCACCCCGGCTGCTCCCCACAAACATCATCTGCTGTGACCTCCCAGCCAGCACCCACCTCCCCAGACTGGGAGAGGAGGATCTGGCACCAGTCTGTGGGATATCCTCCCCCAAACCACCGCCACGCTCCAGCCCCAGCGCCGGGGCTTGCAGCCTTCATTAGCCAGCCTAATTATTTACAGCCGTAATGGAGATAGTGACCTTGCATGGGAAAAAAACCCACTTGAGCCTCATTCAAATTCAGACTTCCACCTCTATTAAACAGTAGCAGCTCTGGAGATGACAGACTCTGCACCACGCCTATGCAGCAATAAACCGCCTGTTTCTGAGCTGTTCACGGCATACATTCCACTCATCACGTGCTGCTCACAGGCAACATGGGAACCAGCTCTCCACACCACCTCAAAAGGTGGGATTTTTGTCCAGAAAAATGCTGCAGCAGCCCAGGAGGGCAAATCCTTCAGTCCCTGTTCGAAGCGGTGGTTCCTCAAAGCAGAACCGGTAGCTGGGAGCTGGAGCCCAGCTCCTCTCTGCCCAGGATTTTCATGGCTCTTGGCCATGTGCCACAAGAACAAGAGTCTGGAGCAGATCAGGGTCCAGCCAGCCTGATTTCCATCTCTATCAGAGGACGGTAGTAAACGCTTATTCAATGTGTCCTCGGCCAAGCCAAGGTTCGGAGATTTCCTAAGTCAGAGGTTGTGCCTGGGGCATCATCAGTGACAACCAACAGGACACTCCAGGCATTTCTTCCATCCTGTTGTGGCCGCAGTGACACCACTGAGCCCCGTGCTGGGCATGTGGCCTGTCCTGGTGGAGAAGCTCAGTGGGGAAGGGCCGTTAAACCTTTGGTGTGCTAATTGCATCAGGTATTCTCAAATGAGGAATGGGTCCCTCTTCGCCTTCACTCATCACTATCGTCCCCGATGCCTGCAGCGTCTGCTTTCCATCACACATGTTAACTTGACACCGCCCAGCTCTCATGTGATGAAGAGCAAATAACATTCGTTGCTCATCTCCCCAAAGCTCCCAGGCTGTCACATCCCTGTCCTGTCCCCCCCATCACCTCCAGCCAATGGCCCTGGTCCCCATGCGTGGTCCCTCTCCTTGACGTGGTGCTAGAGCTGGCGAGCATCCTCAGGACAGAGCCACACGTGGTGGCATTGGGTGGGGACTGTGCTGGAGCAGCTGGCTGCAGGGAGGCTGGTCAGGCTGCGGACAGGGAGCCTGGAGCCACAGCAGAGACACTGTCACTGTCACCAGCACTGGCAGCACTGCAAAGCCAGACCAGGAGTGCCAGGGAGAAACGTTCAATTGCAAGATGCGTTGTTGATGAGAATCTATTACAGACACCAACCAGACAGAGGAACAGGATGAGCAGCTCCTTAAACACCCACCTAAAATGAGTGGCGAGAAAAAGTGCTCGATCATGGATGATTGCAATCTCAGGGACATTTGCTTGGCGCTTTTAAAAATTAAAGATAATAACTTTCTAACAGAAACAATATTGCTGTCACCTTGGGGAAATTCTCTGTGTGGCCTCACTCAGGACTGAGAGGAGCTGGAAGCAGAAGAGCTGGTAGCTGCTCAGGGGCAGCTGCTTCCAGCCCAATTTAACGCCTTTGGTGCAAACCAGCTCAGCAGAGCCAAAAAGCACCACGGCCACAAACAGCTGGGGGAAATGTGGGTGCAGAAGCCCAACTATTACTCAGGAGCAAGGGCAGAGAGCTGCCCTGGGACCCCAAGGCCCACTGAGAGGGGAACTGGAAACTGCAGTTAAAACAATTACAAATTAGGACTTTTGGTATTGCATGTGGCTGATACGACAAGTTAATGGGATTAGTTAAAATAAATCTGCAATCAAAAGGTTTAAGCAAAACCAGGAGGAATTCTTTAGTCACATCAGAAGAAAGAACTTTACCACTGATGTAAATCACTATCAGATCATGCCAGTGCAACTGTCAGTCATAAAGCAGGAGTGACACGCAATTGTTTATTCATCGGATACTTCTGTTCTGTGTGTGATGAATAGGTTCCCGTATTCCGGGAGGAGTTGAGGAGGATGCTGAACAGCGACTATCCAGTGTAAACATGAAAGCGATTGGACTAGAGAACTTTCTCCCAAGAGCGTTCAGAGAATAGGCTGAGAAGTTTTCCAAAGATCTAAAATGGATTTTAATAAAACTTGACATTCTGTTGAATTGCTAGAAGACAGGAAAAACTGGTTTAATGTTTAATCAGTCTGTGCCAGGAGGATGGCGATGGGCAGCGGTGGGAGCTGCGTCCCCAGCATTGCCTGTGGGTTGCTGGGGTGGGCAGCGGCTGGAGGAACCAGGGGATGAGATAAATGTCAAACAGCCTTGCGGAAAATAGATTTATCAAACTTCATAAATTTTTCTTGATGTGGTTACAAATTCAGTTGATAAAAGAAATCAGTAACAAAATACATTTAGAGTTCCACAGAGTATTTGATTTAGCTCTCCTGAAGAAGTAAAATACCAGTATTATGCAGAATCAACAGCGCTTTATTAAAGGGGCTGGGAGGCGGATTGCAGAGATTGTACATTGTCATCCAATGGGATATTTCTACATGGGGTTGCCTGTTACCAGAATAGTGTTCAGCTATAATAACGTCTTTATCAAGACTACTAAAGAAAACATGAAATAATTGCAGGTAAAGGAGGCAAACAGCAGAGATTATCTTGATGTTCAAAGGAAGCCTGATGGGCTCATTTCTCTTCCCTGTGCACCAAGGACTGGCAGCTTCTCCGTCAGCCGAAGCCTCTCGCACTGACCATCGACCTCAGCCGCAGCAGGGCTTGCAGGTCAGGTGTAGAAACAGCAATATTAGGGTTTAATCTAGACAGGATCCCCTCAAAAAAGACCAAAACCCAAGCAGAGCTCTCTGGGTTGGGCAGGGATGAATTATCAGCCTGGCAAAGGCTGTGTTGATGCTGCTGGGGGGATGCTAGAGGGGAGGCTGGGACAGACCCAAGTGGGACAGTTCAGCTGAGGAAGGGCTCTGGTCCCCATGTCCTTGCACAGCCACAGGCAGACGTGTCCCCTGCAAACCCCCCCATGCCTACTGCAAACCACCCCGTGTCCTCTGCAAACAGTCCATGAGGCGGGCAGAGCAACATTCATGGTCCTCCAGAAATGACAGAGCACTTCATTCCAGTGAGGGAAATGAAGGAGGAAAGGAAAAGTACCACATTGCCTTAAAATATGGTATTTCAAGCAGTCTTGGCCAAATCCTCGTGCTCCTTCTGCCTGTTTCAGATCTGCATGATGCCATGGAGCTGGTCCCAATCTGTACCACGCAGCAGGGAGGACAAGGAGGCTCCCTGCGTTTAACGATGCTCAATTCAATTAAATTTGATGAAAAACAAAGTTCTTTTACTTTCCTAAAATGAACACAAGCCTAAGCAGCTATTTCTCAACTTCAGCTTTCTCCCTGAAGTGCCGCGCATTTCCCTGCCTTTGATATTTACAAGGAAGTCACAGAGGAAAACAACTGATGATAAACAGCCACAGGGAAACACACTGGTCACGTTTGAGCGGGAAGTACAAGACAACACCTACTAAATAGTCACGTATTGTAAAAGTGATAATTAGAATTCAAATGCTGCAATTTAAAGCAGAGGCTACCCTGGCGGAGCAGTCTGGGAACGCCTGCCTGGGCTCCAGATATTGAGCCAACCACTAATTTGTATTTTCCAGCGTGGGTGTCTCTACATAGGTCTGCAGCGGCTTCATTCAAGATTTATCCGCTCTCGCCTATGGGCTTTTGATGCTCACGTGGTGCGAGCGGCTCCCACGCAGGCGCTGAGCGTGTGTGACTGACATGGATTTAAAGAGCATCTGCGACGGAGCGTGCACCCAGCGCTCACGTCGGGCATTTCAATAATCTGCCACGCGCGCTCAGCCAGACAAGCAACTGGAGCTCCCCACTTAGTTCCTCCATCGTTACACACATTAGACCCCCGTTAGCAGAAAGCTCAAGGCCAAGAAGCTTCCCGATGGGCAGAGAGCACTGCTTGGTACTAAAAGCATCTTCTGCACCACAGGAGAACTGGCCCTTTCAACTGACCACATTCATTCTTAGCACAGGATGACAGAGTGCAACCTCTCTGTTTTTCAAGCCAGATACAATGAGTGCACAGAAATGAGAGGCACAGCGAGGCCCTGCCAACAGGAATCAGACAGGACCTGCTGCACATCAAAGTTGGGGGTGTGGGGGCTCCACACCCAGCGCTCCCTGGGGCAGGACGTGCTGGCAGAGACACTGGCTGCAGCAGTGACCCATGACGCTCAGCCTGGGGGGCTCAGCCCCTGTTGCAGCACCATCCTCCCTCTGTGCAGAACATGCATGAGCTCTGCACACTGCACAGCTCAGCTGGAGGACGTTTTCCTTTCCCAGCATTGCATCAGTTAACAGCCTGTGAGACACCAATGCAGTTCTCCAGCAGAATTCAGGAGGGTGATGAGCAGCCCTGCCGCACCATCCAGCGCCATGGCAGCCCCACATGCCCACCCTGAGCCCTGGATGGGACCCTCCCTGCCTGGTGCTGCATGTTCCCATTGCCCACCCATGCTCTCTCCCGCACACAAGGGATGATGGAGCCCATGCCCAGCATGAGGCCTCGACTGCCACAGGTAAAGCTGAGCAGCACCAGCACAGCACTGTGCGGAGCTGTGAGAGCACCAGCCAGGGGGAGAACGTGCAGTGGGGAGTGATGAGCCCCACAGTGAGCACGTGCGCCGCTGCTCCCAGCTCCGGGCTTGGGGCGAAGGGCTGTGATTCAGCTCCGAGCTCTGGCATGGCACTGTTAAACCCATTCCCGATTGTGCTGTGCCCAGGAGACGAGAGCCTCACCAGCTCCTTCCAAAGCAGTGATTTATCACAGTGAGGGGAAACATAAAACATTTGCTGGAAAAAAAAATATAGCCAACAAAACCAAGAATTTTGGAAATTACTCATGCTTCCAGTGATCCCATCTTTCACAGCCCTGGCTCCTGCCTCTTTGGCTCCCTCAGCCCAAGAGGGGAGACAGATTATCTCAAATTATTTATTATGGAATTAGAGCATGATCCAAACCCTCTTTGAATCAATAAGAAAGCTCTGACCAACTTCACCGGGTTTAGGACTGAGCACCAGGAACAGACAGGGTATTTTTGCATCCATGGCCATGACTCACCGAGAACTTTCCAATGTGGAGGGAGCAGCTTGGCCACCACAGCTTGCTTGCCCCCACCAGAGGCATTGCTCCCAGGCTGAGAGGGGCCTGAGACCCCTGGGGCCCTGCAGGACAAGGGGGCAAGTTCCCCCAAGTACACAGGACACCAACTGCTACCACTAATTATGAAAGTTACAGTCCAGTGTGATTCCATCAGCCATTTTTTTGCTGCACAGGTCCCAGCACCTGGCTCCATTCAGGCTCACATTTCAGCACAGCTTGTTGTTACTCATCTAAATCTCAACCAGTAGCCTTTGGTCAAAATTGCCCCCAAAGCACAGCCTGCGCTGCAGGAGGGCAGCGGCTGCTGTGGGCTCTCCAACCAGGGACTGCTGTAGGAGTGAAGCAGCGGGGAGAAGCAGTGAGGCCAGGCAGGCAGAAGCCCAGCATGGGCTGCAGACCCCAAAGGATGGAGGGACAAGCTGCGGTGGGACAGCAGCAGCCTACCTTGCCCCGCTCTGCTCTTCAGAGGGGATGGGCTGGCATTGGTGGTGGAGATCAGCTACAAAAATGCCAGGTGTGATGGGTTCCCCCCTAACAGGAACACAGTGTCTGCAGAGCCTGGGGAGAGGCTGAGGGGTTTTGCTCGCTGAGCGATTCACATGGAAACAGTCCCTGGGGCCGGGAGAGGGACCTGTGGCCTCCCAGCCTGAACTGCCGGCGGCAGACACGCACCGCGCTGCCGGGGCTGCACAGCCGGGCCAGGGCACGGGGGGACCCCAGCGCCCGCTGCCCGGCTCCTCCCGTCCTGCGCAGGGTCCTGCCTGCAGGAGCCACCCGCCAAGTTTCCCCTCGGCCGCGGCGGTACCGCCGCAAGCGCCGGCTCTGTTCCCGGGGAGCGGGGGCGGCAGCCGGGGCCCGGCCGGGAGGGATGCTCCGCTCGCCGGCCGCGGGGGCCGGGGCTCGCCGGGGGCCCGGCTGTGGGGCGGGGGGTCCCGGGATGCCCCTGCTCTCCCCCGAACTTTTGGGCAGGGTACCCCGCGGGGCCGGGGTGAGGGGGGGACGGCGGGGCTGTCCGGCGGGGCGGTCGGTACCTTCCAGGCAGCACGTCCTCCACAGCCCCGAGTGGGTCATCACCTCCTCGTTCTTGCGGCTCGTGTCGTTGTCGCTCGTGGACTTAGTCCTGCACACGCCACGCGAGTAGAGCCAGTAGTCGGTGCCCACGGCGATGGTCATCAGGCTGAAGGCTGCGAAGGCTCCCACCGTGGTGATGAGCATCTGGACGCCTCTGTCACACATCCTCATGCTGCTTCATCCTACGGCGGCGGCTCGCAGGGGAAGGGCCGGCGCCGCCGCCCGCCGCCGCTTTCCGCGCTCGGCGCCTCATGCCCCCGCGGCCCGCGGCGAGCCGGGCCCCCGCGGTGGCGCCCGCCGAGCCCCCGGGCTCCCGGCCGGCATGGCCCGAGCGGCGGCACGGAGCGCGGAGCGGCTCCGCCGTGCGCCCGCGGCGGGAGCGCGGCGCCTCTCCCGGCGCCTCCCCCGCGCCGCCCGGCCAAGGCATCCGCGGGGGGCGGCGGGGGCGGGGGGGGCAGCGGAGGGCGGGCCGCGCGGGGCCGCGCCGCCGGGAAACCGCCCCCCGGCCGGCCGGCGGTGGGGACACCGCCCGGGGATGGGGACCGGGAAGGAGAGCCCACCCTGGGATGCCGGGACCGGGCGCGGAATGACCCGGGGGAAATCGGGTGAGGACGGGGACCGGGCGGGCGGGCGAGCCCATCCCCGGGTGCCGGCATCACCTCGGTGATGCCGGGCAGACACCCGCCCCCAGCTCTCCGGTACGGAGCAGCTCGGCTCCACGGCTCCTCCCGGCCTCGACCGGGAGCCCTGGAGCGCGGTCTGTCCCGGTGCCCCGGTGCCGGAGCTGCTGCCCCGGCACTGCGCTCCCAGCACTGACACCGCCCCGGGCACCCGCAGCCCCTGGGGTGGGAGCACAGCACCTTCCCCCCCGACACGGAGCCCACCCGTGCCCAGCCCCCGGCACTGCCTGCCCCGAAAAGGGCAGTTCTGATCACCTGCCCGAGCGCCGTGACCGACCGAAGCACACGCAGGTGCGAACAGACGCTGTACCTCGGGGTGTTTTCCACATCACGCTGCTTAATTGTTTGCCACCAGTTAAAACCCTCACACTCTCCCTCTGCGCCTCTTTGCTGGCTCCTCATCTCTCTCAAACATCTTTGCAGACAGTTGGATGAGCTTATGACTCATGCGACCTTTCAAATAAGCCCCGTAATATACTCACCTCTTAAATTAATAGTCTTTTAAGGGCTACGGGTGAGACGGGAAAGCATATGATTTACTTGATAGTGTGTACTTTCACAGCTCTCATTTGCATGCACTCACGTGTAAATACTAGTTATTTACTCCCAAAATGCAACCAGAAAATTATGAAGGTTACAAAAAATCAGGTACTGAGAAATTAGGAAGTGTAGAAATTAAGTATCCTCCTCAAGCTTAAATCACCTCTGTGCCTGCTCATTAGGCAGGGCACGCTCATTGCAATGTTTGTCCTGCAGCACCCTGCCCCTCCCAGGCCACCTGCTGTCCTGGCTGCCCAGCTGTGGGTCACCCTGTTTCGTTCCCCTGCAGTGGCACACAACGGTCACAGGTCACACCTTGGTGTCATAGGCTGGACACCAAGGTGAGTCCCACGCATGGCTGCACCCGGTTGTGTTTCCTGAGCAATCTGATGGGTACCACGAGGTGCGGGGAGACCTGGGTGCTGCTCCAGGACAGCTGGCTCAGCCGTGGCATTTTGGTCCCCTGTCCTGCCACCTCCAGCGCTCCCACCGCCAGTCACCTGGCTCCTGCACGCGTGGGGCTGATACCCTGCCCGGCCCCCACCCTGCGCAGAGGCAGGCATCCCAGGGAGGAGGCAGCGAAGATATCTCACACCTACAGCGAAGGGGCTGCAAATTGCATTCAGAGTGGGGGATTTTGCAGCCTTAATTGTGTTATTTTAACATAGTGTGTGTAGGTGTGTGCAGAGTGCACATGTACCGTTTCCTAGGCTTTTAACAAAGCAAGCACAGAATCAGAGTCCGTATTGGATCATATCGGCCCTTGTAGGGGTTGGTGGTGGGAACACCCCTCACCAAGCCCTGTACCCCACTTACTGCTTGTGGCATGGAGTAGCCAGGCCCAGGAGTGAGCCCAGAGCTTTGGCTGGAGCAGCCATGCCAGAGGACACACAGGGGGTCACTAAGATTTGCAGCCATCACAAATCTGGGGACCTTGCCACCCCACTTTGCAGCTCAGAGCTCAGAGCATGCTCCACTGGTCACAGCCCAGCAGCCTGTGCAGCCAGCGCCAACTCCTACCCCTGTCACCCTTGCTGTTCATGGCCTCATCTGTCACCACCCACCTGCTCACCAACCTGGACCCTTCTGAGTTGGGCAAAGTAGAAACAAACAACAAAATCCAACTCATATTGCAAAGATTTCACAACTTGTGCAAGAAAAAAAGCTGTCCTTGCAGGCAAAAATGTCCTAAACCAAGATCTGTTAGGCTTTGTCCTTCCAAATCCAGCAATGAAAGCTCTGCTGCATTTAAATTGGCAAAGTGACAGAAAGCAAGTAGTCAGAAATAATCCCTAGCTGGATTAGGTTTTTTCCTTGAAGGAAGAGAGACTCCGCTACAAGGCGAGTTTGGGCCATTAGCAATGCAGCGAGATGCCGAGCTCCAGCCTCGCCTGGTCTTCATTTCCCTGCTCCTGAGGGCTGCCGGGGCATAAGGACACCAGAGCCTTGGCACACGCGTTCATCCCTCCCCACTCCTACAAGGGGGTTATTTATATCTGCACATGCTTCAGAAATACTGGTTGCAATCTCCTAGCTCTAACAGGACCCCAGCGGTGGGGCTGGTGGGTCTGTACGTGATGTGCCTGAACTCGGGCAGGGTGTCCCAGATGTGCCACCAGACAGCAATGCCACACAATCCCCAGCCTCTGCTGTGGAGTGTGTCTGCATGGGCTGGGTGAAGAAGGAGGGAGATTATCACTGGGATCCTGTGAGGCACTGGGACCACAGAAGTAATAAAAGAACAAATAGCAGGAGATTAAAAGGTATTTTGTAGTCTGAGTCCAGCCGGACCATGCTGAACCACCATAAAAGGTTTGCTGCTGCTCTGATCCACCATGATTTAATTGATTTGATTTAAATTCTTTGAAGAAGAAGTGGATAACAAATAATGAGGCAAACAGGATTGTAATGCAAATGAAAGAGATGAAAGATGGCTTCAGGGAGACGGCTCTTGAAGGTCAGAGCTGAACGCAAAGCTGCTTCTGGTCACTCATTCCAACATTAATGAGGCTGTGTTCCTCCTGAAGCCTTTGATGGATGGGGGGACAGCTCGCCCAGCAAACGCGGTGCTGATGCCTGGCCTTTATTCTCCTCGCTCCAAGCGAATCATCCCCTTGCAGCGGTGAGGAGGATTTTACCTGGTGTGTTGTAGAGACTTGGGGTTTTGCTGCCTGTGTTACTCTGGGTAAACAGACTTCTTAATTGGGTTTTTCCAGATACTCTGATGAAGACTCTAACTTCAGAATTAATTAACTTCACTATCAAAAGCTGAGTCATTTGTCACAATGGTTTTGTCATTAGCTCCCATAATTAAGGAAAGTGTCACAAAACCAAATGTTTCACTTACAGAAGCCAGGGTAACTGGCATTCAGAAGTGTTTCCAGCACGCCAGGAACGGGCATGTCAGTGAAGCTGGGAAGGGCAGGACCGTCCACCTCAAACCCTGTGCTGGGGCCACTGGAGACCTTCCCAGCACAGTGTGCAGAGCAGCCTGTCCACAGCCGGGGGGACAGCGGGGGACGCACCGGGACGGTACAGCCAGGAGGAGATGCTGGGGACACACAGTCAGTGCTGGGGCTGCCGAGCCCTGCACCTCTCCCACCCCCACACAAAGTGGCGCAGTCTCTGGTCACCCACAGCCATGCCAGCTGGGGAGATAGGGATATCTTCTTGCTGAAAGCCATAGTCTTCAAAGGGAGGAGGAAATACCCTTCCTAACGTGCTCACTGGCTTTCACAAGGACACTTCCTAAAAAAAGCAGATTTCCTCGATGGAGAAAAGTGGGTTTGCTCCGTGCAGCTCTCCATGCAAGTGAGCAGAAAGCTGAGTAACGGTGTGCTCAGCAAGGGGAGCCTCGGGAGCACAAGCAGACGCTGGGGGTTTCACACAGTCCTGTTGCTCTGGGGCTGCTGCTCCCCTGCCCTCACTGCCACGGTGGCACGTGGCCATCCAAAGCACCTGCAGAGCATCTGCCCAGCACCAACCTCCTCAGTGCTCAGCTCACCCCCCCACAGCCCTCTGTGAGCTTGGAGGAAGAGAGAACCAGTGCTCAAGGGGTGGTGGGAAGAACAGCTGCAATAGTGTTATTAATAATTAATTCACCTTAATTAGCAATTAACTGAAGATGCAAACAGCCAACACCTTCCCTCCCCCTTGGTCTATGAGGTCTCTTCAAGCACAGCCGCAGGTCTCCAGTCCTGGCCTGTGCTCAGGCAGGCTTGCTTGCTGCTGTTCTCCAGCTGTGCAGATGTGCTTCTCTCACAGAAAAGCGGTGACATGTCAGTGTTTGCTGCCACAGAAGGGCTTGGCAGGGCTCCTCGGTGACCAACAGCCAGAACCAGCCCCCTGGCACAGCCACCCCCAGCTCTCCCCCTACACCACCGGGGTCCCGCAGCAAAGGAAATCAAGCTCTTGGGTTTTCTTTAAAATTATAGATTTTATTTTTTCATACATGCAGCAAATAGAATAAAGAGTATATGCCCATCTAAAAGGAGGTCTTTATGAGAATCCTTTGACAACACACAGCAGGTAGTCTAGGATGTAGAAAAGTCATCAAATACTTGCAGGTGAAATCAAATTCACAAACACAAACTGTTCAACAATAAACTTTTTTTTTTTTTTTCTTGTTTTAATTGCAACTTTGAAGGTGATCAGAAATAAACAGCTTGGATGACACTTCCATGCATGGAGCAAGATGCTTGTTGCTTCTTGTGCTGTTGCAGGCTCAGTGGCTCACCTGTGTCTGCAAAGGCAGAGAAGCTGCAGCACTTGTTAGTATGAGTTAGTTCCACCGTCCAGCTGTAAGCCCCACCTGAACAGCTGCATCCTTGCACTCTGCACTAGAAACCATCACAGTTCTTCATTTGTATTAGAGCTCCCGGGGTGAACAACCATCAGAGCCCAGCTGCTGCCCAGAGCCCTCGCTCATTTTCCCATCTTTCAGACTACCTATGTGGGTTGGCCACTATGCAAACTTGCATTTATTTATTAAATGGATCAGTAACTCCTTTGGTGATGGCTCTCTTGTCAAGAGAAAGCTGCTTGGATGTCCAGCTGGGGGACATGAACGCTGCGGCATCAGGTCCCCCTTGCCATGGGGCTGTCCCCTGGCCTGTGGTGACTGGGGACAGCGGTTTGGGCTGTGCAGCAGCAGTGACGGTCCTGGCACCGACACTGCGATGGCTGCATCCCGAAGAGCCACCTGCAGCTGCAGGATAGCAGAGCGGGAGCAGATGGGGGTTCCCAGTGTTCCCCACCTGCCCACCACCCCTAGCCCACAGCATAGCCCTGCACGTCACAGGACCAGGCAACTCCCCAGGCTGAGCCTAAGCAGCCAGCCCAGCTCTGCCCTACTGTCCCGCAGGTCCCTGCTCAGCCCCTGCTCTCCTCGGCTGTCCTGGTTCCATCCAAACTCTCCAGCAGCTCCCTCCCGCTCCCCACCTCCAGCTGGGCTGCGCTTTACACCAGAAATGCAGAAAGCCTGGACAAACAGGCGTGATCCTTTCCTCTTTTGCAAAATGTCCAAGTAAAAGCCCAGGGCATACCCGGGGAGCACCGGCACTTGCAGCCCCAACATCCCCGCAGACAGGAGTGGGAATCTGCTCCTGCACCAAGACACCCTGCCCCATTTCCAAATGCCAGTGATGAGAAAGCAATCCTTAGCCAGTGGGCCAACACAAGCAGTTATTGCTTTGTCTCCAGGAGCCCCAGCCCTCCTGCCCTGTGTCTCTTTCACACTGGACCCAAGGTCCCCTGCACAGGTGGCATTGCTGTGCAGCTGGTGTCCCCTGCACACGGCATTGCCGCACAGCCCCGGTGGCTGCAGGAGCCGGGAAGGTTCTGCTGCCTGGAGCAGCCACCAAACAGCAGCAAAGGGGCCATCACAGCCCCCAGGGGCATGTCTGATTCATCCTGCCCCATGGGGACACCACCTGAGAAGCCTGAACCCCACTTACCTGCAGCACTCAGGTGTAATCCAGTCTGGGAGACAGTCGGGATTTGCCATCCTTGGTGGGTGGGTGACTGCATGTCCTGCCTCCTCCTCCTCAGTCCCTCCTCCTGCCTCACCTGGGCAGGTGCAGGGCTTGGAGTCCCATCCTGACCTCACCACTGCACCCCACAGCCAGGCTGCTCGGTGTGGACATGGAAGTGGGGCAGCTAAACCCCCCAGGCCCCAGTGAGCACCCTGCACACCCCAAGGGGTGCTCCTCTCCTCTGTAGCTGCAGGTTGAGCTGCCTCCTGTCCCCCAGGCACCTTTCTCCTGTCTCACCAGCTGCTCCTCACACTGTCCCCTTGTCCTCTGGGCACAGCGGTGTGTGCACCGCGTGCTGGGAACACCCTTGGATTGTTTTACTGGGGTTTATCCACACATCAGAGCACCCAGGACTGACTAACGGGGCTCTCCTGGAACCTCTCAGCATCCTCCTGAAGCACTGAGCTTCCTCATCCTAGAGTGAAGATTAGATCATCAAATTACAGCAAACCGTGAGTCAATCACTGTCACCCTGCCCTTCCTTGGAAGAGTTCATCCAAATCACAACATCTGTGCAGGGCCAAGCACGTCCCATTTTACATTTCTCCACGGAAGAAACAGGTCAACTGGAAATAAACCTTGAAATAAGAGTTTTGCAAGTAGCAGAATGGACAGTGTCAGAAACGCTCAAGGTTTAAGTTCTGCAAGCAGGACCCAGGCTTTGCTAAGCTCCCCCTGGAGTGCGGATCTGCACCCTGCCCACCTCACGGATGCCACTGGAGCTGCCTGGTGCCACCAGCCATGGGCTGGCCTGGCTCCCCATGGCTCCGCCTGCCCCATGCACAAGTGTCACCCAACACACACACAAGTCCCAAATGGAAAAGACATGACTCCCCCCGGCAGCCCCTGCGTGTCTCCACAGCCCCGGGGGCCCCTTGACAAGGGTGACCTCCCAAGAGCGCCCGGGACAGCCCTGGGGAGCGGCTTCAGAGCCGAGATACGGAAATTACAAACATTCACCGCTGAATTAATGCTAATTCTGCAGCAGCAGGTTGGGAAGCCGCGGAACGCACATGCTCTGAGCATCAGCTGCGGCTGCAGAGGACGGCGAGACATCTTCCCACCGAGTGCTGGGGTCACAAGAGCCCTCAGACACCAGCCCACGCTCCAGGCTCCAGCTGATGCAGAGTGTCTCATAAACCCTATCGGCAATCTGGCACAATTTGCAGTTTTCTGGGGTTTGGTTTTCTTTTGTCCAGCCCAGGGCAGCACCGCATAGCACAGGCTCAGCTCACAGCCCTGTGCACAGGGCACTGCCTGCGGTTGGGAACGGGGAGGGGACATCAGCTGCAGCTTCCAGCAGCCTTTCTTCCTCACTGAATCGTTCAAAGTATAAAATAATTTCAAAAGGTAGAGTTTGATGTCTATAAAAGATCTACAAACCAGAATTTCCTTTATGGGATTCCTCACGATTCATAAAATTCCACCCCCATTTCCCCTATAGGCATGGCAGAATGTGTATTTACATTAGAACTGGTAGCGCTTCAGAAAATGTCCTAATGTTACAGGCTTTTTTGCAAACCAACTAAACTGGTGTGTGATAAGAGAGGGGTAACAGCCCTCAGAGGATGCTCATCAGGGCTCATCCCATTGCCTGCCCCTGCCTGCCCTGCCCTCCCGCACGGCACTGCTGCTGCCCGGCCTTACAAACAGCTGCTGGAATTGTCTCTTCCGATTCAGTGTTTTTGAAATGATGCAGAAGGTCCTGGATTGCTGAATAAACCCCCCAGGAATTTTGGCTGAAATCAGGTAGATCAAGCTGCCTGTAAAATTCATGGGTTTTGAGCCTTTAAGATAATAGCAGAGGGTGTAAAGTAGAAAAGTTACCATTATAAATAGCCCTCAGTACAGCCCTTTTGCAGTGGGCATATTTTCAGTTGGTAAATTGTAAACTGAGAATATCTACGTGTTTTGTTTTGGTAGAATATTAATACCCTTTACAGAGCTGTTAAATTTTGACAGTGTCTGTGAAAAAACAGGAGAAAGATTTATGAGAGCGCTGACAGAGTGTACCAAAACTGCAAACTGTTCCAGATGTTAAAAAAACATCAAATCCAACCTTTCACTTAGAAAAAGATTTGCTCTGATTTACAAGAACTGGCATGGAATTAGTTTGGAGTCGTAATGCTGAGTGTGGGAGAGGAGAGCGGGGGGCGCGGGCTGGCGGGAGGCGGCGGCTCAGCGAGCCGGGCTGACCGTATGTACAATGCATTAAAAATATATGTCTATAAGCAGACTTCTCCACACTGATCAAATGTACCCATGTCTTGAACAAAAGGCTCCTCTAAGACAAGCTCACAGTCATCGCAAGCTTCAGCACAACGGTTTAAAATATCAACCATGCGTAGCATTCAACAGAAACGGTTTGTGAGTAGCTAGGGTCACTGGAATCTCAGCATCTCATTTCAAAAATTACAAAGACTGTAGCAATTTGGTATATTTCTGTTTAAAAACTCTATTAGTCACCACCAACTATAGTTCCTAGAAGTATTACTGTTAACTCGAACCCCAGACATCTCCAGCTAGGGAAACGAAGCTAGCGAGTGACACAGACATGGAAAGGCCTCCTAAAACGAGCGGTCGGTGCGGATTGCGTGAGGGTGTGTGTGTCTGCATGGCGGGCCCCGGAAGACTGGTGTGTATGTACACGGCGAGCTGGAGAGGGGCTGCGAGGACGGGCGGCCCGCGCCGCCACTACACGTTAATGACAAACTCGGGGTTAGTATAGGAGAATCCAGCAAACTCATTCTGGTCCAAGTTCATGATGAAGAGTTTGTCCGTGGGCGTGAGCTCCACCGGCTGCCGGGTGAACTCTTTGTCGAAGTTGGAAGTGTCTCGTTTGTCTTTCTGTTAAATGGAAAGCACAAGAGTTAAACACGGTCAAGGGGAAAGTGCGAGCGAGTGAGCGAGAGGTGGCAGCACCCAAAGGTGCGTGGCCAGGAGAGCTGTGCTGTCCCCAGGCTGCATGTCCAGCACTCAATATCTCCACAGCAGTCTCTAAAGCTGCTGCCAATGAGGAACACGCACCCAGACAGGCAGCGGCAGCCCCTGTGCAACAGAAGCAACCCCATGCTGTGGGCAGGAACAGAGAAACCCCAGTTTAACATGTTTGGAACACACAACCAGACGGTAAAGGGACATGATGAGAACATGGGTGGTTGGGGACAGTTGCGGGGCTCCCGGGTCGAGCATCCCTCCTGTCCTGGCTGCTGCGGGAGAGACAGAGCAGCTCCTCGGCATGCAGAACTGGCACTGCAAACAGAGATCCACAACAGGCAGCAGCAAGGAACCTGGAGGAAGCAACATGCCTCAAAACTTAAGTAAACATTCAATATGATTCCAAAATTTGCACAAAATAATCAGCTCTAAAAGCTCTTCTTGCTTTAAGCTTGGTTTGTTAAAATTATGCTATAATGTGGTACTGACCGATGCAGTGGTTTATTGATTTGAGGATGTGATTTGCTCCAGAGTTGTATATAGAAAATATATAGTAGTTCAAAACCTCAAAGAATGAAAATGCCACATACAGAACCTGTTATTTTAATTTCATAAGAAGAACAACTTTGCAGCTACATCCAACCCCCCCAAAAAAAGAAAATATACTTATTGTCTTGATGAGCACTGGTAACTGGCTATTGGCATTGTAGAGCTCATCAGGCGGTAAACACTCGGGCTGCTTTTATAAATGTGTGTGTATCAGAGATTGCCCAATTGAGGTATATTCTGGCATGGGGCTGGGGTGCTTGGGGGAGACTGCTGGGAGACCTGCAGCACCTCCCGGGGCTGGACAAGCCTGCCCCAGAGCACTGCGCTCTCCATCGAGTTTCCTGGTGTTACTGCAGGCGCAGACACCGACCTGCCCTGACCCCATGCTGGAGGTGACCTCCACCTGCTGTGACACTGGCGGGACCCTGTCAGAGTTCTGGTACTTTGTAGAAACCTGCAAAATGGCCTTTATTTTAGATTCTGCCTTTGAACCGAGACCCCTGCAATGCTGGGATCGTGCCTGCGCTCTGCTATGATGGGAGATTCTCGCTCTGGTTCGTTTTGTCAGGTTGTGCCTGTAGCCCCCAAGGGGCGACTGCAGGGGTACCACCATGCCCATCCCTGCCGCTCCATCCCTGCTCAGACATATGTCACCGGCCACAGGAGGGACCATGCAGCCCCAGTCTGTACCCTGATGAAGCACCCAGTGGGCGATTTGTTGTGTCCTCACCGCAGCGCCTGGTCCCACTGGTTGTCACTGTCCTCAGACACTGCGGCAGAGCCATCGGCACTTTCACACCTTGAGCAGGTGCACAGTCAGTGTATGGCCTAGGTCCTCCCCGTCCTCATCCAGCCGGGCCAGCAGCACATCACACCCGCAGCAGGACCTTGTGGCCACTCCGAGACCCCCTCGCCGCAGGAGCCTTCTCCTTGGGACGGCTTCAGCCTTCGGGGAAGAGCAGAGGGGACAGAGAGCCAAGGGTGTCCGAGAGGAGACGAGGTGGAAAGGAAAACGGAGCTCAAGGAACGAAGAGAGAAAGGCCAGGAGAAGAGCCAGGATGTGTCTGTGCTGTCAAGCTGGCTTTGGGCACAAGAGCTCAGGGCACCGGAGCCCCAACCTGCAGGTCCCAGCCTGTCCTGAGCAGGACCTAGGGCTCTGCTTTCAGACAAGGGACACTCAGGAGGTGGCCGAGTCCCTGCAGGGCTCCTGTCCCCAAGACAGTGAAGGAAGAAGAGATGGATTTAGGGGCACAGAGAAAGAGTGGGAAGGGCAGACAAGGCGAAGGAGCCAACATCAGCTGCAGGGTTCTGCCAGGCAAAGGGTGAAGCAGTTGAAATGCAAGTGCAAGCCCATCTGGATGGAAGGCAACGTCCCCCCAGGAGAGAGGGACTGGCGTGGAGCAGATGCGCTGCCCTTCGCTGTGAAGAGGCTGTTTTGAGGTGGTTGCACGGGGGCTCTCTTGTGCAGCCCCAGCATGTGCAGAAGGAAGGAGCTGATGGTGGCACCACCCAAACCAATGTGTGCCAAGACAACAACCATCCTACCCAGTCAGGAGCTGCTCCTTAGCAGGAATGCTGTGGGATGCTGCAAAGAGAAATGAAAGGTCCACATGTGCCGCTGGTGCAAGTTGCTCCCATGGTCCCCAGCCCTTTAGAGCAATTTCTGCTCATGGCACCAGAGAGACTGACAGCTCAGCCTGGAAGCCCTTGGGTGAACAAAACCTCCTGCTACTTCTCAGCATCAGAAAGCTCTGGCAAAGGCTGGGATGTGCCTGGGAGGCAGCTCTGGGCAGCCCACCCCCCCTGCACTGCAACCTCCAGCAGCTTCACCCCCCAGGACGCAGCAGCAGGAGGGCCCAGCCCTGGGCACAGCAAAGTGGGGTTTGCCGATTTCTTACCTTGAATTTTGTTTGAAATTGGTGGCAATTTGGCCTCTGTCAAAGATGATGAATAGCCTGGGAGCAGGCAGGGAACAGCTACATGGATCTGGTGAACAGAGAGAGGGGAAGGTGGGGGAAGTTCAAGGTTGAAAATGCCTCCAACAAAGAGCTGATTGACAAGGAGCATGGGAGGGACAGTGCGGCAAAGGCACCCTGGGCTCCCGTGTGTCCTGGGCAGTGTCTCCATGGGGCATTTGTGCTGGACTCAGTGACAGGAACCCCCTGAGTGCCGCCACCTCAGAGCCCCTTCCAATGTCGAGTCCAGGGCTGCCCGGGCAGGGATGCCAGGAACAGCCGCTGCTGGTGCTGCCATGCGGTGCCTTCCAGCAGGATCCTGCAGCGTTCAGGACCGCAGCCATTCAGCAAACTGGATTTCCAAAGACAGAAGGGAAATTCTGCACGCGCTCAGGAGCAGGGCAGCTGACAGGAACCTGTAATCCCTCTTTAGCTGAAACTGCCAAGTGCTTTTAACAACCGCTCCACGGAGGGCGCCCGGGCAGCGCGATGAGTCACTGACACACGGTGCTGCCTCCCGAGAGCTTCCCCTGCAGAGCCAGCGCGCCGAGGCGCATCCCGCAGTCCTCTCTGTCCAAGGCAGTTCCAGAGATCCCCAAGCAGCAGCGCTCGGCTCACCGCAGCAGAGGCATCCCCGGCGTCCTTCCTCCGAGGAACATCGCGGAGCAGCTTTCCCTGCCCATGACTGAGTGGTAGGAGCAAGCAGGGACATGAGCTGCGCAGCACGAGCTGGTGCAGAGGACACGCAGGTAATTTCTCTCCACTTGGAAGGTGCTTCCAGTGCATCAAGGTGCTTCCTGTGTGTCGTACCTCGGTTTGGGGACAAACACTGCAGAGGACAAATTGGCCACGGCTCTGCTGGTGGAGGCTGCACTGTGATGTGGGTTGCTGCCTGCACTGCTGCCTGTGCTGCGTTCCTGGGGACCCGCTGTGTCCCCAAGACGGCATCCCCAAGTGGCCGTGCACCTTCCAGTGGCATCTCTCAGCCCAGAACTGCAGAAACTCATTACTGCCAAACACATGCGGGTTTCTTTGATGTTATTTCTCACTTTTTTATTTTGTAATCAGTATTGGGGAAAAAAAATGGCACATTACAACTTAAAGCAGATCGATACAGTGACAGCCCACAAACATCTGCAGAATAGTACAAAAGGAAGCTGCATGATATTGTTTCAAGAGAAATTAATCCTTCCTGAAACTTACTCTTTGATACCAGAAACAGAACTTAGGCCATTTAAATATCTAGTGGCATTTTTTAAAAGTAGGACTATTAGTTGAAACACATTTCTTCACAAGCTTCATATCAGAATTCACAATACTGTTCACAGTTAAATAGCATCCTGTCTGTGTTAATACCATTTTTTGACACATTTAAAGCACAGGTAACAAACTCAATCAATTGCTTTGGCATTTGAAAAAAAGAAAAAGTTTTGCTATGAGGACTGATGATTTGGGGTATTTACTAGGGTGACCATGGATTCAAAAGCATCTACACCAGCCCCTTCAAATTTCCCGTTTATGCTTCTTTTGATTTAAAAAGTGCTACTGAAAAACTGCACAATGAGGAGAAATCTCTGCAAACAGCAGCCCTGGCTCCCCGCAGTTTCTCACTGCAGACCCAGCGCACAGACCCGTTCCTGCCCAAGGCCACGGGCGTCCCAGGGGCTGTGGGGGCTCCCGCCAGCGGGACGGGGCTACAAAAGGGGCCAGAACCGGCATCTCAGTTCCCTGGAGCCGCTGCTCCGTTTGGGAGGAGCCGAGCGGCTTAGCCGGCAGCACCGCACACCGGGGACAGGTTTGGTTAAAAACACCACTAAGGCTGAGAAGGCTAAATATTAAAATTTCATTATTATATTAAAAGACTACAAAAAGGGAAGAGAATAAAAGCACATGCTGAAGAGATTTCTCCTAATTGCCATGGCCTGCACTTCTCCACCTCACCATTGTTAGCCAATGAAGATTTCATTTTTTACAAACAAAATGTCATAAAAGCACATTTGCAGCGCTCATTGCACACCCCCGACCATTCAGGTACACCCTGAGTCATGTGAAGACACTTCTGGCTTTGAAATATGGCCACTCTAGTAGCAGTACTAAAGAAAAACCATGAAT
This sequence comes from Patagioenas fasciata, assembly GCF_037038585.1. Classification (NCBI taxonomy): domain Eukaryota; kingdom Metazoa; phylum Chordata; class Aves; order Columbiformes; family Columbidae; genus Patagioenas; species Patagioenas fasciata. The sequence goes on from NC_092534.1 coordinate 11,105,121, forward strand.
GCAAGGTTTGCAATGGAAAATGTCACCACAACAGCAGCTGGGACTGGATGATAGAGATGCAGGAATGAGATCGACACAGCGACTTAGCTCTTGGCTTCACGTTTAAAAAACTCAGAGTTAAGAAAGGAAAATCCTTCAAATTCTGACTGGTCAATGTTCCTGATGACTTCCTGGTCGGGAGGTGTTAAGACGGGTGGATGGCGAGTGAAAAACCGGTCGAAGTTTTCAGCATTGCGTCCACACTATGAGAGGGGAAGAAAAGAACGTACATGGTGGGTGGAGAAAGCAGCGGGGGCTGCGGCTGCAGCCATGGCAGAAAAGAAAAAGGTGCAAAACACACATGAGGTTTGTCAGGTGCATGTAAATGTTATCTCACAGCACAGACGGAGAATGCAAAACCCTTCGGCTGCACCATGGCGAGGAACTGCAGAGGGATGAGATGGGAGCGCATTCCTTGCCGTGGGTCCCTGCCTACTCACAGCACTGGACGTTTTCTCGGGCTAAACCAGCACACGGCAGCTGCTTCTGAACACCCCTGCGGCTTCCCCGGCTCAGCACCCCCTCTTCGTGACAACCCCTGCTTCAGGTGGGGCAGGATTCCGAGAGCACTGGCCAGCAAAGCCAGACGAGAGAAGGAATCAAGGTCCTGGAGCCTTGGCAACCACTGCCCTGGCTGGCACAGCACCGCAGGGCCGGGAAACACAGGGCCTGGGGAGCACCCAAGGGTGCCAGAGCTGCACCGGGGCTGGGGCAGCATCCACCGCTCCAGGTGCCGTGGGCAGGATCGGGCTGGATGTGCTGACGGCTGCAGCGAGAAGGAGACGGGGACTGGGGATACATGCCAAACGCCTAATTTAATTTTCTTAGCAATCAAAACAAGGGTCTTGTAACTTCCTGTGCTGCAAGTCATGATTTAATACCATAATAATAGCAACAGCTAATAACAGGTGGATACCAGGTCACTGCAACAGCTATAAATTGTGCTCAATTACTGCCCATCACACGCGTGCCACGTCCCTGTGAGCTGCCTGGAATGACTTTTCTCTAACGCCGGTGACCCCCCAGCAGAGCCCCACACAGCGATGCGCCCCAGCTCTCCAGGGTGCAGCACCCAGCACCTCTCACTCCCTCTGTTCTCTCCTTCCACCTCCCCACAGAGAACAGTGCTCCAAGTGCCGGGACAGTTTTTCCTGGCATTTAACTTCCATTTGTTAAGGAAACAGATTTACATTTTTAATAAACGGCAAACTAAATATAATAAAATATTAAAGACAATTGCATGTCAACTTCTACATTTCCCAGTTCCTTCTGCCACAGAGGGTTGAGGGAAGACAACGTGAACATCTGTCAGTCTCCAATGGCACGTTCCCTTTTCAGCTCTTATATGTTCTTAAAGCACCAAGTCAATCACACTTATTATGCCCAAGCCTCTGAACGAAGTTCAATGGGTAGTGCTGGAGTTGATTTAACTGGAACTGCAGCCGCACTGCCCGCCTGCCCCTCCAGCCTCCGAGCCTGTCCTTCCACACCGCTGTGCCTCTCTATTTTGTAAGGCCATGTCTAAACCTACCGCACACTTCTAGTCTGGATTTGTCTCCTGCTCCCAAATGCACCTCCTGGCCGTGACCACGAGCTCAGCACCGTTTCTAACTCCAGACCACGCAATCAAGCGCAGCTTCAGAGTCTTGTAAAAGTATGTTTTAGATGTTTGACAAGTCAGCATCAACCAAATGACTTCCCAAAAGCCATCATATTAACATCAAAATAGAAAATAAATTCCCCAAACTGGAAGCTGCCAGTTCCACGAAGCCTGGAAGTCAGGAAACAAAGAGCCAGGGGCTTTTGAGGCCACGTTGTCACCAGTCTCCCCCTCAGCGCTGAGATAAAACAAATCATGAGCAAGATTACTGGGAAAGTCTGCAGTGCTCAGGGTTATCAGTGCAGGAACACAGAGCAGAGCAGGGTTTACCTGCTAATAAGCCGCTCACTTGCAGATTCTATCAACTCCCAACACACAGTGAAAGCCTTACAGTGCTTTGAAAATATAGCTGTCACTGCCTATTAGCTTCACGAGATCTTGGTAGAGACAGGCAAGGCAGCTCTTGCAAAACATCTGACAGCACCAACCTTTTTTGCTATAAAGAAATGTGCTGTCTTAAAAAAAGAAAAAAAAATCAAACGAGCAACGCCATCATGAAGATTTAAAAACTAATCCTTATGAAATGCTTCCAGTTATTGAAATAGAAAGCACAAATACATTTTAATATGCATATTGGCGAGCAATAATTCTCACTATAATGTAATAAGGCAAGAATATGTGGATGGAAAATTTTAAAAGTTGCATCTATCCATAGTATTTCTTGCCCAGCTTTGTGAACTTTGCAGACTTTCTGTTCAGGTCCATAAGAACTTGGCCTGGTCAGCCAACCAAACAGCATGTCCTGCTCTTTGGGAGCTTTCCCACAGATGAAATAAATACTTTCAGGCTGGAAATTTTCTCTGCGTTTACAGAAGCCGCATCCAAGCCCATAGCCAAGGTCTGAGGCTGTGACCGTGGACCTGGGCTGTCCTGCACAGGTTTAATTCCAGTGGTCAAGCCCCAACGCTGCTGGAGTTTTGGACACAGGGTCTGGCAAAGTGCACGATAAGGGAGAGAAGGACCCACCACAGTCCCGACTGCAAACACTTGTTATCTGCAGCTCCATCTTTAAAGCTTCCAAAATTAAGCTCCTCGTTAAAGGATGGGAAACATGCACTATGAATTTTTACATTTATCAAAAGCTACATTGTGAAAAATCCGCCTTATTTCAGTGCTATATTTATGTACAGGCATCAGTCCATCCTGAATGGAGAAAGGGGGAGGGTGGGAATTTATCTTACATAAATCCCCAATGTGTCCTGTCTAATATTTATAGCCAGTGCAGAATGACTTTTCTTCTGGCTGCAGAAATAAAACTGTCAGCTGAGAAGATAGCCTTCTTATTTTATCAGTTTCTAGCTTGATTTCAAATAGAGACAAAAGGCACAATAAAATATTTTCCATTGATCCCCGAGATGCAATCAAAGCCTGCAAAAAGCTGAGGGTGGCTGTTCTGCCGACGGAGCCCTCGCCCCCATCGCTGAGGAGAAGCAGTGGGCTGAACACACACTCCATTTCCCTGGTTTTCAGCCCAAAGCAGTGGCACAGCCACAATCCCAGGAGCCTTACAGCATCCCTGGGGCAAGTGTGACCTTCCTGGGGCTGCTCCGGTTCAGAAACCAGAGTCCTCGTCACCCCAGGGAGCATCGGGGCTCCCAGACACTCCTGGGAACAGGTGCTGCGTGTTTGGGAGAATGTGGGTTACATCACGAACCTGGGGCCACCCTAAGGGTCCTTTTGCGCTGGTCGGGGGAATGATGGTGCTTTGTGTTCATCAGTGTCTGGTTAAGGAGCCGGCCCCAGCACAAGATGCTCCCCAGTGTTTGTTCACCCTTGCTCCAGGCAAAGGGTTTGCTGATGTAGGGCCCTGGTGTCCACCTCTCCCACAAAGCCAAGTTTCCTCCCAATATACTGAAAATATTGGCTGAATAATCAGAGGGGAATCCCAGAAAAAGTCTTTACAGGACCCTGAGGCTTGCAGAGCACATCTTGTCTCCATCACCAGAGGAGACGTTTAACCTTAACACACTCGGCTGCCTCCCTATGGCTCCTGGCAACTGTTGGCCCCTCAATCCTTACAGCTTAGAAAATTACCTATGCAAACATCTGAACTCACCTCATAAAGACTGAAACTAAGGCTACAAAAACACGTGTGCAGGGAAATCAGAGTTTTTATAAATCCAGGTCTAAAAATGGCATTTCTATATTAATTAATTCAAAGCAGTTAGAGGAAAATTAATTTATGCAATTAAAAATTATTAGATTAAAAGCAATTCTTTTTAAACCACTGTCCTGTTGTGAATAATCCTGTGCTCTGCTGTGTGATTTCAAAGCTTTCAAAATGAGAAGACTTTTCAAATCACTAGGCTTTATGTAAAGTAAAGGAGTAATTAGATACTAAAAACAATAATTATCTCGACGAGAGACAGAGAAAGCAGGCAAGTGTAAATACACTTCCCAGGGTAAACGCAGCCTCACGAAAGAAATTGTTATGCACAAGCCAAGGCGCGGAGCAGCCGAGCACAGCCCGTGTCAAACCCGCCGCGTGTCTGCACACCAGAGACAGCCCAGACCCTCATCTGTCTCGTTACCGTCTCTGTGATAAAGGTTAATCAAGCACAAAGCAGGAAGCAACACAGGCGCTCTCGGGAATTGCTGTTCAGCTCTGGGTACGAAGCACCCGGGCAGGCAGAGGCTGAAGCGTCCATCTGCCCGGTGGTGTCAAGTCGTGTCGGTTTCTGGGAAGGAATGTGAAACACAGCCAAAAAAATGCGGGTGCTACAGAGGAGAGAAGGAGCAAAGATGCTGCTGGGCGCAGACACTGAGCCCACAGCTGCATATTACTGCGTATTTTGAAACCTTGGCTTGCAGACAATCTCTGCAACCTTATCTCTATAGAAGTTATTTTATTTTTTTTAAAGGGGAAAAAAAGAAGGCTTAAGCCAAGGTAAAAGCCAGGCTTGCACAAATCCCCCACCCCAGGAGCGTGGGAGCCTCGCATGCCCGGCTGAAGGTCAGAAGCAATGACAGCGTCCTTCCTCAGAAGCCACTGTGAAGGCACCCAAACCCCATTTCCATTTCTGTGCCGCTCTGATCTGCGCTCACAGCTGGCATGAAAGGAGCAGCATTTCCCAGAGCAGATGCACTGCTGTTGAAATATCAGCTATCAGCAGGTACCTGAGTTGCCTTAATCCTACCTAAATCCTATATCTATTGCGCCTACCTTTCTGTTAATCTTCTGTCCTATCAAATGGTGAATTTTCCCCAGCACCAGGTGAGACGCGACAGACGGCAGCTTACCGTCCCCCTTCAAGATCCACCATCAAAAGGATTTTTAAGAAAATAAGACATTCAAAGCAAGATAAAAATTGCACATTTTAAAACACAAAACGGGTAAGAAAGCACTTTTGACTGAATTAAATTGTTTTTCACTGTAAAAAAACAAACACCAAGTAATGCTGTGCCACAAACCAAGGCACAGAGCATCACTGGGGATCTGCTCAGGAAGGAAGGGCAGACACAGAGCGGGGACACAGCAGCAGCTTCATCAGCAAATGAACAGAGGTGGGAAACAGCAGGAGTTACGGATTTCAGGAGAAATGGGCTTTTCCAGAGCAAGCCCCCGGAGCCCCGGTGCTGCTCAGCCCTGCAGAGCCACATCCCGCAGACCCCCACCTGCTCCTCAGCACCCTCTGCACAGAGGTCAGGTCCCACCCTAAGCCAACAAATAACTGCACGTAAAAACAGCACCAAATACTTTTGCACTACCATACTTCGATATCAAAGTTAACACCTCCCTGGTAGCGCCTTTCCTACACAGTCTCGTAGCCTGGAGATCCCGTTCCTCCGAGGGAAGGGAAAGCAGACAGTAATTCCAACCCCATGCCAGCACCACCCGCTGCTTCCTGGCCACCCGGGTCCCCACATTTCTGAGACTAACCCAGAAAATGGGACGTTTTTCTCTATGCTGATGCAGATAGCAGCCCAAGACCACCCAGCAGCACAGCCGGGGCTGAGGACAGTGTCACATCCAGCGTCCTGCAAAGGCACTGGAGTGACATTTGTGAAAATACCTGTCTGAAACTCAAATACACAGCATGGAAGGCAGGCAGAGCATCGCTGCGGAGCTGGGCAGAGGAGCAGCACCCCCGGCAGCCACCCCACATCAGTGTTGTGTACGGGTAGGAGACGTGGCTGCCTGGCCCAGCTAACGGGAGGTAATTCATACTGGATCAGTCAAGCATGGAGCTTTAGGAGGGAAAAGGCTGCTGGAGCAGAGAGGCTTTTAGAGGGAGGAGAGCTAAAGGAGCTGAGCACCCTGCACCACACTCCCACACCACGTTTCCCTGAAAGCAGAGTTATTCCAAGCGCTGAAGAGGTCCCCTCAGAAGAACAGATGTACTGTAAAGCAGAGGAAAAGCAGATGTGTCCGAGGTGGTGAAGGACAGCAGGGTGGGAGAAGGCTCAGTTAAATACATGGAGCATCTCTGGACTCTGGGTTGCGATCCAGGATGATGGATGAAGAGAGCAGGCAATGTCCCCACCTTGATCATCACTGGGCATGAATATCAGCCCATATCAGCCAAGTAAACTGGATTTAACTCTGGATTCACAGTTTTCTGTAAAACACCAGTGCCCAACTAGGGCACAGCAGCTAACAGGCATGCAGGAGGTGGAAACATATGAATAAACTCCTGCCTGAAGGACCTGGACCACAGCGGAGAGACTCAGACGTGGCTGAGACCCTGCCAGTCCCAACATGGACAAGAGAAACACAGAAACCCAGGGAGAGATGTCCCTGTCCCCAAGTCTGTGTGGGCACATCTGCCTGCACATCCTCTCTGGGGAAGGGCAGAGGCCCCACAGACAGAGGGATGCAGCAAACCAGCGTGCCTGGGGGAACCAGCATCCCAGCTGCACCGGGACCCCGGTGATGAGCCCCACGTTGTGGTTCAGGCTGCACTCTGGACAATGTCACTGCGTATGCAGATGTCACCATAAAGGTGTCACCATAAAGGTGGCTGGACCAAGGAGCAGCCAAGTAGTCTCACCTTTTTTGACAACCAGCTTTCAGATGACTCATCCCCCCGCTCAGGTTTGCTGCTGGTGGCTCACCCCCCCCGGCTGGTGTCCCCAGCACACAGCAGCTCTTGCCAGAAACCCCTGTCCCACAGCAAGAGCAGCAGGTTGTCCCACGGCAGAGTCCTCTGTGCCCATGAGCCAGGCTCCAGCCTTCCACCGCTTCACCTTGGAGAGAAACTGCTGAGCGAAACAGCTTCAAGGCCAATTCACACAGATCATGGTGCTGGGCTAGAGGTTGAAATAACGTTTAGATTGAAAAAAAAAAGAGAGACCTGTTCAGTTTAAGAAAAAGGGAGGAAAGAACTGGACAGAAAGACTGACCACTGTGATAACAGACAATATTGCGACACATATCTGTGAGCTAAGCACACGGTGTTTCTGTCCCTGCAAGTCAGAGTGAGATGAGGCATCCGAGAGTGACCCCCTGACAGCAGCGGTTGGACACGGGCCAGGTCGGAGGAGCCACAATCCCTGAGCACCTGCACCCGCGGGCACGGGGGGGACAGGCGGTGCAGGACAGACCCGGCATGAGGGGAATGCGGTCACACTTACAGCCTTGGGCTTGAAGGGTGGCTGGATCTCCTTGCGCTCCAGCTTGTCCCAGTCAATGTAGCGGAAGAACGCGTGCTCCTTGATGTCCCGCTCCCCCTCGGGGCCACAGCCCAGGCGCTTGGCAGGGTGCTTGGTCATCAGCTGGGTGGGGATGAAGAGAAGAAACTGTCACAGAGTGGCCAACTGCGTCCCAAAATGTCTATTGTGCCCCACAGTGCCCAGACCTTCCCCCAAGGGCTCCCACCTTGAGAAGCAGGAGCAGCTCCGGGACAGAGAGGTTGGCAGTGCCTTACAATAGCAGAGTAAGCAGATCGCAGGTACATGAGCACTGGGAGGGATGACCACATCCCCTTTTCTTCTAGGAATGAAATTGGTTCACCAAGAAATAATTGCAGTGTCCCCAGGTGCATGGGGGAGCAGGGTGTGTGCAAAGCTCCTGAGCAGCCCCTCTGCTGCAGAGCAAACTGCTCAGCATCTGCACAGCTCATTTCAAAGGCCGCTGCCCGTTTGGGATGAACAACCTGTCCTCAGAAACTTTCATCAGCCCTAGAAGCACAAGCTCCAATTCTCCAGAGCCACAGCAGCACAGATGAGAAGCGTATTTCTAATGAAAGAGTCAATTTGGAGGAAAAAAGCACGAACAGTCCACTAATGTTGTTTATCAGCTACACTTCTCCTTTTCACTGGCTCAATAAGAAATGTGAAATGGGCCATGGGAATTGGGGGCGGCTGTACAAACATTAATATCCTGGGGTCATTGTTCGAGCTGTGTTCGGAGATCAGGTGGAGATTCCAGAGATTTGTAAGATGTCGATAAGCAAAGAGAATACGAGCCATGCAGCTGCAACAAAAGCACTGCTTTATTAAAAGCAGGGCAGCTAAACTGATCCCAGAGGTGCTGGGAACTGTTCCGCAAACACCCACCCCCCAAACTGGAGTGTGGTGGTTAAACCCCCGGCTTCCTCTGCACAACACAAATGCACAGCAAGCTCAGAGCAGCTCAGCTGGCTAATGAATCGTAATAGATTTTCTACTTCATGTACCTGCCTGTAAAGCTGAACAGAGCTGTACTACAGTGCAGTTGTTCAATATTTTCAATATATGCATCCAGAAATTAAATTTTCTTGGTTTTTTGTTTGTTAATGCATGTGAGCATGAAGGTGCCATCTGTTATTGATATATAGGACTCCACAAACACGAGATTGATTCTCGCGGCTTACACAGGATAATCATTTAGCTTTGTTTGTATTAAACAGGAACAAGTTGATTTAATCCTCATACTAACGCAGTGAAAACCCTTCAGGCTTCTGCAGATAAAGGAGGATGCTTTAGACCAAATCACCTGTAATGGCACGTCCGACGTTTGGAGCTCAGACACAGGAAAGCCCAAGTCTGGACTCCACTGTTTTGCTAAACTGCAGCTTTATTATTTTATCTCTGGCAGGCAAGTGGACGCTGGGTGTTCACAGGCGCTAAGCAGCTATTACGTGTTTTTCACGCCAGTGGGAATACCACTCAAAATACCTGTAAACTTTACTGTGGAAAACATGCCATTTTATGCCTTTGCCATCAGGCAGAGATGAAAGAGGGAGCTGATCTTCGCAGGCAATCTGTTCACCTGGAAAGGGCTGCACAGGCACAGTCACACCCACCGTATGGGACAGAAAAAAGCTGGTTTGTGATGTTGGGCTGGACCGAGAGCCCCGAGAACCCAACCAAGAGAGCAAAGCCAAGGCACCTGCACCGTGGAAACATCAGCCCGCGGAACAAACCCGCAGTGACCGCGGAGGAGGGAAACACTCCCTTTGATCTGTTAATTGATGCCACTTGGCGAGTTACGGTGCTGTGTTCTGGGTCACTCGCCAGTTTGCTTCCCAGCCAAGTCTCTCTGATTAACGCCTGTTTCTTGGCTCGAGCCGATCTGTGGCTTTCAGGAGCAAACGCTTTTCATCTCCGAGCTGAGCAACAGGACGTGATGACTGGGGAGCGAAACCACGTGGGAACAACAAAATGGTTTTGGAGAGTGTGGCAGTGGGAGCAGAAGTGCCTGTGATTGCTGGTTCTCTGGACTGACCCACGGCTGGGCTTGCGCCCTCCTGGGAGACAGACCACGTACCAGCACTAACAGCACTAATTCTAGCGCCCATGTGCTTAACTGAGACATACTGCACTGTATTCCAGGGGAAAATGTGCATACTGTGTTTCTAGCTAACTAACAGCTCGTAAGTATTGCACATATTTTTAATTAGACTTTCTGGTGTAGCGGTTTGTGGTGGCAAAGTGTGTCAGGACTTATTGTGCACTTCCCTGAAACAACGGTTGTACAAAGGGAACCACCACTTTGCTGCAGAAAAAAGTACAAGAATTCATGAAGAGCCAAGCTAAATGTCCTCCCATGCAGCTTCACGTTTCCAAAAGTGAGAAAAGCCACCACAGCTACACCCAGCAGATGTTCCAGTCATGGTCTCTTCTTGTCTATTCACAGCATTCACATCTTGACTGATGCAACAGCAAAGCCGACGGTGAGATTCATCCCTGTTCGGGGACCGTGAGACAGTGATGTGCAGCAGCACCAAGCGTCTTCCCTCCCTCCTGCATGGCCAGGAACACCCTGGACTGTCCCCTTATGTCCCGACTGAAACAGCACGAGGAATGAGAGAGGGTGAGGAAGCTTGTGGAAACCGCCACTTCCATCACCAGCACGGTTTCTGAATTAAGGACTTGATTTTACTGCATCCTGGTGAAGGTGAGTGCCAGGTGGGCCAGACAGTGTTCCCTCCCAGTGCCTGTCCCATGGGATACACAAATCCTCCTCTGTGCCACCAGCTCCCAATTCTGGCAACGCTGCAAGAGGCTTTGAAATGCCGCAGTGGGAGCGTTGAGCGCAAGATGTGTCATTTGTAGATAGAAACACTATTTTGAGATTTAGAACATTCAGATATTTTAAATATTAACTATTAAAAGCAAACATTTTTTAAATTCCTACACAAACACATATTTATAGTCCAGCTAGCTGAGTCGAGGATCAGTCTCAAGCAATAACCATGTGCACAATAACATCAGGACCCAGCCTGCCTTTATTCACCTCAACCCAAATTAATTCAGACTGCATTTAAGTCTTGCCTAGGCCCAGTCCACAGGGGGCTCAGGACACTGGGCAATGCAGAGCTTCCCTGCAAATTAAGAGAGATGATAATGGAAACACTGCTCTGAACTAACAGAGACGCCATCAGCATTGAACTTCAGGTGCCCCTGAAGGGCCACTCGTCACAGCTCAATGGAAACCTCTGCAGAACGAAGGCTTTGAATCTCATCTTAGGAAAACCGTTTAGAAATCACACTCATTTTCTCTAAGCATATTTTTCTTTTCAGGCACAGACACACAAAGCTCCCCTGTTGTCACTAAGGTGTAAACGGGCTGTCCAGGCAGATGCCCTGAACTCCCACATTCCACCCAGCGCTCCAGTCTTCTCTTGACCGTCACCTGAGCAGGGCCAGGCCAGCCCTTGTGTCCTCCCTCTCCTGCTCAGCGTGGTGCAACCTCACAGAAAGGATCTAGGTGTTTGTTTTAGTTGGGTTTTGTACATACACAGAGTGTAGCACAAGTTGTGCGTCTGGGAGCAGAGAGGATGGGCACCAGAACACAAACAGGTTTTGCTGGATCCCCCTTGCACTGGAGCCCGCAGCCAGGACCAGGGCAAGGAATCATGGAATCGGGGAACACCAGGCTGGAAGGGACCATTAGGAACAGCTGGTCCAACCCTTCTTGGCAAAGCACGGTGCTGGCCCAGCACCGTGTTCAGCTGCATTTTAAAAGTGTCTGATGTTGTGGAATCTACCACTTCCCTGGGGAGATCATTGCGATGGTCAGGAGCAGCTGGGACCCCTGTGCCCACTGCCTGCCCCTCTCCCTCCTCCCAGACCTGAAGAGCAGCCCTTACCCCTTTGCAGATCGCCACAGCCTCCTTGGACATGGACTTGGGGTAGGCTACGTTGTGCTCCATGATGGACTGGAACAGCTCGTCTTCGTCTTCTCCTTCAAAGGGAGCCTGGAACAAAACAAACAGACATTCAGGACGTTCATGGCATTTCTGGAGCTTTGAGCTTCCTTTGCTACTGTAAATCACCCCCAGCCACGGAACCACCCCCCCAGCAGTGACCCGTGTCTCAGCATCGCAGTCCTGGGGCTGCATCCGAGGTGGTATCTCAGCCCCAAAGGCACGAGCCCCACCAGCAACCAAACAAATCATATGGCAGCACATGCTCACCGGGGAACTCAACACAATCCCACAGGAGTCAATTAAAATTAAATTACCTGGCCAGCTAACATTTCATAGAGCAGGACTCCAAACGCCCACCAATCCACGGACTTCCCGTAGGGCTGATAAGCAATTATCTGAAACCAACACAAACAGCAGGATTACACTCCCATTTTGAACCTGTTGGCACAATGCAAACTAATTTCAAGCTGTAATCCAGGCCAAAAGGACAAGGTTATTTACTGAGACACCAGTCCCTGAACAGTGAGAAATAGTAATTATAAACAGAACACACAACAGGCAAAGAATTCAGTAACTTTAAAAAATCATCAGCCCTCAAATGTGCACTAAATATTGGAAAAAAAACCTCAAATATTCACTGTGATTTGAGACAGACTCATTTTGATTCAGATGAAAGTTCAGCATATTTGTTGGGCTCTTTCCGATTTGTCAGCAGCCGTCCTTGCTCATCCCGATGTACTTCAGGAATATTTTTCCACTGACTTCAGTGCAGTTGGTTTGAAACAGCAACACAGAATTAGTCTCTCTGTGGATGATACGTGGTCCTTTAAAACAGACTTACAGCATATGGGTAGTCAAAACCCTCTGCCTTTCAGGTTGCCAGTTTGCTTTCCATTATTTATTGCAGAACATCCCTCACAAAATATCCTAATAACCAATGGCCCTACCTCTACCTGAGCAATGTGGTGGTTTTGGAGTTGAAATGAATATTGATATAACTTCAGCATTTGGCTGTTGTTTTGTTCGTTTGTTTGTTTAATTTAAAAATATCAAAATTTACTTTGGATAAGACATCAAATTGTGATTTTTTTTCTTTTTTTTGTGTTTCCCTGTGATTTACTTTGCAAACTATGAAATACCCTAAATTTCATAATGTACAGCCCTGCAGCAAAGCCAGCCTCGCTGTGTGTGCTGGTGCTTTGGGTGCCCACAGCCGAGCCCGGTGAGGAGGTTGGTCCCCATGAGCCAGACCCCGCAGGACAAGAGCAGCACCCGGGCTGGTGGGAGCGGTGACAGCCCCAGTCAGGACCCGTCCTGCTCTGAGGGTCTCTCGAGCCCTGCTGACTCGCTGCATTGCTGCTGCTGCTGCCGGGCAACACTTCAGTGCTGGTGATTTGAGAGGCTTTGCCATCTGTTACTTAACGCAAAACAATCACACAATTTATTCACCCTAATTACAGAATTCTATTCTGCAAAGATTCCTACACTCAAGTGCGGATGCAAATCGTATGTTAATCACAGAACATCCACAGCAACCGGCAGCCCAGCCCCTGGGGTCTCGTCCATGCCCTGCTCCAGCACGGCAGCACCTGCAGCCCCGGGACTCCCCATGTTCAGCCGTCCTGGCCCTTGCAGATGACACTGTGGTATCCAGCGAGACCCCACCAGGAGGTACGTCAAGGTGTGCGTCAGGCGCCACCACTCCGCCTGAGAAGAGATGAGTTCCATCCTGCGAAAGCATCATCACCGAGGCATGATTAAAGAACAAGACCAACGCCGTTCTCCTCTTCTGTCCTGGTCCTGGCACAGCCACGCGTCCGAACGCAGTGACAGGGCCTGGGAGCCTTTGCAGCACTCTGGGGTCAGGCCTGAGATCAAACGTCGAGCTTCAGCTCTGAAATTCCTCAGCCAAGTGCACTCGAGGTTCCTCCCACTTGTTTTTTAGATGACTTACAAGTGCTCTGGGCAATGGAGGTGTGAACAGTTCACACTGTAAAGGCTTTTAAAAGAAAACAGTACTCAGAAGAGATCCTCACAGAAGAGCTGTCTGCAAATGGAAGTCCCCGACTGCACGTCAGGGAAGGTCAAAGCCCAACAACTGAAGAGCACGTTTTGTTCAGAGATTAAACACGTGGGGTCATTAGTGCTCTGTACCTGTCACCTTGGCACTCAGAGCCATATCTTAGATTAGAAAAAGTCCTAAAAATGGGTTGAGCAAACCATAGGACATTTTTACCCTGAAGACATGTTGGCTTGAGAACACTGCAGCTTGCACCGGGAGGATGCCTGGTCCAGCTTCGTGCAGGGACCCGGCTCCACTGAGGGCTTGGCCGCCCAGCAGGAGCCCATGCTGGGACCATACACCCCCTTGTGCTATTTGCAAAGTAGGGGATGTGTATATTCAGTCTTCCGAGACCCACTGGTAACAAGCTTTAACACCACTCCAGGGTATCATAGTGATTTGCACCCTAATTTCCCATCTTCTGTTTTTCTTTTGGAAAAAAAAATAGAGCAAGCAGAAGACAATAAGAGTTTGAGTGATAATGCTCAGGCAAATACCAAGAGAACTGGTCATTCAGCCTTCTTTGAAAGAGTATTAATCACACACAGCAACTGAGCTCTGTACCAACAGGACATGAGTAGTAATCTTGGTATGTTGAGGATATGCAATACGCATTTGAACAAGTAATTAAAAATCTCTCTGGTTGCAGCAAAACACAATGTAGTTCAGCATATTAGCACACCTAACTATGTCCTAGCAAAAGAATCTGTTTCTCTAAAATATTTAAATGAATAAATGTTAATCTCATCTTTGAAAATTCAGCAGTGAGAAGATTCTAGAGGGGTACTCTTACGTTAAGGGCATTTGGGAATAATTACCTACCTGAATTTCACAAGTCTGACATTAAATTGCACCCATACAGCACTGCATCTAAGTGTCATAGTGACTCTGTCACATAAGTAATAACCAAATGCAAAGTAATTTTGGAGTGATCTAGGGTTGCAGACAGGGAGCCTCTCCTCAGCAGACACACAGCCCTTTGCTGCAGGTAGCAAGCTGGCAAGATCTAAAGATTTCTCCTTCACATGGAAATACTACCCACTAATAATTCAATTTTTCCCCAATGGTCACACTGTGCTGGAAGCAGCTCAGCCATGGTGAGGGGCAAAGCCAGGCTCCTGAGCTCAGCTTTTCCAGGAGGAAGGATTCTTGCGAGATCTGAGCACACTGAGGATCAGACAGGGATGTGAATGCCAGAGGCACAGAGGTGGGAAATATCCAGAGAGCAAAAACATGCTGCAGGGAGAGCAGCCCAAGGGGTTTCTGTGCGGGGCAGCAGCAGCAGGACGTGCAGCAGCAGATCCAGCACTGCTGGAGCCTTTGTGGGGATGGACAGTGCCAAAGGGATGAACCTTACAGGACAACAGTGAATTAATTGATGTCCTTGTTTCTCTCAGGAAGCCACCCAAAGCCATCCCACGGAAAAGAGCACCAGATGGGCTGAAACCCGTACGGAGCATCTCCTGCCGCCCTCCAGCTCCTACCTCGGGGGCGATGTAGTCCGGGGTGCCACAGAAGGTCTTGGTGGTGACCCCGTCCCAGATGTTCTCCTTGCACATGCCGAAGTCTGCGATCTTTATGTGCCCCTCACTGTCCAGCATCACGTTGTCCAGCTTTAGGTCTCTACAAAGAGACAAAAAAACAATGACACAAAAGACCACAGGCGAAGCCATCCAGCAAAGACACAACATTTCTGACTCCAGGTGCTCTCCAGTGAGTGAGCTCTGGATTCGTCTCACACCTAGACCCTTTGTTGGATGTTTGGGGAAATGAATAAAAACAAGTCAGAGATCTGTTGGGATGAAGTGTTCACAGTATCACACAGTTCACTTTCAGCCCACAGGAACACCATGCTGGGCAAATCGCTTTTAAGTGCATGATGGAAAACACTCTCCTCTAGCAGGGAGATAGATTTAATAGATTTTTGGTTTTGTACCTGTGAAAATCAAAGTGTACTTAAAGCTCAGCAGCAATGAAGAAGTACCTACTCAGCAGAAGTCCCTGCACCACGTATGCTATGCTCCCCCGAAAATACAAATCAGCGCGTTCCTCTCTGATCCTCGTGGGCAGAACGCGTTAGCTGTGCCCACCCTGCAGGAGCTTTGCTCTTTAGCACAAACTGCAGAGGCAGTTTCAGCTGCCGAGCTCCTGATCTGGCCCCAGCCCTGACAGCCTCTCCAGAGGTGGATGCTCCAGCCTGCAGGGCAGTTTTGCAGCAAACGTTCAGTATTTCAGGTGCAATTTATACATTCACAGCCACCTAATTAC
This sequence comes from Patagioenas fasciata, assembly GCF_037038585.1. NCBI lineage: Eukaryota > Metazoa > Chordata > Aves > Columbiformes > Columbidae > Patagioenas > Patagioenas fasciata. The sequence goes on from NC_092534.1 coordinate 11,120,725, forward strand.
CAACACAGTTCTATCGTCTGGGCCATTCCTGGCTTATTTATGTTCTACACAGTAAAGCACTACACAGAGGCCTCCATTTCAATATTGGAGCATGTCTGCAAGATTTCCCTTGCCCAGAGTGACACTAAGGGACAAAGGAGGTGACAGAGCGGCACAGTGGTGCACATTGTGTCCTGGGGAGACTGTTCTCAGGGACCCCCGAGGGGCTGCATGAGGCTTCGCTTTGTTTAAGCAAGAGCCCCATAAAGACAACAGCACAATTTAGAACTTCTGGCTTTTCTTTAAGAGTGTTTTTCCCATTTATTGTGTCAGTGCTTAGAATCCTGAGAGGCCAAAGGCAGACGGACACAAGCCTGGGTTTGGATGCGGAGGAAGGAAGGAAGAAGGGGCACTGGGGACCGGCAGCCCTAGAATGTCTCTGTAGTGGCTGATAGCAAAACACATCCCTCATGTCAGGTTTGCTCCACTTCTTTCATCTTCAGAACACTCTTCAGCATCTCATAACTTCAGTAGCACAGCTGGCATTTCTTTTTGCAGAGCAGTTAATGGTATCTGACACTCATTAGGATGCTCTGCTCTACCCTGGGAACGCTCCCAAGCAGGGAACTGCAGCAGTGCACGAGTTTCAGTGCTTAACACGCAGCCTCAGAGCGCGGTCTGGCACCTGGAGCTCACTCTGGGTGTTAAAATCGTATTGGGAATGGAAAAGAAGTTTTAGTGTCTGAACCAGAAGGGACAGGCTTGCACTGCAGATCTCAGAATAAGCGATTCATAAGCACTTATTCTGGTGTTAATGGCAAGAAAATAGTGCCCTGCAGCAAAATACATGGCTCAGAATTGGTCCATGCTGCCAGGGAGTATCTGTCGTATGGAGAGAAACGTGTGAAACAGAGGCAAGAGAGGAACCAAAGCTGCCTTCCTGTAAAACAGGGACAAAGACAAGAACCTCCTCAAAACCCAGCAACACCACAAGTGTCCCAGCCCTGTTTCGCACGCGGTGGCAGCTGTCAGAGCCCATCATGGCACCAGCAGTGCCTGGTGGCGGCACCGCAGGGATGCAGGAGTCCCCCCATCACCTGGGCTGGGTGCTCGGGGAAGAGAGGAAGGAGGAACTTGCTCACCTACCGATAAATGATGCCTTTGCTCTGCAGGAAGAAGAGGCCGATGGCTATTTCTGCTGCATAGAATCTGAAATGAAAGATTTAAGAGGAAGACTGATAATTAAAGGAGATGAATCAAAATGAAAACCTTTCAAATCTAATCGCACTAGATGTAACACGCTGGGTATACATGACCAAGGGATAAAGACAGCCACAATATAAAAATACCAGACAAGCATCACAGGAGAATGACACAACCCGCCCTGTGCTCGTATTGGGCAGGGATGCGATCGGGATGCTGTGGGCTAGCAGGGGCTGTCACTTCTGCTTACACAAATTCTCATTAAGTGAGCACCAGGATCTATGGCTGTTCGTTACTGTGTGCTGGCAACACAGCTGGAAAGTTATCTGTCATCTCGGGGAGGCTGAGGAGATAACATGCACTGCCACAGCTTTCTTTAAAGAATATCCTGGGACTGTGCCAGAGTGCAAAACACCGATTCAAACCCATCCAAGGCTCTCCTCACTGTTTGTGATTTTTATTTAAGCATATAAAGGCAGTTCTTGCTGTGCTTCCTTTTCTCTCCCTTCCTGCCCAGGATTGCACCACAAAAGCCTGTGCCTTGGACTGTATTTCCAGCTACATGACACAGGTACATCAAATACCTACCCTGAAGGAGCCAAACTGGGGCTACGGAACTTACACAGCATGTGGCTCTTTAAACCTCCCAACCTGCTGGATCTGGTACATTAAGTCCCCACCATTCACGTATTCCATCACAAAATACAAGCGATCCTACAGGGGAAAAAAAAGCAAACAATTAGCAGCAGAATTATCAGAGCAGGGAATCTGCAGGGGTCAGAAATAAGGGCCAAGGCAACTCACAGCTCCAGTCTGGATTTTTCATGGCAATATAACTATCACCACTGCCCTCCCCATGGGGTGCAGGTGGAGCTCACGTTCATAAGACAGATCTACTCCTTTTCCAACACTCTGGAGCTCTGGATTTACAATCTGCACCTTAGCAGATGGATCTGATGGAGAAGGCAAGTCAAGGAAGTCCTAAAAGAGAAGTTCTCCACTTCCCACTAATAAATTTGCTCTCCTCCTCCACCGACACCACTCTGCAGGGTGTTGATCAGACAGCTCCGTGCTGGTGTTTTCCCAGGAACCGCACGGCTTTGGTTCAGAGCTGCACAGGAGATGTGGGACCAGCTCGCGCACACTGGCAGGGACCACGATGCTTTGGCCAAGGGCTGGCAGGGACATACGACATCCCCATCTCATACGACATCCCCATCTCTCGCCTCCCCTGGGAGCTGCCTGTGTCACGGCCCGGGGACACAGCTCTGCAGGGGACCCTGCAGCCCCTGCCGGGATGGGGACACAGGAGGGGGCTGCAGAGCCTCCTTCTCCCAGCAGCCACAGCACATCCCCTCTCCTTGCTCCTCCCAGCCCGGTCTGAGGGTACACTTAATGTTCACACACAGCTAATTAACGGTTAAGAGTAGAACAAACAGGTCAATCCCTGGCTTTGAATCAAATAAAATACCTGCTAGTAGGTGTGATCACAGCCACCTATAAGAACACGCTGACTTGGCTGCTAACGTGTAATACGCACTGTTTCCATTAATTAAGACTCCCCAGATTAACGCACCCCTCCTCTCCCACGGCATGGCAGTCACTCAGGTGCAGATCTGCAAGATGCCCCAGGAAGGTTCCAGAGCCACAAGCACCATCCCCAGGGAAGCCCAGGTGTGCGTAGGGCTCGCACCGTGCTGCAGCGCCCATGGAGAGCTGGACACAGCACAGCATCTGCATTCACTGCTTCTGATAGTCCTGCTGGATGTAAGCCCAGTCCTCTAAACATTGCTAGAAATTTGAGAAAGTGTGGGCCACGATCAACCCCAAGGAGAGCAACACCATGAGAAACAAGACTCGACTATTCCCACAAAACTCAGCACCGGGGATCAATAAAACCAAAGCAGCTGGATCTCATCGTGCCCAGCACGGCCGGAGCTCCAGCATGAGCCCTGCGGGGCCAGGGAGGAAGAGGGGACCTGGGCAAGTGGGAGCTCCACGCCAGCAACACCGCCCTCCTGAGAACCCAGGAAATGCCACTTCCCTCCCATGTTTCACAGCTCTGCTTTTTAATGGGAAACGGCTGTGAAGAACATCTTGCAAGACTGCCAAAACCACCTGCCTAAACACTGGCAGGATATTTCTCAGGGAGGAAAAGCTGCAGATGCAGGTGTGTGGGATGGGACCCAGGCTGCCTGCAGGTGGATCGGCCTTGCCAGCAGCTGTCGTGCTGCAACCTGCCAGAGCTTCAGGTGTGCTGTATTGCATAATAATTCATAATATCTCCCATTTTTCATTTCCTCCTTAAATAAACCTTGCCCTGTTTTAAAGACAGTAAGGACAAGGTGCCCAGAAGATATGTCAATGCGAGCATTATCATAATAAGGGCTATAGAGTGACCGAGTATCAGCTCCTTCATCCCTGTGATACATAGCCCAGCCCCATAGCAGGGTGGCCCCAAAGGTGATTAAACCCAGTACCCGACAGGCAATCAGGCTGTGCTAAAACATGTCGCACTGATGGGGCAGAAAACAGATGTCGGCTTATCAGATGATGGAGAATTTCAGAGTGTTCCCTCTGCACACACGGCCTCTGCCAAGGCGTCACTCCCGTTTGGCAGCAAGGGACAGGCCACCAAAGTCACCTTCAGCAGCCACTGCCACAGCACTCAGCCTATGACAGTCACTGGAAAGCAAAGCAGGATTGTGCTCATTTGCAGCTGCTTCCTAAATATATCGAGCAACTTCAAGAAGGAAGAATATTGAAGAGATGGTCTCTTGAAACAGGCAGCTGAGCTCTAAAAGCAGGATCTGAGCTTTCCTCAGCTGGGCGGAGGAGAGAATATACTGGTGCTTCAGAGGGAAAAACAAACCATCATGAATAAAGCAGCCAGATGGCTGGAAAAGAGGGATGGGTACGGAAAGCTGTCCTGGATCTTGTCTATGGCAGAGAAGGACGGGGGCTGGCCAGGTCTGGAGCACCTGAACTCCCTGAGCAGCAGCAAGTGTCAGACAGGTAAATCCCCACTGTCAGAGTGTGCAGGGGCTGCTGATCCCCTTGGGCAGTCAGGACCAGCTCCTGGGGCTCCCCAGTCCTGTCGCCTTCTAATTACCCACTCGTTTGGCCCATCCCTTGCCTGGCTCCGGGCTGTGAACGAGAGTCAGAGCCAGGACAAACAGCCAAGTCCCCATCTGCCTGTTATTTGCCATTTCTCAGTGTCACCAATGCTGCTGAGCCCTTTGCTGTGGATCCCTGGAGGGGAGGGGGGTCGTCAGCGAAGGCATAGCTCACCCAGGGACACTCGGGGACAGCCAGGGACCCATCGAGGACACCCAGCTCACCTGGGGACACCCAGCTCTCCCCCCCATTCCTGGACTCAGAGCCAGGACCTTTTCACAGCTGAGCACCCCGAGATCCCTCAGGGCCCAGCATGGGGCTTCTCTCGCCCTTCAGACCCACACAGGAGCTCTCTCGTTGCTCGTCTTCACTTTTTCTTTAAAATGCAGATTTCCAGCTTTTCTCTCTCCCACCAGTCACTGAACCAACAGCCCCGGCTGAGACGCGCTCCGGACTGTGCTCCCAGAAATCAAAGTGTTTTGTGCCAGCATTTGATAATACACCCTGCTATACATTTTGATTACATTACAAATACAATTACTATTAAGCTACTATAGGTCTGCCAGGAATAATCCTGCGCTGACTCACTTCAGATGCCGGAGAGATGCTGTGAGAAATAGCTTCTCCTGCCACATTTTGATTACTGTGCTGCAAAGCCGGTCCACAGGCTTTGAATACACTGAATGTGTTTGGTAAACGAAATTTCTGGGATAATATTAAAATGTAATCCTCCTGGATAGCATTGTCATCTTTCTAAAGGACTCTGCTGATTCCCGCTCCCCGTTCCTGCTGACACGTACCTGGACACTGTCACTCACAGGCTGCTCGGCAGTGGGACAGAGATCGCTTTCCAGGTCCCCTGTCACTTTCCGCACTGCCCCTCTCTGCTTCTGATTTGTACAAACTCAATCACACGCCTACTTCAAACTGAATTTCCTGCGGTCTGTATTAGGTTTCACCCTCTTCTCCAGTTTTCGATCACAAAAATGAATCCCAAGACAAAGCACAACACTTTGCTATCGGATCACAACAGACATCGCGGGCTGGGGTCGGGGTCACCTGAGGGGCTGGGAAGTCGTATCTAATGCCACCAACAGCTGCCTGATGACAAAATCTCAGGGGTGCAGATATTGTACATGATCATCTCAAGTTTAACATACACGCTTTGTTTATGGAGGCACTTTTGTGAGCAAATTGGACAAGTTGCGAGGTTGCCAAGGCAGAAAATACACAGCTGCTTTTTCAAGTGTAGTGATGCACATCCAGAAAAGAAACACAAATAAAAGCAAAGGTGTGTTTTGGAAAAGCTAAAATATGTGACCAGGGTGGAATTCCCTACAGCTCTGCCCACACAGGAGCTCTGCAGCCACCCAGACAGACACTGGCCCCAGATAACTGGTGACACTGGGACTCACCAGTGAAGCCAAGTGACTCAGACCTGGTCAGATGCCCTGGCTTGGTGTCCAGGGCTCTGCGCAGGTCCGGCCGCGGCACCAGCACTCACCATGGTCTGGAAGCAGGAGTGGAGCTGGGTCAGGAACGGCGGCTTCCCAGAGAGAGCCAGCACACGTTTTTCCACCATCGTGCACTCTACGTCGTCGTCCTGGATAACGACGTCCTTCTTCAAGATCTTAACGGCGTAGAGCTCGTCTGTGCCCTTCCTCTCTGCCAGCATCACCTGCACCAGGGAGGGGACACATGTGGGATAAGGAAAAGGCGGATCTGTGATGCTTCTAGCTTGTCATGGCAAAACAAATTTAGAAGTTAAAAATAATGGCTTGCTTATTATCCTGTGGCTCCTGCTAGAATAACCCTGAAAAGAGATGCAGGTGTCAAATGATGAAGAAAGCTACCAGTGTTTTTTCCAGAAATATTTAGGAACTTGAAGTCTAACAAGTAATGCAACTGACTCCCTGCCACCGTGTCACCTCAAGGAGGCCAGTCCAAGGGGTTTGCTGATCTGTGAGCCACAGCTCGCCCTTCATCACCCTTCATACCCAGCTGGGTCATGGTTCAGCACCCTCAGGTTCAACCAGCATCAGGGGAAGGAGCTTGAACACATGAGTCCATCAAATTATGAAGTGGTAAAAGCTTCAACTGGAAAAGAGTTAGTATATAGCCAAGAGCAAGGAAAAACCAGCAAGATTTTCTCTGTCTCGCAGACCTTCCACAACACACACAGTGACCAAAACCCAGTTATATGCGGGGCTGTCACCCAACCAAAGCCCCTCTCCTCCAGAAGAATCCAGCCAGCCTCTCATTTCAAACGAGTTTTACCCATCTGCAGGTTTATTTATTTCAATAAATGGGATGCACTGCTTCTGCTGGTGCAAATTGCCCTCATTAATCACATTAGCCCCAGTGAGGATTCCCAAACCGCTCCACCACGCTCCATCAGCGTAAGCTGCTCCTCGGTCTGCCAGCACATAAACCGGCTCTGAAAGCACACACTGCTCCCCATGCTCCCTCCTCACACTCTCTCATCACTTTAGATGCGAGTACTCGGTGGAAATGAATTGCTTTCCATTTGAAAGCATCTGCAGAAATCCTCCAGCCACATCATGAACCAGAGTTCGGATGTGTTGAAAATAAATTATGAAAAGTCAACATCAATCAGGTGGAACTGAAATGCATTTCAGGCTGTGGCAGATGGGCAGAGGGTCTCACAGATGACTCCGGAGACACAAAGGACAGGGGGACTGACCCTCTTGTCAGCCCCAGGCAGATGACACAGGGCTGGAGCCCCATGCTCCCTGCTGTAATGTGCCCAGCTGCCCCATGGAGCCTTGGACTGGGGACAAGGCAGGGGACAAAACCCAGGGACTGGGGACAAGGCAGGAGACACAGCCCAGGGACTGGGACAAGGCATGGGACGCAGCCCAGGGACCGGGACAAGGCAGGGGACACAGCCAAGGACTAGGGACAAGGCAGGGGACACAGGACTGAGGTCTTCAGTGCCCAACCGCTTGTTAGAGTAAAAATAACTGTCCAACGGGCAGAGCGCTCTGTGCCAGCACGTGGCTCTGGCTCGCTCCAGCGCGTGGCTGTGGCCCCGCAGAGCCTGGCTGTCCTTGTCACAGTCAGGATGAGCCGGGATTTGTGCCGGGGCTCCTCAGCGCCAAGCGCTTTGGCAACACAGTGACAGTGACATTTCCATCCGTGGGGCCAGGGCTGCAGCGGCCACACACTGCACTCAGCTGCTGGCAGGGCTACCAAGCAGACTGATGGTGTGGCAGTGACTTCAGGTACTGATTTATTTACTCACTGATGCTGGAAGAGAGTTGAAACCCCACACCCATAGCAGCTCGATGTGCTGCTGCGATGCAGTCCAGCAAGGCACAGGCAGTGAGAGCTTGGCTGGTGCACCATGTTAAATGCAAAAAACTGCTCTAGGGCTTACAGGGACTCTAAATAATTCATGTGGGAGCTTCCCGAGGACATGGCAATCCCCAGCCACAGCTGAGCCAACCAGCCCCCCTTTATTGAAACATAAAAGGCAAAAGGACTTTGCAGCTACTTAGAACTCAGCTGTGCGACACCAACAGTGCGGAGGCCAAGTGTGAGAGGGTGTCTGGGTGAGCACATGGGATGTTGAAAACCCCCGTTACCATATTTCCCTCACATCTGGACTGGCAGAGCGAGCAACTCCAGAAGTGCACGTCGAGACTAATGCCGTAATCACACTGAATTTGCATATGCAGAAGAGATTGCAGGCTCTGGGCTATGGCCAACCCAGAAGATACCTCTGCACTCTGAGGGATGGGCACGAAGTCTGCACAAGCACCAGCAGACAGACTGTTCTCCAAGCAGGAGATGGGGCTGCCCGCAGGTTGCAGGGTGGATGTGACTGTCCCCAGCACTGTCCCTGCCCTGGCAGTGTGGTGCCATCATGGCAGCTCAAGCACAGAGCCACAGCCTGTGCTATGGCACAGAGCAGCTCAGCGCTCCTGGTGTGCGAGCAGTCGGCACAGCGCTGGCACGATGGCATCGCCGCTCCTACGGTGACTGGGGCACAGCCCCGGGAGAAGGACACAGCCACCGACAAGCCAGCTCCAGTGACAGCTGACAGTGAGACAGCGAGTAAATAACAAGATCAGGGCCAGTGCACTGTAAATACAAAAAGGTTCAAAGACACAGAGGAGTCAGTTTGGTGATGCCCTGAGCAAGCTGTGCACAAGGCGTGGGGTGGGACGCGGGAGCGTGTGCCCAAACGCCAGCACGTGCCCGGGGTGCAGCACAGCCCTGCCAGTCGGGGACCACATCTCTGCCCACATGCCAAACGCCACCAGCACTGCTGCCATGGCTCCTGCCAGGAGATTATCACAGGACAGGAAAACACTCTCCCATTGCACTCTAATCCCTAACTGCAGAGGCAAAAGCATCAGCTCCACTCAGAAAAATACCATGAAACCCCCAGAAAAGATTGACAGCCTGATAGCATGACAGATTGATTAGCTGCAAAAATATGAGCAAGCCACAAAATTTCACTTTCCTCTATTTATATTATAGCAAAGCAAACCCCGGGCGGGCTGTGCCAAGCGTTGCCGCCTTCAGTCGGGAACACGTCCCCTGCCTGTGCCAGCCCAGCCCAGATTGTCACTGGTTCCAGCTCTCAGAGATCCACGTGGAGATCTGTGCGGGGATCTGTCTGGTGATCCGCACACCCTGCCTGGCTCCAGCCGAAACCCTTGGTACCTTGGTGCCGATGCAAACCGAACAGGTAGCACAGCATCTCCTGCCCTGTGGCCAGGCACCCTTGGCTGTGCCACCCCACTGTCCCCATGCTCGGGGATGACAGCGATGCCAGGGACAGGAGGGGACGCTTCCCCGGCGAGGTGCAGGCACACGTGAGGCTGATTCTGCATCCAACCGTAGAAACCAACGTGCTGTTTTAATAAGCGCTAATTAGCATATTTATAACATTCTGTTCCAGGGAACAGTTTCTGTCACACATTTTCTTATATAAGCCATGAAGCTGACTGAAGAGTTTGCTAATGTTTCTCAAATTAAAAGAAAGGAGCGGGGGTAGGGAAATACAACTACAGAGTTTCCAGATGCCAAGCACAGACTTCAGAAGGGATTAAATGTTGGGAGGGAGAGAAAAGGGGGCAAAAGCGACATGGAGACTGGGAAATCTGTACATTTCTGCAAGCAGCACGGGCACGGTGCACAGGGCTCCCCTGGCTGCTGAGCCACAGCAGCGGCATAAAAAACCATGGAGAAACAGCAGCATCGCTGGCGAGGGACCGTGGGCTGGTGCTCTGGGTGCTGGAGACCCGCAGGACCTGCCCGTCCTCCCCCTGGCACAGGTGTTTCAGGAGGTCTCTAAGCTCTTCACATCCAGGCAGGGAGGCTGGGACATCCCAGAGCTCAAACACCAGCGGAAAAAGGCTGGGGGGACACGGGTGGCAGCTGGGAAAGGTGGGTTCACCCCTCACGCTCAGCAGGTGATGGGTCAGCATCGCTCCACAGTCTCTCCTCCTCACCTCCGCTACCCGCCCAAGGCATGCGCCCAGAGGCAGAGCAATATTCCCTGTAATGAAGGGAATTCGCTAATCAGAGTGGCATCAGCCCCCCATCACATACAACAGGAGCCACCTGTCTGTGCCGCTCAGCAGCCACCCGAGGAGTGTGATTTCTAATGGAAATCATGACAAACTTGGCAAGACCCCATGAAAATTGAAAGCTCCAAGTCAAATAATTACTAGAAGAAAGAAATTCTGTTACCACTCATAACTGGTCTGGAAATTTAATTAAAATGTTCATGTATACTTGTAATTATTAGAGAATAAAATGGCCTAATAAAAAAGAGTTTTAAAGGCACTGAGTATCTGATTTCTGTGATCTGATCAGACATTTTGGTTCTTTGCCACTGTGACCCAGCAGTCCCACAGTCCAGATGGGAGCCCACAGACTGGGCTCCCATTACCCCGACACCAGTGCTCCTGGCAGAGCAAGGACAGACAGACCACAGCGGAGCAGCCACACGGCTGCAGCTCAGAAACGCTACTAATGTGTTAAACACAGTAATCGCAAAGGTGCATGTTGTACCACACCTTCCCAAAGCTTCCTTTTCCCAGCACCATCAGGAAATTGAAATCCGAAAGTTTCATCCGATCTCTGCTCCCGTTGTTGTCGAATTTAGAAATGGCATTTGTTGTCTTCTCATCCGCAGCCTTGGACCCTGCTCCAATCTTGGCTCTCTGCAAAGGTGGAGATGGGATGGGGAGAAAAGAGAGAAAATTACTGAAAGCGGTGTGGAGAAAGGTCACTGCAAAACCAGCCCCGGCTCCTGAAATCCCACCTTAACCAGTTCTTTCCCAGGTCAAACCTTACCCTGAGCTATGGGAACCTTTTCTGTAAGGGTGACAGGGACGGCCCCAAGAAAGGCACTGGAGATGTTACCAGCCCCAACACATTGCACTGTTTGGCTGGCTCCCAGTTAACCTCTGCAACAGCAACTGGGAACCACCTCTGCCCATCACCCGTGACAGCGGTCCCCGTGTGCCTGGGGAGAGACCCCCACCCATGCTCCAGTTCATCCGAACTATCAAACAGAGGCTAAATGAGGCTCGTCTTCTCAAAGCTAAGCTCTGCCTCTCACCTCATCAGGAAAGGACAGGTGAATATAAATACATTCAGGTAAAATACTGGACTTTTCATCCAGCTCCACCTCTGTTATTATTTGGTATTGAAGAGAACTGCACTCCCGTGCCAGTTCAGGCTGAATGTAGGAAGCTACAAACACATTTTGAACAAACCAGAATAGCAAGCGCTCCTCCCGCATCCCCAAGCAACCGCGCAAGCTGCCGCAATCACAACTGCTTATTAAGGAGCCTCACAAAACCCCCCATTTTTAACCACCAAATCTCATCGGTGGCTCGGCACCCCCTCATTGGGCCGGGGCTATCTAATTTGCCGAACCACAGTTTGTAAAAGCTATCTCACAATTTATTTGGTTTTAATTTTTAGAAGTATGAGACAGTGTAAGGCTTGCACTGAGCTCAGTCTAGCATGAAATTCCATTAACCCGATTCCAGCAGTTCAATTTGGCTGCTGCTCGCAGCTCCTCCAGATAGGAGCTCACAAGTAATCTCCAGCCTTTGCTGCTGCTAATTGGTTCTTGCGAGGTTCTCCGTGCTGCAGAATTCTCCATTCAAGGTCACTTGCAGCACCTCCAAACATCTGAAAAACTCCTGCACTGCAAAATGTAGGGGTGGTCCCCCGGGTTTGCAAACGCCGTTGTTGCTACTGCGGCTCTGCACCGCGGCGGAGGCTGAAACCATCCAACAGCTCCCGGCAGCCGCCAGCAGAGCCACGCACAGCACGGCTGCTTGCAACGGGGAAACGTGCACACGCTGGAAACCAAAGAAAGTCACCTCTCCCCAAATACAAGGGGTTTTCCTCATTGTAATCTTCAACCTTTTGCAATGTCCCCAAAAGAAGGGGATACCCAGCCAGAGCGTTTTACTTCAAATGGGCTCAGGGGACAAACTGCAGCACTGGCACCAATTCAGAGCTGCTCACCGACCCTGGCCAAGGAGGGACCAGCCATGGGGACCCAGCCAGAGCGGGCTCTGCACCCCACAAGCCAGCCCTGCACCGTGGAACTGCCTTCAGCAGTCCTCACCCCCTCGTGTTTCAGAGCTGCCTCCAAAAGAAACGTGTACTTAGCAGCAGGCAAAACAGTCATATTCTGTGAAAGCTTCCTAAGGACTCTATTGCAGCTGAAAAACAATCTTGTCAGATCAGATTTGACACTAAATTAACCTCTGTGAAAACAAGCTGTAATAAAATCCAAGGGCAATATTATGCTTCCATTAAACGACGTCGAAAGCACAGTTCTAATGAGCCCGTAGTCCCACATGCCTGCAGCCCCGGGCTCAGCCGTGGGACCCCGGGAAACACTGACCGATGTTAGGGAAGGCTTCCAGCCCCGAGCACAGCGGAAAAGAGCAACACAAAGCAGGGGAAAGAAGAGGATTTTCATTTGCTTCATCCCAGCAAAAGGGCCAGCTCCTGGCACAGCGTTTCCAGCAGCACCTGGGTGTGAGAGCGACCTTGGGTCCCTCCAGTCACAGCCTTGCACTTGACCTGAACTTGCAGCATCCTGGTGTGTTCATAGGAGATAGGATGAGGATGCAAACACAACATGACTTCCAGGATAGAGTAGGCTCAGCGTGTTGATTGGCCAGGAGAGGGAAAGGTCTTTCCACAAAAGAGCCCAAAATAAGGGTCAAGGAGATGTAAAGATTGTCATTCCCAAGTGAAGCGTCTTAATCTGCTATCAAGTGTCTCTAATATCCATCTCTAAGTGAGTACAAATGTCCTCTAACTTGTTTTTAATACGCTCCTAATGCTCACACAATCTCAAGACCTCTTTAAGGTTTACAACTGAAGTGTGCCAAGTATTGCTCACTAAATTTTTTTGAAAAAGCACTTGACCTTTGTTATCCAACTCCATTTGTCACAGTTAATTTACTACATCTGAATTTATTTAATAGCAGCTGACATTCTCATCTATCAAGCTGTTCCAGCGAGCAGCTGATAAAGAGGGAGCAGAGTTCGGGGGGATGTAGCTCTGGGCTTTTTTCTTGTACTCTCCTGTCCAGCCATGGCTGCTGCGGGCAGGGGGCTGCAGGAATGGCAGCAGCAGGACCCGGCCAAGCACGAGAAGCTGCTCTCGTCCCAGCCTGCAAGCATCCGCGCAGCTCCTGACACCTCGCCCCTTCCAGTTGGGTGTCTGTGCTACGTTAAATCCGCTCGAAATATCAACCTGTCATATGCATCTCTATTGTCCTATTGATTTGCGCTGCCCAGGAACAGGCGGGATCAAGCAGCACTAATGCAGATCGATTGAAGGATTCTTTTCAGTTCTCATTGTCTGAAACGCCGCGACAGCACCTGGCTGCTCTATCACAACCAGGCCCCAGCGCTTTGCTGCCCCTGGGGACAGCGGCACAGCCACCGCTCCGCCGGGCAGGGATTCTGCTCCTTGTGGCACTGACTTGCTCATGAAGGAGGATGTGATGGGGAAGACACGCTGTCTGGAGTGGGTGAGGGGGGATGGATTATCCACGTCATTGGAAACCACGTTTCTGCTCCTCCGAGTTGCCCCTAGGCTCACAGCCCAGCAGCGTTTCTGCCAGTGACGCCTCGGTGCAAAGCGCTGTTGGGGATGGGGACACCCCATGCCAGCCCACCCAACCATCCACCTCCTAAACCCCAGCCCAGACCCCATGCACAAGGCAGGGCACAGAGGCTGCCATGACTTTTTACCGCTAAGAAAGGGCTTCTTTCTGAGATTAGCTACAAATCCAATTATAATAACATCTTCATTTATCTTAGTTAATTATATTAATTCATAATCAGCAGCATGACATAAAAACCAGACAAACAAATCCTATTATATGGCACCTCAGAACAAGATTGGAACTGCTGTACCAACAACACATGCACATGCTGACATCAGGAGCACGGTGATATCAGGTCATCTTGGGACATCCAGGATATTCATCCCACTTCAATTGGAATACAGTGTTTGAAAGACATTAAATGAAGTATCTCCTTATTTAGCTACGCTATACTCACTCTGGCAAACACAAATTGTGAATTATGTAACCCTAACAGGAAGACAGACATTGTCTGAAGCAATGCAAATGAGAGGGGTATGTTTGCTATGCTGCTTGTTTGCAATAAGAAAAAACAACATCATAGAAATGATGGGATTTCAGACTCTTCTTACCCTCAGGAGCAGTGACACGGGATCAATCACACTCTTAGTGGAGCACAAGGCGCCAAGCAAACATTACACTAAACTGCATTGTGCAACATTCTCTGTTGTATTTTCAACCTAAGTGCCAAAGAATCATTTCCATATCTCTCATCTCCTCATCGACCAGAAATGATTGTTCCCTTTCCCTGGTAACCTACTGCCTGCTTCTGCCCCAAAGTCAGACACACACGTGCACAGGGAGGTCACTTCACTTTCAAACCAGAACAGACCACTCCAGAATGGCAACACGGATGGCTCATTCCATGTGCTACAATTAAAAACCATCCTCACAATCCCCCCAGAAAACTGCACACGAATGAGCCCCACACTGCAGCTCCTGGTACAGTTGAATCTTTTTGCCTCATCTTACTCTTCTGCAAACCCCCACAAAGTGAAGCCCTTGGCTCATCTTGCAGCTCCCCATCAAACCACTGGGCAGCTGCTCCTGGTCCCCGCATCCCCTGTGCTGGAGGAGCCGCAGGAATCCATGGTGTGACCAGATCCCTGCTCGAAGCACCTATGGTTGCTCCGGTGTCCTCTGCCCTGGAAGCACCATCCTGGTGTGACACAACCCAGCGAGGCAGGAGCTGCTGCAGGTGCATCACAAACTTCCCACTCCCACATAGGCCTTGTTAATTATTTAACATAACCAAAGCATTGCTGGAAAGCTTCACATCTTCAGGGTGACTTTTTTATGTTAAATGCACCTGAACGACTTACCTTCTGCACACTTTGCTCACAGTTCGTGCCCTGGAGCCAGGCATGCCGCAGAAAGGACTGGGAGGGAGTGCAATATGGGGAGGAGGAGGACTGATGTGCTGCAGCCTTACTCCCCATGATGCTGGAAAAAAGCCCCTGTGCTGAGGGCATGGCAGGTAATAAGGAAAAACCCCGTGTTCCCAAGAAAAATCAATTCACCTCAAATTTCTGCCTCAGTTCCTCGTTTCCTTCTTCTCCCTCAGGAGGGACCGGGACGTTGAAATACTCTCCCTCCTCCTGGCTCAGCAGCTTAAACCTGGAGGGACAGAGCGAGATCCTCGAGTCAGGACGGCAGGCGGGACTGTGAGCAGGACCGTGGGCAGGACCACATCTCCTGCTCCGAAGCACAGCTCTGTCTCCGCTGTACCTGCCTCAGGTGGCCTTTCCCCAGGCTTAGAAGACCTCCCCAAGCCCCACACCCCCAAACACCCCAACTCAGCCAGCTCCCGGACACACCACCAATGCAGGGATGTTTCCAGGATCACACGCTGGAGCGGGACCAGCCCAGAAAGCACATCCACCACCTGCTGCCCTGACACCACAGAGCACTGACGCCTCTTCCAAAACACAAGCCTGACCCAAAATGCCCCAGACAAAGCACACATCTCTTATGATGGCCATGGGCACACGCCTGGGTGAGCTCCGTCCCACCAGGTGCCAAGGGACTCCATGGGGCAAGCACACAGACCCCGTCAGTGCCAGCAACCCTGGGTACAAAGTCAAGATGCTCACCAGAACAAAAAAGAAAAAAGTTTAAGCAGCAATTATCAGAAATCATGGGAACATCATTCCAATCTGGGTTATTTCACACAGCCACAGGCAAAGCCCATCGAGCCCCTCTTGGCCACGCAGGTTGGTATCAGCTGTGTGTTATCTACAGGGGCTGTGCCAAACAGCAACACATTGTTTGCATTATGTAAGGATAGACTCTTCCTTTGAGCTTGTTTTCTCCATTAACTGCAGCTGTTTCAATATGAAATACACATCAGAGCTCCTTCCAGAGCTTATTCTAAATGCTGTAACAAGGAAAACTACTTAGATTTCCACTGACATGAGTTTTAAAAGGCTGGGAAAAGGCTCGAGCTGCGTCAGAACCAGCAGCACATCAACCTCGGTGACACAAACAGATCCTCGGGGTGATGGGGAATTTGGGGGCAGTGCCAGCCCTGCCTGGATGGGGGTTTCCCAGGGAACAGCACCCAGCGCTGTGCAAACAGCCCCTCTGTCATTCCTCCTCCTCCTCTCCATCCCCTGCTTTACATGACACACGCACGGCCTCCACGGGGGCAACGACACAGTCCGGGGTGTTTGGTCAATTCGTGGAATGTAAATTAACACCAGGCAGGTTTTGGTTTCCGAAAGACATATAACATGTATTTTCAATTATGGCATGACATGGAAAGGTAACAGAGCTCTCAGGCATCACTGGCTGGGGAAGAAAAAGAAAAGGGAAATAACGTGGCATGTGTCCTGCTGGGGGAGATAAAATGGAAATGAAGAGACCCATTCAGTGTGGTGTTACAGACCCACTGCGTTCATCTTTCATACGGTAACGAGCAGTGGCAATTACACACTTGGGTAGCATCCCTCCTTTTATTGAGCAGGGCCAGTCCGTGTGCTCCACAGCGCTGCTCCTGCCACAGATCACAATTGGAAGCGTGTCCCCCCCTCACAGCCTTGTTCCCTGCACGCCTCAGGAAACCACGTTGCCAAAGAGATAAGGACTGCTTTTTGCTCATAGTATTTTTAAAACAATTACAACTCTTACCATCCATCAACTCCCATCTTCTGCAGCTCAGAGATCCCAAAGGACAAGGAGCCCATGAAATCGTTCCTGCTGGTCAGGTCCCAGTCCCAGATCTCCACAGACAACCGCCTGTCCTTGTCTGTCTCCTTCAGCTGGCTGGAGCGGAGGAAGGAGAAAGGGACAGGTTGATTGTGGAAGCCATTGCTGTCCCACCCTGCCCCTGCATGGCCATGAGAACACGGGTGCACAATGAAGGGACGGCCTTCACCGACCGCTCAGCTCTCCAATATGTAATTTCCCCAACTGCATCCATTTCAAATGGACAATGTAGAGGTCCTGCCCTGAAACACTCAGCTTTGATCAGGGTCAGGGCAGAGGTTTGAGCATTTCTGAGTCACACTGATAGGACTGAAAACAACCATTTCTCAGCTGAACCAGCTTAATGTCTCTGAATAATTAAATCAGAGCAAATTCAATCACATGAGTTCTTAAGGGTGAGAAAAATAAGTTTACAAGTTTAAACATTTTTCTTGTACTTACAATTTAAATGTCTCATTCCATTCAGGATTCAGGGAGCACTTGATAGTTTTGGTCTTCTGTTTGCTTTCATTTTTGGGGTCAGGGATTAGTTTAAGCTTCACGTAGGGATCTGACAAGCCGTTAGGATCCATAGGAACTAGGTTTTTAGCATCTCTTACTGGAGAGGAGAAAAAGGATTAAATTCAGCATTCAAACTACAAAAGTACCCAACAATTGACAACTTCCCTGTGTGCCAATGGTAAGTGTGAAAACAGTGATTAAACACAGAATTAAAACCGAATTTGTGCAGACACAGACGTTCCATGCGAAACGACATACAGTTATCAACGCAAAGCGAATCCAGCTCTAACGGACGCGGAGGCTGACGGATCAACACCAGAGATTACTCTCACTTTCTGGTAGGATAATTTGTTGTTTGCTCTCAGCTTTAAGCAGTTTAGAGCTGCGATCCAGCAGCGCCAGAGATTCCCCAGCCTGCAGAGACGAGGCAGGAGCCAGAGCTGCATCCTGCCCCCCGGGAAAGGGCAGGAACGACTTCATGGCCAACAGCCCCCAAGGCAGCGACGCGCGTGACCTCACCGCGATGGCTCATGACCTGGACAGGCCGCGTTGCTTTGCTGTGAGGTCACCACAGTCAGGGATGCAGATGCAGCAGTTGCTCAGCATCAGCTTTTACAAAGAGCTTTCCCTGCTCCTGTGCGAGCAGCAGCTTTGCTGTCTGGAAGAGGGGTAGGATTGCAAAGGTCCCATTCCTGGGGCAGCCCCTCCCGCAGGTTGTTAAGGCAGCAGTGGTCTCATTTTCTCAGCGGGGATGAATGCCAGGACCCATGGACCCTCCACTCCAAAATCTGCCATCGTCCCCAGGAACAGTAATGAGGGAGGCTGGGGACACCGGAGAAACCTAAAAGCACTTGTGAGAAGATACCCAAGGAGGATTCTCCCTTCCTGTACCAGACAGCACCAAGGCTGAAAATTTGTTTAAACAGAAAACAGACATCTCAGGATGACAATAAAATATCAGACCCGAGCAGCTTTCAAGCTTCGCCGGTTATTACCGACTTGTTACATATCACACAGGCTGCTCCCCGAGCCACCTGAGCCTCCCTCTGGGGACCCTGCATGGGTACAAACCACGGCGGTGCCAGCAGCACCTGATGGGTGTTACCTGCTTTGTATAACCCCATCCGATAACGAACGTGTAGAACCCCATGAGATAGCGAACCTGCACAGCCCCGTGTCTCCCTCCACCCCTGCTGTGACACAAACAGCACGACTTCATTTCCATGATGTTCTGACAATTATCTTCACGTGCCATTTAATAAGTGATTTTTTTTTTTTAAGTTTGGACAGAAATACCAGCTCTGCACTTCAGAGGACGCACAGAGCTTTCTGTGGCTTAATTTGGACTCTCCGTCAAAATCTTCTGTGGAGAGCTTTGTACCATCCAAGCAGAAAGGCTTGCGATCTGCTGTGTGAAATCTTTAACTAATGAGTTTAATTTCCAAGGGCCCCACCACGGCTCGGCACTGACACAGCCAGAAGGCCTTCCTCTGCCTTGCCCCTTATCAGAGGGAAGAACACGTATTTTCTCATCATCGTTATAAGCCTTTATCTGTGACTTTTTGATAGGACAAAAAGCAATCTTTAGAACCACGTTCTTGAATTATAAACCGCAAAAGCCTATTAGAAAAAAGTCCCACAATAGGTCCTGCCAAGGCACCACCTGACTGGCAACGAGCCCGCAGGGGACACGTCTTCATCGGCTTTGTACACGAGCAGCAGGAATTGCTTTTGCTGTTTGCAGAGGTGGGAAGTGTCCCTGTCCTGTAGTCCCCAGCCCAGAGCACCCCCAGGCACCCCCCAACCCTTGCACAGCTCCATCCTTAACTCCCAGTCGGTCCAACGTCATTGTCACAACTGCAGGGATCTGTCCCCTTCCACAGGCTCCAGCTGCCACCCGAGCAGGGGACAGGGACCCTCTGCCCACACCCCAGGGAATGGTGCTCTCAAGTGTCCAGCTGAGCCTCTTCATACCCCCTGCACCTCTGCTGGGCTTTTACCGCCTTCCATTCCTGGTTTTCAAATCATCATGCAAAGGTATTTTCAATGGCCCTGGCCACCTGCAGCGCAGGGGAATGTCAGTGCCTTGGTGGATGATCCCATCTCCATGCCAAAAGCCAGTTGCTGTGGTACAGAACCAGCTAAACTGGGGTGTCATGGTACTGGGGTGCGAACAGAGCCTGTCCCATCCCCAATCCCACTCCCAGCACTTGGGCAGCACAGTCCCCGCTAGTCACCATCGTTCTTCACCCACCCGGGGGTCTGCACAAATCCCCAGGGGCTCCTCACCCCCCCAGACAGACGGTACCGGTCACGGTGTGAGCAGCTGAATCAGCCCCAGAGCTGGAAGGAGCTGCTGGCACTCAGGACGCAAACCGGACGATGTCCCCTTACAGAGAGGGGACGTGAAATTGTGTCACATTGAACCAGCACTCTGGCTTTGATTCACATTGCACCGTCCAAATGAGCAGCGTAATATCCTCTGGAGACAAATGAATAAGCCTTCATCATTTATCAGGCCATTGTTCACTTCTTTAAGGAACAGCAAAAATAATTCCTGACCCACACAGTCAATCAGTTTATGCCCTGAAGCATAAGATTTGATTACCTCATGTTATTATCTCAGCGTGCAGACCTAGAAATTTCATTAATGGGAATAATTTTATCTATTCATTTTAAGAAAGAGAATGCTTCCTCTTGACCTTAAGTAACTTTCTGACTTTTCAAGCAGAAATCAACAATTAAGTGAAAGAAAAATAAAATCCTCAAGAAGTGTAGTAGTGATGTCTCATGTCGGGAGAAATGTTCTCCTCTCCAACTGTTTATGACATTTCTTTGACAGTTAAATTTGATGTAAAATAGTTTTACATCTATTCCAATGGTTTTGTGCATCGTTAAGAAGTAGTAACATCATTATTAATAGTGATGGGTAAGAATATTACAATCCCATTTAAAGCAGCTGGTCTTAAATCACTTTGGGTACCAAGCCCAGCTATGGCTGAGGAGAAGCCGCCCTGGTTCAGGCTATGGTTAGGACGAGGCACCGGTAAGTTCTGGACATCCTGGGATATGGGGGCGATTTGGGGTGGGCGCAGCCCTCACATTCCCCTCCACACACCGTGGCGCTTGCACATACTGAGGGGACACGTGGGCGATGGCAGGGACATGCAAGTGAGCGCTTGGCATAGGCTGTGGCTCGGCAGCACCTGGCAGGTCCCTTCCCACACACCCACAGCACCATCCCCGCATCACCCACGGCTGCAGAAGCATCCCTGCATCGCCCACAGCAGCATCACTGCAACCCCACGGCTGCAGGAGCATTGCTGCATCCCCCACAGCTGCAGGAGCATCCCCACAGCCCTCATGGCTGGGATGCCATCACTGCCGTGCACTGGGGCTGGCCCAAGCACCCTGGCCAAATAACTCTAATTTTACACCAGTTCCTTCATCCTCTCCCCTCCGAATGTATTTGCAGAACACACTGCCCATGACACAGTGCCCTGGTAAGGCCTTGGCAGCCCAAGACCAGCAGCCAGAGGTGCTCGGCTGAGGGTCTGCAGGGGCAGCAATGCTGTGCAGGGGGGTTTCTGTGCAGAAGAGCCTCTCCTCCACCTGGGGAGCACTGCAGGGAGGTGCCTGGGGACACTGTCCCATTGCCGTGGGAATGAGATGTCACCCACACCATCTTGTAGGGCCAGGGCAGGTAGAGCTGGTTGAATGCTACTTGAATAATTCTGCAAAATTTACAATAGTTTCCAAATAAATTATTCAGACAACATTTTTTTAACTACTCAGCCAGCTGTAACTGCAGGAACAGGCTTGGGAAGAGACACTTATTTCAGACACCCACATCTCCACTGGCAAACACAGGGAAAAATATCAGTATCACAAATGGCCAAAGCAGGGGAGATCACAGTCTTTCCGACCTCAGCCCTGGGCACACGGGAGATGCTGCAGCCGCCCCATCACCTGCGGGGATTGTGGAGCTGTTCTCGGCTGGTACCTGGGTTTCCATAGGAAGGCAGGATTAATATGCCGGATAAATAAACACCAGAAAGTTCTTTGCTAAATATGCAGTGCCATATGGGAGTTCACGTTTATGTTAAAAAAAAAGCCTACAACAAAACCCACTCCTACCCAGCTCTTAAACACAGCTTACACTGGCTGCTGACCCTTCACCTCCAGCTCTGAGGCAAAAGGCCATGACGACACACTCGGTGCAGATCTTTGTGCTCCAATTGCCCACTGCGGGGAAAAGCCCCTCTGCAAGCGCTGTGCATTGCGAGGGAAAGGCAGAGCTGAGCTCAGCCCCCACAACCCAGCCCAAGCAGCTCACCATAGCCTTGGCCAGCAATACACCGGCCGTGCCAGCGGCACCCCGGTTACACAGCCCTTGGACGGGGTTTTGGGGAGGGGAAGGCTCTGTGGTGCCCTGCAGTAGCACATGCCATCCCCTCTGGGAGCAGCCACGTTCCAGCAGGAACCCGCACTCAGATTAACACCCTCGTGCATTAAAACAGTTAATTAATGCTCTGCAGAAGAATATATTTGCACATACTTATACAATAGAAAACACACAGGACTCATTATGGCTGCATCTTCCTGGGCCGGTGATTAATAATTAACACACTTCCAGCTCATTTGTCTAATCACAGTATCATTGGTTTCAGTTTTGGTCAATGTTTTACTTCATCAGCTCAGTAAATAGCAAGGCTCCGGTCCCGGCAGCCACTGCCAATGTCACAGGCGCAACAGGGGGATCAGCCGTAACCCCGAGCTGGCACCGTGCTCCCACAGTCCTAATGAGGGTCTTAATGAGGGTCCCAGCCCCACAGGAGCCACCAGTGACCTCAGCACATCGCTGGGACTGCCAAAAGAGATGAGGGAACCTGACATGGTCCCCACACTCCAGGAGCCCTTGCATGGGGACAGGGCAACCCCCACTGTCACACGCACACAGGTCAAAATCACCAAAATGTGCTGAGCAGTCTCCACCTCCTGTGCCTGGCACAGAACTTGCACCATAGCCCTAACATAGGGTTTTCTGCATTTTAGTCCCTGTAGAACACTGCTGCCCTGAGATACACGATGAACTCCCTGCCAGGACACACTGGGATGCAACAGGACACACAATGGGACACACTGGACTGCACCAGGACACACGATGGGACACGCTGGGCTGCAGCTCCTGCTGAGCAGAGCAGCAGGATGAGCAGCTCTCGGTGCAGGAGAGCAGCAGTGCACAAGCAGAGTCCTCCCTGCAACTTACTGTCTCACCATCTTGGGGAAGCAACAGATTTAATGGGCTGCAAGCCCAGCCGTCATATTCTCTCGCTCCTCCGGTTCCCAAACTCAAATACTCACGGCTCTTAACATGACAAGCTCAGAATAATCTGCATTGGGAAGCTTTTCTATTATGGAAGCAAAAACGTGCAACGCCTTGATGACATTTTAATTTGCTACAATTTCCCACTTTATTCCGCAGTCTTTTCCCACTAATAAGATACTCGATCAAAGCCCAGAGCAGAGCACAGGCTGTGAATATGCATTTGCTCTTGTCCGCCATGAGCCAGACGATGCCCTGCCATGCTCCATCACATTGGTGTTGGTCCCGCTCCGCAGCATCCTCACACCTCATCCCACCCAGACCTCGCACACCGGCGGGTGCAATGCGCCATCCCGTGTGCTGAGATTGCTGCTCTGTTCGCAAATCCTTTTTCTTCTGTCCTTCAGAAGAAATAGTGTGTTACTGTCGACTCCAGGGTCATGGAACAGGGGGACCATCCTCACTGCATTGCTGCCCTTGGAGCCAGCAGGTTCTGACTTGTGGACACAGACAGACTGACACCGAGTAGCCCCAGGGATCCGTGGGATCCACAGGAGTGGGTCAGGGACATCACCTGCAGCCGGCTCCTCCTCACGCAAAGCAAAACCCTGAGCATCCTGACATGGAGTGCAGGTCCCAGTGACAGGTCGCGGCTGTCCCAGTGGCTCCATGGCAGGGGCCCTGCTCACCCCCCCGGATGCTGATCCCACCATCCCGACTCAGCTCGTGTTGGTGCTTCAGAAGAGAAGTGCTTGCCAAGAGCACATATCCAAGAGCTTTGCTGGATGAGATGCAGGTTGTTTTGTAGCCTAATTAACAAGGCCCTCAGTAACCTCTCAGATTTGGAACCCGCCTTTGGCTGGTGGAGCTGCAAGCCCTGTCTCCAGCGCAGAGCAGGGACATGCTGCACAGTCTGCCCTTGCCAGTCAAGGGCGCAAAGCCACCGGCATCAGTAAGGTGCCATTTATTTGTCCAGGTGCCCCATTATTAGACAAAGGCACGCATTTTTAATCACTGGGAACACCAATAAATCCCAGCACTCAGCAGCAGCAAACAACGGCGATGAAGGGCTGTGACTGCAGCACAGGAGGCTGCATTCCCGTGTGCTCCCATTATACAATTACATCCAACATACAGCGTGAAAAGAGCTGTAACAGAGCTGCTCTCCCAGCATAAAGGAGTGATTAACACCACAGACTCTGGAGCTGGGAAGCTAATTAGGAGGAGTTGCTGGCTTATCAACTCACAGAGGATGGGAGTCAACCACAGTGAGAGCCAGCCAGGGCTGTCCTGGGCACACTGTGTGGATTTTGAGAAATCTGGAGGTTTGGCTACTGATTTTCAATCCCCTGCCCTGTCCAAAGCCTCACCAACTGCTGCAGGAACCAGCACAGATGCTCTCCCCAGTCTCCCACCATACAGCTCTGAGGCTCATCCTGGTTCTTCAGAGCTAAGAACGAGTTAAAAATATTGAAATTTGGATCTTTCTCATGATATTATTATAATTTTTGCAATCTTAGTATCTGGCAGACTGTGCCGTAGGCAGGTCCGTGCTGTGCCAAGTGCTGTACAAAAGCAAAGCACCAGCACAGCCCTTGCTGAAGGGCAGTAGAGCCCAGCGGCGGCTGCTCTGTCCCCATGAACACCCGCTCCATACCCTGCAGTATAGCTTGGGGTTAAACCTCGCAGCAGTGCGGTTCACAGTGCAAGCTTGGGTTACGTTTAAGCACAGCTCCTTTATTGACCTTCATTTTGTGAGCTGAAGATGGAGCATTCACTGCAGGGGCAGCAGCAGCATCTCCTGTTGCCGTCTGCCAGGGGAAGTCTCAGGTAACAGAGCGTGAGGGGCAGAAATGATGCTGGGACAAGTCTCCATCAGCTGCAAAAACGGGTATGCCAAGAGATGCAATTTTTCAGGTTGCTAGCTAACCCAACAAGTCATGCTAAGTCAAACAACACACCTTGTTTAACAAAAAAGCTGTGTTTTCCATCGGGAGAAAAAGGTTAGCTTTACAATGAAAAAAAAAAATCAAAGAAAGAGAGAGAAAAGAAAAACACACTGCCAAAAAGCATATAGCAAATTTCTGTCAAATGGATGAAAAAATAAAAGCAGGTGGTTGTTCTCGGTCTCCATCGGCCATGGTTGTGCTGCCACCTGCGGGCACTCCTGCCCAGGCACCGCGCCTGCTACATCTGTACTAGAGCTGTGATGCTCTCTGCCATGGGAAAGCTTATTAGAGTTCTGAGCAAGGGTCTCCACACCTTGTGGGATGAAGAGTTGGTTTCTGATCCTGCTGCTCAGACCTGATCTTGCTTTGTAGAAACCTCCTCCCTGTCCTGTCAACCTCTGCTCATTTGTATTTTGACAATTAGTTGTCATATGTGTTCTCCAGCCCAAGGTGCTTCCAACCCCACAGCATCCACGGGAAGGGCGGGCGAGCAGCCGGATTTCCACCTGCAGCCCCAAACCCCCCAGCCCGAGCACCACAATGATGGGGCTCATCATCCCCCCACGCTGGGGTGCTCTGCCACCCACCGCTCCCGTCCGTGATGGAATCCACCCCCTGCCTGCCCCAAACTGAGATTTCTGCAGAAAACAAGTAAAAGGCATTTTCCACCAGAAATCTGTTCCAGCAGATGTCTGCCCGCCAGCTCAGCCCTCTGGGTCCCCGCAGGAGCTGCTCTGTGACCATGTCCCCACGGGCCACCCCAGCGTGGGCAACCAGGAGCTGCGGGAAGGGACACAGGTGGTTTTTGGCGCACACAGTCAGCAGCACAGACCTCTCTGAGCAGCCCGATGTCCCAGCCATGGCCACACCAGCACATGGCTCCTCCATCCACGTGCCGCGGAGCCCCCGGTGCCCAATCCCAGCACAGCCCTTCACCCCGTGCTCTGCTGCCTCTGCAACCAGACCTGGCCACAGCTCGAGGGCCAACTTTTCAGCACCTAGCCTCTCCCTGCCAAAACCTGGCAATACAAGCCTGGCAATACAAATCCGGTCGTTACTTTAGGACTTTGTGTTTCAGAAGCAAACAGTCACTGTGGGGATGGAAATCTCTGTTGTTCAGTGAGGAGCTAAAGCCACCACGGCAGCACCCTCCGCATGTCCCGAGGGCTGGGTGCTCACCTCTGCTTCGGGTCCCAACAGAACTTTCCACCTCCCCTGGAGCAAAAGTCCTGGTTTTCTGGGGTGAAAAACTCAAGCCCCTGCCCTGCCAGGGGCAGGAGGGAAGGCAGAGCCCCCATCTGAGTCTCCCATCTCCCAATGTGCTCCCACTCCCTTGGCAGCCCTGCAGCAGAGCTGGAGCGCACAGTGTGTTTCCCTGCCTTTCTGGAAAAGCCAACAGATTACATGCTTTCACCAACACCTCCACATAAAGGGCCAGAAATAACACAAGTCTTTCAAACTCCGCTGAAGAAAAGAAAATCCAGCTGCACAGCAAGGGGCCGGGGCGGTGGGAACGCGGCTGCGGCACCAGCGGGAGGACAGAATCCGCGCCCCACTGGCATTGCCAGGGCTGGGGACCAGTGTCCCCTGCAGGGAAGATACTTGGGCAGCAGCACTTCTGTGAAAGTTCTGTGTCATTCGTTGAAGCTCTTTTTAAGAACAAATGAAAAAAATAATTAAAAACCAACCAACCAACACCACTAACAAAACAACAAAAAAACCCAAAACACAACATTTTTCGATTTTTCATTAATATTTTAGTAACTTGGTATTTTATTTGAACTCTAGCACTACCCCATATCCCTGAGAACCTCATCTCTGCATCTGTTCAACCCCTCCAGGGATGGTGACTCCACCACTG
Source organism: Patagioenas fasciata (assembly GCF_037038585.1). Lineage (NCBI taxonomy): Eukaryota > Metazoa > Chordata > Aves > Columbiformes > Columbidae > Patagioenas > Patagioenas fasciata. The sequence goes on from NC_092534.1 coordinate 11,147,041, forward strand.
CCCTGGGCAGCCTGTTCCAATGCCCCACAGCCCTTTCTGGGAAGAAATTGTTCCCAAGATCCAATCTGAAACTACCCTGGCACAACTTGTAGCCATTTCCTCTTGTCCTAAAATCAATGAGCACAGCGGGATGCTTCAGAGCTGACCCCATCCCGCTGAAGCAAACCCCATGGATGTCGCAGCATGTCCTGCTGCCAGCCCGGCGGGATGCTGGACCCAGCACTATCCAGGAGGAGCCAGGGCTGGTGGGACGATGGAGACAGGTCTGATCCCTGTTATCGGTGTCACCAGCCTGGTACCCCCAGGCCCACCCAGGGGGGTTTCTGCTGCGTGGGTGGGTTTAACTCATCCTGTGAATAACTGTGACCAGCTTGGCAGCCCCTAGAGGGACTGTAACCCAGTGTGGGCAGAAACCTCTTTCCTCTGCTCAGTGCTGGGCTCAGCCTTGGTGAGACAAAGCCCAGCTCTGCCGCAAGCTGCCTGCGGGCTCTCCCTGCCTCCCACCGCCACATGCTGTCACTGGCACCCGACAGAGAGAGCCACAGCTTGGGGCTGATCTCTCCACGCAGGGGACAAGAGGCTTCACAAGATACAGCTTGTGTTTCCTGAGATGCTTACAGGTCACACAGTGGGAAGCGACGTCTTCTGGAAACTCAAAATCCGGGTGGCAAAAACATTTAGAGACGGTATAATCATGTTTTGTGACATAAACAGAGAACAGAGGAGTTCCAGGACAGAAAACTGGGATGGGGTTGTCGGGTTTCCCCGTGGGTGGCTGTCGAGTCCCTGTGATGCTCAGGGCAGGAACCTCTGCTGAGCCTGGCACTGCCCAGCTGCCCACAGCCTCTGCCAGCCCCATGTCCCACCCCTGGCACATCCCCAGGGACACTGCGAGCCAGCACTGCCATGCTGTGCCTGCCCTGGGGACACAGGGACAGCCCCAGTCTGCACCCCACTGCCGGGCACCGGGACCAGTGCAGCCCCCGATCCCCTGTGAGCACAGCACCCTGCTCCAGCTCTGCACCCATCAGGGCTGGGGAGCAGCACAGAATCGGGAAGAACAAGGGTTGTCATCACCAGGGCAGCGTGGAACCCCATGCCCAGCCACACCGCAGGGCTGGTGTCACCTCGCAGCCCCAGCGCCACACACCACTGACAGAGGCTGAGGCTGTGCAGGATGGAATGGTAGAAGAAAGTGGCAAAGCTTTAGTCACGTAAAAGCACCACCCAAGATTTGCACCAAGGCCTGTACGGGCCCAGGTACCATTAAGGGCATGGAAAGAAGACCAGGAAATGGATGTTCATCATCACACAGACAGCACAAAAACAAACAACAGGCTTTTCCACTTGGCATAGTTAAACTGAACTTCTGCCACTCCTACCCAGGATGCTGAAATTTTATGTGACTCAAAACGCAGTTTCAGAAGTCTGTAACTGGAAGAGCTATTTAGCACAGCTATATAGTGCAGGTATTTAGCTGGCACCACACTCCCGGAGCTGCCATGGCCGGCACGGCTGCGGGCACAGCACACACCAGCAGTGGGGGAACCAGGGACCCCGCCTGCAGGGGCTGTACCCGGGGCGCACACCTACCTACAACAGTGAGCACGTCCTTCTCGATGTCTGCCCGGATGTATATCCGTCCCCGGCGCTCGGTGTGGTCCGTCCCGCACAGGCTGGGGACGTTCATCACGCAGCGCTTGTGCACATTCATCATACAGGCTGTGAGCAGAGAGAAAGAGACACTCAGCCCCCATGTCACCACTGCTGGGGGTCACGGGGTGTTCAGAGGGGTCAGAGCGGGGAAGAACTTGTCCTCCTTTCAAATGGGGATGTTTGTGAGGGATTATGAGATAAACGCGCAGTAAATGGATCTTTAAACGCAGTCGGAGACACTGGCAGAGCCCTGCAGGGACACAGGGACCCGCCATCACCCGCTGTTCTGAGTCCTGCCTGCAGATACTACAGCGCTTTTGGCCGTTATTCTGATTACTTGAGTTTTGCCAATTTATCAAACTTCTCTTCCACCACACCCATGGTGCAACGCTGGACATTCACCTAGATTCACCAGGAGCTGATAAGGGGCATTAAAAATTACCTGCAGATGCATCTGCATATATACATGTATAAAAACTTATATATACAAAATATATACATATACATAATTTTATATTTTAATTTCATTTCCACTTGGTAACATTTTAAAGGTGATAATGAATACACTGTTCCCACAACAGTCAGCAAGCTTCTATATTTATGAGAAAACCAGCACATGGTGAGCAGCAGAGTCTGCTGTTCCCTGCAGACGGCGTAAGCGTGTCAGCAGACGCTGTATATTCACAGTCCTTTGGAACAGGAACGTACAAGATTAACTTGGAAGAGAACTGATCTCCCTCTCCATCCTCTCCCTCTTCTTTCATCCCCCATTTTCTCCTCTCTGTACAATAACTCCCCAGCCTGGCACCCGCAGTGCTCCAGAGAGGTTGTGTCACCGCAGCAGCCACCGCCACGGCCACAGGGTGTCAGTCGGAGCCAGCGCTTCAAGAGCTGGAGATGATGCTGCTGGGGGGGTGCGGGCAGTGCTACAAGGGGGCATGCGGGCGATGCTACAAGGGGGGATTTACAGGCAGGATCCCCCTGAGACGGACACCGTTCCCTCCCCACTCCCTGCAGCAGCCACAGGGGCTCCCCACGAGGGGTGCCCAGCCGCCCCGGCACCAGCAGCCCTGCAGTGTGCTCCGCATGGTGGCACAGGGGACAGGCACTTGGCCACAGCTCAGGTGGGCTGGGAGACCCTGTGCAGAACCTCAGGGTGCCAGAGCCCCCCAAGGGGTGCCAGAGCCCCCCACTGCTGCAAGCACAGCAACCTGTTACATCACTTACTGTCACATTTCATCCCCTGGTGAATGAGCCCATACAGCAATGACCCGCAGTGGTCACAGAAGGTGGGGCTGGAGTACGTGTGGATTTTAAATTTGTGTTTGCTCCGGGGATCCTAGGAGGAAAATAAAAGATAAAGATTATAAACTTGCATCAAATATTGGCAAGGCATGGCCACTCTGTGTTCCACATGCCAGCTGGCTTCGGAGGTGCCGTTAATGGACCTCAGTCAACTGCCACCAACTGATGTGGACCTTTTCCAACAGTCACCAACATCCAGCTTTCTTACTCTTTATATGTGTTGCCATAACAATGAAAAAGCAATGCACTGGCTTGTCTAGAGATTTATTGTTTTAAAATTACTTGGTCTTAGCACAAAAAACACCAGGTGAAATTGGTACATAAGAACCAACATAAGGGCTGGACACTACTCAACTTCCACATCAAACCCAGTGGGGTAACGCAGAAAAAAACCACCCATGATTTCCAGTTATGTTAGGACTACCCAGTAAACACGTTTGCTCTGCTGCCAACCCCTCCCCAGCACACTCCTAGGGAAACAAGATGCTCAGGGTACACTCGAGTATTTTGAGCTTTCTTCAAACCAACTGCAGACTTTTCTGCATCGGCAGAGTACGCAAACCCAGGAGATCCCAGTTTATCCCGGACACGGCTTGCAGTCTTGCACAGGCACCTTGCAACCAGGGCTCCTGGACTCCAACGAGGGTCTACAGAAGATGAAGTCAAACAAATTCAGATGAGAAACCACTTCTCCACAGCCATGGAGATGAGAAGCAGCCAGCTTAATTTCATCTCGGGTTAATTGTTTAAGGGTTAGGAACGAGGCACAGCTCCTGGCTCGGTCATTTGAGCTGACCGGCTCTTTAGTGGCCTGGAAAGGTGCCCAGGCATTAGGAAAGACACCTTTTCAGGCCACTGTAAGCTAACTAAATAAATAAAGAGTGGAGTCGGAACGGAGCTATAACATAACTGCCAATCCATTACCTTCCCCTGAAATCAATTTTCCTACTGCTATCACATTGAAGCTTTCAGCTGCATTAATCACTAATATTGTGCATTCTTTCACAGCATCCCACATAACTTTAGCGATACCAGAAATGCAGACAAGTAATGGAGCTTCATTTAATTCAATCTGTTAAGCACAAGGGATTTGCTTCATCAAATGTAGTGTACTCGAAACAGAAAGTATCTCACATTTAACCCTAAAAAACGCCCTTCTAGATACAGAGCGCAACAAGTTCTTGGTAGCTCGCATGTCAGCTGCGTCAGTTCACGGTTAACCTGCCTCCTGCTCCCACACACACAGGTCATCCAGCAGCCCTGAGCATTTGAAACCCTTTTGCATTCCCCTGAGAGCACAGAAAACTTCAACTGGAGCTGAGGCACCCAAGAAAATGCAAACCTTTCTCTTGCCACCGTCCCAGGAGAAAGGAGATCCCTGGGTGGGCAGTGGGACACTGACTCAGGCACCCCCCACCCCACAGCCCCAGGGGGCTTGGGCACCGGCCCCACCGCTGACCCTCTGCCACAGCAGGATGATGTGGGGACACACAGGGGGCTCGGGCAGAAGCCACGTGCCAGTCAAACCCCAGCGTGTGACATGGAGAGGAATCGCCCCCGAGTGCTCCACTTTCTGTGCTCCCTTCTAGAAACAGATTATTCCCGTTTAGGCAAATGAAAGCTTTAGTCATTCATAAAAAAAACCACAAGCTTAATACAAAATGAGACAATTTCCACTTCATGTGGAGGATTTTAAATTCCCACTGGAACTGGAAGTTCAAAAAAAGCCAGAGCTGGAAAAGCAAAGTATGCACGGAGCAGCGCTGGCACAGGACCAGCCATGGGTCCCCAAACTGCTCCCCAGCACCCCAGCTTGGCAGGGACATGTTGGGCTTCACCTTCTGCTCCCACCCCAGGGGCTGCTCTGGAGAGATGCTCTGAGGGTGATGGAGGGAGAACTGCTCCTCTGGCTGCCAGGGCTCGAGGGGAGGACGTTTCACCTTGACTGGTGCCTTTAGAAGGTGCCAGAAACTGGAAGTTCTGGATATCATTTTTAAATAAGGCTGAAGTCGTTTCACAAAGAGACTATTTTTGTACCACAGAGACAGGGATGACGAGATCACTGTGTATGCAGATGCTGGGAGACTTAAAAGAAGAATGGTTAAAAAGAAATTTGCCAAGAAAAGCAAAGGAGAAAGGCGCTCCTCCTCCGTCCTCGCAGCGCAGAGCCGCCGAGGAACAGGGCAGAAAACGCTTTGGAGCTGAAATAAAAAACGCCACTGAGAGCGTTCTACTGCACTGAGAGGCTCTGACCTTTCTCATCAGCGCTGCCGCAGATCTGTCCCCCCCGGGATGTGTGGGTGTCCTGAGGATGCAAGGGAGCAAGGATGGGAGGCAGGGAAGCAGCGGAGCAGCTGCTGGCTGTGACCCAGGGCCCTGCGAGCACCGGCCCAGCAGAGACGGCCGATTCTGCTGCTCAACGTGACGGCAAGTGCCCGGTCTGAAACCAGCCAGTGCAATATCGCATCCCTGACTCACTGCATCCCTGCCTAGCAGAGCAAACCTCGGCTTCTCCCAGCACCGCATGCACCGCTTGCTGCTCCCGCCTGCGGCTCCGCGGGCCTGGCTGACACAGCCTGAGCTCTCCCAGGAACACAAGATGTGATGCACAAGCGGGTAATCAACTTGTGGCCTTCAAGGCACTCTGAGCACAGCCCAGCCAGACCCTGATCCAGGCTCAGCAATTACCTGTGCCTTTCTTCAGGGTCATACCCACCACCGAGCTCATATCAATGTAACATGCACTTCCCCGCTGAACCCTGATGGAGATGCTGATGCAGGAGCCGTCGCTCAGCACTTATGCGCAGGCAGCTGGCGGCATTGATCAGAGTGACAATTTATGCGCTGCTCAGGGTAGGCAGAGCCCGTTTGCTCGTTCACAGCCTGCCGGGATGGCAGAGGGAGCAAAGGGGCGAGACCAGAGCAGAGCAGGGTAGCACCGACTGCAAGCAAGGGCGTTCTGCTCCAGCTGTTCCTCATGCAAAGTCCGTGTCCCAGCAAGGGCAGCAGTTCTCTGTCACAGAGCTGCAAACACCACGCTGGATACTGCCTGGGCTTTCATTTGCTTCTGCACTAAATTCAGCTTTGCCCAGCTCTGAGGGAGGGCAGGGGGCAGGTGGAGGGACCAGACTCTCAGGCCCAGCAATCTGAGCCGCAAAATGTTTTTAAAACAGCTCTCTTGAGTTCACCTCTAAAATAAGTCATCTACGAAAGACACTTGGGTTTCTCCATGGCCCAGAGCCCCACACCGTGTGTCCTTCAGCTGAGCCCGGCTGCCCCGTGTTCCCTGGGGAAGAGGTCAGACCAACACCGATGGCTGATGCTATTTTAATCCTCTGTGCTGCCAAAATTTCCTGGACTCTACAGAACAGTCACAAAGGTTTGATTCAAGATTATGCATCCCTGCTTTTCCCACCTCATCGCACAAAAAGCTTTAAATTATCTCTTCTGAAGAAGAATTAACACAGTTCATGTGAAGGGACTATTTTGAAGTGAATTTCATATCAATTTAAGCAGCTTATAGCAGAGCAAATATAACACAGCAACAGCTCACTGTCTGCACCTCACGGAAACCAGGCAGTGGACATAAAATCAAAAGCCTCACACTTTGCTCCCACATTTCCCTGGGGGAAAATTCCCCCTAGCACACAGGGAACAACTCGCAGCAGAGACAGAAATGGCCTAACAGCGACTGTAAAGGTGATGCTGGAGAGAAAATCCCATTGTTCCCTCCAGGAAAATACCAGTTTGTAAGAGGCTGGATGAGACTACTCCAGACAGCATCCTCTGACCACACAAGTTCTGCTTATGAAGCCAGGAGGTGCTGGGGGAACAGGAACCCAAGACAACTGCAGCCACCAGAGTCAGGGACCCCTGCTCTTGGCCAGGACGGGCTTTTGGCCGCGCTCGCCTGCTCTGTGCTGTTCAGGACCTGCAGTCAGAGCTGCTGCCCTGGGGATGCCCCTCCTGCATCTTCCCACCTGCTTGCAAAGGGCTGGAAAAATGCCTTTGGTGAGAAATAGCCCCAAATCCCAGCTAAAACCAAGCAAGGAAGTTAAGGAATAAGTGAACAAAAGTGATGAGGCTTTGTTTGAAAGAAAAGAGCAACAATAAACCATAGAGACTTCTCTGAAAGAAGGTTGCACACACAAAGAAAACACACGTCCTGTTCAAGGCAAGACAAGAAAAGTTTGGCGCATCTTTTTCCTCAATATTGTGACTCCGCAGGAGCCTGCTTCAGCACACCATGCTTTAAAGCGGATTTGACACTGCTGCAACAGTGACACCAAAGCTGTTTTTCTGTTGTTGACAGTACTACAGCCACAGGAAACATGGCACAGCACAGGGCGCGAGGGCACAGCAGCGCAGGCAGCAGGATGCGGGCAGAGGGATGCGGGCAGAGGGATGCGGGCAGTGTGGGCAGAGGGATGCAGGCAGAGGGATGCAGGCAGAGGGATGCAGGCAGTTCCTCTGCCCGCACCGTGCCCAGGGGGAGCAGCAGCCCCCAAGCATGGACAGCAATGCACTGGCTGCCAAGGTGGCTGTGGGCACCAGCATCGCGGTTTGGGCTGCTGCCATGTCAAACAGGCAGTCACAGATGAACCCTGCCACTGACAGCTTCCCCTGACAGCCTCCAGCAAGTTAATACATTTTTATTGACAAAAGATCTCGTCTGCTAGTCAGACAACTGCAGAGGGATACGGATGACAGTTATTCTTCTCCTGCTGCAAACACTGAATAAAATATACTCTCTTACCAAGCAGCAAGAAAAAGCCAAACTCAGCTTTTCTCCCTGAGCAGCGTTAGCATCTCAAGAGCATTTAGAAATGTTTGTTATATTTCACATGCCTTGAGAGTCATTTTATTATAGTGCAATGAATGGAGCTCCCAAAGCGCTTTCCTGCACCCTGCAGCCTCCAGGTTGCCCAAAACAGAGACCCCAAAACACCTCCCCACCTGCAGGGAGCTTCATCTGCAGAACCCCCACCGTGTCACCCGTGTGGCACAGCCTGCACTGTCACCTTGCTGCCATCCCGCCAGCTCTGCTCTGCACAAACCTGGCTCAGCCCCAGTCCTGGGGACCCAACCGCCCTCTCCAAGTCCCCCCTTCAGCCAGGGGCTGCCATCTGCACAGGTGTAACAAGGCACATGCCAGGAAAACGAGAGAAGAGCCCTTCAATTCCAGAACTGCAGACGTGTGCAAGCTGGCGGGAGGGAGAGCTGGGTGCCGGCAGAGCCAGGGAACACCAGAAGGTGCTGGGAAGGAGCACGGCAGAGACATCTTCATCCCACAGGAACTGTCACCGTCACCGGCCGCCTGCGCTGGCAGGAGCAGCGAGCGCGTGCCCTCGGCGAGGGGCAGATGGCACACGGCGAGAGCTGGAGAAGTTAATTAGCAAGGCGAAGGAAAGCAGCGAGCTGCAGCGAGGCTGCAAAGATCCACTCGTGCATCAGAGCCGGGGCAGCGCAGAGGTGTGTGAGTCGCGAGAAGAGACCGGGGTCCTGCTCCCCAAGGCAGGAGCTGGGAAAGAGGGTGCTCGGTGCCTTCAGGAGGGTCCTGGCTCAATGAGCACACCTGGACGAAGGGGAGGCAGCTGCACACCCCACCTGCACCCTTGCCAGGCAGAGCTTGGTGACAACCCCGTGATGATCCTGTGCAAAGGGACTGCCCAGCCACGGGGGTTCCTTCCCTCTGGAGAAGACCCCAGAAAGGAGAAACTTGACGGAGCTGCGAACCATCAGGTAGCACAAACGGCACCTTCACTTGTTCTGCTGCTGAAATCCCATTGTTGCCAGCCCACGTTTGCCCAAACACCCTAGAGAGGAAACCAAACCTGGGGAAGCAGAGCGACCCTCTCTGCACCCTGTGACCAGTGTCAGCGTGGGAGCTGGGGATGCTGTGCACCAAGGGATAACGGCCACCGACCGACGCTGCAGAGAGAGCTCCTGACTCCAACACCACGTGCATGACCCATGCCCCGGGAAGCACCTCTCTTGTTCTAAAATAAAGTGGCAGCAATACTTTCATCAATGCAAACACTCAACTCTGGAGCTTTTCAAGAAAGGAGGATCCCAAGGCAAAGATTAAAAGACTCTGCCTCCAGCAACCAAAGCGTGGAAAGACCAAAGGTGCCGTGTTGATTGCATTACAGAAATCCTCTGCTAAAGCTGCAAAGGGCAGAAAAATTAAATGCAAAATCAAAAAGAAGCTACACTGGCCTGTTACCTTCCTAGAGCACCTCTGGTATTTATTAATACATCCTGATTAGATGACCTTTAACAGGATAATGCAAAGAAGGTCATTTTAATGATTATTTTGTCTACAATTTAAATAATTATGCATTCTACTAATAGCTCCTACTATAATTAGGTTTGTCAACTGCATTACATTACACATGCCTGACTTCAGCTCCTGAAGACCTGGCTGTATTTCAGAAAACTTCAGCCCACAGGAGAGCACAGGATTGCCAGAGCTCATAACAGAACCTGCAGAGTTTAGCACTGGAACTGGTGGGTGCACAGCGCACATCCAGACCAAGGCAGGGAAGTCAGTGGTAAAACCACTGTGCCCTGCAGTGATCCAGAGCCGTGTAATAGATCCCCCATCCCCAGCAACGCCACTGCCCCAAACATCCCCCTGCCACATCCCCAGCCATCAGCAATCAATCCTCCAGGACTCGAGCAATCCAGCACGAAAGCATCCTTGGTGTTTTCGGTAGCAGCATTTATAGCTACAGCTTCATTCTTTATTGTAAGAAGCGACTTCTCCCCACACACACCTTTTTTTTATTCAAAGGCTCTATCATCACTGTACAATTAGTCCTCCTCTCCTAGACAGAAGATTCCTATTCGGTGGGCTTTGCAAGGTTAAACACACACACTCTCTCCCTCCTCAAGGAAGTTCAAACACAACCAGATCAAACACAAACCTGCTCCAAAGTAGGACCAGTCAACAGTGACAGAAAGAGACTTTGACATTCGCTGCTCCCCAGTTATTTTGTTATGCTCCGAGGAGTGTAAAACATCAGCCTTCCCCCAGGGTTATCTGCTTCATACACGCATAAGCCACCATCCCAGGAAGCACTTGAGCAAATACTTACCTTTAAGGAGAAGAGTTTTATTTAGATAACTAGTATTGCTCAGGTGTTTAAAATCCAGCATCCATATATACCCATATATATACCATATGCACTTTAGGGGATGCAAAATGTTTTTTTCCTTCATTCTGAAGTAACTGTGCAGTACTATGAGATACAAAGACCAAGGAGCAAAGCTAGAAAATGTCTTTCTTTTGATCTATTTTCCACCAGGTTCCATGACCAGAGCAGCTCTGGGGATGAACAGCAGCGGCAGCTGGGATGTGGCTGGAATTGCAGCATCTCTCACTCGCAGCATCTTCCAGCCCTGCAGATGCCACCGCACCCAACGGATCTTCCCTCCCTGGCTCAGCTACATCGTGTGGCTCACTCTAACCACAAACACGCTGCAAGGTTTAAACAAATGCAATACATTAAACTCATTTTTTTCTGCAGTATTTCACTGTATATTAATATTTGTGAAAGGAAAGACTGTTATCAGATTGCGGCACCGACTGAAAAAAATGCACGGCTATAATTGCTACAGCCTAGATGCTACCAGTGTTTGACGTGATTACAGGTCGCTCGGGATTCATGCCGTGGTTATTGGCAACCACAGAGCGGAGCTAAGCCTGAGCTTTGCATCAGCTCAGAATGAAGCCCCTGTCCTTGGCTCCTGCCTGAAGCAGACAGGGCATTGCTGTTTGGTGAAGTCGTCTTCCACCTCCTGATTGAAAGTTCACTAATGATTATATTGCTGTGAGAAGCTTGATTGCCAGTGCAGAAGAAACCAAGTTTGCCCCACTGACACCCCAGCTGACAGCGGTCCAGGGGTACAAACTAAATGGCAAAAAAAACCCCAAAGAGCTAAAAAGTGTCCATTTTGCTCCCTGCTTCAAGTCCCAAGCATCTGCATTTCTCTCTTCATTTTCAAAAGTAATGTCTTAAAAATTACCTGACACCAACTGGGCACCTTTTACCTGTCTGCTGGAGGAGTCACGGTGGCAGCTCTCACCCAGCAACACCAGCAAGGAACAAAGAATCCCACCAAGAGCCTTTATGTGTACCCTGGTACCAAGTGGCAACTCTTACACGGTGAAAACTTAGATTGAATTTAGACCTTTCCAGCCCAGGCAGAGGCTGCTCAGTGACCCACAGCCGGTCAGAGACACGCGTGGGGAGCAGGACCGGGCTGTCCTAGGGCTCCTCACCGCTGTCCCCAGCTCTGCCCCTTCCCCAAAACCTCCCGATTACCAGAACCCCGCAGGCAGCCGGTTTTGGGCAGGATGCCTGGCAGCGTGTTTGGCCTCCCTCCCGCTGCGTGTTGCGCTGCCTGCTCCCACTGCTGCTATTTTTAAGGGTGAGAGTTGTGGTGCACTGTCGTTTCCCCGATTCCAGCTCTTTTCTCCTAGCAGTTCCCCAAATTAGCCAGTTTCCACGGTAAAACACAAAACCTGCCAGACAGACCTGAAAGGCACTGGCAGACCCGCGCCAAGGAGCCCCCAGCAGTGCCGCTGCCCCAGCGCTCCCGCTCGCTCGAAAGCCCGGGGGTTTGCCAGGAAATTCAGTCCTTGCGGTAATCAGGCATTTGGATGGGTTTATATTTTCTAAAGAATGACAACACTGTTTTCCAGAGGTCAGACCTAGGCTGGCGTTTCCCAGCAGTTTTGTTCTGTGTGATGCTCCCCCGTCACTTCTGTGTTTTCTGAGAGGGTCAGAGCAAACGCAGCAACACTGACCATGCAGATCACACGCGAGTGTGAAACGTGCCTGCAGGGTCTTTTTCCTTTGAGAAGGCTAAACATACATATTGGTTTAACTAAGCCTGCAAGGTGATACAAAGCAGACACAGGAGCAGGGATGCTGCAGGTGAGCGGCTGAGAGCCCCAGTGCCAGGTAACGCTGAACAGCCACAGGAACAGGAGCCTGACACAGAAATAACAACGTGGGGCAGTGACGGCTTTGAAAAAGTGATGAGCTGAGGAGGAGCAAGGACAGGCACATTCCCTGGGGCTGACTATAGCCCAGCAACACAGAAGTACCTGTTAAATGACAGCTCATTCTTTCGGGTGAACCTGCTTTAGCCGGTGGGGTGGACTGGTTGATCTCCAGAGAACCCTTCCAACCCCAGCCATTCTGTGATTCTGTGTATTTCACTTGTGACAAAAGGACCTGATCAAGGCATTGAACCAAGCCCAGCCAGAGGAGAGTTGTCTTCAGCTCAGGACACACTGACCAGAGTCTTCAACTAGAAGTTTAAACCAGTTTTCCAGCATTTAGTGCTTCATGCATTTTAATTAATCCCAAACCTAAAACCTCAGTTGAGGTGGCAGAATCTGGAAACATCATTTTACTGATGGGGAAACTGAGGCTGTGACTCAAGGGACAAAAAGGAGCCATGGAAACATCTCTGCAATCCCAAGCATTCTCCCGGCTCTGCCAATAGCAAGTTATTGGATGATTTGAAAGTGATTTAAGTGTATAGGAAGTATGTGAGAGCCCATGTGACTAGGAATAATCAATTAGATCCATGTGAAATAACCGCACAGAAGCGCCACCAGCCAGGAAAGCTGGAGAACAACACCTCCAAACCCCCAAACCTTCACAGAACGGCGTGATCCAGCAGGCAGGTACTCACATCCGAGGCAGGGCCCTTGTCAGCGCCGGGGCAGGAGAAGGTGACGAACTCATGGCACCGCTTGTGCACGACGAAGCAGCAAACTGCGAAGAGAAGACAGTGACGGTGTCAGGGGACAACGAGGGACAGGTACCACGTGAACACAGAGCTGCAAAAATAAACAGCTATTATGTCTAAATTATGAGAAGAAACATCCAGGACTCTAAAAAGGTTTCTTTAAGGAAAGCCTGTGGTAGATTTTTAAACCTTATTGAATATCGTCAACAGGACCAGGCGTTTCAGTAAAACTAAGCAGAAACAAAATGTTGAGTGAATGTCAGAGGAGGGCTGGGAACCTTATGTTCGCTTTGAGCTCACTGTCACTTGCGGCATACGCTCTGAGGTCACCACCGCGTATAAAAAGAGGGAGAATCTGGCATTTGTGGGTATCTGAGCTGAAAGTGCATGTGTCCAAAAATGGAAGATTGTACCGACGGGAACAGGTGGGCAATTTTCCTCCCACAGCTCTGCTTTTCTTCAACTCCCCAGCCTCCATTTGCCAGACCAGAAGACATAAACGTCTCCCTCTCCTCACGCACGTCGATGACAAAGTCACCCCTCTGGGAACTGTGCAGGAAAATTCATCCCAACACGCTGTTACCCAGACTTTCCAGCGTGAGTATCCAGGGCTAAATCCGTACCCCTTAAACCACCAACCCCTTACAGCGCATGTTAATCTGAAGCTGTCAGCAGTATTTTTGCAATCTGTGCAGCCAAAGCATTGTACTTAAAGGCTAATTTCTTCCCAGAACACCAAATAAGCACCTTACTTTCAGCCATAGACCTTAAAAAAGCCACTCAGCACAGCAGGTAACTACACCTGAGGGCCCAGGTCCTTCTCCGGGGGTCTCAGCTGACTCTGTGAGCAAAGCAAAGCTGTGCAAGGCTGCCTTTGTCTGGGGAAACACAGGCACCAACCAGCTCTGTCCAAGGGCTCTCGGATTCATCGCATCCTTTTCCCAAGAGCTGCAGTTACACTAAATGACAGAGCAACGGGAAGATGAGATGCAGAGTCTACTGGGGTTCAGAGAAATTGAGCACGTAAAACAAATGAAGCAGTGCAAAAACAAAGCAGGTTTCAATCACATCACTATCAGACTTTTCCTAAGGAACAAAAGTAATGTTTGCCATTATACTCATAATCCCCTTATTCTGCCCTGCACATCCAGCTTTAAACTTTTTCCCTTTTCACATTTTTCATTACAAAATAACCAAACTCAAAAGGTTCGAGAGGCACAGCAGCTGCCAACAACTCTCTCCTCGTAGGACCTCTCACTTGCTTTCCTGAGTCTAAAAACCAAACATTTTCTTGAAAACATTGCTCACCATTTCTGTCATTTATACACAGAGACAGAGGCATCTGGGAGGCAGGCAGGAAGGAATTACAACTCTATTAGCAAAGATTTGTCCTGAAGTGTGTGCACAAATCCAATAAGGTTCTGCGACATGGGCGGCCGGGAGGGTCACACTGGTGCTGACATCCAGGACAGGTTCCCAGCGGAGCTGAGATAATTCCAATCCAACACTAAACCAGATTGCTGCCGGGCTGAGCTTCCTAACGCCATTCCTAATGCCATAGCTCAACAGGTTGTGGGACGCAAACCTGACTCTCAAAAGCAGGTAAAAGAAAGAAAAGCAAGGGATTAAAAAGGCTCGTTTCTGTCCCTTGGAACCACCTTGGCTATTTCTACATGTGCTCACGGCTTTACTGCCACACACGTCTACCTGAGCAGGGCAAGGGTGGCTGTCAGCCTGGCTTTACTTCGGGAAAAGTTGGAAGTCTGACCTTTCAATTTTTGCTCCAGCAGGAAGCCGCGGTGCTTTGCTTTCAAAAGCAACCTCGTGTCATCCCCCCTGCTCTGAGCAGGGCCCTGCTGTGCTGGCACAGCACCGGGGACCCAGCACAACAGGGGGGCTCAAACGCATTGCGTTCAAAAATTCAAAAGTCAGAGGCTTAAGTTCTGCGGCGCACAAGAAGAATCTGCTGTGGCTTTCTGTGCTCTGCTCGTTGCACATTCAACTTGTCAGGCAGAAGTCAGATGAGAAGGAGAAGCAAGGAGGGGATGTCAGAGCAGTGAGAGAAAAGAGAACATGGAGCCAAGTGATGGAGTCACAGCCGTGCCAGTGACACACACGTGTGCACACACCAACCCCGGCGAGCTGCTCGCTCCTGCTCTGCAAACACACAGCAAAAGCAGAGCACATTCATCTCACATTCACTTGCATAAGCAGAAGAGGTGAAATGCCCATTTCTAGTGGCAGCGACTAGAAAGACAATGTCTGAGAAGCTCAAAACCACCCTGGACTTTTACTGCAGCCTCTCCCCCATCTTCTCTTAAGGTTTCATTGAAGAGTTTAATTATTAAAGATGGCATTAAATATATTCACACATGGTGACACTGCCTGCTCTTTGAGGGCAGATCTAAAGAACACACTAGAAATACAGTATTTTCAAGTGGGAAAAATAACTGCCATGTGTTCAAAACCTTCATATTACAGTTCAATCAAGTTCACTAAACGATAGCCAAGTCACTGTATGTCATCTTTGTGGTGACCAAATATTTAGCAAGAATAGCAGCTTCTCCAGCAATCAATGTTAATATGGATTGTAAGGACAATCTGTTGGGAGATGCTGAACAGTAACACTTCCCTCTGCATTCAAAGCAAGCCAGGGGCTCTGTGCCCACTGCAGCAGTGTGGGCTTTGCAGCCAGCGCTGCTCTGCAAGCCCCGGAGAGACCAGGCAAACGTTTCCTGCATGCTCAGGTGAATACTCAACCCATGCAAAAAAGGAAAGGCCAATAGAATTAATCAGGTATGGGAGTTCACTCCAGTAACTCTGCCTTAACTCCAAAATGTGCATCCTACCCAGCAAATGCAAGGAGATTTCACAGATCCTCCCTCCCATGACTAACCCGGAGCATTTCTGTGCTCCCCGCCAAGCAGGAGCTCCAGCTCCCCCAGCCGCGGCACCAGGACAGGCAGCGCGGCAGCTCCGGAGCTCCTGCTCCCATCACGCTGCAGCCTTTCCAGCCTGTATCTCTGTCAGTTTAGAAACTACAGTACAAGCAGCAGCTTTCCCAGGTTGCTAATTAGACAGTTAATTTGTAAATCTTATTATATGGATAATAAAGTTATCAAATCCCACTGGTGAGATACAAACATCCTGAGTCATTTATATACAACAAAAATGAAACATTTATCTTTGCCATTTGTTGTTGCAAAATGCAGGAATGTTCACTGGCCCTAAACTTCTTTAGCACCACCTCCACTGCAGGCATCTGGGGAGACATCTCTGTCCTGGGGGAAGCGCCAGATACAAACCCTACAACCGCCAAGAGGCAGAGCCCTCCAGCTCAGCCACTCTCCGCAGCCTTACGAGACTTGCTGGAACGCACATTTGTAATAGCAGCCCCAGCACAGCTGCTCAGATCTGGGCAGAATTGCACCAAATCAGCAGGGCAAGATCACGCACCTCCATTCCCTGTGATCCTCGTGTGCTTTCAGTAAGAAATGTCTCCTAGAAGGTTGTTTTTTCAGAGCTAAGGACCCACAATAGCAGCAGGGATCCAGCATACTTTCGAGCCCTCGGAACTAGCCTTATTTTGAAGAACAAAAAGAGAGAAAACAGTAATGGTGTTGCTTTTATATATACACACACATATACTTAAAGGCTTCTTGGTCCAAATCACAGCTCAAAATTCTCAAGAAAAACCACAAAGCAGCTTCCCAAGCTGATCGCAGAACCTGCCAACCAGAAAAAGCTCATCCAAATGCATTCCAGGAGCATGCACATTGCAGAGCACGTGTCCGGCTGCAGCTCCAGCACGGGCAGGGACCTCCCGGGGCCGCGAGCGCCGCTCGGCAGAGCATCCATCAGCTCCGGCTGCTGAGCGCAGGGACGCAGGCCAGTACATTAAAGCTCTTTTCAACAGCGGGCAGTCAGGAGCTGTTGTACGTTTGCGTGTTTTGGAACAAAGCTGCAAATTATTGCAGCAAACAGAAGCCCCCCGTATGTCCTCCACAATGGCAGGAGGGCCAAATCTGGTGCTTGATTGCACTGCGTGGAAATATTGCTGCAAAAAGATGGGTGGAAGGCTCCTAATTGCTGAGGACTTTTGTCATCCCAGCCCCACAACCAGTGACCTAGACAAGCTGTGAGCTCAACGCTGACCTGGAGATGAATCCCATTCAGCACCACCTGCCCCACAGCTGCTGTGGGTGCCCCAGTGCAGGGCAGGGTCTCACCTGGACCCTGAAATTGTCCTGCCAGTCAACAGCACAGAGCAACAACAAAACCTTCAGCAAAAGTAAAAAATAAGAGAGGACAGACCTCGACATTAGCAAAGTGCAACTGGAGAAGGGCAGGTGCTTCCAGCATTGCAAAGCAGCTCAGGCAGCAGCGGGAGGGTTTGAAGATTCATCACCTTGACATGGGGAGAGCTGATGGGAACAGGCAGCTCCCAGCACTCGGGGAGCTGCGCAGGGCTCGAGCACGGCAAGGTGTCAGCACCAGGGCTGCTTTAATACACAGGGACCCACCAAGAGCATTCGAGGTCATGAGGCACCAGGCAGAGCCACTAATAAGGAATTTCTGTGCAGTTTGTCACTATGGTGTAGCTAGTCCTGCAGGAATGGACAGTTGCCTCATCCCTCTGATGCTCCAGGTGAAACTCTGTCAGAGGGGACAGGGAGAGATGTTACAGCACACCAGGGACAGCTTTGATGGCACTCGAGGGTTGCCAGGCCAGGCTGGGCAGTCCTGGCCAGGGGGATGCTCAGTCCAGCCCCAGCTCTGGGGGCTGCGGGAGGAGCGTGGTCCCCCTGTTCGTGCCCCAGTCCCACCCATGAGGGGCTCCCCCAGCCTGGGGCTCCTCTCCCCTCCCCACAGCATCCTGGGGAGCAGTCCCGGCCATGCCGACTGCCCCGGTGATGGGCAGCACCATCATTGGTGCCTTTGTCTCTCCGGGCTTGTTCACAGTGTGGCTGTATGCTGAGCGTTGCTTGCACACACACCTTCCTTCTTTAGAGTATTTTCTTTCTGTTTACAAAATGTAAACAAATGCAAAAGAGTTTCCCAACCATATGCACCATAGCTCACCTCGCACGCTCCGTCTCCATTCACATTATTTCCCAAAAGCAGACAGTTGGGCAGTTTGCCCAAAGATACAACAATGCTCAGAGATTTGCTCTTAGAATACAAAATCCTTCCCAGTCCAGTGGCTTCTACCCAGAAAAAGCCCTTTATCAAAGATTTAAGCTCCTTATACTGGCACCAGTCTACCCAGGGAGGCAGCCCAAGGTGAACAAAGGTATTCCCAGGAATATGAAAGCCCAGAAAAGTCTCAGGGTTAGCATTTTATTTGCAAAGTCCAAGTATGTGAGGCTGCTGAGTCTGTCCTAGACAGCAGCACAAGCTCTGGGGCTGCATCTCTGCCCACGCTCTTACTGCCAGGACACATGTTTGGCTGATGCAGCAGCCAGTCCTGTTCAGAGTGGGTCTCTTGAGGCCATTTTGGGGTCCCACTTCTTCAGTGTACTTTGACCTTGCTCTTTTTGGGGTGCTAGAAGCACACGCTAGAGGGAAAACTGCCTTTCCCCATGCCCTGGTCACGCTGCATGAACCCATTTGTGGGGGGAGCTGGATGGCTGCGAAGGGTCACAGACACCAGAGAACGAGCAGTGGTGTTGGGCCACCTGAAGCACCATGTCTCCACACAGCCCCAGGAGAGCCCCCACGCTGCCTCCAAGCTGCAGCATCCCCAACACAAGCCCTTGGCCACAGGGCCCTGGCATCAGCCCACAGCACAGGGCTTCAATTGCCAGGAGAACACAAACCTGCAGCGTACCCGGCAGGCAGAGCCGGGCTGGCTCGGGATGAGAAATCGCTTCCTGAGCCCTGCACACCATCGGCTCGGAGCCTGCCACATGAGATCTGATTAGCCTCATCTCCCAAACATTGTTAGCTGGCAGGAAGGTATGCAGCCCTCCTCAAAAACCCAGACTCTGTGACAAACGACTTCCTGCAGAACGAACCCTGCCCAGCAGCTCCATGTGGCACAAAGCCACGCTGCCTTCCATTTGATCTCCATTTGTTGCTCTAATTTCATTGCGTGAACTCCTTGTCCTGATGTTCTGAAGATGGGGCTAATCGATTTTCCCCGAGTCCTTCATGAAATGAATAATTCAGCGGAGTCATCTCTTCCCAGAACACGCGTTCCCGCGGCAGGGAAGCCCGTTGTCCACCTCCGCCAGGCAAGGAGAGCTCTGGAGGCACCAGGAACACTCTCAGATACGGTACGTCAAACAAGGCAGACAGATGGAGAGTTAACAGAGCCAGAATAAGGATCAAGCAAGACTCATTGAAAAATCAAACCCAGGGAGGAGTTAAAACCACCCCAGAGAGCTGATGGAGCCGTGATTTAGCAGATGGTTCTAATATCACGAAGCTCAAAGATTATTTCAAGCATCTCTCAGCGCATAGCTGCTCCCTTACAACCTGTGGAAATTATCACTTAGATAACTTTTCCATTTCCTAAATAACAAGAGAGTCAGGAAACAGCTTGGAATTCAGATTAGCAAAACTGGAGAAAATAATATAACCAAAAAAAGATTTTTAAAGGAGCTTTGTGTTGATCCACCTACGCTGGGCAAACCCATGGGGTCAGATGCATTAGCCCGGCTTTGCCCCGATGATGTACTGAAATGCACCACAGCCAGCAGTTGCCTACAATTTTCCATTCTCACGTTAAAGAATAAGACTCACTGCACCAAACAACAAGTCAGTGAAGCATAGCAATCATAAAATAAGGGGAAAGTTTCCAGGAGGGGAAGTCCTGAATTTCTGACAGCATTTTACAGCTTTTAATCGCTTACAGCACACAGAGAGAAGCTGAGCTGAAATTTGTGCTATTTGGATTTAATCCCCGGCTTTGGTTAAAAGCTTTCTGGAGTTCTCACAACACAACGAATATCTTCAGCTCCTCATCAGGCCTCAGCGGTTTTCCCGTTGTCGGCTCCACAATGGTGCTCTGGGATTTTCGGTGCCGATTTGCACCGTTGGACGTGCAGCCCCAGCACGGTGACCTGCACGGCAGCAGGTGACAGAGGGGACAGGGACTTGCAGAACAGGGGTGGATGCCGCTGACTCAAGCAAAAGATAAAAAGGGATGTTGGAGGTCAGGGAGCACCAGAAGGCATTTCTGTACAGTTTGGTTTCTTATCGAAAAGGAGAACTTGTTTTCTTAAGGAAAAGGGGGAAGATAAAAAGAGCGAGGGAGACAGCAGGCTGCTCTTCTGCGAGGTCTCACCAGCCTCCTTTCTCTACAAAACTCTGATTGACTGAGCAGCTACAAAGACTCTCAATCCAAGAAAGTGATTCTTATTCAGACCAGTTAATTCTGTGCTAACGGTACAAAGAAAGCTTCATTACAGATTTGAAGAGGCCCAGCCTTGCAAATTAGTGCTGAGAAAGCTGTCATTCAGTGCCAGGAAGATAAAACTGCATTTCCTGGTATTTCTAAAGAAAAATCAGCAGGATGTATTTTTTTTAAAGCTATACAATCTTCCAGTCGTTATAAAAACAATTGGCACTGTCCGTTCTGCTCTCGGCAGATCCTGAAGCATGTACAACGCATCAGTACAGGCAGGACTTTGGCCCACGGCTCCTCACCCCGGGCTGGCTGCTGGGGAGGGACGGAGCATGGACACAATGGCAGCACCAGGGCCTGCCCGGGCTCCACGAGCCGTCCCCAGCCCAGCAGCCCCGTGGCTGATGCCATTTCCCCTTTTCACAGGGAGGGGACGATGCTCCTGCTCCTCCGGTCCCCAGGACCCTTCCCCAGCACCAGGGAAGGACTGAGCCCTCCAGGCAAGGAGTCAGCAACAGGGATTCTGTGCCTGAAGAGCAGGAATCCTCTCTTCTGTGAAAATCCTTGTTAGGGAGAGGGCAGACTGAAACATCCTCGTTTATTTAAGCTCCTCACCTGCTCATACACCCAGTACCTGCTCCAGGCTTTTTGCTCACATCTCCCGTTCACCCTACAGGGAGAGCTCCCAGTTCTCCAAGAAAACCAACCCCTCGCTGCTCTGCTTGCTGTTTGGGAGGGGAAGAGAAGCAGCATTGGCTCCCAAACAAGGTCGTGTCTGCAGAAACCCAGGATCCCACAGAACAGCCCCCCTCCAGGCCCGTCTCCCAAAGCCCGCAATGCCAACCGGCCGCTCTGCACCCATACCAGGGCTGGCAGCTATTTCCAGAGACACAAAGACATTAATTTTACATTAGAGCCTCAGCCTGGCTCAGACTTTAAATACTTCATCAACCTTTCTCCCATACCAAGCTGTAACAGTGACTCACTTTCAGGCTGAATAATTTACCCCCTTGCAGACCCAGGTCGGCACAACGCACAAAGCGGCGGCCACTGCTCTGCCAACTGTGCCAGCAGCAGCTCTGTGACCCTCACCGAGCCCCCAGCGCCCGAGGCAGCTTGGGGACAAGGTGCTTCTCATCAGCCGAGCCCAGCACCCCCCAGGCTCTGGTACATGGAGCAGGACTTGCTGCAACATTCAAAGCCAGACAAGAGCCCAGGATGGCTTTACCCTGTCCCAGTTCCTCCATGAATTACAAGTTTGGGGTTGTCCTATGCAGGGACAAGGAGACAGACTTAATGATCCTTGTGGGTCCCTTCCAACTCAGGACATTCTGTGATTCTAAGTCTGAGGATTCCCAGGAATGTTCATTTGTTACTGATGCTGCAGGATGAAGAGGAAAATGCATTCAGGTGTCGAGGGGTTTCACGGGCAGGATCTGGGTATTTTTGAAGGCTCTTGCAGACGCCATAATCTCCTCCTCCCCTCTCTCCTCCCGCGGTTCACGGATGACTGAGCCTTCCAGGCTGTGCTGTCTCCACGCTCTGGTGCTCACTGCATCTCCCACCCATGGCGCAGCACAGCAGCACCTGCCTGATCGCCAAGTCCAGGCTGGCTCAGATACAGCCGCTGAGCCCTTCCCCAGAGCCCAGGCTCTCCGCTGCCCATGGCCCTCACCAAACCACTGCCCACGCTGTCACAATGTGGGCAGGACACTCCAGAGAGCTCTCGACATCCTGAGCAGCACAACTCCCCCCATCCCTCCCACACAGCCCGCACTGGCTGCCTGGCTATCACTGATCTTGTTCCTTGTAAGCCAGTTATGACTCAGCCACCCTTTGAGTTCCTCCACAGGGCCAGATGAACTCAGCAGGTCCCAACACAAGTTCTGCCCCAACCCTCAGCAGTGGTTCCATCCTTGGTCCCCAGGAGGGAGACGACGTGGTGGGCACAGCAGGAGTTTCAAAGCGCACTCAGCTGTCCCCAGTGTCCCCCTGCAGTTCTGAGCCCAGCGCGGTCCCTGGGTAGTGGCACCAGCACAGATTGCTCCCCCAGGGAACGGTACAGGTGTCCCTGGAGCAGATGACTTCCCCTCACACTCCAGTCCCACCCCTGAAAGGCACTTGCAGTTCAGATCTTCCCAGCACACAGTAGGAGAGGAGGAGCCCATCACTCCATTCAGTGCAAGCAATGCCTCTGGGCACTTGTTTCCCCAAAATACGAAGAGTACAAAAATACAAAGAAAGGACAGCCTTGCAGAACTGTAAAGGGAAACCTTGCTGCTCTCTTTGCATCAGGACAGCAGAGAGACCCTATAGCAGATATAGGATTAGCTGCCCCAGGCATGGATTCCAGCCCAGCGACTGGGAACTGCACCCACCAACTAGGGGTACAACTGGTGTCTGTGGTTTCTCAGGGTAAGACCTTGTCAACAACAATCAAGCGGATCCAGTGCTTGCAGCACCCATCACACAGCAGCAGCTGTGATGAAGAGGAGGGGGAGGAAGGCTACTCTGTTGTTCACTTCTGAAAGAGACATCTTTAATATTCCTTTTTTTTTTTTTTTAAAGGGGTTAAATATTTTGAGCCCAGCCATGCACTTTTAGAAGGATTTGAGTACATATGAACAAAACATTCAAAAAAAGTCTGCAGCTTTTATATGAAATACCAGTAATGAATTGACAACATCCTCTGCATGACAATGAACGTATTGAAGCCAGGCGGGATAAGGAACATCAATCATCCACAGCAATATAATAGGTGTGGGTGGGGAAGGGGACAATGACAGCATTAGAGCTTGGATCGGGGAAAGATCTTCATTGCTCCCACTACGTGTGCCAGAGGAACACTGAAAGGCACATCCAGGCTGCGAGGGAAGGGGCTGCCCAGGCAGTGGCACCAGTAATCCCGCTGGCACAGGGTTCACCGGCTGTGGCAGAGGACAGGTCCCTCCACCCAGGACACGGCAAAAGTCCCATTCCTGCTTCCTCTCTGAATTGCTTGGGCCAACAAAGCCCAGCAGCCTCAGCCCCAGCACCCAAAGCCACCCCACGGGAGCTGCTCCTTTCTCCCCCTATACGTGCCTGTCCCCTGACCACGCAGGGATGGTCGCACAGGTACGTGGCCAAGTCCCACCACAAATCACACTATTAAGTGACCAATAAAAGCTGTTGGCAGAATAGCTCACCTGCAGAATCCTTTGCAGAGTGGCTGTTTGCAGCAAGTGGAGCTGCACGCCCTGGAGTGGCCACACGGACCCCGCGGCTGCAGGGCCCCCTGCACTGTTCCCCAGACCCAGCCACCTCCCGGGATGCGAGCGGGGCCAGTAGAGAAGCTCAAAGCAACAAGAACAAAGCTGTCAATATGTTTCCCTGCACGAAGTGCACAGGGATTGCAGACAACTTTCTTCTCTGCTCCTTTTCCCTGTGCCAGGTGCTGTTGCGCAGACCCACGCACAGAACCAGGGGGAACCGCACCAGCCGTGAACCTGCCCACACGCCGGCCCCAATAGGTGCCCTGAATGAACGTGCTATTCCCTAATCTTTAATTATAGCCAGGTGACATGGTGCAGCAACACCAACAGGTAATTTTTCACATTGGAGTTGGTTTCTTTCCCCATTAACATCCCCTCTAACTAACCTGTTTCTTAAAATCCCAAATTATGAGCCTCACACTATTGCACACAGAGAAGTTTGTCAGGGCCTCTGGCAGTGAGCAGGACGGTGCCGGGCTGGAGCGGGACAACCCAGCTCCTGGAGCCATCCGGTGATGGTGGAGGCGAGCGGGAATACTGATGTGTTGGTGGCTCCCTGGGGATCACTGGTGGCGGAGGAAAAGCCCTTGGGTGCGGGTCGAGGCTTCCCCAGATGTAGGACTGATGGACAAACTCCATTTCTACCTTACACAAACAGGGACAGGCAGCATCGAGGTGACTGCTGCAGCCCTCTCTGAGCCTGGCCCCTTTGCAAGGGGGCAGCTCTGGGTCCCTGGGGACACCCCAGTGCCCACGTCCAGCTCTGCTCACACACCCCCATGCAACCATTTCGGGACCCATCCCAGCCCCCAACAACTCCTTCAGCATCTCCACCAGCCAGAGCCGAACAATAAGTACTCTGTGATTAATCGGGGCCCCAAGGGACCAGATGAAACAGGCTTGGCAATTAGTTCTGGATTTCTTCCGAAGGTGCTGGAAGACAGTGGGAAGCTGCAGCAGCCCCTGGGAGACGAGTTCTCTTAAAACCTGCACCAGTTACACAACTCACTGCTCCTCAGGCTCACTGGTGTGATGTGTTAAATTACAGATGGCCTCAATTAAATGTGCATAGAAAAAACCAAACAAAATAAACAAAAACAAAATACACACAACTAAACTTGCCTATGACAAGAAGATCATTAAAAACTTGGCAGCCTACTTATACTCCAGTGACCTGGTAATTTAATATTGTAATTGAAACTCTGCGTCAGGCTCTTGAGAGGAGGCAGAAATATGGCGAAGTGTCCCGCAGGATCCGTCCTGCCCAGAGAACCAGCCCAACATGGAGAACAGCGCGGTCCCAGGTGCGGATCACCCACCGTCAGCCCGGTTACCGCACTTGCCTCTCGGAGCCCTAGAACATGGCTGCTAGCTCGCTTTGCAGACATTACTTTGTGTAACAGCACATTAATCCTATTCAAGGAAGATAAAAACCCAGTCCCCAAAGTGCTAATAATGTAATTCAGTTAAAGCTGAATTTTGTCACTTATCTCCAAGACAGAGAGGAACTTCACTCCTCTTTCCTTCCTCTCATCTCTCCCCCCCCATATTTTAATATTCTCAACATTCTCTTATTTCCAAAAGCAGAGACCAGGGTAATTATTATATAGCAATGCTCAGATAACACTGGTTTCACGTCCTCTCCAGCTTCTGTACCTGCTGACTGCCCCCCATTTCCACCATCCATCTGCCCCAGGTCAATCCAACTTTTATTTTCCAAGCCCTGCATTGGAGCACGATGCTGGTTTTGTCTTTGCCCCATCGGCATTTGAAAACACTCACACGTGGCTCCAGCCTGGGACAAGGGACACGTATCCAAGGAGCCTTTTCTACAAGTGGCAAGCATGAAAATAGTTCTCCTGTGTAAATCAGAGACTTTGCATTGATTCAGTGTCACAGGGCGATGGGATCAGGTGTCAGCCCCATGCCCACAATGAAGAAGTTTCAGTGGGTGACCCATAACCATCCCCTCTCCTCAGCATTCCCCCCATGGCATCCTGGTGTCTGGGGTGCAGATGTGGCCCAAACAGACCGTGTCTGCCTCTTGAAACCCAGGGAAGTCAGAGCAGAGCAAGAGTGTCACGGGGCTCATAAGCCTCTGGCTAAGAGGTTTCTTAATTCTGGTATCAAAATTAATTTTCCATGGCACTGGAGATCCAGAGAGAGACTGAGCTGCTTTTTGTTCCTGAAAAAGAATTTATGCTGAGCACACATTGAAGATAAAGCACTCATTTCCTTTACATGGTCTATTTAGGGTACAGAGCTAAGCCCAGACATGGGTGAGAAATTTCTCAAGCACACTTGGCCAGAAGTGTCATTTCTGCTTTCCTGGTTACCCTCCAGGATCACTCTTGTTGCCTCCAGAAACTCATAACCAGGCAGGTCAAAGGCTGGAACTCAACACTGGTCCTACAAATGGGAAGGATTTAAGGTCTTTGACCAAGACAACCTCAAGAGAAGACCACAAACACAGAGATACTATGGGGCAACATTTGGAAGGTATTTATACCCTGCTAAAAGGACAGTGTGGCCTGTAATCTTGTCCCCTTCTGCCACCAAGTATTTCTAAAAAACTGGCTTTACATAAATCAGACTAATCCAAATTTGGGGAGATTGTTAAAATACATGTATTCAGAATTATAGAAGGGTGCAGGTGTTTATTTCTCACCTCATTTGAGGAGCTAATTCCCTGTGCATTAATCACATACACCCCCCAGCATCAAGACCCAGGGTCCCCTCCTGTCCAGCCGTGTACCGGTCACATCACCCATTGGTGGCCCCACGGCTGTGGTTTGGGGACACGTGTCGGGGTGGGATGTTTCACACCCGCACAGGGCTCAATGCCGCGTGGGCATCACGTGCGGTGCCACCGTGCTCGCGAGCTCCTGCTGCCACACCAGCCCTGCCATTCGGTAACTGTGCGGACGCACCGGGTGAGCCCTGTGACGTGCCAGAGCTGCTGAGCAGCCCTTCTGCTTTTCAGGAAGCACAGGGAAACAAACAACATGAATACAACAGCAACTTTTTTTTTTGCTGATATGAAGAGTAATGACTTCCCTGCCGCTGCTTCTGGCTTATTTTGAGCATGCTACATCTTGGGAGATTCATTCTCTATATGCAGAGTGATGTTTGAAGGGTTTCTTGAACATCCAGGAATGGCAACAGATCAATTTAAGTACAACTGAAAGCAGCAGTTAGTCAGGGTCCTCTTAACATGAAGCTTCCTACATAAGATTTAATAGATGTTGCAACCACGCCACGTAATTCTGCCACAGTCCCAGGTTTCCTACAGCAATACACTGACCATTCCTCTGCTCCGCTGCTCCCCAAACAACTGAGTGCTCCCCAAAACCAGCCTGAGGGCAAAGCACAAGGCATGAGTCTGCCCCGACACAGGCACAAACAGCTCTCACATTTCAGGTTGGATATTGGGAACAATTTCTTCCCCAAAGGGCTGTCGGGCATTGGAACAGGCTGCCCAGGGCAGTGGTGGGGTCACCATCCCTGGAGGGGTTGGACAGATGTGGAGATGAGGCTCTCAGGGACATGGGGTAGCACCAGGGGTGGGGTAACAGTTGAATTCCATGACCTTGAGGGTGTCTTCCAATCAAAATGATTCCATGATTCCACGATTACCATAGCTCCCATACACGTGACCTATCAAAAAGCTAGCAGGAACATTCCAAACAATTCCAAGACACTTCTCAGTTTCTCTCTGGCCCTTCGCCCCTGCACTCGGCCCAGCTGTGCAACCACCAGCATGCTCTGGGCACAGGACACCAGCCAGAGGGCTGGACCACAGCATGGTGTGTCCCTCAGCACTGCCACCTCACCAGCACCCCAGGGTTCCCACCAACTCAGCCAGCGTGTTCCGGAGCTTGCAAGGACCCGCCACATGGCAGGACATGAAGCTCCATCCCCATTCCCAGGTGGTGAGAAGCCAGGAACCACTGCTGGGAGCCCAGTCTGCTCCCCCAGTGTGGGTGGCCATGGCCAGGCAGGGTCCCAGAGCCCTGGGGATCGTGCTGCTCCCCCCGTGTGCTCCAGGCAGAGGGGAGCAGTTGGCTGGACCTTATCTTGTTATTTCAACCACTTCCTCCTGCAGTGCTGGCAGAAAGAGGTTCATTTCACCAGCCCTGCAGCTGAGCATGGGCTGCCTTTAGGGTCTGACTCTCCCATCAGGGGGGTGCACATCCCAAACCTTCCCAGGTGACAGCAAAGAGGGGGCTCACAGGAAGGACTGGGGGCGTCCCAGCACACCAGCCCCTGCGCAATATTGTGGTGGTAGCTCTGTCTGCACGGGCAGCTGCTGACTGACGTCTCCCCCACACACCAAACCACCAGCACCCGGCCAGGGAGGAGGGTCTGAGCATCCTCCACCAGCCACAGACTTGTTAAGAAGTTCAACATTCATTAAATCTCTTTTAAAAATAGGAAGAAAAAATAAAAATAAAAATAAAATATCAAGCGCTATTTGGTCCTCACCATCTCTCTGCTTTAAAAAGATCACTGCTACCCCAGGCAGGGTCAGGGCATCTCACTGTATCAGGGATGCTCTCTCCCAGTAGCTCCCACTGAAGGGCCTCCCCAAACACTCAACAAGCAGCTATTTCCCCCCCTCTGCAGCGTCCTCAAATGGGAGACGCCTGCCCACAGTCAGGTACTCAGTCCCCAGGCAGCAAACAGCAGTGTGTGCTCTGCCCCACGCAGACGGGAAGGACACCGGGCAGCCCTCGGCGGGGACTCTACAACGCTGGCTGCAGGGACACGGGGGGTGTCCCCACCCAGGCGACTCTGCAGATGCACCAGACCGATGCAAGGTTGCAGACTGCCGACCTCAGTCTGGAGGACGTGTCCCCACTGTAAGTCAGCAAACAGGTTTTTGGCTCCCAGAGGAGAGCACACCAAGCGCGAGGCAGCAGCTGGCAGCTCCCATCGCTGGTCAATTAGCAATCGCCTCATCAAGGCTAACAAGCAGGTTCTCTGTGGCTATCTCACCTGCAGCAAGTGAAAGCCACACAGAGCACTGCGGGAGCACAGCAAGGAAAGAGCAAAACTCGAGTTCACAGCTTCATTTCACACACTCCCCTAATCCACGTTTCCCTAATTTGCCCATAGAAAAGGGAAAGGAGACCATCCCAACCCCTGGCTGAAGTCACAGCCTCTCCCCACGGCTCTTCCCTCTCCCTGCAGCACTTTGAGCCCCATTTCGTACTGTGAGATGAAGAAACTCCCAGAGGGTTTGTGCTGGGACAGCTGATTTCCTCAGAAAGCCTCAGAGTGCTGCTGACATTAAACCCTCTCCTCTCACCAGGAGGCAAGAAGAAAGCTGGTGAGGAGGGCAGGCAGACACAAAAACCCCCTAATAATTTGGAAAACTTCCAATGAAGGAAAAAAGCTATTTATCGAACATGGGGACACGCTGATAAGAAATCCAGACACTTCCTCCAAAGAAAACAACAGCCTTAGTGAATGAACTGGGCAGCACATGGTGCTAGGGGCTGAAAGCCTTTAACAACCAGTGGGATGCTCAGCCCCGAGTCCTGGTGAGGCTTTGGCTCCCCTGCATACTGTTCGTGTTCACCCTGCCAGTGAGGCAGGACCAGTGGGCTGGGACAGCAGGGACCAGCATGGGACACAGGGCTGACACCGACTGCCGGGACAGCTGGGACACAGGTTTGCCCAGCACTGGACCTCGTGGTGCTTCGGGACCTCACGCAGGGCATGAACAGAGGACACTGGAGGGAGGACGCTCACCGCAGCACCATGTTCTTCTCCCAGCCTTGCCGTGGCTGCAGCCGGGAGCTGGATGCTCACTTGGCAGGGGAGGCTTTGCCAGCAGCGCTGCAAACAGCACAGCCCCTCAGCGCTGACCCTCGCAAGACAAGCGCTACCACACTCAGCCCCCACATGCTGCAGGAGAGGATGCAGATTACACCGTTTTCTTGTTGTTTTTCTTCCCTTGAAAACAGGCCATTATCTCATGACAGTTTGGAGCACTATGTGTTATTACACAACAACATTACTGCCTTTAAGACATTCAAAGGGCTGCAGCTGGCAAGATCTCTCGTGTACTTGGCACTCCTTTTGATGCTATACGGATATGATATTAAAATAACATTTCCAACATGCAGATTTACTGTGTCTGCTCGCTCCTCTCTCTCCAGCCAAAGCCGTTTAGAACAAGATTTTATTGCTGCTGCACGGCAGGCGGTGGCAGCGCGGGGAGGCTGCGGGAGTCACCTTGCTGCGGCAGCTCTGTCCGGGATCCGTCTGTCCCTGCCCCGGGTTCTCCCAAGGGAAGGTCTGGGATTCAGCGCCAGGTCAGATTCACACAGAAACCCGTTCCAGTCGATGGCCATGGGGAGTTGGAGGTGCAGGGGGCACCAGCACCTGGGCAAGGCCGGCGCAGACATCATCATCAATCAGACACCACCTGCAGTATCACATTAGGGGAACCGTCTTAAAACACACTGGGTGGGAGGAAGAAATCAGACCTGCTCAGTATTCTGGGTTTTCTTTAAAAGCAATTACTATTTAGGTGAATTTTCCTTTAGCTCTACGTGGCCATTATGCTTGGCTTCTGCTTCACTAAGAAACCTTCATCAAGCCATGAATTAAATTTGCTCTTCTTGGGCAACAGTCCTGTACAATTACATGCCACTGTGCCCAATTAAAACATTATCTAGGCTGCCAGCTTTCAGAGGAGGAGAAGAGAAAAAGAGGAGTGTCGTTTTATTTACATGGAGCTCCGCAAAGAGCTTTCTTGGCTCATTTTCCACATCCACGTCCCTGCTGGCCAATATGACTTTATTAATGTTTACGATATGGCCTACTTTCTAATGCAGCTCTGTCCCAGTGAAAGAATACATTTGCATTTTTAATGAAATTTGGATAAGCAATTTAGCCTGTCCCCCAGCAGAGCAGCCTCCACAACCCTCGCACAAGCCCGCGCACCCTTGGAGCAGACGGCCGGGGCTCGGCTGCTGCAAATCCAGGGGTTCTACAGAGCAGCCTCTTCACTGAGAAGTGGCATTTTATACGGAGTTCGTGCTGCTGCAGCTGGCGAAGCATCCGCACCGTCCTCAGCACAATAAGCGCAGCCATCACCGCCTAGCCCAGAGGCAGCTTTACACCCAGTTTATTTTAATGAAGCAATAAGGGGATAAAAGCCATGCAAAAAGATACTAAACAGAACAATAAAAATCTTCGCGCTCGCCTGAAATTTCTCCCAGCTGTTATGTAGTACTTTATATAAATGAAATAGGGCAAATTTCAGAAACACCGGGCTGAGTTTTGCTTGTGTACCCCCACCAAGTCTCTCCAGCTCACACTGGCCTCTTCTCCCGTTTTCCCTTCGCTATGCAGGATATAAAGAGAACAACCTCTGCTGAGCCGCAAGCAGCTGTCTGCAGAGCTGGGAAGAACCAACAGAAGCTTCCAGTAACTCCATGGGAAGTGGCAGCACCAGCTCGCACAGCAAGCGCAACCCCAGCCTGTACAGTCACCTGCAACAGCTCCTCCGCCACACCGAGATCTGCCGTGCAGATTTTTAGAGCAAAAACTGCATCTTCAGCAGAAGATGTGATGCTCAGCCTTTACCTGTGCCATGCCAATGTGCTATGGGGCCAGGCCATCGCACCAGGGCAGGAAAATGAGCTGCAGCCACTGGATTAACAATCCCAGCACAGCTTGAGGCAACGTCCCCTGAGCCACCCGCGGTGTCCCCTGCTCCTCGCAGCAGAGCGCAGTGCAGCATCCACCCCCCCAGAGCCATCTCAACAGCCTGCAATGCCACCTGCACAGCCCAGGAAAGTCACAGAAACGTCCCCAAAACTGCTTTGTATAGCAGACTCATGCAGGAAGAAGAATGTTCCTGTGAGCTGAGAGGCTGTGCAGAACTGTTGGTGCCGAAGGAGAAGGTGCGTACCCAAAGCACCGTCGCTGATCTGGCTGGATGCTGGTGGGCAGTGACCCACCTCAGTGTGGTCAAGCAGAAGGAGCTACAAGGGATGCTCCCTACCATGCAAAGCCACCCAAACGCTACTGCCAACACAGTCTGTTTGAAGCATTTGGAGGGAGAAGGGTGTCTTCCCAACTGCATCTCATTTTACAGCCCCCCCATCATGCTGCCACTCAGCCTCCCCCTCACATCTGCACCATGCTTGCCCATCCCCAGGGTCCTCCCCAGCCCCCCCATTCCCCAGTACCCGTGGGACTGGGCTGGGGGGTCACCCACAGCCCCACTGCTCCCCGGGGCTGTCCCCTGTCCTGCCACGTCAACTGCATCTCAGATTCACCCTCATCAGAGACTGGCAGCTGCCTGGGGGCGGCTTTCCATTTCTAAATGCACTGTACCCGCTCTTCAGCACATGATAGAGTAATAAATATTTGGAAAGATTTGTTATTTTTATATAAACAGTAACAACATGTTGCAGGGGCTTGATTAAAGAGCCTGCTCCTTGCTGCCATGCTCTACAGGAGCCACAGTGCTGTTCTGACCCCAAGCCCCTGGAGCACCTAGAGCAGGGATGCGGGCACAGGACTCGCTCATCCCACCCTGCAGAGCCTCCTGGTTCCCCATTCTGGATCTCATCAGCCTCTCGGCAGCCTCCCCAAAGTTTTGCCAGAGCACAGCCTCAGAGCACATCTCCCCATCGTCGTTTTCCCAGCTCTCCCCTTTTCACAGGTGTGAAACCTCAGGCTCATGGCACCTCCCTCCTACATCTCCTGGCTGGTCCCATCTCCTAACACCAGGCAGCAAAAGGCCCCCAAGGTCCCCACATGCAGCTCTTAAAGCATAAACGTGGTCTCTCTAAAGCACTGCATAACGCCCAGGCTGTTTATCCTGGGACTGGAGCCTGGAGCTGCAGGAGCAGGTTCAGCCTGGGACAGCAAACTCTTCTCCAGCCACCCCCGGGGAAGCCCTTCTCTGCCCTTCAGACTCCAGGAACATCAAACGCACACCCACAGAAAGGTGCTTCCCGAAAAAATTCATCAGTTTTACACCCTGCCAGGATTCTAATTCTCAAATAGAGCATATTTAGATGGCTGAATCCCTTTCTACACTACATGTTTTTCTGCATTACATCATCCTTCCTCCTTTAGCACCTCCAGGATCTTCCTCCCCTTCCACCATCACCAGGGCACTGCTGCTCAGCCGTCACCCAACATCATGCTTGCCTCCAACTTCAGTGCCATTAATAATAATTGCATCATAATTCTATTTTATTATAATATTATTTTGGATAGCAAAAGCTGAGCCCAGCATATTCATATTGCTAATGGAATTACCTCTCCTGATGCAGCCCCGAGCGCCCTGGGAGCGAGTCACCATCCCTGGAGAGGTTGAACTGACATGGAGATGAGGTTCTTAGGGACATGGGTTAGAGGTGACTTGGCAGTGCTGGGTTAACAGTTGGAGTCGATCTTAAAGGTCTTCTCCAACCAAAACTATTCTATGATTCTGTATTTAACCACCCACCGATCCTCCAGCAGACAGGCTACAGCTTTAGAGAGCTCCAAGCTTACAGGGTCACCCAGTAGCAACCAAAAGCAAAAAGGAGGCCACTAAAACAAGGCTCTGATGCTGCCTGAGCACATTTTTCTTCAAGGCTGGGGTTTGCACACCCACAGCCCCCAGCCCTGCAGCCCCACGCGTTCCCTTCCTGCTGGTCCAGTTCCCATCCCAGGATGCTCTGCAAAGAAAACATCAACATGCAGGGACCATCTATTTAGAGAGGCTCTTGGCTAGGAAGTTCTAACTCAAAAATGCTTTTTGCTGCTGTTTTCAGTGCTGTGAGTTCCCAAAGCAGCCAGTGTGAGTGGCTGAGTCCTTGAGTTCAAGTGCAGCAGCACTCAGGGCTGTGGCTGCATCACACACACAATTTCCATCACCACCTCAAGCTGCTGCTACTAAGGGGCTTTCGGAAAGCAAGAGCAGGTAACAAAGCTCCCAGGAGCAGAACAAAACAGCTTCTGAGCACTCGTCTTACAGTCCTGTTCTTCTCAAGCCGCGGTGCCCACTCACGTGTGCCAAGTTCAAGAACAGGCCAGGCTATTTTCAGTTGGATTGATGAACTGAGGAACAATTCCTCTGAAGTGGCTAGCTCCATTATAAGACCAGGAACTGGCCTACATAAAATCCCATTACTCCTTGAGCAGGCTGCTGAAGTCTTTTAGTGAGAAAGGAACATTCTGGACAATATTTGTTAAAAACCCCAAAGGTAAAAGAATAGCTAGAGCTTTGATCATCACCTCCATCCTGCAAATTACAGGGCTCGCTAAAGCCCTCCCTTTCTGTACCTGCCACCAGCACACCTGACAAAGCAGCATTCCCAGCTCTTGCAGTTTTAAAGAAAAATATCCCAAATATCAATTGATGCAATATTGGAAGCCACAATACTCTCTATGGCAACCTGAAAGGTCTTAATTATCCATGCAGGTGGCATAGCGAGCAGCCCCAAGGCACACGGAGCTTGTAAACTTTGCTTTTGATAGTAGGTGTCAAGATAAAAAAAAAAACCTCATTCAATCCCTTGAGAGTTCAGGCAGCTCCTTCATTAGCAAAAGATATTCTTGAACTCCCTGCGCAACCTGGAACACTATTATATTCACAGCTTAAAATCCATCTGAGTGCTTTAACTAGCAGGGAGCAGAGAAGAACGAATTAAAGCAGGTTTCTAACCCAAGAACGCCCGTTCCCGTGGCAACGCAGCATGCCGGAGCACGGGCGGATGGGAATGCCGCATGCAGATTTTTGCTAATAACCCGTCACCCAGAGGAGCAGAGAAACCTGCACCCCGGGGCTGGGGGCCGGGCATTTACAGAATTCTCTGAGAAAAAGCACAACAGCCCATTCTTGCAGGAATTTCAATGCACAAATGAGTCCTCTGATGGCTCAGAACCAACAGAGGGGCTGGTGGCATCTGCGAAGAGGGGAAAGTGTTTAATCACCACTGAATTGCTCATTTTCTCTGGGGGAAAAAAGCATCCAGGTGGGCACACAAGAATCAAGAGTTACCAGCGCACGAACGTTCCCTTTGGGGAATTATCAACTCTCCACTGAATTCCTGACCAGCCGGTAAGACAGTGCTTGGGCACCATTATTTCTACAAAGACCAGAAAACCAGCAATCCTAATCTTCAGCAGAATCAGCCTGAAGTCACCTTTCAGGCGAAATTTTCCAGGTGACTCTGGAGCAGAAAAAGCTCATTTTAGAATCCACAAGTAATCATGAGAATGAAACGTAGCTCTTCAGTCTCACCACTCCTCCCAGATTTAGGTATTCATTTTTCAGCCAGCTCAGTAACAAGAGTGACCCAACATCATCACACAGCAACACCGAGAAAAACAAACATGCTCCCACCACACTCACTCTTTCAAAGACTGACACACAAATAAGCGATTCTGGCTAATTTCCCTCTCGGTCACGTGGAGCAGACGTAGTAAAACCCCCAAAAATCTGCTAACAGAGTTAAAAACTAAGAGCTCGGTTGTTCCCATCCAATAAGGGCTGAGAGTTATAAGGGTTTCCAGCAGCATCCCTGTGGCACAGGGGAGTCCTGAGCATCCAGACAGGCTGCTGGATGTGCAACCAGGGCAGGAGCTTGCCAGGATTTTAGCACACACTTCTCCACTGTGGTCACAGGGGCTCCAGCTCCACATGGCTGCACAGCAAGAGCCACACGGGTGACAACGGAGCAGTGGGGGCAACAGAACCAAGCGGGACCCTGGCCACACCAAACCGCACATGCCAGCATCCCGCTGGAGCTGCCCACGTGGGAAACACCAAAGTGCCACCAGCAATCTGCCATCTAAGGACTCAGTATCTTCTGTTCCTCCTGCAAATGCTTCCAATGTGATTGTGCACAGAGCTTGTCAAAAAAGATTCAAAGTTTGTGCCATAAAGGTTTGGGTTTGGGCACGTCTGACTGCAAAGAGGAGCTCAGTTCTGCTGTGCTACCTGCAGCTCTGCAGAGCAAACACTTCACCATCCACCTCCAGCTGCCACCGAGGCCACCAAGACCTCACTGCAAGGATCAGCTTCTGCAGAGTCGGGACTCCAGGTTCATGCAAAAGCAAGTGCCACTCAGCCCAGCGCACTGGACAGGGAAGATGCAGCAGATTTTAAGAGCTACAGGCAGGCAAGATGATGCTGATACAGAAAGGACTGACCCAGCTCCTGCATGCAACAGCATCACGCTAACATGGGCACAGACTCCAGCTCCCTTGATTCAAGCGCTCTTTCTACCAGGGGGTATACACAACAAGCACTCGCTCCATTGCGCCCATCTCTGGACCTGACAACCTCAGCACCAGCAGACTGCCCCGGGTCTGTGCGCTGCTTCGTTACAGGGCAGACCAAAGCCTCGCCTAGTGAAACCCAGGTTTCACCTCAAACCCGGCCTCAGGACTGCAGCCAAAGAGGCTTCAGGCCACCCCAGACCATGCACAGCCGCCCACACAGCCCGAGGGAGCTCCTCCTGCGCAGCCCAACATCTTCCACCAGATAGACCTACTGCAAATTCTATTACCAGTTTCTAGTAGCAAGTCTGGAGCAAAGATTTCTTTAGGCCAAGAAAGAAAAAAAATACTCAAAAGAGTAAACAGTAGTCAAAACCGTCATCTTCAT
Organism: Patagioenas fasciata; assembly: GCF_037038585.1. Taxonomy (NCBI): domain Eukaryota; kingdom Metazoa; phylum Chordata; class Aves; order Columbiformes; family Columbidae; genus Patagioenas; species Patagioenas fasciata. The sequence continues at coordinate 11,183,009 of NC_092534.1, forward strand.
AGCAGCTGCAGCAGAAACTTCCTCTCAAGGGCAGAATTTTGATCTTTCTTACCTAAAAGGAGCTCACACAAACCAGTGCTGCTCAGCTGACATGCATAGGCTCTAGAAAATGAACTTCTCTTGCCAAGCATGGACAGCCATCTTCAGCACTTGAAACAGCCGCTACATCAAGATTTTAATTTGGAAAGAACAGCCTCACGGAGCAAACACAGCAGTTCCTGCCCCGCCTCACATGCAGACCCCCATCTGCAGGGGGGTCGGGCCGGGCAGAGGAACCCGACACCTGGGACCAGGTCCTGCTCCTGCCCTGTCCTGCTGCTCATCGCCATGATGGGAACAGTCTGCAGAAGGCAGATGGATCACTCTCACAGCAAAGCTGGACCAAGTCAAACAGAGCAAGCTGGCTTTTTAATGGCCCAGTCATGGGGAGGGTCCCAGAGCAGCTGCTGGGGATGGCAGAACCAGGCAGCATCCCCAGGGACGCAGCTCAAGACAGCTCTTCGCTCATGAGAGTACAGAAGTGGGAGAGCAATTAGGAGGAACAGCAACAAGCTTCTCTCCCTTCAGCCTTCCCACTCGAACACCTTTCATTGTGCTGCAGTGCTGGAGAAGAGCCCCCCCCCAACACCTCCCCACCACCAGCCTGGGGGGACCTGAACCTTTGAGCATCACAACAGAGATGACAGGCAAGGACTTGGTGAGGTTGCAGAAGGGCTGGGGATGGAACTGCTGCCTTGTGTTGCTGGTGGCCAGAGACAGGCCACTGGAAAGCTCTTGCTGCCAACAGAAAAGTGTCACAGTGACACCAGCAAAGCAGCTCTCCAGCCCTGGCTGCAAGCTGGGGGTCAGCACTGCAATGAAAATCTTGTTTTTAAACTGACCAAGTGTGGAGGGAAAGCTGTGATGAGATGGCAGAAGAGTGCAGGAGGGGGAAGGCATGCAGCCTTTTTAGAGATGTGCAGTCTTGGCTTACAAATCCCAAACCGCTCTCACAGCGAAGTTTTATCACAACAGGGAAAGTCTAATTTGACCCCAGTGCCCCAGTTCAGAAAGGAAAGGTGGAGAAGAACCCCATGGTACCAATGGAGAGGATCCAGGAGAATGGTGCTCCTGCACAGAAGGAAGACAACAGACAACTCAGAGCCAGAAACTGCACATGACAGGAGGAGATGCTAAGCACAGCACAGAGGTTCTCTGCAAAGGGTGGGATCCTGACTCCTTGCCAGGGGAATAACCAGAGGCTTCAAACCTCTTAGGGTCACCAAAGAGAGAGTATGTGCCAGCCACTATCCCTTTTGCTGTGGGATTCCAGAAGCAAGACCAGAGAGCAGCTGGATGAGGGGTGTCCAGGATCCACCGCACTTGCTTGACACCTTTTGCCTGTGACCGCCAGCACAGACGCTGCTCCCACCATGAAAACTCCTCCTGGGAGCAAGGACAAGCAGGAACCTGCAAAGGATGCACTGTCACACCTGGCATTAGTGCTTGAGCTGTGCCAGACAGAGCAAGGCTACGAAGTTCTAGCTGGTTAGTGAGAACCTCCAGGCTTCAGAAATAGCTCTGGGGAAGTGATACTACAGGTGACGCTTCAGGGCACCCACGGGGACTTCTTGGGGTGCAGTGCCCAGCCCTGCTCTGCCATGGTGGCTTCCTGCTCTCCCACGGGCACCAGAATCCTCGCTGACCATGACATAGGACAATGGAGCTGGGGAAGGGGCTGGAGCACAAGTGTGAGGGAAGCGGCTGAGGGACCTGGGGGGTTCAGGTGGAGAACAGGAGCTGAGGGGAGACCTTCTGATCTCTGAACTGCCTGAAAGGAGCTTGGAGCCGGGGGGTCGGGCTCTGCTCCCAAGGAACAAGTGCCAGGACCAGACGAAACGTCCTCAAGTTGCACCAGGGGAGGTTGAGGTTGGTTCTTGAGAACAATTTCTTCCCCAAAGGGCTGTGGGGCATTGGAACAGGCTGCCCAGGGCAGTGGTGGAGTCACCATCCCTAGAGGGGTTGAACAGATGTGGAGATAAGGTTCTCAGGGACATGAGACAGTGCCAGGGTTGGGTTATGTTTGGACATGATGATCCTAAAGAGACCCTTATCATTCTATCTACCCAGGGACTGGGTGACACCAGGAGCAAACTGAACACAGCACTGCTGGGCTGGGTGGAGACTGGAGGACTTTTCTCCACTGCTTTGCTGGGTCTGCTTCACCTCCAGCCCAGTCCCATCTGCCCTCTGCCCCAAGCACAGCCCAATCTCAGCTTCCCAAACCCAGCCCGCAGGACCAGCCTGTCCCAGCCTGCATGCTGCCATCTTCCCTTCTTTCCAGTTCTGTTCTTCTGCCTTGATATGAAGTCATGCGTTGAAGTTATCAGAGAGCTGGAAGTGAGTCAGCACAGTAAACCACAGCCTAAGAATGTAACTAATTAAAACTATTCACTCAAGCCAGCATGTTCCAACATACTCAAGACCCTAAACAGAGCCAATTGCATCAGTGGGTTGCAGCACACAATCCCAGTACGTTGGCTCCCGTCTTCTGCAGCAGATTGTACAGGGAATGAGTCGTGTATCAACACAAAACAGTCAGGGCTTCACTACCAGGGACCACGTTCCTCAACAGAGACGAGGAGCTGAGTTTTGAGAGCCGTACTTCAGCTTCAGAGACTGCACAAGTCGTGCTTCGGTTGAGGGAACACTTGAAGCCACGACCAGACCACCTGGAGGGCACAGAGCAGCGTTTGTACAAGACCAAACAAATGGTGACCTGGACAGAGCAAATCAAACCAGCAACAGAAATCAAGTGTAACCCATCCCCAGTTCGTGCAGGATGAGCAAGGATTAGGTCAGCCCGATACCCTGCTATCTTTAAAATATTTATTCTCCCACTCTCTTTTGCAGAGGTGAGAGTGTCATTTGCTCACCACAGAGACCCCGAGGTGATACCAGCAGATGACAGCAGAACAGGGACCTGAGCCAGGTCCAGAGCAATGGCTCAGCCAGTTCCGAGCCTCCAGGGGGGACCAAAATGCTTTGCTGTCACTGAGCAGCACTGCTGGGGTTATAGAAATGCTATGCAAACAACTGCTGGGACACCCATTTGCAGAGCAATACCCAAAAGGACAGGGCTCACAGGCCAGGAAGAGAAGTGTGCTGTTGTGGGTGCTCATAGGGATCCTATGTGCACAGGAGCTGCCTCGGTCCTCCCCCTGTGGACATGTAACCCCAGGAGTTCTTTGCCTCCTAATAGATCAAACGCACCCGTTACAGAGCTCAGGAGCAAGGCAGAGCAAGAGCTTTTTAATCACTAGCTTATGTGAATAAAAAGCATTTAGTTAGAGACCTCTCTGCTGCAGACAATGTTTCTTTTATGCAATTGAGATGGAATATCAGAGCATGAAACCAAATCCTGTAAGCGCAGCAGAGACATGGCAGAGCTGGCCCGCAGGAACCAGCAGCACCGGGTCCCAGCACAGCGATACCGTCTGAGCCCGCAGAGCACACGGGAATGGGGGAAGAAGCGCAGAATCACAGAACGATGGAATCATTTTGGTTGGAAAAGACCTTTGAGATCATCACTGCCCTGTGTCCCTAGAGAACCTCATTTCTGTGTATTTTCAACCCCTCCAGGGATGGTGACTCCACCACTGCCCTGGGCAGCCTGTTCCAATGCCCCACAGGCCTTTCTGGGAAGAAATTGTTCCCCAGATCCAACCTCAACCTCCCCTGGTGCAACTTGAGAAGACTGATTTATGAGAACTCCCTAGCATTTCTTTGGCATCAAAACACAGAGATGCTGAGTGCTTCATCACACCACTTGCCTCTCTCCCAACCAAGTAAAGTAAAACATAAAAACCCAATACCCTATAATGGATCTATTTTTAATAAATACAAGTATGCAGTAAGACCTGGCTAACGCTAACATACTTTGACAGACGATAACTAACCATCCAGCTATGAGCGCTGCAAGAATAACATCAGATAATTAAATGGCACTTCTAAAAATAGACTACCTGACCTGCTACCGCTTCTGACTATCAATCCAGCTCTCCTTGCAGAGAAACTGCTAAAGTTGAGTCAAACCTCAAAATACTACCTCAAAATATAGTTGTGCTCACATCTGAAGCGGTGCTGTGTCTGTAAGTGATCCACCCCTTCCTCAATTTAGATCACTCAGAAACCTTCGCAGAAAGAAAAATCACTACGTGTCAAGGCAGAAGCAGAGACAGATATTGATGGCAGCAACAGCAAAACCGTGGGAAAGGTTGGAGAAAATGGGGCTGCAGCCAGCTGGGACTTCCCAGGCAGAAGCACCCACGTCCTGCTGCACCAGCCATGGGGAAGGAGGAGCGGGCAGCAGCACACGGGCACTGGGGGCAAAAGCTGCTCTGCAGGAGGTTGGTTGTTAAGAAATGGGGATTTTTGAGCCTTCAAAGTTCATCTGTCAGCACTTTCCATGACATCTAGTCAGCCCACCAGCAGCGACGCACGTGAACGCGGCAGAGCCCCAGCCACGCGGCCGCGCTGCCCGCGCCGGCACACGAGGCTCTGCCGCACACATGTACACGTGTCCGCTGGATTTTCTGGAAGAGGGGGTGGAAGGCTGTGCCTGAAGCAGCACGTGTGCACCTGGTTTCGGAAGGACCGATGGCAGCACTGCGGGAAGGTTGGTGCAAGATCGTATGGGCAGTCCCGCAGGAAGGCAAGGCAGTCCCTGGTAATGAGCTAAACCGCACAGGAAAAGTTGTTATCTGGGTATGGCGACACCAGACAGGCTGGATGTCACCTCCCCCAGACACACATATGAGTTATCAAATGTCCCAACCAGTCACCCAACAGCGCAGGCTCCTGAATCAGTCACATACATGCAAATAAACTTAAAAAATAAAGACTGGTTTACACACCTAACATGCAAGCACCTGACATGTGCAGTTTGATCCTTCGTTTAAGTCTTTAGGTTTTTTTCAAAGACTGCTCTAAAACCTAAAGGGTGAAGAATGAAAATGAAAACTCAGGTTCTGACCCAATTCTGAGTGTACCGTCGCAGGGAGCAGGGGCTGCATGGCCAGCGTGCAGCCACCGCGGCCCAGGGACAGGGTCCCCAAGCTCCCAGGATGCAGGGGACACACTGAGCACAGACGATGCTCCCGGTCTGGCTGCCGCAGCTCAGGGCTCTGCTCAGTGCTCCAGTGCACCAGGACCGCCCAGACAGAGGGACACAGTCCCAGTCACACCCAGGAGCACAGAGCACTGGTGACAAGGGAACATTCACTGGAGCATCCCACAGTCAAAGTGCTTGCATCGTCCTCCCACCAGCACCCCAGGAGCTGGGAGGAGCAAAAACGCTGCTTTTTGGGGTGCCAGTGGCTCTGGGAGCCCATCCAAAGCACATGAATGCTGCTCATGGGGGTGAACCCTGGTCCATGAACACCCCAGTTCTGCAAACAGACTTCTAGGCAGCTCCTCCCATGTTACTCCAGCACTCCCAAACCTGAAAGCTCTCCCAGGTCTAGTTCTTTAACTTTCCACGTAATAATTATCCTTCCTCTGCCAGTGACAGAAAGCCATTTACAGGAAATTACCCTATGGTTTCAGTGTTACTTCAGCATAGCCTGACTTACGAAACCTCTGGCAGGGCCAGGGACCTCTAAGATGCACCCAAGGAAGGGACAGATGCCACTAAAATTGTCCTGCCAGCATCTGCCATCTCTTGTCCAGTTCACTGGTGCCCCCACAAGCCCTGAATTGCAACTCTTAGTCCCACTCCCAGTTGTGGCTGTGCAGCGGAGCCCCCGGACTGGTGCTGCCACCAGGCTGCCCTACAGACAGGACCTGCTGGCGGTAATGACACAGACCAGAAAAATAAAAAGTAATGGTCCCCATTTGGGGGGTACCCCATTGATACCCCCATTTGGGGAGAGGGTGCAGGCTGGGCCGGCCATTTCAAAGGGACAGGCAGCATCACAGCAACTTCATGGCAGAAACAAGCAGAATCCTGAACTGCTCCCCAAGCTCATCCACATGAAACAGGGTAATCATCACATCCTTCCTTCCCACTCTGCAAACAGCTCTAAGGCAGCAGTGGGACATTGTGTGACCACGCAGCTGAGCCCTGCTCCTCAGGAGGGGACACATTTGGGACCCGGACCACAAAGCACATCAGCGAGGAGCCACAGGTTCCAGCCAGGCTGCACTGCCACTGAACATGAAGCCAACACTGGATCGGAGCCGTCTACGCAGACTGCACCGTCGCACCCAGCTGTCCTTGCACAGCATCAGCCCGCACAGGCTGCCGCTTGCACCCAGAGCTCATCCCCTGCAGCTCCCGCTTCCCTGCGCTGCTGCCGGGAGGGGGCTGCACACCCCAAACATTAACAGCTTCAATAACAAAGGAAAAGCTTTTTTTTTATTTTCTGTAAACTGTCACCTTCCTCAGCTGTTTCAGCACAGGTTTGTTAGTATTTCACTGGCCACAAGCACCAGCAGCAACACTGACACTCCCGGCCAGCTCTGCTGGGGATGAGCACGGCTCCCGCTGCTGCCGATGCGAACAGTGATGCTGAGCCAGAAGCCTTCGCAATTAAGCTGTTCATTTTGGTGTAATGGCTTGGCAGGCAGGGCCTGGACAGCAAATAAAACCTGAACAGGACAAGACCTGAATGTACAATAACCCCATCAAAGGAGAACAGCTGTCCTGACCGGCAGCCACCTCCTGAAGGCCACTGCAGGGCAATTTGGAGTCCAATGGCCTCCACAGTGGTGGAAAGATGAGATACAAGTTCTTTATTAGACATCCATTGGCCCTTGCTCGTTAGAGGAGAAGCACATCAAAACCAATAGCCAATAAACATGAATTTAAATGCGAGCAGCAGGGATCCATTCACAGACACCACCATTACTAAAAAAAAACAGGCAATTATGCAGCAACTGCCCCAACATTTCTAGCACATAGGCACACACTCCTGGGCACTTCCACGTTTCAGGGTCACATACCTGCCCCAGAAATTTTACGACTATGTTAAAATAAACTGTTTGACCCTAGCTCTCCTGAAAGTTCAGTTCTGGTCTTGTGATAAATGGATGGGTAATAACAGCTCCTCAAAAAACATGGGATATTCTAACAGCTGGGAGTTCGTGGTCCTGAGAGCAACCACCCCAAAGCAAATGCCCCGTGGGGCCAAGATGCACACACCTCAGGTCTGGCTAGAACCCACCAGCATTTTTGGTTGTGAACTGTCATTCCTAAAGCCAGAAGCTTTAGCGCCCCATACAAGTCAGCAGTGAGCTAACAGCTATTATTTTAGGAGTCTCCATCTGGACCCATTGCAGCATCTTGCAGCTCTAATTTAGGGCACAGGCTGACTCGGAGCCGGCGGCTGTTCCCACCGTGGCACAGCGCGGCGTTTCCTGCCTGGCTCCGGCGCTGCTGCAGCTCCCGACCCCGCTCATCCCATTCGGTAAATGCAAGTGGCTGCAGAAAAGATGACAAACACTACCCAAGAACATGTATCCCCAAAACATATTAAAGGCATGAGTTTCTTTAGAGAGGGGGAAATCAGCTTCCCCATCATAAGGCAAGGATGGGGAACCACCCAACACTTGGCAGCCCTTTGCTTCCCCCTTTCTTTGGAAGGGACTGGACCAGCCATGTTTATTCTGAACCCTGAGTGCTGACATACCACTTGCTTGCTCACATTATTTTCCTCTTGCTTTTTAAAGAAGTGTTCTTGTTTCACTCTGACATGGTGGAAGAAAAATTACAGGCAGCGATAAGGGAGGAACTTGCAGCAGAGCTGCAGAGTCTGAAGCACCCAGCTGCACCCGATTCAGGAATAAGATAAGTCATGGTACCCCACAGCTTGGAAGGGGCCCCCACAGCTGCCAGACGGGTCCTGGGGCCACCGGGGCTGAGGGGACAGGGCAGCCTCTCCCCCGGCATCAGAAAAGGTTTGCTGCCTTCAAATCCCCACAGGTTGGGAAAAGGGCTAGAAAAGGGCAAGATGATCAAAATTACAAAGTCATTTGTGCATGGGGAGCGACGGAGGGGGCTGCAACCCCTCAGCCTGGAGGTGGGACAGATGATGGAGGGCGCCGCAAAGCCACAAAAGCCTGGCTGGTGTTGCGGGGGGACGGGCTGTTCGCCCCTCCCAGGACCAGAGCTGGAGCTGCCAATCAAAGCAACAGCAAGGGCCAAAGCAAACGAGAGGGGGGTGCTCAGGCCATGGGACACCCCCAAACACTTGTGCAGGTCACCCTGCAGCCCTGGGGCAGCAGCAGAGCCACCAAAGCATGACCCATAAAGTGTGGAGCTCATTTTGGTGGCTCTGGAGCGGAGCATCTGAAAGGCACTTTACAGGTAACCGGTGGATTCGGTATTCCTTTACAAGAATCACAGCCTTATAATTTCTGCAATTAGGAAGGGAGTTCTTCTACCGTGATCTAAAATAGAAGTTTTTGTCACAAATTACTAGCTTTCACTTTCCTCGTACCTGAGCTTAAACCGAAACTTAAATGGAAATTTACAGGAGAATGAGAAAGTGAGTCAGTCTGCCCTTCCCAACAGGCGTTTATTTTCATCCTCTCGGACTCAGTTAATAGTAACACCAGAGAAATTAAGTTTCTTCCAAATTTATAAAACTTGGAACGGGGAGGGCGGTTTTGGAAGGGAACCCCGCCAGGCCACGGGCCATCGCAGCGCTGGGACCTGCCTGGGCTCCTGTCCCCATCCGTTCTGTCCCCACCCCAGGGCAGGAGGGACAGGCAGTGCATTACATCCCAGCACTACTGTACCATTTTTCCTACCCACACACAAGCAACAACCACACCAGCTGGGGGAAATGGAAATCTAAAAGATAAAACCAATCTAAAAGATAAGCCTCTTGCCAAGTAATTTGCTGTTTGGCCAAACCGCAGCCAGGTGAAGGCAGAAGGAACTTCATCTTCCGAAGCGTGGCACACTGAGGCCAAAACAGCTGGAGATTTCCAAAATGCATCTGGGAAAGGAACAGCAACCACTTGCAGCCAAGTCTTAGATCAAGGACAAACAATCCTCCAGCATACAGAGCAGAGTGATCCGGGCAGGAATGTCCAGCAAGCTGAGGAGCTGCTCTCCAGCAAAACCAGCCCCAGGTTCTTGGCAGCCCTGCCGAGCAGGGGGTCCTGGGGACCCACAGTCGTGCTGCTCTCCTGAGGACAAACAGCACATTGCTGGAGAGACGGACGCTTCTGCCCCACAGACACCCCAGTGCCGGAGCCTTCAGGCACCCAACCTGGGAAAGCCAGTGCCAGCATCTGCTGGACAGCACAGAGCCTGGAGCCACAGCCAGGCCAAGGCTGCAGAAGCTGGTTTTCTTTTCATACCAGCGATGCTGAGCATCACCTTGTGCAAGCTGGCAACACAGGCATAAACAGAAGAAAGTTTCCAGAATGTATTTCAAAGTGCCTTATTTTCAAGTAGCAGCAGAGCTGAGATTCAGAAGACATGGTGCAAAGCTGCCTACCCCAGTACATGTCACCTGAGCATTCAGGTCAACGGACAGACTGTTGTTAGAGGGGAAAAAAAAGCCTTTTAGGTATATAATAAAGGAGAATTTAATTCTGCTTCAAGGTTGAGAGGAGCAAGCCATTTGTCATGCAGTATTTGATGACAGAGCTTGTCCACAGCCCAGACAAGCGTTCGCTTCCCTTACAGCAGAGCGAGAGAAGTGAACAAAGGAATTCAAACTCCAAACTGCTTGGCACCAAGACAGATACTCATTCCGTTTCAGGGAAGAAAGAAATTTGAACTACAGTTTGAAGTTATTTTAGAAAAATTCTCTACAAGGGTTTAGTCCTCAACCAAAATGCAAATTGCTATCATGGCTTCCTAAGCAAATGAGCTATTGTTACATTTTTTCCAGTCCAGCAGCATCTTGCTCTGAAGATCTAATAGCAGCCCTACTGAGCAGCGGCTAATTAAAGCCTTTCCTCCTGCCAAAACCCCAGATTCAGATCCTCTAAATGACCCATTAAGTGAGACTTTTTCCACCTCAGAAGCCCTGGGAGACTCTAGGTCAGGAGCTCTGCTCTCGCCACCACCGCGGCTGCTGTGTCCTTCCCACTGATGGTGTCCAGGGCAGAGGGGTCGGGGATGGTACCAGCTCCTCTCCTGCTGCTCCTGGCCACACAGTGCAAAAACATCTCCCCAGCCAGCATCCCACCTTCTGCACAAGGTCTGGCTTCCAGCAATGGGTGACACAATGGCAGAAGGCTTCTGGGACAGACCTGCCAGCCTCCCAAGAGGACAAGCCCCCAGGACAGAAGTGTGTAGATACGGATGGCTGGGGCAGGGAGAACCCTCAGAAGCCAACCCCAAAATCAGCTTCTTGGCTGCCACCAAGGTCACTTTGTTTCACCCAGGAGAATAGCTCGTCGTTACAGACCTAAAAGCCTCATTTCCAGAAGACTCCGGCCCTGAGGCATCTCTCTGGCAAAGACAAACGAATCGGACAAATTTGGAAGTTAATGGACTGAGCCACTGGCGACAGTCCTGAGACACAGGATCACACGGATGTGAATTGGTGTGGTTTTACAGCCATTCCTGGGGCAGAAAGCAGCAGAATCTCCCGTGATGTGCTGGGGGGACCGGTGAGCAGCAGAAACGTCAGCTCGGCCTTGCTGTCCCCTTGCTCGCAGGGATGTCCCCTCTTGGCAGCTCTGCCACCCTCAGGAGTTCTCCCCATGGCAGTTACAGCTGTTCCGTGAGAGGCACTTCACTCTGATCAGACCCCCAATAGCAAGTATTAAAACTCTTCCAAAACTGAGTGAATCCCGGGATGTTGATAACCCCTCTGTAAAGGCTGTTTTCCCAAAGAAGCCCATACGCAGGGTGAAGCAGGCAACAAAAAACAAAGCCTGTACTAAAGCTAATCTCCATCCTGACAACATCACAAAGGCTCCACAGCAAAAATGGTGTCAGGCTCTGAGGAGTCTATAAATACCCATTTGGGGGATTACTTCAAGCTGTGCATAAGTCTCCTGCTCCTTGGTGGGGAAGACGCATCTGTCTCACAGCCCAGGACACAGGTTGCACCATTTTTCTCACCCAGGCAATCTTTCTCATCTTGGCTGCTCTAGGTTAATGGCAAGTTAGGGAGCATTTCCAAATATTTTTCCTCAGCCAAGCTAAAGTTGAAGTATTTAGTGTAATGAATGCAAAGAAAGAAAAAACCTAAAACCAAATTACTCAGCTTCTTGGGGTAGGCACAGCACTAACAATCTTGACAAGCACCATCATTTTGCTTACAAGGCAAGTGTTAATGGCCCTCACCAAGTAAAACAGGGACGTAATGATCTCTGAATCAGTCTCTCTCCAAACCATTGCACTGATGAAGGCAACAGATCTGAAGACATGGTAAATAATGACTTTGCACTGCGTCAGGAGCTAATCCACTCAGTGATGCAATTTAAATTCGTGGGCCACTTCCCCCTCACTCCAGCTTCTTCCTGATATTATAAAAGAATCTTCATACTGACAACTCCTGACTTCATAGCTACGTCACTGAGCAAAGGTGCATCAAGCCATTCAGGAGAGCCAAGACAACTCTCACTCCTCTTCACAACCTCACTTTCTCATTCTTCTGCTATAATTGGAAATCATGAAAATGCATTTGTTCATGTGCTAAGAGTGTCAACTATTAAATGTGCTTGCTGTTCAGACCATCAGAATAAAGGTATTTAACTGTTCTCTCCAAAGGTGAAGCTATTACTGTTGCATCCTTTCACATGGCAACAGGAGACGGGGAGGAATCTACTGGCACAATCAGCTAAAACACACCCGCGTCACAGCGGGAGGAAGAAGAGGAGCAGCTGAAGGCTGAGACTGAGGCATCAGCATCTTTTTTAGCTTCCCCGCTGCTGACTAAATATCAAATGTAGGAAGATCAGAACTACAGGAGACTGAAGTTTTTACACCATACCCAAGCGACAGCAGAGGCAGAAACGCCCTGAGCAGCCACAGCCCGGAGATCGGTGTTGTCCCCAGCCCCTCAGCCACCCCATGGCCATGGCCCCGAGAGCCAGCATTGTCCCGAGCCCCCCGGCCACCCCACACGTCCCCCCTGCAGCCATGGGCCCTGCTCCAGCCCAACCGCTCCCAGGAACTCTCTGCAGAGCTACTCATTTCCCCAACCATCCCCCCAAAAATATTCACCTGTTCCTTCTCCTTGGAGCTGGGAGGATTTCCTTGCTCAGAAGATTGCTCTGGGGAGCAAGCACTTTCACCCAACAGGGAAAGTCTGCTGTACACTGACCCTCTGGAAGAAACATCCATGTAACTGGCTGCAAAAGAGCCAATTTAAGGTGAATCGTACCATAATGAGTCTCGGGTTTGCAAGCCCAGTAACTTGCATGTACTGGAGCCTACTGATACTGGGTCTTTCAGCAGGCATTGCCTTTCCAGCCAGGATTAGTAGTCACTATATTCTGCTTGTCATATTCAACAAGATGTATAAATCTGGCAGAAAAGCAAGACCAAATATGGAAGCAAATAATTTAAACCAATAAGATGCAACTCAAATGCATTAGATACTCAGCAATTAATGCACATCAGCTGGGGTGGGAAGACTTGTGCTCCTGTGCTAAACAAGTTGAATTCCGAAAGCAGGAGGTTAATGAGTTTACAGGTATTCACCCCAAACACCTGCTGATTCAAGCATCACACCAGAATTGCCTTTTTTGGTATTATTATTCACATGATGGGAAGAACAAGACAGCTATAAACAGCTGGGGAAGTCAACCCAAATCCCTCAGCAGCAGACAGCTTGAGCAGAGCCACGTTCTGCCCCAGGTCAGCTCTGAGCTGCAGGGCTGGGCAGCCAGCACACCTGGTCCCTTCACCCCACAAGCATCCCCACTCTTCACTACAGCGCAGGGACCCCGGGCGCGGTGGAGAAGCAGCAAGGGAAGGAATCGCATCTTCATCTAACCAGCATTTATCAGCAGGTCCCAGCACAGCAGCGAGCGCCACAGCCCACACTGCCCGGCCTTGGCCAGCTTCCAGAGCCAGAGGCGCATGGCAAACAAGAAGAGAAAGCCATGGCTTCCGGGAACCTCTTCTGAGGAAGATGGTGAGGAGTCCTATTCCAGTTTGCAAGGAGCATTAAGCTGCTGATGCCACGGCCACAGGGAGCCATCCTGAAGCAATTCCCAGGCTGCAGACCAGCAGACAGAGCCCGTGGCCACCAGCAGATGCTCAGCAGCAGGGGCAGCAGCAGCTTCATCTGGACGGCGATGCTGCGGGAGCAGAGCTGTCGTGTTCTGTGAAATGCATTTCCCGTAACAGGGAACCAGGATCAGCTGTTGGAAGTGATGGTGAGGACCAAATCACTGCATGAAGTGAGACCCTGTAAGGACTCATTATGCTTTGCATATTAAATAATCCTGAACAGGAAAAAAAGGACTGCTGCTTGCAAGTTGTTTTAATTTTACAGAATTCAGGTGGCCTACTCATAAGGAGGACATTTTAATTTATTTTATTCTTCCAATGGAGGCTGGTCTAAGAACAGGACAGATAAATCACTCACAGCTTAAGGTAATCACAACAGCACAGTGGTGCTGACGCAAAACAGCAGTGAATGGCAGAGACCCCTTGTCCTTGCAGCACAGCCCACACCACCCCCAGCAGCACCACAGGGCCATGCACCCCCAGTTCCTGCTGTGCCCCCAGGAAGCAAAGGGTTTTGCTCGCCCCCCTTCTCCTCAGCAGCTGCAAACCCACAGGAGTGTTTCTCATGGGGCGGGAGCTGTTTTCGAGGCAACAGCTCCCAGCCGGCCCTCTGTGCACAGCACTGGGGTCGACTGGGACTGAACACAGAAAAGCCAGACCAGCGACCTCAGAACAGACCTTCCCATCCCGGTGATGCCAACTGAGCACTTGGCCACCTCTGCCCTCGCACAGCATCGGTGCAGCTCTGCTGGGAGCGCTGCCTTCCAGAGGAGCCACAGCACAGCTCCTGCTGGGAATCGCTGCTGCTTCCTACCACACGTTTGGCTGCTACTGAGCACCACACAACCAGAGCTTTCTTCTTGTGTCCCCCACCCCTCCTGCGGCTTTTGTGGAAAAACTGACTTCCCCATGACGGCTGCTCCAGGCTGGCAGGGCGGGGCCAGCCAGGGTCAGGTCTCCCCAGGTGAGAGCCCCTTCTCTGCTGGGACAATGGCCCCTGTACTTGGGAGCACCCCCTAACACTCACCCCCATGGGGCTGAAAACCTTGGGGGAGATTTTCACCTTCATCCCTTGGGTCACTGTCTGGAGGACAACAGCAATTACTGTGTCCACTTTACATCCCGGCTGGTACTATTGCCTCTCTGTGCCAAGGGACTCCCGGCCAAGGCACAGCGGCCACCAGCACCAGCTCAGCCCTGGCCACAGGGATGGTGGCCCTGGCTGGGAGTAGGGAAGTAGCAACCCACGGCAAAACCCACGGGACTGCTCTTGTTTCCTATTGCACTCGTGTCTCTGTTGAGACACAAGATCTGAGCGTGATGCCTCACTCCAGGAGTCCTTGCAGGGGACTGCGGCTCTGGTTCCACCAAGAGTTTCTGCTAAAACTCAAGGTATGGGACAACACCAGCGCAGGGGCTGAACAAGTCCTTGGTCGCACTTTGCTTCCTACAGCATCATTTGAAAAGCCTGGACGGTCTCTGAGGCACTTGACACTCTCTCCTCCCTGTTCCCCAGCTCTCAGGGACAGTGTGCACATCCTGCACATCGCTCACCAGCACACTGACCGGTACTTGTGCTGGCAACACACAAGGCAACACCACAACATGGCAACAGAAATCCAAGGATGCATCCCAGATCACTGCACAAGTACTCCTGCTTTTCTGTGCTTCTATTGCCTTTTTCAAGGGACTCGCTCCCAGCAATCTGTCATGGATTGCAGCTCTCGCACAACACAAGGAACACACTGCCCGAAAGACCTACAGTTACCCCTCTCTCCTGCAGGGAGCTTCTTACTCACCTTTTCTAAATGGCTCTAATTTGTGGACTTTCAGAATAATGATTCATGAAGCTGCACTAGAGGAATTAATGGCACAGCGTTGCGAACGCCCCCCGCCACCGCTCCGCGCTGTCCTTCATGCCGGAGCCTCCTCACACACACACAGAGGCGAGCAGCCCACGGGCAGAGCCTGGCAGCCCCGCAGCTCTGTTTGTGTTAACGTGCAGCACTAATCCTCTGCACAGCTGGCTTCTGCAGGAAAAATCCACCCAAACATTTCTCTTGGGCAAAATCCCATCCCACCCACCGCTACAAGCATCCCCTCTCCTTCGAGCCAGAGCAGGGGATGGCACTTTAACACTGCCCTTCTGACTGCACACTTTTTAATGACGCGTTCCAAGCAGTTCTGCCCTGAACCCACATTATGGGCACAGCTAGAAGTTAATTTCTTAGTCACTGTGTCACTGCAATCATGCAACTTATTTGCTGATAAATCAGAAGGGGGACTGGGTGGCACTGACAAGAGTCTCAAGCATGTTTAGATTCTTGCCTTTCCAAATGTGGTCAGAAGAACGAGGAGCCGTGCTTGCTGCTTGAGAGGGCAGAGCCCACCAGAGGCGCATGTGCAGCTCCTCGAGCTTGAGTTTCTAGAGAAAACCCCATCAGTTAACAGAATTTGCACCAAGTTTTGAGAGCAGATTCAACCCCACCTCCTGTTTGGTACCAGATATCAAACCCTCAAGGTCTTGCTCTGTTTTGCAGCCCCAGCATGTGCTGCTGCGTCCGCCCACAACTGACTGGTTGTGCAAGGATGCTCCGCACACCTTCCAGGAGCCCATGTGCTGCAGGAATGTGCAGGATTACAAGCGCGTGAGCGAACAGACACACAGGAATGCCTGTGCTGTTTGCTGAGGAGTCTCCTTAGAGACAGCCCAGGCATTAAATTCCCCTAGAAGACTCCATACCCGCAGAATAATCACAGTAGAGGCTCATGTACCGGGGCGGTTTAAACTCCGCAGTGGAGTCACAGATAACAGACACCAGTTAGATGTGACGTGAACCCTCCTGTCGCCCCCAAAGCAGGTGGACCCCCCCGGCCCAGCTCCAAAACCCTCTACCCAACTTCCTGTTGCTGATGTTGGCTGGTTACAGACACTCTGGGAGGGAAGCAGACCACCTCAGCACCCAAGTCTGAGGTTATTTCAGGATGACAGCTATCTCAGGAGATAAAGAAAAATCTAACATGCTAACTGCAAAGGGGGAGGGAAAAGAGAAACCACTTCCACTGAGAAACTCAAGCAAACCCTTCTGCTCTGTAAGGAGACACTAATGGGGCTTCACATATCGCGTGATCCCTGCTGAACCTGACAGCCACGGACCCTGTGCTGCAAGAGCTTCTGCAGGTCCAGGTTTCCTTCCACACCAGATCTCCTGCCCCGGCTGCTCTTCTGAACCACAGGGATCTGGTGCAGGGAGGAGTGGGATCAGGGAAACCAGCTCGGGCTTAAGTCTAGTCTTTGAAGGAGACCTGATCCTTCCACTAAAACACGAAGGGGCACATGCTCCCATTTTCCTTGTCAACTCTGTTTTTATTCACAGTTCTGCAGAACCACAGAGCACCTGGACCAGCCCGAGTTCCCCTTTCTGCCTGTCCTGGCGGCAACGTTGAGAATTGTATCACCACTACAAGGCGCACAAAAACCCTCCAAAATTATGTTTCCAATTTCTGCAGCATTATATAATTAGCATCATTTGTGTCGCAAATGTAATTGCAGTAACATTTTTAATTAGTCTATTTGAACACTAACATTTCTCCAGTGCGCATAATATGTTGACACGAAATTACTGGGTTTGAGGCAACTCTGAATGATTAGAGTTTGTTTTGCTTTTGTTTCTCACTTGCTTAACACAGTCAGTAAGAGCACGCGCGGGATGAAGTTAATGGCGACGACCCAGCGGCCGTCGCTGCAGCTCAGCCCCAGCTGACGGGTTTCGCTTCCGTCTGGAGGGCACGGGGGGAAGGAAGGGTGGGTTTGGAGGCAGATAGCAAGAGAGAAATAGTTGCTTGAAAGGTAAGGCCCGCCTGATACTTTCCAGCTGCTTAGTTCTGGTATCAAAGGTTGAACTGTGAAAACACACAACAAAACGAGAGAACTGGATTTGGAAGATGGGGAGAAGAAAACCTGGAAGAAGGAATTGTGTTTGGTATGAAGTTTGGAAAGAGATTAAATATGAAGAGTATCTTTGCTTACTGAGTCATAACCATGGATAAGAACTAAACATTTTGCCCAGAAAAGTTACTGCCTGAGATCTAAGCATCCATTACTAAATGATGCTTTCATTTTTTTCCTTCTTCTCTTAAGGCATCAAGATTCTTCTTTCCAAGATCTTTTCTGCTCACTCTATACACATGAAAGCAGTAACAGATGCAGGTTATTTTTTGCTCCGAAGTGAGAATCACGTTCCATGGCTCTTCACCTCTATGTGAGCGCCTCTTCCCCAGCCCGAGCACACCCAGCCACTGCCACACGGCGCCAGGTGGAACAAATCCAGGTCCCAGCGAGGTGCCCCCTCCTGAAACCTCCAACACAGCTGGTGCTCTGATCTGCAGAGGGACCGACAGCTGCTTGGGCAATGGCAGAAAGATGCCCCATGGATGGCAAGGAAGGAACATGAACAGAAAGGCGAAGAGAAAGCTGCCAGTTCCCAGAAGTGGCACATTCTGAGAATAAGACCAAGAGTTTCTCTCTCAACAGCTTTCAAACCAGTTCCCTTTCCTTTACCCACCCTCAAAGCACTGAAGTTAGGAGAGCCAAGAGCGCTCTATCCCAGCCCCATGTCGTTCCTACCAAGAGAGCCTGCAGATAGAGATGCTGCTCTCTCCCTCCTCACGTATTCCTGGCTAATGGTATCAGAGAGATGGATCTTGAAACCCAGGAAGGGAGAACAGGTACATCCCTTGCTCTTTGTTATTCATGAGTTCACATGAGAGCTCACACCAGACCATTAAAACAGGGCCAGAAAGCCCCTCTGTGCCACCTCCTGCTGTCCACACAGAAACCACTCTGGCTCTGGAGAAAGACTCAGGAAGCCTTCAGATGTACACAAGGATAAGAAGCAGATTAGCAAGCAATTAAGTGGCATTTGCGGTATCCATTAGTATTTCAAGCTATAAAGAGTCAGTTTCTGCTAGCTTCCTGCCAAAAGTCACAAGTAATGAGCTAATTAACAATCTAATTATTGCAAATGCCCTAGAAAGAAATCAGGGCACAGGTGAAAACCTACTTAAAGCAAGCACAGCAGTAGGAAACAGCTCAGGAACAAGCCAGGCCTGTGCCTTCACTACACTTCCAGCCATCCCCACTGAACAACAGGATCAAATAGTTGGGGAAGTTGACTTGAATTACAACCACATTCAGTAAACGAAGTGCTAAACACTACAACAAAACCTTCCTGCCCTGCAGAGCTGAAGAAAAAGAAGCCCTAAACAAAAGCCAGCCCTGAGGCTTTTTCCTTTCGAGTAAATAAAATTTATTTACCAAGTCCAACAGCACCCGCAGCACAACGAATGGGGCACAAACCACACCTGCGGTTTTTCCTGCAAAAATCCACAGAAGATCACTGATTTTTAGGAAGGTATTGGAGGTAAAAATTGGTCTGTTCTACACACGACCATCTGCAAAATTTCCTGTTGCAATACAGTAATGCGGTTTTCATGTCTGTAACACCAGAATAACCTGGAAAGTGGTTTCTTAAGGCAGAAAGATGTGTTACAGACCGGTGAGGCACCTCTGGAGATGTCACTGAGCACAGCGTGCTACTGGGAATCTACTGGTGTCACTGCAGCCTCACAAGGGCTCCAGGACAGGACTGTTCTGTTTAACAGCTGCTCTCCCCATCTGGAGGCCAATTGCTGTGCAAGTCTGAGACCACCTTCACGGGCCCCATTTCACCTCCCACTGAAGACTGATTTAATAGTGATTTAAAACCTTTAAGGATAAAGCCCGAAGCTAGTGCACAATTACAGTTTTGGACAATAGCTCCTAATGGCTGGAAGAGGGACTTGAAAAGGCTCAAATTATCTGTTACTGAATGCTATAGGTAGAACTGAGTAAAGCACTAGAAATGACACAGAAAACCCTGCCCCACCAGCAGATGATCCCCACCAGCTTTTCTAGCACACTTCAAATTTCAGGGGCATTGTGTTTGCACAAATACGCCCGGCATGATGCTGCCTGCACTGTAAGTGAAGCCAGAGAAATAACAGGTGGGTAAACCTGGGAAAATGCACAATATGAGAGACGAGCTGCACAAAACTCTGAGTAACACGGCTTAACTGCCCATGTATGAAACCTCAAGTACCAGGGGAAGCTGTGACCTTGAGTAACACCACTAGCACATGTTTTCGTCTCCACATCTGCTTTCCTCTGCTTGCCAACACCAGCCCAGGCCTTTGGGTGGGGGTTTGGAAGGCAGATGCTTTTGGTATTTTGCAGTTATACTCCTAAGGCAAGTGTTAAGGATGAACAGCAGTGACATTCAGATTGGGCTATGCTTAACACTGCTTGTACAAGTGTCTGCTGAGATGCTCCTGAGAGCAGCCAAGACAAAGCCCTCCCACCTGCACCCACCGTGGCACCTCCGGGTTGGATCCAGTGCCACGCGGTCACCCAGGGGACTGCTCTCTGCTTCAGATACACAGACTGCCAAGCCGAGCTGTCCTTGAGATATTAGAGCTATGCAGATGTTTAATTTGCATGCTAAATACCTCAACTTGGGATTCGGCCACCCACCAAGATAAAACTCTGCCCAAATATTCCTAAGAGCAAAATTTCACTGCCAGCACCAGCCCTGTTTGAATCCCAAGCCCAGACTTTAACCTCTCACAGGTGTGACCCACACCATCATGGCCAGAATTAGCCAGCTAGCTGCAAGCAACCTGCAGTTGGCTAAAAGAGCACCAAGCAACCCAATAAAACCTGGCTAATCCATCTTCATTTCCTAGGGGAATATCATAAATCCCTGAAGAGCCCTTCCAGAATCCCAGCATTATCAGAACAAAGAATTCTGATTGCAGTAACCCAGAAGATATTGCAGTGTATTTTGTTATAAAGCCTTATTTTTCCCCAGCAACACAACTAAGCCATTCAAGTTCCTCCAGGCTGCACAGTTATGGCACTGGACTGCCACCAAGCCAGCGCGCAGCCTGTTTGCCATTAAAACACACGTTTTCATGTAAAGCATGTTAAAAACAATAAACTTCCCTCTGCCTTTTCCGGGGGGATTTATCTGAAGTCTTGGGCGCTTATCTGTGGTAAGGAAACCCGACCGGCTTAAAAGCACCATCCACTTGCTCGGTAGCTGAAAAAAATGACTAAGCTGCTTCCCCGGCCTGGGCACGGCGGCTCCCGCGGGGATGCTGCTCCGGTACCTGCCTCCCCCTCCGGACGCCCCGGCAGCGCGACACTCACCTTGACACTGGAAGCCCTGCTTGCCGAAGCCCCTGCGGAAAGAGAGGCGGTGTGAGACACCGGCCCCGGAACGATCCTGCCGGGCGCCGCCGGCGAGAAAGAGAGAGGGGGCACCGGGGGGGAGGAGGGCAGGCGGGCCGGGAGGGGGTGCCCGGGGACACAGACCGGCCGGACTGGGGTCCCGCCGGGCCGGGTCGTGTGTCCCAGAGCGGGTGAAGGGGGATCCCGGGGGTGGCGGTGGCGATGCCGGGGACTCGGGGGGCCGCTCACCAGATGAAGTCGGTGCAGTGGCTGCAGAAGGTGGGCTGCTTGAAGAACCGCGCCGTGAACTTGTGGTTCTTCACCTCGTGCACGTTCTTCTGCCGCAGGGCGCCCTTACGAGCGAAGCGCACCGGGCCCTCCTCGCCCTCGGGGCCCGGAGCCGCCGGCGGCTCGGCCATGCTGTGCGCGGGCTGCCGGCCGCCGGCTCGGCCCGGTCCGCTGTGGCTCGGCCCGGTTCGGCGCGGTCCGTCCGCTGCAGCTGCGGCCGGGGCTCGGCTGCGCGGGGAACCTCTGGCCGCAGCTGGCGGGAGGAACCGACACACGCCCGCCGCCGCCCCGCCCCCTCATCTACATAAGGCTTCCGCCCCGCCCCTTCATCTGCATAGGGAGCCCCGCCCCTCCGCTCGCGCCGCTCGGCAACAGCCCCGCCCCTCTTCTTTTGCATGCTGATTTGCATAGCACCGGGCGGGGGGCGGGACCGAGAGATGCTCCGCCTACGCGTCTCATTTACATACAGCACCTGCATCCCCGCGCCGAGGCTGCCCCGGCGGGGAGGAGCGGGGGGACCAGCAACAACGCGGGCAGCAGTGCGGGCAGCGGCCCCCACGCCAGCACCACCGGGAGCCCCGCTCGCCCCAGGCCGACGCTAGGGCAGCAACACCGTCCTCTCGTCACTGCTGTCCAGGCAGGCAGGATGGAGGGATGACGAGTCAGCGGGAGGTGAATAACTGATAATAATGGTGGTAATAATAACAGTTAAAAAAAAAAAAAAAAAGAAAAGAAAAACAGAAAAAAAAACCAACCAACAACCACAAACAAACAAAAAAACCCACCAGGGCAATCCTGTCTTCAGGTCAGTCGGGGGGCACCTGCACTGAACAGAAAATGGCCACTGCAGGGATGGCACTGGGAATGATGTTTTTTCCCAAACTACCTGAGGAGTCTGAGGCTTCCCAATGTTAAGGTCAAAATTATTTTGCTCCACCCCGGTTTTCTGCACAGCACAGGTCAGCAGCAGCAGTAACTCAGAGAGATCCAGGCTGGAACACCAGCTGGGACCAGGGTTTACAGGGCTCAGGGCAGCAGGAGCGTGGCCACCAGCAGCCCGGGCAGGGCCATCGTCCTGGGGCAGAAT
Organism: Patagioenas fasciata; assembly: GCF_037038585.1. Lineage (NCBI taxonomy): Eukaryota > Metazoa > Chordata > Aves > Columbiformes > Columbidae > Patagioenas > Patagioenas fasciata. The sequence goes on from NC_092534.1 coordinate 11,204,849, forward strand.
AGGGCTCACACACCGGCACAGGAGATGTAAAGCCAACCAGCTTAGAGGTCCTCTCGGAATGTTGGGCTTTTTTTAACTTACAGTTCTAACAATGACCTTTTTTTTTACCCAGTTCACTGGAAACACCTCAGCTGACAAGCACGGAGGAGTTTTCAAACCACATTTGTCATTCATCTTTCTTGCTGCCTGCTGGCATTCATGGACACTGAAAATCGGATCTGTCAGCCTCCTCCTCCAACATCCAGGTCTCCTTTTGCCAGCCCAGTGCTGCATCATGCCTGGCCTGGGAGCTGCGGAGATGAAAATTCAAACCAAAACAGGAGACAACTTTAATTGAAACATAATCATGAAAATATTGCTGTGAAGAACCAGTCTTTCAAAATCTCAACTGCAGGATTTAATTCTGGCTCTGCAGCCACGTGATCATTTTCCTTCTGTGTCCCGAGACCATCCTGGCTCTGCTGTGATCCAGCCCTCCATCCTACGAGCTCTTTCTCTGAAGAATGCCCCTCCAGCTCTATGGAATTAAACGCCCAGGAGACTTACCAGAAATAGGCCCAGAACTGTTATTATACGGCTGCTTTAGAAGGTTCATTACAATAATAAAGCATAGCTGACCTGTCCTGCTGCTGTCGGCTTTCCATAAACAGACAGGCTTGTTACTAACACCCCGCACCATGGGATTTTAATGCTAAGAAGGAGAAATAAATTGCAGGCATCCCTCCTCGTGCTGTGCTTGTGTGGTGAGGAAATGAAGGGGAACCTTCCCAAGGCTCCCGCAGCGTGTGGGGAGAGCGGGGGCCGGGGTGCGTGTTCCCCCGTCACCGTCCCTGTGCCAGCCCATGCTGCGGGGTGGCTTCTGCCCGGGGGTGAGCCCCTATTCACTGCTGCTTTGCCCATAGAAATCTGCACAACGGAAATAACTCCTTCTGCATGCAAAGGAATGAGAGTAATAATGAAAATAATAACGGGTCATTTTGATTCCTTTCCTGTGTACTTTCGCGAAAGAAAGTGGTGTATTACCCTAAGTGCATGATGCACTTTACATGTAGCCATGCTAGGCTGAATTCTTCTCATTTTAATTGTAAACTCTGGGCTTTGCCTGTTTCTTCTTTGTTATTCTTTTACTGTGTGTACCCATTTTCCAAACGCAGCCCGCATAGCTTCTGCATATGAAACCCAGCAGCAGCAGAAGCCACTGAGAATATGTCTTTAATTTCCCCCTGTAAGTATTAAGCTTTCTTCACTCTGCTGGGCCAAGAAGTACAAAAGCCAGGTACAGTTCCTGCTCTCAGGAGGTTGTTTTCTTTTTTCCTTATTTTACTGTTTTCATTATTTAGCACGCTCAGAGTCATATAGTATTAAAGGCAGGATTTTCAAGACCATGCTGATTTTCATGGGAGCTGGGTATCCAGATCCCCTCAGCACTTTGAAATGTCAGGCTGAATATCCCAGCAGCTCCTTCCTCTAAGGAAACTGTTGTATTTATTAATGCAAGTAAAGTCCCCACAGGTGCAACGAGAGGACTGACAAACAACCAACTCTGAACCAGCAATCTCAGGGGAGCGCAGTGTGCAGAGCTGAGGGGAAATCGGCCCAATTCATTCCTCTTTCCAGAAAAGTGCAGGTTTTGTACCGTATTTTCCCCTTCATCAGCTCCTGCCATCAGACAGAGCAGGGCACTGAAACCCAGCGAGTGATAAGGGCAAATGGGGGCTCCTTTCCCTGTCTGCAGCTGCAGGACATGTCCCTACAGCACAGCACTGCAAATCCAGTGTGCTTTGCCCTGCCAGGGCTGGGAGAGCAGCCCCTCAGTCCAGGAGACACAGAGATAGCGAGTGCAGGAGCAGCTCCCATAGAGACGTGATTCACATCCTGAGGAAGGGACCTCATCCTCCCCCAGCAGCTGCCGAGTGCACGGCAGAGCAGAGCCCGACGGGAGCCTGCGGGGTCGCGGCTGCAGGAGACAAGAAACACAAGCCCTTTCCAACAAAAGAACCTGAACCACAACTAACAAATGGCATGGGTTTGGGTCAGATACCTGCTGCAACACACAACTCGGTGTGCTGCATCACCGGCTCTAGCCCTGCAGCTTCACCCTGCGCTGGAGTGGGGAGACCCAGCCCCAAAGTCCAGCAAAGAGGCAGAATCCCAAAAGACACGGTAAATTCTCTGTTTCCTCAGCAAGCTTTGGCTCCACGGGTGCAGGAGCTGCCGTCCCACCTTGCGTGGGAGCACTGGGAGCTCCTGGCAAGCGCTGCAGTCTCCAGCCCTGCATTGCTGTAGGGATGCTGCTCCCTTGGTGCCCACATGGGCTTTCTCTAAAGAATTCAAAGCTGCTGAACAGATTTTTCTCTTTTTTTTTCAGCATTTGTTTCTTAGGGATCTAAATCCGCCACAGGAAACAGGTGGAGGAAGAGGCAAACTCTAATTAAATATAAAGGTGTCTCAGCAGTGCCCAGTGGCCTCCGCCTCCATTTGCAGATGTTGTCTCACCACCCCCCCCAGCACACCAGGAGGCCAAGGCAGGAACAGGGAGGGGATCCTGGAGCAAGGACGGGGTCCTGCTGTGCCCTCCCTGCGGGTGCAGCCAAGCAGAAATCGCTCCACGAGCAGCAAGTCTAGCTCTGGCTTTTACACTGTGCAGCTCCCCATGCATCTCTCTGTGCATCTCCCCGTGCATCTCCCTGTGCATTTCCCTGTGCATCTCCCCGTGCCTCCTTGCAGCTCTGTGGAGCTCGGGTGAAGCTTTCTGGGGACACAAGTGAGCACACTGGGAGCTCACAGGAGCAGAAGGCTGCATGCAGGGTGGTGGGTCCCGGGGGTCTCCCAGGGCCTGAGGATGCCCACTTGGGCAGCAGCACTGCTCTTTTGGGTCCAGGAGATATGAGCTTTAAAAGCTTCCATTCCAAATGTTGTTGCCAGGGAAAGGCAGATTCCCCCACACCCCCATTCTCTTCTTTCTTAGGAGGAAACTGGAGACACTGGAACGGAGGGGGTGACAGGTAGCCCCCTCCCCGCAGTGGGACAACATCAACTGTGCTGGTTTTTCCCTTTCTGCTTTCATGGTTTTTGCATGTTTCACATCCTCCATGCAGGGAGGACGGAGTGAGGAAGAAAGATGCATTCATGTGAGGAGAGACCTAGTCACCCACCCACCGGAGGCAAGAGCGTCCCTCACAGCCAGCCGCCCTGTGAAACAAAGCAGCCCAAACATTAGTGCCTGGATGTTCCAGAAATCACTACCGGTGGCCAGTGACAGGACAGTGACAGGGAGAGCTGCAGAGGCACAGCCAAGTGGTGACGCTGGGCTGGACGAGCCACTGCTGCAGTCTCAGATACGAAAAGCAATTTTTTCCCTTTACCTCCACCCAACTTTTTTAGCAGCCTTGTTTTGATCTGGCAGTGCTGACGCCGAATGGCTGCCTGCTCTGGGTCTGTGGGGAGGTGCTGGAGAGGAACCAAACAGGGCTGTCGCTGAGAGAATCGGGAGTGCTGCCCACCGTGGGGGGGCTGCCAGGGGCACCGCGGGCCCCAGCCTGGCAGAGCCCCTCTGCCCACCCAGCTCCAAACACAGCGACCAGAGACACCTGGGTGTCCTGGGCAGGGGTGAGGAAACCCTGGGCAAAAAGAACAAAGAAACGTTATCCCTAACAGGGACCAGAGCACAGGTTATTGGGTCAGTAGAGACCTGGAATATGCTGACCCTCCACATGGCCATCCTAGGGTGGGAGGTATGAGCAAGAGATGGAGCTGTGATAAAAAACAGTAGTTAAACAGGGCTCCATCCACCCAGGGCAGAGCAGGCAGGACGGCATCTCCCCGCACACCAGAGAACACGGTTTCCCGCAGAAGCAGAGCTCATGCCCCGTTTCCAGGCTCCCAGCTGGTCTGTGCTCTCCTGCACCAGGAGTTTTGGGCCCAAGACAACAATGGGATGTGATGATGTGGTCATACTGAGGGCAGCAGGGAGATCCAAAGGAACAAGCCCATTCCTGGCTCAGCATGCAGACCTGCAGCTCCTGCTGTTCAGGGCTCATGGAAATGCAGTGCTGTTTTTCAGGCCCACCAACGTTTCTTCCATCCTTCTTCAAGGCAAAGCACACTGCAGATGAACAAATGAGTAACCTGCGTCTTCCACTGCCCTGTGGTGATACACCCTCCACTCACCCTGGCAAGGAGCACCGGCACCAAACTCGCCAAAATCTGCAGGAACTGAGTGCTCCAAACCTGCATGCATGGAGAGCTGAGTTGCACATCAGGTACTTGCGTGGTTGGGCACATCACAAACATGGTTAGGCTATTTAAATATTTCATATTCCTGTCTGCTGGTTTTTAGGGAGAACAAATTAATTCTGTTTCATGTATCCAGAAATGGCCCACATCAAACCGCCTCCCTGCATAGTTGCTTAAACAAAGTTAGTGGTGAAATCCTGGGGGTTTTGCTGCATGTTTCCAAAACCGTTTGATCAATAAGTGGCTTTCATGTCCTAGGAAGTGGTCATTACTTCTCACTATTGATCCAAACTGCTGGGTATCTCCCACTGCCTTCCAAGCTGGGTTAGCACACCGTGGGACGCAGTGTGGTGATGGCAGCCAGAGTGTCACCGCCACCTCTGCTTGTCACACCAGGTGCAAAGGGGACCTCTGGGCTCAGGACAGCCAGGCAGCAACATGCAGAGTTCAACACCAGGAGCCCTTCTGTGGAATTACCACTGACATCGTTGCCATGTCCAGCCGTGACATCACATCTCCGCATCTCGGTCACTCCTCTCCAGACCGGTTCCGTCCAGCAGCACCATTGCAGGGGAGGGAGCTCCTGTTGGTGGTGGCTCCAGGGCTCCATCAACAGAGCTGCAGACAAGCTGGTCTGGTCTGTGCAGTGTGGAGCATCGGGAGACCTTGTGGTACCACTCAGACCACAAACATTTAAAGTCAGACAAAGCTGGGGAGGAAAAGCAATGAAAAAAAAATTGAACATAGGGATCAACCTACCTGTTGATGAATTTCCAGAAGTATTTGAAAATGTTTCATTAAAAAAAAAAATCCCCCAGGAAGACTTGCTGCTTTACTAATTTAGAAATCAAAAGAATTCGTGAATGGAAAACATTTGCATGAGGTTTTCACTCCTCTCTGACTAAATGACTGGCTTTGGACAGCAGTAACTCAGCTGCTGCTGGGTTTTCTTTACCCCCAGGGCATCCCCTGGGCGGGGGGCTGCAGGGGTGCAGGTGCCAGGCTGCCCTGGGTTGCCCCTGGGTCCCTGGTCCTGTCCTTGCAGCCCCGCACAGAGAAGGGCAGGGAGCTCAGCACTGGCCGAGGAGGATGTTTCTGCTGTAGATCACAGCAGTTTGTTTTACTCCACAAACTATGCCGGTGATTTATCCCTCCCTTACACTTGCTCATCTGTGTTTGTTAGCCACATCGCATCAGTTGCCATCTGGAGGAAGCAGTAAATTGTTTTCTGGTTATTCCCTCCTGAGTGCGGTTCCTCCAGCTCCTTCCTGCCCTGTCAGCTCTGCCGTGCAGGACCCAGCGCTTGCCTGGGGCAAGGGCCACAGGGACCCAGAGCAACGGGCTGGGGACACAAGGCACCATGGAAGCTCCTGTCTGCCGGGGCTGTTTGTACACCAGGCCATGGCCAAGCCACCCACTGCTCCCAGCCTGGGAGCTGCTGAAGCGCTCAGGTGACAATAATCCTCATCACCCAGCGCTCACATCTGCAGTGAGACAGGAGGAAGGTCTGTGCTCCACCAGCAGCCACTGAGCCAGCCGCTCTCCCCAGCCCTCCCCAATATCCGTCTTCCCAACCTCTCCATGAAATCCAGGAGCTTCTGCACCCCCCAGGGCAGCACTGGGGTCTGAGGACAACCTGCAAGGTGTCACCTGGGCTTTCCCAAGTGTCCTCCCTGCTCCAGGGCTCCTGGAACTAGTGGCAGGTGAAACCCTCAGCTCAGCTGGACCTCGGCCATCATGTCCTATGTGCTCCTTTATAAACCAACATTTGGCATATTGAGGACCATCCTGCCATTTCCGCCCCCCCCCGCCCCGATTCATTCGAGGTGGAATCTCCTCCACTGAAATGACTCGCTGCACTGTCAGCAGGTAGCTGAACATAATTAAATCCCGCTGCTCTTTCAAATGTCCTTGGAAACCTTCTGCTTGACCCATTTCTGGTGCATTCTAGCCGGGACGGCTCCTGCAGGGTGCTCTGCCTGTTCCCCAACCCCCTGCCTGCTCCCCAATCCCCTGCCTGCTCCCGACTCCCTGTCTATTCCCCAACCCCTTGTCTGCTCCTCAACCGCCTGCCTGCTCCCGAAACCTGCTCGCGCAGGCAGGCTCTGCCGGGCAACACTGCCGGTGCCGGGCAAGGGGAGCCCCCACGCAAGGACCCCCCCCCCGGAACCCCCCGCCCGGGAACCTCCCACCCGGGGACCCCCACACGTGTCCGGGTGCCCCGGGCAGACACGGGCTCTCTCCGCACCGCCCGGCAGCTCCGCCCGCCCCGGGATGTCACCGTTCCCATGGCAACGGGAGAGCTGGAAAGAAAAGGGAAAAAAAAGGAATGAAAGGGGAAAGGAGCTGAGGAAAGGAGGGAGAAAGGGAAAGGGCAGCAGCGGGGGTTGGTTCAGATCCCCCCCGACCGGCAGCATCGGCGCTGCTGGGGCTGGGGACAGCCACCTCCCAGCACCACACGGCTTGAGCCATGGCAGATACTCAGGGACCAAAACCCGTGGGTCAGTCCCCTCTGCCCCGTGCTCCCCCACAACCACAGCCTGAGAAATTTTCTCTGGGTCTCTATTTTTTTCCTTAAATCAAAGCTGAGTCCCATATCACCACATGACCCCAGTACCTGTAGCGTGGGAAATCCCACCAGGAGATGGGCAGCAAAGCAAGCAGCGCTGGGAGCAGGCAGCTCCAGGCAGGACAGACAGACACGGCCAGGAGAAATGTGTATGTGTAAGGCATTTTGCAGCTTGGTACCCTCTGCCCAACATTCACATGTTTCTGTCTGCAGGGGCTGAGCTGCCCTAGTCCCCTGGTTCTGCCCCATTCCAGCACGGTGCAGGGTGGTTTGGCCAGGACCACGGCACAGAGACCCCGGTGCAGGGACCGCTGTCCCGGCGCTGCCGAGGCCAGGGACACTCACATCACATCATGGCTGCAGAGAAGCGGAGGAAGCCCCACCAGCACCAAGGTGCCAATTACTCCTTCATTAGCAGCCAATGTATTTCTTTATCAGCCCTGTGCTTCTCTGTACAGTGTTGATCATTTTGATGGAGCATTTGTTTTAATTTCCCAAATGAGGAAGCAATCTTGTAAATATTGTGCGGTAATTAAAAAGGCTATTTATTGTGCAGCATTCTGGCTGCTGCCAGCACAGAACCTGATTAGCATTCCCCTTCCGCCAGCCTTTGCTCCAGCCTGTCCTGCTGCTCTGTCAAGCTCCTTCACCCTCACTCTGACACCAGCATGGCACAACCAAACCATCAGCACAGCCAGCGATGCGCAACCAAAGCACCTCCACGCCTGCAAGTCCCGCTGCTCTGATTCCTCGCTGCTAAAAAGCAAAAGTTTGATATCCTCCAGAAGCTGAGAAATCCAGCAAAGAGCAATAGAATCTCTTTTTTCTGAAGCTAAATCATCTCCTTGGGTTCTTGCCAGCAGCATTGGGATCAACCACTATGGGCAAATCTGCGTGTTGGGGACAATGGACTAACACAGGCTCAGGGGGTGCCCGGGGGCAGTGACCCCTTTACCAGCTCTGAGCTCAGTTCAGGGCTGCCCCGTCCAGTGGAGCTCATGGGTCAGCCCCAGCAGATCCCTCATGGCTGACACTGTAGGAGGACAGGAACAGGGATGTGGCACATGGTCACGTCTGGGATCACACCATCAGCTCTGCAGCCCCTGCAAGGGGCAGCATGAAGCTGCAGCCCAGCAACAGAACAGGCTGCGCATGGCTGGGGGTGCAGAAACTTCTCTCTGATGCTTCCAAATCCTCTTCCCTGTTCCGCATGGTGACCAGGAGCCTGTGTCCACTCTGGGTGTCAGGGTGGGAGGCAGATGGTGGCTGTGCTGCCAAGGGACAGAGCAGCTCCGACTGGGGGCCGCCGGGCTTGGGGACACGCTGTGGGGTGGAGTGGGGCCCCATGGTGCGGGGAGCGGGACCGCAGCTGCTCACACACCTCCACAGCCGGTGCTCACAGCACGCTGACAGCAAGGGTCAGGAGTTCCGTGTCTGGACCTGGACTTCCACTCTCATCATGAGCACAAATTAGTTATCTGAGGCTTTGCCTTGTGTAGTTTCTGTTTATTATTCCCTCTCCACAAACACTCAAAGTGGCAAAAGCTGAAAAAAAAATACTTGGAAGTAGACATCTATCCAAATCCATTCAAAAACCATTTAAAATGTAAATCCTTCCAGCTTGAGTGATGCCGGGTAACAAAACACTCTGGTGCTGGGGGAAGTGAGGCTGAATGTCAGCGGGGGTGGGGAGAGGAGGTTCAGTCGCCGCTGCCGCCAGTGGCTCCAAACCCCCACCAGTCAGGGGGATTGGCGCTCAGGGGTCCCTGGTCCCCACCCACCCGCACCCCATCCCCTGGGCCCTCTCCCAGGATGCACGTTTCTGTGCTGGCTCCTCTCCAGGGAGCCCGAGTGGGCTGCAAACGACAGCGACAAGAAGTTGAAGATCAATAACTAGCAGAAGCAGAAGCAAGGGGTGGGATGCAGAGGGATCAGCCCCCCTCGCCCATTTCCTTGCTCCAGGTCCTCTCCTGCTCTGCCATGGGGACCGGGCTTGGGCCACTTGGGGATGTCCCCGCTTGCCCCCTGTGAAACGCCCCCACCTCTCCAGCTGCCATTGTTTGCAGAAGCCCCCGGATCTTTGCGTGTGGTGGTGATGTTCGTTAGTGTTCTTTGCATATATGGTAATTGGTGGGGAGGCTGCTCTGGCATTTGTGCCTTATTCTCGGGCTGCAGAGTAAATATAGCAGCGGAGGCTGGTGCAGTGCTCTGGGTTGCACAGCATCAAGGGACATGGCATGGCATTGAGAGACGTGGCATGGCATTGAGAGACATGGCATGGCAGCGAGGGACATGGCACAGTAGCAAGGGGCACTGCCTGGCTTTGGGGTGTGTCCCGCAGCCCCAGAGGCACAAGCCCAACCCTACAGCACCTGGATCCCGCTGGTGGCACGGCTCTCAAAACTTCCTCGCACACATTCAGACTCCCACTCCCTCCACCGTCGCCTCTCTTGCCAGCTCCTACATACAGATGCCAGCTCACACGTGGTACCACACGTCATCCCCCATCTCCGTTGTCCCCCACACCCTCACGCTGGTGCCCACGCAGCCACCACCACGCTCGCCCCCGGGACGCCCTGACCAAGCAATGAGCACCCATGGGAGCTCTCTGTGACACCGGTACCCGGGCGGTGAGCACGGTGCTCCCATGGCTCCTGCGGAGACCAGTAGATGAATATGGGGTGGGCTGGGAGAGTCGTGCCAGCCAAATCATGACCTGCTCTCCACAGATGCTGTGGTTCTGCCCAATGGACAAAACGAGCTAAAAGAATTAAATCACCTTTCATTTTTAAGGCTGTGATTTTTCCAGCTGTAGACTGACAAAGAAAACCTTTACAGCAGAGCAAAGTGAGAATTCCCAGATGCTCCCATGGGTCATGTTCCAAAAAACATCCATCCATCATACTCCACCGCAGCCACACTCGTGGTGTCTTGACGTGCTGCCTGTGCTCAGGGATGCTGCTATTTTAAGAGGAGGCTTTGAGGAAGCACACTGCCAGACTCCCTTAATCCTCCTTTGGACCGCGGGGTTGGGGCTGACGGGTGAGCGGGCAGAGGGAACAGGGAGGAGTTGTTGTGCCGGGAATGAAAAACCTTTTGTGAGCGCAGGGCATGGCGCGGGCAGGGACACGTCACCCGGTGAGACTCCACGGCTGAGCAAATAACCCGCACAGGGCCAGAGCTGCTCCAGCCCTTGCTGGGCTCACAGCCCTGGGGATGTCCTGTTGCAGGGAGCCCCCCGAGCAGCCGCAGCCCCGTGGCACTGAACCCCGGGCCGGGCTGGGCTGTCCTGTGCACAGGCAGTGTGTGGGCAGCGTCCCACCCAGCACCACGCCAGGACTGGGGACACCCAGTGCTGCACCTCGCTGTCACCACAGCTCCTGTCACAGCACCATGCTGCCTGACTGGCCGTGAATTCCCTGTTCCTGGTGGGGGGGGGCTGCAGCACAGTGGAGCTGGGCAGGTCTGCAAGCCAGGGAAGGAGACTCAGCTGAATTAACCGACTCGTTAATTCACACATTTGCACACTGGGATCAGCTATTTCCAGCGTGATGCTGCTGCCAGCAGCTGCGTCCCAAGCAACCACCAGCCAGGGGGGACACAGAGCCACCCCCACAGGGACCAGCTGCAGGTCGGGGCACAGGGCTGGGGGTTCAGAGCAAGGTGTGAAGTGTGGCAAGAGCTGCTGTCCGGCTGGGGGGTTGCATGGGCTGGGCAGGGACGTGGCTGGAGTTGGGGCCACAGACTGGGGTTCAGGCTCCTCCGCTGCAGGATGTGGGCCACAAGAGAGCAGCCTGGCTCTGTGTCCGCCCTGCGGGGCTTCAGCGGGGCCTCCCTGTGGGACACACAGGCTGTCCCCACAGTGGGTGGCACTAGGGAGCGCAGGCAGCAGCACTGGCTCTTCCCGCGGTCAATGTTTAACCAGGGTGTTTATCCAGTGGCAGAGCTGCAGTGTGAGGGCAGGAAGGGCTCGGGCAGCCACAGGGACAGACGAACATCCCTCTGATGCTGTTCCCACAGCACACCCTGGTTTTTTCGCTGTATCCCAAAAGCGCTGTGACCAACGACAGCCAACAGTGCCTGGACATGTGCACAACGCCTGCAGAGCCTTCGGTGGCTCCTGGGGACCAGGGAGTGCCCTGGGCTCCCCCTGGGCTTTTCATCACATGGGGTGGGAGCATCCATGTTCTCACCAGCCTCAAACCGCAGCAGTTACCACTACACGGCAGAGCCACGTGCGATAAAAACATGGTGTAGACCCACGGCCAGGCCTAATGCACATTTCACTGAATGGGAATGAGATGTATTTTATGTCCTTAAGGCACATTAAGTGCTTAGAAGTTAATTGGCATTTAATTAGCATAAATTAAGCTCTTTAATAATACTCATGGAAAAACAAGGCAGTGTTACAGATGCTTTATCAAAAGTCACCCTGACAAAAAATGAACGTGCTGAACACATCAACAGCAAAACAGGGAAATACCCGTAGCTGGGTACAGACGATCCTGCACCATCTGCCCCCTCACCTGCGCCTGGGGATCACAAGTACCAGTGTCACCAACCCAGTGGGACCAGCACCGCTAGTCCCCCTTGCCTGCTCCTGCTGGGAGAAGGGCCCTGGAGCTGGGGTGCAGGATGGAATGGGGGTGCAGCATGGAGCCGGCCCCATGCAGAGGCAGCTGCAGCCACCAGCGTGGTTCCTGTGGTGTCACGGGCTGTGCTTCCTCTCAAAAGGGGAAGGTGGGCGCCCATCACCCTCAGTGATGCAGCCCCACTCCTGCAGAGCTCTGCACCCTGAGCAGGGGCCCGGGCCCCCATGGCAGCTCCCCAGGGCCCCCAGTTCCCACCAGCACCTGCTCCTGTGCCCCTAAGGGTCCCTCTGGGGAGGAAACAGTTCCTTTGCTCTTCATTTGGCATTTTTTGTGGTGTTGCCATGACAACCATCCTAGTGACAGCTTCATGGTATTTGTCTCCTTCTGTGGGCTGCATCATTTTGCTTCCTGAATGAGCAGCTGCCTGTGCCCAGTTCACCTGGGGCCCACGCTGCCGTGATGGGTACCTGGATATCGCATCCCTGCCCAGCCCCAGGGAGCTGCCTGCTGGAAGGGATACAGGCAAACACACAGCCGAGGCAGGGATGCTTTAATTCTAGCATTTCCTCAATTCAGCATCTCTCCAGCCTTGTCCTTTTTTTAAAGAATAATACATCTTTGTGCATGTGTGCGTGCCTGCGTGGGTCACCTCCCGGGCTGGGGAAAACAACACAAAACAAAACCAAACACCAACAAAAAGGCAAGCTGAAAATAGAGAGGTGACATTGTGCAGGGCCCTGCCAGCCCCACGGGGACATCAGAAAACCGGGAACATCCTCCCTGCCACAGCAACAGTTTTTCTGCCCAGGAGGGCATAGGAAGCACTTGCTCTGCTCCAAACCCACCAACAACAGGAGCCCTACACACCAGGTCGTGGCCTCGGGAAGATGCTCTTGCTCCTGTTACAGCATCCCAGCAGGGGGGCAGGAGAGCTGGAGCTGCTGCTGGCCCAGCCCAGCACCAGGCTGACAGCCACAGCCACCCCCGCTGGAGCCCTGGGCATGGGGCAGCGGTACCAACCCCCAGGACACAGGGCACCCTGGCATGGCCCTGGTTGGATGGACCCTGTGCTCAGGCGATGCCGGGGGGGCTGGGAGCCTGTGTGCCCTGGTGGGGGTCAGAGGATGTTCCTGGGTAGCCCATCCCATAGCAAGGGCTGGCAGAAGACCAGGGGAGAGCAGTGCTGCCCGGTCCTGCTTGGTGCAGCTGGGCTGAATTCTATCGTCCTGCAGCAACATGTGAACCACCTCCCGAGCACGGGCTTCCAGGGGAGGTGGGCGGGATGGCGAGGGCAGGAGCAGGGGCTAAATGCTGGCTGTGCTGAGCTGCAGCCCAGGGCAGGTCAGGGATGGCAGCACATACAGCGCCCCGCACACGGCATCACTTCAGCAGCAGGCGGACAGTCTTGTCCCCAATCAGGAACCTTCGGGGAGGTAAAAAAGAGAGAAACTCTGGGTCAGCATTTTTGCTGTTACAAGCGTCAGAAACCCAGTGCCAGCCTGAGCCTGGATTCACCCCATGAGAAGACACAGACAGAACAGTCAAATACAAGGAGTTGGAGGCAGGTTGGATCTTTGCTGTCACCCTCTTCTCGTGAGGAAGAGAAGAAAAAGGAGTCTCCAACACCTGCACATCTCTTGAGAGAAGCGGCTGTTTGCAGCCTTGATCCAGGGAGAGGGACAGAGCCCCCAGGGGCTGACAGGGTGGGAAAGGGGGTCAGCCTATGCTTCTCTGTTCCCCTGACCGCCACGGGCAGCACGTACCTCACCAGCACTCCAACAAGCAGGGCAGCGGTCATGGGCCCTGCCCAGTACACCCAGTGGTAGTCCCAATAGTTGGCGACCAGAGCTGGCCCGAAGGCTCTGGCAGGGTTCATGCAGGCTCCGGACACGCCACCTCTGCAAGAGGAACAACCTGGCTGCGTCACCCTGTGGGACACAAGACCAGCACCCACCCCCACGCCTGCACAGGGCCATGCACAGACTGGGAGGTGCTGGGGGGGCAGTAGCGTCCCCCTCCCACGGCTCCTGGCTGCGTCTGGCCCTGATCGGGCTGCTCAGCAGGTGCAGACACCCCAGGGTCCATTGCAGCACAGCTGCTTGGTGTCTCAGGACAGTTCCCTTCCACGATGCCCAGAGCTGAGTGGCTGCTCTGCTGCAGCGCAGGGACCAGCCCAGTCCTACAGCAGCCGGTCACCTGCCCTTGCTCACCAGCAAGTGCAAACTGGGGAAAACCCAGAGTGGGGTGGAAGCACCAGTGCCAAGACTATTTTGGGGCTTACCGGGAGCCGGGCTTTTAAACAAGGAAAGCTCTGTGACATGCATGGGTAGCAGAGCAGGGCAGGAAAGACAGTAGTGTTTACAGATTAGAAACAACTGCAACAGATAAATATTTGCACATGAGGTTTGTGCAGTGTTTAAATAAAGCTCCGAATCCCACTAGAGGGGGCACTGCCTTAACTAAACAACCCATTAACATCCAAAATTGCATGCACTCGTTATCTGATTGCAGTGGCACAAGACCCAGGCTGCTTGCCCACAACGCCCGCCTGCGCCGAGCCTGCGCTTGGCAGCGCTTCCAGCAGCCACGAGCACCCTGGCAAGGAACGGTTCCAGATAAAGCCTCTCCTGTTTGCTCAGGGCTTCCTACAACAAACATCACCTGTGTGGCCTTTTGGTTTTATCAGCCCATGACAGGTACTTGTCACAGCTGCTCTGGCTGACATGCCACGCGCTGGGCTCCAGCTACCGGCCCCTCCTGCCCCCGACTGGGTTGCGCCCAGCAGTTCCCCCCAGAAATATTGGGGGGCCAGGGGACTCATCCCCAGCCTCTGCAGTGTGCTTAGTTCTCCTCAGCTGCCCTGGCCAGCAGGTCCTGTGCTGTGCTGCAAGGGAGCCCATCCCATCCCATCCCATCCCATCCCATCCCATCCCATCCCATCCCATCCCATCCCATCCCATCCCATCCCATCCCAGGTGCGGGATGCAGCAGCCATGATGCTGCCCATGGAGGGCTGGGGGATCCCTGATGCTGTTGCTCAGAGCAGCCCCTGGGCTCTACCCACCCAGCCCCACAGGGAGCTCTGAGCATCAGCTCTGTCCCTACAACCTGTGGTCTCATCCTGACACCCTGCTCAAGGCACCCTGCCTGGTGACAGTGGCTGCTGGGGTGGATGGCACCAGCTGGCCAGTGGGGACACGCATAGGGAGAGGACTCGCAAGCTCACCCCGCCAGGATATCGACTGTGACCGTGAAGCCGATGCAGAATGGGGCTAGCGGGGTCTTGGTCTTCTCATTGATGGCGCCCATGCAGACTGCCAGCACCAGGAAGGTGGTCATGACGATCTCGCCCGTGATGACAGAGGGGATCTGCTCGTCGGCTGCGATGCTGCTGAAGGCTCCTCCGCTGGTGTTCATGTATCGCTCGCTCACTGCCACCACCTGCACAGACAGCCTGGTTGTGCCATCCACGCGCCATATTGTGGGCTTGAGCTGGCATATGTGCTCAGCCAGGACAGCGTGGGCGGCATAGCGTAGGGTTAAAGAGGAGCTAATCTCAGCACTTTTCTCCTGAAAGCCAGCCTTAAGTGCCTGGCAAATACAGATTCATTAGTGGAGGTTCTCCCAAGATAGTGAGCCAGCCACTGCTCTCTGGGTGGCATCAGCCTCACCCAGTTGCCAAGGGGGTTGTGGTAGCATCATGGCATCGTGCTGCTTGGTGTGGGCTGCCTGGACGCTGGGAACTGGCAGCACCAAACACAGATCAACCTCACAGCACAGTGCTGTAAGTGGAAGCACAAGCAAACATCATGTGTGACAACAGCTGGAGCTGCAGAGGCACCGTGAATCGTCCTGTGCCTAAACAGTGCGCCAAAACAAACCTCCAGGGAGCAGTTGCTGTCAAGAATTAATTAGTCGAGCCACAGAACGCTGTGCAAAAGCAGCACCCCCACATCTGCACTGCCAGACCCAAGCCTGCAAGGGGGTAAATTGTCCAAGTCCTGCAGTCAGACCCTGACAGACCCAGGAGGAGGAACCGGGCACCAGACAACCCTGTGCCCACACAGCACACCTCTGAGCCACGTCACCCTGCGAGACATCGGTGCTCTGAACTACACACAGAGCCGACGCACCGTGGCCCCCTTGCCCTCCTCCTCACACCCAATGTGCTGGAGACCCCAGGGCTGGGCACAGGGAAGTCCCTGCACCCCAGGTTAGCCCTGGGCAAAAAGACCCCCCTGGCTGTCCGTACCTTCGCCAGACCGGCTCCTATCACCCCTCCGCAGAGCTGGGACACCCAGTAAGGAATGAGCATGGTGATGTTCAGCCCGCCAATCAGCCACACGGCCAAGGACACGGCGGGGTTGAAGTGGCCTCCGCTGCGAAGGAGAGAGTAGCATTGGTGAAGGGTTTGTCCCTGGAGGGGTCACTCCTGGGGGTTCAAGCATCACACTTGCTGTGGGCTGGAGCCACAAATGCTTTTTGTGTCCCTCCCATGAGAAAATGCTGCAGAAGAATAGAATCCGGACATTTGCTTTCCCTGCATCTGCGGCTTCAAAGCAACAGCATCTTCCCGCTGGACCCCCAGCCCTCCCACAGCACTGCTGTTCCGGGGCAGTAAAGGGACAGGGTCTGGGGTTGGATCCCTAGAGACCCCAAGGTCATTCCAGGGCCAGAGAATCAGGGAGGAAAGGTACCCCCTTCCCACACCGATGGGTATCCCCATCCCCACTGCTCAGAGACAGGGTGCTGACAGCGGGTCCCCAGCCTGGCAGGACACGTCCCCAGGGAGGCAGGGATGGGGACAAGCACTGTCAAGCAGGGCTGAGGCCACCTCCTGGTCTCAGCAGTGCTGCTGAGGGTTTCAGGGTGTATGTCTCTCTGCTTGATGCAAAGGCACAGAGGTGTCCCTGCATCCCTGCCCGCTGCCCAACGTGGCCTGGGAAAGGCTGGCAGCAGCCACCGCTCCCCTGTTACAGGACCCCGATCATTCATCTTGAAGATCACATGCAAGACAAACTCAGATACCTTCTAATTAAAACCGATTACCACGGGACACGCATTAATGAACAGGTTTCATAACCCATCAGCCCTAATAATAATTGCTGGTGAAGGCGATGAGTCAGAGTGTCTAGGAACTATAATTACATCTTATTCTTCAGCTGTAATTAAGTACCCATCATATGAGAGCAAGAAGTTGTGTTTAGGCTACCAAACGCCTTGGCTGGGTAGGTCTTGGGCTGCCAATGGCCCTGGGCAGGGTGGGAGCCCAGGAGCTACAGGAGGACCTGGCTGCAGATCCACCCCGGCAGAGCACCTGCCCAGCCATGGCATGGACCGCAGCTGAGCCTTCATCCCCGGCCATGCTCCTCCTCAGCCTCGGGACACAAACCTGTAAAACATGACTAGGGGGTAACACATCTCCCTGCGCAGGACCCTGAGCCGGCTCCTCCTGGCTTTGAAGCAAACAGGGGCACCCAGGACACCCCTTGTCACACCCCCCATGGCCCATGGATTCACTGTGCTCAGGGTGCAGCGGCGCCCGGGTTCTCTGCCAGCACACGAACCCTGGGTCACCCAGTCCCAATTGCACTAGCCTTACCCTGTGGCGTTATCCCTCCTAATCAGATGCTGATAAATTGTTAGTCAGTTCGCTCTGGAGTCCAGGGCTCACATGCAAGCCCAACCCAGCTTGTGTCCCCCCCCCATCCGTGGGCTGCACAGAGAAAAGGAATGAAACTCCACAGGGACCATTTCAGATTCTCCCTTCAGGATAAACCTGTATCTTAGCATCAAACGACACCATTTCCAACACACACATTTGTTTAAATCTTGCTTTTGAGAAACTGAAACAATTTATAAACTAAATCCAAATTTTTCACCTGAAAATGCACAGGGGAGTAGCATACTCGTGTCAAAATGTTTCATTCTGACATCCTTTAAAAAGAAACGTCTCAGCTTTCCAAAGAAATGCTTCTCTTTCAGTTTTAAGGAGTTGTTTTAAAAGGGGATAAAAATAAAAGGTTGCAATGAAGAGCCAAGCAAACCCCCCCACGCCCGGGGCAGTACAGACGACCACCACCGAACCATGAACCACGAGGCTGGACAGCAGCTCCACACTCCTGCCATCACCGACGTTTGTGCAGGAAAGATCCCAAAGGCAGAGTGTGGGGGACACCAGCATCTCCTCCTGCCCACACATGGACACCCCGTGAGATGGTGCAGGGGATCCCGGCCCCCCCTTACCTGATGCCCCCCAGGATGGCGATGCTGAGCCCCAGGGCCAGCCCATGCGCCAGGGCGGGCTGCAGCCTCCCGGTGCCCCCAGTGTCCTCCACCACCGAGAGGCAGCCGATGAAGATGAAGAGCGCGCTGCCCAGCAGCTCAGCCGTGCAGGGCTGGACGTAGCGCTCGAACCAGTGCGGCTGCGAGGGCTGGGACCTGCTGTCAATGTCCATCATCACCTCCTTCTCCTGGGGCTGGCTGCGCTCAGCCGTGGCCATGAGCGGGGCTGGGATGAAGCTGGTGGAATCCTGGTGGCAGTCAGTGCCACAGGCACAATGGAGGAGATGCTGCAGAGCAGAGTGTTCAGGGTGCCTCAGATGCGGGAGGCTCAGTTCCCTGAGGGGCTCCAGTGCAAGGACGAGGACCCTCGAGGAGCACCCGCAGGCTCCCCTCCACCTGTGTGAAGAGATAGCGGATGGGAGGCTCTAAAAAACCAGATCGGATTTGCATTGTTAAAAAAAAAAAAGAAAAAATGGGGGCAATAAAAGCTGATAGGCCAGCCCCCAGGAATATAAAAGCTCCTTATCACTGCCCTTCCTTGGTTCAAGGCTTGCTTTTCCCCCCCCCCCCGCCGTGTTTTTGTTGTTGTTGGGTTTTCTGCCAAGACTTCAGGACCCGACTCCTTTCCTGTAGGTGCTGGCACTCCAGGTACCTGTGCTGAGCCCAGCTGGGCTGTTTCACCCAGCGGCTTTTACCCGCTCATGCTGCAGAGGGGGAGCATGTGCCCCAAGGACCACAACATCGCATGCATGGGCACACAGAGATCCAGCAGCAACCTAGGAAATGGCTCACGTAGCTCTGGGGAGGGAAAAAACACTCCTCATGAAAAATCAGTCCCAGCCAAGGCATAGCTCTTTGTAAGAAAATTAAGATGAGAACCAGAGCCTGTCGCAGCGCAGTGCTATTGGGAGCCCCGAAATGCATGGGGATGGATGCAGGAGAAGCAGGGGAGGCTGCACTCGGGACCCGCGCTGGGGTGGGTGAGCAAACTGCAGCCCCCAGCCAGCCCAGGCTCAGAGCAGCGTCCAGGGCTCAGCGGGGAGGGCAGACACCATCAAAAACTGCTGACATTGGTACCGTTGTGCACGGCAGAAACGGTTTTTACTTCGGGTTACTGCAGTAACACTTCAGAGGCTTTAAATCCTTAAAGATGGTATCAGCAGAGAGCTGTATCGCCAAACCTCTTCCTGCAGATCCAAGACAAGCGGTGGGGCGACTGGTTCGCCTCGAGTTACCAGAGGAGCCTGCCTGAACTGCAGGCAAAGCTGATTTCCCAAAACCTCAGCCCAAGTCCTGCCCAACGCTTCTGACGCAGGAGCAGCAGCTCTGACCATCTGTGTCCCCTCATGCTGCTCTCAAATTAAAGATCACTGGTGATGGTGCCTGGGGACCTACTGGCAGCTTTGGAAGGTGAACTTCACCCCATACCTAAAACCTCCACCGCACCCCATAGGGGCTCACAGCCTAGCCAGCCAGCCAGACCCAGGGCACAGCAGAGGCCATGGGGCTGCAGCCTGGCTGGGGACACCGGTGTCACCGCCCATGCCACCCCACACCACGCTGCACCTCCTTGAGCAATCGCCGGCAGTGCTCGTGTTTGTGGTGGGTAATTAAGGATTGGGATTTATAGTTGGTCTTTTTTTTTTCCCCTCTTGTAAGCAAGGGTAAAGAACACCACGGATGTTTTATGATGTTTTCACAAGACACTGGGGATGGGAAGGAAATTTCCACTTGCCTGTCACAGGGATGGCTGTTGCCAGGCACACGCCAGGAGAGGGTCAGGCCAGAGCTCTGGGGAATCCCAGCTCCAGCACCTCTAAATGAGCCTCTGCCAACCCGTTTCTCCTCCTGAGAGCTTGTTTCCTACAGACAAAAGGCCTTGGCAGCAAGTTAGTGAAATCATAGGAATACAGAGTGAGTGGTGGGGTTGGTGGGTTTTTGGGGGTCCTCTTTGAACTCCCACACGGACCCACGGGACAGGAAAATACCTGATTCCATCTGAGCAGCTCACGGAGCACAGACACCTCGGGCAGGTTTTCACCAGTCTGTCAAATTCATCTGCCACCACAGCTCCCAACGCACCCCGATGAGGGGTTTGTGAGAAGGATTTTAACTCCTGCTAAAGGAATCCAGCTTTCACCTATTTTCCAGGGTGTTTATTATGAGAGGTGAATGTAACACATATCCAGGTTTCATCTGGTGCTTCTCACCAGCAGCTCTCGAAGCACCGTACCAGAGACATTGGCACCACGTCACAGCCGGGCTGCCCCAGGTCACTGGCAGCAGCACCAGAGTCCATGGCAATGCCATTGCACCCAGCCCGCGGCTGTACCAGCTGCAGGTGTCTCCAGTAGGGTGCTGGCACTGGAAGGTCAGAGCCCAGAAGTGAAGATTAACTCCACGTCCTTGGCTTTTAAACATTTACCATTATTGTTTGAGGAGCTGGGATGTTTGCCTGAGCCTTCCAGAGGAAATGCTCCACATTCAGGCAACAAAAGAACTAATTATTACTAAGCACAGGACTGAAACAGCAAAATGGAAGTGTGATCTTTAGGGGATGTGTTTCACTCATCAGTAGGAGCTCCAGCCAAACGGCTCCGCACCCAGTGTCAGCGTCGCTGTGTGCCACGCGGGCCTGGCTGGGAAAGAAAAGAATAATAATTTTAAAAATTATATAAAAGTCCATGGAGGAAACTTGCTTGGGAAATTTCAGCGCTGTGCAAAACCCTGACTGATTTGTTTTGGAAGTTTCGGGAGAAGGAACCATTTTTTGCAGGGCCATGGCCACTGTGCCGCTGGCAGAACAGTTGGGTTGGCAGTTTCTTGCCTTTTCTCTTGGAGCCCAGGGCACGCTGCTGTTCTCACCGTGGCTCGGGGTAAGGACAGGTAGAGGGAAAACAATGCCTCCCATATGTAATTCAAGTTCACCTTATAAACAGAGACAAAAATAAAACAATAAAATCATTATTTTTTCAGCACCTCCCATCTGTGGCTTCCAAAGTGCTCTCAGGCACATCAATCTGACCAGAACCTCCTGAGGGACAAATGAGTGACCTCTGGGCTCATCCCCAAATCATCTCTGACTCCATAAAACAGCAAAGGGGTAGAACTGGACCCAGTAGCGTGCAAGGACAGGTGGGCAAAACACAACCGGCCCAGGCAGCAATGACTGAAGCTTTCAGCTGTGCCAGGACGGGCCAGCCAAGGCGCACGGGTTGCTCAACACAGGCAGAAGTCACCACACCTGCCAGGGAACCCCGGCTCGGGATCCACCAGCCGGGAGAGGCTCGGGGCTGCCCGGACTCTCCCATGCAGCCCAAGGGTCACAGCAGCCACACACCATCTATTTTTATCTTCATGAGCTGGCAGAGGTGTGTTGGGTATCTCGTTTACCCTGAACTGTGACTTGCTGGCAATGACAACTCTCAAGTGCAACTTGTTTATCATAATACATAATAAGTGATGGCTACAGACTTGATTTGACATGTCTCTCAATCCAACATTCCTCCTATATCATTCTGAGCAGAGGCTGCTCCAGCATGGTTTTTTACTTAGTGATGCCACTAATGTGCAAAGAAAACCGCCCTGCTCTTACCACCCTTTGCCCCTCACGGATAAGATTAAATACTGGGAACCAAGGTTTGCTCAGTAAGCTGGATAGAAACTGTGCTCCTATGAGAAGGCGTGGGGATGAGAACAGATATAAGTGTCTGCTAATGTGAACAGATTTATCTGTCCTTGTTTAACGAATTGGTGCAAGCACAAACAAGTGACAACAGCAACTGTGTCAATTAGTAGAGGAAATGGTGGCACAAAACCAGCAACAGCTTCCAAAGATCCTTTTTAGGAACCGTAGAGAACTTTTCGCACGTCCACCTCTCCTTTATCCATCCCCCTCCAATGTTTCATTCTGTTTCTTCTGCTTCATCACACAGATCCACAACCTTTCATTTGCTTTTCTACAGGAACCATAGTGCTCAAACTCCAAAAAGCACTTAAGCAGACACTTAAGAACATGCTCAAGTGCCACTAGCATTTAAAATGCTGAAGTGTATAACTTGAGCATATGTGGAGTCTCTGTTGGACCAGTGCAGGTACATTTTACAGGACAGACTGGTGTTGCTGCAATGAAAGACGCTGGCATCGCCAGCATCCATGGTCAGCTCTTTTAACGGGCAATAAAATAGGCAAAAGCAAATCATTTGACACTGCCTTATCTTTACAGTATTTATCTTGGAGACTTAATAGTCTTAATGATTAAACAACCGTTACTGAATGAGAACTTGCAGAATTATTTGCAGCTCGTAGCAGAAAGCTGGGTGAGCTGACCTCTGCCCATTTATAAATCCTATATTGCATCATGGTTGTACTTCAAATTGCTACCGTAAGACTCAAGTGCAGATGGAAATTTCCAAGGGTTCTTAATACAGACTTACCGTTGTCTGTTGGAAACCGGACAGATTTGGGTCAGTTTTGCCTGCACAGCGTAGGCTGGTTTGCAAGAAGGGCAAATAACCGGCAGGATGAAGACACGCTCAGACTTTAATTCCAGTATTGAACATTAAAATCCACCAGGCTCTGAGAAGGGACGGATGCTCAGCCCCATGCAGCGCACACACACACACATCATCCTTGTGATCTCCCAGCACTTGGCTCCTTATGACCACCTTGTAAGGCCAACCACAGCGGAGCGTTTCCATCCTCAATAACCACATTTCCCTGAGCCCCAGCAGCACAGAGACCTAGAAAACCTTGTAAGCACAAAATAAACGACGAGTAACTCTGTAGAGCAGCTTGAAATGCTCTGTGCTAAACTAACAGCTGCTTCTCATTCAGTTCCCAGAGCTGGATCATCCCTGTAAGGAACTAAATAATTTAATTTTCTAGAAGGGGATTTCTGTCATTTATCTTTTGAGAGCGCGTGGGTCACCTGGCTGGAGGACAGGCACAGCGAAGTGTTATCACCCAAACTGTACCTGAAGCTTGGACAGGGTGAGGATCAACACACAGGACTCAGCACAGAGCAGAAATGAGGATTTTCTCATACCTAGCAGGAACAATTTGTGAGTGACACCTCAGGGGCAGGTGAGGACCATGTGCTCCCATCCCTCGGTTTGCCATGGCAACTGCACTCGGCATCCTCCTCCTGCAAACGCTTCACAACCACCGGCACGGGGAGAAGCAAAAGGATTAACAGCATCTGGCTTCGAGAGCACAACCAGCAAGTTCCTGGGGCTGTCCCGGCAGAGCCCCCGCAGCAGGACCCGCACGCTGGGGCTGACACCTTCACCACAGGTCCCAGGTCACCCATCCTCCAAGCACCCAGCACAGGGACAGCCAGACCACACACCCGCAATCCAAACCCAGCAGGAGGATGGGGGAGACGCAGATTTTCAGGTGCTCCACAACCCATTAGCAGCACAGTGAGGAACAGCATCGCTGTAGACCTGCAGCAGAACTTCTCCTGCTGATGACACCAAATCTCCTGCTGTTACTACAGACACAGGAACTTCGTTCAGGAGGAAAAGGGAAACTACTCCACGTACTTTTAAGTGCCCTACAATGAAATGACACAGGTGCGGCTACAACACGCAGACCAGCGCTAAATTCCAGGCTGATCCGAGCCATCCCAGTGGCCACAACAGAGCAGTGACTGACCCAGAGGCGGGTACCAGCCGGTCTAGCTCCAGAAGGCCAGGGCCACCTCTCCTGACCAGAAAACAGTTCTCGGTCCTTCTCGGCTAGTGGTTTCCAGCAAAGCAGCATCGTTTCTGCAGCACCAGGCACTCTCCAAACCCAAATACTCCCTGAAGAGAGGTGAAAGGTTTTAGTTAGTGTAATCACGAGAGCTAGACTGCCCGTACCCATCCTGCCCGCCGGCTCCCAAGGTAAAAGTTCCACCGACATCTGCCACACACCAGCAGATTCATCATTTCCACACACAGAGGATTAAACTAGGACAAAGAAGACGACACAAAAAGACTGGCTGGTGGAGCACAGGACCAGCTCCTGGAGCGAGCACTGTTCAAAACCCATTTCTATGAAAAATGCAACGGCTCAGCAGCTGCGTCTGGGATGTCGACCAGTTCAAAGGGAACAGATTTGTTTGTTCCAGAGCCGGTAAGACCCCAGCTTGACTCCCACTCAGAAAGCTATTAATATGTCACAAGCAGCTCAAGGAAGATGCTCTCAAAGGGAGTCTTCCCAAAGTTAGATTGCTAGTAGAGATGGGGCTTTTATTCTACTATATATTTGTCCATTTTATTCAAAATAAATCAGCAGGATAGCCTTGCCGCAGCACGAGCATTGTCACTGCACAGGAACGCAGGCAGTGCAGAGGGTGTTATGGGGCTTTTGGTTTGTTGATGTTTTGATTTTTTTTAATGTCTGATTCTTACTAACAGAGATATTAACTGTCAGGTAACCTGTCAAAATCAGCTATGAGCAGATTTGTGACAGTACACATTGTCTCGTTTTCCCCATTTTCATACTTAAGCACCTTTGACTCAGCTATTTCAGATACTTTTTGCATGTTAATTCAAATCAAGAGTTTTTCCAGGCCAGACACCATCTCTCAGCGGGTGCTTGCGCAGCACCCAGCGCAGGGGATGCTCCCCCAGGCACCTGGATCCGAGCTGTTGGTGGGTGGAGATCAAGCAGCACAACATCAAAGAGGACGGCAGGCAGATCAGACATCGGTAAAGCTGCACCACGGACCCAGAGGCTGCTCATCCATTAATGAGTTCTCACTCTGTGAACCGCAAGGACAAAAACTGCATCTATACAAGCCCACAAGAAAGTAGGAACTTGCTTTTATAGCCACTAGAAGGAGGATTCTGAGAGGTGCTGGGGATGCTGCCACAGCAGCCGTCACCTCACACGGTCCCACCAGCAACCCCAGGGACGCAGATTGAACCCGCTCGTTCCCACAGGACAGAAACGCTTCTACACGAGGTTAACGCACACTGTGAGGACAGAGCTGGCCTGAGCCAGATCCCAAACCACACCACTCTGCTTATTAAATAAAAGCGTTGACTTCCATTATCTCAGCTCACCTCCAGCAAAAGGAATCTCAAACCCAGCACCGGGTCCCGGCTCAGTCACGCTCCCCAAGTGCTACAGTCCACTCTGAATGAGGAATAAGTAAAATATTGATTCTTGTCCACTTCAGGAGCACATCACTGTTTCTTCAACATAGAAACAAACCAAAAAAGTACCCAACTTTCAGTCTGGCTTCCATAAAAATCACATCTTTGATCTAGCAAATGAGTTTGCAAGACAGCGCAGACCCCACAGGAGCAAAGCTCTCATGTGAGTCAGAGCATCTGCAGGTGGGAGGCCCTCGTATGCTGCATGTTCATTAAAAGCAAGAAAAGCAACTTAGTGTTTGACAGCATGATCCAACATGCGCCACTGATGAAGTCCAAAAAAGTTTGAGGATGGCAGGATCCAAATAAAAGACTTACCAGGATTTAGATTTGGGAAAATAGCCTTTAGGGAAAGGAAAAGGGCTGGGGGGCAAAGGGGCTATTTAAGTCAGGATTCTGACATTCTTCACGGCTGTAATATACCTATTCATTAGGAAGGTTATTTCCTTTCTCCTTGAATGTAGAATAATAAACAAAACCAAACAACCAACCAAAAAACCCAAACCATACACACAACCCCCCCCCCCAAAACGACTAAACCAATGCCCAACAAAATCCAACAATCACACAGTGGGAACGAAAAATATGCAAAAACTCTAAGTAACAACAGTGTGAAAGCAGAACGGCACCCACAGAAGCCACAGGACGTTAAACGCAGCCGGGTGACTGTCCCTGCTGCCCAAGGACCAAAAGGCTCATCAGCAAGTCACCTCCCCAGGGGACAGGGCAGAGCAGTCACCCACCAGGGGACCCCCAGGCACACCCGCAGGCTCCGGCTGCAGCTACAGGAGGAGCTTCAATAGCAAGATGGAAAAACAAGACATCCCCTCTGGTCCCCTGCTTTTGCAGAAAGGGTCAACGCTAACGCAGACACAGCTCGCACATGCAAGAAGATGGGTACAGATAAGCCCCAACCAACATCTCAAACCTGCAGGCATAAGCATACCATTGATACTGTTATCTAGGAAGCAAAGGTTGTAAGTTCCTTTCATAACCGCACAGTCCATCCCTTCCCTTTGGGGGCAGAGTTTACGCGAGCGCTTCGCAAAGCCCAGCAGAGCATTAACCAAATATTGTATTTCTGTGCTTCATCGTTTGGGAAATCAGCTTGATACACACAGAGCAGCAGGAGCTTCAGTGACCGCAGCCAGTGACTGCAAGAGGGGCAGGGAAGGCCACTTCTTTTTACTGCTTCTGTTCCTCTGAAATCATGACTGTCACCTCAAAGAACTGTTTCCTTTTTCTGGTACCTCAAAAATCTCCTTCCCTACCTCTCCAGTCCAAGCCCATATCAACAATTTCCGAAGCCAGCAATTTTTATACTACAGAAAGCCATACAGCACAAAAATGGTTGCTTACGCTTGCAGCTGATTTAAAAAGAAAATACTCTTGGTGAGGCAGGAAAAACGTAGTCACTAAAACAGATATAAATAGGTAACTTCTAATGAGTAAGACACTAGGCAAATTATAAATACTAAACATTTATTGTTTTTCTCATAGGAAGGTTGCAAGATTCCATTTCAAACAATAGGACAAGGTCTTCTGTTGCTTTTGAGATTGTTCACTTACGGGGAAAGAAAGAGGAACGAGAAACTGGTGTAAAGATACCACCAGCAGCAGTGCAAATGTAGATTTATTTCTTACCTTCACCATCCCAGTGCTGAAGTGCCAAGCTAAGCCCTTCCCAGTTAAACACAGTCTACTTGAACATCATCCAGTTCTTGTGCATCACTAAACAAAAACCCCAGCCCTTCTTCGTTCACCCTTCCCAACAAGAACACACCCAGTACAGTGACAGCCTGGGAGCCACAGTAAAGCCTGGAGAAAGTTAACATGGTGGCACTTCATCAAATTAAACCTGAACAGAATGAAAATTTACAGAATTTAACCTCCAAAATCAGCCGTGCACAGTGCAGAGACATCCAGTAACGCAGCTCGCCAGCATTGGTTTTCCAGCTTTCTGTCACAAATACATTTTACACATCCACAAAAAGACAAAAGAGGAAAATCATAATCCAAGAACACTTTACTTTCAGTTTTAAACAGGAATTACTGACATTTTATGAAAGTCCATCGTACATCTGGGAATGGGATGCGAGTCTCTCCTCATAACAATTGCTCACAACGGGCAAAAAAGGCTCATTAAAAGTACCAAAAGCCAACAGGAGAGTTGACACCAGCAGCACACGGCGCTGTCTGTACCGGTGCTGCTCGCAGACACGCTGAGGTTGGCACATGCAAAGTCCCTCTCTCTGTCATCTCTCGTCGTGGCTTTGGGGCTCACGGCTTCGCTCCAAACACATCAGAACGTGATGTTTGCAAGACCTGTTTGAAAACAAAATGGGGTGGAGGGGAAACAGGTGTTTATTCTTATGTCACCTGTACTTCACGGCCATTACAACAGTTAGACACAGGACAAAGGATACTTTCAGAATTTTTTTTAACTTAAATGTAAAGGGTTTGGTGGGAGGAAATTAGGAAACAGGTCAATCTGAGCTTTAACCCTTTTCTTGATTGTGATGCAGGAATTAATCTGAATAGGCCAATCTGAAAGAATACTGAAGATAATCACGGCAGAAGGAACAACACAGGGGCTGCTGATGAACTAAGGGTCTGTCCGCGAAATTAAAAGCGGAAAGCTGTGGAAAGTACAATTAACCTGGGCAGTAAATTCACACTGGATGAAGAAAAACTGCTGTAGATTAAGGCATATCCTGCATTAGGTATTTGATAATCTCCTTTGGGATTTGTGCTTTTTGATTTTTTACCCAAAATTGTCCTTGGTGCTTCTCTAATCACAGCAAAGAATGTATTTACATCTGCTAAGGAACAGGAAATCAAATTTGCTCTTGAATATCGCTTTGTCAGGAGCAGGGAAAGGCAGACAAGGAGAAGGGAGGAAAAAAGACCAACTGACAGGCAGGGAAGTGTTCTGGAAAGACTAAAGCCCCTGAAACTGCGGACAGGAGCAAAGAAACTGCGTGTGCAACAGTTTCTGATTTGGACAAATAACAGCTGCAGATATCCATCCTTCACCTGAATCACAATTCTTGCCATTTTATTATTTCTTAAGCAGCAGAAACATACATAATGCTACATAAAGCATGAATCAAGTCTCTCTTTTTCAAAGAAATTCCATCCTAGGAGAGACAGCATTTAAAGAACAAAAAGAACATTTAAAACAGTTAACTTCAGAGGAAATGTTTTCCCCCAGGAGGAAGTAGCATGGAAAACTTAGTCTCAAATGGATGTAAATGGGGACAGTGCAGAAGAAGACTGGGCTAAGTAATACAAATTTATTTTTATGTTGTCAGGACACTGTGTTTCCATATACCATGTGCCCATATGGCACTTGATATGCATAGGATTTGTAAACCTTTCAGTCAGTACTGGTAGTATAAAGCAGGCAGTTATTTAAAGTAGCCCATACGGCATCTTTTGGTGTAAAAATTCAACCCCCCCTGTACTGGACGGGCTTCAGGCGCCTGTACAAACCCCCGCAAGGCTGCAGGGAACAAGTCCCGAGGTTTGGGAGGTGCTGGCAGCCCCAGCAAGAGGGAGGCAGAGCCCACTCCTGCTATGGGAGGTTTTCACCGGACACCTGGTGTACGCTGTCCCATCCTTCCCCATGAGATTTCAATGGGAAGGGCCATCTCCCAGACGCTGGAGGACATTACCCAGATTGCTGCTGTCCTTGGAAGCCCAGCAGATGCAGTAATGCTGCATTAATTGTTCAAACAGTTCCTTTTCATCTAGGAATTCAAGTGCTTCTATTCTGCAGGAACAAAAAGAAAAACCGTGATTCAAACTGGAGTCTCAGTCCAGTTTTTAATAAACTCTTCCTCCCTCCATAGGAGGGAAAGTAATGGCCAGCCAGGTAGTTACCTTTCTAGTAAACTAATGCAGGCATCTGTTCATAATGAAGACACCACCATCACTCCCAGCCTTTGTTGTCAATGTATGAAACAAGTAACCCACCAGATATTTTCAACTTCTCATTCCTAAAACTTCATGTTCCAGGACTAATCTGTATAACTTCTCACAAATACCAGCATTCCTCTTCTATCCCCTTTTACTGCACGTATCTGGCCTTGCTGGATGTAAGTAGACACAATAGTACAGCCCCATGGAAGCAGATTTACCCTTATCAAATGACTACAGCAAACAGTTGCAGGCAGCATTTCCTCCAGACAATCACAAGTCCATATCATGTCATGGAAGAAGAGTGACAGGTAAATCAGTGCAGCTTCTAACAGCTCCCACATGAGCTCATGATGAAGCACAAACCAAATGGTACAAATAAGATCTGAGCATTTTTTTCTAAAATTATTCTACCTAGGATTCCTACAGTAAGATCTTTTAATTTCTTCCAAACAAACGGGAGAACTTCTCTCAAGCTGTGCTTGTTTCAAGTTTAACCTGGCACATTCCTCCCTCTCACTCTAGATTACTTGAATACTGGAGTGTTTATTTTCCATGCTAAATATTTGGAAGGGCTGCTACTGAGGATCAAAAGGGTCTGAGGGGCAAAAGTTGCTAAATACACCCAAAGATGTGCAAGTGCTGCAGAAGAACACTTCTGTAAAGATTTTTATAAACAAAAAATGTTATCTGCCTCGTTAATACTAAAGGACAGGGTTTATGTAACCTATTTCTTGGTATTTGGAACAAGCGGAAGGAGCTGAACAGATCTAAGGTAGTCAAAAATGCTGCAAAAGAGCTACAAGCTATGTCTTTCCACCAGTGCCATATGGTACAATCACACAGTCATCGTTCCTATTTAAATAACCTGTGATTTTCAGTCTTACCTGTTCAGTTCCGTGGTTTGAGAAATCCCCATATGTGAATACTTATTTTGACCAAGGTAACTTGTTCAGCTAATTCAAACTATAGTTAATGAATGACTCATAGCAATTCACACTTGATATTATATACCTCAGAAGTTACTCATTAAAAAGCTTCCCCCCTTTTTAGCTTTTCTTTAATGCAAAAAAATTTAACAAAATCCATGCAGATTAATGACTGTTGTAACAGCCTTTAGTTACACCCTGTGTGCACTAAGCTCTGCCTAGAGACCCAGCCTTGCTCATGAACACGAGATGAATGGAAGACACATCGATCTGAGAGACAGACAGACCCACTGTTGGGCACAACTCTCTTCCCATTCCCTCTGCTTTCACAGAACAAGAGGTCACAGCACAACATCACTGTCCTGCCTGGGCTCATTGCCTCAATACGCTGCCAAGGAGCAAGGAAGGCGAGAACAGGACTGGCCACTTTCTACCCACTTGTAGTAGAAAAAGCAAATGTCTAAGTAACCTTATGTAGGCCTATGAGACTGGAGCAAACACCTGGATGTCACCTCCCTTGGGGACATACAGAGCAGCTGCCTGTTCTGAGTGTGTTTTAGGATTCCACTCCACCCATCTAGTGCTGCGGAGGCTGGATGTTCACAAGAAACATCTCAGGTGCTGTGAACACCTAACACGACATTTCTGTAGGATCTTTTATCTGCAAATTTCTGTCATGAGATGCTTTATATCGCACCCAAATAAATCATCACCACTGCCAGTCTACTTCTGGCAGCAATAACCCTCTGGATCATTAACACTGCTCCAGGCATTACCCTCAAGGCTCTGCAGAGCTCCAGACCCAGACACATTGTCTGCCCAGTCAGCATCTGCACGCAGCCTCCCCTGCTATATTGAGGGATCTCTTACTATGTGTTGATGTGTACTACCTTGGAAATGGCATCTGAAGATGACTTTGGGCTGCAAGTAAGTTTTCAGTAATACCTTTTGACATCAGCCTGTGGCAAAAAGCTGTATACTTTCATCATATCAATGGCATGTGCAGCTTCCCAGCCATTTAACAGCAATCGTTCCCTCTGTAAAATAAACAAGCAGCACAGTTTTCAGAGGACTCTAGGAAAAATATCAGAGAACAGTGTTTCCCCTGAAGGATTTTGTAGGCCATCTGCTTGACCTGTTCTTTGAAGAGCTCTTACACTCTTTTCTAAGCATCTGCTGTCAACCTCTGTGCAGAGAAGACAGTGAGCTGGATGGAGCTCTGCTCTGATCTGCTGCAGTTTGTGCAACTACTGAAACTAAGCGATATCGAGCAACCCTGGCACTGATAACAGGGAATCCCTACAACACAGATGGGAAAGGGTTTCAGCAGGTAGCAACTGCCCACCCCAAACCTGCTAGGATCACTGCTCTGAGCCTTCCAGAGCACACACACAGGCAGGACTTGCAGATGGATTAATTAAGATTAATATCAAACACGCTGAGAGCTCTGTGCCTCTTTACCTGCGAGTCTAAGGATCTGCAGACTTCCACTCCAGCCAGGTTACACTGTCGTCTCTGCAAGTTCTCAATCATGATCTGTCCAAACCGGTCCGTCATATTCACCTCAGGTAGAGAAGGAGACAAAAGTGTTCCCCCTTCCGAAAAGAATGTAATCGCAGTGAAAAGCAGTAACTTTGGTTAAACTCTTGAATTGTCTATGTCATAAGATGCACAGGATAACATTAAAGTTTCACATATTCTTATACCAGGTCTCACCTCCCACTGCCACAGCCTCCTCAGGCCCCTCATGTTTAGTGCCAGTTTATCGGTGACAAAGCTGCTGCCTCGGCAGACACGGGGACTCCGCACCACGTACTGAAAACCGGCTCTGCTTTTAATCGTCAGCAGCACAGTTCAGGTCTCTCGCAGTGATTTAGAGCTTGGAAGATCCTGTTACTAATTCCTGGAGCGACCCGGTTCCCCCGAGGCAGCATTTTTCTTCCATACAGAGCAGCTGTGTTCATGCTGATGTGATTTTTTGCTCCACTTTGCCAGAGAACACAGAGGGGTAATTATCTAATGTTATACACTCACATCCAACATTCAGCAGCATTCCTTTTCCCTCTGTCTTATCTAAACCAACATTCTATGGTTTTCTCCACATATGGATTAAGCCTCAGTTCTTCTAGTCCAATATAATCCAGCAACTGTATTTCAGAGTAGCTGCATACTCTTTACAGTGAGCTACAGATCTACAAAATAAAAAACATTACTGAAGAAATTCAGCAGAAACTGCTGTCTACACAAAAGGATATGGCCCGCTCTTTATTTTACAAGAAGAAATCCCACTGTTGAGAGCAATTTTTATTATTATAATGCATGTCTAAAAACGCCATTTTTTGTTTTACCTGCTCATAATTTATAAACATCGCCACTGGAAAAGTGTTTGCTGCCCACTTTAGGAGATCTGCAGATTGCTGTGGTGTCATGTAAACCAGCACACACTCTGCTACCAGAAGTGTTGGCAATCTTTAAAACAACAAAAAACACACAACAAGAGAACATGAAACATCTATAAAGAATTATTAACAAGCAAGTAATTTCATGTTCCCAAAAATTCTTAAAGGTGCTACCGTTTTTATGAACTAGACACTTAAGACTGAATGAAATCACTTCTTCAAGTTGACTAGAGCTGGGTTTTCTGGCAGTCGACAAGGACTCCAGTGGTTACAAAGCAGAGACACCAGGAAAAAAATCTCCCCTAAGTCAGCCACACTACGAACACAGAAGACACTGTATCCTGTAAGTGTTTTCTGAGCTGTGGGAGCATGAACTGAAGTACATACTAAAATTCATTTTGCAGAAGAATTGTACCCGATAGATAAAATCCACACTAGAGATCAGTACAATTAGGAATAAAATTAGACTAATTTCTTCAATATCTGTAGAACAAGCTTCACATATAATCTAACAAAACACAGTCTTTAGATTGCATGTTGCCTCTTCCCCCTCCACCCACAAAAAAACAAACCAAAAAAACTACACAAGTCATTTCCCTTAGAATTACAGAGTTTTCTTTTAATTGCTAGAACGAACAAGAAAAAGAGTCACTAGAAGTAGGAGAAATTCCACAGAGAGCAGCGAAGTAGGCAAGCAAGGCAAGATTTCAGAAGATGGAAGTGTAAAGATTTAAATGGCAATTTGATGCATTCTGCTTACCCATATGCTCTCTCCCACCCAGCCAGATAGCTGCTATTTATAGATCTTATATTTGAAAGGTCTGTCCATCATCCACTCAAAGCTTAAACCCTGCCCCCTCCAGAAGCCTCACACTGAACAGCAGAATCCCAGATATTGGCTTCCAGAGTCAAGTTCTCAAAGGACTCCATGGTAATCACTGTACCAGAAAGTCTGGGGAGCAACAGGGGCTTTAACTGGTGTGAGAGCATCATACACCCCAGAGAACCGACCACCACAAACACATTCTCTGAAGTCCAGGCTTCATCCTCCCAGCAATTCAAGAACAAGGGGCAAGTAGTTCTGCAATGTTTGTTCTTCTCAGGAAGGATAAAACACAGTGTGCAGAGCAGCCTGTGGCAAGAACAGCCGTGCTGCAGCGTGAATGCCCAAACAGTCACGGCAAGAGGTGTCTGAACAATCCCTGCTGCTCCGAGGGCTCAGGAAAAGGTAACCATGGAAATGGCATAATGAGCACCGGCTGCAGATGCTGTGCCCAAGCCTGACTGCACTCTCACCAGGGCGCTCCCACAAGCCCTCACCACAAACCCAAAATTAAATGATCTTACTGTATATCCAGGTTATGTTTCTTTAATTTTTCCTCCAGATCTGATGAGAAACGGAGATCTGCTCCCACTATGGAATAGCGAGTGGAGTCCAGGCTGTGAGAATCTGCAAGTTCAACATTTTGAGAGACTAATGGTTACAAATCAGAGAGATGCTGAAATTATAAATTAAAAAAAACACACCAGAACATAGGAGTTTGAAGTCAAAGTTTGATCTGTTATACCTAACAATGAACAGCAAACATTCACTTTTGTGTTTTACAGATGGTGATACATTAGCATCAGACTCCATAAGAAGCCTCTTCTTTTGCTCTCCAGCCTCTGTAAATGCAGATGGGTTATCCTGGCCGTTACCATGGTTTCGAGAAACCCAGAGAGAAGAAAAATGTAAAGATTAAAGGCAGCATTTTTTTGTTTCATTTGTAGAGTCTTTTTAGATGACCCAATGTATATACATGAGGAATTACACCAAAATAAGTATATCAATTTCTGAAAAACTAAGTTAAAAGTAACAATGTTCCAAACATTAATGATATAGCTACATAAATTAACAATACACAGTTACATAATATATACGGGTATCAGACACAAATTTGGGGGCCAAAAGAAGTTATTACGTAGGGTATTTAAGTGTAGAGTTAAATTAGGAACTGTATTCCGAGAAGCAAATATTCACCCTGAGATACAAGATGCAGGAAGCGCCTGCAAGTGCTTTCCAGCTTGGAGGAGGAACAAACCCTGATGTCCAAAGACACTTTGCACACTGGCAGAGCTGCCCAAAGCAGCAGCACCTGAGCTGGTGCTGCCAGTTACCGTGAGCACAGAGAACACAAGCACAGGACCAGAGAAGCCAAGCGGCTGAAGGGATGTGATGAAAGGGGTTTTCCATTTCGGGAGAGGAAAGGGAGAAAAAAAAAGCAGTAACAAAAATAAAAAGCAACTTGTTAAATTAAGCCGTGCTTCAAATGTTCTGGAAGATGTACCTCCATTTAGCTTTCAAGTGAACAACTGCTTGAAAATGGCACTAGCAAGTGACAATAGCTGTCTTTCCAGGAACACTTGTGAGCACGTACAGAAACCAGAACAGCTCATGCAGAGTTACAGAGGGAGGAGAGGAAAAAAAAAAAAAATAGGAAAAAGAAAGTTGTGCAGCACATGATTCAACATTTTGAGTCAAGGCTTTTTTCCACGTGCATGTTCTGTAAAAGCTTTACTACTTCCCACACCCTTCTATTTAAGTTTTTATATCAAGGCCACGATAATGGCATCAAAAAAGGCCACACAAAAAAACCCCCACACCACACAAATGAAAGTATTTATATAGTGTTTGGTTTGCTGTCCAGAGATACAGCACAGCAAGCACTCACCACAATTAGTATGAAATTAACGCAGTCTTCTTGTCTGGCTTCATTGACTTGGACATACCAGTACATTAATTATAACCAGAAATAAAGGACATTTTTTTAAGTGATCCAGTGACAGGAGTGGTACAAACACTTGAGTGGTGGAAGCAAATCTCTCTTGCTTGCACCATGTTGATTCAAGAGTTTTTAGCACTGAAGAGCAAAACCTCTCACACTTCAGGTTCGGAAACAGTCCTTCTAAATGGTTCCAATTTCAGCAACCAGAACGACTCACATTGGTTTTAATAAGCCTGTATTTGCATGAGCAAACCCCAGGGGATTTCTGTTGGGCTCTGCTGTGGTGCGAGGAACAGCCCGCGCGTTCTCAGCGCCTCTGGGCAGCACAGCAGAGCCCACTGCTTGGCAGATGCAGGTTGTGGACAAGGGAAAATAAACGGCCATATAGTCATAGGCTGGTTATTCAGAGTTAACTACAGGGGAAAATAAATTTAAAAAAAAGCTGATGAGGAATGGATTGCATCCTTCTCTTCAAAAGCCTTTCATTCCAAATCAAACGCAATCACTTCCACTTCCAGCACCCAGGCTGCCTGGTCCTCCTTTGGTCCATTAAAACAGAACCTTCTTGCTCCTCCACACATTTTCCTGCGAACCTCCCTTGACTCAAACACAACTGCAGACAGTACCGAGGCCGAGCTGCACACGCATCACACACAAGCTGATACAATTGCCAGAAACTGCGCATTTTAAACATCTCTGAAAACACCTCATCAAATATCCCCATAATTCATATATGTAAA
Organism: Patagioenas fasciata; assembly: GCF_037038585.1. Taxonomy (NCBI): domain Eukaryota; kingdom Metazoa; phylum Chordata; class Aves; order Columbiformes; family Columbidae; genus Patagioenas; species Patagioenas fasciata. Next base: position 11,240,433 of record NC_092534.1, read on the forward strand.
CATTCACAATCAATACTTATCTCTTGAAGGAAATCTTAAGGCAAAATATGAAATTTACACTAGTTGATTTTAAAATGCAAGGAGAGAGGCAGACAAAAAGAAAGCAAGAGGAAAGAGTTGAAGCTAAGCCCTTCCAAACTTCCTGGTAAGATTTACTGCTGGCTACCACCTTTGGCCTACACTTGGTATTAAAAAAAACACCCTTTATATATAAAGTCAAAAGGATTAAGAGATCAAATTTAACTAGGTAAACACCTTCAAGATCTTAAAATCAAACTGACAACTACTCCATCACTTCAGACTTAGATAACATAACTCGTTTATTGCACAGCAATGGCAGCTGATGATAGCTGGAATTGTTCCCAGCCTGGAAGTTAAAAGTCAAAGTACAGCCATAAACATCTCAGAAAATAATGCACTGTTAGGTCACGGTCTGGCACCAATTTCTACTTCATTGTAGAGTCTGATGCTGTAAGTATGAATATGTGCAAATATGTTGCCATCCTGATTGAGCAGTGTTGGTGCAAATGTATTTTACAATACCTGTCCAGCTACAGAGCAGCTGAAAAAGCAAGTTTTAGCTTGGTAGCACAGGCACGTGGCCTCCATTGATTTCTTCTTATGAACGAGAAGTTTTTTTTTAACGAAACCAATTTTTTGGTGGATGTGTAAAATGTATTTGTGACAGGAAGGTAGAAAAACAGTGCTGGTGAGCTATATTACTGGCAGCTCAATTCAGTGAAAATCCCACATTCTGAGCAATAATTCCTATCCAGGTGACTATTCTTCATGTAGCTTCTTAGCAAAGTTGCTTGGTCATGATGTTTGTTCTTAGAGCACAGAGCTACCTTCTGGTTTTCTGTGTGATGCTCACACTCAGTACATTCAGTTACGTACAAAGCTTCTCTCTTGTACTTGTCTGAAATGAAGCTTTGAGAAATACCAGATTCAGATTTCATTTGAGAAATACAAGGGAGAGAAGAGTGAAGGAGAGAGAAGAGCCCCAACCCTCCTCCCAAGCTCAGCCTGCTGCACGCATCTGTTCCCTGTGCACGATGCAGAGGTTGTTCTGCTCTCATCATACCACTTGTTTGTATATCTTCTGTAACTTCTGGCACAGAAGTAACAATACAGGTGGTTTAAATTTAGGTATCACTGCAGTAAATGAATAGGAGGAGGAGTTGCTTATGGTTGCCTTTGGACCTTCACTGCAATAAATATTTTCTTCAGAGGAATGTGCCACCAGCAGATGAATGCTCTGGTTTATGGTGGCCCTGGGGCATTCACCTGTCTGCTGCAGCAGTGTTATTCAGAGCACCGGGGTGCATGAACTGCAGCATTTCCTCTGCTACCAGAATTCAGAGTTTTCTTTTCTTACTGTCTTCTCAGATTAGAGAAACGACTTCCTGGAGTTTTTCCAAGAGACAGCACACGGGATACTATTGACTCAAACTGATTTCATCAGGGTTTTCATCCTAAGGTATCTTTGGCAGCTTTACAACCACCCACCCCATACAACCTATTCTGCTGGCTCACAGGCATGACAGAGTTGGTCTCACTCAGGTTGGTTGTTAACTGCAACATCAGAACAGGGTACGTCCCAAAACACAAAGAAATTTAGTTCGTCTTGTAAGCAGAGGATCATCCCCAAAGCAGGCATGCAAGTCAGCTGTGTTGGGTCACAAGTAAGCTTGGAATGTAGTGAAAAGGAGTTAAAATAACCAACTCCCAAAGCTGAACTAGACAGGGACAGAAAGTGTCCGAGTGGCACTGAAAGGTAAGAGTTCGGGATGTGTAATCTGCACTCGCAAGGTGCAGCACGCACTTCCCAGCATTGGCATCTGCATCGTAAACCAGATAGCGCTGACCTCTGACAACAAGTTAACCTGGTACTGCCTCAGCAATGTCACATCACTGCACAAATGCCCTGCTTTCCCCTGAGACCCAACGCTCCCCAGGAAACAAAGCTACTCAATGACAAGTGTCATCTCGCTGCACTCAAGGGCAGAGGCCACAAACATCTACACTTGAATTGCAAGCTGTGCTGTCATGGCTTTGTCTGAAGTGCAGGAGAAAGCAGATGTTGCCCTGAAGCCGATAAAGTTGTCTGTAACACTAGCTTCATGAAATGAAAATATTTACTGTGAGAACGAAAAGCAGTAGGAGAATGAGAGTCATGTCAATCGATATTAAAACGACTCAAAAATCAAATTCCAAGGCACCTAAACAAATTATTGCTGGTATACATGAGGCAGCAGTGTGGAAGTGATTTGGGAGTGGAGGACAGGTCAGGACAATCTCCTTCCACAAGATTCTAAAATCCTGGTCCATATCCGCACCCTGAAAACCACAGAAATGAGCAGCATTTTCCTACCTGGAAATGCTGCTTCACTGTGCCCCACCACACTCCCTGTTCCCAGAACACTGCGTTAGTCCAACAGCTGGACCAGGTCAGACCAAAGGTGCCCCCACTAGAGTCTCCTGCCTCTCACAGATGCCACCAGCAGCTACCTATGTAAAAGACAAAAAGAAGGCAAAACATACTACTAATACTGGTATCTATGTTGTTGTTTTCTGTCTTTTTTCCAAGAATCCTTAAATTTGATCTGGATTTCTGGACCATTCCTGAGCCACTGTTTTTATATATCTATTTATTATAGCACCCAGATCTTGCGCACAGGCAGCAATAATCAGTCAGCAGCCTATCGTTTGCACGTGAGGCACAAACTATTTTATCCACCCATGTGCATCACTTTATATTAATCCACATGGAATTTATCACCAAGTCACTAGTTTCCCAAGATGCTTCAACAGTTCTTTACCCCTCCGAAGAGTTCAGACTTGCCAACAAGCTGCCACGTACTAGTCACTCTATTTCCCGATCATTTCTTAGTGTTGAAGAAGAACAGATCCTGAGCAGATCTCCATCTCTCTCCATGATGAAAATTAACAACATATGGTACCCTCCATCCCAGCTCTTTATCCATATGAGAACCATTCCTTCTATCCACAGCTGTGCAATTTCTTTGGCACATTTTAGCAAGGGACATTGTCAAACACTATTAGTTGGATGTTCTTTTCCAATGTATCTATTGACCCCTGTAGAGAACTGCAGTACAGTTGTGATGCAGAATTTATCCTAACAAAAGCTATGCTGACTCTTCAACACTGTATTATTGCTGTGTTCCCCCAAGTCTGTCAGAGTTTCTACTAATTTGTTCAGCAGAGACATCAGTCCCACTAGCTCAGAGTTCCCTGGATTTCTCCTGGAGCCTCTCAGAGTCACAGCTGCCACCTTCCAGTTGTCAGGTACGAAGACACTTTGAAAACAAGAGGGTATATGCCTGTTAGTAGCTGAGCGAATTTGTTGTCAAGCTCCTTTAGATGTGTAAGAAATCTCTATTCATCCGTTTGATTTGTCTGCTTAGTCCACAGCCTGTTCGGGGGGCAGTTCCACATGCAGCAGAGCCAGCCCTGTGTCGTTAAACCAGAGCTCCCACATGGGTTTCACTCCAGCTGACCTGTGGTTATCAGGTGCCAGTTCAAACTGGGATTCCACAACAGACTTTCCCCAAATACCCGGGCATTATGTCCCATCCCACAGATCTCAGTGTAGCAGAGCCCGCGTCAGCCAGGTCACAGGAATATAGCAGCTCTGAAGTATTTAAAACCCAGCACTTAGAACAACAGAAACAGCTTCAGAGGAAGAAGCCACTCCAATGCAGTCAATTAGTGATACATTAATTGCTATTGACTGCTGTGACTTGCCAATTAGTAGCTTTTGATTACAGTACACCACTGCAACTTGATAACTTTGCAGTAATTTTACTGTACCAGATTTATCAACAGCTGCTCAGTAACACAAATACTATCAGCCCCTTCTCATTGACCCTGTATTAATGCCTTTGTAACAGTGCTGATGCAACACATCTAGCACAGACGAGATACGTTCTAAGAAGATCTCTCACCTGAAACACAGTGGTACTTAGGAGCCCATTTGCTGAGACAGGGCACAGGGCTTTCAGCTTTCAAGCCCTCAATGTACAAGGGAGAATTCTGCCATTCAAATCACATCTAAAAGGTCAGTAAGTTAAGACCCTCTAACATGTATCAATAAAATGTGCATAATACGCACAAATACACACAGTCAAGTCAGTGCATGGCAGTACTGTGATCCAAGCACTACGAGCCTGGGTGAAGCCTCTGCCCCGGGAAGCAGGAGACACCTCCGCACTCTTGACACTCCTCCTCACTCTCCACAGGGCCCTGTCGAGCCCTCCAGACCCTTGGCTATAATTGTGCTTATTAAAATCACCTGTAGATGGAATCTCATCAGGGAACACTGAACACAGGGTCAGGGTCACATCTGCTAACACTAATTAGTTGGTATCACAGATGCAGATAATTACTGTTCCTCCTAAACGGTCCAGGGCAGCTACTATAGAGTCATATCTGCTATTTAGGCACTGAAAACATAACTCACAGAATGTCAGGGGTTGGAAGGGACCTTGAAAGATCATCTAGTCCAATCCCCCTGCTGGAGCAGAAACACCCAGATTTTTTCCACAAGGAAAGAGGTTTTCAAATTACAGTCCTGACAGAAACATAAGGCTATAAGACAGTACAAGCACACAACACCACCTGAATCTCATCTCCTCTTCATACTAAAATGCCACAAACAGCACTGGCTCCTGAGAATGGACTTTGCAGACTGCGTTTCTTCTGTGAAGACCCACCTAAATGTAAAGACCTGTGCTCTTAATGAGACAGAAAGAAGATAGAGGAAAACACTCAACAGATATTTTAATCCAGTAAATATGACTATCAGTAGTGTTTTTCCTTTTCTGTAACACAAAAACCCCCACAACTTAAGCCACATATGAGAGAAAAAAAATCCCAACAGCTTTCTGGCAGAATAAAACCACTTCAAGAGAAGACGTTGCTAACATGGCACAGAACAAATGGGCAGGAGTCTGTAAGTGAACAAAAAAGCCTCTTTTCCCTCCCAATTCTCTGTCCAAACAGCATTTCAAACATTAAAAGCCTGCCCACATAGCAGAACAAAATGATCAGAAAAGTTTTAAAAGTGCTGCAGTACATTGCTGGCTTATTTTGAAGATGACTCACCTATTAGAAGAGAGTCCCCTGAATGGGATTCCATAATTGGTTTTGACAGGGGAGGTTTTGATCTGTAGGAAGAAGCAGCATCTCTGAGCAGTTAATCTTGTTTTACAGTGTGCTTAGATTTTTTTAAACATATATATGTGTGTGTGTGTTAGAAACAGACAGGAGAATACCTCTGCCCTCTACTGGAAATAAAAAGCTTTACAAGGTAGACTCAGTAGGAAGTTGCAGTTGAGTTTTATACTCAGCAACTCTTAAGTTTTGAGGTAATCGTTCAAGAGGAATCCAGACACTTTCTTCAAGTATCCTCCATAAGCCTCCATGTATCCAAACAGAATATCCATGTCTAGTCCCAGCTATCCTACCTCTCTAACGGAACATGCAAGCCTGGGAATTTACTGAAGTCTTCAGTAGAAAGAAGACTTAACCAATTCTTATCATCATGAGGCTTCTCCTGCCCATTATATTTTACATACTTAAGAATAAAGTCTGCTTGCCTCCCTAAAGCTTCCACATATCAACTTCTCCAATTTGGAATAGTGGCTGCACAGTCACATGCAAGACTTGCCTGTATAATGGAACCTCTACTCTAAATCCCAGAGCACAAAGAGTTTCTCAAAAGAGAGACGAAATAACTGTAGCTTGCAATTCATGACATTTTGCTGAATTACATTCAGTTCCACAAAGCAAAACATACTTACTTGATATTATGTATTTTTCTTGAAACTATCATTGGAAAATCCACTTCAAAATACTTTCTAGGGAGAAGATTTTCATCCTGAGAAGTAGAGTAAGACTAGAATTAGCAACATTCGAGTTTCACATGCACATGACAAGAAGATACAACCTTAAGTCCCAAATAGTTTTGGTTTAGTTTATTCCGGCATTTGTAACAGTAGTATAACTTTGTCTCACTGCTTTAAAACAAACAAACATCAAAAACCAAACCCAAAACAGTTAAGAGACATTAGAATGTCCTCTAAGCATTACGGAAACTATTTACCATTTTATGCCACGCAGCAATCCTAGACACTAGATCACTGAAACGTACATTCCAACAACGTATTACCAGGATCTAGCAGAGTGCAGCAACAGAAAACTATTAGGACATTTCCCCTGCATCTTCAGCATATTCTTCTAAGAAAGGAATTGTGAATATTTTACACAGAAAGTGACCACATTCCTTAATTCATCCTCAAACTGAAGCCAGACTATGAGCGCACCACTTTTCCTCCACTACAAAAAAGGGGGAAAACCTCTTCATTTTGTGTTGTCACCATCTGACACCCTGACAGATAAGCCGTACCAAGTTTCTCCCCATGCAGCAGTCCTTTTGTGATGGATATGAACTGCCAGTTCCAGCCTGTCAACCTCATGAATTTCTGAACAGTAGATTAAATCAGTAGTGAAAACACTGAAGCACTTGATTAACTGGGTCCCATCTTCTGTATGTTAATTATACCACACCTGCTCTTTACAAGGAGAAAGAATTGGAATTACAGGCCTCACTTTAGCTTTAAAAAAAAAAAAAAATCACTGCTATAGGAAAATTAATAAAACTATTGACATAGTTTTCATAGGAATGTAGTTAAGAAAAATCTTCACATCTCAGAAAAAAAAAATCATTCTTTTTCCCTTCCGCTGACTGAAATATAATGAATTGTGACCAAGCAAAGTGCAACTGGCCTTCTTGGGCTTTCTTCCAGAAACCAAATTTACAAATGTAAATGCTAATGAGAAGATAGCTTAGAGGTGTTTTCACTCAGAAAAGTACCATCACATAATATCTGAAGAATGTGAATTTTGGCGAATTACACACATGCAAACAGACATATATATTTAAACATCTAAACTCACATTTTTATAAGTAATTCAGAAACATGTCAATAGAGCCTGTATAATCCTGTACTTTGGCACCTTATTCCTGTTCTAATACGGAATAAAAAAGGGAAACCTAAAGGCTCAGAAAGAACAGCACAATGGGGAGTTCAGCTCCGGTCCTGACAGCCCACTAGAGGTCAGCCCCGTGTCACACACATTCTGGTGAAAGTCAGTGAAAACTGCAGCCCCTCCTGTGCCCTGAACTCTAAAGGTATCTAAACTAACCCTTCCCCAGCAGAGCCTGGGGCAGAGCAGAGCAGGCAGCCCCGCACACCCGCTGGCCCACAGCAGCGCTCACAGAAACTGCTCCAAGCGGCCCCAGCCAGGTCTGTTACTCTCAGCTCTTGTTACCTTTAATCTCCAGAACAGGGTATCCATGCCAGCACCGAGATTAACAATTTGACAGTTGCATTCTGTCTTCTTTAGAAAAGCTTTAATCAGATAACTGACTCCATGAACACGAGCATAATAGCCTGTTAACAACAACAAAAAAGTTATTTTTATTACTTTCATTAAATACTTGGTATTTAATACGTACTAAGATTTCTACGTAACTTTATACACTCTCTACTTAAATAAAATGTACTTCTTAAGAAGAATAATTTTCTCTTTTTAAGATACCTAAGTGGTTTGGGTTTTTTTTTATTACTAACAAAATCTGACGCACTGATAAAACAGGATTGCTTGGGTAAATAAAAGTTTTAGTCAAGTTTCACCTCAAACTGTGCAGAATGCTAGCTATGTGCTAGTTAGTGTGCACATTTTTGCAGAGATCAGAGCCAACACAAGCTGCTATCCTGGGTCAAATCAACATTTTTGATTGCTTTGCAGAGATTACTGCACACTGAGACACAGAGAGACATCCCGTCCAGAACACAGAAAACAAAGGATAAGAGTTTTAGTTTAAAGAATAATATTTTAAAAAATCAGGTACCATATGGAACTATTACTGTGAAGAAAACTTGTCTTGTTCTTTCATGCATTTCCTACACTCCATAAATACCCCATATACATGGAGGGTTCATCAGGTGCTCCTCAAGACCAGTGGGGAACACTTTTGCACCGTCTTTGTTCACATTCACACACCAACTTGCCTCTGTTGATTTCAGGTGCTTTTCTCTCTTTGGCTTGTCTCACAAAATACTGGATATAAGGGTCCTTCCAGTAACCAACACTCACAGCAAACCTGTCCAGTAGAGAGGAAAAAGAAAACGCAAGAAAATAACGAAATAAAACCACCAAGACTGACTCTAAAGGATATATAGGCTGAAAAAGTCACTCTCTGACTCAGGTGTGCACATGCAGACAAGGTTTAAAAACCCTGTTGAATGGGTGCATTTATTTCAATTAAGAAGTTACAAAAAAACCTAGCAACAAATGTTGGTTCTTGCCATATTAAACAATCATCTTTTTAATGGTCTGTGTGCTATTCAATGAACTGTGAGTGAAGACCCTACTATCTTCAATACACCCCTCCTGGGGACCCAGCTAAGAGAGGAACTACCTTAAGTTGTTCAGAGTGCACACAAAACACATGTTACTTCTATAGATCATTATGCTACAAGCTGTTTGCACTTACTCCAGATCTTCTACATGTCTCTTTAACACAACAACAGCACTATGCTATTCTAACACAACTTATTAGTTTTACAATGGATTTGAAAAGGTAAACTCTCAAAAACAAACTCAGCTACCCAACTATTTGCTGCTACGTCACCAGCAAAGCTCAGAACAAACCAGCAGCAGCCACAGATGTTAAACTCATGCCCCAGTATAACCGAGAACCAAAACTCCTAGCCCTCCCAGCACTCACCCTTCCAGGAGAGGAAAAGTAAAGAATTCTGAAAAATATCAATTTTTTTCCCCCGACATATTAAACATCACTGAAATTTCTGACCATCACTGTTAGCCAGTGTGACTCCAGCTATCACTGTGTGCCGCTTAATAAACAAACTCCCTATTGAAAATTGGGTGGGTGCTTATTAATAGAAGTAGGACAGTTCAGGGCCAAGCCAATGGTCAAAGGTGCCGGTGCGGGTGAGCAGCCCTCCCAGAGCTCACAGCCCCTCTTGGGGACACTGTGCCCCTGTTGGTCCGTTTGTTCTCCCGCCCCAATCCCACTCGCTCCGGGGACACAGCTCTAGCTGGGTCTCCCAGGCCCCGGTTACGCTCCCGGCCTCAGTACAGACAAAAGACACCAGTGGGCACCTGGGAAAAGGGACTCCCTCCCCTTCCCTCTTCTCGCCTCCAGCCCAGCTTCCCGGGGCCCGGTCCGTGTTCCGCCGCGGCCCCGTGCGGGAGGACACCGGAGAGGCCCGGCCCACCCCATCCCGCCGCTGCCCCCAAGCGCCACTACCGTTTGCAGACAGACGCGTCCTCGCACGTGCCCCGGACCGCCTCATCCGCCTCGTCAAGGCCAGCGGCAGAGAGGGGGTCGCGGGCAGCGGCCGCCATGGAGGGCTTGGGGCTCAACCGCTGCCGCCACCGTCCCTACGGCCTGCCCCCCGCCACCCCTTATTGGGAGGCCTCCGCAGCGCGGCACGCCGAAACCCGACGATTGGCTCACAGCCTCATCCATTCCCGTAACACCCAATGAAAGAAGGCAGGCTCGATCGCCCCGCCCAGGAAACGGTGGCGGTACCGCAAGGGAGACCGGGAGCAGTAGTCTTGGGAAACGGCCGGCAGTAACGCCGCGGAGGGCGCGGGATGGGGTTAGACCCCGGGGCTGTCCGCTCCGGGAGGGGCGGTCCCCGCTAACCGAGCTCGGCCCAGCTGCCGCTCCTGAAGCGGCAGCGCCCCCGAGCTGCGAAGGGCCAACATCCGGGTCCCCAGCCGCCCCTCCCCTCCCGGAGCCCCGGCTGTTCTTCTGGTGGTGAGGGCGGGGCCGGAAACGATGGTGGGTTCCGGTGTGGGCGGGGCCGGCGGCAGCAGGGAGGAGGCGGAGGCCGGGGCCGCGCTCTGGTGGCGGCGGCGGAGCAGCGGGTGCCCGGCGGGAGGCCGGGGGAACGGCCGCCGCCATGAAGAAGCAGTTCAACCGCATGAAGCAGTTGGCCAACCAGACCGTCGGCAGGTGAGTGACGGGACCAAGGAGCCGGCGTGGGTGGCGGCTCCGTTTCTCCGTGCGAAGCGGCTGCCGGGGAGCGGGCGGAGGCTCAGCCACAGTCCCGGCGGGGCAGGGGGGCTGGGCCCGGTGGGGCTTCCCGCGCCGCGGCCGACCGGGGCCTTTTGGGGAAGAAGAACCTATGTCAGTTCGGGAAGCGCCTGTCGGGACAGGGCACTTTACTGCTGGGAAATTAAAAAAATAAAAAAGGGCAATAAGGAGTTTCTGGTCATCGGTTTTGGCGCCGGGGCGGCCGGGCGGGTGTGTCGGTTCGTCGGTTTCTGGAGGTACCGGGGTCTCCGGTCTGTCCGTCTGTGTGCTCAGTTCCAACTCCCGCAGCCCATGAACCGGAGCCCGTGCGGGTGCTGGGGGGTCCGCAGGGGCTCCCCTTGGCCCTCAGCGCTATTTGCATGGGGCGCTTCCTGCATGGGGTTTTGTGACTTTCAGTTCCTTTGTTACTAAGTTAATACTGAATTATTTCGTCTGTTTGTCACTCCTCTTCACGTTTAAGACTTCAGAGAGTGCATCCTCTGTGACTTAACTTTAACAAAAATAACAGCAGCCTCACAGGTGTCACCGCCAGCGGCTTCCAGGGCTCTGATGTCTGGAAAGTCTTTAGCCTGATCCTGTGGAAACAAATCCGTGCACAGACACAGGAGTGTATGTGTCCACCCGCCGCCCTTTGGGGAGCTGGAAACGCAAATGTAACTTCGCTGCGTTTCTAGAACAGTTCTCCATTTTTTTCCCCTAGAAACTGCTCTCTGCTTTTAGTGAAAACTTAGTCTGAAACTAAGAAAGTACTTTCAGTACTTTTACTGAAAGTATAAACTTTCATGTTATCTGAGTTTATACTTTCATGGCCTCCGCTCCAATAAGTCATTTAATAAAATGTTTGTTTTCTTTGGGGCCTACACACATATAAAACAGCTCAAGTGTGTCAGCTAAGAATGGCTAAGTAGCAGATTTTTTTAATAGTGTATTTGTTTTTCTATAAAAGAGAGCATAACTTCCAAACCAATCTGGTGCCCTTCTGTTCTCATTTTATAGAAATAAATGGATTTTTTTAATATGCATATTCTTGAAGTGATTATTGCCATTCCGTTTTTTCAAGTGTTAGGCCTGCAGCTCCAAATCCCAAGTGGAATTTCAAGTAATCTGCACTGTACTGAGTGGGATAAACATCTCAGGCTGCTTTCTACTTCAAGGGGAAACTGAGAATGAAATATGGAGCAGTGTTTATGGTTGTGTGCGGGTTGGGAGGCTCGCAGTGACCTTTGCCTGCCTGCAGCTGAAGCTCTTGGTGCTCTCAGGGTGTGGTTGTCTGTGCTCCATTATTACTCAAGTTTCTTTGCCAGATAGTCTCCTGGTGCCTTGGCATCTGCGTCCCCAGTACTGAGATTTTTTTAGTTTCATTAAAATACAGACAAGTACCTGCAATTGTTTTCCTTTAAAAACTACTTAAAATGATACTGACTCATTTTTATAAGCTTAATTAAACTCTTTCTCTCCTGTTTTAGTCAGCGTTAAATACAAGCATGTCCTTAGTAGTTCTGTCTTTGCTTGTAGTGTGTTTTTTAATAATAAAGTATTGTAAGTTAGTTGTGAGCATTCCTTTATTCTTTTATTTCAATTGAATAGAGGTGAAGAATCTCTGAACAGTGAGGGTAATCCTACAGTTTTGACAGTGCTTGTTGCCTTTTTCACATAGAAATTATATTCTCATATTTGTAGGTCTTTTGAATGAAGCAAATTGACCATTCTAGGGGTTGGTTTATGTAGTCTTGGTACAACAGTATGGTACTTACTTTTTTTGTTGCTGATCTTGATATTTGTGTCTTTCCAAGAAAGAAAATATTTATAGAAAAATGTTTATGTAATTGTAATCACTTTCATCACTGTAAATCTGCGGTAATTCTACTGAAACTCAGGAAACTTGGTTTATGGCTGCGATTTGTGCATGGGAGGCGAAGAAACGAAGCTGGGAGGTTTGTGTTGGCTTTCGCGGTGTGTGATCACTGGGATGTGTGTGATGTGGGGTCAGAGCAGTAACTCCTCAGCAGGAAAAATCAGCTGGTCAAGAGCTTCATTAAAGCAGAGGAATGGCACTTCTGGGAAGCCTGCGTGTCTGCATGGACAACGTTATATAGAATTATGAAACAAACGTAGGAAACTAATTAAAGAGGGGATTAGCTGAGTGGAACAGGATTCCACAATAATTAATAGATGGGTTAAATATTTTGCAGTAGTTATCTTGTGGATGTTGTTGGATGCCTGAAGACAGGTATTCAATCTGCCACCAAGTACTTGATGTGTTTGACAGGCTGGTGGTAGGTGCTGCAGGTGTGCAGACATTTCTGCTGAGGGGGAGAACTCGAACTCTGGTTAACTTATAAAGTAAAATATCAATTATTTGTCTATGTGAGCCTGGAGGAAAGGGAGAAATGAAACAATATCTTTTGCCTTTACTGGAAAGCGGCAGCACGAGCCCGGGTCGCTGTGGTTTGGTGTCAGCTGGTGGTGTCTGCTGCAGAGACTGTCCCAGCCTGGGCTGCCCCTCGTGGGGAGGTGGCACTGGGACTGTCCAGGGTGGCCTCAGTTGAGTCCCGAGCTGTGGATCTCGGTGTGAGCACGAGAATCTTGCATCTACTCAGTGACAATCGTTATATATACAAGAGCTGAATTAACGCATCAGAATAAACTGGCATCTTGACTGTGATGGATATGCAGCTAATCACACACAATAACCAGCTCAAGTCTGACTTTATTTTGAGTTACATCCAAATTTCAGCATAAACAACTGGAAACAGCCTGAAACTTATAGTTATGTTTGAAAAATTAAGTGGGGGAGGGTGGAGAAGAAAAGAACAACCTTCATTTTGAACTTCATGATTTTCAGGTGGCCTGTGATTCCTGAGAAGCTGTGCACTGACATTGCCCTTAATGGAATTTATGCATTAATTCCTCTAAATCCTCATCTGTTTTGAGGACCAAGGCTTGTGCCCACAGTTCATTTTTCCAGACACATGTTTCACGTGTGCTTTATTTGGGCAGAGTGAAATGAAAGGCTTTAGTAGGTGCTGGCTCAGCAATGTGTAGGGTGAGGGGCTGGTACCTCCTTGGGCTGCTCATTGCAGCAGAACGGAAATTGTTATATTGTGCGTGGTGTCAACAAGGTAGTTCTTCAGATATCTATGAGTGCTTGTCTTATAGTTTTCATACCCTCTTATAAATCAGGGAGGGAGACAGGTTTTGATTAGAAGCTCAGGAAGTGTTCTGCTGTAGCAGTCATCTCTAATGAAAATAAATGTTTGGAGGTATTGTCATTAAAGGCTTTCAAATGATGCTCTAATAATCATTTGAACTACATAGCTAAGTAATTATATGAGGAATGAGTCCACAGAGATGTATCATGCTGTTTACTTACAGAAAAGCAGGTTGGTAATTAATGACACTTATTATGCTGTCTAACGATTTTACGTGAGTGGGGCTTTCCTGCCTCTGGGGACACCACTAGTGATATTGTTCCCATCAGTTTCTTTCCTCAGCTTTTAGGTGCAATGGGCAGAGTACCATACAGATTGAAATGATTCCAGCCAACTGGTCTGCAAGGTTTATGTCCAATGCAGTCAGCTCAGATCCCAGATACACTTTCTGTGTTCCCAGGAGAGATTCTCTACCTGTTGCTGGCTGTGCGGTCATTTAAACCAGGGACAAGCAGATCTGACTAACTAGAAATCTGGAAGAGACCACAAACACCTTAGAAAGATGGGGTTTTTTGCAAGAAGCAAACTTACTATAGTTTCTTTATTAGTTTTCTACTGTTTAAGTACAACTTCTGATACACAAATAGGTTTTTCCAGGCCTTGTACACAGGACATTACTGTGACTCAACAGAGTATTTGAACGTATCTTTTAATAGCTCGTGCCCTGCATAAAATTTACTATGCTAAACTATATTTAGTATTTCTTCAAGCCACTTGGCAACCTGTAAGTTGGAATAACATAATTATTACATTAAAATAAGTTATGTTAAAGGGACTATAACTGAATGATTGTGTATGGTAAGGAGCTGCCTACATCTGATTTGTATGGGGCTGGATTGCTGGAAAACAGTAACTTTCAGTAATACTTAAGGGAAACAGTGGATGGTCCAAGTTACCAATATTTTTGTCCTGCTGAAGTGTTATCCATGGATTCTGGTCTTCAGAATTGTTCTGTGAATGATTACTTAAGAAAGCTCTTTTAATTCTTCATCTTTTGTTGGTAATGCTTTGCAAACCGGTGCTTTGGAGCATCCAGGGTGGTGAAACAAGAGTGCAAAGCACTTCAATCAATAGAACATTAACTCTGTAAAGGCATTTAATGTCAAATAAATACTTCTTCAATGTTTTTCTATTTCTTGTGTGGGGGGAAAAAAAAAGATTGACCCTGGTATTTGAAAATTTCTGGCCCACCCAAACAAGCTTTTAAAAAAATTAAATACAATAAGCACTGTTTACTTGGAGTGCTTGTTGTCATTGGTAAATACTTGAAAAAGTGGTAAACAACTTCAAAATACGTTCTTATTTATGGGTGGGGGAGAATCTGCTTTGTGGTCGGTCTTTAGGTTGACATTTGTCTGTGTCTGAGTATTCAAGAAAAGAAAAAGAAAAATGTGGTTTCAGTGTTTATAATAGTTATCTTAAACATTTCCTGTTTATCTCCAAATGAAGTTTGAGGTCTCTTCAATTAGAAAATTTACTTAGATCTTTCTGGATGGCAGATTAATTCAGTGGCAGATTAATTCAGTGACAGGTTTAAAGAGTCCGAATGGATTGAATTAAGGGGTTCTGTTTTGTTGAATGTGTGTAGACTTCTGGACTTCGTGTAACGAACTTTGAGGACTGATTGAAATAAAATGCATGTGAATGCTGAAGCGCTCGTACACTGATAGTAAAGGAAATGTGTTTTCTAACCCTGTGCCCGGGGGTGGTTTGGCTGTGGAACGGGCAGAGCAGGGGACGGGAAGCTTTACAGTGACAGAAATGCTGGAATTGGCACATTCAGCTCCCTGAACCATTCGTTCCCTCTTCACCACTCCTGGGCTGCTGAACGGGCTGTGCAGAAGCACCAAACTTTGCAAAATGGTGTTTCCATTCCAGCCGTAAGCACGGAAAGAACCAAGTCACCCCTCTAACATTGCTGGGCAGCCTCCGCACTGTCAACAAAGTTTCTTGGTATCTGCATATTTATCTGTTTCCTGCACCCTTTGGGGAAAACTGACACAATGCAATGCCTTGTGCAGCTCAGGAATTGGATTTTTCTAACAGTACAAACTTCCAGTTATAGGAAAACATGCAGCTATTATGTTTTCAGTTTGGGACTGCGTTTTGTGCTAAGACCTGGCACTTGTCAGCGCATTTGGAACTGCCATTAACGCAGCAACGAATAGAAGAGTTCGTGGATATGAATTGTGTCCGAGCTGTGGTCTGGATTGAATTTTATGAGCGTGTCTGTTAATCCCATTGATTAATGTACCCTTCAGAGCAGATTGCTGAAGCCAATGGAAAAATTACCTGAATTTACCCAGATTGAGGAGGCAAGTAACTTTTCCTTTGATGTTCCTCCTGGGTGGCCAGCGGGTGATGTGGGTGAGGACAGCGCTGGCTGGGTGTGCTGGAGCCCTGGGATATGAGAAGTGTCTGGGACCAGGGGTTTGATGTCTGACATAACAGCAGTGAAGGTAAAAATGCACTTGAATGTGCTATAGGGGCAGCTGCTCAGCTAAACGGTGTGATCTGCACTGCAACTGGTGTCCAGATCTACTGAAGTTTATTCACAAAATCTTGGTGTTACACTCTGTGTGGATGAAGCTATGATTCCTTGATTCCAACTTGATCTCATGGTGGTTCTTCACAGCAAATAATTTCAATATCAGGTTATGCCCAGAGTCAAAATCCTGAAATAGTAATGATTTAATCTGCTAAAATAGCTGGAAGTGATCTAACAAGCTGTTTTAACTTGATGCTGTAATGTGACACACTTGGAATTTATGAAAGCAAATGTATTTCATAGATACTTGTGTGGTATTTTTAGGTTGCGATAATGGATCTGTGACCAGAACTGGTCTTTAGAGGTCATTGTATTAGCAAATGATTAAATGGCAAATACATATGATCTTTCTAGGATGTGGTGTCTTAGTGTGTTATAAATGTTTTGTAATATTATGCACAGTTTCCAGAAAGAAGGGTTTTATAACATGAAGGATACAACTGTTCTTTTGGTGTTGGGAGAAACTCCAGCCCACATAAGGCAGTGAGTGATTCGCTGTCCAGTTTGCCGGGCACAGCTCTGCTCTGAACCTGTGGGGTTCAATAATGCCAGTTAAAGTGGGCAGGTACGGCTGATCTGTGAGCACAACCAAGGAGCCTCACAGCAGCCGGTGCTGACAAACCAAGCGATTTTTAACAGGTTACTGTGCTTGATTCACCTCATTTTTCAGGGCTGTTTGCTTAAAGCAGCACTTGATGTCTACACAAGAAAAAAATAGGGAACTTCAGAGTATCCTTTTTATTTGCAACATCACTTTGTTGACTGAATTAGAGCATTTTGGTTAAAACTTATTTATTGAGAACCAAACAACCTTAAAAGCTTTGAGTGCGCAATGGCTGTTCCGTGGCTGCTAAAGGCATTACCACGGAGTCGTGTGTCTCCTGCCGCACAGGAAAGGAGCTCCCGGAACATGGAGCAGCCGGGGGGTCACCAGTGCTGCTCCTCCCCGACCTGGAGCCTCCGTTCCTTGGCACAGATTGTTCCTTGCGTAGTTAATTACATTGCAAAATGACAGGAGCATCCTGGAGCAACTGCAGCGGAGAGGATCGGAGAGGCAGGGGAGCTGTGAAAATGAGTATGCAAAATATCCAAATCGACGCTAGGTGAGAAGGATCGACAAAGGAGTTTTTCCTTCTGTCTTACAAGTTGTTCTGTGCCAGAAATTGCCGGACTGAGATTTTTGTATAAATTTACTTGTTGGCTCTATTGCGTATTTCTCAAGATCCCAGTGACGTTCCAGCATGAAAATTAATAAACGGAAAAGTGGTAACTTGTACAGGTGAGCGCTGCACAGAAAAGGGTGGTCATTGCTGAGAAGGGTTAATGCACTTGCACAGGTATCCTTGGTGACAGAGTTAAGGCTACAAAAAACTACTTTAGCCAGTGGCAGAAAAATTAAGTTATAAAGTTGGCTCTTTTTTAGAAGATAAATTGCCTTGCTTACAGATTTGAAACCTGAGGCTGTGATATGGCTTTGGAAAGTACAGCAGTTTATTCAAATGCCAACTTTTTTTAAAATCTAGAATTAATTATGAAGCAATTGGTGGAAGGAAATGTTAACCCACCTGATTAAAAGTTCTGTTTTCTGTAGAAAGTGAGGGGAAGATAGAAAGGTAACATTTTCATAGAGAAAAATGAATGTGTGAACTAAACTGTTGCAGCTTCCAATGTAGTCTGGTTTGTCCTGCCAGAAGCCAATTTAATACGCAGATTAAGTGTTCTGAGCTGCTGGTTTTTGTAGGAGCGGAACAGAAGGATAAAGTAATCCTGGTTTTGTAACAGCGGGTCCAAGTGTGCGTTGAAGTGCAATACAGGTTAATAAACCCGTGTTAGGCTGTTTGTCCAAGACTCTTATTTCCTCCTCAGGAACCTGGGGATGGAGTAAACTGTGACTTTCAGTTTGGTGCTGGAACAGCCAGAAACTTCGTGCGGGACATGCGGGCGGTGCTGGAACTGCCCATGACACACGTTAATCCCGGCTTGTCTGCCCAGCAACACCAACAGTGAGTGTGCAGCCAGTGCCGCACCACCCAGTGAGTCCTCACAGTCGTGAGGTCGTTGTCACACTGGGCTCCCAAACTCTCTCCTGTTGGTCAAACATCATCAAGGGTTGAGCCATTAATTGTTAATCATGGCTACTGATCAGAAAATCAGTGCAAAGGCTTCACTGTGAAACAGCGGACATAAGGAATAATCCCTATTTTGCCATAAGCCTATTAGTCAATTTTATATAACCTCAGGTCCCTGAATTCCCTTACACTTTTTTACTGCTACTTCAAAGCTTCCAACTCCTCTTTCTTAGTTTCTATTCCTACTTCATTGTTCTGCCTTTTCTGTGTTTCCTTGTTTTGCTTTTTGTGTTGATTCAGTTTGGTTCCTTTTCAAAGGTTTTCTCTTGCCAGTTTTGTGAATCCTTGAACTTAAAATAGACCTGTCTGGACTGTATATTAAATTAAGAACAGCACTACCTTTGAAATGTTCATTTTTAGTTTGGAGTTTTTTGACACTTACGCAAGTTAATAAGCTGAAATGTCCTGCCAAAGTGTAAAAAAGCAAACAAATACTCAAAAAAATGCCCAGGCTTTTTCTTTTGTAGCAATTCAATGTGTTTTGCTCATTCCTCTATTACCTGTTTTTCTGATTCAGACACGTCTGCACTGTAAAGGATTTGCCTTTGCAAAAGGTAGTGCTGCTGCTTCGTCTGTCCCAGTGACTGACAATGGGCTTCTGGGAAAAGAAATTACAAAATTTGGAAATGGCTGGAGTTAGTGGGCAGCCCCACCTGTTCAGCGGCTGGAACGAAAAGCAGCGTTTTGTGTGGAAGTTCAGGATTTGTTTGAGGTTTTGGTGGGTGGGGGGGGGGGGGGGGGTGCCTTTTTTTTTTTTTTTTTTTTCTCTCCTGCGAAGTGAAGGAGTTCTCATGTCAGCAGGCGGTTTGGCAAGCAGACTGGTCCCTACCTTAATCGAGATGCTGCCAAACCCCCAGGCAGGACCTTACTGAGCCGCTCTCTGCTCCAGGAGCATCCCCTGCTGCCTTGGTCTGTTCTCGGGGGTCCGACCGCATGGCTCTGCCCGGCTTCACTCCCACCCCTTCTCTGGGCTTGCACTTGTGATCTTGGCACTGAACTTCATCTGACGGAAAAATAGGTTTTCTTCCGGCCAGGTCAGTCCTTTGGGGTGTGGCTGGTGGAGATGGTCTGTCAGGTGAGATGCGAGCAGCCGAGGACGGTGGGAGGGAGGACACCACGGCTCTTCTCAGCAGCTCTGCCAGCTGATGTCACCCCCGCGTTAATGAAATGTTGGCCCTAGGGTGCAGTTTCATGATCAACTTAAGCTCATCTGAAGTAGCTGCTGTTGCTAAAAGGGAGATTTCCCCTCTCGCAGCACAGCCTGCACCGCTGCCAGCTCCCCTGTCCAGGGAGGGCACCCGGACAACTGGAAATCAGTAATTTCTTTTATTGGGTGCAATTCCAGTGTGAGCTGCTGTGATTGCTGCAGATGCAGGGGAGGGCTGTGGGGGCCAGGGATGTGTACCCCATGTTTGGGGCAGGGGATCAGCTTCAGGCCAGGCTTCTCAAAGGACAGAGGCTGCAGGGTGGAATCCAGCATTTCCTCCTTGCCCTGGGTTGGATTTGGTGGAGGCTCCAGCTGGCACCGGTTCCGGAGGGGAGCGGAGCAGCTCTGGGGCTGCAGCTGGGCCAGGGCCAAGTTCAGCTGGAACTGCTGCTCCGGTGTGACTCGGGCTGTGAGCGCTGCTGGAGCACAGAGGTGCTGGGGAATTCCCTTCTTGGCAGCAGCAACATTTATGTTGGCATACAGGGGCTGTAAAATTGCACCTTAGATTAAGGAATAACAAATTCAATAATTATTTAGGTTGTTTTTTGCTCTACTGCCTCTTATATCAAAGTTGTACCCAGCTAACCTGAGATAAAATCATTCTACATAAGAAAAGGTTGTTGTTTGCTTGGAGGAAGGAAGGGCCTTGTGTGAAAATAAACTTTTGAGTGTAAATAAATACTGGATAGTTAAATATTAAAACCAATTCCTTACTGAGATATCCTGTAAGGGTGTTTCTATACATTTTTTTAATAAATTGTATTAATAACTGACACATTTGGGAAGTTCAAGTTCCGTAATAATGTTAAATAGAATGCACTTTAGCATGAGAAATGTATATCATAATACTTAAAGGGGAAGAAGCAAGGCATAGAAAATACATTGTGATTTGATCAATTTAGGAAGTTTCTTGTGTAGCTTTAACTTTCTCAGGTTCCTTGGGGGGTTTTGTCACTAATTTGTGACAGCTTGACCTGGGAGTTCTTACTTTGGAAAAACCACATGAACGCTGCCAGATTTCCCCCTGACTAGACTTGAGCATTTAAAATTTTAATCCCCCATTGCAGCACTTTGAGAAAGTATTTATACCTTCAGAGGAAAATGCGAATCAAATGCACTTTTAAAAATCTACTTTTTGTTATGTTGACCTGACATACACTGCGTGTGGAGACTTGGTTTCTTTTGAAAGTCAGAAGGAATACAGGGAGAGCTTTACAAGCTAGAACTTAGTTCTTGGTACAAAATAGTACATTAGCAGTGAGTGTTCAAGTAGCTCAGATGGCAGTCGACTGGAAGCACTTTAATTGTCAATTTTTATTTGTATCCAGAAGTTTAAAAGCTATCGGACTTGTCACAGGCTGCTTACTGAAACGTCACTTCTGTCCAGTAAAGCTGCTTTAAATCT
Organism: Patagioenas fasciata; assembly: GCF_037038585.1. Classification (NCBI taxonomy): domain Eukaryota; kingdom Metazoa; phylum Chordata; class Aves; order Columbiformes; family Columbidae; genus Patagioenas; species Patagioenas fasciata. The sequence continues at coordinate 11,261,090 of NC_092534.1, forward strand.
GCTTCTCCATTTCAACTGCTATTATAATTGTGTCATCTTAAGTTTAACTTACATTCATCTCTAATTGCAGTGCATGTGGCTCATAATTATCTACCTGGATTTGTTACACAGACTGAACTGTTTGAACAGTATCTTTGTCAAATTGCACCATATTTGGTTTAATTCTCTGTATCTAATATTAAAACCATGTCTGTTTTCCAGGGAGAGGTTGGAGTTGTGGAGGGCAGTGCAGGACCTCGCTGCGACGACTGTACCTCCCAGAGTGGCCCAAAAATAGAATTTGGCTCGAGCCATGGTTGTTCTAAATAGCTAAATATACTGCCTGGCTTGGGAGAAGAGCCTTGGATCCATTTCACTTCCAAAGGAATCTCAGATTCCCCAGTGCAGACAGCCTGCTGTGGGGTTCCCTGCAACTGCGAAGGCACAGGCTGCTCGCTTTCCAAGATGATTATCTGACCAAAGCCGGTCTGCCTTTAATTAGAGCAGACGGGCTTCATTCTTCACCATCGGAGATCGAAGTTGCAGCTTTTAGATTGAGCGACCAAGCAAAAGTTTGATGGGGGAACTCAATGGAGGAAGGAAGGCAAAGGAGCAGAAATCTTCATCTGTAATACTCACTGAGGCCTGAATTGTAGTTTTGCAGCTCCTGGGTTTCTGAAGATAAAGATCTCAGTTAAATATTTTGGTGCCTTGGAGGTGATGCACCTTTTTTTAAAGCACTTGTAAAGGTTCAAGAGCACAGAAGCTGCAGTAGCTACATGGAGTAAAATCGGGGAGCTGAGCATCACTTGGGTGTGGAAGGTGGTTCCCTGGGAAGGAACTGGGGGTCGCTCCTCTCAACCACAGCCCTGCGCTAAATACTCTGGAAATGCTCAAAGTGGTGACTATTGTCTGGCAGTCATTCTGAAGTGATTTTAAAACATAAAAAAATGAGTGGGAGAATATTTATGCTTACCTTGAGTCACCCTAGTTTCATTTGAAAACGTTCGTCTGCAGGGAGAATCCCAATTGGTGACCGTGCTTTCAGTATGAATGCTGCTTTGTTTGGGGTTTTTTCAGTGGGGAGTCAAAACAGGATGAATTTGGGGCTCGTGTGACATGATGACCCTGGTTTCTGTGGTGAGAGGTGTACTTGGCCTGACACGTTTCTGCTCTGGCTCTTCTTCAAAACACTGTGCAGGTGAAAGCAAACTCCTACAGTATATCCACAAAGCTGCGTATTGCCACAGGCTGCCAAACAAGCAAAAGAAATCCCTTGTAATAAAGTGGTTTATGAAAAGTGACCTTTAATATGTGCACTTACGAAGGCCACAATTGAAGGATTTTTGGTTTCCAGTTGCGCAGAAGGATCCTTTAATGTGTTTGAGATCTCAGCCTCTGAAATGCACATAGAAATGCAGAATCTGGGTAGAAGATGGGGGGTGGAAAATGTGTATTTGAAATTCTAGTTGAGATACAGTCTGTGTGTGAGCAGGAGGGGCAGGGAGAACCTTGTGCTGTGTTTCTTAGCTGGAGAACAAGAGGTTCCCTGCATCGCTTTGGTTTCTTGAAGTCAAAACGAAATAAAAATGAAGGAAGATACTGCTGTAAACACAGATTTATTTCAGGTTTGGTTACTGACTGCAGCAGTTCAGTGTGCACCGAGTGGCACTTGCGAGCTACTTCTGCAAAACACATCCCATGTCTCTGGTCTTGTTCAGCTCTTTCAGCTCTTTCCCTGATTTAAATTTTCATTTAGTTTTAAAATTATTTGATGTGTTTGATGTTTATGTTCCATAGACTTGGATTATAAAACACAGAGTTCACTCATCTGGAAAGGGAGGCCTGTTCCTGCAATTTAGCACAATGTTAAATGTGGAGAGTGAGCTGGTAGTCCTGAAACACCTTTAAATTATATCTTTCTATAAAGTCTCTGTTAGTGTAGGTTAAAAAGGCAAACCTTTTAGAAGGGAAATTGTCATCTAATTCTGGATTCCTTGTTTTGGAACAGAGCTGCTGATTCCTTCATTTTTCCTGGCAGCAAGTCCTGCCTATTGTATGTGGAAGCCGGCAGGATGTGCCGCCAGCCTGGCCAAGGTGCTCCAGCGTCACCCCAGCACAGCTCAGGTGGTGACTCCTGCTGGCAAACACTTTGTTTAAGGAAAAACAAGCAGCAGAGAAAGCTGCCTTTAATTCTCTCTGGTGTTTTGGGTGGATGTCTCCTCGCTTCCACCAAGATCTTTCCAGAGTTGAGGCACACGGACTGCTGGTTTCGTCATGAAGTGTCCTCCCGTGGCATCACCTCCCGGCCACACTGCGTGAGTCAAGGTTTCTGTTTCCACTTCGACGTTTTGAACTGAGTCACTAGTTCTGTTGGGAATGTCCAAGTTTTTATGGCTTTTGGTGTCAGGTTTGCTCTTGTTCCTTCCTTATTAGCCTTTTAGGAGTGGAAATTTCTACTGGTTTTGTAGCTTTGACCTGGTTTGGAGATCAACCCTTGGGTCAGGACTGATGCTGGGCAATGGACAGGACCCTGCTGTGCAGCTAGTGAGATCTCAAATACTGTTTAGATGAAGCTTTATTTTTTTTTTTTAAGTATCTAGTGCTGATTTAATAGAGCTTTTCATTTTATACACGGAAATGTAAATTCTTTCCCCTTTCGAAGATAAACACTTTTATCTCAGAAATTCTCATCTGCTGCTTCCAGACGTACAGAGGAGACTTCTGGCTTGGAAGGGTGAAGGAGCTGTAAACTGCAGAAGTGAGGGGAGCAGTTTGAAAGCTGTGGGGTGAGATGTGTTCTGCTCTCGCCGAGCCCTGTGCACTGAGCTGGGCTGTGCACAAGGGCCTTTCCCGAAAAGGGAAAGAAAGAAACAAAATAAATAACAACATAAAACACTTAAAGAGAGGTGGCCAATTGGGAGCACATGCAATCCATTTGTAAAATGTCACAGCAAGTTAGGGTGTTGTAATTAATATGTCTATAATAATAAAAAAATAGTCTTTCAAAACTCAAACCTTGATTTTCATGTTCAGACTCTACTTGGATTCTGGCTCATGGACCCACTTTGGATGCTTGTGGTGGGCAAACTGTTTCACTAACTTAATGTGGAACAGTTCGAAAGTACCATTTTTAGGGAATTAGATAGTTTTATGCTTTTTATTTGTTAAGGAGGTGAATATAACTGCAACAAATGGTTGTTCAGATGTGGTTTTGGATGCAGGCTTTTAAAATGCACTGCTGAATTTTAATTAAGAAGCTTTGTGCCAGGCAATTCACATGAAGGTGCTGGTTTAGCAGGTGTCCTGCCTGCTGTTGTAGCAGAAAAACATCACCCTCTGTTCTCAGAACCTCTCCTTTCGCAGGAGCCCAGCTCGGTTCCTGCCGCCAGCCCGGCAGCTATTTTCTTCTTCGGCAGCTGAGCAGCGAGTGCTGCTCATCTCATCTCACACTGAAGGTGTGGGAGGTTCCAGGTGGGCAGGTCCCCGTGTCCCTGCCCTGTGCTGGTGGATCCTGCTGCCCCTACCCGTGGGGACGACTCCAGCACACACAGCTCAGTCACAAACCGCTGTGTTTGAGACCTCCCAGCGCTCGGGGGGGATTTGGAGGGCAGAGTGTGCTTCCCCCTTTAGTAGTGGCTTGGAGGGACCTGGTTTTGCAACTGAGAATGAACAGCTTGGACTGGATGGAGCTGAGCTGCTGGGAATGGAAGCAGCGAGAGCTGGATCCCGGTTGGGCCGGGCTGTGTTTGCGCTGTCCCGCGGGAGCTGCTGGGGGGGCTCCAGATGCCAGCGCTGCTGGGAACGCTCTGCAACTCAATCTTCCCATCCTGCAGCGGCTCTTGGTTCCAGAAGGATTTCTTCATCACTTCCAGACTAGATAAGATACAAATAAGACCTAAAAAGGGATAAGGACAGAACTTTGAGTAGCAGTGACAAGGAAATTCTATTATTTTCTGTAAGTTTGCTAATTCTCTAATTAGTTGGCAGAAGGAATTAATGTCCCATGAAGCTGCAGTTAGATGGAAACTTTAAACTAGTAGTTGCGATTATTCAGGGGAGACAGAGGTGCCTTTGATGGTTTGTTACTGTTCCCTGCTCAGCAGGGAGATGGGCTGTGCTGCTCTCACAAGGTTGCATTTTCTGTTTCGTGGCTGTGGTCACCACACGATATTATTTAGTGGCTCTTTCTTGGCTTCCTCATTAAAGGTGGAATGTGGGCCTGCAGGAAGGGTGAGGTCTTCCCTCCTGCATTTCCGAACCTGACAATCATCAGCGGTGGCTTTTCCAAGTCGGCGCTGGCCTGGGGACGCTGTCCCGCTGCCACCCCTGACTCCCGAGGAGATCCGGATTTACAGGCTGGGACTTTAAATCCTGGATAAACCAGTTCGATGCGCAAAGAGTGCTTAAGCTACACATATGGAAATTGTTTTGCACTTTACATAAGGATATATGTATATTTAGAGTTGAAACAAACTTTTGCTAGCACATCACTGAGCTATCTTTGTTTTTTACTCGAATATAATTTCCTAGAAGAGGGGAAGGAGAAATCAAACTTTTAATGAATCTAAAGTAATGTGATTTGCTGCATGGTGGGAAAAATTCTCTGAAGTCTCAGTCAATCGCTAATCTTGTGATTATCAGCAGTTCAGTGGCTTTAATGATGTGTACGTATCTTGTTCTAAGTACTCTGAATGTTCTTAGAGGTTGTTTTGAATTCTGCCGCCCGAGGTGGCTGGTTTATCTCAGAAGCTGCCGCTCAGGAGGGTTGTGTGTTCTCTCTGCTGTGTCAGCTCTTTGCTCCTGGGCCGCCTGTTCTGTGTCCGCTGGTGTCAATGTGTCAGCGTCCAGGGTGAGGGAGCTGCTGCAACGCTGGCCTCTGAGCTCACTTTCTCTCACACTGAGCCAATTTTAAGGCTAGAGAGATGAGACACTCAGTGCAAGTTTCGCTTGCATCTTGGAGATGGAGAAACCAGTTGCAATTTTCTTAAGCAGATTTCCAGGCAAAAGAAGGAAACCGAGACCTGGAATCACAGAGTCATTTTGGTTGGAAGAGACCTTCAGTATCACTGAGTCCAACCATAACCCAACCCTGGCACTATCCCTAGTTCTCTGTGTTGCAGATGTAGCAAGGGTAGGGTAGAGCAGTGTTAGAGCAAATGAATCAACACCAGATATCTGTGTCAACATTAAACAATTCAAAGTTTATGTGTAACTGGGACTGGGAAAAGGTGTAGAATTGTATGTGTAAAAGTTTGAGTATGTTTCTAACAACTCTTAATATTTGGTCTGGAGTGTGTGTAAGCATTCAGATATGTTTCTGTTGAGGACAAACCTTTACTGGGAATACTGTGAACTCCTGATAATGTTTTTAAGTCACCTGTGGTCTCTGCTGGGATCTGCATTTGGCATTCTGAGCATGGTGGCGTTTGCAGCAATGGTCATAATGGGATTATAACTTGAAACTGGGCAAGTTTTGTGAAAGCCTTGCAGTGATCTTTGACCCAAACATGCTAATTATTCTGACAAGGGTCTTTTTTTTCCTCCCTTAGGGCTGAGAAAACGGAGGTACTCAGTGAAGACCTTTTGCAGGTATTGTAACACAGCTAACATGTATATTTTTAAAATATTCTTTGTGAAGTCTGAGCCTTCTGAATTTTGTGGGATACCTAATATGAGTAAAACCCAATACTGCAGATGATGGGGGAGGAAAACAGGGGAAGGCTTTGGCTGGCTTCTCAACACATGGAAAAACTATGATGCCATCTGAGCAGAAAAACTCAGGTGCTTCTATTTCTGAATGAAATTATATGGCTTGATAAAGTGAAGGAGGAAGCATTTTTGCTTTTAATTAGATGAACTAGCTTGTTAAGCTTATGAACCATTAGTGCTAATGACTTGCCAGTCTGGTCGAAGGCCATGAGCTGGGCAGAAATGATGATTAGGCACAGCTGGTTTCTGTCTCCATTTCTGTTCCTCTTGAACAGGTCAACTTGGGCCTGAAGAGAAGTGGCAGAAAACAGGCCAACTGCTTCTAATAGATAGCGGCTTTTTTTCTGAAACTCTGGAATTGCTCTAAATATGTGTACAAACTTACGGTCTTTTTAAAAGTATGCCATCTAATCAAACATTACTTGTATGATGAAATGTAGTTGCAAGTGTTAGATTAACAAGGTTGATTACACAGGACAAATTTGACTACAGGCTTGTTGTATGTAGTTTTCTTCCTCCGGGTTACTTTGTGAAAGACTTAAACAAAAAAATAAAATATAAAAAAGGTAGGACCTGACTGGCCAGGGGAGTCAGAGCAGCTGCTCCAGGAGATGATGGGGATGGGGGTTCAGGTGGTTCTAGAGCATCCTCGCATGCTGGAGTTCAGGACCTGTCTGTGAAATGTGGAAGCCAAACAAATGATGCAACTACTTTTGCTTCAAATCTCTCCAGATGTTCAGATTAAAGTAGAAGATGAGAGAATATATCAGCCTTAAAACTTGAATTCAGCACAAATACATAAAACCATCTTGAGTAATGCTGAAATGTGTTTAGGGGACTGCTGTGTTTGAACCACAAATACCTTAACAATTTGACAATACTGTTTTAATTTCTAAAGAGATGTGTCCAATTAAATGGCATAAAGGATGTTAAAGCACCTTGATCGCCTTTCTGGGGCCCATCTGTTTTCTTGGTAAGCTGCAGAACAGTAACAAGAAGTAAAAGCCAAAAGTTCTGCTGCTTGGTGCCAAAACAATTTTGCAAGCAAGGCTTTCCCAGGCCCGGAGCAGACGGACTACACCCAACTGGAAGAATTTACTCACTTATTTGTTTGCTCTTGGGGGTTTGTGGAGGGGAGTGAGGCTCTTATCTAGCTAAAGAGCTTAATGGCATGGTACTGTTCACTTTATAAACATGTTTCATAGTGTTCTTTTTTATATTTAGCTCAAACTTTGACATAGGCTTGCCATAGTGTTTTTTCTGTTTTCTGGAGTGTAATACTCCATTTCAAGTATCTCTGTTAAATGTGTTCCTGTCTGAAGACAAGGAATATAATTCAGTACTGGTAAGGCTACTCCAAGAGCCCCGCTTTCTGGTGTGCCCTAGTCTGGGATAATAAAGCAATTGTGGGCTGATTTGTACGGTGCAGATGCCCCGTGGGTACAGACAGCGTGGCCTGGGGTCACACTTCAGTTCAAAGGTGGCCAAATGGAGATGAATGTCCTTGGTGGGTTTCCTGACATCTTTGAACTAAAAAGCAGATCAGAGAAGAGAGTGTTTTATCCTGAAGTTTCAGATGTGGGAAAAAACCTGTGCTCAGTATTGTAAGAAGACTTAGCTACATGACCTTGTAAAAATAAATGCTTCCACAAAACCTGTGCTCAATATTTCAAGAAGCCTTAACTATGTGACCAAGCAAAAATAAATGCTCTCACAAGAAGTGGATGATTTAGAATGTGGTGGTGGTATTTAATTTTGAAGATAACACAGGAGAAATAAATTGTCTTTGCTGTAACAGTAAACCAGAACCAGGTCTTGCTCGTCCATATAGCTTCACATGGACTTTTTTGAAGTGCACTTCATTTTAAGCTTGACATATGTAAATAAAAGGCAATGCCTGGTGCTTTCAGAGTAGCCGTTCTTGGGCAGTTGATATAGATATCCCATCGTAGCAGTGCCAGATAAACCTGTGGGAGGAAAAACCATGTTGTTCTTACCTGGATGTATAACATTCTATGAGAATTTATAGCATTTCGTGTTCATTAGGACATTGCACTCTGCCTTCTGGAAACACCATCAGTATATCTCCTGCTTCACATCCCCGTGTGCTGCCCTGAACCGGGGCTCACAAGGGGCACAATAACTTAGCACTAAAATTGCTGCTCAGACAGCTCATCTGTATTTAGGATTGATAGGAAAGCTGGGGAGAATTATCGCTCTCCTGAAAATGTAACAGGACTGATTTTAGAGCTGGATCAAAATCTGGAGTCTCCTCAGATTATTTCTACAGATGAAATCTACTTTTTTTTCCCCTTGCTTTTAAAATAGAAACGAATCCAAAGGGCCTCCTTTTATTCTTGGTGAGTCATCAAAATGCAGATAAACCACATTCTTTTTGTGCTGTGCATAGAGAGCTCAGTGCCATGAGCAATTCTGTCCCAGTGCTCATTGCTTTGTTTGCTTTTGGGGTTCTTTGGAAGAAAACAGTCCAAATTCTTTACTTAAAATCCCTTAGAAGAACAGTTTATTGATGTATATCTTTGTCATGTGGACAGTCTATGTATTAAGCCATGTTTTGAATATACTATGATAAACAGAACTCGTGTTTGTGCATTGGCACCTTTCTTTCATTCCAGATCTCTCTTGAATTTCTCCCTGAAAATATTATTTTGCTTACAATGTAGAAACTTTGTATTTAACAGCCAGAGAAGAAAAGGCAGTAGAAATTTTGCAGCACATAGGTTTGGCCCAGTGTAAACGAGCAATCAGATGTGTCTTTACCCGTCTGCTTTACAAAGTCACAGTGAAAAAATGTGAGAGTTTTCCCAGAGTTTCCTCCATAAATTTCTGCCTTGGATACCTGCATGTGCCGTTCATCTCAGATGGCGAAGTATCAGCCTGATTCTCAGTAGGGGCAGCGATTTTCTCCAGTCTCGTGAGCATTGCGAGCTCTGTCAATTCCTGTGACACTGAGCAAAATGCAATTGCAATCTCTTTCCAAACATTTTTGCTGTCGGGCACTTCTGCTGAGCATCTGAACTTCTTCTAAGCTGTAAAACTTGGGAAATGTGCAACCCAGAACTAAGTGTGGTATGGGAGGAAGGTTTTCTGCTGAGGCCAGGCAAATAACTTCTGTTTTTTGTTTTGTTTTCTCTTCCTCCTCTCTCCCCTCTTACCGCCTAGATCGAGAGACGTCTTGACACTGTGAGATCTGTTTGCCACATTGCACAGAAGCGATTAATTGCGTGTTTTCAGGGGCAGCACAGTACAGATCCTGATAAGAGACACGTAAGTACAGTTGCCCTCTGGTTTGGTTCAGCAGCCAGTCTGAGTATGGTCTGGCTTTCTAAATGCTGATCAGCTGCTGTGCCTCATGATCCAAGAAAGCTGTGTAAAATCATCTGCCGTGTTGCTGTTATTGGGTGAAATGCCAGCTGTGGACCCTGGGGTACGGTTCTGCACGAGCTGAGTACCCGCAGCTTCGGGAGATATTCTGCAACTCTGATCCAGCTCCTCATGCTTAGAATTAACTTTGTGCACTGACATCTCCAATTAACTGTAAATGTTTTTCTGTTCATATCTGATTTCTGTCCCTCTTTAGCAAAGCCATACATAGGTTTTCTTGAAGTATTGTGAACTAGAAATAATTAACATTCATGTTTTCTCCTTTTATTGAATAATAGAGACCTCCTGCAAACAGGGGCTCACAGAATGAACCTCTGCAGAGACGAATGACAAGCTGATTGCTTACATTTCAACTTAAAGCTGTTTACTTGTCTTTGACAGTAGTTGAGTTACATTTTGGGCCAGTCATTCTGTCTGAGACTGAAAAAGTGCTTTTGAATGTATCTGAGAACAGGAGTCTTGAGGCTTGAAACTTTTTGTGACTTGACATTTTCTTCAAGTCAAAGAATGAGCTGCATATGTGTGTAATAGAAACCATATGGAAGAAGAGAAAAATCTGAGCGGGGAGGGAGTGGGAAAGCTGGGAAGGATGAGAGGCACTAAACTCAGCACTGTTCTTCTGTTCTGCAGAAAAAACTCCCTCTGACAGCTCTTGCTCAGACTATGCAGGAAGGGTCTGTCCAGCTGAGCGATGAGACGCTGCTGGGGTGAGTACTGAGCTTTAGAAGTTGCAGCTGGTCATTTTATTGCCTGTGGGGCTCTAATTAGAGACTTTGGGTACATAAAGGCTGTTTTCAATGTAATGAAACTAATATTTATAGATGCCTTTTCTAATCCAAAGGAAAAGAAGGCAGCAAGCGTTTCTCTTGAGTGATTCTGGGGGCAAGTTTTAGACTTGCTCTGAATTGCATTCTTGAGGGTTCTGATTCTCTGCTGTCTTAAAAGCTTTTGAAAATGACTTTTCCCTTGTGGATTACTGAAATGATTATCTCCATTTAAAGCTTAAAATTTAGTGTAAATAGTGCCTTTGCAGTTTTGCATTAATGACTTAAAATAATGCAAATGTGCATTAATGGCTCCTAGTTTAAAATAATGCAAATTTCCTTATCCTGGCAAAGTGCATATTTGCAGCTTACAGGAAAATGAGTGAAGGGAATGAATGTCAGTGTGCTGAATTCCTACAGCAGATGTGTTTTCTCATTGTGGCGGGGAATGCTAATGGAGACAGTGTAGAATGACCTTAAAAACCTTAGTGTGCATTTTTGTGAGCTGTTGCAGGAGATTTAAACATGGATAAAAATCTTAGAGAATAGGACTTTTCCTTAGAACAAGCTTAAACCAAAGGTCAAATCATGGGTTTGGAACCTGAGACTGCTGCATATATGATTGCTTAGAATTATGGTGTTAAGACTTTCGCACATTAAAGGGGCTTAGAGAAAATGAAATAAATACTAACTTCTCTGCCCTTAGGGCCGCTGTAACCACCTGGATGACTTAAAGCCTCCAAAAATGTCATAATGGCAAAGGAATTTTAGAAGACAAAGGTCTAATAACACTCCTTGCCTGTCCCAAATTTGCCCATGTTGGCATAGAGCATCTTCGATTTATGCCATTAAGTAATTAATGCCTTGATAGAACACAAAGCTTTCCGAAAGGGTAGCAGGCAGCAAAGGGCCATCACTGGTTTATTTTGAATCCTTCTGCTTTAGTCAGTAGCAACTCACACTACAATTTCGTGTAATTCTTGAAGGAAAATGCTGGATACCTGTGGCGATGCAGAGAACAGACTGGCTATGGAGCTCTCTCAGCATGAAGTGCAGATCGAAAGAGAAGTTTTAGACCCGCTGTGTCTGCTGACAGAGGTAAGTCACTTCAGCCTGGTGAAAGAAATAAATCTGTATTGATATATAAACTGAGCAAAAAGCCTTTATCTCATTTTTGATAATAAAACTGGTTTGAGGCGTAATGCATTAGTGCTGAAAGTGGATATTAAACCTACAAGATGCAGTTTATTCCAATACACAATTTAAAAGTAACTGTAAGCCTGGAATTGTCATTTCAGACAGAGATCCCAAACATTCAGAAGCAGAGAAAACAGCTTGCGAAGCTGGTGTTGGACTGGGATTCTGCAAGAGGAAGGTAAGGAATCATTTTAGTTACTAGGTCCTTTTCACGTTAAATCCTTGTTGGCGTGTCATAGCAAGTGATCCGATGCTGGTACTTGCTTCTGAAATGCTACTGTATGCTCGTTAATGCTTTGATGAAAAAGACAAACTTACATTTAAGTTATTCAAAAAAAGGACTCGTGGCTACTAGATCCAATCGGAATCTTGATTCTGGAGCTCTTAAGTGCCTATATATAATGGGAAAAATTCTGAAAACACATGTTGTTTCCAGTTCACTTAAGTTGTCAGCTTAAATAAGGAATAGAAGTCTATTTTGTAACCATGCCAAGTGGTTTTATAGCATTATATTGAACCGTCTCATTGGTCAGGGCCTAGGTCATTAACCTACCCTTAAGTCCCTTTGAACAGTGTTAAACGGTGGTGATAATTTATGTAGCATGTTCTGAGCTTGGTAGTTCTAATGTATTAAACACCTGTGGTATAGATGGTGGAGAACGCAGGATTTCTTGTGGGTTTGTATAGTTGCTCAGCTGTCTGTGAATTACACCAGCACATCATGAATGATGGGGTTTGAACACCTTCTGTAGTTCTGGTGGAAAACCTCTGAAACTGTTGGCTTTGTTTGCTGTCAAAAGAAACCGATTTCAAGGGAGCCATAAATGCAGGTCCTTGTTTCATATTAGTTTTCACCAAATGACTGAAGCTTTTTTTCCCCAGATATAACCAAGCCCACAAGACTTCAGGAACAAATTTTCAAGTGCATCCTTCAAAAATAGAATCTCTTAAGGAAGAGATGGATGAAGCTGGAAATAAAGTAGAACAATGCAAGGTATGACAAGATGAGTCTCTCTCATTTACTTACCTCTCATTAGTAACAGCAGCAATTAGAATGTGACTGTTTTTGTGAGCCTTGCTTGTGGAACTGGCTGATCACTGCAGTTGCCAATGATGTGGCTGTTAAGAAACTGTATGTCTTAAAGGTATATTGGTGCCAGCTGATCTGTCTGAATTGCTTTAATGAGGATTTTTTTTTAAGCTGGGTGTTTTTATGTTGTTTTCTGTTTCGGTCTGAGTCAGTTACGTGGTCAGGGTGTCCATGGGCTTCAAGGCACCGTGTCCTGTGCAGTGTGAGCTACCTGGCTGAAACTCAGGCTGCTGACAGGAAAGAAGCGTTCTGACTATTCAGCTCTGTGCAGTTCACATTCGGTTTCACTTCTCAATTCTCAAATGCTACGTTATGTCACAGTTGAACTGAGCATCAAAAACCTTTAGTAACTCTTGTCTTTGTATGTGGGGATTGGCTGTAAATATTAACAACACATTCCCATACAATCCAACTGTTGACTTAAGCTGGCAACTGCTTTGCTGTATACAGCAAAGACAAGCATTTTGAATTACTTTTGCTTGGAAGAATCTGCGTAGCAGAGTAAGTGGATTATTGGCCTCCTGTACTGCCTGAATCAATAGTTCAAACTTCCTTCAGGCAAAATAAACATGTATTTGTCTTTGTATGTAAGTTGAAATGGCCCTGTAAATTTGAAGGACTTTTTTGTGGTGTGTTTCTTTTTCACAGGATCAGCTGGCAGCAGACATGTATAACTTTGTGTCCAAAGAAGGGGAATATGCCAGATGTTTTGTTATGGTGAGTATTTTTTCAGCATGACTTTGCAGCACATATTTGCATAGACACGTCTCAAAGATTACATTTGTGTGCTAAACCTTCTAGTCTTGTGTTATGTGCTCATCAGAAGCTAACGCTCTTTTTGTTTTTAAAATGTGGCTTCTGTTCTCAGTTATTAGAAGCACAAGCAGATTACCATAGAAAAGCATTAGCAGTCATAGAAAAGGTCCTACCCGAAATTCAAGCCCATCAAGGTAAAGTAACCTGTGCTCTGGCTGATGCTTCTTCTTGCCTGTGCCACCTATGCACAATGTTCTCCTCCTGTATCTCAATTCTCTTGCATGCAGACTGACTTAATAAGGCCATTTTGATCTACTTAACAATTTTACATTCCCAAGCATAATTCCATGTTTGTGTTCTCTGGAGTTCTTCAGCCATATTTTAACACACTAATAAAATATTAAGGATCTGTCTGATACCCAAGAGAGTAAAGGAGGGATTTTTCTATTTGCTTGCACTTTTTTCTTGGTGTCACATGACTGTTGCTAATTCACACCTGGCTTTTTAGACCAATGAGAGTTTTGTTGTGATGGAGGAACTTCTTAGGGTCTTTGCTTCTTGAATGATTGCTAGATGATTAGCAGAAAAGCTCCCTTTATTCTAAGGAGCTCGACTTGTTTTCCTTCTTTTAAGCAATCCTTTATCCCAGTGTGCACAGCTGGATAATGGAGTGTTTGGATTGTTGTGTTGAATATCAGGAGTTAAGAAAAGCAAGTAATACAGCTTCACCTCTTCCCCATGCCACTAAGTTTGTTGTTGTCACCAGGAGTTAAGGTGTCTCAGTAATGGCTGGTGTGAAGATGCACTGTTGGTGTGGAATTGCTGAACACTGGCTGTACTGTCTATTAATCTGCTAATTGCTTTGATTGAGAAGTAGGCTGAAAAAAGTCTGAACCAAATGTAATCTGAGCTGAGCAAGACTCAAGTATCCTCAGTTATGGACCACATGCAAGTCGTAAAAGATGAACCGTTTAACTAAATACATCAATAAATATGAGCATGTTGCAGAAGGATGATCTAGAATATCTGTAGTTCTGATGGGAGACGTGGTGATGCAAACAAACGATGCTGACACAGCATCAGGGCTGCACTGTGGCTTGTGGAAGGTTCTCTGTTTATGAATATGACTGCTGGAAATTTGTTGCTTAGCTGCTTTGTACAAACTTTTCACAGGACAAACGCATCAGAGGAAATGGGCCACCTGAGGAGCTGCCCCGGGCAGCAGCTGCTCTAAGGGCTCCGGTGTCTGAGCGCAGGGCAGGACCTCGGGGTGGTTCTGCTGTTGTGTAGTCCCTGTGACTTTGAACAACCACTAAGATTTCTCTTCCTAATGTTACTTGCAAAACTGGGAAAAATGACCTCACAAAGGATGTAGCTGATGTGGTTTCATAAAGAAAAAGGGTAAATTAAATCCTTTGCAGAAGCACGTTGTGTCTTCAGAAGACTCTTTCGCAGTCTGCTTCTTTCTTGGCCTGTTTTTCCACATGAAACAGTAACGCATCTGTACTAACAATAACCTTTTACATCTGCATTTTTTCAATTCAGACAGCAGAAATGTGTGAAAAACTAAATTGTAGGAAACAAGAAATTCACATTGAATTTGGAGAAACTTGTTCCAATTTTGACTTTAAAAGTTAAGCAACAATCGAGAAATTTGAGAATTTATGCAAGTGTTAGTGATGGGCTGTTAATGTCGTCATTCTAATTGAGGCTGTTGACATCCGTTTTAAGTTACTGATTCCTTAAATCAGCAATAAACTTTGTGTTAACAGCTCAGTTTTTATCCACCTTAAGTACATTTAAAACTAAGGTCATGCAATCTGGACAATATTTGTCTCCAAGTTTCTCACAAAGCCAGGCCTTTTGTTGTCTTGGCAAATGAAGATTAATGTAATTTACAGTCATGTAGTGGCACTTGTTTTGAGTCCTAGTGGGACGTGCACTTCCCATTACACGGAGGATTTGTGTGTGATATTCCAGCCAGAAAGATGCAGAAGTATTTTCTTTTCTTCAACACCAGCAGGCTCATTTTCTCTTTACTCATGATATAAGGGACTTTACCAATCACGGGCTGTAAAACTCCTACTGTATTCTGCAAATTCCTTTGCTGTACTGGAGGCTGCTTTCTTTTCTTGTGTGGGACACAATTCAAGTGTTTGTTAGATACTCTGCTCAGTGTTTTGATACTTTCCAACTAGACAAATGGACTGAAAAACCAGCTTTTGGAACTCCATTAGAAGAGCATCTCAAGCGCAGTGGCCGTGAAATTGCAGTCCCAATTGAAGCCTGTGTGATGATGCTACTGGAAACGGGAATGAGAGAGGAGGTGGGTAAATACCGTATCACGGGCTGGGAAGGGTATGAAAAAAGACCTCGGTCACGCTCGTAGACAGGTGCCTGTCCTCTTCAACAAGTTGCTTAAGTAGTTTTGTTCATTAGTGTGGTTGATAAATGTTTTGCAACAGAAAAACTTTCAGTTCTATTTGAATTATTTTTGAGATGAATGCACCTAGAATGAAAATGAGGGAAGGGCTGAGGGCAAGGGGTGCCTAAAACGTGATCGGATGGCAGCAGCACAAGAAAAGCTGGCAGGGTCAGAAGTGGGAGGTGAAGACACCGAACTTGAAACTGCTCTGAAAGAGTTGTAAAACTTCTACTGTTTCACACTTGTATTAATGTGTTCTTACCACTGGAATTCGATTTGTGTTATGCAGGGCTTATTCAGAATTGCTGCTGGAGCCTCCAAGTTAAAAAAGCTGAAAGCTGCCTTGGATTGTTCAACTTCCCAGCTTGATGAATTTTATTCCGATCCCCATGCTGTTGCAGGTATTGTGGGTGTTCTGAATCAAAACGAGGTATAGATTGATAAAATGCGAGTTTATGCTGTTCATCTAACTGTTGACTTGCTGCAGTGTAACGTGTTGATCTCTGTGCAGATAACACCATCAATGAAAATAAATTGAAATAACACTTCATTGCATAACTTAACACTGATAAGTATAGGGTGCACACACTCATCACACTTGTATTCATATCTGTGTGACAGAGCAGCGTTAAAATTCAGGTGATTGTAGTAATCTCAGTATCACATTTCCTGTCAGGACAAGTGTTAAGGTGATCAAGGGAGACTGGAGCCATATGTAAGCAGACCTGTAATAAGGTCTTCGTTCTGACGAGATGTTTCATATTTTATAGTTTCTGTCAAATTACGGTAATTACCGGAAGACTTTTTATGTTCGGTGTTGAGCAGATATACTGTGAAGTGTCAGGTCTTGCCACTGTTTCACGGGAACTTGGGTCCTGTTGCACGCATAAAATTGCAAATCTGAGGACAGTATTTTAAATGAAGACCGAAAGCATCAGCTCAGAAGCCTCTCTCTGCTCTGCATTGCAGGTGCCTTGAAATCCTATTTGCGAGAGCTGCCAGAACCTCTAATGACCTACAGCCTGTATGAAGAATGGACACAAGCTGCAAAGTAAGCATACTAGAAATAGTTACATAGGAAAACATTCTACGTATTTGTATCACATTCGTTTCTTCATATATGAATTCCAAAGAAAAGGCCAAGCTCACACAGTTTACTTTCTCATTTCTGCTCTAAGAGGCAAATATTTTGTGTAACAAATTTAAATTTTGTGGTTTAGCTTTATACTAGTTGTACGAAAATGTTGTGGAATACCTATTTCACGTTTAAACCTAAGGGCTGTTTCAGACTACAGGCTGCATAGTATTGATGATTAAGCAGGTTTTTTGTTGCAGGTAGAGATAATTCAGGGGTTGGACTGACAGGTAACCGAATTACTGAATACAAAACAGTGCATTTATTTTGCATAAATGGAAGGTTGTACAGTCATCTCTTTGTCCACTGCAGAAACAACAAATTTCTGGTCTGAAAGTAAGATGCAATAGATTTTTTTTTTTCCTTTCAGTATTCAGGACCAGGATAAGAAACTACAAGAGTTATGGAGGATTTGTAACAGATTACCGAAGCATTATCACGCAAACTTCAGGTCCGTATGAACATCTGGGGACTGGCAGCCCAGGTGCTTTACTGGGGAGCAGTTGTGTTCCATTTTGTTAAGGTGGGACGTGCTTTCTGTTCTACCCAGTTCAGCTTCAACAACTCATGAGGAGAACCTCAGTAGCCAGTTACCAAGCAGGAAGGCTGTTCATCATATTTCTGATTTGTTGGGGGATGTCTTTTTGAGTTCTTGAATTTTTTACTTAGTTGCTTTCAACAAGAAAGAAATTCTCTTTAGTTCCTGCTGTTTAATTCTTTATTTCTTTTGTGTAGGTATTTAATCAAATTTTTAGCAAAGCTTGCACAGAACAGCGATGTTAACAAAATGACACCCAGCAATATCGCAATAGTCCTGGGCCCCAACTTGTTATGGGCAAAGAATGAAGGGTAAGTTGTTTTAGGAAATCTACAAAACAGAACTTCCATGAAGCTGTAGAATTTCTTGTCAGGCTGTTTTTAATTGAATAGACTATTCACAGCAACAGGCTATTTGTCAAAAAATATTTCAAACGTTCTTTCTAGCTGTGCCTCAAGATCCTTACAGTCATGCATCTTTGTAGGAGTGTTTTCAAAGGCTGTGAACGTTACTGAACAAACTCACTTTCATCAAAGGGCGAACTTGCTCTTTATGTGGTACTTAGGAGTCTCAATACATCATGCTTAGCATGATTTGTCATTTAGGTAACATGTTTGGTTTTTTTTTTTCAATTTCCTTACTTTGTTAGGACTCTGTATAAAGTGTTCTACAAATCTCTCTGCAGATCCCTTGCTGAAATGGCAGCAGCGACTTCAGTCCATGTGGTAGCGGTTATTGAGCCAATTATCCAGCACGCTGACTGGTTCTTCCCTGGAGGTAAATTCTTGCTGTAGTTAAAAGAATTTTGTATTTGTGATAATCCTATGCATGTAAATCTCTGATAGCTTTTTGCAGCGAGGCGCCGGTCTGTGTATGTGTGTCTCAGGATACATTCTGTCTGTCTTTCAGATCAAGATTTCAATGTGTCTGGGGCATTTGTTGCAATTCCTGCTGTTAATTCAAATCACTTGTCGCACACTGGGAGCGACCATGAATGTGGAACACTGGAACGGAAGAGGCCTGTCAGTATGACCGTGATGGAAGGGGATTTATTGAAGAAGGAAAGGTACGTGTCATTCTCAGGTTAGGTTTCAGTTATTGGCCCCCTACTGAGGATATAATCAGACACACTTTTATTGGTCTGAGGAGGAGAATTTCATGGAAGTACTATAGGTAACAATAGTGATTTATTTCCCCCTCCATGTTGTTGCAGCCTGAGGAAGGTTCAAAGGTAATGTACTGGTATTTGCTTCTGTTTATACTCTGTGCATGATGAAAAACACAAGCAGACAATTACTGCATACAGTGACCGTTTTCCTGTGACAGATTTGGGGGGTCTAAAATCCACTGAAACAGAAGTGTATGTAGTAGTATCTATCGGTATCTAACTTCTGATATTCCATGGCTTCTTTTTCAAAGCCCATAAACTGAGGTGGTGTTACCTGATGCCTTCATGATAAGACTTCTGAGTTGATGATGGTACAGTATACCACAGCAAGCAGTAGAACGCTAAAAAATAAAAATAAAACGTGCTGTTTTCCCATATAACATGTAGTGCAACATTCATTTATTATCACTCATATCGTGAATATTCAAGTGATGTGCTGTTTTGTTTTTAGCTGTGAAATTGTTAACCTGAGTGTTAACTCTGGCTAGCCACATGCACATTTGTCAGCACTGACAGAAGAAAATCAATTCAAGATTCACTGTCTTTAACACAAGAAGAATAAAATTGAGTTCTAGAATGAATGTGCTGTATACGTTCTAAAATCTGTTAGAGTTTTAGTTTGTTCTCATTGAAACACAAATCATAGTGTGTATCCAGTGGCTTTTTCTTGTCTGTCTTGAAATCTGTACTGCAACTTAGAGATAGTGTTTAATAGAAACAAAATTCATGTGGCAAAATATATTGAGCAAGAAGATATGCTGGTATGTAAGGAAATGTGTGTATTTACATGTAAAATTACTGAGTGGTTTGACCTCATTGTCATCAACGTCTGTCTCCAAATGTCCTTGAGTAGTTTGTTCCCCTGATGTTCAGCTTCCCCCTGCGTGGTTCAGCCAAATAGTTGCATGTCTTAACATTACCGGTGTTAATGCATTAAGTCAAGGCTTTCCTTGTCGCTGCTTTGCATGCTGAGCAGCAGGGGTTGCGTTTGTCTCTGGGTTATAACATCCCATCGTCCTGTTGCTTTAGTGACCCGGTGTTGGCTGGCGTGCTGTGTTCACTCTCTCTTCTTTCTGTAGCTTTGGTGTGAAGGTTGTGGACTTCCAAGCGACCCCGCGGCGATGTGGCACTATAAGTAGAAAGCACACATCCCCGGCCTTCCAGCCGCCCCTGCCGCCCCCCGAGGCCGGCGCGCTGGCGCAGGCTGCGGAGCAGCACGCACAGGCGGCTGCGCCCGAACCCGGCGCGCTGGGCGCTGCGCTGTTCTCTGCTGCCGCAGCTGAACACGTGCCAAGCCAAGGCAGCGAGGACAGCAGGTAAGAGGCACGGTGGCTGCTGCGGGGCCTTGGCAGCTGCTCCAGCAGCGAACTGGGGTGTCGGCTGTGTCCTCTTCACAAGGTGCCTCTTGGAACTGGGGTGTGTGGTGGCAGCTGTGAAGGTTTCTTGGGTATGGGCAGAAGTGCTGTGCTCTCCTGCCATGTGTATTGTCCCAGAATTTATCTTCCAAAATAATATACCTTGTTCTGTATGATCCAGAATGGATCTTCTGAAATAAGAGGATTCTATTTTTTGGTGAAAAATGATGATAAAAACACTAAAAAAGACTGTACTTGTACTACCCATGTTGGCCTTTCCAAGTTATGCCCTAGAGGTGTCCACACAGTCTGACTGTCAGTTTGCTGCTGAAAGAACAAAACTTACCAATAGCAATACTAGAAACCTGTTGGTCTTGTATGTTGTTTCTCCTATGTGTTATCTGGATACGTCTCTTTTTTTGTCTGTAGCAAGTGTTAACGATGACCAGACCTGCTTGCTGGAAAACTGGAAGTTGATTTATCATATCTCAATATTAGTTTGTTTAGGCAAAGCATGTATACAGGTTTTTTTATTACTTAATTACTATCAAAACTCTGTGCAATCACATCTCTAATATTAGTATACACCGAGTCCTCGACTCTTCCTTTCACCTATGGTGAAAGCAGCACTTTGCTTTCAATATTTCTGTGGTCTGAGTGATACAACAAGCCATACGTGAAGGCCTGTGGTGCTCTCCAAACATGGACCTCTCGCACTGCAACTCACAGTAGAACACCACTGTGGGGGCTGATGCAGCATTGACTCTTTTGCATATAGTTTTTGTTGTCAGGTGACATTTTTACAGAAACAACTCATTTGGAAATCCCCTACAGACTAATATTTCCTCTGTAGATACCCTCTGTGGTAGAGACAGCTGAAACGAAACCTTGAGAAAAGTGTCTAAAAACTGCATTTAAAAATCTGCCCAGACTCTGTGTTCAAGTACTTGCAATTTATTAACAGCATCTGGAGAAATTAGGATTGCCATGTGCTAGTAAAAGTGATGGAAATTTAGTTGTTTTGAAATGAATAAGATGCTGCAGAAGACTGTAAAACAGAGAAATGAGTGAAGGCTGCAAGTGTGTACAGGAGGATGGGCACTGCCCAGCGCCCCTCAGCTGCTGTTCCCTCCATCGCCAAAGGTCAGGAAGAGCTGAGCTTCCTCATCTGAATCCCAACGGTTTTACAGGGCTTGCTCCCTTGAGACAAGGTCTGGTCTCCCAGCAAGATAAAAGTTGAACTCCAGTGAGGTGGAGAGAAGATTTTGGGCAGCCAACAATGGCAAAGGCGCCTCTGCTGTGTGCACGGTGGCTCTTGCGATCCCTGCGCCCTCCCGAGGGCTCCCCACGGCTCTGGAACTGACTCCATCTACATCACCTGGATGCTACACGGGGCAAGTTAATTCCTGTCCCTGGGCCTTTTCCTGACAGAACTTCACAGATTGCCATCCCTTGGTCTGTAGTAGCTGGGTCTTACCAGAGAACTGCCAGCGAACGGATATGATGCTCTGACAGTGTTCTGATAAGGCAAACAACTATAGGGGTGACAGATACATTTGAATGAGGAAATTGGAAAAGTAATTTTATATGAACTGTCACGTTGGGAACCTGTTTTAAAAGGATCTGCAAATACATTGTGGGTTAGCATGGAGACTCTCCTAGATATCAGTATTGCATTCAAACAGGTACGGTGACACTGCAGAACTACTTGGATTCCCGATTTAATTTAATTTTATTTGCTTGCCTAAAGCTGCCTGTTTGAGGAGCGGTAGCACTGTTCAGTCTTGGTGAACAGCAGCCAGCGCAGGTTTTTGGAAGTGTTTGAGGGTCAGAACTGTAGCACAGTTAGCAACGCAAACCTGAGCAGGTGCAGCTGATCTGAGCAAGGCATTTTGCAATCATCTTCTAACTTGGGATTTTTAATTTTCAGTACCTCCAAACCTAAGGACAACGCGTCTTCAGTTACTCCTCCACCCGTGAGGAATGGTGGGCACGCAGGCACTGTGCAGAACCAGCCGACAAGTAGCACTAATCAGCTTTCTGTTAATCAGCCACAGAATGCGGCAGGTCCCAGTCCCCATGCAATGAGGAGAGGTACGTTTTTTCATTTGGTTTTCAAGCCACTAAGTTCCCATTCTTTATGTACTGCAAACATGCTTACTAAGATAACTGTATCGGTATATCTCCCTGTATTACAGACAGCACTTTAATTCATTTGCATTTCACTAAGGCCCAGCTATAAATGCACCTTTGACTCCAGGACTCTTTCATGAATGTTGTTATACCAGCGCTGTTTAACAAAATCACTCAAAGACTATTGATCAGTAAACGTGTGTACACATTTCTGTGGGCTCTTATTGATATTGCTTTTATTTGATAATATACTGTTTCATTTGGATAATGTACTTGCGTGCTCTTTTGTGCTACTGCTTGCTTTCTTTCGGAATTTTGGTTTCCCAAGACACAAAGGTGAAATCTCACTTGTTCCCTTGCCAGCCGTGAAGAAGCCAGCGCCAGCACCCCCCAAGCCAGCCAACCCCCCACCGGCACAGCCGGGCAGCCAGAGTCCTGCCCCGGCTGCTCAGCCACCCTCCATCTCTCCAAAACCACCTGCCAGAAGTTCTTCTCCTCCTGCTCAACACGCCAACCCTGGAGCAGCCCCGAGCTCTGGTTCGCAGGTCTCTGCTCCTCGGCGATCCTCCAGCAGCCTGTCCCCGCTCCAGGCTCCCAGCCACCCCCCCCCGCAGCCCCCGGCACAGGCGACTCCTCCGCTGCAGCCCAAAGCAAACAGCCAGACACCTCCTGCTGCGCCGGGCAGCGAGCACGGACCCGAGCAGCCCTGTTACACTCCTCCACAGACCCCGACGCCGCCCGACACCCCCCCTCTGGGAAAACACCCCACGAGTTCCCTGGCGTCACAGCCACAACCCACTCCAGAACCCTCCCGGCCCCACTCCCCGCCCCAGAGCGGGACGCTGCCGCGGCCACGGCCCGTCCCCAAACCCCGCAACAGACCCAGCGTGCCCCCTCCGCCTCACCCCCCTTCGCAGCCAGCCGGAGAAGGCCTTAGTGCGAATCCCACGCAAACGGCTTCCAAAATAGTGACAGGTGAGTGGATCCTTTCGCATTCGGTGTCTCCTCAGGGAGGAGAAATGAAGAAAATAATGCCTGTAGCTATAGATTGCTTTTGGAGGGGGAAACTAAAAAGCACAAATGACAGTTAAAACATGAAATTGCTCATTTCTGGTTAAAATGCCCACCCAGCTGTTCTGTGCGTGAGGGTTTGAGGCACTTCCGTAGCAGAGGCTGTCATTGCTGAGGCAGAAGCGTTTGAGAGGAAACCTAAATTAGCTTGCTTTACTTTATTTATTTGCTTTGTTTATTTCCTGCTTTGGAAGCAAAACACTGTTATAGCAACCAGCCCTCTAGGGCTTTCTCCAGGCACAGGATCATGGCAGTCTCAGCTATGCTGATACACCTGTTGCCAAAAACCCCCAAATATTTGGTGGAGGGAGAAGGTGTAGCCAAGGACAGAATATTTCAACACATACAGAAGATCAGAAAGTGCCAAAAGTGGCTGCTGATAGATGTTTTAATAGACAAGATACTAAAACAGGGAATGTTTTACCGTATGAGAACAAAGTCTTCTGATGTGCTTGAAACTGGACATCCAGAAGCTGAAGAATCGTATACACTTACTATATATCTTGGGTCAGTTTCTAGATGGATCTTCATATTTCCAGTGCAGCCACCTTCTTCTGTTTTCAGACATTCGTGAAGGAAAGAGAAACTTTGTTTTCCCATGGGAACTTCATGAACCTTGGAGTTCCTATAGGGATAATGGTAATTTAAATCTTGGGCAGAAACAGTAAAATAATGTAACTGCTGAGGACAGTCAAAACTAGCAGATCTTGAAATGTTCTATGAGGCTCTGCTTATATTAGGACATGTTGAAGGAAGTGATAATGAACGTAGGAGACTAATGCTTTTAAATCTACTTATATTTAATACTGGTTAAAACTTACCAATGACACTGCAGCTTCTCTAGAATGACTAATGTATTGGAATGCAAAGTGTAAATTCTGTTGCTAACAGCTTTACCCCATGATGCCTTCACAGGTGGGGATGGTTACTGCGAATAAGGTTTGTACTTACCAGAAACATGCAACATAAGCTAAAATGCTCCTGCACAGCAGTATTTTATTTGTAGCTTTATTTTGTATATGCGCTTTGGAATATGTGCTCTGTCAACTCTGTGTTACCTCATCACTACATATCATTCTGTTTGTAAGAGTTTAAGACCTATGCTGCTTAATTTTAATAGTCCTGTGAGCATTGTTATTCCCTAAAACAAATTGTAAAAATAACTATAATGAAGCAAGTGACACTTCATACAAAGCCACCAGAACTACTAGTCCACAAGTCAAGTGTGAAGCAGTGACCCGTTTAAAACAGGTTTGATCTTATCAGTGCAGGCAAATATTGAATTTAGTGGGTTTTTCCTACAAGTCAGTGTTTTATGGTTGCATTTTAATGTAGCTTTCACTTTAGGTTCTCGGTTATTTTTAACTACTTAGAATTGATTTGGCAAAACACTTGTTGATGTGACTGAACCCCTGTGCAGACAAGCACCCAGCAGCATCTGCACTCTGGCACGTTTGCATCCTGTCAGCTCTGGCCTCGCTAATATTAATAGCACTAGTCTGATAATCACAGCTGCCAAACAACACATTAATAATCTTAATATCTGTATGGGTGGGCTAGAAATGCTGCCTTTCAGGTATCAACTGCATGACAGGCTGAATTATCTCAAGATTTGACTGCTTAGAGGAAAGATACTGAAATGAGTATTGGGTTGAGAAGCTGGAAGTACAGTTTTCTTAAACTGGAGAAATTTGCAGTAAATGAGCTGCTTAAGCAACTAAAATGTAACTTGGCTTTTTAAAATAAGACTTTTCCTCATTGTACTTCTGTCAGTAACTTTAAAATACAAGAGTGAGTTATTGCAATTCAGAAATGAGGCTGAGCCCTGGATCTTTACAGTGCTTCCAGATAAGTAAAGAAGGGGAACTGTGCTGATGAGTCCAACTTCAAGGAAAGATGTGAATTTTGAAGTCAGCTGACTGCATTTATTTTCATTTGGGATTTCCTGGTTCTGAGGAAATAGCTTTAATGCTGGCGGACAGGTAGGGTGTGTTGTACCCCGGTGTAACTGGAGAAATACTTGTCTTGTAAATCGTTGCCAGGGGCTGCTTCGTTAGCGGGGGAGTTGAGGTAACACAGATGGAGCGATGGGCACACACTGGTATTACAGCTCAGTGCTGGCTCCTGTGCCACTGAGGAAATAGAAGAAACACTGAAATGAGCAGCGTTGAAACAAAACGGTGTTAAAACCGCAGGGACTTAATATCATCCCTTCCAAGTGCAAAACCCAGCAAACTGGCCGTGTAAGTCGTGTCTGGCAAACGCTGCTATGAAAGCTGCCTTGCAGGAAAACCGGTAAAAGAAAGGTGATAGTGAAGGATTCTCTAGCAAAACTGATAAAGGAACCTAGAAAATGAGTGTGTTTTTTAAAAAAACACCGCCCGGGGAATAGCTGAAGTGACATTCGGGCTCCACACAGCAACGCACTCGGGACAGGAGCACCCACCTCTGCCAGGTCAGGCTGTTTGAGAGGATTAATGTTTGTTCCAAATTAACAGCATTGCATATTATGTCAGAGTATCTGCTCTGACATTTCCTGTGCACATACGAGCACTTATTATAGACTGACTTATCTAATTCACGATGCGAAACAGCTGGTTTTAATTTTAACCTTAAGTAGTGGAGCAAGGGAAGACAGGTGGCAATAATGGGAGCAAAATGAAGTTGCCAGCAAGCTTCATCATTTCAGAACAGGAATTCTGAATTGTTTTCAGGATACTGGTGAATTCCTTTGTCCGGGTACTGGACTTTAGTAATGCCTCAAATTCTATTTATGCTATTAAAGTAATAAGCCCTAGAAAAGAATATTCTAATCAAAAATTTTATTAAATAATCTAGATGTTTGACCTGCATTCAGTAGGAACTGTATTGGAAAGTTCGATGGTAAGGAAAAGGCATCTGATTGGCCAAAAATGTTGCTAATTGATAATCATGTGTGTGCTGCTGCCCACTACTAACCCGTCACAGTAACCCTGCTTGTGTTCTCGTTAGCGTGGCATGCACAACGAACGGCTAATTGCTCGCTCTGCCATTAACATACTAAAAGTACTGGAGACCAGAATGTGTCAAGTTGTTCATGTTTTGACTGGCCAGTTCCACATTGTATCTCTTCCACGTACAGAAAATCCTCTCTAGAAATGCCTGTGTTTTGTTGTACAGAGTTTGATTTTGTATTTGAAGTGGCTGCACTGTTGTTTGTCACAAATGCTCCTTCCTGTGTCACCTCCCACTCTGTTCCCTCCTTTTCCGACTCACCCTCAGTAGGCAGTTAATGGTGGGGAGAACTCACCCACAGCTCCCACGCACCTTTGGAACTGTAAATAAAGGCCCAAAGGTAACAGCAAAAAATGCAAGAAGAATTTGGGAACGTTCACACGATTGCGGTTTGTTCTTCTATGTGATACTGCTTCTGTTGACGATAGTAAAAATGACTAAAAAACATATCAACTGACTTTAAAAGTACTTACATTTTCATCTGTTGCAGAAACGGCAGTTTTGTAGTACAGTGGGGACAAAGGAGAACTGCTGATGTTAGGAAACTTGCTTTCATGGATCAGGGACTTATTTTAACACATGAATGTGAGGCTGAGTGCAAGGTTTAGGTTTAAAGTAGCCGCAGCAATTACTTCTTCATTGAACAGTGATGATGTTGGGGGTGCCACAGGCCCGGTATAGCCAAACCACCAGAACACCGGCTTTCAAAACGAGAACGAGGGCTGGGCAGAGAAGTCTGGAAAAGATCCCCCAGCTGCTGGCATTTCCCAAGTCCCAGCAGTGCCGATGGTCTGTTCTGTGCCCCCTGTGTGATTTCGTTCGCCACTGAAATGCCGTCTTAGCAGAATGTGGTACTTGCCCAGACTTGGGAGAACACGTGTAGCTCACAGCTCCCAAGAGAACAAATCCCGGAGTCCCGTGTTTGGGAAAGCCGCGGCAATGCAGGTGTGAACGCTGACCCATTTGTCGGTGTCACTGGACACACAATCGCTGCCCGTGGCGTGAGTCTGGCTCTGTGGGCACGTGCTGAAAATGTCAGACTTCAAGCTCAAGATATGAGTCGAAGCCTTTATAGGAGGCCTGTCTATGCCACCTGTGTTTAAATGCAAGGCATTTATTTGGATTCTTCATTGATTTAAGTGATCTAAATGATTTTCTATTTGGATCAGCTGCTGTGTTGTTGTAAGTCATGTCGTGGCATATTCTAGATTAGCTTTTCAAAATACTGACTTAATATTTTCAATTACGTCTTTTTTGAACTGTTAGGGGTTTTTTTCTGGTCCTACCAGGGTGGTCAGACACCAGAAATGCAACATTTTGAGCTCCTTCTTGGACACCTTGGTGGGAGCAAAAGTCTCCTCCCTTCAGAAGAGACAGAGAACATGATGTTCCCTGTTATACACAGGAAAGGGGTTTAATCTGCCATTTGGGTTAAATATTTTCTTCCTCTTGTGACGGTGCCACCTCTTGACACCACACATGTTCCTGTTGCTCTTGAAAGCCGGAGGTGCTGGTTGCCAGGCTGATGATTTAGGTGCCCATTTTTTTTTTGACCATTGAGCTTTGCTATGAAAGTCTGGGGCACCGAGGAATCTGATAATAAACTGTACTTGCTGTCTCCCATTCTTCAGAAATAAATGGGGTTTGTTATTATGTACAAGACTAAAAATTGTATGTGGGAGAAGCAACTCCTGAGGTTTATTTAGTTTGGTTTAGCCCGTTCGTGTCGGTGTGTGCAGGTGCACGTAGGTGCCACTGTCTGTTTGAAAAGCCTCTGTCGGTCTTTCCTTTCTGTCTCTCTGAGGAGCTGCCCCAGAACACGCTCGGGATGGGATCCCACTGCCCCACTGCTAAACTTGCTGTTCGTTTTTTGTGCAGACCCTAATTCCAGTATCCGAGAACCACTTCAAACCCCTTCAGAGCTTCTTCCAGACGCAGTGAGCAAAGAACTGCACAACCACCTCCTGCTCGATGTGGAGGACACGGAAAGCACCGCTCTGTGACGGACACTGACCTCCCCAAGGTTCCTCTCCTGCTGGGAAAACTATCGGAGCTGACAGGGAAAAGCTTCTTTTGACGATATGGCAAAACTGTAGAGTTGTGACTTGTGCATCACGGAGACAGTGATGAGCCATTCAGAAGAAGTTTAATGATCTGTGTCTCGGCAATGGTTTTCAAAATCTTGGATGGAAGGAATTAATTACTGCAGAAACGTGCATAGGAAGCTTAATTGCTGCTAATACAGACGGTATTAGCAGAGATTCCAAAAGAAAAAGAAGCAGAACAATTAGTTATTTAAAGTGCATGTATTAGGGAAATAATCTTTTTAATGTCACGGTTAGACTTTTATTTCTAGTTTGTAGCCATTACAAGGAGATGCCTTGCAAGAGACATTCCCTCTCTGATTTGCTGCAGATTCTTTTTAAAACATGAACCAAAAAACGCCCGAGTGCTGGTGGTGACTGCTGGTTCTGTCACCCCGTCACAGCCGTGGATGATTCGAGTGCCTTGAAGGACTGTCAGACTGCAGAAGGAAACTTACTGTATCTTTAATCATTTCACTGCTACTTAATGATCAGTACTTAATACTTATTTCATAGTCATTTGTATTAACCAAGCCTGCTTTTGTTTATGTGAGACTTGCTACTGTTTCAAGCTGAAATCATGGAAGTGTTTTTTGTGCTTTCATAGAAAACGGTTGAATTTTGAAAGAACTTTGAAACAGCTATTTGGATTCTTCAGTTGGGTGAACATTTATAAAATTAAAGATTGTCTTTTGTCATCTTAAAGCATTTATTCAAGTTTGTGAGTAACATTGCTACCAAGGGACAGGGAAGGTGACAGAGTTGTTCCCTCACGTGTTTCTGGCTCTTCTGAGGACTTCAGTGGACGCTGCCGGTGACAGTGAATCTGATCCGCAATGTGTAGATTGGTGTTAAACACAACTGAGTCTGGCTGCAAACCCTGTCTAGAGCCCGCTTCATGGAGTGGGATGGGATGGGACAGGCCACACAGTTTCTGCAAACGAGAGGGAGAGGAAATGGTCAGTTGTAACTTTCCTAGAATTAATTTATTAACCTGTGAATTCCTTAATACCCTGTAATACATTTTACTGAACTTACTAAACTAGACCTCAGGCTTAACTCCAAAATAAAACTGCATTTCATAAAGGCCCTGACAAGACATACTGCACGTATTATAGTTGTGATCCTCTTGATGCCCTAGCTGGAAATCCCAGTGGCTGCCCAGTTGTTCCCAGTTCAGACACTGAACCAGGCCCCAGCACTGGAACAACCCCCTCTAACTGCAGATTTGCTGTTAGGAGCCAACAGCTCTAGTTCTGTTACTCAAGGTGATGTTTCAAACTGTATGCAGTGTACCTGAGTCCAGGGTAGGCTGTGAGGGACTTAAATATATTCTCAGAAAATCTTCTGGACTTGCACATTCTTCAGCATTATACAGAGAGTTAATTGTCTCTGACGGGATCAGCAGCTCGGGGGCAAGAGTGTGCACGCTCTCCAGTGTATCCTCACTGTCATCCTGGATCGTAAACAGCATATTTCAGTGCAGTGACAGAGCACAGGGCAATGGCACAGCTGAAGGTGAGGAAATGGGTGTTTCACCCCCAAACCCTCTGTCCCTGTCCTGGGAGCGCACAGCGATGGCATCGGCCTCAGGAGTCACTTCCACTCGGCTTTAAGCTGTGGTGGTGCAGTCAATTAGTTCAAATGGCTGCACAAAATAACCCTGCGGAGGTCTGGAAAGAAACTCAGCATAGAGGAAGGAGGTTCTCTAATGCTGTAACACTGCTCTTGAGATCCCCACAGGTGTAAACACTTTGTAAACTGTTTGGGAGCCGAGTGTGGCTGCTCCCTGCTGCAGGGGGGTTCTGTGCCACACCAGGCACGTGTCTCACCGCCTGGTTATTTGGGGTTACCTCAGAACTCTGGACACCGGCTGCCAGTGTGAGCAGGAGGCCGAGCAGCTCCGCGACCAGCTCCGCCGTGGGCTGGGGCTCTGCCGTGCTTTGTGGGGATGTCACGGGAGGTGTCACGGGAGACGGCGCCGCGGCCACGTACCAGTCTGGGAACAGCCTGGTGGGGATGTTATGGGCCACCACCAAAACCTTAATTTCCTGGAGTAAAGCGCTGTGTGGAAAGAGAGTGAATTCCATCCTAAAGCATAGCATGGAGGGGGTTTTTTAGTTTCATTAAAAAAGAGGCGACTAATACTCTAATTTTTGGAATTCCAGTACATGCACGTACAAATGTTGACAGAGCAGGGTACAGAAATAATAACAGCCTATTCCCAAGGATGGAATGTTCCTGTTTTCTGAACCCTCCGCAGGCTGTTGACAGTCGCTGGTGTCCTGCAGATGGACTCCGGTGCGAGGGGGCAGGAGCTCAGCTCCTCTGACCAACAGGCCCTCAATGGGAGAATAAGAGTTTGATATAATCATAGCCAATGTTCAGTTTAACCCGAAGGAAGCATTTTACCACTCTGGCTAAAATTTTGTTTCATCAAAGTGGTATCAAACACTCACCCATGACCTTGACTTTGGAGAGAAGCTAAATCTTGGATGATGAGATGGATCGTGCTGCTGCAAGACTGTAGAGGAAAGGGTAGAGTTGTTACAGCATTGCTTATTACAAATTAATTTCTGAATATAAAGATAACTCATCAGCTGCCCTGCATGGTATTTCCCTTTGAGTCCCAGGCGCTGAGGACAACGCGTGTTGTTCCTGTTGGGTCTGACGGAACGCCATTGATTCTGTCAGAACGGGGCTCTGGACAGTTATCCGGAGCACTGGCTGCAGCAAATCCCAGCGTGAGTTACCGAGCTCACACAGCGCTATTCGGGTCTCCCAGCCGCCGTACGGAATACATGTTACACATCGCAGTCACCTGGAGCTCAGCAGCCCGTTTGTACCGGGATGAATCAAGGTTACTCGATCCCACCGGGAATTCCTGTAACTCACCTCTACCACATGACAAACGTGGCTGGAATAGACAAGCAGCAGACCAGAGACTTGTTCCCTTGCACGGTCTTCTAATGAATTTTCAAACAATCCTCGGTGATAACCTTGTTTCAAAAGCAAAACTGGCAGTTTGTCAAGCGGTTCACAGCGATAGTTCAGTAGTCAGTGCAGTGTGGTCTGTTCTGTGTTCTCTGCTGCCACACACAACGTTAAACTATTGCCATCATGGGAATCTCTTCTTGACATATGCACCAATGCAGTTCACATGAACTCCTAAAACGGCACCAAAACTTGGGATGTTTCAGTAGCTAAAGCCTATGAGTCCCGCTAGCATTTCTTTACAGATGTGGTTTTATTTTGGTGCATGTCAGAGGTTTTTGCAGGTGCAGCTGGGCCCTTGGCTCTGCTTGACACTGGCCCTACCTGATACAGGTGTTTAAAAACCCAATTGCCTTAATGTATCACCTCATCAGACAAGAGATTTGGCAAACCTTAGCTGGCTGGGAAAGTCACACTGAAAGTCGGTTGCAAGAAAAGTATCAAACTTCAAAAATTAAGTCTCTCTCCCTTAGGGTTTCTAGTAGTTGTGTTTTATTTGTTTAGGAAGGATTCCCAAGTGACAGAACTCTTTATATGGTTTAACAAAATAGTATTTTCTTATTTTATGGGCTACTACAAGGCTTGTATTACCGCTCCACGCTGCCCGTTATGCAACTCCATGCCACACGCTTTTGTAGGTGATATTTGCTACGATACTTAACGTATTTATGGCATTTTAGGGCAGATGACCATGAGATGCGGGACCCCCGGTGGATCCTCGCCCCGCACCTGCGGGAATCGTGACAGCGGCTTCGTGAGGTGACAGCGCGGGGCTGCGGGTCCCCCTGCCGGGCCACCCCCACCACCCACCTGCCGCCTCCTCCGCCACCGCCCCCGGGCGCAGCCGGGCCAGCACCAGCAGCCTGTGCAGCGGGAACCGGCCCTGCGGGAGCACAGCGGGACGGGGCCGGGCCGCTCGCACCGCCCGGCCCGTGGGGGCAGCCCCGGCCCCGCCGCTCCCTGCCCACCTGCCCGGCGCGGTCCCGCCGCTCGGCCAGCAGGTTGTGCCGCCGCAGGGCCGGGGGCTCCGGCGAGTCCGGGCGGCTCCGCGCCGGGGGCTCCTCCGCCATGGCCGGGCTGGATCCCCCCCGGGCACACACGCCCGGCGGGAGCGCTCGGTCTTTGTTGCGTGTCTGTGGAGCTCCACAGAGCCCCGGGGGAGGGGAGGGAAGAGCACCGCCCGGCCCCCCGATGGACGTTGGATGCGGGGGTGGATGGTCCCGCCGCGGGTTTCAGCGCACGGACGAGCTGCGGGGCGGCCCGGAGGGGCGGGAGTTCCCAGCTCGTCCCCGGGGCTCTGGGCTGGTGTAGCTGGTCCGGGTGTCCCTGGCGGCGTTTGGGGAAGGTCCAAGCCGGGTGGGGCCGTGTCGGCTCCTTGTGCAGCCCGGGGAGGCTGCAGCGCAGGCGGCAACGCCACGTAACTGAGCACAGCCTCCCAGAAATGAAACTCGCACTGGTGGCACCCGCGCTGCTGCCCCTGCACCCGCACGACGCACAGGAGCTGAACCAAGCGGGAAAGACGTGCTTGTAGCTGGGTATAGAGACATCAACAGAAACAGAATCCAGACCTCCTGAATTCCAGGCAGTGCTCTAACTCCAAATAGCATAATTAAATATTTAAAATAAGCAAACAAACCTCTTCTGCCTCCCTTAGCTCTCTAAACCCATCTCATTGCCGGTGTTGAGCACTCAGCACCTTTTACAGCCAGAACCCCATTAGAAACAAGGAAAGGATCAGGGAGAAGGGTCTTCTTAAATAAAGAAATAAAATTTAGAAAGCATTATGAATTACATTAACCCTCTGCTAATTCTTATTATTTACACCAATTAAAATTAGTTGATGGTGTCTGGAGTCGAATAGCTGGCTGCTATGCGAAGTGGGCCCAGAGGAAGACCCCGGCGCACACACACAGCAGCAGGTTGATGTTCAGCACGTGTTTCACGAGCGGTTTCTCCTCCAGGGACGCCACGGGCAGCGGCTTGGCTCTGGGCGATGCCGCGTTCTCAGCGTTCTCCTGTCTGCGCTCCATCCCGCAGAGCCACAGAAGGGCTGTCAGCAGCTTCGAGTTCCCTTTGGTGTTAGTCGCACCTAGAAAGACAGCACATAGCGAGGTACAAATCTCACTAGCGAAACACAGCCCAGGAATTTATCAGTGTGGCCTGGACAAAGGGGTTTGATGCAAAATCACACCAGCGTTCTTTAAATGACTACATTGGCTACACTGAGGCATGGGGAGCCCTCCAATGAGCATCTTGTGGGGCTGTAGTACCAATTTCATTCTTCCCCGGAGCTCTGAGCTCAGGTTCTACTGTTCCTGACATTTAATAAACAGCCACAGCAAACCAAAGCTAAAAGCTCAGCTGCAGCTGCTCAGTGCCCATCAGCTCTGGTCCGTTTGGGGTGAGTGCACACCACAGGTGTAAATGGAATTCTCGCAGCGCTGCTGTGGGTCAGGGCACACACCACTAAACACTGGGCAGATGGGGCTCATGCACAACCAACAAGAGACTTCCCAGCGGCTGGGAGAGCTGCACAGTAACGCATTAGCTTACTGAGCTTTTCAACAGCTTTTCATAGATGAAAGGAATACACAGCAAAAGCTGCAGAGTTACATAAGCAGTGTCCCAGGCCTGGCAAAAACAAGTGATGATAATCATCACTGGAAATGCAGAATGAGTTGCTATGCGTGTTTGTACCTAATACCAACAAGTACAAGTTTTTAAAAAATGCAAATCCTCCTTCACTGATCTGTCAAGAACTCTGCCCAGGGCTCTGGGTTCTCCCTGATGCTAGAGTCGATCAGAAAACACCACTGAAAAACAGAAATGGAATTTCATGGAAATAATCGTGCTTTTCCTCCACCCTCCCCTTTCTCAGCCAGCTCTCCTTGCGGCGGGGGCAGGCAGCACCGGGCTCTAGTGCGGATAACGGGCACGGCTTTCTGTATCCCAGTCAGCTCCGTCTTCATCTCAGGCATATGAAATGCCATCAAGAGATGGGAAAGAAACTAAACTTCTGCTTAGGTGACACTGTCAGGTAAAAACCTTCCAGCATGCCCTGAAGTTACAGCAATCTGGAGGAAGCAGCTTTAACATTTCTCGTCTTCAAAGGCTTTACACAGTGCCTAGGGTTGTTAGGAGTAGGTGTTACTGAATACGACGCCGGAGCACTTACATTTATTATCATTTGAACTACTTTCAGGAGCAACGCTTATATCAATCTGGAGAGCGGGACGCTCGGCTTCACGCGCTCCTTTGGCAGCGTCAGGGGCAGGGCTGGCTGCCGGGTCTGTCTTGGCTGGCAGGTCCCCGCGTGTGAACCAGGTCAGCCGACTTATCTGATGGCATGAAGAGTGCTGTTAAAGAAAACTGCTTGCACGGTTGTTCAAAGGACTACCTGAGCGTGGAGCGGCCTGCGGAGAGAACACTGAGAGGGGCTGGAACAGCCGGGGGCTCAGCGGGCAGCGGCAGAAGTGATGGCTGCACCGGCATGGGGTGATTTTGTCTGGAGCGCGGGGGCTGTCGGGGCAGCTGCGCTTGCTGAAGGACATGGTTCCAATCGCTGGCGAGGTGACATTTCTGCACGGGACCATTGTGGGATACGGACAGGGAGCGGGTCAGCAAGGGAAGCAATAGAACGGAAAGTATGGCCTGGGAGGAATGTTTCAAAGAACCAGGGTTGTTGAAAGAAGAGAAGGCAGGTGGGAGGTATGATAATTTTCTTCAAATATGTAAAAGACTCGCTAAAGAGGAACGTTCTCAGTGTCAACAATAGTGTGGAGAGAAGGGGATGAGCACAACATGAAGCTGAAAAGATTGAGGTTCGAGATGAGGAAGAACCGCTGCTGGGAGGGCAGGGGAGCCCTGGAGCGGATCCCACACTTCCCCGGGCGCTCTCCCTCTGGGCGTTTCAGAAATACATCACGTTAGTGCTGTGGTGAAGCGAGAGGATGCGCTGGCTGTGTGAGCCCCGAAGGTCCCCTGGCCTCTCCTTTCTGCTATTAGTGTTTTCCTGTAGCCTCAGTTTATCTATTCCAAATAGTCAAACTGGCATAAACCTGTTCCAGAGCAAGTGCGCTCTCTGCCCTTGATTTCTCTTTTCTGCGAGTAAGAATGGTTCCTTTCTAAATTAGTAAGAGAGTTGATAAAGATGACCCAGAAGCTGAAATTTCTTGGAAAACAGGGGAAAAAAGCTAGTTTTTCATGAATTAAACATACATTTGAACTTAAGAACAGCTCTTTGTAGCATCTACTGTTGACCAGTTTCCAGGGCGAGAGTCTGGATTTGTGGGACCAAAATCTTAAAGGGCAGCAGGGAGCTGGAGCAGAGGAGGGGTTGCAGTTACAGGTTATTGCAAGTGTGATCGTAAATAAAGAATGAATGGAAACTTCCATTTCCAACTTATTTATCCCCACATTATTCCCATGGCTGTAGCGTGGGGCATCCCAGAAACTGTTACAAATAACAAAAAGCGACCTGAAGGGGTGACGCACCATTTCTGCCGAGGGGGGTTCTGTGAGCAGGCTGACGAGCAGCACAGTGAGGGTGGAGACGGCGGACAAGACCATGGAGAAGTAGAGATAGTGCATGTGCTTGACCACGGCCGGGCGTGGGTCGGTCTCGCCGCACCGCGGCTCGGGGTAGATGAAGTCCAGCACCAGGCGGATGACACCCAGCAGCAGCCCGGTCACCAGCCCCCAGAATGCACCCTGCAGATAGACGGGGAGGGTTAGGGAAGCGAGAACCACGTGTCCACCCAGCATCATAGAATCACGGGATGGTTTGGGCTGAAGGGACCTTCCCAGCTCCCCCAGTGCCACCCCTGCCATGAGCAGGGACATCTTCACCAGCTCAGGTTGCTCAGAGCCCCGTCCAGCCTGGCCTGGGATGTCTCCAGGGATGGTTCATCCACCACCTCTCTGGGCAACCTGGGCCAGGCTCTCACCACCCTCAGCTCAAAAAATTTCTTCCTCATGTCTGAATCTCCCCTCCTCTAGTTTAAAACCTCTTCCTCCCTTTTCTGCTTTCACTTTCAGCTCTGCAGTGCTGTCACAGCACCTGGGACCTCTCCTCGTGCGGTCAAGTGTGTCATTAATTTGGGTATGGAGGGGAAGGATAATATCATATAACTTCTTGTGCCAGAATACTTTCAAGAGTGATATTTGTGTCCTAGGTTGCCTTAGCCCTGAGGGTCTGACAGCTGCTCTCTGCCTCACCAAAGCCCATTTTGGGAAGACTTTACCCTTTACCCAGTCTTTGTGGAGAAACTGAAAGTTTTGTACCCCCTGATGCTATTTGGTTTGTCTCCTTCTCTCCCTGGGCTCACTGTGCCTTTTGTAGTCGCCCTGATGCTGATAATACAAGTCCATGTAATAAGATGATGACTAATTAGCCCCTAACAGGCTTCAAGCTTTGCAAAGGTCGTGCTGGAACAGAGCAGCACAGTCATGTCACTGCTTCTGAAATGCCAGCGGAGCCTTTGTAAGACAGCAAGAGCTGCAGCCCGGGGCGGGGGTTGGAACTACAGGACCCTCAGGGGGACAACGAGGCCACAGAGGGGACTGTGCTGAGCGCAGTGGCGTCATTACCTTCTCGTTTGCTCTTTTCCAGAAGCAGCCCAGGATGAACACCATTGCCACGGGGGGCTGCAGGTAGGAGCTGATGGACTGGATGTAGATGAAGAGCTGCCCGCCCTGGCCAGCCTGCACCAGCGGGATCCAGAGGATGGAGATCACCGTCAGCAGCAGCACAAACACCCTGTGCAAGAAAAAGATGCTGTTCCTGTCAGCTCAGACTGTGCCTTTCCAGTTTCCCAGCTAGCAAAGCTGCTGCTCGGATCTCTCGTAATCCTAAGGCCCTACTCTTGTTCTCCAACAAACCTGTGCAATATGGAGATACCACATCTGTGCAGGGCACAGGCCACGAGCTGTGCCCAGATGTGTCTCTGACACTCAGGCTCTGATATAACACACCTGTCCCAGTTCTCCATACCTGCCAACGATCATGAGCTCCCACTCGGAGCAACGAGGGCGGAAATGTTTCCAGAGGTCCATGGTGAAAATGGTGCTGGCACTATTGAAGATGGAGGTCAGGGAGGACATGAGAGCTGCTATCATCACGGACATCATCAGGCCCCGGAGTCCTGGGAACAGAAGAAGTGCAGCCACCCTGAGGAATCCCCCACAGCCCCACTATAGGATGTCCTCAAATTTTTCTTTAAACTAGAACAGACTTGAAAAAAAATGGTTTTAGCCTCAATTTTAAAGTGGCAGTTATAGGGAGGTGTTAACAGTTGATTATAATTGTTAAACATCCGCGCTTTGTCTCTCATCCAAGTTTGACTGAATCAGACCTCCAGACACTGGATCGTCACCCATCTCTCCTGTTGCATTCTGTCCCTTACCGCTGTCTCACCAAGCCCAACGTAAACCCCACTGCAATTACAGTTGCAGGGTATTTTCCTCTCTGAACTTCTTCCACAGACACCTTTTGGCTGATGCATCACCAGGCTCCTTACCTACAGGCAGGAGTTCTATCACCAGCTTAGGATAAGCAATATCAGAACAGCCAGACGGGTTGCCACAGATTTTTCGGCAAATTTCTGCATCTGCACAAGCCACCAGATCTAAAATAAGGAAAGGGGAATGAGAGGCAGTATTGCATGGTCACAATAAACCGACGTACCTAAAGAAGTTAGTTTCATCTGCTGGGCGTTCGGTGCACTGCAACCTTATAGTTAATTCAGTAAAGGCTGTTTCAGCTCCACAGAGGAGGCACAACCAGTAGTGACAGATCAAGGGAGCAGATCTCTCGTTCAGCACTTACCTGGGAAGAGAATCCGGCTGATCATGCCTGGCATTACCATCATAAAGAGGGGCAAAATTTTCAAGTAGGAGGTCATCAAGGAGCCTCCTTTAGCATGAGAGAGGTTTTTAGCAGCAAGGGACCTCTGAACGATGACCTAGAAATTAAGAAATGTGTTTGGTCTGCTGTCAGCAGAGAGGAGCTCGCTGAGGACCATGTGGTACCGGTTGTGTTCACGTGTACACCTCATCCTCCTCTAAACTACTGAAATCTTGGAAGGGTCAACCCAGAGCTTGGCTGTAGCTTTATAATTCTTGCTTTGGATCCTGCATATCTTACAGAAAAGTAGATCTGAAAAGCACTGCTTGTGTCACCACATCTGAGCCTTGCCTCTGCAGGATGCCGTGCTGCGGCATCTGCTCCTTAACTAATCAGACTGAGGCTTGGAATTTTCTTTTCTTCGTTTGTTGGGGACTCCCCTGAGCCGCTGAGCCTGCCTGGTCAGCAGCCCCCCTGACAAAGCAGGACAGAGGCTGAAACCAGCAGAATTAGACAAAAGAGCAGTACAAGAGCATCAGGAGGTGACTTAGGGCTCTCGTCTTGCTGGCTCCTATGTTGTCACTAGGAGGGGTGGGAGTCAGACCCCTGGAAAGTTGAAGGAGTGGATTCACAGGTGGTTCACAAGAAGTGAAAGGCTTAAGTTTTAAAAAAATAATATCTTCATAGACTGGGGTTAACTGACAAATGCATTCTTACCCCTTTATACCTTGAAATGATTCCCAAAATCTAGTTGCGCATAGCAAGTTTGGCATCTTTAGGATTGCAACCATCAGATTTTACCGATTTCCTACCAGAAATAGTAAACCAGTCCAGGCGAGTTTGCAGACCCTGGGTTTGTAATCACATCCAAACAACCAGTAACTTTTTATTGAAACCGAACAAAGAGATGAGGAGCAACCCACCTGATCTGTACACCAGTACCACAGGGACGGGATGGTCATTCCCAGCAAGACTCCTGGCCAGGGAAGGTCGGAGTTAACAGGGTCTCGGAAAATGTGAAAAGCGTCTTCTCTCGGCAGCCCACAGCTGCTGTTTTCCTTGCGGGTGCTGGGAATGGCATCAAAGTATTTTGTCTGCAAACCTTCAAGACCACCAACTTCAATAAAGCCTAAAATAGGTCATGAGAAGCAGATATCACATCTTCCTGGGTCCGTACTCTGATTTTTAGTCTCTGTAGTTTGCTATGGGTGACGCTTCACAAGTGTTCTTTAAAATTGGAAGCTATTGACTCTAACATTGGGGATGGCATTACACTAAAACTGCTAGCTAGGGAACATGCTTCTTCACTATAATACTGCTTCAGAACCTGTCTCTTTAGAGATTTTCTTTTTTTTTAATTATTTAGAGATTTTTCAGGGGGTACTCATGTATTCTTACCGCATAAAGAACTACTGTAAATTATTTGTACAAGCATCTAGAAGGCAGTTCCCAGAACAACAACTGAGCAATCAGCCCTGATGACCCAGCTCGTATGTAGTTCTTGGTAAAGCTTTTGTCATAGTTTTAGCAACAAAACCCCAGGGAAACACTCACTGAAGACCATGAGGGTCAGGGCCCCGATGAGCATGATGAAGGTTTGCAGTGCGTCGGTGTAGATGACGGCGGCCAGGCCACCTGTGAGAGCAGAGAAGCAGCAGATGAGTGAACGGGGTTTGTTCTGTCAGAGCATCTCGCGCTTTGCAGCGGTTTTGGACGAGCAGCATCAGCCGAGACCCATGCCCGGCATCTTCTGGCCGTGCTGGGGGCGATTTGGCCAGTTCCTGTGCCTGACACTTTGCCTGAAATTTTTCATGTTTTGAATCATAATGAGTCACCATTTTGTCACTAAAAAGCCAAAATCCAGTATTAGTATTTCTATGGGAAATACATGAAAAAGCTCCGAAACAAAGGCTGAGCTGAATAAGAAGAAAAAAAGAGGGGGGGGGGAGATCTTTATAAGCAACATCACTGGGGTGAGCACTGGGAAAGAAGGAACCTTCATTTGTTTCGGATTTGCTGCTTACGCCATGCATGGCTTTTTTCCATTTGGCCGCTCCTGAGCCCTGCGAGGGCACCAAGATTGACAATGGTTTCCGCATTACACGGCTCATTGTTGTGTAAATCACTCATACCTCCAAAAAACCCGGAGGAAAAACATCTTGTGCAAATGCCTGGAGCGCAGCTTCTCCTTAAAGCAGAACCGACACGCACTCATACCTGGAGTGGCCTTATGAGGGGGATTCATTTACTCTTACCTGGAATTTTTTTCTTAATAGGTGAGCTGTTAATTGCTTTCCCCCCACCCCATTATCCACATTATCCACTCATGGCAAAGCCAGATGGTGTGGGGAGAGCAGGACTCGTGTCACAGCTCCGCTCCTTGGGCAGGGGCTGTGGTGGGATCTAAGCCTCGGCCACGTACCCGCCACGGTGTAGACGGCCGTGACGGCCAGCAGCCCGGCCACAGCAATGTAGAGGTCCCAGTGCAAGGCTTGCTGAATGAAGAGGGCCCCAGCGTACATATCAACCTAGAGAAAAATGATCGTTATCACAGTTGGCACGGTGATATGATGATGAGCATGAACACTGCGCTGACCAAGCCGTGTCCTTCGGTGGGACAGACCCATCTGGTTTGTAACTGTTGAGACTCCCCACAGCGTTTTCTCCACCTGGCACATCCCTCTGCAGCCCCAGCTCCTGCCCCCCCTGCAATGGCACCAGGCTCAACTCAGCATTCAGGCAGTTTGTCATGAGTGGTCCATGGAGGGGCAGGGAGGATGACAATGGAGCTGTCCCCAGAGCAGTGGGGCATGCACAGGGCTTGGTGAAAAAGGCATTTTTGGGGGTGAGCTTGTCCCTTCCATGGAGCATCCGGGAGCTGGTGGGGAGAACTGGGACCAGAGCACCCGCAGTGCAAACCCCCAGCCAGCCCCAGCACCCGTTTGCCATGCTGTGAATTCCTCCTGGTGACACAGTGACAGCGAGATCACAGGGAAACGCATCCTCAGGGCTGGCAGCCAGCCCTGACTGACGAGCTCTGTGGCTACGGGAAAACACCACGGTTTAGGAGAGCTTCAGGACAGGCCGAGTGCAGACCACAGAATGACAAACAGATATAAAAGCATCTCGGGTACAGGACTCGTGTTATCAGAGGTGTCCATCAGTGGCTCCTTGGTGCCACCCGAACCCTGTGATTTGCACCGGTTCAGAGGGGACATGGGCGAGCGGGTGTCAGACACCGTGTCCCACCCGGCCCTGTACCTACAGGAAAAACACCGGCAGGACTTGTCTGATTTCACAGATCCCTGCACTGCTGCACAGTTAATAAACAGCCGGTGCCATGTTGCACAAGGGTTGATTCAGTTATTTATTGAAGGCACTACATCAAACAGGTGCCGTAAATCATGAAGCTCTTTTCACCTAACCACATACCAGCTCCTACGTTCTTGTTCATCCTGCACAGAACAGCATTTAGCATCTGTGCAGGTGATAAATGTGCAAAGGGAGGAAACTGGGTGAACTGCCAGGTGTACCAAGCATAACAACAAATGCATCCACACTCACAGCTCAGCTTTTCGATGAACTATTGCTCAGGACATCAACACTGAGCTTTCCCTCCTACTGTAACAAGCGTTCAGATCCTTCACGTTAAAAAACCAAAAAGTTATTATTTTTGTGTGGGTTCTCAAACAACTGTAGTCCAGCTTCCTGAGATATTGTGATAATACACCCTTTTCTGCTAACGTAGGGAAGGGCCAGCAGTTGCATTTCTCGGCCTCACTGATCAGCACGTGTTTCCAAAGTGAATTTAATTCAGTCTGTTTCCATGTTTTTTTCTACTTACTGATATTTTGGTGAAAATATAGATGAACAAGTAGAGAATTGCCAGGAACATCTGAATTCTTTTGCCTCCAAAACGTTTCTGCAGGTACTCAGGCATGGTAGTGACCTACACGAGAGACGTGTCAGAGCCGGTGGGACGCGGCCCCTCCAGTGCCCAACAAGCCGCTGTGGTTTGCGCTGGTAAGAGACCAGAACAGCTCTGCCATTTGTGCTGTGCTTGGATTTGGTTCTCAACTGGCTCCTTAGGCCAGCACAACAGTTTAGCAAGCACTGATTTAGCTGTAATGCTTGGCTCACTATAAACTGTGCTGTGAGAGCCTCTGTCCATCCCCTCAGGACACAGAGCAACTCTACTCCATTGCTGGATGGTGGAATGGTCTGACCCCACACCTGAGCCCCCAGTTCTGTCTCCAGCAGCTCTCTTTCCCTTTAGCCCAGGCCACCGGAGCAGCCAGGTGCACCATGGAGGAGAAACTCAGGTGCAGCAGGAGATGATTAAGCCCACAAGCCCAACAGGTGGTTTAAATACCAGCAAATCACCAATGGGCACAATATCACGTCTACTTACTCCTGCTGCTATGTAAATGGGAAGGAAGAGCCAGGCCAGCACCAGGACAGAAAACATCCCCTGCAAAGCAAATGGAAAGATAGGTGAATGATGCTGGTTATGGCTGTGGTGGGCTGGGTTGGTGGGGACACGGGGACAGGGTTATCCTTCAGGTGTCCCCAGCAAGTGGAGGTGGCTTCCAGCTCAGGAGCCTGAGTATTTGGGGCTGCCACACTGGTCCCCTTGTGTTGATATAATCCACATTTGTTGGCGTTGGAGTTTCCCTGTACGGCGTGAGCTACCGCACCAACTCACGTTCCACTCGTAGGCTGTTGCGGCGATTCCTGAGGCGGCTCCGGAGCCGGCCAGGCCAATGAAGTGGCCGCTGCCAACGTTGCTGGCAAACAGGGATGCGCCCACCTGGGGAAAGACAAGAAATGGGACTTGGCCATAGGACAGGGGGTGTTCTCAGCCTGGTGATGGGCAGTTTGGGGCTCTGGTGCACAGCCCCCAGTGGGTTCCCTCTGGGGGTGTTACACAAGGATGCTGTCAGCCCACTCTTTACTATGGAGAACATGAAACCCTTGTCGCCCTCTGACACCTTTTTTTCCTATGTGTTCAGTGGCTCTGGCACCTCTCTCCGGCTTGTTTCATCGTTCACTGCCTATCGCTCTTTTATGGGCATATTTAGGACCATCCCACTTCTAACAGCATCTGGTCTCTCGCAGAGATGCAGGGCAGAAAGCAAAGATAACCAGTAGAAATGCCAGTTCGTCAGGTTCCTACGTTAGTCTGTACTGACTCACTAGCCCAGCACAAATGAAACGCCCCACGTAGCAATGGGGACCACTCAGTTAATTCTGGAAATCTCCTGATCAAAGCATGCAATATCAGACAGGCTCTGCAGGGTTGGCTCTCGCATAGATGCAGGGCTGTGGCAAGTGCCCTGCAACAGGTCTGCTGCTGCAGTCTCGAATATGGGAAAAAAAACCACCACTATTTTAACTGCGTCTTTGCAAACCATGGAAGTAATTTCTTTTCTTTCTTTCTGTTTGGAGAAATAAGTTCTGTTTGGACAAAAGTGCTTTTCAGTCTTGCTGTAGCCCAGGGGCACAAGCAGTGTAACGATAAAGGTACTTACAGGCCACCAAACCATCTGTCCTCCGGCTAGAAAGTAGCCTTTGACAGTGCTGCGCTGCGTCTTCCACATGGACTGGGAAAGCAGAAAAGCAGAACAGGGGTGTCAGCAACCACATCAGCTGCTGCTCAGAGCATCACCCCGCGGGAGACTCTGTGCTCTCACCAGGTGAAAGCGAAGGGTTTCCTGACAGACCTGCGGCTGCTGCTGGGAAATGCTGGGGGACAAGAGAGCAGCAGACGAGGGAGGGGACAGACCAGGGCTGTAAGCCACGTGCAAAGTTTTCTATCATCTCAGCATCCTGATTACGTGTTTTCTGTGAGAAGCGAACTATATCACTCCAGATCTGTGAGGAAGATGAGCAATTTTGGACAAGAACTGCACACATCCCTGGTTATTAGGCACAGCCAGGAGAAATGCTTGATGTTGCACGTATTACACATTGACTCCTGTTCTGCAGAGATTTCGCGTAGTTTCATGCAACACCAGGAGAGTTATGCACCACATGTGCAGGGAGCAACTATTCATCTCCACCTTATGACAGCCAATTGTGCTTTTGCTATTACAAACACCATGCCAGAAGGATGTCCTTCTGCCTTAATTATATATAAACAGTATTTTAAATTTATGGAATCTGCTGTTGAGACCACTGCAGACAAGCACGGGTGATTTATAGACAACAATTCCTTCCTGGATGAACAAAACATTATTATTAGCAATACTTTGTACTCAGATGACCTCTTCCTTACAAGGGTTCTCAAAACTGTGGCAAACACTAGAGCTGAACAGCTCTCCTCTGGAGCAGTGAGGACACTTCTCCGGGCTGAAGTGAGGAAAAGAACCTGTAAACTCAATCTTTCCGCTTGTTCAGTTGAATCCAGTGAAGTGCAGCTGGATCCAAGCCAAAGTAAAATAATTTGAGGCCCGAACAGCCGTATTTTTCAGTATAACAGGGCATATACAAAAGCTTTTAATGATATCTGCTTACCCACAGCCCAACTGCGAGGACGAACACAAAGTAAAGCACAAGGACAGCGATGTCGATGGATTCCAGCATCTTCTGGGGAAACGCATCCCACTGGGGGGTCACAGAGGATGGGGTGGTGCCGGTGGGCTCCATGGTTTCTTATGCAGGCTGAGCGCTCCTTTGTCTTGATGCATATATCTGTTAAAAAATGACATGGTGATATGGTTAGGAGACTGTGTGGCAGCACTGTGAATGTGCTTATTGAATTAATCAGGGATTATCAGCTCTGTGACCCT
The DNA here is from genome assembly GCF_037038585.1 of Patagioenas fasciata. Taxonomy (NCBI): domain Eukaryota; kingdom Metazoa; phylum Chordata; class Aves; order Columbiformes; family Columbidae; genus Patagioenas; species Patagioenas fasciata. The sequence goes on from NC_092534.1 coordinate 11,305,525, forward strand.
GCCTTTGGCACTGCTCATGCTGGAGCTGTGGAGAAGACTCTTTGTCTCTGACATTTGCCTTTGTCCATGAGTCCCATTCCATGGTGTGAAGATGCTGTGGGCTGGTCGGATTTCCTTTGCAGTGGATAATTGTCTAAGTGGCGGGGAAATGGTCACACAGGAGAGGATGTGAAATAGCTGAAATAGCCAGAGGAACGGACTGTGATGTGGCACAGCCGGTGATGACAGCCTGTGGGTCCCAGTGCGGCAGCACTGTGGGACTGGCCTTGGTGAGAAGCTGCTGCCAGAAATGTGTCCATGAAGAGCTGTCGGGATGCAAAGACACGTGAGCTGCTGCAGTGAAGGTGGTGTTTTCCTCCTTGGCCACAGCGAAAGCTGGAGCCTGGGTGCAGGGAGTGCTTGGGGCTCCTCCGGAGCGTGGCTCCACCAGGAACGGATGCCGGCAGTGCAATCGAGCAGAGGGGCAGACAGACAGGATGAGCAGCGGGTAGTGTGCGCAGACGGTGCAGCCGCGTGGGACCAGCACCAAGGAGCCAGGGCTCCCTCCTGCGCAGCAGCCCGCAGAGGCACTTCCTGCGGGTGAGATACTCATATGCTTCCCACAGGAATAAAAACTCATTTTCTTGTCCTGAAATGCCTGATGAGGTGATGTGGCACCGCTGAGGGAGCCCTGCAAGGGCTGTCTGGAGCCCTCTGGAGCACCCCGCAGTGCCAAGCTGCTGTCCTGCAGCAGAAGGGACAGGATAAAGTCCACACAAGGAGTCTGGTTCGGTATCTGAATTAATATAGTTCCTCCTCGTTTCCTCCTTCTCCTCCCCTTGCCCAGGCTTGGCCCCACATTGCGAGTGGGGCAGGATGCAAGTGGCAGCCCCGGTGTGGCCGTGGCAGGGACAGGGCTGGCTTGGGTGGCCAATGTTGGTCACTGAGTATTCCCAGGCCAGCACTTCACTGCTGCACTCCAGCCACAGAGGAGGTTTGGGGTTATTTCTCTCACCCTGCTGAGCCGAGGAGACGGTTCCTCAGAGGAGGGGCAGAGCCAGCACTTGGTGTGGCCTCGTGGCCACCCCAGCTCTGGGTCCAACCCTGGTGTCACCAGGATAGCTGCGCTCAGTGTTTGCTGGTCCTTGTCCTCCTCCTGCCTCTGCAGCCGGCCGGGTCCTTTGGCCTCTCTTGCACTTGTAAAGCAACACTTATAAGCTCCCCACAGCCAAAAATCTGGAGAAGGTGGGGCGAAGGATGGCCTGCACCAGCCCAGGGCTCCTGGCTTGGATGGTCAGACAAGTGGCTGAACAAGTTCTTCCTCCGAACACAAAGCACAGACCGAAACAGCCGCCCCATCCCTCAGTCACATGTTTCACAACCACTATCAGCTTCCCTCCTTTGTCCATGTGTGGAGCTGCAGCTGGAAACTTCCCATAGCAAACCTGTGGCCTGAAGAGTTCCCTGAGGGGCTGCTCTGGGCACCGGTGGCACCGGCTGTGCACATGGAGCAGTGGGAACGGAGTCTCACATGCTGGGGATGCAGTGATGTCCCCGCCAGGCATTGGTTGGGGGACAAGCCCTGCCCTGTGTCCCACTACAGCCTGTCCTGCAGCACAGGGCTGCCAGGCTCCTGCCTGTGCAAAATCGTTGGACAATAAATAAGGAATTTCCAGCGGCTGGTACCATCCCATCACCCGCCTTCCACAGCTGGAGGTGCATCCGAGACATCAGTAGCCTCCAGCACAAGACCAGAAGATGGTACGGAGCCCTGTTCTGGTGGGTTGGCAGCACCAGGCTGGGATCAGGGACTTGCAGCATCTTGGAAGAGCCTTTTCTGTGCCTCGTAAAGCTCCTGGATCCAACTGAGTTCCTTGGGAGCTTCTGCCTTGTGAGAATGCGGGACACGGACAATCAGATCAGCGCTGTCTTACCTCTTTAAGAGCCAATATATCTTGGCTGCTGCTGAGTTTTTACTGGCATGCTTTAACCTCTAACTAGGAAAAGAAAAATAGGGTGTGGGATGCCAGCCTTGGGAAGTTGCTAACTCCGCTCTAACTCCTGCTTTCTCTTTCCCAGCTATGATATTGCTGGTTCTTTCCATCCCAAGACCCTTCCCACCCCAGGGCCCACAGGCGGGGATTGGTACTGGCTGTACAACCAATGCTATGGGCTCCATACGTTCTATCTCACATGGGATTCAGCCGCGCACATGGAAGAGCCTTGTGTCTGTCCCTTCAAAATGCCTGCGGATCTGGGGCAGAGCTCTGCAGGTACTTGTTGTGTTTGTCAGTTCGAAAATAAAGGGAAACGTGCAGGGGAAATTCCCAGGGCTGAATTCAGGTGCCTGGTTAAAGCTCCTCCTGTGGCTCCCGGCGCCGAGGTGAGGTTGGGCATAAGGAAAAATGCAGTAGAGTAGGTTGCTCTGACTTCAGATCCTAACTCTGCCCTGTCCCAGTGGAAATTTTGCCCGTTTTGTGAATTCAGCTCACAGCCCAGTCTCCCTTGGTTCCTGGCACAGGCGGCAGCGCTTCCCTCGCCAGAGATTGTGCGGAGGGAACATCGGTGGCATTGAAATGAAGCCACTGAAGCTAGCCCTTTATCAATGGTCCCAGCAGAGACTCAGCCCACGTGGGTCTTGAGCAACCCGTCCGGACTGTATCGCTCTAAATGCTTCTTCAACGGGGCTTTTTTAAAGCATTCCCAGGTCCATCCACCTCCTAAAGACACCGGGGCTGATAAAGCCCGGCATCGCCCCGGACACGCGGATCGCCCAGGGCTCCCCGACTCGAGGGAGAAGCCGAAAGGGAACTTACTGCGCTCAGCTGGGTCTCATTCTGCTCCTGCGCCGGGCACCACCGAGCCTCTGCCAACTGACAGGCAGCTTAAATATTGCCAGAGAATCACGATTTGCCAGCGGAGCTGTTAACAGTGTCGCAAGGAATGAGAAGGAATATTTATAGTCAAAGTTAAACTAATTGCCCGAAGTTACTCTTTCGGTCTCCCGTGGCTCTGGTGAGAAGTGTATTATTTTCATTATCAGGGCTCATGGGTCAAACTCCACAGAGTGCCATTCTCTTAAGCAATCCGCACAGCTAGAGAAGGGACAAGTAACAATAAAATATCCGTGCCGATGTCCTCTCAAGCTGACAGCCTGTGACACGGGGGAGCTGACAGCCAGTCCTGTCTCTATGTTTGTGCCTGAGCCTTACAAAGAGCAGAATTCATCCCTGGGCTGGGTTCAGAACTCATTTCTGAGGCTGTAGGTTAATCCCAGCATCGGGTCTGCCTTCAGCACCATCTGTCTGAAAATACCCGCGGTGGAGTTATCAATCTGAATTTTGCTGTGGGGGATCCCCTGACCACACGTTTTACTGACGGGTTCTCAGGTCTCTGTGATGCCAGGGGGGACATCCCAGCAAAGCCCCTGAGGAATGTGGGTCCTGCATCGCCGGCTGGTCCCCAGAGAGTCTCTGAGCGCAGGTGCTGCTTCTGTCTCACTCGTCATTTCATGCTGCAACTAATTGTGCTGCTTTTACCAAGGGTTTTGTGAAACTTTCCCCCTTCTCTGACAATCTCAGCTCTCACTTCACTTTTGAGTTTTCTAGGTTGACAATTAAGGCAAGTTAAATAAAGGCACCCCAGAGCCTAAGAAACCAGAAAGCAAAGTAGGAAAACCCAGTATCAGTATTTTACCTCATTGTATCACACTTGGCTTACAATTCTTACAGACATAACTAAAGGTCTGTGAATTTCATGATTGGAGAGGCTTTAATTTGGTCCACTAGAATTTGGGAAACGCAGATTTTTCTAAATTATGTTAGAAGAATGCAGATGTTCTAGGGCTTCAAATTCAGCATCCAGGTGCCTTGTGCTACCTCCCAGTCTGTGCCGCTTTCTCCGACTTCCAGCCCTTCCAGTCTGAAGCTGACACCCCTGTTTGATTCTTTGGCATCTTTCATGGCACCTAGAAAATAATTACAGATCATGGCACTTTAAATCCTTACCAAAATACTTAGAGGGAGGGTTCATACATGGTCCCACTTTAGCTTGGAAATGCCAGCTTGGTCCTATTTTGTCCCAGTCCACCAACTGGTACTGTGATTGTGTCTTCACCGTGACTTTCCTCAAGCTCTTCATTTTCTCTTTGAGGGCTTGTTTTCCCCATTTCTTGCAGGCAAGAGTGAAAATCCTCAAATAATCTGAAATTTGCAATGCAAATTGGGATCTTCAGGGTGATGTTTCCCCATCTCTGTCGGGATGGACATGGTGCAGCATTTCCCCCGCTGCCCCTGGCTGCAGCTGAGCTGTGATTTCCTCTCCAAGGACAGGCTTTCCCGTGGAGATGATGGAGGCTGACACAGACATTCTGTTCAGGCTGGGATGTGCAAGGCTGAAGGAGAGCACCCAGCTGGTACGGTGATTCTGTGAAAAATTACCTCCTGTTTGCAGTTATCAAGAAGCAGCAAAACAAGAGTGTGCAGTGAATGATGCCGATGTGTGTGCTGTGCTGCAAGGGAGGCTCGAGGACATTGTTTCTGGGCTGGTTTATGGACTTCAGCCCTGGCTGCACTGGACCGAGCGCTGTGAGGTTCAATGGCTGCACTGAGATCCCCAGAGCTACAGAATCACAGAATCGTTTTGTTTGGAAAAGACCCTCAAGCTCATCAACTCCAACTGTGAACCCAACCCTGGCACTAACCCATGTCCCTGAGAACCTCATCTCTGAAGAGCCAGGCTCAGTCAGCCAGAAGGGCCAAAGAAACATCAGGAGGGGTTCAAGCACTTTAAATGCACGTGCCCAGCGAGGGATTTCTATGTGGAACACTTCTGTTAACTCTGTTCAGAGCCGTTTTACAGTCGCTGGTGCCGTGGCCTCCAGGGAGGACCTGGCGATTGAGCAGCTGCTGTAAACAAGCTAAACTACAACCAGGAAATCTGATATGAACCCGGCCCCTATCTATCTGCTGTTAGTGCGAAGGGAGATAAATTGCTCCAGGGACATAAACTCAACCTCAGCCAAGAATTCCTTTTCAGAGGGAAACAATTCACCGGCTCACGTGCTCACTAAATGTTTTCTTCTGAAGGCTGCGGAAAAATCCATACTATTTTAAGAATTTGCTGCTCACGTTCAGCACGCTGGCACACAAGCAGCTGTCTTCACAATTATGCAGTTATTTTCCCCGTTGCAGCCCAAATCCCAGTCCAGATCCTGCATCTCCTGCAGGTGTAAATGGCCAATATTCAGAAGTGCAGTTGCAGAAGTGTCAGATGCAGAATTCCTCACACATTCACCTGCAGCTCTTGTTCAAAGCAATTTCTGACAGAACACAGAGGTACTTGCAGTCAGGAGGCAGAAAGCAGTAGCTTTATTTTAGGAATAGCACATAGGCATTGGGTAGAGACTGAACTGTGGAAATACATAGTCCTGTTATCAAATAATATCATCATATGTCAGAAGTTCTGGTTCTTTTAAAATATTCACATAAAAATACCAAAGGGATTGGAGTTCTAACTATTTTGGAAAGTTACAACATGTAGCAAAATCTATGTACAGCATTGTCACATTTGTAATGACAGTTTCAAAAGAACCTCCAGTGGTTTAAATATTTAATATGTTTTTCGGAAAAAAAAAAAAAAAAGAATCCACTGAATGCAGTGTGCAACATTGAAAATGGAAAGAGGAGCGGAGTGAGCATTGCCCTGTCACCGCCGTCGGGCCAGAGACAGGGCTGGACCGCTGGGAACACAGCGCTAGAAACTACCTGGCACTTAAAGCTGTATAAACTGAGAACACTTGTGAAAATATACTTCACTTTCTACAGCGGGGATTAAAAAAAAAAAATACTGAAAACTGACTATTTGATGGTCATAAGGTCTCCCATAAATAATGCACCGGTCGGTGATTCTGCGTGTGAGCAGAGGCCACAGGACGAGCTCTTGCTCTGGCGATGGAGGGAGGGGGGTGACCTGCGGCGCATCACGGCGCAGGATGCTGAGCGGGTCAGTTCGGAAGGCAATGGATGCGTTTTGCACAGAGCGATGCTCCCCACGGTAACGCACGTGGGTTTGCTGCCAGAAAGCTCTCAGGCACCGTGTCGCCCGGAGGTGCTTGCGTGGGATGCTGCTAGCCCTTTTGTCCCAGGGGCATCCTGGAGGGAATGAAGCCACCTAAATAACGATCAGACGCTGCTATGTCCTCAATTCCAGAGTGCCCTGGGGATACTCAGCATGAATGACCGGTCACACAGTAATAAAGGAGGGCAGGGGATGTGTTTCTTGCTGGTCTCTGCAGGGCCTGGGATGGCACTTGGGGCTGCAGAGAAGCCCCACTCATTGTTAGGCTACCAGGGGCTCTGTACTTTCCAAGGAGGCACCAAAATTTTCAGGGAGTTCAAATAAGCCTTGTGCTGATGATGTTAAACTCTTGGGAAGATCTCGAGACCTGTCAGTCTCTGCCTCATCGTTCAGCAAAGCTGACTGCCAGGAGGGACTCAGGGCTTTCCTTACCCTCCAACACAGCTGGGTGGGACCAGACTGGGTCTGGATTTGGGACCACATGGTCCCAGAAGCATTCTGCAAGGTCCTATTGCTTTCCACCAGCACTGGCTGGCAATGGCGGGGGATTGAAGCCTGTGGGCCACATCCAGCGACCGCCATTCCACTGTGGTGGCCTATTCAGGTGCAGCTCCAGCCCCAGGTGCCCTGCCCAAGGGCAAGAGGGCTTGGAGAGGGAACTGGGAGGAGCTCAGCAGCATCACTCCTTGGGGCTGGGGATCTGGAGACAGCCTCATCCCCCGGCTCCATCCCTGCATCCCCAGGGAGCCTGCACGGAGACTCTGACTCCAGCCCCACGGCTAGTGGGACAAGCAGTGCCTCCTGGGGACAGCTGTGTCCTGCCAGGGCAGCCCCCTCACACAGGCACCAGCTGTGGGGACGTGGCGATGGTCTCCAGCAACTGCTGGTGCCAGTTACATGTGTTCTGGGAACGTGGGAGAGTGGGCTTTTGCCCACATGTGTCTGAAATCCTTTACTCAGCCATACACTGGAAGTGGAGGATGCTAAGAAGCTGCTGTCAAGACCAGCATGGTGTTTACCTTCTTGTCCCTGTCCCCTCGCACCCACCCACCATCCATCACCTGTGGTGCCTCTTCAGTGTCCAAACCGCCCAACCCCTTGGCCGGTGGTTCTGCTTGGTGGCAGCAGGTGACAGCAGCATTATTTACAACCAAACTCAGGAGGAGCAAATTGCACTTTGTTGGCAATAGGTTGTTGCACCCGGCGCTGCTGCAGCCGTCACCAGGCGAGGGGGGACGTCACCCTGGGGCTGCGCTGGCTCTCACCCACCTGCACGTCACTGAGCGCCCGCTGCAGGAGAGAGCAAAGAGCAGGGGCTGAGGATCAGGCAGGGCAGCTGCTGTGGACAGGGAGGGTGTTTCAATGCTACTGGCCCCTAGAGACTCAATTCTTCCCTGGCTTCCCACCAGACAAGCTCTGCCAGTCACCGTGTCTGCTTTGTGCTGCCCAAACCCAGCCCTTATTACCCGAGAATGTCCCACCATGACAACATCTGCTTTACTCTCCACGGGGATGATGCTTGGACCATCAGCCCTCATGTTGTCCTCCTGCACCGGCCAGCCAACTTGCATGTTAGAAAAACTGCACTTTACAGACACTGAGGTACACGTGCTCACAAAAAGCTCGTCTCAGTCCCACAGCTCAGATGCAAGTAAAACGCTTCACTGGCATCTAACAGGAAACCCCTCGCTGGCTTTGCAAAGTGCAACTCACCTCAAACTTGCTCATGAACTCTGCAAAAATGCCAAAGAAGGCTTCAGAAGTTGTCATTTTGGAGTCTTCCCCAAAGAAGGACAACACCTTGCTGAATTCCTCCATGGCCTTGTGCTGCAGGTCATCCAGGGACCGCATGGCAGGCTGGGCGCTCTCCAGGAAGGACTGAGATAAACGAATTAAGGGAAAGCAGCTACGCTGTGGGTCTGGTACAGATCAGAATCACTTCTGCTTATCAAATGGCTGTGTTTCATCTCGGGGCTAAGGAAGGACCTGCTGCAGGTACAGGTGAAGAGCACGAGTGAAGGGAGCCCGCTGGCACGCTCAGCTGTCCCCAGCAGCCCCTCTCGGGAAGGACAGATCCCAGTGAGCTTTCTGGCCTTGTGGCACTGGGTTTCTGCCACGCAGGGGCATGTGGACCGGTGGTCACAACAAAAGCTGTTCCCCACACTGGCTGAGAGCGAGTAGAGGGTGGAGGTTCCCACCGCACTCCCACCAAGTGCTCAGATGGTCCTTTCCCACCCGCCGGTCACAGCCCTGCTGCTTACCAAGGAGGCGCAAAGACAACCGAGTGGTTTTACTTCAGGGCAGTAAGTCGCATTGGTGTTTTGCCCCTTTGACGGAAGGATACAGTCATCACAATCGCAAATCTGTCCTCTGCGGTCGCTGGCATGTTGTGACAGGCCATCTGTATGTCACTAACGGTGGTGTGCAGGTCTTTGAGGTCGGCCGTCAGTGTCCTCTGATTCACTGCATGAGAAGAGAGGATTCAACAGCATGAGGAGACTTAGGGTTGGCTTGTTCCCCACAGCAAAGCGAGGGCAGCGAGCACGGGCCACCAGTCAGGGTGGCTCAGGCTGTCTGCACAGCCTGTCCACGGTGTCCAGGACATGGGGGACAACTAGATCTTCTGCTGGCTGCTCGGGCCAAGATATGCCAAGAACCTCAACAGGAGCCTGTGCCAAGCGCAAGGAGCGTGCAGGACGCGGTGACACAGGGCAGTGATGGACACACGGGTCCTTGGGACTGGGATGGAGTGTACAGGACAGCAGGACAAGGGATGATTTCCAGGCTGGCATCTCATCACAGCACCAGTGTTCAGGAGAGTGATGAGCAGGTCAGAGCCTTTGCTGTCCTGGGCAGCCAAGCCTTGGCTCTTGCCCAGGTGAGGGGAAGCGGAATCACAGCATCTCCGGGGGGGTTGGGCTGCGTGCTGCAGCCATGCCACCCTGGGTCTGTGTGAGAGCAAAGCTGGGTGGCCCTGGGTAGCACTTGGCCTGCAGTTGGGTATAAAGTGGCAGGATTTGGGCAGCAGGGAGTCTCCAGTGACAGCAGTGTTAGTTAACAGGCCAGATACAAAATCCAGCTGGGAAAGCTACAGGTACAGACCTTTGTTGGAGAAAAGTTACATCTCCAGGCTTGAATTTTCTCCTGTATTTATCCACTGTAGCACTAATTCCCAAGGGAATTACTGACAAACAACAGGGATGTGCAGCGAGAATGCAGCCTGTGCTTTGTGTGCAGCCAGCCCGTTGTGACACCATCAGCACAAGCCGGGGCGTGACAAACCCAAGATCTATGTGACACTCTTTTTTATTGCAGCCAGCAGAGCTGTATGATCCTCAGTCAGCGTGCCGTGCCTGTGGCTGGACTGTGAACTCACGAGGTGCAGGTGCTGTGCTTTGTGTCACCCACGATGGTGACAGCACCAACGCTGCACCAAGGATGGAGGGAGCAGAGCAGCTTCTGGCACCTCCCTCTTCTGCGCCGCATTTGCACAACAAGAGAACTCTGAACTTGGGAACCACTTCTTCAAGTCAGAAGGAAGGTTGGGGTTGGGGATAGAGCCCTGTCTGTGCACTCCTACGTGCAGCAGCATGGGACGGATAGGACCTCCCCTGTCACTAAGCTCGTCCCTTCCTACCCCATCCTCTTGCTCAGGACCATTCCTCACTTGTTTCGGCTGCCACCCTGCTCCTGCCAACGTTGTGCAGCTCATGACTGATCCCAGACCCGTACAGAACCAAGAGACAGTGCAGGGAGATGCAGAGCTTGCAGATGCCTTTGTCCATTTACCTTTGGCAGCGAGTGGCACTGTAGGAAGATCCTGGGCAAAGCCCAGGAGCTCAGGGAAATGTTGGCTGAGTGATTTGGCAAGAATGTGCAGGAAGGTGGATTTGCCATCGACAGTCTTGGTTGTGTTCAGCTGCAGCAAAGCAAAACAAGTAAGTAGATCCCTATGCAGAGGAGAGCGGGTTTCGCCAGGCACCACATACGCAGGGGCTCCTCCGTGCTGCTGAGCTCACCCTGCGTTCACGTGCGAGGCAATTCCCAGCCATGCCATGTGGATTAATGTTTAAATAGGACTTTTAATGTTTATACAGCACATTACACCCAGATCAGTGTCAAGGAGATGCTAAGCAATGCCTCCCTCCCCCAGCGCAAGGCTGTCACCCAGTCCCCTACCTCCCAGAACTCCCCCAGGGACCCACATGCAATACAGACCCTTGTTTTCTCCCCTTGCAGCCAGAAAGCCGTGGGGTCTGGCAGCACCTGAGTGCAGGTATCACACTGAAGGACCAGATCTCTCTGAGGTCAGCCCTGTGCACCATCCTGCCCTCCCACTCCTGCTGCACCGGGAGCCTTATACCCACACACACCGTAAACCGGCACTCAGAGCCCCTGGCAGCAGTGCCTCCTGCCCAGGAACATGCATGCTTTGCCTTACCTCCGTGAGAAAGTTGATTTTAAAACCTGTTGTTTTGCTGGTCTTGGGCTGCCCGTTGTTCAGATAGTTTCCCATCGCCAGCACAAACTGCAAAGAGAAACCTCAGTGAATGACCGGCCAGTGACCTCCAGCACTTATCCCATCTCCCATTTCACTTGTGCCCGCTTTTATGTCACAGAGACCAATGATGTGGTAGGAGCAGAGGTAAGAAACCTCCCTCTGTCTACAGGACAGTGGGACAGTTCACTTTTTTGGTGCCAGATCACTTCTGCTAAGGGGCCTCATACATGTGTTCATAGATTATCGTTAACAAAACCATATCACTTCATTCAGAGGATTAGATGAGTGGCTGCACTGCCTGCAGCCATGGGAGCTGGGGACTCCGGTGGCTGTCACCAGAAGGAAGGGCTGTTCTCACCTCCAAGATCTTAGCCAGCTTCTTGCTGCTTTTCAGCTCCAGCGAGGCCTTGCAGATGCACTCATAGCTGGCTTTGATCTCCTCTGTCTTCTCCTGCAGAGTGGTCTTAAAATGCAGGCTGCGCAGACGGATCTTGTATTCAGGTACTGACAACATCTGAGAACAACAGGAGGAGAAATTTACTACTACTACCATTAGCTGTAAATCACCACTAGCTGTAATCCCTCCTATCTGGTGTTTTTCCTGGCGCATTTATTGCCCTGTGCATGGAAGCAGTGGGCACTTGCTAGTGCAGGTGACACTGTTGAGCAGCTGGGAGGCGGCTGTGGCTCGTAGAGCACAGCCACTTTGCTGTGGAGGGCAGGAGGTTTCACGGCAACATCCACAGTGACTTCGTTAACAGAAAATAAGTCAGAGTTGGGCAAAGTCACTCTTACTGTGGAGTGAACATCATGGTGTGCTTTGGCTGTAAAATAGCCACCATGGGAGCGGCCAGACACCCCGGGTATCAGCCCAAGCATCGTTCGCTGGTGGTCCCCGTGACCAGTGCCACCAGTTTTTCCCATAGAATCGCAGAATCATTTTAGTTGGAAAAGACCCTCAAGCCAAACCATTAACCTACCCCTGGCACTACCCCATGTCCCTGAGAACCTCATCTCTGCATCTGCTCAACCCCTCCAGGGATGGTGACTCCACCACTGCCCTGGGCAGCCTGTTCCAATGCCCAACAGCCCTTTGAGGAAGAAATTGTTCCCAAGATCCAACCTCAACCTCCCCTGATGCAACTTGAGGCCTCATCGGGGCAGGAAGTTTTCTTTTCACACCTTTACCCCTGGCCCCAGGGAGGCAGCAGACTCCCCAGAGCAGACCAGGTCCTGTCTCCACTCTGCCCTGTGTTCCCTCTGCTCCAGCTCACAGCAGGACATCCTGGGGACACCAGGGACCTCCTCAATCCCAGAGCACATCTCTGCCCATAAGTACCTGCAGCACGAACTGGTCGGGCTCGCTGAGCTTGCCAGGGTTCTCCTTGTAGCTCTGGAAGCGCTGGACCTCCTCCCCATCCGGGGCATAGAGCAGGAGCTGCTTGATGTGGGAAGGCTCCAGCCGGTCTGTCTCCATTGTCATGAGGATCTGGCGCAGCTCCATGTGCGAGAGCTTGAGGTGGGCAATCAGGATGGCTGCAGAGAAGGGGGCACGTCACTAGGGAGGGGAGGAGGACCAGACCCCGGGGGTGGCTGCACTGGGACAGAATGAGACCGGGAGAGGAAGATCAATCTCTCCACAGTGAGTGATGTAGACTTCTCCATGTGCCCCCAGCAGCATAGGGTCAGCCCTGGGGGCAGGAAGGGTTTTCTCTCCCCAAGGCCCTGCTACACAGGGACCCAGGGATCGCTCTGGTCCTGCAGACCCCACCAGGTATTGCACTATGTGCAACATGTACATCACCAATGCATCATGCTAGGATGCTGGAAACGACCCCGGTGCATCCTGTCCTCCCGCATTCCCCATGGCTGGGGGCTCACAAGGTCTCCCTGAGCCCCCACCCTCCATCCCACCGCAGCACATCCCAGAGAAGCAGCACTGACCCTTCCTGGGGGCCCCACACCCCTCGCTGCCCCATGGGGCCGTGTCAGCTCTTCCTCTCGCCCTCCCCAGGCCCATGAGCCACATCCCATCCCCATCCATTCTTGAAAACCTTGTCTCTCCTGCTCAGGGCTGAGCCCAGCCCAGAGAGGCTGCAGGAACAGCCCAGACCAGCAAAGCTGTGCTGGGGTTGTGCTCATGGGATTGTGCTCATGGAGCCTCTTTCCTTTTACCTTTCCAGTTCTCTACAGCCTGGGTCCCATTTCTGGGCTGGTTTTGGGGCTACATTCACTGTGGCATTTACTTACATGTGTTGTAGGCCTTTTTGTGGGACAAAATTTCAACCACGTCTTTCTTTTTAAAGTTTTCAGGCATGAGAGTTGGCTCTGGAAGAGAAACTGAAAGATTTAATCATGGGTAAGGACAGGCTCAGCTGGCTCCAGCAGGAAGAAAACTGTCCTGAAAACAGTGAAACCATGAATGAAAGAGAGGAGAAATGATGCTTTGCACACAGCAATGGCTCCGGGAATCCTTGAATTCTGCGATTCAAAGATCTCCTCAATGGAGGACTCAGTTGGAGCTGAAAAAGGTAAAACAAGAGGTGAAACACACAGAAAATCCCAGACACACCCCAAAAAGATACAGCCCCTGAGAAGAATCCCATTTAATCCCACTTCCACTGCCAACCCCACCTGTATCTGCTCCTTGCAGGAGGGCTCAGACATCTCGTGGACATTTCACTACTCCCAGTGTAAATGCAGCAGCTGCACTGCCCCATGGGCTGGGACCACATCGCTCTCACCCCGAATGGCACCACCCCGGCCAGCACCGCCCGGCACCCCAGCCTGGACCTGCTCACTGGGTTTGCAGCACCCAGAGCCCGGGGGGTGGGGGATCCTGGGGGTGGGTCTGCAGGACACGCCAACTCAGGAGCCATAGGAAGGCTGTGGTGGCCTACAGACCCCACATGTGGGTCTTGGAGGAAAATAACTTATTATATGTATAAAAAGTGTTGCCTGTAATGCTCTCAGTGTGCAGAGGAACGTTTTCATGGCTTTTTCAGGGCTGAGTTCGCAAAGCAACTGAGCTGCAATTCGCTTCCTCTCTTGCAATGGTTGCTGCTGCAGCACCGCGCAATGTCTGCGTGCACCGACACGGCTGAGCGCCCTGCTGCACAGACCACAGCAAGCAGGGGCCGTGCACAAACCATTCAACATGTGGTGCAGGTTTGGGCTTCTGCTCATTGCACACCAGGTCGGGAAGCAGCACTGAGGACAACAGGGAGCGAAACCGTCTGTCTGAGTTTCACTGCCCTGGTCAACTGAAATGGAGAGAGAAAACAGACAATGGCAGCGAAGAAAATTAAGGGAGATAGGGAAATAATCTCCACCTTAATGATCCGCTGTGCCACCAGTCACAAAATCCTGAGGATGAAAGAATTCTGTGCTGCGGGGTGATGGCAGGACCAGGCATCACCTCGCTACCCACCGAGCCCCAGTTCCTCCCAGTGCCCTGGTCTCTGGCCAGTACCAGGACCTGCTCTGTGGCTCAGGTACTTACTTGTAGGTTTCTGCGTTCCGAAGTGCAGCTCCAGGTCGAGGTATTTGACCATATCACTCAGCTTGTCATAGTCCGAGTCTTCCCCAAGCTGCAGGAGGATGAAGAGTCAGGGGCTGTGGTGGCAAAGGGAACAGCCCAATGCTGCCCATCTATGTTTGGCCACCGTCACCCCACCCCACACTGAGGCCTGTGTCCCCACAGGGAACCCGGACAGGTTGGTGGCACTGTCCTGTAACTGGAGACTCGGCCACCATAAACCCTGTGCAAAAAGCAGAGCCTGGTGACCCGCTTACCTCTGGAGGGGACAGTTTCTACATGGGTCACTAAGCCCATCTGGTGGGACCCGTTCTCATTCCAGAAGAAAAGAAGGAAACTGGAGATTCACCCCATCAGCATTTCCCTGCACCCTGCAGCTGGCAGCGCTGCCCTGCGGGTTCATCTGACTCCTGACACAGCTGGAGTCCCGCAGAGCTCTGCTGCTCTTCACTTGCTGCTCAGTCGTGATTGCTTAAGTCAAGGACAAAGTGTGAATTCCAGGAACTTCAGGGTTCTTTGCATGCAAAAAAATCGCCAGGAAGAATCATCTTGTTCTCCGGAGTGCTGGGGAGAGGGACCTGGAGGATTCCAAGTGCTTGCTGCGAGGTGGGAGCCCGTGGGGCTGGAAGGTGATCCCACAGCTCCCCTCTGGCTGCTCAGGACACGAAGAACATGGCACCTCTGATCACAGGAGTTAAACTCCAGCGAGGAAGCTTCTCACTACTGAGACTCGAATCCACCTCCAGCATTCTGCATCTCCTCAAGTCCATGGTGCCCAAGGATTATCACATCTAGTCTCAGCTTCGCTTTTGCTTTCCCTCTCCATTGTCCTCCCCTGCCTCTCTACTCTCCCCATCGTGCTGCTTTCAACCACCCTCATGTTTTTTGAGTGACAAAACATCCTACAGCTACACAATGTGTGTGAAGGCAGCTCCTGCCTATGTCAGCCCACAGAACACAGGAAAGCAAGTGCTCCCCAGCACACTGTGGGAAAAAAACCCCACATTTCAGGTGCTTTCTGGAGCCTCTTCTGACCCCAGCAGATTTGCTCCAAACAATTAAAGGGATGAAAATAAATATGAGGCTTTCTGTACCATGTCATCTTCAGAGTTCATGGAATGCATGGCCCAACAAGAGGTGATGACAAGATGCTCTGGGAGGCAGCAGCTCCCCCCACACCCACAGACGTTCCCACCGTCCTGTGCAGCCTCAGCAGCTGCTCCCCATAGCATGGTTTGAATCCTCATCTCTCCCCACTCCCCGCTCGGGGGCCATACCTGTCCCCAGATGGTCCCTTCCGAGTTCTCCACCTGCTCCCAGCGCAGCCTCTTGACGCTCATGTGGTTGGACTCGCTCCTGCGGTGCAGCAGCCCCCGGTGCAGGGGTGGGGCACAGGGCACTGGGGGAGGGGGCGGGGGAGGTGGGGGGGGTGGGATGGGGTGCAGGTGGCTGACAAGGGATTTGGGGGCAGGTGATGTGCTGGCCTTGGTGGCCTCTGCCTTGGAGGGGACGGTCTGGGGGTCATGGAACTGCAGGGGGGGTGGGGGTGGAGGGGGGCTGAGGGGAGGTGGGGGAATGTGGTCCGAGAGCGTGGAGTAGGTGAGGGAGCTGCCCTCGTCACTGCTGCTGATGTACTCGCTGCTGCTGACATCGTTGGTGACGTAGCTGCCCTGGTCATCATGGAAACTCATCTGGGAGAGGGAGAGGCTGAAGGTGGCACCTCATCCTCCACCCAGCCAGCCCTGGGGGGGTCCTGCCCCAGAGCAGGGTGGCCCTTGTCCCCCTCCACCACCCCCAGAACCCCAGGATGTGTCCCCAGTGGCTCTGCCCCTTTCCCAGTGAGATGCAGGCTGTGTGATGGATGCTCTATGGCCAGCACAAAAACCATGCACCTGCAACACACTCACCTCCTCGTAGTCATTCTCAGGAGTGAGGAAATCATCCACGATGGTGACCCGGTGTCCCAGCTGCTCACTGAGGGCGTCCAGGAACCGGTCAGTGTCACGGCTGCGTGGAGGCCTGGAGAAGGTGAAGAGCTTCTTCCGTCGTGACAGCGGGCTGAGCGGGTAGTGGCGGTGCTGGGGGGATGGGGCCGGGCTGCTGTCCAGGCTGACGTAGGGGTTGGACTCAGTGCTGCTCGGGGAGGCCACGCTGCTGTGCAGGCGGTAGTAGCACTGCTGGGAGCCCAGAGCCTCGCTCGGCCACGAGATCCCCGTCCCTGGCTTGCGAGCACCTGCGGGACAGAGCGATGCCCGGGGTATCCTGCACTGGGTGCTCCCCGGGGCGCCCCACCTGTGACGAGCCCCAGCGCCCCCGAATGCCACATGAGATGATGGTGCAGCCAGCAGAGAGGAGCACAGGGATCCCGTGGGATTTGCCATCCTGCTCACTCTGCTGCCCTCCTGCTGATGCAGCTTTGCAGAAGCCATCGCTGGGCTCCCACCGTCACTGCTTTGTTATAAAATAGCACCAAGTGAAAGGTGTTTTTCCCTACGTCTGCCTGGGCAGCACCGTCCACCATCACCTGAGACCCCCCCAAAACTGCAGGAAGCTGGTCCCTACCTGCAGCGTGTGGCAGCTCCGAGGCAGGAGGTGATGCTCTGTGCCGGGCAGCGTTACCCATCTTGCCAGCAAAGCTGCCAATCAGGCGATTTTCTAACTCTGCATAGACGGCTGACATCTGGAAAAACAAGGAAAAAGAGCTGCTCTTGATGCCCGAATTGAGACAGGACTTGCGGAGAACCCAGAGACCTGCAGTGTCCTGGGGACAGGACAGCCACGCCAGCCCCCAGGCTCTTATCCTTTACAGGAGGGCTTCACCCCAACCCAAGGCTATTCTGCTTTTCCTGAAGATCCCCAAGAGCCTCTCCGAGGCTGCAGCAGATGCTGACAGACACTGGCGCTATTAAAGCTGACTAATTGCCCCGGGAAGTGATCTGGGTGACGAGCTCCACAGCAGGGATGCTGTCAGCCACCAGCAGGTATTTATCCTTCTCCCATTCCCTCTTTTCCACTTTCCTGCATGAAAATGACCGGGCTCAAGTTCTCGGCCCTCCCTGTGAACACAACGGTCCCGCATACATTGACCAAGTGCTTCCCAGAGGCTCATTCCCCCAGCCCCAGGAGGTCGCACCATTTTGGGGTTGGGTGTCTCCGGCAGGGACGTGCCATCACCAGCCTGCCTCTCTCCAGGGATCAGGCGAACCGGGACCTCCACGGTGTCACTCTGACCTACCGGGAAAGGAAGGGACAAACCAGTCAGGATCCCATCCCACCAGCTGCAAAGGAAACCCTGTTTTTCGAGTTACATCCATGGAGAGCTTCTGCTTGGAGGTTAATGGCTGGAAGAACATTGTCTGCTTCTTATACTTAAATGGTTTGTGCAGGGAGGTGAATGAGGATGCGCCCCAGAGCCGGCTCAGACTCGGTTTAAGGTTAACACAAGAGGTCGCAGACTCTGCTCTTTCCGCAGGGCAGCTGAGGACACGGCTGCTCCCTGCAGCTGGCGAACATCTGCCCAGGCCAGCAGCTCCCCCGGCGAACGCAGCTGTTGGCCACTCTCCTGCCCTAATCACAGCCAGAAATGCTCCTCAGAGCTGGGTTAGAGAATCTTCCTTGGGGAAATGTCCTGGAGTTGACTGGCCTGACAGCTGCGGAGCACGGCGTTCCTGGGGGGAAGCTGGGAGGAAGGTGCAGCCGAGGGGTGGAGAGGTCATGGACAGAAGCTGTAAGTGCAGGTCAAGTGCCCTTCGCGATCAGCTAAGAGTGATGGAGGAATAATAATTATCGCTCTCTACAACTGCCTTGAAAGGAGGTTGGAGCTGGGAGGGGTTGGGCTCAAGGAACAAGCACCAGGATGAGAAGAAACAGCCTCAAGTTGCGCCAGGGGAGGTTGAGGTTGGATCTTGGGAACAATTTCTTCCCCAAAGGGCTGTCGGGCATTGGAACAGGCTGCCCAGGGCAGTGCTGGAGTCACCATCTCTGGAGGGTTGAACTGACACAGAGATGAGGTTCTTAGGGACATGGGGCATTGCCAGGGGTGGGGTAACGGTTGGACTCCATAATGTTAAAGGTCTTTTCCAGCCTAAACAATTCCGAGATTCCATGAATAAGCAGAATGTGTTGTCCCGCCATCTGGGAGAGGAGGACAAAGACCCAAAGGACTGAAAACACAACCAGCAACCTGGGGTGCATCTGGAGGAGAAGGTTCGAGATCTGGGGGCTGTGGAAATCCCTGGAGCAATACAAACTGGTTGAGATTTTCAGAGGAATGGGGAGATGCAGGGCTTCTCTCTGGAAAAATGGTTTGTGCCTCGAGTGGAGTTCATCAGGAGTCTGATGGCACTGAACCGTGGTCACCTTCCTCACGTGGATTCCACAAATGCTGCTTTCCCTGTCAATTTGGTGGTGTCCGAGAAAGTTCGCAGCTGAAACTGTGCACCCCAGAAGGGAGCGCTCAGACCAGCATCAGTTCACATCTGAGCAATGGATTGGAAACAACGCCCAGCCTCAGCCCAAGTGGGTAATTATTGGAATTGCTCATTTCAACTGATTGTGAAAATGGGGGGTTCCAGTCACAGCCTCTGCACTGGCTCTGTACCCGAGTCCTTTCCCACCATCCACGCTGAGGACCAGGTCAGGGTTTGTTTTGTGGCAGAGCAGAGGTACAGCCCAGGCACAGCCCCCAGGCCCCCTCCCTGCAGCAGGACCCCCCGATCACCCACCTGCTGCCCCCCCCTCATCGGGGCAGGGGGTCCGCAGGCTCCCCCGGCACAGGGATGCTCCTCGGACGGAGCTGCGGTAGCGATCCTCTGCGTCCGGCTCGGCTGTGTGGAAGACACCCTTCGTCAGGCTCGGTCGGTGTGCGCCAGTCCCCACAGCTGCCCGCTCCTCCTGCCCTGACCCTTGGGACTCGCAGCTGCTCTCTGAGCCCTGCACTTGGCCATGACCCCGTGACAGCTGCCTGTCCTTCCCCTCAGTCCCCACGCTGGGGCCAGGGAGCGGAGCAGGTCACAAACACAGTGCAGGGGGTGGATGCCCAAAGACAGGACATGCAATCGCTTTTTCTAGCAGGATTGGCATCCACCAGCTCACGGTGCATGAGAAACCCCAGGCCTGAGCCAGGCTGGCCCAGAGGGATGCAGCTAATACCTTCCTGTCCTCAGAGGACAAGGTGGGAGTGGGGACCAGCACCAAATGCTGCCTGGGAGAGACATTGCCTGATGGGTTTGTTCATGTGCGGTTTGGTGTGACAGCTCAGAGAGGCTCAGACCCACAGCAGGATGGGGACAGCAGAGCATCAGTCTCCGTGGTATCCAACAGACCAATGCTTGGACAACCCGATACACACAAACATCTGAGATAGCCACCGAGTTTGGAAGAAGCCCAGATGAAGGACTAACCCAAATTCAGAGATCTTTGGCCGTCACGCTTCCACGCATGGACACACACATAATGCACCAGAACAACCAGAACTTCACGTGGTCAGAGAAAAGCTGAAAGGAACCACAGAACTGGGAACAACAGCCCCAAACAGTCTGGTCCCAGGAGATTCACTCCTGTGCTCTCCTCCTCTGCCAGGGCTGGAGACACCTGCCTTGGATTCCTGAAATACAGTTGCAAACTGCAAATACATCAGCTTCTCTCTGAAATCTTCTAAGGCTTATCAGCTAATTTTACAACCTAAGTTCTTCGGAATATGCAACATGTTAGGTGGGTTGAGCCATAATTCTGCACACACAAAAACAAAAACTGAGAGTACAAATTAGGTGAACAAATACCCAACAGGAGTATTTTCACCAGGACTTGGAGCTGTTTCTCCCTGTGAGGAGAAAGGCTGTGCTAAAACAACTGTATTCCTCCAAAAGTCTCTCTTCAACCAACACCTCTTTCATATGGTTCTACTTACAGAATGTAAAATCAACATATCAACACAACATAAAAGAATGTGAAAGCAATTAAGAAGCCCAAATCCAAAGATTAAGACATTTCAGTCCAAAATTGCCCTCACTTTTCTGCTGTCTGACTGCAAAGCCCATAATCCTCAGCAAACCACAGCTGATTTTGGCATTGCCGCAGTCACAGTGATGGAGAGGAGGAGAATCCCCAGCCACTTGCTGGGTCTCTGCTCCTCAACCTCCAATCACAGATATCTGGAGGACATCCCGGGGACATCTCGAGGGACACCCCGTCACCGTCACCGCTTATCTTCCCTCTCTGCTCTGAACGCTGCCCCTAAGCCATCCACATCCTTTCCAAACCTCTAGTGACCCAAGCAAATTCCAAAAACCTTCGCTCCCAGGAACATCACCTCTCAGTGCAGAGTTTCCTTCCAAAACTCCACGGGTGCACAAAAGATAACCTCCCACCTGACATTTACAGATCAACCTCACTGGTAACAGGAGCTGGAATCTCCAGTGTGCTGCTCAACGCCCCGTGCAGCCACCAGCTCCGTGCAGGCAGCGTGCAGGCAGGAGCCAGGCAGGGCAGAGCGGCCTGCTCCCTCATCACTCCAGCCTGCTCCCAGTGCCACTGCCGAGGTCCCCAGGGACCCAGTGGGACATGGTGTGTCCGTGCTGGAGCACAGGGGTTTTTCCTCTCACCTGCCAAGGACTTGTAACCAAGAAACCTGGCAATCTTTTGCTGGCAGTGCTCCTGCTCTTCGTACGTCAGCAGCTGGTAAATAAACTGCCATATGACTTGCTTGGCCGGTGTGTCCAGCACCGGGTACACATCCACAATGAGAGTGTCAATATTCCTGTAAAATCAGAAAGAGAGGGCTGGCAGTGAGCGCATCCCTGCAGCACAGCCCTGCCACGACGTGTCCAGGGCTCCGACACTTCCCTGCATCCCAGCTGCTAGGTTTGGCTCCGAGTCCTTGGCACAAAGAGGTTATCTCGGAGCAGAGGTGCTAGGCTGCGAGCAGAGGATGGAGACCTTTGGGACATGGAGATGTGCAGCTGGTGCTAACGGGGAGAGCAAATTCCAGGGACCAGCAGCAGCTGCCAGCCAGGTATAAAACCTGGTTTGTGAGTCAGCTACGGTGCCTAGGGAGCAAGAGGGGCAAGTGAGCACTAGAAAGCAAAGAGAAACCCTAGAAAGTCCGAATTTTAGCCAGCAGCAGGTAAGTAGGCTCAGGGAGAGTTGCAGTGGAGAGGGTGGCTGGGCTGGCAGCCTCAGAGGGCTGAAGGCTTGGCCTCATTTTGTTCTGTGGTGTGTAGAGATGGTGAAAGGGCTATCGTGAACTGCAGGGCTGAGCACCCGGTTTGGGGAGGAGGATGAAGACGACTGAGGGAGGATGGCTGTCCTGGGTCGGAGGGCTAAAGTCAGTGCTGAGAAACGGAGGCAAAGATGTTGGGTTAAAGCTTGTTGCAACTATTACATCCTTAGTGTAGCAGTAATAGTAAGAACTTCTTATGAGAGCTAGAAAGAAATTGCACATGTAGAACCAAACCTGTTGTCCTGCTGCTAGCTGAAGGGACCATCAGTGCCCTCCCAGGAGCAGGGAGAGCAAGGGGTGAAGAGGCTCAGAGGCTGCAAGGGCTCCATTAATGAAGTGTCCCGGGAATCTCAGAGGACAGGAGGGATGAGAAGCGGTAGAGGAGTCATCCAGAGCTTGCCAGCAGCTACCTGCTAAGCTTTTCCCTAGTTCAGCGCTAATTTGCCTTTTCTCTTGGCTGTGAGGAGCCTGTTTCCCCTTCAGAAGAATTAAAAGTTAAAGAGCTGCTGAAGCTGGTGGCTGCTCTGCCCTGCAAAGCCTCTGCTCCTACCAGCTGGTTTGTCATGTGCAAACTGCCTGGGGAACCAGAGCCCAGAATGGAGGTGTCCTGACTCTGTACCCTGTGTTTGCTGCTGGGAAATGCTGGTATTCACATGCTGCAGCGGCAGGAAACATCAGCTGAACGTTTGGGGATTTCCCTCCTTGGTGGGGCAGTTAGAGGTCACAGCTGGCTCGTCTGGGACCGGCATGCAATTAGGTCATGAGGAATTATTGTTAAATGGAGCAGTGGCCTCTGCGTGGAGCCATCTGGGGCAGCTGGAGGCAGGAGGAGAGGGTGGGTATGTCCGTGTCCCTGCTGCACGGTACTCCCCACAGGCAGCAGCGACAGTCCCAGCTCAAGCGCTGCTGGGAGACCAAGGAACATGTGCTGCCCTGCACTGGGACCTGGGGATTGATTCGTGGTACTGGGGTTCCCATCCTTGTGCCGCTGAGCAAGAGCAAACACCCTGCTAGGATGGGGTCGGCATCTCCCAGCTGCAGACCCCAGGGACTGGGTCTGCCTCACCAGCTGCTCCGGACCTGAACCGCCCAACTGAGGAGTCCTGCAGAAGTAGCATGGTCTTGAGAGAGCACGGAGTGATGAATTCTGTGTTCCCAGGGCAGTGTTAGTGACAACAGGGCCTCAAGAGGGTTCACTCAGCAGGTGCCGGGGGGGATTTATGTGGCTGTGCCTCCCCAGCACCTGCCAGCACCGCAGCACCCGAGCTCCCCACAGAGCATTTCCTTGTCAAACTGAGGATCTGGACCCCCTGATCCTTTAGTCTTTACACTGCAGGCTGTTCCACCATTGCTGCAGGAGCTGGCCTGGGAGCTAGAGTTAGGTTATGGTTGGACTCGGTGATCTTAAGAGTCTCTTCCAAACAAAATGATGTTATGATCTGTGGCTCGTGGGGGACCTGGGCTCTCAAGAAGCAGCTGAGCAGCCCGGCTCTGTCAGCTCTACAGGTGCAGGAAGAGGCAGAAACATCTCTCAGTGCAGAGAGGGATGGCTTATTCACCACAGTGCAGAAAGGTTAAAGACCAAGGGCAGAAAACAAAGTCACTACTGAAAGTTGTGAGTCTGCCAGGGGCTGGGTTTCAGCCCCTGCAGGAGGGCAGGGAGGATGCTCCACTGCAGGACGAGGGCTCTGCCAGCCACAGCCATTCCTGTGCTGCAGCCAAGATGCTGAGAAGGGGGAGAAGACAAGGATGAAAAGGGTGAGATTTACTGAAAGAGGTGAAACAGGATCTGTGGCCATCGGGGATGGCCAGACAGCAAGAGAGCTCATGCCCTGGGGGACCAGAGTTGTTTTATGAGGGATTTAAGGTTGACTGAATTAACCTCAGAAGCCAATGGGTCTGTCTTGTCCTCAGGCAGGACACCTGGTGAGAGATGGGCACGTGCCCACACGTACAGGGAAATACACAGCTGGGGAAACTGGAGAATGTGATCTCAGCAGAGCTCAGTGCTGCCGTCTGCTCAGAGACCGGCTCGGACATGGGCGTCACTACCAGCATTGGAGGAATGGAGCTGCTAAGGAGTTACCGATGTTGGAAGAAGCCTTCCAGTGCTTTGCAGATGGTGTAACGCTCGGGAGGAGTCAGCAGGTGCTCCAGCTGCTGGGTGAAGGTCCTTCCTTGGATCTTGATGCTAGAGGGGAGAATCTCTGCAACCCACTGCAGGGAGGTGAGGGCAGAGGAGCTGCTCGGGGAGTCAGCAGAGTCAGAGTCTGCAAGGTGCGGGTAGAAAGAAAAAAGAATATTCAACAGACAAAGTGTCTTAACTATGGGTTAGAAGGCTTGTCCCAAACCAAGGGTCAGTACTAGGGACAGCTTCACCTGTGCACAACCCCTGTTCCATAGAAATACAAATCCTGATGTGCTGATACACACACTGTTACACCTAAAAAAGCAGATTTCAGTCACTGGAAGGCAGCAGGTGGCAGGATGAAATAGCTCATCTGGAGCTGGGGCTGGCTCTGCCCTCCTCCTGCTCTGGAGCTCATGGCTGGTCCAGTAGGTCCACAGTTTTGTTTTTAGGGCACATGCAAGTGAGTTGGTAACACGGGGCTCCTGACATGAAGCTCAGGGGACTCAACTGCTGCTCTGGAGGGAAGAGACAGTCCCTGATCCTGGCCCTACGTGTTGCAGGGCAGCACCCTGATAATGCACTGACCCTCCTGCCTTGGCACAGCTCTGGCAGCACCGCAGGGACCGAGCCCTGCCCTGGCTGTGCTCCTGCTGCTGGAATCCTGCTGACAGCCACCGGCATCACCCAGACACCCTCATCTCCCACTGCCTCGCTCATCAGCAGTAACCTGAATTATTCATAACAGCAGCAGTTATTCCAAACAGCACAGTCCATACACAACTGCGGGATTTGCACAGCGACCATGGATACACAGGGTTGGATTACTGCGGTCAAGTACACGGCACAGGCTGCACGTGAATGACATTGGCAAGGGCTGTCAAGGACGATCATACAGGAGGATGAGCCCTTCTGGAGAGCAGCCAAGCCTGAGATCAAGCCTGATCTCAGCAAGCAGGCAGCAGTGAGAGGAGCAGCGTTAGGCTCCAGGCAGCACCTAAACCCTGCTGAGCCCACGGGGGGGTATTTGGCCGTTCCCTCCTGTGTGGGTTTCTGCAGCTCCAGCCCCTCCTGCACTCTTACCATTGGAGATGCTGACGATCCCTTCTTCCACCACCAAGGTGGGCATTGCCCCGCTGCCCTGCAGCATCGCCACCACCTTGTCGTGGGAGCAGTTCCTGCGGGGACAGGAGAGCCAGCTCAGTGTTGCCGGGCTGCTGCCTGTGCGGGCAGCGGCCCTGGGTGAGCAGCGCTGACATGGAGCTCCCACCTGGCTCCATTTCTCTTGCGAAAAATCTCATCCTGCTGCTCGGAGCCAGGCAGTGCTGCGCCCTGCTACAGTTCCCCTGGACTCTGGACCTTTGCTCTGTCTGTGCTGCTCAGAAAAGAGCCTCCCCAAGGAAGCGTGTGAATCACACCCCGAGCCCTCTGCTGTACCCGCAGCACGGAACAGCCACAGGACATCCCGCGGGCACCCTGCGGGGCTGTTCCTGCAGGCAGAACCAGCGTTACTTTAAACTCAGACCCAGAAGATAAACTTCCAATCCAAATGATACAGTGGTGCTGGTCTCTCCTCACCTGTCCTAATTCTGCATGAAAAGAAAATGCAAGGTGTATGTAAAATGCATTTTTGTAGGTTAAAAAAAATATGTATCTTGGAGTGTCCTTGGAGAAGGGTACGGGCCAGGCTGGGCCAGCGCCGGCCAGAACGTGGGCTTAGAGGACAATCGACTTGGTCTGCTCTATTTTCTGGCAATGCTGCATCAGCCAACAGTTTGCTGGATCAGCTGAAACGTGAGAACCTGAGCACTGACAGACGCAGCATCAGATGTTTAACCTTTAAATATTCATCACTCTCTCTTACCATGTAGCCTCTTCTAACCCTTTGCTCTTGCTTTTTGTGCAGAAAGACCAGCCTGAGGCAATACAGGCTGCTGCCACTGCCCAGCGAGGTGCATGCTCAGCTCTGGTTTGATTGCTTTTGTTGTGCACAAATAATATGTAGAAGAATTAACTTCTGGGTGGAAATGCAATTGCTCGTGTGGTTTTAAGCTTATGATCCCATTCTGGGAGTGATTTGTTGGCTGGCTGGTGCTCTGCTCCTCCCAGAAGCAGAGCCTCGGGTGTGTTTAACACATACAACTTAACCCACAGTGGCTCAAATCAGGATCTGTGGCTGAGCTGCAATTGCAACCCCAGTTATATATAGTGTGTCGTGCATTATGCATGGTTATTTGCACTGGGAAGTGAAAGAAGGAGCAGGGATGGAGCTAACATACTGCTCTTAGAGCCAGGTTTTGTAAATGAGGTGTCTTTATGGGGCATAACCCCTCGTGTACCTCAGCACACAGCTCTCGAGGACAACCAGCTCTTGTCTCTGTTGCACAGGAGTGAACAAGTGAACATGCACTTACTTGGCCACTGCACCCTCGGGACCCTTTTTGCAGAGCTCTTACCTCATGTCCAGCCCGTTGAGGAACAGGATTCGGTCTCCAGCTTTGAGGGCAGCTTTCTCCGCTGGGCTCCCTGCACGCATGGGGAACGAGAGGGGCTTCAGCTGGGTGTTCCTGCTTGGGGGGCTCCCCTGTGCCAGGGAACAGCCCAGGACAGGGACCCACTGGGATATCTGGCTGTTCACTGGACACAGGGAATTATTTCAGACTATTCATGTAACACAGACATTTTCTACCTTTCAAAACAGGGAATGCATAGAGCCAAACTAAATTGTACCAAAGACACTAGTCATTCAGCTCAGGGAAAACTCCATCCCTGAGCCTTGTAAAAGTCACTTCTGCTATTTTCTAGCAAACAGCCAGCACTCCAAGTTGTGAGTTGAGAGCAGAGATAAAGAAGTGCCTTTGAATCTTGGGGCTGGAGGTTTTCTTACCTGGCAGAACAGACTCAATCCACACTGGGGCATGGCCGCGGAGCGTGAAGCCAAAGCTTCTGTTGCCTTTATAAACTCGCACAGTTCTGCAGGTAAAAAAAATAAAATTAAATTAAATTTTAAAAAGTAAATATGAAATCAGAGCCCAACAAAGATTTGGTTCTTGTTCCCTTTCCCAGCCCCTCAAAGCCCCCCTAGCTTGGGTATCCCCTGAATGCCCAAGCCCCTGAGCATGGCCTCTTGCTCTGCATTAATTACTGAATTCATATCATAAATCCACCATCCGGTTCTTCAATGCGTTTTTATAGTGACCTTATATATTACACAGAATAAGAGAGACAATGTGTTTTAGGGGGTAAAGACAGGCTGATGAGAGAGAAATTAAATTCAGCCAGGGAATTTTGGAAGTAGCGTTTGGAAATCTGCCTGCTGGGAGTCTGATTGGAGTTGTTCCCCGCAGGGAGCTGGGGGAAGGCAACACCGCCAAGATCACTTACAACCAGAAAGCCTGTTGTAGGGACATCCCCTTTCCTAGTGCCTTTCCCTAGCATCCCTCCCCTGTGCCACCATCCACCAGCCACTGTGAACTCGAGGGCATCCAGGAGAGGAGTTACCTGCGGGCAGCCCCCGAGGCCACATTGCTGGTGAGGAGCGAGGTGGTTTTGCGCAGGCTCTTGCTGATCTCCTCATGGCTGCGGGGCACGGAGCTGGCGCGGGTGGACACCAGCAGCCGCTCCTGGTGGTCCTCGCTCCGGCTGCGCCGCAGGCGGTTGCTGTGCTGCTGGCTCTTGGAGCGGCACAGCTTGCTGATCAGGCTCTGCGACACCACCTCGTCAAACCGCTGCCGGTGCTTCTTGGGGATGAAAATCCTGGGAAAGCGAGACAAGGGAGGGGAGTGAGGAGCAGGGCTGGGGGGCTGTGGCCCAGAGCTCTGGATCCAGCTGTACCTGGAACGGAAAGGTCAGACCAGCCCAAAGCCCTCCTGTGCTCTCAGCCTTTCTCAGGGCTGGGGACACCAGGGATGCTGGGGACGCTGTTCGCATCTCCTGTCCCATCCCATGCATGGTCCCATTGGGGTGAGGAGATCAGACCCCTCCCATCCCTCTGGAGACAGTGGTGCTGTGGGGAAGAAGATGGGCATGGGGACATGGCAGGCAAGGGGACATCACAGGTAACTTGCTTCCTCTCAGGTCACCTCCCCTGTGCACGGAGAGGCTGCTCTGCCAGCAGCCAAGTGGCCTTTGTGCCCCTCGAAAGAACCCCCCGGGGACCCTCAGGGGATGCACAGTGGGATCCCAGGGGGAGCGAGGAGGGTCTGTCTGCACCACTCCCACCCCGGCCAGGAAATCACTCCTGTGACACCAGGAAATGCTTTTTCTGTTTCTTTTCCTTCTCCCATCACAACAGCGGGACACTGGCACCCCCTCACCTGCTCCTACCCTCCCATTTGCACATTTGGGGGCTTCTAGAGGAGCTGTGATTTCCGAGTGTTTCTATAGCAACACCTCCCTGCACCCGGAAAGGCTGCCTGTGGCAGCTGCAATTGCTCGTTAGACAATAACACTGTGATGTTCATTAGTGCTCCTCACCTCGTGGTGCGTGTGAATGAGCTCCCTAAATTAACATTAGCACAAACCCCAACACTGACGGCAGAGGAGGGGTGTGAGGATCACTTCCAAATTGGCTGGCACCACATTCCCAGTGAGCAACAAACTCAGAACCGGCGTCAGAGAACCTGAAGCAACTTGCTCCGATGGGCTGTGACACCAGTGACACAGCTGTGACGATGGCAGCTGCTAATGAAGCGTGGCCGGAGGGGTTGGGGCTGGCGGGGGCTCCTGCGGGTCTCCCCATGCCTTGGGCAGCTTCACCAAAGGGACCCGAAATCCTGGGTGAAGCCAGAGGAAAGGGAGGGGGAGGCTTCAAACCCCAAATCTACCAGGACCAGGACATCTCTGTTTCTCCCCAACAAAACGCAGAACTCAAAATAAAAGCTGATGCTCACACTGCGTAGGAGCAGGCAGATCGGCAGCCATCCCGAGGCTGACATATGCTCACGCAAAGCATTTAGTGATAATTTAAAACAAGTAACACATTGGTACAAATCACAGTCAATTTGTGATTAAGCAGCAACTGGAAAAGAGAGAAATCATGCTGATAAATAGCTGACCCAGCTGTCAGAGGCTCCTGCAGGAACATGGACTGTCACAGCACGGGGAGGACATGGCAGGACCCCTGGGCTGGGCTGCACGTCCCCTCCCAACCCGGAGAAATCCAGGTTCCTTGCAGGCAAAATGAGCACGCTTCTATTTAAATTGGCCAAATTAAACTGGCCCTGCTCGTTCCAGCAGGGCTGTCCCACTTTGCATTGGCTGTGACTTCGCCTGCAGGCGAACAAACCTCCAAGTTTTGTAGCCAAGTGTGGTGAACTCCATAACCAGGCATGGACAGGCTTTAGGGGTTTCACCATGGACTGACTCAGTGCTACAAGTAAAACAGTGTCTCATTAAGGAGAGGAACTGAGTGACTCCTAAAAATAACCCCAGTAAAGCATGCAAAATTGTTTCCTTCTGCAGAACCCTATGAGAGCACTTGCAATGTGGCCTCAGGGAGCGCGGGGTGCCCCTGTGCTGCTGGGCGCCTGGGTCCCCCGAGCTCCCCAACACTCTGCAGTTCAGCAGCTACTGACCTCCTAACTGTGTGTGCTCAGAGCTCATCCTTAATGAGCGCCCACCAAAGGGAGCACATGGGATGTCGTTAGACAGTGGTGATGCCTCAGCCTGTCCTCTGCTCCAGCATGATGCTGTCCATGCAACATGCTCCAGCACCAGCACCAGCATCAGCACTGGCATCAGCCCATTTCTGCAGCATCCTGCCATCCCACGGGAAAAACCCGGCTTTGCCCATCGGTGTGGCACCAAGGAGCAGCACTCAGCTGGGGTTTCCCTTTCCCAGCAAATCCCACTGGGGAGCAGGAAGCACGGATGCTCCCACCCTGTTCAGGACAGCTCCCTGTCCCCGCAGGCTGCCCTGGAGACCATGCAGCATCAACCTCGAGCCTTCAGCTTCCTCTTCCTCTCCCCATGTGCTCCAGGTCAGCCCTGGCACAGCTTGGCTCTGGGGCTCACATCTTCAGGGGATGTTCAGCACCTCTCGGTCCTTGTCACACTCACTATTTTTACAACTCCCAGGCGGGTCCATCACAGCTCCAAGCAGCCAGTCCCTCCTGTGCAGCCTGTGCGGGCTGAAAGCCGTGTCCCCACCAGCCCAGCGCCCACAGAAACACCTTTCACAAGGGCACGTGTCCAGTGACGGGCACTGAGGTCACCCGGATGCCCCCACCCTGAGCTGGGTGCTGAGACCTGCTGGTGCAGGATGTGTCCCCCCCAGTGGGGCAGTGGCAGGACCATGTGAAAGCAGCCCCAGATTTGCTGCAAGGGGTCCCTGCTCCTCGCTCCATTGCACCCCCTGCACACCTCAAACCTCCATCCTCCCACCCAGCCCTTTGGTGGACGAGAGCCATGGAGACAAAGCAGAGCCAGACATGCTCCTCCTGCCTCTCCCCAGCCCTCCACCCCCAATTTTTCATCTGAGCTCTGCTCGAGGCCCCCCACCAGCTCGCAGCTGCTGCGGTGCGCACAGGCTGGTGGCAGGGCCACACCAGTGAATGGGACCCGGTACCCTCAGCTCAGAGAGGCAGGAGAGGTACCGCGGGGAGGTCTGCCAGGGCACGAGGTGTCCCCAGCACACCCAACACCGTACACGACGTGCGGCGGCGCGGAGCAGAGACACGTACCGAAAATGCCGGGAGAAGCTCCGGTCCTTTCCCATTTGTCAGGGCACGGCGGGAACAAAAGGAAGATGCTTCAGATCCTCATGCAGCTGAGGCTCAGCCCCGGCTCACGCCCACGACGTGGCCGGATCCAACAACCAAACCGTGTGCCAGCCGGTGCCCCCCACCGCTCGGCACCCCCACCGTGCGTGGGGACCGCGGCCAGATGGGCCAGCAAGATCTACCTGGGCTGAGCCCCTGCCTCCCCTCACCACCCTGCCACGCTCCCGGTCCCAGGCAGAGGTTTTACCATCCACCCAGTGCCTTTTTTTAATCAATGGGGCTTGGGTGCCCGCGCTGCTCTCCCTGCTCCTCTCTGCCCTGTCTCGCAGCACTGGAGCCTCTTGCTTTCCCTAAAAACTGCCGTCGCTGTAATTTCCAGCTGGAACGATCTCGTAACAGAAAGGAGGGCACGGCTCTGCGCTGAACTCCGGGGGGATGCCTCCCTGGTGCTAATTAGTTGACTTCTAAAGTGCTTCTGTTTAAATTGCATGCTGCTGTAATGGGTGAGAAACCTTAAAGGCGAACGGCATCGGCAGCGGGTGTACGGCTGCGGGTGGAGCCACCCGGGCTGCACCAGGACCAGGACAGAGTCATGGGCCCAAACCTCCCACCGAGCCACAGAGCACCATTTACCCTCAGGGTAACACAGCAGCACTTTGCATTAGGGATAGAAGATTTTTTTAAAATCTTCAATTTAAATAACGCCATCTTTAAACACAGCATGGGCGTTTGATGAAGAGGATGTGAAGCTTTCCAGAGCTGCCAACATCAGGTGCGATCTCCAGGTAGCAAAGGAAGGAAAAATGAAGAATGTGTGGTTTAGCCCCAAAACAACTAGCAAAGACCTGACCTTGAGTCTATCAGTTTGCAGAAAAACACATCCTGAGGTGGATTAAAACACTGAGCTACACTTGGATTATGTCTGAACTGTGCTGTGCAACAGCCACCAGTGTGGAAAAGCACGTCTGCCCTGACAGCGGCTGCAATGCTAAAATTCACATGCTTTCGGGAGAGAAAACTCTTGTACTACTTTACCCAGCTAACAGGACTTCTACTTGTGAACCTGGACAGATTTTTCTCAAACCTCATCTACCTGCATGCATGGTCAGCCAGACATGATCCTATAATTCTATGATTCTATGATTTTATGACTCACTCCAGCCCGGCAGCGAGCGCAGACCTGTGATTTTCACGGGTGCTGTTATCCTGTTATTCCCGGTAATGAGAAGCTCCATAATCACTCATCTGGCTGCATATGTTTTGCAGATGTGACCATTGTTACCATGAATAGGAACGAAGGTGTTTTTCCAGCCGGGAGTGTGGACATGGTGGGATGCAGTGACTGCCCATCGGAGCCCAGAGCCCCTCGCAGCTCTTGCCTGGCCATCCCACTCATCCCCAAGGACAGCTCCAAACCCCCAGCCCCCGTGGCAGCTTTTGGGGAGGGTCACCCTCTCATGACACATCCCCACACTGGCTCTGGTGATGACTGGACCATTCCGTGCTGGTGAGAGCCCTTGGAGTGGCACCGCAGCCCGTGCCAGCCAGGGTCACCTTCCCTACCTGCAGCCGAGCGCTGGGGCCTTGGTGGCTCTTGCCTCTCTCTGTGTTTTCTTTAAGCTACTGGAAAACACTCAGACCAAGGAACTGCTTCCCAAAATAAAAGTTGTGACACGGTGGTGTTTGCAAGCGGGCCAGGTGATATAATCTGCATTAGAGCCATAGCGACATTTGCCAAAATAAATTAATCTGCTAGCAGGAGATTTTGCACCAAAGCATTTTGGTCATGACCTATTTGAACTCAGCTGATAAAAAGGGAACTCTGCTCCCAGTTGTTTCCACTGCTGGCACGTTTGTTTGGGTATTTTTTTCCCTGCTGCCCTAATTCCCTTTTTTTGGGCAGTTGACCATATGTTGGGCTATCAGATTAGGGATTTTTTAAAGTGGAAGCAGACAAGAGCTGCTTTTCCTCCATCATCGTCCTGCCATCCCCATGGTTTCACCACGGGCAGGACAGTGTCCACCTGCAGCTTTAGGTGCCACAGAGGGAGCGATGAGGATGGGGGGGTGACCCATGCTGCAAAGTGCATTGGCACCCAGGGCTCAGAGAGCCCCCCAGCCTCAGAGGAGCAGGTATGTGGGGGGGAGGACAAGCTGGGAAGCAGCACAATCCATAATATATAAATCCTGATGGCTAAAATGAAATTTCTTATCCAGAGACAGTCACAGATGGCTGGAGTATTTTAATACGGGGACATGCCAAGCGATTTTATTGCCATGAAAAACAAGCTGAGACAAATAGATTGTGTCTGAAGCATTATTAAAATGAACTCGGTGGAATTTCTCCTGTAATAAGGGAACCCCTGATGGGCAGCAATTTTATCTTTGTCCGGGATCAAAAGTGTCTGCAATCAGAGCTGCGATCGCCTGGGCCCGGCCAGCTGCAGGCGTTGCTTTTCCCCCAGGAGCAAAGGAACCATAACCAAAGCAGCAAGTCACAAACTACCCCCAACTATTCACCCTGCAGCAGGGTGAAGCACAACGTGACCTAAGGGAGATCCACAATGACACACAGCAGTCTGAACAACCCCGGAGCAATCACCTAAGGAATTCATGTGGCTGGATGTGCTCCCGAGCACACGCGCTCCTCAAATTCAGGTTAACGGGATGATGTCCATGTCAGCATCACCGCCCGTATTTTATGCCCCAGTTTGGATAACAGCGCAGGCCAGCGATAAGGAAGAGACCCGTTTTTCCATTGCTCCCCAATTCTACTGCAAGCAGATGTTTCAAAGCCAAATGCCACTGCCGGGAGCCAGTGCAATGCTGGCACAGGCACCGCCAGTGCTGCTGCCGGCGCAGGGGGCACACATGGCACAAAGGGCAACCGGTCTGCAGTGTTGTGCAAGTGCTAAACATGGGGGAGATGCCCCCTGAACTGCTCGTCTCCAGGGGTGACTTTGCCCCCCCAAGTCTGGGGCAGAGCCAGCAGCTGCTGCATCAGCGCTGCAGAGCACCTGGGTGCGGAGCTGCACTGCACCTCTGCCCTGCTTTGAAAGCAGCTCCAAAATCAGAGCAGTGCCGAGACGCCCCTGGGGCCCCCAACCTGCCCAAAATAACCCGCTCTCCCCACGCCGGTGCGAGACACAGGCAGCCCCTGCACACACGCTCGGCTCGGCTTGGGGAGCAGACGAGTCAAACCCCACAGCTCCACCAGGACTAGACCCGAGCTTTGGCATTTGCAGGTGATGGAGTAACACAAAGTAAGAGATTTCTCTCTACCCAGCAGAGCTGTAATGCCCACGACTCCCTGACGAGAGCAGCTCAGACGCAATCCAGACACTAAGAGTTAATTAACTTTTAGCACATCTCATTTTTGCGGTGCTGGGGGTTGCTAGATTCCAGAATTAAGCTGCTTTAAACCCATTCCCCTCCCAACCCCCCTCAGCTTCCAGGAAAGGTCCCTTCGTTACTCACCCAAGACAGCTCATCTTTCCCCCTCGCTGCTGGATTTCACCATTCTTGAGCAGAACTACAATTGTGCACTTTCCTGCACACACCAGCCATATGGGCAGGGGATGGGAGCAGGGAGGACCCGGCGCAGCACGTGCGTTATCCCCGCTATCCACAACCAAACGGATGAAGGAAATGTCAGCAAATTAAAATCTGCAGGAGCTTAATTCTGGGCAAATGGGATGAAATCCATTTGAGCTAAAAAGAAAAAAAAATAAAAAAGCACCAGCAAACGCTGGAAAAAGCCCAGCCTGAGGACAGACGGGAGGAGGAGATGTGTCTGCAGCCCTGGGTCTATTGGAGTGCTGAGTCGGGGGGTTTTGGGTTACACGGCACCGCAGCACCTTGCAGGGGGCATGTTAAACCCCAGAGAGGGGACAGGCAGGAGAGGGAGGACAACCAGCAGCAGCAACGGCCCAAAAATAAATCCAGCTGGTGCAGAGGGAAGATCCAGTCAGGCCAGCATGGGGGTCAGCAGCAGATGGGGATGTACCGGGGACGTACCAGCCACCTGGCTCTGCATGGCGGGGACCACGTGGTCACCCATGGTAGCTACCACCTTGCACCCCACAGCAGGGCTCGGCCAGGCTGCCAGGGCCTATGGCTGCTGGCATGGTGAACGTTGGGGACCCTTGTCCCCAGCACTGCCCCCAGTATCGCCCCCAGCATCCCTCCCTCAAGATGTGCAGGTATACAGGACTGTCCCTTCATCTTGGGTGGAAACAGCTCCCGGGGACAGGGGAGCTGGGCACAGCCCCGTGGGGACACCCGAGCTGGCCGGTGGGTACCGCGTGTCCCCGAGCCTGTCCTCACACAGCTCCTCATGCCCACAGGGGGGTGGAAATCATCCACATGAACACACAGCACCCCTAAGTCGAGCACCAGGAGCCGCTCACCATCTTCCAGTGACTTACTAAAAGCGTTAAAAGTTCTTGCTCGGCAGCAAACCTCTGGGATGGGAGACTCCAGGATAAGCACCTCATATCACATATGGCACCGAACAAAGAGCTGCCCCCACCGCCCCAGCACCCCCACGGCTGGGAAACATGGTGTCCAAAGCACCTTTTAAAAATTTTCTTGACTTCATTAAGATTAGACAGGAAATCTTTTCCCTAAGCTAAATATTGCATTTCCATTAAACCACGATTAGCTGCCTGATTTATGGCACCTCTTGCCCAGGCCTGGGGGCACAGGACCAATTCTGTGGGGGCAGGACAGCCCGGTCACGGGCATCCAGACAAGGTGGCTGCTGTGCAGGTGACAGTCCCCTTGCAGCCCAGCTCTGCAGGGGTCCATGCCCATCCCCCATCAGGTAGGGGGGAGCCCACGGGGCCCCCATGCAGCCGCAGCAAAGTGGGGGGACGTTGAGTGCCAAGGGCCAGGGATGTGTTCCCCCATCATCCCCCCCACTGCAGGCACAGCAAAGACCCTGGCATGGGGACGTTGTTATGGTAACTGTAATATCTTGCAATTCCACTGATTAAAGCAGGAATTGGAAAGCCAGGCCCGGAGCAGGGCCAGATGGAGACCTGATTCCCTAATGGCCACCGTCTCAGCCTGGCCGTAATCCCCAGCACGTGTCCAGGCACCGGCACCAGCACCGTCCTGCGGTGCCAGCCCACGCTTCAAGAAGAGCAGCACACCGATTGCACCGGCTGCATGCCCACAGCATGGCTGCTCTGCTGTGCGCTCAAAGATGTCAGGGGCCCACAGCCCAAAAGGAGCGTTGCCAGAGCATCCTGGGATGGATGGGATGCTGCAGGCAGTGATGCAGCCCGTGACCCCAGCAGAGACCCCTGTCCCCTCCCCATCTCTGCCACCGGAGCTGCTGGCAGCCCTGGCCAGCCCCTTGCTGGCTGCCAGCTCTCGCCGTGCAGAGCTCGGTTTATTTTCTGGCCAGGCTCTCAGAGAATCACCAGCCATTCTGCAGCTAATCCCATCTCCCTTCAAAATGACAGCCAGAAATGGGAGCCACATAGAATCATCAAATCATTTCAGTTGGAAGAGAACCTCAGGATCATCAAATCCAACCATAACACACCCCTGGCACTACCCCATGTCCCTGAGAACCTCATCTCTGCATCTGCTCAACTCCTCCAGGGATGGTGACTCCACCACTGCCCTGGGCAGCCTGTTCCAATGCCCAACAGCCCTTTCCGGGAAGAATCTTTTCCTAACATCCAGTGTGAACCTTCCCTGGTGCTGGAGGCAGAGGTGCTGGCTCCATGGGACTGGTGACCACCGCTCCTTGCAAGGACAGGAACAGCCAGCGGTTGGTGCGGTGCTGGCTGCTGGGAAGCTGCATGTCCCCCATCCCACCTCGGGCAGGACAGTCACACACGCTGCCAGGCACACGGATGCTGGGCTGAGACCCCACCAAGCTCAACTTGGCTGCTCCTTGGAAAGGGCTTTGGCATCTTCCCCGTGGAACCTCCTGCCCCGCACCGGCACCGCTCAGCCCTGCACGCTGCTCACCGACAGGCAGACGGGTGGCTGTGGTTTAATGAGCACAGAGCTGGCGCCCCATACCTGATGTTGTCAATGAGGTGCTGGTGGGACTCCTGGGTGAGGACCATGCAGAGGGCATAAGCCAAGTACTCCACCTTGCGCTCTGCTGCGTACTGCTTCAGGATGGTGAACATCTTCTCCTTCACCTCGGGCTGGTCACTGAGTATGTCATCCACCTGCAGCAAGGAGCCAGGACAGAGGAGGGAAGGGCCATTGAGTTAACTGTATGTGTGCAGAAATGCGTCTGTCCCATTGCAGAACCTGGTCAGCTAGCGAGGAGGGAACCCACGTGAGAAGGAAAGAGAAATTTCGTTCATCAGCCCATATACGCAGCAATGCTGGGGCTTCACACGTGTCCCCAGTATCGCTGTTATAACCATTGCACTGGCAGCAGCGCTGCGACAGCAAACCCTGAAACTCCACCAGGTGACAAGTGTTCCTGCAGGACCTGGCATGGCTTTGCGGAGCCGGTACCTCAGCCTGGTGTCCTTTAGAGGACACTGCAATGGGCTTTTGAAGTTGTTTGAGCCCCCGATCACTGTGGGATCCTGCCAGGCAGCTCTGCCTGGCCCTGAGCTCTTGGGGCTGCGGGGAAGCAGAGGAAGGGAGCATGGACATGAGCCCTGGAAAGAGCATCTGCAGCCTCCAGCCATCCTCTCCGTCTGTGGCAGTCTTGACAGGCAGACTAATTAGCTAATTACCACCCAGCCAATTACCCTGCATGAGACCCTCCTTATTAGCTGCTGCCCAGGCCAGGGGCTGTCCCTTGTTGTGGGGCAGTGCTGGGTGCTGCTGCCTCACCTGCAGCTGGGCTGGATACAGCAAATACACAGGGGATGCACAAAACTCTTTGTGACCACCTTGCAGTCCCTGTGCACGGTGAGTTTCCCTGTGAGGTGATGGATTTGTGCTGGTAGCAGCCTTAAGTGCTTTCCTCCAGCTCTGC
Organism: Patagioenas fasciata; assembly: GCF_037038585.1. Lineage (NCBI taxonomy): Eukaryota > Metazoa > Chordata > Aves > Columbiformes > Columbidae > Patagioenas > Patagioenas fasciata. Next base: position 11,342,657 of record NC_092534.1, read on the forward strand.
AAGCACAGGGGGAGCAGCAGCAGTGAGGGGAGCGGAGCCCAGCCCCTGGCTGGCTGGAGAGACCCTGTCCAACGAAGGGGCAGAGCTGTTTGCTCCAGGTGCTTGTCCCCTTTGGCAGTTCCTGGGGGAGGCCTCGCTGGCACAGAGACCCCTGGCAGCACCCCCCAGGTGCTGCTGGTTTGCACAGCCGCTACACAAGTGCTGCAGGGGCTCCCGGCAGCACCAGCGCTTCAAGGTTACTGAATCTGGGGCAGCCCCAGCAGCTGCGTCCCCTGGGCAAACAAGTGTGTTTTCAGTCCCAAGGTCCAGCACGGGAATGACAGAGCACATGGTGTTCCTGCTGGGATGAATCCCAGGATGCTGCTGTGACATTTTTGCCTGGGCTGAGACGGAAGGGCTTGGTGGGTGGGAATGGGGGGGGAGGGGCGGGGTTGTTGGCACCCTTCGTGTCAGTGCAGTCCTCAACAGGTCCCTGAGTGTGTAGGGGACAAGAGGAGATGTTGACCTGGAACCAAGAACCTGAGCACCTCTAGCACTTTTGGGGATGTCCCCAGGCTGCTGTCACAGCTCCAGCCTTGGCCCCATGGCCACTAAGTCCATCTGCCAGGCAAGCGTGATTCAAACAGGGGCTTTGCCAAATGAATGAAGGTGGGAAAAGCCTCTGGATCTCAGGCTTGCAAGTGACCTGCAGGCAGTGGTGGCATGAAAAGCCAAACCCCCAGCACCCTCCGACCTTTCCTTGTGATGGGTGGCAGGAGTGTCTGGGTGCTTGCAGTGCTGTCAGGACCAGAGCTGAGCTCCCAGGTAAATGAGGGGGTAAAGCACCCCGCAAGGCTTTATTATTTTCTGCATCATGTAAAAAAATGGAGCCACTTAAAACATCTGTGCCACTAACTCCCTTTAGAGAGGCATTTGCCAGCCAAGCTGTGCTCTTGCAAACCTGTGTCCGGCCAGGACCATCACCAGTGGCTGTGTTGGGCAGGGAAGGGACGTGGCAGAGGTCCTGAGGGCACTCAGTACATCATGACCAGTTTGCTGACTTCAAAAATGCTCTCCTGTGATCATCCAGGAAACGTTCCCATGGTTTAATGGGACTTCATGAGATGGAGGCAGGGTGGAACAACCTCTCATCTTCTTGTTAATCTCCTGTAATCAGCAGGTATCTGTTTCGTGTGTGGTGCTCTACCTTATGAATCCAAACCTCAGTGTGTATTTGTGAATCTTTAATGTAAAAGCTGACTGGGGGGATTTGGCTGATACCCATGAATCTCTTTATGAATATCTTGTTTCTTTATCAGCTCAGGATCAAAAAAAACCCCACAAGCCTGGTTATTTTCATAACAGTATTTTAAAGGGCTACTTTGAAATGGAAATTAGAAAGATTAAAAAAACAACCATGATCAAATTTATAATTAGCACGAGGTGATGTGTTTGGTAAACTACCCACTAGGCAGCCTTCAGGAACGCAAAGAAGATGTAATCACACCAATGTTTTCCATTTGTAGAGAAATAAGAGCTCAAATGTCCATGGGATGATGTGCTCAAACTTGGAAGGGACATCCAGACACGCAGGAGTGAGGGATCTGCCCCCGTGGGTTTCCACATGTGCTTGTAGTGCAAAGGAATTAGTACTTCGGCTCATCCCCTATCTTTGCAGCACCATCTATCCCAGTAACCATCAGACTCTTTTCATGGGCGTTAAGCCCTGCAGCTGCACCCCAGCCCACTGACCAAGCCAGGAGCATCCCCCGCATCCCACAGCACTGCAAACATGGCAATCTGCACACCGCTGGGTGCAGGGGGTGCCCAGAGCCCCACACGCCCTCCTCACGCCCCAACCTTACCTTTTTGCTGAATTCCTGCGCTTTCTGCTTCCTCTCCTGCCGCACGGCCTCGGCGCTGGAGAGGGGGTCCTGTGGGCTCACCCCCCGCTGCGGTCGCAGCAGCCCCAGCCGCAGGGACCGCCCGTGGCAGGACCCTCCCAGCACAGCCACTGCCTCCTGCCCCGTCACTGGTGTCCCGTTGACCTCCAGCACCAAATCCCCCGGCTCCATCCCGCGGGCGGCGGCCGGCGAGCCCGGGCTGACGCTGGCCACTCGCGGGGGGCTGCCACTGGCCAGCTGGAAGCCGAAGCATCCCCGGGGAGCAGGGGGGATGTCGAGGTGCCGCAGGCGGGAGACCACCCCGATGCTGGGGGGCACGTTGGCGCAGCGGCGGGCCAGCCCCCGCAGAGCCTCGCAGCCCAGCGCGGTGACCGGCTGCCCCTCGATCTCCAGCACCTCGTCCCCCGGCCGCAGCCCCGCGGCTGCCGCACTGCTGCCCTCCTGCACCCAGACGACATAGCATGGACCCGTCCCGCTTATCTGGAAGCCGAAAGACTCAGGCCAGCCCTGGTTGGTTGCTGGCATGGCTGCAACTGAAAAAGAAGAAAGAAAAAAGAAGGAATTGTGGTGGGTTTTCCATTCTTAGTGTCAGTTCCTGTAGATGCCATGTGGATCTTATCTGGTGTAGGGGGTTTAGGTTGTGCTGCACCCCTCCACCATGGGAGGAAATGCCCCAATAGGGACACTTTTCCTCTCTATTTCCCTAAAAAATAGCTTTTATTCCTCTACCAGCAGGCCGCTGGCAGTGCCAGGGCCATTAGCAGTGAGGAAGCTGAGATGGCCGGAAAGGTTGGGGCTGCAGCCAGCGCCAGGACTGTGGCCTCGCACAGCTCTGTCCCCTCCTGCCAACCCCCAACCCCCCCTCCTGCCTGCTTAAACACCTGCTTGAATTGCTTTGTCTAGAAAAATGCTGATTTCATTTCCCTGGTAAGTCACATTAATGAACAGATCATCCAATGACTTAATACAGCCTTATTTTAAACAGCTCTTCTCAATACTCAATATTTTAGCAGCTTGCAAAATGACTCCAGATCCATTTGAATTTGCCAGATCCTCTCAGCTCTACTGTGGACATTCCTTCTGCCCTCCCTGTCCTGTCCCCTGTATTATCACAGCCTCCTGAAATGCAAAGATGAGGATTTTCACAAGGATGTGTCTGTGGTTCATTTGAAGGCTCAGAACCAGCTCCACAGCTGCTCAAGGAGAAATGAAGCACATCATCCCTAAACATCTGCAAAAGTCGTCTTGGCCCAAGGTAAATCGGAGCAGCTGATCCATGCAGCTCCCTTGGATGCCCTTTCAGCACCACCGATGTGTGTTTGCATTATCCACTGACACTTGCTAAATTAATCTGTGTGTAGATTTTCTCTTCGTTTGGTCTCAGCTGTCTGTGAAGATGCTTTTTACTCCCCTGTTTATTCCATCTGTGCTACTTAGCACACACTAAGTATTTACAAAAATGCAACGTAGACTATTTAACCTGGGCAAATTACCTTACGGAGACTATAAGGAATCAGAATCGCTCATAAAAAACATCCTCACAAATGCACCTTGACTCAAAATCTTGGTCAAAATTCAGTAGCACTGAAAACCTTGTTTAATATCCTATTACAGGCCAGAGAGATTACAAGAACTCTTCTCGTGTTCATTTTCAGCAGAGATAAGACGGCCCAGCTTGCTCTGAGAGCAGATTCGTGAGGATGGGCTGGGAAAACAGCATTACCACAGCAATCTGTCTTAATAACCCGAGCCTGCTCTGCTGCTGCAAACAGCTACCAAGGCTGCACCACAGCGAGCGCTACGAGTGCCGCCTTCATAAGGAAATATTAAAAAGGACCAAACAATGTGCCGTAACTAACACTACAAGTATAATCTTGTCCTCCTTTGTACAGCAGTGCTGATTAAAATGCTACATTAAAATGAGCTATTATTGTTATTACTTAAAGAGGAGACAAAGCCACTTCCCATGTTAACAGGTACAGACGTCAAGGACTGGAGGGGAATTGTGAGGGTGAAGTACGGGGCGAGTCTGGCAGCAGCGGGATGGAATCCATGGGCGAGCGGATGCCAGAGCATCCCTGGGGCTGTGGCACTGCGAAGGCTCCAGCAAGAGCCCAGTAAGCACTGGGACGGCCCCAGCACCACTGAGCTCCACGGCAAAGCCATGGCCAGCGCCTGTGGGAGCTGCATCGCCCCCTTCCACCTCGCGCTCCTGGCTCAAGCACTTACAGAAATCCGCAGCCATCCCGGCGGGCACTCACAGGGGCAGGTTTGTTCTGCTATGGGCTTGAAGCCTTCCTGGTTCTCCTCCATCACACCTGGAAGTGCGTCCCACCTCCCCACCGGGTTCTCGGGGGCATCTCCCCGGCTCCCCTGTCCTCACCACAGCCCCCGGAGTGCTGGGGGCACCTGGTGCGGAGCAGGCGAAACGGCGGCGGTGCCGTGGGAAGGGGATAGCTGTGCCGTCCCTGGTTCTCACTCCAGCCTTGTGCCCTTCCAGCTGCTCCAAGTCAGCGCCAGGCACGCGGGAAGGTCTTTCTTGCCTTTTCCTTTCCTAATTAACTTTATTTCCATCGCAGATGGACACATGAACAGACCAACGGCCACGCTTGCCCTGGCTGAGTGTGGTGCTGAACTGAGCCTGCAGATCTGGGGGGAATTAGGAGCTGGAAGGAGGTAAAACAGATTAGTGCTGCAGAGGGAAATCCCTTATCACACAGGGAAAGGTGAAGAGATGGTGCTTTGCTCAGCAAGCACCGCTCCCAAATGGCAGCTGGGTGTGTGGAGACCTCACTGGCACCACCACTGGAGACTTGGTTGAGAAACGAGAGATTTTGGGAGTATGTGTCTGCCAAACAACAGGGGGTTTGCTGCAGGGATTTGGGTGCCAGGACCGACTCTGTGGGTGCCAGGAGAGCTCTGCCCAGCCAGGAGAGGAGGATCCTTGTATAGCGGGGGCAGTGGAGGGTGTTTCACAGCAGAGACCCCCACACTGCCACCAGCTGCTCGTTAAGCTACTATTTGTGATTTTCTCCTCTGCTTCCTCAGCACTCAGGAATGCCGGGGCTTAGCATGCTAAGAGGCTTTAGAGTATTACACATCCTGCTGCGGCACCGCGCAGCGAGCTCGTCCTCCCGCGGCACCGCGCTTGTCCTCCTGCAGCACCGCGCAGGTTGAGCCGCGGGCAGCGTTGGGTTGGGGGAAACACTGTCCCCGGCAAACCTGGGAGATGTGAGGTGGGATCAGGTGGAGCCTTAGGAAGAAAAGCTGCAGGGGGTGCTGTGCCTGCCCAAAATGCGGTGGAGAATCTTGAGGGTCTTGCTCTCACTCGTGCCCTTGCTCACCCAGGGTTCGCGTTGGGGGGAGCACACACTGCCCTCCTGTGCTGACACAGACACGCACACGCTTTCCTGCACAATGCCAGGGCATCTTCTCTGCTGTTCACTGCCCAAACAGGCGTGCAAAACCGTGATGGATATTCTTCTTTCAACAAGTTAAGTAAGTGGTTCCTTTCCCTCCATTTTTAAGTGACTCAAGTACTTTAAAACACCGATAGTGAACTTTAATCCCTGCAAGAAATTAGTAGTGGGATTCCAAGCTAATGAAAAGATTGTTTCCTTGCAGGTCTTCTGCTAGACTGTGATCAAACAAAACTCGTCACTCATTTGCACAGCATTTGGATTGAATCAGCTTCGTTTCCCTCAGACTCAGCCTCCTATTAAAGTATTTGCTGTCTGGTCTGTCCTTGAGCACCCAGAGCCTCCAAGGCCACCGGGAGCAGATGGAGCTCAGCACTGGTGCCCGGTTCAACGACACTTGCTGCAGCTTCTGCCAGTACTGCTGGCAGCTCCACGCCGTGCACAGGGTCTGCAGCACAAACCCTGCCTGTCTGCCCACAGAAAAACAAACCACCTCGCACCCATGGCCTCTTCTGTGCTGCCAAACTCACCAGGTTACATCTGATGTCCCAGACAAACCTACAGCTCTACGTGGAGCAGGACAGAAATTGTGCTGTATCAATAGGAAGGGAAAAAATGGCTTTCCACAACATGCTTTGTGCTGCGCTCTGGACAGCTGTGCCCCAGCAATATCGTGGCTGCATTTCTCGCTCCCAGGTTGAGGTTTGGTGTGCTGTGGGCTGAGAACATGTTGGGAAAAACAAGGTCCCTGTCCTGAAATGCAACCTCATCTCCTGCTGCCGCATCTCCTGACCACGCCAAATACTTTCCTCTTGGTGCCAAAGCACCCCGAGCATCCTTGGAGGACTTACCTGTGGTGTGTGAGATCCAGCCAGTGGCAGCCGGGGACCCCGAGCTGCCAAAACCATCACCGCAGGTTCAGAGCATTCAGATCGGTTACCTGGAGGCAGCAACCACCTGAGTTTCTATGGCAAAGTCTACCCAGGCGCCGTAACCCAATCAGCTGCTCATTAGCAGCGCTGCAGGGAGCACCGGCCACAGGGCCGGTTTCATTTGACACCACCACGTATGGAACCGCTACGGGACTTGTGGCTCCGGTGCCCCAGCCGGGGCTGAGATCCCAAACTCACCCAGTTCCTATAGCCTGGGGAACACGATGGGCGACAGGCGGCTCCCTGGGAAAAGAGAGCGTAATGCCCAGAGCTCCTGCAGAACACAGAGTGATTTTGCTTTAGAGATTTCACCAAAGGCAACAAAACTGGAGAAATTGTTGCAGATTCCAAAGAATGGCACAAGATGCACCCTGGCAGCGTTAACAGACCCGCTGGAAACGAGAGAAGGGCACGTGAACTGCACTCGGACGGTACCGACTGCCCGGGGCCGCCAGGCCTCTCCACACAGCGCTGGGATTTAAATAATGATTTAACTTTTATTTTTTACTGCTTTAACTTTCGTTTTCTGCCGTGGAAGAAGGAAGATGGCCGGAACGAACGGCTCTCCCAGCAGCCCCAGCTCCTTCAGGAGGCTACGGCTGTTGGAGCCGCTTCCCGGTGTGTGACCGCCTGGCAGCCCCGGCACCTGCACCTGCTCCCGGCAGCCGGAGAAGCGCCCGATCCCCGGGGCCGCTGGGCCCGGGCGGCAGCCGGCGAGAGAGGCACTGTCCTTGGCCGTGCCGTGCGTGCTCGCGGTTCTCCCGGTGTCCGTGCGGCTGTACCGGGACAGGCCCGGCAGAGGAGACCCTGCTTCCGGGCGGCGCCAGGCGCTTCCGCCGCCGCAGATTGCCGAGCGACCGGGGGCGGGGCTCGGCGATCGATTAGCCGGGCTCGGGGCGGTGGTGAGCGTGACCCCTGCTGGTGGGGTGGGGGCAGCTCCTGGGGCCGTTGAGGGGACATCCGCTGTTCCCGCCCGCCGTGTCCCGGTCCTTTTGTGTCCCTGTCCCCCGGTGTTCCTTCAGTCTGACGCCCCGCAGGCCCCGACTGCGTCCCCAGGTCCCCTCACGCTCCTGCTGCCGGAGGGTCAGGCGGCCTGGGAGCGGCAGCGGCCGGCCCGGGGTGTGGGGGCTGGCGCCCGGGGTTGTCCCAGCGCGGAGCCCCTTGGCCTGGCGGGCACTCGGCTCCTCCGTCCCTGTCAGGGCGCTGGGCCGCGCAGAAATACACAAAAAATAGAAATAGATCCCGGGGGGGAGGGTGGCTGTGCTGGCCAGGCCGGGATCGTGCAGGGGCACTGGTGGGGGTTCTGTCTGTTGCAGGGCAAGGATGGACTTTCTGACGCTCTTCTTGATTTACTTGGGTTTGGTTCTCACCGCTTTTGCTCTGCTCTGCGCCTGCTCGGGAAGGAAGGGCCGTGTCCTCAGCAGCAGTGCCAGCGGTGCAGGCCAGGTGAGGAGCGACGGGCAGCGAGCACTGGGGGCTCTGCCTGCTGCACCTGCTCCATTCGTGGATTTCTCCTCTGTAAAAAACTGCTAGTGTATGTGGTTAGAGTGATAGAATCATAGAATCATTTCAGCTGGAAGAGACCTTTGGGATCATCGAGTCCAACCATAACCTAACCCAACTCTAATACTAACCCACATCTCTAAGAACCTCTAAACACCTTTTAAACCCCTCCAGGGATGGTGACTCCACCACTGCCCTGGGCAGCCTGTTCCAATGCCTCACAGCCCTTTGGGGAAGAATTTTTTCCTAATATCCAACCTCGACTTCCCCTACCGCAACTTGAGGCCATTTCCTCTGGTCCTGGCGCTTGTTCCTTGGGAGAATAGCCCAACCCCCCCTGGCTCCAAGCTCCTTTCAGGCAGTTCAGAGATCAGAAGGTCTCCCCTCAGGTCCTGTTCTCCAGCTGAACCCCCCCAGGTCCCTCTGCCGCTCCCATCACACTTGTGCTCCAGCCCCTCATCAAGTTTATCACTCTCTGTCCATGATGACGTGGTGTATTCCATATTTCATCATATTTTGACACGTCTCAGGTAACTGCTCATTTCGATTAGAAACAGAAATACTCTTCCTTTTGGTGGATGAAATCCTGTGCAAGCAGGTGATAAAAAACTCATGTATGTCTCCCAGCTCCTGCTCCTGCCTGTGCTGGTGCAGCTGCAGCCACCACAGGGTCGTGGTGGGGATGGAACTTCTCACGATGCTTGAAGTACATTGTTCAGTGGCACCATAGCACACCAGCTTTGAGAAATTAAATAATAGTGAGGCCTCAAGTGTTTGCAGTTTTATGGCATTTGCTGCTCTCATGAAGAGGAAGAAGGAGGGGGGAGGTTTGCGGATGAAAATAGGGAGAGAATTATAACTGATAGCAAATGTTTTTGGGGAAGCTCTTTAATGTGAGTCTGTAATAATGCTGCAGGCAGTTGTTTCCTAAGAAAGAGAGAGGAATGAAGAGCTTTAAAAGAGGATTAAGAGTTGGCATTTTATTGTAAAAACAGGGAATTAATTGAAAAGGCACTAGCTTATTTTTCTGTCTGTTTGGCTGTGCTTGAATGAAGAAGTTAAAAAAAAAGGTGTAGCATTCTTGGAAGGGAAAGAATACAAATTAAAATTTACATTGTAAATAATATTTAGTGCTGTTTACATGAGTCTAAACGGACTTTCATTTTTATTACTAGTATTGTATTTTCATTTTGCTATATATAGACATGCAGATCACTGCACAGAGGAATTTTTTATTTTCCCACATTTCTTAATAGCTGCTTCTATGAAACGTGTAACAATCACCAATTAAAATACTGCGGTGATGTAAAGTCACTGTCTGGAGAAGTGTAATCGATGTTAGTACACATGAAATGAATATAGGTAGTCCTAAACAGTTTGTCTAGACACTGTATTTTAAATTCACTTCTGACTGTAACTAATGAAGCATATCAGCTTGGAAGTGTGAAATTGTTTGACTGTGCTCCTGTAAGACCCTTTAAAGTATTTATTGTGAGCAATAGGAAATGATGAATTTGCACAGAGCGCAGCTGTTCCTGGTGCTGTGGCAGCTCGGCTGCCACCCCTGCTCTGGTATCTGTGCTGCCAGCGGCTCGGTTGTGTTGTGTTCATTGTACAGGTCTCATTTTCTCCTCAGTAACATACAGTTAATTTAAATCTGAATTTTGCAATTGCACGCAGGTTGCTGTTCTGTCTGGTTTTGTGTTCCCTGCTGCAGTGCGCAGCCTCTTTCTAAAAAAACCTGTCACTTGAACTGCTGCTAGGCGGCACACCAGTGAAAAGAAAATTATTTAGCGTCTTCTCAGCTCTACATATGCTTTTTGCCTTCTGGTCTTTCACATCTGAGACAAGAAGCTCTCACTGCATATTTTCTTTCTGTTAGCTAGAAATAGACTCAGCTGCTCGAGTTCTGCTGCGTGGGTGGAGCCGCGTGTCACCATAGGGACCTGTCCCCTCCCGACCCGCAGTGTCGGACAGTCCCGCGCTCACCGGCTGCTGCTCAGGGTTCCAGAGATGGGCAGTTTTTGCCTTGGTTGTACCTCGCTGTGTTTGAAAGGGCAGTGGGACAGGCCTGGAGTTGTCAGACTGGCTCATAGCGGTACCTGAAGGTTTTTGGATTTTTGGATTTTGGTGGGATGTGTTTGGTTTTTGGTTGGGTTGTGGGTTTTTTTATTTTTTTCCTTTTTCTGGAGGATAGCAGGCTTTATCCCTTTGCTTATCTCTGCTTACATCTGTCAGATGTTCTGATGAAGCATATTTTAGTTCAGGAATTGCTCAGTTCTATCCCCTGCTCAACCAGTTACCCAGTCTATAACCCGATATAAGCTCCTTATAACTTTCACACATTAACCCAGATACATTTGTTTGTGCCTATTGGGCTCCCAAGAATGTGGAACCTCACTCCCAATTTGAAAACCTTCTTAGGAGCTCATATGCCCCTGAAAATGGGTGTCCGCCCCAGTGACATGGCTACAGATACAGAACTGAGGGATTAGGGGACTTGCGTTTTATTTGAACTCTCCCCCAGGCAGACGCCGTGTGCAGTTCAGATAACACAGTGTTTTCATTTGCTTCAGGTGTTGTCCCTTGTAATCCCCGCATGGCTCCAGAGGGTGACACAGAGGGCACTGCACAGGCTCTTCCACACCAGGTATTGCGCTTTTTCTTTATGCTTCTGACATTATTTTTCACTTGTATTTCTGGTTACTATCGGTGACCTCCTGCCACTGTCAGAGCTTTCAGTGTTATCCTTAGATATTCTCTCTTGGTGAGGGTGCTTGTCAGGGATTAGAGATTCCCTTTAAGGTTTGCCATGTTGTTGTCTTCCTGTTCCCTGCTTATTGTTTAGAAGATGATACCCTGAAATATTTGAACATATTGCTGAGAAAAAGATAATGTGTCTCAGTAGTTTCCAGTGTGACAGATGTAGGTCACACTGGTGGGAGATTGTATCCACCAGAGAATTATAGCCGACTCTGGCAGCTGCAGATTGAGATTTGACGTTTATTTAGAACTCCTAGTAAAGGTCCAGTAAACGGATGTTCAATACAAAGGCCTGAAGTGAGTGAACGTTGCACTCCAACACGTGGCTGATTGGAGGATCTTTGCTGGGCTGCCGAAAGCTGTTGCTCAGTGTGACACATCGCAAACTGGACACTACACGGTTGTGTCACTGGCCTCGCGGAAGCCACAGTCTGCAGCAGGTTGGAACTCGTGTTCACCATTGCTAACTCCTGCCGTGCTTATTTCATGAGCCTGCTTTATTATTATAGTTGTTTTTAAGATTACCTTTTACTGGGTTTCCTTTGCTTTCAGAGCAGCACAGCATGTGTCTTCTGGCAGAAGGTTTTGTGGCATATTTTGTCAGCACCAAGGGTGCTTCGTACTTGACTGTGCTGTTGAAAGAAAAAAATCCAAATGACGTGACAATGCTGGAAGTGAATTTAGCTGGCATATTTAAAGGAATGTGTGTGGGAAGAAGGAGAAGCCCTTGGATGAAGAAAACACTATTAATATGCAATCCATGCTGGCCTGAAAACCTAAAAGAGGTGTCTCCTTGCATTTGGAAAGTCTTTACTGATCACCTCTGAGCGTACTTGACCTGCTAATCAGGATGCCAAGTATTAAATAGACTGTCCCCTTTCTGTTCCAGAAGCTGCTTGTTTGTTGTGCTGCACGTGGCCTTGCAGGCCGCGGTATTCGGGGAATACACCTGGGAGGTGTTTGTGTACTGCTGGGAGCTGCAGTTCCCGCTCCCGCTGCTCCTCCTGCCCTATGTGCTGCTGGCCGGGAGCGCGGGTGGCTTCCTGCTCTGCTCCCGCACCAACCCGGGTAAGCTCCTGCTGCTTAGGAGCTGCAGCTGCTGGAAAACAGAATCTAAAAAATGTTACAAACACCTTAACTTTGACTATTTCTCTTGTTTATTTCACAGGTATAATAACAAAATCAAACCATGCATCCTTGGTTAAGATGTATGCATATGATGGTGTGTTATTCCAGAAAGGTGTCACATGTCCCACGTGCAACATGGAGAAGCCAGCCAGATCGAAACATTGCAGTAAGGATCTTACCTGCCTTGAGAAGTGTAACTCTAAGCCTTTCCCAAAGTAATTCTCCATCAATAACTACAGTTCACACAGCATCTGTTCTCCAGCTCGATGCGCATGGGACTGTGTTTTACTGGGGTCCCAGCTCACAGCGGCCCTTTGCCCCTCCATGGAACTGATTTGCTGCTATTTCTTCTCACAGAAATGACAGTTCCGAGGGTATCATTTGGGGTCAGGAACAGGCAAGCTTTGGAGCATCTCAAAGTTAAATGAAAAATAATCACCTGTCAGGACCTGAATTCAAGATTTTGGGTTTCTCTTGCAGAATTTTCTGTTATCATCTAAAATAAAGCTGGGAACTACAAGCCCTACCTATTATATGCTTTGCTAAGCAGTACTGTAGGAGAAACTAAAGTATTTGAGCTGCAGCTTGGTGAAGAAGAGAAAATGAGATACATGTCTTTGGTTTTTGTATTTTATTTTGTGATATGCAACTTAAATTAATGTATTTGCTTAAAAAGCTATAAGCTAAATCATTCCCAGATTTTTTCAGATGAAAAACTACCCCAAACTGTTTAAAAATCAAATTGGTTCATTGAAAACCCAAATAACCAAACTGTCTTGTCTCTCCCTCCTTGCCAGGTCTCTGCAGTGCATGTGTGCATCGGTTCGATCACCACTGTGTGTGGGTCAACAACTGCGTGGGCGCCCTGACCACGCGCTATTTCCTGCTGTACCTGTGCGCGCTGACGGGCGCAGCCGCAGCCGTCGCTGCTGTCACAGCCGCGTTCCTCACCCGAGTGGTGCTGCTCTCGGGGGTGATGCACGGGAGCTACATCGACGAGCAGGGACAGGAGCGCGCTGTGGACATTCTCTTCCTCATTCAGGTAAGTTAGTGCTTCGGGTTATTTGCTTATAAAAAGGTTTGTCTCAGCCTTTGCTTTCAGGAATCTTGTAAGCCCACCTGTTCTCACAGGCATGGTGTGGATGGACTGCAGGTTCTTTACCAACTTTACACAGCTGGTTAAGTTTAGAAAACTGCCATTGCAGAATATTTAAAAACATGGGTTTTCTCACAGTGCTTCATTTTGCTCTCCCATCCTTTGGATTTCTGTCTCCAGCTGCTGTCACTCAGCAGATCTGGTTCATAACAACTGGCTTTACATTCCAGTGACCAGCTACTGTAGTCAGGTTTGAAAAACACATATCTGGAGATGTTAAATCAGGACCATACTACCCTGGAATTTAAGTACTTGAATATTCATTTTCTCTGAATGCAAAGGGTCACTTCGTGTCTCTCAAGCACTTGAGTCACTTGCATTTAAATCCCCTCCTCCCTTTCTGTAGCAGGGTAGTGAGGTGATCAGTAGTAAATGTTTTATCTTTCCCTCAGCTGAGACAACAGATGTTTCAGCCTTGGACTTTTATAAAGGGATCTTGGTCAGGGAATGTTTGTGTTTCAGAAGAACCGTTACCACCCCCAGGACTGGAATTTAACTCAGAAAAGAGCTGCTGAGCTGTATCATGTCAGCAAAACCTGATGTTGTACCAGATTGTAGCCTCTTCATTTGGCAGTTTGTTTTCAGATCATCTGCATTAATTATTCTTTTAATTAAAAAACAAAACACAAGCAAAACATTCAAAGATAGATGGGTATAGGAAATACTCCCACATACTAGCAAGGCTTGTGAGGAAATCCATTTCTGGAGATGTGCATGTTCCACTCCAAGGGCTGTGCCCGCGGTTCTGGGGCTGCACGGTGATACGTGTTTCAGCTGGCGTATTGCAGGGCTCACGTGCCACCATGTGATTCAATGCTCCAGCTTTTTAATGAAGTTATTATTCTCTTTGCAGCACCTTTTCTTGACGTTTCCCAGGATTGTCTTCATGCTGGGGTTTGTTACTCTTCTCACGCTCGTACTGGGTGCGTATTGCTGCTTCAGTCTGTATTTGGCCTTCATCAACCAGACGTCCAACGAGTGGTATAAATCCCGAAGATACGGGTGTTCCCACCATCGGGCATTGCAGCCTCATGACAGACAAGCTGGCTACAAAAATATTTATTCTAAAGGAGTCTGGATGAATTTAAAGGAAATTTTTAAGCCTCCTACAGTGTTGGAAAGACAGAAGAAAACATGAAGGTATTATTCTTTATCTGTGCATTTTTAACTTTTTGTAAGACTATTTCAGCAGTGGCTTTGATGCCCCGAACAACTTTTGTAAAAAGATCACTGTATTTCAATTAACTAATTGAAAACTTTTATTTCATTAAGCCAACCGGTCTTCAGAACATGTAGTTTTTCTGAGTTTATCCAAATACAACTGGTACCAGTTGTGACAGTGGCCCCTGGATCCTTTCGGACCCCATGGCGGTACTGAGGGAAGCTGGACGAGGGATCAGTTCAGTATGGAACATGTACACAAGGAACTTCTTACTGTTCTGTGTATGCCACATTATACCACTGTGTAACAGGGAAGCTGAGTTCTGTTCACAGCGGGAGGCTCAGCCACAAGACTTGTGTTTGTTTGGGGAAAAACAGCATGTTTGACTCACCCAGTAAGGGTTTCTTCAGCACAAGCCCGGTTGTCCTTCCAGAAATTCTTCTGTTTGAGTGATAATAGAGCAGAAATTGGGAAAATACAGTAAGAACTTTAAATAACTTTATTTTTAAAAATGTATTTATTTACATGCCAAATCTGTACAATATGTAATTAAAAATCCATATATAGTTTAAAAAAATCCTATACAGTATGGCTTTACACACCAACAGACCAGCTCTCTGAGCGGCCTGTGTGACGTTGTGAGGGTACAGCAATGCATTCTGTCAGAGACCGGTACATAAGGCTACGTGTCCAGGATATAAAATAAAGTAAAAAAAAAAAAAATACTGCAGTACCATGCCTTAAGAGGACTAAAGTAGTGAGGTTAAAGGCATGAGCGGTGGTGACTGCACCCCACAACTCCTCAGGTTTGGTTTGTTTTAAATGCATATGATGCAGTCTCTTCTGAGACCCTACATACTTGCTCCACTTTCTGAATCCTTTTAAATGCCAGAATACTCCGGCCTGTGGTCATAGGTAAATGCTTCACAAAGGATCTTCCTTTATTTTGAGACTGTCACTATGGGGTGTTGGTTACTTCCAGAGGTGTTTAACCACCCTTTGTCCATTTTAAACAGCAACATCTCAGGGCTGTACCGTCCTGTGAAGCCACTTACCTACAGAAGCATTCTCATTCTCTCCCTTGCTCTCTCAACAATTATAGTGGCAAACTTAGGGCTGGTCAAACTCCCCAAACTGGAGAAAACCAGTGAGTGTTACAAGAACATCTGTCGCTGGCCACATGCGGTTACACAATGACAGTCTGGACTTCCACCTCCCCCTCCTGGGAAGAGATCACAAACTCTCCCGCATGTTCCATTATCTCAATGTCCTCGGACGCCACCATCGTCACCGTTGCTTCTTCAGTCTGGATGCTGCCCTCGGTGGTCAGCACCGCTCCCTCCCCGATGGCTGACGCCAGCGTCATCGCCACCTGCTCCGTGAGGCTCTCGGGGGTGGCGATAGTGATGGTGTCCCCAGCGTCCGTGGGGACTTCAGAGTCTTCTGCCACGGTGACGTTCTGGACAATAATCTGGTGACCAGAGTTTGCTTGATTTACTATTTGTTGCACGACCTTCATGATGTGGCTGTCAACCTACATGAGGAGAAATGAGGCCATGTTGTTTCTCAGTGTCCTGTACTCTGTCAGAAGTACTGACACTTCTCGTCCCTGTCAATGTGTGATGACCAGCAGGGCAGCACAACAAGAACCATTTCATTCCAGTTTCCTCCAGCTGTTCACTGGAGTTCTCATCGCCCCTAGAACAGCGACTCTTCAAACAGGTCACACAAAGATGTTTTGTCAGCAGGGAACTTCCTACAGAACATCAAAGTGCTGTTGACAGAAAAATCTTAACAATGCACGTCCAGGCACTTCAACTGACTGAGCCAAGTCTTAGCAGGACTTAGTTTACTTAGCATGACTTTTAGACACTAGAAATGATTCATTTCATCTAGTCCCCAAAATAATAGTTTATGTGGCTGCTTTACCTCATGTCTTGTTCCCTCTATGATTTCAGTAGCTTCGCTCGTCTCCATATCTTCAGTAGCAGTCTTGAAAGACAAAATACAATTATTCCATTTTTAGATTATTACCAAGATGCAAGACACTAAGATCTTTTACAAAGTCTTTCTGTTTCCCCCATGATGCAGTAGCTACTCTAAAGACAAGTGCTCCTTGAACTTCCCTCCAAATCCCATTATTGAGAGCTACTTAAAAGTGATGTGAAGTGCTCACAAGTGACTGAAAGAACATCCTCTCTCAGCAGGACTTGGCCAACTGGTGGATTTTTCTCCCGTTGGAGAAAAACGGTGGCGGCACTAAAGGGACCCAAGAAATGAACTGTGGTGTTCTGCACAGATGAGTACTGGCTCTTTGACACAAGGGGGAGAAAGCAAAATGCAGAATTTGTTGCTTTTGGCAGCCACAGCCAGTTAACAACAGCAGATTATTATTTTGGACAAAATAAGCAAAATAGAACTGGGAGGAAAGAGCAGATAAAAGTTGAGGGAAAGCTGAAGCAAGTTTGTGAGGACATAAAATCTGGCGTGGTCAGTTCTCGGTGAGTCTGCCCTGCGTTCTCATTTTCCTGCCTACGTTATTTGCAGAAGGTGAAGCAGGCACCCAGCGCTCCTGGCGAACAAGATTAATCCAACTTATTCCTAGGGCCATGTGAGCAGGGGTAGCATCGGATAGATCCTATTTTACCTTCTTCCAAAAGCCCAGAGGAGGAACATGCACAACTGCAGTTTTTACCGACAAAACAGGGAGCTGGGTTGGGCCCGAGGAGGCCGTTTGCCCCACCTCACCTCGATGATGTACTCCTGCGTGTCCGCCACCACGGAGGAGAACTCCACCAGCACCGTGTGAGGATCTTCAGAAATGACTGTTGCAGCCAGGTTGTCAGCTGACTGACTTTCCTCGGACACTATCACTTCTTCCACCTCTTTCAAAGCAAGGAGACAGCCACCTGAATGAGATTCCAAACATGTCGGAAAAATGGTGTTTGTCATAACTATCTCAAGTGCAGGAGTACCGGGGAAAAACTGCACAGCACAAACGAAACCCCTTTAACAGGACAGCACCGAGAAGGGACCAGCAGTCACACAACAGGCTCTTATCCCCCAAAACAGGCCAAAGACCGGCTGAGAAGGGGCCTGCGTGACTGCAAAGAGGCCTGAGCCTGGAACAGAGCAACGCTTCAGGGCCGTTCAAAAAAAACACACAAGTGAATAAAACCATACAGGATTTCAAAAGCCATATACGAAGAACATACAGTAAGACTTTGGGTGTATTTTAAGTCATATATATTTTGTGCTTATGTGTTACATTTCAGGAAACTCTTTCTTTCCTTCAGTAAACTTGCCCTTTATAATCTCGATGCATCATCATCACTACCTGAAGAAGTTTGAAAATCCATACTTAGGAGCTAAAGGAGCAGCAGGTCCAGTAAAACTAATCCGATCAAACAAGATTATCTGTGAGAACTTATTCTATTTAAAACATTTTCCTTACACATCATCCAAGCTTTATGTTTTAACAGGATTTCATAAAACCCCCATATTAGTACAAATTTAATGCAAAAAAACCTCAATTGGCAAGTTTAACCATAACAACATGTGCAGCATTGTAAGTTTTTCAGTCTTCTCACCTCTTCCCTGACACAGAAATCAAGCTCTCTCCAGGATTACTTTGTGAAAACGTTAATTTTCTCCCTCTTTGTGTATAGCTGTGGAATGGAAATGCTTCACAATTTGGGACAGACTCCAGTACGGTGTGGGATTCATCTTCCCCACCTCAGGGCAGCAGAGAGCACTTAAGCCAGAGACTGGCACAGAGAGCACAGCACTCCTGCAGTTAATACAAACTCTGGTTTGCTTACCTTCCTCTTTATTTAGATGATCTAGACTTTATATTAGAACCGGTTTATGGCTGTTTGTTCAGCATGGGTTTCGGTCAGAAAGATCACAACAAAATATTCATTAATCAAGATGAAAACAAATATAATTTACCTTCTGACACAACTGAGTTGCAGATGGATAAGTGGCCTTGGACAAAGGTTGTCAGACCCACTCTGAAAATCCACTGCCATTCAGCCAAAAAGCAGCTTGTCCACCCCAACTCCTACAACAACGCGGACAAGCTTTGCCACCTCACCTTTGGTTTTTAGGTGCCTGTTGAGGGTGCCATGCTCCGCAAACCCGCGCCCGCACTTGTAACACTTGAAAGGCTTTTCTCCAGTGTGGTGGCGGATGTGGCGCACCAGCGAGCCCTTCTCCCGAAAGCCCCGGCTGCAGTACTGGCAGACATACGGCTTGTCCTCCAAATGCGTGCGGAAATGAACCTGCTGGGCGTTCTGCACAGAGAGAGGCAAGAGAGGGGCAGCTGAAGGGAAGGACAACTTGAGCAGGCAGTATTTTAGTTTCCAGAGTAAAAGTCAACATCTCTGAGCATGATAAATACTTGGGTTTATTATTTTTATGTAAATTTTCCACACATGAAGGAACAGTTCCTTTACAAATGCGAGGGTTTTATTAAGACTGTCCCTCTTTTCCTCACTAAAACAAAACCTCCTTCTGGAGCTTCTGCTCTCACAAGGGGCAGGTGAGCTGGTGTTTGTTCTTTCTTTGTTCTCCTCCCAAACCCTGGCCCTGGAAAGGAAAATCTGTAGGCCTGTTGTGAGGGAGACCCACCTTTGTCTTGTACCGCTTGCCACACTTGGGGCAGGAATATGGCCGCTCATCAGAATGCACCCTGCGATGCCCCTTCACGTGTGCAATAGTCTTGTAGAGCTTGCCGCATTCTCCGCAGCGGAAACGCCGCTCGTTCACGTGCACTTCTTGGTGCTTTTTCAGCAGATAACCCTTAGTGAACTCTTTGCCACACTCCTCGCACTTAAAAGGCTTGTAATCTAAAGAGAGAGAAAGAGAACGCATGGCTGATACAGGACAAGCAGCAGTGGCAGGTATCTAGTACACAGCGTAACAAAATTCTTACCTAAAAATTAAGCCAGAGAAGGAGGGAAATTATGTTTTCAACAGCATGTATGTGCTTGTCTCACTCACAAGTTAATTCTGCTCAAATGTTGCTCTTATGGCCTTTGCTGCCTCTCAAGCAGCAGTTCCAGCCAATTGACTTGTTCTGCCTCACTAACCTTTTTATTGGCCTTGTCACAAAATTTCACTTTCAAGGATCCAGTGCAGGCCCCGACACACGGAAACTTTTCCTTTGCTTTATATTTATTTCACTCAACCAAAGTCAACCTTTGCCTATTTGTGTGTTAAGGATCAATTAATTTTGCATGGCTAATGGCCACATAAAGGCAAGGAATGTGTAACAAAAAACAAGCTGTACTATGCTTAGGGTGCTAGTCAGACAGGGCGCATTTTAGACAAGAGCATAAGCAGTAAAACTTTACCTAAATGACCTTTGATGTGTGTTTCAAGGGAAGTAGCTTCACTGAAGGCTTCATTACAGTGAGGGCAAACGTAACTTTTGTACCCATTTGTTCTTTCCACATCTGTCTGTCAGAAAGAAGATGGTAAACCATAAGTGTGCTTATATTAGTGCGGACAGTAAATGTTGCTAACCAAATTCCCAATTAAATACTCCAGCTTTGACAGGAAAGAGGTCTGTACTGTTAACAGGCGAGAGCACGCATGCATACTAACACTACACATAAAGCATGCACGAAAAACAGAACTATAAAAATGGACACAAACACCCGGGCACAGGGAGAGATGTGCTGAGGATAACGTGCGGGTGGTGAGACTAACGCTGCCGTCCACAACCATGTGCAGGCACACAAGATTAGTAAAAAAAATTAATCTATTGATGGAATACAAACATACAGACTCTGCTTGTTCCGCTTTGACACACTGTTCCCCACACGGCTCCTCTTCTGCTTCCACCACTTCATTTTCCAGCTCCTCGGTGGCAGCTGCAGCAGGCTCATCAGCCTTGGGCGCCTCCTCCATCGCGACTCGCTCTATCACGATCCCTGAATTCCTCATGGCCTGGCGCAGCAGGTTCTCACTGTTCACCTCACCCTCACACAGCAGCTCCTCAGGATGCGACTGCCGAAGGAATGAACAGTCCAGTCATTGGAACAGCAAATAACACAGCATTTTTTATAGCAACGTCGCTATAACATTTTTCTTTCTGGGGTGTCTGATGCTGCAATATGGGTTGAAAGATCAACAAGGGAACGGTCTTGCAGTGGGAAGGAAGATGAGGTGAACAGCCAGAGGTCAGAGCAGAGCTTGCCTTTTATGTTCTCACATGAAAAAGCAGATAATTAAACATTTACTTCCACCAGACAGATTTATTCTAAATACTTCAAGACTTCCTTGCGTAAAACATGTGAAGGGTATTTGAGAGAAATGACACTCACATCCTGGTCCAGGGATTTCGCATCAACAATGGGAAGTTCCTGCATTTGGACGTGGACTTCGTGAAGAACGTTGCCCTTTGCGTCTGTCACGAGATGAATCACGGGCGAGGTCTCAATGGATTCACTCGCTATCGATGAAACGGTGTCTGTCGTCGAATTACAGGATCCTTCAAAAAAAGGAGCAGAACGAACCACCTGGTTACTGCCACCCCTTCTCAAACGTTCTTCACAGCCAGCACCTGGCTACATACATACGCTCCAGGTTAATAGTTTAACTCTATAAATTACTTTTTCTTGTATTAAAGATAGAAACTGAATACCACAGCAATATTTCTTTCATAACTGAGAAAGAATTACAGTTCAAGTGCCAGAAGCATGCTCGGTTTTACCAGATGCAAGGCGGGGACCGACAGCGTCACTGACCTGCTGGCAAATCATCTTTATTGACTACGATCTCTTTGTTCACATTGAAGCGAATTTTTTCGGTACAAGGTGTCAGAGATTTCAGGTGCCGAGTCAAAGCTCCAGATTCCCGGAAGCTTTTCCCACATTTCTTGCACTTGTAAGGTCTTTCATCTGGAAACGCCAAGAATCAAATCAACAGCGTTAAAGGGACCACGGGCAGCGTTAGCTCTGTGTGACAGTGAGAGGAACGGTCCCTGCTTTCCACAGCCCCAGACTGGGCTCATCCTGGGACCCCGCGCTGCCTCCACGCACCCCAAACATCGGGAGCTCAGCTCAGCAGATGGAAAGCAGCAGGAAATCCCATGGGAAGGGAAGGTGGGAAAGAAACCACAGCCAGCACACACCAGCAACAAGGAACATTTGGAGAACTGTCTTACCAGTATGACGCCGATGGTGTCGAATCAGAGAGCCTTTTGTCCTGAAGGAAGTCCCGCAGAGTTTGCATTCGTAGTCCTTTCTGCTGCTGTGAGTGATCATGTGAGCTTTGAGGATGCTGGCCTATGGAAAAAAATTCATTTCAAAAGATGTCAAACCCTTGTGGAACATTTCAGTGGTAAAGAACAACAATGCTCCTTCTGAAAGAAGACCTTTCCTTTCAGAAGTGTAGCACGCAGTAGAGAAGGACGTTGTTATCGACTCCTGAGGTGTCTTAGTTAACAGCAAACAAAATAACTCACTACCCCAAACACAGCAGAAGAGATACTTACTGTTTTAAATGTCTTCTGGCATAATTCACATACATATCGCCCTTCTTTGTTAACCAGCAGCTTAACCTTGATCAGTTCTGTGGAAATATCCTGCTCCTCATCGTCAGGCGTGCCCTGCTCTTCAGTGACTTCCCCATCGATGTGACCGTTTGGGTTTTCAAAGACGTGGTCTCCTGCAACTACGACTTCTTTGATGTGCCCGCTGCCTGGGAAAAGGAAAGGAAGTTTTGTTCTTTACAAAACAGCTTCACGTGACTAGAACAAGTGACTGTCTCAGCACTTCACGCAGTAAGGAGGAGAAACAGTTACTTTAAACCTGGTCTTTGCACAGTTCTCATTACTGCAGCAGAAATATGAAAACGGACACTTCGGGAATGGAGTTTTAAATCTAATATGTGTTAATGCAGAGAGAATTGCCAAGCTGGCCTGCCCAGCACCTAGGGAACACTCAGTGCCAGGTCCCAGTGCTCAGCAGCACTGAGATGTCACGTACCAGCGACACCCCAGATCAAACCAGAGGGGACACTGGGGGACTGAACTGGTCCAACCCCACAGGGGCACTGGGGGGTCTTGCTGCTCACCTACAATGGCTGAGGCGCTGCCGATCTCCTCTGCTATGGAAGACGCTTCCACAACTATATGAGCAACAGTTATCGACTCCTCGACAGATGGAATGACCTGCTGTAACAGATAACACGTTGGCAGAAAGGTTTTAGTACCTTTAAAAACACTGGATTCTATTCTCTCCCCTCCAACCCAACAGACCGTTGCATCCTAATTATTTTGAGCCGCGGCTTGAGGAGAAGCCTGCTGTCACCTTTTGGACTTCTCGGCTGAGGAGTGCTGCTGACGCCGCAGCCAGAGCTTCTGGAGCTCGCTGGCAGACCTTCTGTAACTTGTGTTGCACAAATTCTTCCAGGGATGTGAACTCTGCCTGGCAGCGCCCGCACTTGTGCACGTCATCTTCATCTGCCATGAAACGGGGACGCGGCTTTAGGAGAACGCGGCACCCACAACGGGCTGCGTTTACACCCAAAACTTGTGTTCCGTGTGTCCCCGGGAGCTCCGCGCCAGGGGTGGGGAAGGACCCGGGGGGCAAATCCGTTACCCAGGTGGGTTTTCGCTCCTGCAACGCGGCGGTTTCTGGAGCGGGGCGGGACGATCGGCCCGGGACTCCGCTCCCGCAGCCCGGAGGAGGGACGGGGCGCAGACGGGCCCGGAGACCCCAGTGCCAGCGGCCTCCACAGCCCCCGCTGACAGAGCCGGCCCGGCCAGGACCCCCTCACCCCTCAGGGACCGGTTCCGACCCCGGGCCGGGTCCCCTCAGGCGCCTCCGTGGGCCCCCGCCCCGTGCCCCGCTCTCTCCTCAGCTCCAGCCGGGGCCCTGTCGCGGCGGCACCACCCGCCCCGTGGCCGGTACCTTCCTCGCTGAAGGACGCCGGGAGGCTGAGAAAGGCGGCGGGGCCGGCGGGAGTCGCGGCAGCACCGGAGTCCGCGGCCGCCGCCTCCCCGCGCTCCTCGGCCGCGTCTGCCGTAAGCCCCGCCGGCCCCGCGCTCGTTGCCATCGCGGCCTCCATGTCGCAACGAGCCGCACCGCCAAGATGGCGGCTTTACGGCCGTGTCGTCATAACAACGGGCCGCGTGCCGCGAGACGGGCCGTCGAGGGGGCTCGGCGGGGAACGCGACCGCCGCACGGGGTTCCGGGGCCACGCGCGGCCCGGGCGGCGTTGGGAGGCGCAGTCCCGGTGATCTCTGACCCCCTGCCCGAACGGGCCGGAGCCGAACGCATTACCTAACGAGCCCCCGAGGTGGCTGGACGGCCAATGGGTCGCGGAGCGCCTGGGGTGACCGCGCGCTTCTGGCCAATGGCAGCGCGCGGGGGGCGGGCCGGTGAGGCTGGAGACCAACGAGAGCGGAGGGAGCCAGCGGCCGCCGGTGGCGCCGTGCGGAACGACGGGAGAGGCCGCCGGCTCCCGGCGGGGTGGGCGGGGCCGCCGCCACCGCCCAATGGGGACGCGGGCCGGGCGCGGCGCGGCCAATGGGAGCGGCCGGGGGGCGGGCGCACGGCTGAGGCGCGGCGGCGATGGCGGCCATGGCGGGCGGTGGACAGCGGCGGTGCCGGCGGCTGGAGGCCGAGGCGGCCCGTGCCGTGCTGGGCGCCGCCGACACGCTGCTGTTCGACTGCGACGGCGTGCTGTGGCGGGGCGAGGCGGCGGTGGGCGGTGCGGCGGCGGCGCTGGAGCGGTTGGCGGCGGCGGGCAAGCGGCTGTGCTACGTGACCAACAACAGTAGCCGAACGCGTGTGGCCTACACCGAGAAGCTGCGGCGCTTGGGCTTCCCGCCCGCCGAGCCCCGCCACGTCTTCGGCTCGGCCTACTGCGCCGCCCGCTACCTCCGGCAGGCGCTGCCGCCCGGCGCTGCCGCCTACGTGCTGGGCAGCCCCGCGTTGGCAGCCGAGCTGGAGGCTGTGGGGATCCCGCACCTGGGCCCTGGCCCCGCCGCCCTGCCCGGGCCCGCGCCCGCCGACTGGGCGCAGGCGCCGCTGGACCCCGCGGTGCGCGCCGTGCTGGTCGGGTTCGACGAGCACTTCAGCTACGCCAAGCTGTGCCAGGCCCTGCGCTACCTCCTGCGCGACGGCCCCGGCTGCCTCCTCGTCGGCACCAACCGCGACCACCGCCTCCCGCTGGAGGGCGGCACCGCCATCCCCGGTGCGCGGGGCAGGGGAACGGGGGCGGCCGGCGGGTACGGGGAGGTGGCTCCGGCCCGGTCAGTCGCCCATGGTGAAGCTGCTGGTTCTGGGGTCCTCCCAGGCCCAGCCCTGCATCTCAGGACAAGGGCACTGTCAGGCTTGTAGTTTGGCATGGCAGCCCAGGCTTCCCCTTCCTCCCTGCACCCTCGGAAGAGGGAGAACCCTTGTTAATCCTTTACTGGGGAACAACGGTTCCTTTTTGATCTCGATCTGGGACGAGATTCCAGACTCCCGGCAGGTTCTATGCACCACTTCTCTTGGGACTAACGTGTTCCTCTGCCTGTCCTGTCTGTAAAGCTGAGCTGTTGCATTTCCAAAGCACTGTGTGGTTTTGTGCCAGCTCATGTGAATGCCGAGAGTCTCTCACAGCCTCTAATCAGTGTTTTCTATTCCTTCCCTAGGGACTGGCTGCCTGGTGAAAGCCGTGGAGACGGCAGCCCAACGCGAGGCATTCATCGTGGGAAAGCCCAACCGGTACATGTTTGATTGTGTGGCGAGCGAGTTCGACATCGACCCAGCTCGCACCATCATGGTGGGTGACCGGCTGGACACAGACATCCTGATGGGCAACTCCTGCGGCCTCACCACGCTGCTCACGCTGACCGGCGTCACCACCCTGGATGAGGTCAAAGGCCACCAGGAGAGCGACTGTCCCGCCAGGCAGAGCCTGGTGCCCGATTACTACGTTGACAGCATCGCCGACCTCCTTCCTGCCCTGGGGGATTAATAGAACCCAATGCTCGCAGACTCTGCACTGGTACCCCCAGGAGGGCCCCTCTTAGTCACCTTGTGACAGTAATGTACTTGCTAGGATCCCCCGGCGTTAGCAACCCTTCGCTTTTTAACCTTTCTGTTCTCTCGATATGATTTTGTTTACACCTCAGTCTTTAAATGCACTTTGAAACAAAGAGGGCATTACAGTGTCACCCTAGTCTTGGGGGCTTGAGGCTTTTTTTTAAATTCTAAGCCACACATCTATCCAAATGTTTGTGATGCTCAGTGTCACGTTGTCCTCTAGACTGAGTTGAGGAAAGTAGAGCTGGTTGATTTGAGGAAAAGAACCCAAAACTTGCAGTGTGTCCTCACCTGGAAGGGCTGTGGCTCATCCTGGTTTATTCAGGGAAATGACTCTTGAAGAGTGTCAGAATTTAGCGGCTGTGTTTGGAAACGCTTGCAGTCGTTGGCAGAATTTGTGTTTGGCCTTTGACTGATTGTGGGTTTTTCGGTGTTGTTTTTTTTAATTGGATGGGATCCTGTTTAGCAGAACAGCCTGCTGCAAGTGTGATATCAGGTCACAGCAACTGAAATCCTTCTCCTTTATTTGACTGTTGCTAATTGCACTTGTGATGCAGATCAGGATGATTCCACTCACAAAACACAGTTGGTGTTTCCTGTATCCTGTGTTTGTCCAAGCCGTGGATGTATGTGTAAAGTACATGTACATACAAGAGCTATCCTGATCCTAAATATATATCAGAATATATTTAAATTATAAATATAACTATAGTATATGATAATGTATCTTGTTTCCTAGAAGGGACGATAAGAGGAATGTACTTCACTGGTAACAGTAGGTTTAATTCTCTTAAATGTTTGCATTTGGTAATGCAGAAAGTGTGTAACCACATAGGACTGTCCCTCACTCCCACTGCTTCCCAGAAATAACTGGGTGAGCACCAAGCTGGTTCTTCCCTCAGCGCCAGAGCAGCCACTCGCCTGGGCTTTAGCTGCAGAATTAACGCTCAGTCCCAGGACTGGATGTAGCACCCAGTACAGCTTCCCACCCAAACCACCCTGTCACCGGACCGGCACGTGCTTCCATTAAACCCGGCAGGCGGTGCCTGGTGTGGGGACCCGGCACCGGCGGCTGCTCTGAGGAGGAGTTCTTGCTTGGGGGATGATTTCTTTTGGATCTGTGGGTGTGTTTGGGTGATGCACAGCTCAGATTTTCACGCTGGCCAAATCAAAGGCCACAGCTGAAAGCTTTTGTGTTGCAGAATGAATTGAAAAAATATATATGCAAATAATACGCTTTTATTCTGTAGATTCTGCTACCGGCAGTTAAATTGAAACACTGTCCTTCCTTCATCTCCTGCTGCTCAGCTGAGCCGCTCCAGCAGCGTGGTGATGCCGTTTCCTTCCACTGGGACACCTGGTTTGTCCAGCAATAACCGTGCAGTTTGTGTCGTCTGTCGGTGTTACCCCAGTATTAGCTGGATCTTGTAAAGATGTTAATTCGTAACGCAGAGCTGCGTGCGGCAGCACGGATCATTGCTGCCCGGTTCCTGCCTCCAGCTGGAAGGGTGCACAGTCACAGGGAAATACTTACAGGTAGAACGCAATCTGGGTAACGTGGAAATGGACATTAGGGGTTGACTGAATGGTGTGTTCTTTGAGTCAGTTCCTGTATCTGGTGCTTATCATTTCAAAATATGTCAAGTATAAAGGCCAGGAGAGGCCTTGGGCCTCGTTTGAGCAGCGCGTTGTCCCTGTGATTACCTGTTACCGTACAGGGAACTGTTACCTCGATTCACGTGTGCTGGAATGTGCTGGTGAAGGTGTCAATCGCTTCAAAACTCTGTATCAGCTTCCAAACGGTTTTTAAGCCTCTACTTGAATTCACATTAAACTTAGAAACCTGCTTTCCGCTGGTGTTGTCATTTGTCATCTCCGTGAGCTGTGGTGAGGCTGTACCATGTGGAGATTCTGCGAGGAAGGGACGTGGTTTGTGTTTTTAATTTCTGCTCCTCACATGCAGAATTAGGGAAATAAATCCAAACCCTGCAATACATTTATTTGGTTCAGGCACCCAGAGCTGTGCAGGGCCCTCGACACGGGCTGGGATTTGCTTGTCCAAGAGCACAGCACAGAGTGTTTCCCACTGCACAAGAATCCTTCCATGAGGCTTTACAAAGTGAGACAGCTTGGTTTGGAGTTACAGAGGGAAGAGAGGGAGCGGGAGGGGGGTGACTCCTGCCTCCATGGTGAGAAACTCCAGGTGAGCTGCCCTCTTGGCTGTTTGATCACTCCAGGGCCATTTTTGATAGCAAAATGTCCACAATCTGTATTTTCCCTTGATAGAGACCCCATGAGAGAATTCAGCTGAGCCCTCCCTCACCTCTGCTCTGCTGGTTCCAGCTCTTAGAAACACAAATCTCAGGGGCTCCTGGGCTGTGCAGGAAAACCATGCTCTGGCAACCTGATCTCTGTGGGTGTTTCTCATCACAGGACATGGGTTTAGCACAAGAGCAGCTGGGGTGATGGTTTTGGGGCAGAGACCCTTTTCTGCAAGGTCCGTAGATGGAACAGGAGTGGGTCTGTGCAGCCAGGGCTTGCGGGGTGGCTGTCTGCAGGATCAGCACTTCCCTCCAGCTCCGGCAGCACGGAGTTTGTGTTGACATGTTGCAATAACCGATGACAGGGGCCGGCTGCCACTTTTCTCTGTTCATTGTGTCCCTTAATGAGACTCGGCTGGTCCTGCTGTCAGGGCCTGCCAGCCGGGAGGGCCACACAAAGCCCCCGATTGTCACCCCCTCCCGCCAGAGCCAGGTGAGCAGGAAGAGCTGTTCTGCACGCTGACAGCATCGCTTGGCAGCCGGGGATTCACCCCCGTCCCTGCCTGGGTGCCAGTTCTAAGGTTTCACCTCCCGCAGGTCCGAGTGGAGGAGCTCCTGGCTGAGAAGCCCCTCAGTGGCAGGGGACACCTATTTAGGTGTCACGGGGGCACGTTTCGGGTTCCCAGGTGCGTCAGGAGCCAGGGACGATGCAGAGCCTGCGTGTGCTGGGGCGGCAGAGCTGCGGGAGCAAGGTCCTGGTCTGACGGGAGGATGGAGGGCAGGACTGGCTCCAGTGACGTTGTCCCTGCTGTGAGTATCCCCGGTCCCCAGCGGTCACAGACCGTCCCTGCTCTGTGCTGGCTCAATCCCTCCTGCAAAGGGGCTGAGCTGCTCTTCCCATGGCTCCTGGGAAGATTTTGTTCATCCCCAACATCCACACCCCATAGTTCAACTCCCTATAAGGCAGGTGACGCCATCAGCTGGATTTTCGTGTAAGTGCCTGGACTTACACGGCATAAATGACCATGTAACCAGGCAGGGTCAGGTTTGAGATGCCCAAGCACCTGTTTGGGACGCGTGTACATGCAGGAGCCGCAGCCTCCCAAGGGACGGGATCCGCTGGATTCTTCATTTGCACCTTTCCCACCCTGGGCATTTCTATAGCTATTGTTCCTGTAGGGCTCAGGCTCTGTTGCGTTTGATTGAGGCGTTTTCAGTTCTGCACGGTTTTAACCTTGTCCAGACTTGTTGCTTTTCTAGTGGAATATATCTGGAAGTTACGTATTACCAAAAAAGATCAGTGACTGACCTGGGGGCTTGAAGATCCTGTTCTTGTGTGGCTGTAGCAAACCTAACTGTGGGCATTTACTGAATTTCTCTATGTGCTTCAAAGGATTGAGAATCAGTTTATCTTTTAAGTGTGGGATGTACAGTTGAGATTATTGAAAGCACATTCCTTCTGGTTTTATCTACCATCAAGTCAAATTTAATTGTCTCAATGCAAGAGTTAAAGTGACTTTTGTATCAAGCCACTAGCAGTGTCCCGTGACTGCATGGAGAACAACTCACCAAGAAAATAAAATACAACCAAATATACGGAGGGAGGAGGAAGCAGGATTGCTCTGCGTGGAGCGTGTTTCAGATGCTGATGGTCCTCCTGGGGATTTCTGCTGGAAACCAAAATAATTTAATTTAATTGCCCCTGTTTGTGGAAACCTTCCCACTCCAGCCCTTCCTTGGTGTGTTTGCAGCGTTCACTGGTCCCCCAGCACAGGAGGAAGGTGCTGGGAGTGATGGTTACTGGGACGTCGGGTCAGAAACCCCAGCACTGGGGGAGAAAAGTGACATTTTTGCAGGGCTGCTGCAATGTTCTGGCCGTTCTGCGCTCAGACCCCAGCAGTTTGTGCAGCGATTTGTGTCGTGAGTGGGAAGTGTGTTTTATGGTGAAGAATAACCAGCAGCAGGATTGATTTTAACTATGGTTCTTTCCTCCTGCCTTGCTCCCAGGCCAGGGGGTTTGCAGGGTACCTCCCAGCCCCATCCAGGACGTTCTGGATCATCTTCTCCCTTGCTGTGTTTTTTGCTGTTGGTATCAGCGTCCTGGCAGTTCTCAGCTTCTCGCCCAGCCCTGCCCAGGTAAGAGACCCCATCTGGGCAGGAAACCTCCTTGTGTCGCAGCCCCTCGAGATTATGGAGTCCAACCATAACCCACCCCTGGCACTGACCCCTGTCCCTGAGAACCTCATCTCCATGTCTGTCCAACCCCTCCAGGGATGGTGACTCCAGCACTGCCCTGGGCAGCCTGTTCCAATGCCCAACAGCCCTTTGGGGAAGAAATTGTTCCCCAGATCCAACCTCAACCTCCCCTGGTGCAACTTGAGGCCATTTCCTCTGGTCCTGGTGCTTGTTCCTTGGGAGCAGAGCCCGACCCCCCCTGGCTCCAAGCTCCTTTCAGGCAGTTCAGAGATCAGAAGGTCTCCCCTCAGCTCCTGTTCTCCAGCTGAACCCCCCAGGTCCCTCAGCCGCTCCCATCACACTTGTGCTCCAGCCCCTTCCCCAGCTCCGTTCCCTTCTCTGAACTCGCTCCAGGTCAGAGCTCCCTTCTCTCAGGTGATAAACAATTCAGACAAGCCCCAGGGAGCAGGGAAGGCTGTGGGTGGGGTTGTTGATGGGGAAATGCCATGCAGACCCTGAACAGCCGATGACGGGTGCTTTCCCCCCGCTGTGCCCAGGCTGGTCCCCAGCTCCTCCGGCTGATGCTGCAGGGCGAGCATGATCCACTGAGGAACCAGACAGCCCTGGTGGACACGGCCAGGAGCACCGTGACCTACTACATCACCTCGCAGAGCAACTACACTGCCGTGGTGCTGTATGACAGCAGGAACGTGAGTGGCTCAGGATCATTAAGCTGCTTTGTGAACGTGAGCAGGGAAGCCTGGGCTGTGGGGTGGGAGCGGGAGCTGCAGCCCAGGAAAAATACAACTGGCGACTGTTTGGTGCCTTTCGTGCACCTGTAGTTAGGAAAGGTAACGCACAGTGAAAGGGGGAATGTCCATTTTTTGGACTCTTAGTCTGGATAATAGGAGCTGAGGGGAGACCTTCTGATCTCTGAACTGCCTGAAAGGAGCTTGGAGCCAAGCGGGGGGCGGGCTCTGCTCCCAAGGAACAAGTGCCAGGACGAAAGGAAATGTCCTCAAGTTGCGCCAGGGGAGGTTTGAGGTTGGATCTTGGGAACAATTTCTTCCCCAAAGGGCTGTTGGGCATTGGAACAGGCTGCCCAGGGCAGTGCTGGAGTCACCATCCCTGCAGGGGTTGAACAGATGCAGAGATGAGGTTCTCAGGGATATGGGGCAGTGCCAGGGGTGGGTTATGGTTGGACTCGGTGATATTGAAAGTCTTTTCCAACGAAAACATTTCCATGATTCCATGTCTGGGTTTGTGCCACTGCCAGCTCTAACGTGGACGATCTGTCTGGCAGGGCTACGTGTGCTACAAGCCGGGGGAGCAGCGCGTGTGCTACCTGCGCAGGATGGACGCCTGGGACCGCCAGACCCTCCCGACGCCCCTCGACACGTCCCAGCAGAGTGTGAGCAGTGGCCGCCCTGTGTTCTGTGCGATTTGCTGGGGAAGGGCTGGGTTGGTGCCTCGCTGGGCTCTGAGCACGTGAGCACAAAGCAGCAACTCCCGGTTTTACCGATATTTTATCTTGTGAGAAACAGCAGAGCTGCGGGCTGGGGAAGGGGAATGTGTCCCAGGGAGGTGAATAGCAGGGCTCCCACAGGACCCGCTCCCACTGGGTTTTGTTACCTGCTCAAAATTCTGGGGAACAGAAAACAAAGGGGGTTTGTTAGTGATTCACAGGGGAAAAAGTTGGAGTTAATCACGTATACGGACCCTCTGAACAAAATGTTAATGGATGGACGAGTGGGGGGCAGATTCTGTTTCAAGAAGACAGAATGCCCCATTTTCTTGTGTCCCTGCCATCTGCTCTCAGTTTCCTCAGGGGCTCCTTTCACAGCTCTCCCAGTGCCACCCCTGCCATGAGCAGGGACATCTTCACCAGCTCAGGTTGCTCAGAGCCCCGTCCAGCCTGGCCTGGGATGTCTCCAGGGATGGTTCATCCACCACCTCTCTAGGCAGCCTGGGCCAGGCTCTCACCACCCTCAGGGGCAACAATTTCCTCCTCATGTCCAGCCTGAATCTCCTCTCTTTTAGTTTAAAACCAACACCTCTTGTCCTGTCATAACAGGCCCTGCTACACAGTCTGTCCCCATCTTTCCTTCGATCTCCTCTCTAACGTGGGGGGTGGCAGTGCCAGGCAACAGGTGTGGGTTAGACTGATGACCCTCTACCAACAGGCTGTGGTGGCACCTGGCACAACGGGCTGCTTTAGCTCCAGGCCTGAGGACAAAGCAGCCCGGGAGGAGTGTGTCCCCTGTCCCCAGCTGCAGGGCTTCTGAGGGGCTGCGGGCTGTCCCCGCTTCAGCATCACCCCGAGCAACCTGCCCGTGCTGCGGGACAGGGACTGCTCTTGGGGTGTCAGGGACCAAGTGGCCTGGGAGGAATTAACGGGGACGTTTCTTTCAGGCTGATGAGCTGCTGCGTCAGAATAACCAGACCCAGTACTACCAGGAGTTCCTGGGCATCCTGGCGGGGGAGCAGGTGGACCCCGAGAACCTGGGGGAGCCTGTCCAGGCCCTGTGCGAGCAGACATCCATCTTCTGGGTCAGGAGAGGGGAGGGTGAGTTGTGCAGGAGAGGGAAGCGCGGTTGTCTCTAGTACCTCTAAGAGGAGCAGGCTCTGCTGCGCAAAACCTGCTGCACGTCCCGCCAGGGGCTGACAGGGACAGGTGTCCTCCAGTCCAAAATCGAACCTTTGCTCAGCATCACCAAGTGCTGGCTCGTACCCACCACCTGCAGCGACCTGCAGGGCTGGCAGAGAATGAACGCACATCCCCTTCCCAGGCAGCACAGCATGAGCAGCACAACAGAGCACTCCCCTGCCATGCTGCTGGCTTAACGCTTGTCACCTTCATCCTCACCACAGGCTGCCTGTGGAGCTCTCAGCCTGTTATCTTGCCCCAGCTTTAATGAGAAATGTCATTTCCCAAGGCTGTCCCCTTGTTTGGCTCCCCAGGGACATCTCTCTGTGGGGCTGCAGCGGCGTTCGCTCACCCTGCTCTGTCCTGGCTCCTTTGGCAGGTCCGGGGAAGCAACGGCTGATCTACCTTTGCATCGACATCTGTTTTCCAAGCAACATCTGTGTGTCTATCTGCTTCTATTACCTCCCGGAGTAAGTCCTGCAGCCACAGATGCTCTCCCACTGCCCCACATACTTGAACTGGGTTCCTGAAATGCCTCTGATTTCACCAAGGAAGGTAACAGCTCCAATCTCCCCCAAAGCTTCCTGCTGATTTCACGCTGCAGTTCAGGAGTTTAGAAAAACAACAGGACTCTGCTCAGTGCTGTCAGTACAGACACTTTATTTGCAGCTGTGCTCAGGGCTGCACCTTGTCCATAGGTATTAGGAGAACCAGGCCTAGAGGAATCACGGGAGCAGCCCGTGTTTTATGGTTGCACACCCCGTTCAACACGACGTTATTAGATTTGTTGGGGGTGGTTGGCTTTGTACGAGTGCAGCTTTCCGAGTCAGTCTGTGAAATACACTTTGAATAAAGGGATTGCAAAATGAGACAACAGCTGCCTTTCCTCTCTTTGCTCAGCCTCTCCCACCATTTAGAAAGGCTGGTTATTCTTTTTTTCCCCACTTTGGGGTACAAGAACATCACAGAGCTGTCAGCAGCCACTGCCACAGGGATTCTTCCAGCTGAGTGTCACCCAGCTGCCCTCAG
This sequence comes from Patagioenas fasciata, assembly GCF_037038585.1. Taxonomy (NCBI): domain Eukaryota; kingdom Metazoa; phylum Chordata; class Aves; order Columbiformes; family Columbidae; genus Patagioenas; species Patagioenas fasciata. The sequence goes on from NC_092534.1 coordinate 11,375,763, forward strand.
TGTGATCGCGCCTCCCTCTCCCATCCCCTTTGTCCAAGCATCTCCTTCCGAGGCCACATGCATTGGGTGACGCTCTGCTGGGGTGACACCTGGTCTGGCTTCTGCCAGAGCTTGAGCCCTCTCACCAGAGGGGATGGTGACAAGTGTGTGTCTGGGGCTCCAGAGAGGAGCTTCCCACTGTCAGACAAGGGAAAATAAGCAGAGGTCCTTTCCTTTCTTGCCCACCCGTGACCGTTATCCCAACACGCTGTCGTTGAACGCAAGGCAGACCACGGCCTTCTGGTGGCCGCTGTATTCCCTCTTGATCTCTCCGGTCTCCACACACCACAGCCTGGCCAGGTTGTCAGAGGAGGCTGGAACAGAAAGTGAAGAGAGGAGTGGGATATATCACATTACCCTTTATACTTTTTAAAAGTTATTATAAGACTTTCCTTTTGCTTCATTCAAGACGTTACTAAGGCTGTTGATGACAAGTAAGGGGGCTATGCACAGCAAGCAGCTCAGTGCATTTCTCTGTTACATGAGATTTTAATTCTTTTGGAGAGAAGTTACTGTGGAAATGACAACCGGTACGTTTTTAAGGGACTGTCCTGCTGCAAGCACTGCGAGCAGCATTGCTACCAGGTGAAGGGAACTACCCACACGGAAACCATCCCTCCGGTTCAAACAGATGCCCTATTGCAGCACAGGCAAAATGCTCAAAGGAACGAGTAGGTTGGGCTGTGGGTGTGAGGCTGAGTGCTCTCTCCTCCTGTACTGGTGTGCAGGGGTTTGGCAATGTCCCAGTTAGAGAAACTCGTAAGTGCTGAGCTCGTGCTGCTGCTGGGGGCAGGGGCAGGAGTGCAGCCATGCCTCACCTGTGACAATGTACTGGGAGTCCCCAGAGAAGGCGCAGTCCCACATCCAGCCCCGAGACGTTTCCCCAGGGTTGTTGCTCTTAATGCTCAGCTCTGTCATCAGAGAGAAGTTTGAAGTCCTCCAGATCTTACAGGTCTGATCTGCAGAGCACGTAGCCAAGAGCCTGCATGGAAGAGACACATGAGCGCAACTGTGTTAGTCACGCTGGGCTCTTGTTAACGTGGCCTGGAACAGTAACAAACTGGAGACCCGCGTTCATCACAATCAGATTGCTTTACACCTCCATTTTAGGAGATTCAAGCCAGATTCAGTGAAGGAGCACACTGAGTTCACCATTTTGCTCCCACAGATTAGCAATTCCATCCCAGCTGTAAGAACAGCTTGTGGCTGCAAAACTTCCTGAGATCACGGGGCACGAGGCTGGGATGCCGCTGCCAGCACCCCAGTCCCAGCGTGTCCCCTGTCCTGCTCCTCCCCGGGGGACCTGCAGGGCAGCGTGTCAGCCAACAGCTGTGGCACAGCTGGCGGCCCTGAAAGCCCCGTCTGTTCCCATGGCAGGTCGGTGATGGGCTGGCAGGCACTCACGTGGAGTCAGGGCTGAACTTGCACTGCAGGGCGTAGCGGTTGTGCGCGGGGATCTTGGTCTTGGGGATCAGCTGTGTCACCTCCTCACCGATGCCGCCCGTCAGGTTCCACACATAGCAATTTCCCTGTGGCAAGAGAGGGGGATCTGAGGCCGGGCTGGAGGCCACCCCCCAAAAAGCAGCCCAGACTTTCCCCCACCGCAGTACAGCAAAGCCAGGATGTGCAGATGTGCCTCTGCCCATGAGAGGCACAGCCCAGCCCATGCTCAGGGCCACCAGAGCTCACCGAGCTGTTCACAGCTGCCATGTAACTGGCATCGGGGTCAATGTGAACCGAATTTACGGAAACTTCGGGCTCCGGAATCAGCTGCTCGTTGTGGTCCGTCTTCAGGTCCCAGATGTGAATGGCGCCGCTCTGATCACCCACAATTAGCTCAGCCTGCAAGGAAACAGCCACCTCGTCTCCAAGAACCTCGCAAGCAGCAGCCCTGTGCCAGCGCCCAGGTCATGCCTGTGCAGCACCAGGTGGAAGCCAGCTCTGGTTCAAAGCACCAGGGTCCTGTTCTGCCTCATGTTTCCCCAGCACAGGGCCGTTTCAGAGCTCCAGAGCCCGCTGACCGCCCCTGCATGCTGAGCGAGCCAGGCGCTGATCTCACGTTACACTCTGCAGAAAGCCTGTTTGCCTCTACGGAAGCGCTTGCTAATTTTATAAACCCCGAAGCAGACAGCAGCTGCCTGATTTCCAGAACCGTTGCACAGCTACAGCTCCAAACAACATCCACAGAAGCCAAACGACTTTCAGCACATCTGAGAAGGGGCATTAAGATGCGAGTTGGCCAGTGAACAACTGAAGCACTCGAGAGTGTACAAATACCTGAAAAACACCAGCCTAAATGGGTTTTTCTCTCTCCCCTTCTCAGGGGAAGGACAAGAGCCAGCTGAAGGGCAGGAGTTCTGGCTCCCATCCCGCACTCAGACCAGAAGACAATGCTGGAAGCTCTCCACGAAAACCAGGGCTTTTATCGACTGTCTTGCGCTGCCCATAATTTTAGCAGAATCCCTAGAGGAGATCAGGTCATCGGGCACAGCTAATCCTGTACCTGTGAGCAACGGCTTGTTTCTGAGGAAGACAATCATTGCTTGATATATTTAGCTGACTGCACAGTGCAGAAGCGGCTTCTGGACGCCTCAATCCTCAGTCTCCTGTTAGGTCTAAGTGCAATTGCTAAAGCCGGCATGGCTTTACCCAGGCTGTGAGAAATCCCTCTCAATAACTGGATCAGCACTGCTGCAGCGGGGGATTGCAGAGTAATGAAGTTCTCTGAATAAATGCTGCCACCTTTGGGCTAATTAACTGTGTTCTGCTCACCATCCAACACTTCTGCAACTCGGCAGCATCTTGTTAGTGGTTATTTCACACAAAAGATGTATGTGCAACAATAATATTCATTTTAACAGAATACATTCTCATAGCACTATAGGAGCATGAGCAGCATTTGGGTAAAATCTGGTTCAAATACCTGATCTCAAATCTGGTCTGAAGTTCTGGACTTGCAAAATTAAACCTTTGAAAAATTGAATGCACAAAGAAACATTTCTATTACTCTGCTTTTTATAAGGTTTGCACTGCCACGTCTGCAATCAAACCCTGCACCGCTGTGCATACCAAACAGACCAGACGGGTTATTAACGCTGCAATGATAGGTATTGATTTCACCGCTGTCCCTTCTAACACACCATGCTTCTTTTCAGCCTGGTTTCCCGAGCCCCAGCCATCCCTCCGGTCACCGACAGCTTCTGAACCGACTGATGAACCTCAAGCAAATCTGACCCAAATCCTGAAGGTAACAGAGGCCATGGGCCCTGAGATGCTTTTTCTTGGCAGTGGTGTCACCCTCGAGCTTCCCAGCCCACCCCGTGCCACTGATTTCACTCCCATCACATCCCTTGGTTATGCTCTTGGGACAGAGATGGCCTCAAAGGAGTGTCCCCCACTCCGGGACGAGAGGCCCTGCGCAGCCACTCTGTTGTCTCCTTGCAACAGCCAGCAGGTAATTAGCACAAACGCGCTGGCTGACAAATGAGCCCAGGGGACAAAGCTGAGCTCACAGCACATCCGCCTACACAGGCACAATATGAGCCTGTGGCTCCCGCACCACTGCTCCGGAGAGTTTGCTCCACTGCACAAAGCGGCGGGGCATTCCCAGGGCAGACAGACAGACGGGGTGTCTGTTGTGCCGGCTCCCATGTCAGGTGGGCTCTGTTCCCAAAGTTGCTGGCGGCAGCAGCTCGGCAAGGGGTGCAGGAAGCGGCGGCTGCTCATTCAGCAATGTCACCAAGAGCTTGAGGGCCTGCGCCACCAGGAAGGGCTCAAGGTTTTGACTCAGGTTTTCCTTCCCTGCTCTTGTAGAAGGATAAAAGGAAGCACACCGTGTGATTAATGGCCTCAGGTTGCACCAGGGGAGGCTGAGGTTGGATCTTGGGAACAATTTCTTCCCCAAAGGGCTGTCGGGCATTGGAACAGGCTGCCCAGGGCAGTGGTGGAGTCACCATCCCTGCAGGGGTTGAACAGACACGGAGATGAGGTTCTCAGGGACATGAGGCAGTGCAAGGGGTGGGGTAATGGTTGGACTCGATGATCTGGAGGGTCTTTTCCAACCAAAATGATTCTGTGATTCTCCAGCCAGCCCCCAGACCTTTTCCTGTGTCTGCCAGTACCAAACTCCACAGCCTGTCAGCTTCACCCAGAGGAGATGTCGCAAAGCAGGAGTTGGGAAATCCCAGCGGAACCGGTGCTCACCTGGTTGGGGTGCAGGCAAACACAGTTAATAGGAGCGTTCACCTGGAAAATCCGCTGGCACTGGAGGTTCCGAGACCTGGAACAGTGAGGAAGGAACGCATTTGAGAGCATGCAGCCAGCTTTGCTGCCCCCAAGGTGCTGCTGGGGGGGGTCCCGCCACCTGTGCCCACCGGAGGTCCCAGATACGGGCCATGCAGTCCTCCCCGCCTGTGTACATCCAGCGCCCGTCCTCATGGAAGCCCACCGATGTGATGTTCTTGCTCACGCCGTCATAGTTGATTACAGGGTTGGGGTTGTTGGAGTTGAGGTCATACATGCGGATGTGCTGGTAGCCTGCAGCAAGGACCGGGCAGGGTGTGAGCAACGTCCCCGGCCCTGCCCGGTGTCCCCGGGGACCGGGGGGCTCACCTGCGGCAGCGATCATGCTGCGGTCCGGTGTGATCTCCAGCGCATTCACCTGCTGCAGCCCCCGTTAAGGTCGGTAAGCAGCAGCAGCCGGGACCCGACGCAGACGCGGGGTGTGACCCCGAGCTAACGGTGCCCGGGGGCGGCCCCCTAGACCGCCCCGGTCCCGGTGCCGCGGGGAAGGATACGGAGTCCTGGTGCTGGACGGTGCGGGTGCAGATGCCGCTGTGCGCCTGCCAGAACCGCACCGTGTGGTCGTAGCCAGCCGTGGCCAGTATCACCGGGTCGCTGCCCACCGTGCCCTGCGCCGCGTTCATGCTGCCGCCGCCGCCGCCCCGCCGCCGCACCGACCCGGTCCCGCCGCCGCACCCCGCCCGCGCTCGGCCTCACGCGTGGGCCCGCGCCCTCGTGCTCGCCCCGTGTGCTCGTGCTGCAGCGCGAGGGGACCCCGGGCCCCGCCTCCCCACCCCCGTTCTCTCCCGGTACCGGCAGCCACACCCGGCGCTCGCACACGGCTCGTTCTGCGCATGCGCACAGCGCCCCGCCTCTGCGCGCAGCCGCTCGGGCACCAGCCGCGTGAGAGCGCATGCGCAGGAGGAGGGCGGTGGGCGATACCACGTGCAGAGAGGGATGGGTGAGGCGAAACCACGGGGCAACGGGAGGGGGGCTGGAGCACTTTCGCAGTGCCGCCGCCAGGGGGCGCAGCGCCGAGCGCAGCTGTGCAGAGCCCAGCATCGGGAACCGGACACACACCGGGCACGCACCGGGAAACGGACACGTACCGGGCACTAGGCACACACCGGGCACCGGGCACACACGGGGCATACAACGGGCACGAGGCACACACCTGGCACACACCGGGCACACACCGGACACCAGGCACACACCGGACACCGGGTACACACCGGGCACGTCCCGCGGAGCGGTCCCAGGTTCGCCCTTTGGGCCGGTGCCCCCCCGAGGCAGAGCGGGCGGCGGCTCCGCACTGTGCCCGTGTCCCCCGCCGCACGGGTGTCGCACCAGGGCGTGTGGCACGATCCCCGCCCTGCCGGTGCCGCCCCGCTGTGTACGGCGGCTGGCGGGAGCCGGAGCATCCCTCGCCGCCTGCCGTTCGGCTTCGGCCCCGCATCGCAGTGCCCGTGGCACCGGCACCGCCCGGGCTCTTTAAGAGCGGTGGCGGCAGCGACTGCGGCCCGTGCCCGCGCCCGGCCGTGCCCGCGGCGGCCCCGCACCTGCCGGTAAGGGCTGGGAGAGCGGGGATGCTCGGGGCCGCCGGGGGAGCGGGGATGCAGGGGTGCCCGGTGCCGCAGGGGTGCCAGGGGGGTGCAGAGATACCCGGTGCCGCAGTGGGGACCGACGCAGCAGGGATGCCCGGTGCTGCAAGGCTGCTCGGGGGAGTGTAGGGTGTGCCCGGTGCCGCAGCAGGGACCGTGGCCGCAGGGGTGCCCAGCGGAGCCTGCAGAGTGCCGTGGGGTGCAGGGATGCCCGAGGAGTGCCCGGGTCCTGGGGTGCCGTGGGATGCCCCAGGCTTGCAGGTGATGCCTCGGCAGTGCAGTGGGCTGGGGGGATGCAGAAAAGGCCCCCACGCCCAGGGGCTGCCCTGGCTGTGCCCAGCGTCTTGGGGGGAAGTGGGGGGGCTGTATCTGTCTGGGGCCCGCGGTGTAGCAGCCCCCTTCTGCTGCCGGCAGGGGCTGTAGCCCTGCGGGGGGGTTCATAGCCTTCCCACGTACTAGACCCCAGCTATGAGGCCGTGATGCGTGGGGCAGCTCATCCCGTGGGTGGGTGCAAGGGATGGGGTGGCCTAGGCTGGGCTGGCAAGGAAGGCTCTGGAAACGTGTGAGCTTGTGCATGTGAGTGTGCACATGAGTGTGTACGGTGTAACGTCACTCATTCCATGGCGGCACCATCACTCATCCCACGGCAGCACTGCTGGGTTTGGCATGGCAAGGGCGGGGGCCTGCTGGAGCAGGGTGATGGGCAGCCAGGCAGCATCCAAACCCTGCAGCAGCACCCAAAACCCTCGCTGCCAGCCCACGGGGGCAACTGGGGGCACTCAGCTCCATCCTCCCCATGGCCTCTCTCTCTACAGGCTCAGGTTTGGGTTTACTTCTGTTCTCCTCTCCTCCGGGCGCAGGAAGGTAAGTGGGGAGCTGGGCTGGTTTTGGGCAGCTGCAAGCAAAACCCATATGGGCTGTGTGGAGGCAGGGAGGGGGGCGCGGGTCCAGCCCCCTCCTCACACGGCGGCTGCTGAGAGCAGTGAGCCAGGCTGGCTGGCTGCGAGAAGCCATGGGCTCTTACCAGCCTCGTGCGGACTGTGCCAGTGCCATCCCCAAAGGGCTGGCAGAGGAAGATGTCACATTAATAAATATAGCAGGTGCTAGCGGCGAGATGCTGGGTTACAGGGGCAGCATCAATCAGCTGAGCCCTCACCCCTAGGGGATCTCCATTGGCACAGGGGCACAGAGCGGTGGCTTCCCCCCCACCCGCCACCCCTAGGTGCTGCACCCCATCCCCGGTGTGTGCCCATCCCGCCTGCCCACGCCTGGGCTGTGCCAGGGAGGCTCAAACCCTGGAAATCTGTTCTCTATTTAAATAAGATAACGTGTTTTAAAACCGCCAAATCTTGGCGAGCTGACAGTGTCTCTAAATATTTATCCCTGTTCTGATCAGGCGCTGTGTTTCATGACAGCGCCGTAAGCGCTTTGCATATTTATGGCCTTCCTGGGTGCTGGGCTCCCTGTGCCCGCCTGCCCCGTGCCCGGGGGCCTCTGACCCTCCTCCTGTGTCCACCTGTGCCTTCCTGCACACCCAGCGGAGGTGAGTCCTGGGCCAGCAGCCATCCCCAGCTTGGCATATCCCTCCCAGAGTGTCCTTGCACTGCTGGGAGCATCCAGGGCTGAGTAGGATGGGAACACAGTGGGGACAGGCAGGGCAGGGTACTGTTTGTCCCCTGCAGCACAGGACGTGCAGCATCAAGCACGGGCGGTCTTGTCCATGCAGGGGACAGCACGAACATGACTTGCCTAAAGCAGGCTCCTGCTCTGCCTCCTGCACACGAACACTGCGGGACCGGGTCCCCATGGGTACCAGGCATCGGGGATGGAGCAGAGATGCTCCAGCCCCCTGCTGCACAGTGCTGCCTGTGACTTGGCCTTACTGGGGCCACATGCTCTGGGGACAGCACGTCCCATGCTGGCTCTGCAGGACGTGCCAGGAGTCCCAGACGCCGTGCACCCCCTGTGCCCCGTTGCAGCATATGGGGGAATGTGTCAGGAGGGATTAGGGCTGTGTCTAGAAAAAAGGCTAATTCCAAGCCAGAGGCGTGGGGTGGCTCAGCACCGCTGTCCCTTGATGCCACTGCTCTGGCAACACAAACAAAACCCTCACGATCAGCTGAGCCACTTGAGTACTGGCAGCAGCCAAAATCTGCTTTTCATTCCTCAAACCTGGCAAAGCTGAATTTAACCCTAAACTTCAGTGTGTTTGGGTGGCAACTCGTCGGAAGGGTTGGTGGCAGCTGCCCTGGTGGTCACAGAGGCTGGGGGGACAGAGGTGTTGATGTGCTGCAGCGTCCCTGCCTCGCCACACACACCAGGGTTGGCAAAAAAGGAGAAAAAGGGGCAGAAACAATCCTTTAGCTTCTTGTGTGTGGCTTCCAGGAGGGCTCTGCCTGTTTGTCATGGGGACCATGCTGCCCACAGCAGGGTTGCTCTGGGCTCCTAGGGAGGGAGCAGGTGTCACTGTGGGTCCCTTGTCAGCAGGGAGCAGTGCTGTGGGTGAGAGGGAGCCCCGAGGGGGCTGGAGGAGCAGGGGACACAGGATGTGCATGGTGTCCCCCCCACGGTGCTTTCCCTGGAGGCTGCATTGGGGCTGCAGAGGTCGGCAGCTCCCCGAGGCTCATGGGAGCAGTGTCCCCCCTCACGGTGTCCCCTGTCATGGTGTCCACAGTGCAGGGTCTGGCCTGGCTGATCATCTCCTGCTGAAGCCACGGTCCCATGGTGTCAGGCCTGGTCACACACCAGTGGGTACAAATCTGTGCACAATCCCTCGAGTTGTGACCTTGTGGGGGGAGCAGGGAAAGGGCAGCCGCTGCCTCCTGCCATGCAGAGGCTGCCTTTGGTTTGGGCTCATTTTCATCTGAATTGGTAAATCCCCATCTCAGGAGTTCTCAAAATTGGTTTAGGAAAATAAGACTTCAAATGAATTTCACGAGCGTTAATTGTGACAACTCTGACATGAACTCCTCCCTGCACCCCGTGTGGCCTGTCCTTCGTGTTCCATGAGGGATCAAACATGGGTTTAACCAGGCCAGCCCCCACAGCACGGCACGGCGCGGGGTGCTGGAGGGTTCTGAGCTGCCACCTGTGCCCTGTGGTGCCCGTCCCTGGAGCAGCCCAGTGCCAGCGTGTGCCTGGGTGGACCCTGTCACCTCTCCTGCATCCGCAGGGGCGCCACCTCCTGTGCCTGGCCAGCCTCGGCTGCACTGTGCCTGCCCCGTGATGCCACCCCACCCAGCCACCCTGTGACACAGCCCTGCTCTCAGAGGTGACCCAGCATCTCGAGGGGATCCCCTGGTAGGGACTCACCCTGCAGCCACTGCCCTGTTTGCTCCTGTGCTGGCAGAGCCCACAGGGGCTGCGCCCTTGCGGACAGAGGCGAAGGCAGGTCTGGCCACCAGCCCCGTTGCAGGGGCACAGGAGGTAGGAGGGACACAGGGTACACTGTGCATGTCCCCTCCTGGGACCAGGGTGGTGGGAGGGGTCTCCCCTGTGTCCCCTTTCTCTGGGTCTTGTGCTGCCCTGGTCAGGGCAACTGGGCACAGTATGTGTGGGGTCACCTGAGCTCGGGATCACCTGAGCTCAGGGTCACCTGAGCTTGGGGTCCTGCATGGCTGGACCTCCATGTGTGCTCTGCAGGGATGGCCTTCCAGCGGAGCCACCGGCTGAACCTGCTGCGCCTCATTGTGCTGCTCCTCGTGGCCTTGGCTGGCATCAAGTTCCTCTTTGGTGACAGGTGAGGTGACAGCAGGACCCCAGGGGTGGGGTCGGGGTCTTTGCAGATCCCCTGCATTGCACACATGCCGGGGCCAGGTGCTGGGGGGCAGCTGGTGTCCCTGCACCCGTGGCAGCTCCAGCCGTGCTCTCCTTCCTGCAGTTTCACCTTGGAGCTGCACAAGCACGTCAGCAAGGACAGTGGGTTCTGGGGGGACGCAGGTGACACTGGCCAGGATGCTGGCCCCCAGAGCCAGGATCTTGAGGAAACTGTGGTGAAGATAATGGCCCCGAGGCAAGAGACTGGGCAACAGGTCCCCAGGGACATCAGTGCCACTGAGATGAGGTTGGTCCACCTGGACCTCAAGGGAGCTGCACCCAGGGTCTCCTACCTGGAACAGGTGAGGGTGCCCAGGGAGGAGCAGGAGGTGCTGGGGAGGGATGTGCGAGGGGGCAGAGGCAGAGCCAGGCTATCCCCACCGGTCCCTGGGGACTGTGCCGTCCCTGCTGGCTGAGCCCGCCCTGCCCACCCCACAGGTGTTTCCCCTCCTGTCCCAGCTGGGAGCCAACGGCATCCTCATCGAGTACGAGGACATGTTCCCCTTCAAGGGCGAGTTGGAAATCCTCAAGTCCCCATATGCGTACAGGTGAGCAGGTCTGTGCTGGGCTGGCTGGGCACTCTGTGTGGCTGACAGGTCCCGATGTGCCGGGGCTGGGTGTCACCCGCATGGCCCTGTGCCCGCGATAACTGTGGTCAGAGTCTCAGGCTGTGCCACCAGACCAGCTCCCTGCCCCGCTGGGTCAATATTTGCATCCCTATAGTAAAGTCCACACAGGCGTGGGGTGGCCGGAGTTACACAGGCGGAGTGGTGGAGGAGGAAGAGGAGGAGGGAGTGCCCCCGCACTCTGTCCTGTGCCCTGGCATCCCTTGGTGAGTTTGTCCCTGCCCTGCCAGTGAGGAGGACATAGAGCGGATCCAGCAGCTGGCGGAGCTCCACAAGCTGGAGGTGGTTCCCCTGGTGCAGACCTTTGGACACGTGGAGGTAGGGGATCCTCATCCCACATCCCTTTGGCCCGTGGCCTGGAAACCCGCACTGACGGCTCCTCCCACGCAGTTCATCCTCAAACACGAGAAGTACCAGCACCTGCGGGAGGTCGAGCGCTTCCCCAACAGCTTCAACCCCCACATCCCTGAAACCCTGGCCCTGCTCAAGAGCATCTTGTCGCAGGTGATAGAGAAGCACAGACGTTCCACCTGGATCCACATCGGTGCAGATGAGGTGGGCAATGGGTCAGACAGGGACCTCAGTGCTCACCCCAGGTGCCAGGCGTGCTCCTGGGGGTGCTGAGTATCCCCTTTTCCCCCAAATTCAGGTCTTCCATCTCGGGGAGGGGATGGACTCCAAGAACTGGATGAGCCGCAACAAGGGCGACATGGGCACCATGTACCTGAAGCACATCAAGGAGGTGCTGAGCTTCATTGCCATGCAGTACTGGGGACTGCAGGTGCTCATGTGGGATGACATGCTGAGGAAGATCAGCGTGGGAGCCCTGCGGGGTGAGAGGATGGGGACAGCAGTGCTGGCACCCAAGCCAGGGGTCTCAGCAGCACCCGTCCACACGACCACCCTGACCCGGTGCCTGGCAGAAGCGTGGCTCCGTGGGGACATGGGGCTCAAGGGAGCAGGAGGAGCCGCAGGCATCCTCCTGCTGCTGGCACCAGTGCCAATGTCCCCATCCCTGCACCCCCTACAGAGTCTGGGATAGCAAAGCATGTCTCACCCGTGGTGTGGTTCTATGCACCCGACTTCAACACTGAGCAGATTGGTAAGGCGGTGTGCCAGGCTCCTGGAGCTGGCAGGGGGGACACTGAGCTGCCAAGCTCTCTCACTGGTGGCTTGTGCCTGTCCCATTGCAGAGCCATTCCTCACCAAGTACGCGGAAAGTGGCTTTGAGGCGGTGTGGTTCGCCAGTGCCTTCAAGGGCACCACAGGACCAGCACAGGCCTGGCCCCCCCTGAGCTACCACCTGAAAAACCACCTGAGCTGGCTGAAGGTGACACAGGCGCTGCCACAGCTGGCCCCACTGCGCTGCCAGGGCATCGTCCTCACTGGCTGGCAGAGGTGAGGGGCGGCGAGAGCCCCGCCCTACCCGGTGCCTGCGGTGCAGGAGGTGATGGCGTGGCTGGCCCCACTCCGCAGGTACGATCACTACTCAGTGCTGTGTGAGCTCCTGCCCGTTGGCATCCCCTCGCTGGCCATCTGCCTGCAGACGCTGATGAATGGTGAGCAGCTGCCGGCACCGGGATAACTGTTGTGGATGGGCTTGTCCCCTGTGTCCCCACCCCATGGGCAGCCGCTGCCTGTGAGACCCCATCACGCAGGCAGGGAAGGACATTGGGGGAGGCAGGGGCAGGAGAGCTTCAGCTCCCCCAGTTTGTGGGTTGGTGAAGCCAGGGGCAAGTGCCTGAGTGTGGGGTGGCCTGGGCCTCTCTGTCCCTCTCTTCACCCTGCCCAGGGGGATTCACGGAAGAGACGAAGAGGAAGGTCCTGGAGGCACTGGGCTTCCAGAGCTTGCAGCTGGAGCAGAGCACGTGGTGTGTGGCACAGCCTGGCTGTGGTGGGGATGCTCTGGAGGGGAGCGTGGGATTGGTTACCCAAATACCCTGGTCCCAGACCTGTCGGGGGTGAGGGTGGGTGCCCTCCAGCTGCACAGGGTGCTGGGGTTTACCCTGCCCAGTGCACCCCAGGTGTGGGGCTCTCACCTCCTCCTCCTCCCTGTTCCCAGCGAAGGCAGGGGCACATTCCCTGGTGCAGAGATCTACCACATGGTGGAGCAGGTCAATGGCCACCTGAAGGAAAGCATCCTCAAGGCCCTGGAGGATGAAAGGTAATGGGTGGTGGGAGGCAGTGGGGTTGGCCTGTTCCAGCCACAGGGTTGGGGCACAAGAGTTTTTACAGGGGAGGGAACCTGCCCGGCGTGCAGATCCCCATCCCTGGGTGGTCCCCACGTGCCCCTTTCACCTCCCCAGCGCCATCAAAGGCTGGTTCAGCCCCTATCACCGCAAGCACCAGTTTGGCAACCCCCGCAACATGGAGAGCTTCGGCAGCAAGGTGCTCAAGTACGTGGTGCTGGGGGCTGGGTGAGGTCTGGGGCTCAGCTCTGGGGTCCCTCGCAGGAAGGAGCTTGACCCCCTGCTCTCCCCCTACCAGGCTCCACGAGGACTGGGAGAGCTTCGTCCGTGACCTGCGTGGCCAGCTGGAGAGGGTCTACTTCCCCGACACAGTGGAGGAGTGGATGGAGGAGAATGTCAACCCTTACTTGGACCAGTTGCGGGACCTGGTGCGGGACTACCAGGCCATCATCCGCCTCAATGCCAGGCCCAAGGTGATGTAATGGCCGTGGCCCCCCAGGTCCCACTGTCCCCCAAGGGTGGGCTTCAGGTGCTGCCGTCGCGTGTCTGTGTGCCAGTGACTGCGTCACTGCTGTTGGTTTGTACTGTACAAAGAGCTCCCGCGCACCCCGCTTCCACAATAAAGTATTTTTGTAGATGCTGCTGGTGCTGGAGGGGGCCGTGGCTCTGCCCCCCGTGCAGGCTGGGGGAAGCTGGGGCTGGTGCAAGGGACAGGTCTGTCCCGCAGCCAGCCTGGGCCTGTTGCTCCTGGTCTGCTGGAGCTGCAGGGGCTGGCAGCCACTGGGCAGAGCTGTGACACAGGGCAGGGAGAGGGCAGCCTGTGCCCTGCGCTGCTGCCAGCCCATGGGGACACCCGTGTGCCTCATGCTGGCCTCAGGGGCAGCCGTTCCCTCCCTGCGGGGTGGGGTCCCGCTCAGCGCAGGTACTGGGTGATGTGCAGCACCGGGTCAGGGCTGGCAGCCAGGATGGGACAGCAGATGGGGAGGGTGTGGGGGGCCCTACCAGGCTCCACCAGCACCCCTGCCTGCTTTCGACAGCAGCCGCCACTGTGAGCCCCTGATGCCTTAGAAGGGGGCGAGCACTGCACTCGCTTCCTGCATTAGCTGAGCCCTTCTCCAAACGCTGCTTTCATCTCTTCCTTCCTCTCCTTTAATCCAGAGCCCAGGGCCCACTGTGTTCCCAGGCATGTCCTGCCTCCCGCACCCGGGCAGGGGCCTCTGCTGCGCTCCTCGCCTGCAGCCATGGCAGGGGGACACAGGGGACCCCCGTGTGGGGCCAGCCCTCCCATTGCCGGTGGTGCCTCCGGCTCCTGAAGCGAGAGTTTCCACGTGCCTGCTCCTCCTGACCCTGCTGCTGGGGGAGGCGAAGCCAAAACCCTCCCTGTGCCCACAGCTCTCCCCATTCAGGGCGCTGGTTTTTGCTCAGTGTGCACAGGGCCACAACACGGACATTTCACTGCACATTCTTCTGCTCTGCAAAGACCAATTTGACTTGGCAAGAGCCCGGAGGGAGCCGCAGAAATGTGAGGCAGCCCGGAGCTCCTTCTGCAAAAGCCTGGCCCAGACAGGGGAGGAGGGACGAGGGCTGTGCACCCTGCTCAGCCCCACACAGCCCTGCTGCCCTGGGTTCTGGCTCAGTCACAAAGGTCCTGGTCCCACTGAGGCCATCGGGGTCGGAGCTGCCCCATCCCATGTTGGTGCTGGATCCCTGTATGCTGGCACTGAGTGTGGGAGCCCAGCAGGAAAGAGGACCCTTGTCAAGAAGTATAATATCTCACCAAGTGGTGGCAAATGCAAGGGAAGCCCCTGACACACCTGGGCCCCTGATCATGTGTGGAGCCCCAGCCCCCAGCCAAGGGAGACCCGCGGTGGCTCAGGCCCCCCATGCAGCCACACACCGCCAGCCTGTGGGATTAGAGGGCAGATTAGACAGCGTTTCGTGCCGGCAACCCAAATGTCCTGGATTGGAAAGTGGGGGTGGGGAAAGGAGATAGACCCCACTGTCCCTGAAGGGGGGGGTCAGCTTGGAGCTGGGGGCTACGGAGGAAGTTGAGGGCTATGGAGTTCACCCTTGTGATTCAGTTCAGGGGGCATCGGGGAGGAGGTTGGTTCATGTTTGTCTGGTGTTTGCTTGGTACCTTCCATCTTCCCCTCTGCCACAGGCACTCACCCGGGGCTGCAGCCGTCTGTCCCTATACCCTGCAGTGAGTGTGCAGGTACCAGCATTCTGGGTGCCCCAGGGCTGGTTTGCTGGAGACAGGACCTCCATAAGGCTTTTAGATGACAACTCATCTAGGAGAGCAGAAATTTGGGCACAGTTTTGTGCGGGTCATGGCTGTGCTCTGCGCTGGCTGGGCACCATTAACACATCGTCTTGTCCACCGCTGGCCCCATTTCCCATCTGGTTCATCAGCATCCTGAGGCTCAACACCACCAGGCACCCTCCCACACCTTTCATGTCTCAGTCATTTAAGCCATAAAAAAGTGGAAGGGGACGAATGTCACTGGTCATTGTGTCTACCAAAGTGGAAAATTAGGCAGTAATAAGGGCTGTATTTAAAGAAATTGAAAAGCTGCTCCAGCCTGGTTCCCATTATCAGCCAACACTGGCTGATGATCGGTGACCGCAATGGCCAGGCAGAGTGTCGGGACGGGGACCAGTGAAGGGCAGGCAGGAGTGGGGCTGGGGTGCACGGGGTGCTCCGGGTGGGTGCTGGGGAGCACGGGGTGCCCCGGGTGGGTGCTGGGATCTCGACTGCAGCTCCCAGCCCCATCTCCTCTCCGCCGGGGGGCACCGCCGCCCCCGGGATCCTCCCGAGGAAGAAGAGGCCGAGAGCAGCCTTGTTCCCCACGCTCCCCTCCGGCTGCCGGAACCGCTGAGACCCGCCGGCTCGTTACACGCCACAGCTGCGCAGCGGCGGCGGCGGCTCCCGCCGGGGCGTCCCCCGGGCCTCGGCACCTTCCTGCGCACCGGGAAGGGGGATCCCCGTGCCCCGCCCGCAGGCACCGGCCCGGCTCCCGCCCCCTCATCCTCCTCCTACCTCGGCGCTGCCGGTGCGCCCCCTCCTCCCGGAACTCCCCCCGCTCCGCTCCCGGTGCAGCCCCCCCGCCGTGCCCCGCCCCGCCCCGGGCGCCCGCCGCCGCCGCCGCCCCCGCCCCCGCCTCCGGAGCGGGCTGGGCGGGGGGGCCCGTGCCGAGCCTTGCCGAGCCGAGCCGCCCGCCCCTCGTCGCGCCGCGGAGGATGCTCGGGCCGTGAGCCCGCAGCCGGCAGCCCCGGCGCCGCGGAGCCATGGGCAAGGACCAGGAGCTGGTGCAGGCGGTGAAGGCGGAGGACATCGCGGCCGTGCAGAAGCTGCTGCAGAGGCCCAAGCCCGGCAAAGCCAGTGAGTGCCGCTGCGGCGGGGCCGGGCCGGGGGCACCGCGGGGTGGGGGGGGCGGACGAACCGGCATCGCGGCGGCTCGGGGCCCGCATCCCACCCGCTGCTCCCGGGGCTCGGCCGGGATGCCGCCCTGCGTCCTGCCCGGCCCCGGAGCATCCCCGGCCCTCCTCCGGCGCGGCGCGGGCGGGCGGGGGCTGTAGACGTGCCGAGGACCCCCGGCGGCGTCCCGGGGAGCCGGGGGGTGGCCCGGCGAGGAGAGCACTGGCGGCGGCGGAGCATCCCGGGGCTCTGAGCGGCTGCTCGGCGCTGCACAGGGTCGCCCCGGTGCAACCTCCGGCACGGCCGGGCTGCCCTTGCCCTGTGCCCGGGAGCGGCTCCCGAGTCCCCGCGGAACCCTTGGGACAGTGCAGCTGGGGGTCTGGGGCTGGGCATGGGCACAGTGAGGGCAGGGACTGCGGCCGGGCAGAGCTGGGGGCATCTGCGTGTGCATGGAGTGTATGTGCACGGACCGTGCGTGTGTGCACTGGAGCTGCCGGAGCCCGCACACGTTTGCGTGTGTCTGTGTGCGTGTACACGCATGCTGGGTGTGAGTGTGTGTGTCTGTGTTTGGGTGCGTGGCTGTGTTTGTGTATCGGTGTGTACCCTGGCATATGTGTGTTTGGATGTGGCTGTGTTGGTGTTTCTCCATGTGGGGGTGTTTGGATGCAGCTCCCTGGGTATCTCCCTGTGTGCATCTCTGCGGCTGGGTTTGCACGTCTCCGTGTGTGTGTCCAGATCAAGACATGAGGCTGCAGGGGTGTCCGTATGTCTCTGTGTGTGTTTGTGCGTGTACGTGTGTGCAGCTCTGTGAGTATCTGCTCTCTGTATGATTTAACTGCTCTGTTGAGGCGTTCCACCCGGGACTGAATTATTCATGGTGCTGATGCAGCCGCAGGTTTCAGGCCTGGTGCGCAGGGCCAACCTGAGGGGCTGGGGACCAGCCCTGGGCATGGGCAGGGACCATGGGGAGCACTTGTGTGACATTGGGTCCCTAGGCACACAACCCGTTTGCCATCCCATCCTGAGTCCCGTCCCTCCCTCCTGGGGCCCAGCGCTCCCTGAATGTGGGCACCCCTCTGTCCCTGGAGCCGTGCAGGGCTCATGCACTGTCCCCGTCTGTGGTGGCGCAGGTGAGTTCCAGGCCAAATAGGGCCAGTGTGGTGTCCCCATGTCCTGGTGTGGAGCAGGGCGGCGTGGCATCCCCCATGTCCCTGCTGTTGTAGTTCAGGGCTGGCACAGCATCTACCATGTCCCTAGTGCCATGCAGGGCCGGCATGTGGTCCCTTGTGCCATGCAGAGCTGGTGTGGTGCGCCCTGTGTCCGTGACAGGCGGGACTGGTGTGGTGTCCTTCGTGTCCCCAGTGCCATCGTTGCTGTCTCTGCCAGTGGCCTGTGCAGGGTGAGCAGAAGGTCCAGCTCAGAGCCCCCTTCATCCCAACCTACCCCAGATGCTGCTGCTTCTGTGGCCTCTCAGAGTGACATGAGGGGACCAAGAGGGACAACACTATCCCCTGCACACTCTTTCCCATCCTGTTGGCCCAGGCGGACAGCTGATGTTGCTGTGGCAACGGCCAGCGGTGCTGGAGTGCCACCACCTCCTCCCACATCCTTCTCCTTCCCAGCGCTGCTCTGCTGCATCTCCCGCCCCGGCCGTTCTCCCGCTGAAAAGCCCTCCAGCACCGGGCTCTTCTGGACAGGTGGCTGGGGCGGGCGGCAGTGCTCCCTGTGCTGCGTGCGTGGACAAGGGACACCCAGCAAGGCTGAGCCCACTTGGCCTGGTGCTGGGGAGATTCCCACTGTGGGCCTGGATGCTCGCTCCATGCCCCAGCTGGGCTGTGCATCTCCAGCTGTGCCGGAGCCCCCAGTGCCGATGCTGGGCTGCTCCAGTGCCGTTACCCCACAGGACCCGACTCTCCTGCTCGGCAGCAGGGCTGTGTGCACCGCAGTGGGTGCCACACTCCTGGCCTGGGGTGCACAGCACAGGACAGCACAGTGCCGAGCGGGGGCTGTCCCCATGCCGTAGCCTCCCCATGTCCGCCTCTGCCCTCCGCATGCTGGTCCCATGTGTGCCTCCGGCACTCCCCGCATTGCGTAGCACCAGGAAGATTTGTAACTTAGCTCTGTTATCTGGATAATATCCTATTCATGTGGGGTTTAATAAATGAGATTTTAGAAATCCCTGCGTGAATTAACACGGGTTGCTATGGCGACGTGGGGCCCAATTTAGCATGTGGAGTATGAGTTTGTGGGGCCCGGGCCGGCCGCAGCGCGCACCGTGCTCGCTTCCCGGGCATTCATAATTGATGAGGTTGTCTGAAAGTTACGCAAATCAGATGCAGGGATTTGGCAGAAAACTCTTTCCCTCCCCGTCCCCTCCTCCCTGGTGCTACCTCGAAGAATTGTAGTGACTTGGCGTTTTCCCCTTGGCTTGGGCACTGTGGAATGGGACGGGGCTCCGGGGCATCCCCAGCGGGGTCTGTGCCCGCTGTGCTGTTCCTGTCCTGGGCAGCCAGGACTTTGGGCAGCAGGAGATGGGGCTGTGCTGTGCCACGCAGGGGAACCGTGGTTCATCAGCCATGGTGTGCTGGAGTGAGCGGGCTCCTTCTTTGCGAGGCCGGTGCTGCCGACAGTTCGTCCGCTTTGGAAACAACTTCTGCGTGGCGCCCATTGGTGCTACGGGAAGGACTTTGGGCTGAGAGCCTTCTGCCCCGGCCTCTCCTCCCACTGAGCTGGGGGGCTCTGCAAAGCATTTCCATGTGCGGCAGCTTCGTGCAGCACAGGAGATGCCATGGCACATGGCCCCATGGTGCCAGGGCAAGCAGCCTGGCATGGCAGGGGCCGGTTGCAGTCTGGCTGTGCTGGGGCGAGCCAGGGCTGTGTCCCGTGGGACTGACCTGCCCAGCCGTGCCTGGTCCTTGGTGCCGTCCTGGTTGCCGAGGCTGCCATCGGGGCTCGTCTCCTCATGTGCTGCTGGAGCTCTGGGTACCTCGCTCTGGGATGCTGGGGGAGCCACGCTGCCTGGCTGGGTTTGGGACCTGGTCACAGCACCACACACCCGCTACACCCCATTATGTGGGTAACCTAGCCTCACTGCCCCTGGGTGTGGGTGTTGAGGTGTGGGCAGCTCTTGGGGTGCCCCTGTCTGGGGTGGGAGAGCCCCATTCCTGTGCTGCCACCTGCGCAAGGCTCTGCATCCTGCCCCATGTGTCACTAACAGCAGCCCCAGCATTTTGGAGCTTATCCTAGCCAGCCCTGATCCTGCTGCCATGCCTGGGAAGGGATCCCAGCCCCACTGGCACCACCGGCACTGCGCTGGCCCCACGGCTGCCTCTGGCCATGCTGCTCCCAGCTTGGGACTGTGTGGGGCTGCTACAGGTGAAAAGAGCAGGACAGGAGCCAGGCAGCTCCTTGGAGGAGTGTGCACGGTGCAGGCAGCATGGGCAGCAGGGGAGGGACCCCAAAGCTCAGCAAACACCCCCAGGCTTGTCACCCTCTGGGGTGTTGCCATCCCATGGGGACCCATCCCGGGATGCAGGTAGAGCTGCAGCAGCTGGGTGGGATCTCTGCTTTGCCGGTGCTCTGGGATGCGGGGGCAGCAGGGCACAGGAGCCAGACCCCTTGGGGACATGGGGTCCCCGCCAGGGTCTTGCTGACTGCCTCCTGCCTTCCAGTGCGTCCTCCTGTGTGGTGGCCAGTTAATTCTAGGGGTTTTTGCCTGTATTTGATTGCATTAATAATGTCCTCTGATAACAGTATTTAATAAAACCAGGCTAATATGGTGCAGTTAGGAAATGTCTTTGACATTTTACAATTCAATTTCCATGCAGTAAGAGGCAGGGCAGCTGCAAATCCAATTGTGGTGCAGTGCCCAGAGTGCATGTGGCCAGCAGCCGCCAGAGCTGCCCAGTTCCCCCAGTTCCCTCTGGCCACCTCTAATGGTTCCTGCTGCCATTCCTGGCCACGGGCGCTGGAACAGCACCCCCTTGCTGCAGGGGAAGCCTGGGCAGTCGGGGACGGTGCTTGCTGGGACACCAGAGCCCTCAGGTGCTACCGGACTCTGGACCCATCAGTGCCAGGCAGGAGGAAGGGGCTGCAGGGCTGAATACTGTGGGAGCTGCAAAAGGGTGCTGAGCCCCTCCACATCCTCTGTCCCATGGCCCCCCGGGATCCCCTCGGTGCAGATTAATGGGTGAAACACCAAGGGGATGGGCTGGGGCGTGCGGGACGATGCCAGCACAGGGTGATGGCAACACGGGGGGGAGGTGAGTGCATCCTGACCACTGTGCAGGACCTGAGGGCCATCCGGGATGGCAGCTGGGGCTGAGCAGCTCCTGCTGCTACCGCTATGCTTAATAGTGTGTCAGTTAGTCCCTTATAAACTTCTTTTTGGGGTTTCTAGCCTGCATGTGAAACCTCCCTCCCAGCAGGACTTGGCAGGCTGGCACAGGCTGGTGTGTGCCAAGTTTTCTTCCAGAGGGGGATTATTACTCAGCCCGGGGTGATGTCTCGTTGTTTTACATTTGCTTTCCTCTTTCTCTGGCTGGTCTGGGGCTGTGGGTGCAAACCCTCCTCTGCCCCCCGCTCCACCGCAGCACAGCTCCTGCTTTGGGCTGGCCACTGGGTCCCTGCCTACCGGGGGATGCTACAGGGGATCCCAGGGCTGTTGGTCACCGCCTCCAAGGAGCAATGGGGCCAACGTCTCTGTTCGCAGCTCAAGGCTCCCTTGCTGGCCTGGATTTCCTCGCAGCAGTCCCAAATTCACTTGGGTTGACACCAGTTAGCCTTTTGCCGGTGGCAGGCAGCCCCTCGTGCCCAGGGCTCTTCCAGGGCTGCTGGTTCTGGCTGTTCCCCACACAAGGACCTTGCTGCCGGACACTGCTGTGCCATGCACCATGGTGGGGTGATGCTCCCCAGGGTGGCTGGGATGTGGCAGTGCAAGGTTGCACCCAAGGGTGACAGTGCCACAGGGTTTGGGGTGCTGGTGGTGCAGCAGGACTGGGTCCTGCAGGCACGATCCCCTCTCCACAACCACCCCTTTCCCTGCCAGCCCAGTGCGGTTTGGTTTCCAGTAGCCAGGCTGGCGTCTGGCTCCTCTCCCCTGCTCCACTGTGCTCCCTTTAACTCTTCCTTCCCCTTCCCAGCCACAGGAAAGGCTGCAATCAACCCCCTCCCCGGCTTGGTGTGCTGGGTGCCCTCAGCCCCTTCCCGCTCCCCTGTGCCCACAGGACCGTGTTGGTGGCTGCTTGGCCCTGCGGTGATGATGCACATGGATGGTGGCTTCGTGGCATTGTGCCAGGTGCTGAAGCTGTGGTGGGTCCTTGTTTAATGTCAGCCCTGGACACGTGGTGGCTGGGAGCTGCAGGGTAAGCCGTGGAAGGGACCTGTGGCTCTCGGATGTTGCTCAGGGCTGTTCCTAAGTGTGTTTGCCATGACTTTCCCTTCTGGTGCTGGTGCAGGAGCGGTATGTGCCCCTGGGCTGGACACTGCCAGGGCTGGCACTGCTGGCACCCTGAAGAGCCGGGGCTGGGGAGCCTGTGACCAAACACTGGCCGTGAACCTGCTGTGCGCTGCCCTCACCAGCCAGTGGCCAAAGGTGCAGGTTGCAGCTGCTCAGATGCTGTCACGAGAGCATCAAAGAACTAATTTGCTGGTATTTAATGGCTGATGCTGCTGGGCCAGGCTCCCATGGGCAAGGGAAAGCAAAACCTGCTGGGGAGCACTCGGGCTCATGCTGGCTGGTGTGGATGCTGCTGGTCCATCACCACTTTGTTCCCGCAGCTGGGACTGAGCGTGCTGTGAGGACGCTGTGTGCCAGACCAGTTGCTGAACCGGCATCCAGCACTGGCACCCACCTCTGCCCCGGGTGACCATCCCAGAGTACCTGCGGGACTCCCTGTCCCTGGAGGGATGGGGACCAGCACAGCCTGGTCAGCATATCAGCGATCCTGCCGGCAGACCGGCTCTTCGTGCCGGGCTGAGAGGGATCTTTAAACCGTAATGAAATGTTAATAGTATTTTTCAACTCAATACGGGAGTAGAAAATGAGGTGTTTAACACTGGGCTCCGCAGCGACAGGAGCAATCAGCCTGAGAAATGGGAAGCCAGGGATGCAGCACTGGTCTCAGCACAGCCTGACAGCCTCGCGCTGCCAGGCCCGCTCTGGTGATGGATGGATGCCGGTGCCCAGCACAAGCCACCTGGCTAGGGGAGCACGGCGCTGGGGTGGTGCAGGAGAGCGGATGGCAGGGTAGTGCCAAATCTGCCTGGGTCTCCTTGGGTCCCGCCAGCAAGGTCACTGCTGGCCGCGTGGTGAGAGCCGAGCAAATCGAGGGGGTTGTGGGCTGGGGTGCTCTGGGGCGCAGCAGGCTGGTGGGACCCCAGTTCTGTGCACTGCTGTGACCTGGAACAGCTGGAGGTGGAGCAGGTTGGGGCTGGTGCCCACACAGATGCCATGGGCACAGCCCTGGTGCTGCTTCTCTGAGCACTGTGCCCAACGGCAGCTGGCCACTCCGCACCAGCACGGCTCTGCTGGTGTGCATCCGTGTGCCCCTTGGCGTCCGTGTGCATCCATGTGCACCTCTGCATCCCTGTGTCCCTCTGCACCCATGTGCATCTGTGTGCATGTGTGTGTGTGCATCTGTGTGTGTGTGTGTGCATCCATGTGCACGCATCTGCCCCTGTGTACCTGCATGTGTTGTGTGCCTCTGTGCATCCACGTGCATGCGTGTGCATCTGCCCTGTGCATCTGTGTGCCCATGGCTGTCTCTGCTGGCTGCTTTGGCAGCGCCTGCTCCGTGGCCTGGCGTGGGGCTCGGCGCTGGGGACGGCTCTCGGCGGCAGTGGCGGCAGCAGCCGGCTGATCCTTTCCAGATGTGGCTGCTGGGAGCCCAGCTCCGCGCCGCCTCCTCGCCGAGGCCCCCGTAGGTTTTTGGTCGGTGACTGCCAGAGCTGCTGGAGCAGACAAAGCTGCCGGCTGCCCGGCTCCTGCATTGCAGCTGGGCTGTTTACAGCACGCTTCTCGCAGCCCTGCAGCTCCGTAGGAGCTCTTCTCCTGGCTGTCCCTGCTCAGGCATGTGCAGAGCCTGGGGCTGGCTCTGGTTGAGCCCCAGGTCCCAGCAGGTGGTCCCACACCGCCCCTGCCAGCCCCCGACCAGTGCCCACTGTACTGGGGACACTGGGACAGGTCCTGCCCTTCCCCGTCAGTGCTGCCAGGCCCTCGGGAGCGGTGTGATGCCTCCAACCAAGCTCCTGGTGCTCAGGGCCATTGCATGGCATCGCCTAGCTGCACATCCCCGTGCTGCTCATCCGTCCCGTGGTGACCGTGGTGTTACCAAGCTGCCACCATGCACCAGCACATGTAAGAGCGCTGGGGGAAGGTGAACCAGGCTGTTACATGGACAAGGATAAATGATGGCACTAAAGACACCGTCTTCAAAATAGATCCCAGGGCTTGTTTAATCCATGTGTGGTGT
This sequence comes from Patagioenas fasciata, assembly GCF_037038585.1. NCBI lineage: Eukaryota > Metazoa > Chordata > Aves > Columbiformes > Columbidae > Patagioenas > Patagioenas fasciata. The sequence goes on from NC_092534.1 coordinate 11,399,205, forward strand.
GGGAGCTTAGAACCCAGTGCTGCAGCAGCGCCTGTTGCCTTGTTATTTGTCTGAGCTGTCTGCATGCACATGCATGAACATGCATGCACACATGTGCAGCTGTTCTGTGTGTGCCAGGGAGCTCCCCGCCACTTACCAGCGGTGTCTGGGCTGCGGCTGGATTCATGGGAGATGATAGTGACTGTTCGTTGGTTAATGATGCTTAAGATACACAAACTACTGTTCCCTCCCTGCACGACAGTGTGGCTGGGGTCAGTGCTTCCCGGTCTCGAGGAGGAGATGGGGAGGACGGGAGTGGGGCTGGACAGAATGGTCTCTGCCCTGGGGGGAAGACGAGTGGTGCCAGCCTCTGCCCCTCTCTACTCCCATGTCCTGGGCACCCTTTCCCTGGGCATCAAGGCTGTGCAGTGCTGGCTTTGCTGGGATGCAGTTGCAGGGATGGATGGACAGACACAGGCTGGTACTAACCCCAAGCAGCCACATCTCATCCCCCACCATGGCAGCCTCACCATGTCACAGTGACTCCTTCCAACCAGGGTGATTACTGAAAATTACCTGTTTGCTGCCACCCCAGTGCGGGGAGAGCGGGCTGGCAATTAGGGCTCCATGGAAGCCGCACCAACACACATTTCCGCGGAGACGAGGGTGGGCGTTTGGTTGGCACTGGGCCGGCGGCGACGGGTGCAACGGGGCTGGTGCGATGCTGGGTGCTGGTGCCGCGGGGCCAAGCGCGGCATCTCGTGTCCCAGTGGTGGGGCCGGAGCTGATGTGTCGCTGTGCTGCCCACACCTCTGTCTGTCCCTGCTGCAGCTTCGCCCGAGTTGCACAGGACCAAGTCACCGGCATCCTTCGTGTGGCAGAGCAGCACAGCACTGGGCGTTATTCAGGGCTCAGCAGGCTTACCAGCAGCCTAGCATGGGCAGGAGCTGCAGCGATGTTGCCGGCAATGACCCCACACTGGGAGGAGTCTGCAGACCTGGGGTGCTCCATGGCTGAGCCCCAAATTGGGACTGAGGGATTTCCATCATACTGGGTTCTGGGGCTGCCCCAGGGCAATCTGGCTGATGGTGAACAGTTCTGCCAGGCTCTGTGGCACTGCATGGCAAAGGTCAGGTGAGGCTGCAGCTCGGTGATGCTGGAGAGTGGGGATGCTCTCTTGCCACTGGCAAGCACTGCTGCCCAGCATGACACTGGTGCGGTGCTGGGTCCCCTGGCCAGCTCCAGCCCCAGGTTTTTGGCAGCTCAGCTCTACCTTATATGCACCCACATCCCTCATCCCCGCTGGCTTCAGCAGTCCACATGGTCAGCCCCTGGGATCAAAAAGTTTTCTTTTCTTAAAAAATCCCAAATCACAGCAGAGTCCCCGCTGCCTCTTGAAAGCTGTGTTTAAGTTGGTTGCTCCTGGCCCCAGGGGACAGCCCTGCGCTGCGGCAGCACCGTGACTCAGGCTGCCACGGCCTATTGATGCTGAAACATGGGTTTCTCTGCTCCCCGGGGAGGCTCCATGCGAGGGCCAGCATCCCGAGCGCCAGCACGTGTCCTGGGCAGAGGGCCAGCATCTCCCAGAAGTGCCCTGGGCTTTGGGGAATGGCTTGTGATGGGCACCAGGGCACCCAGCTGTGAGTGTCCAGCTGTAATGGGTTGTCTAGCTGCAATGGGAATGGGTGTCCAGCTGTGACAGGCAGTTGTGATCTGGCTGTGACTGCCAGTGGGCTGTCCAGTTGGTATCCAGCCTTGATGAGTGATGGGGTGTCCAGCTGTTTTAAGCAGTGAGTGTCCAACTGTGATGGTCACTGGAGTGAGTGGCTGTTATCTGACTGTGATGAGTTTCCAGATGCAGTGGACACTGGGGTGTCCAGCTGTGGTGAGCACTGTGTGTCCAGATGTGACAAGTAGGTTTTTTTATACAGCTGTTATGGGCACTGGGGTATCCAGCTGTTGTGGGTAGCAGTTATCCAGCTGTGAATGGTCCTGGGCTGCAATGACCTGGTCCCATCCCTGCCACCTCTTTGCCCCAGGCAATCCCTTCCCACGTGGCCCCGCGAGCTCCCCGGTGCATTATTTATAGAGTCCAAATCGATCAGAAGATGATAACGGCTTCATTAGCATCTGAACATCACGCCGGCCTTGGCGCTCGACACGACCTTGGCTGCAGGAGTACAAACCTTTCGCTGTCTGACAGTGGCGAGGACAGGCTCCCTGGTGTCCCTTCTGCCACCGGGGTTGCTCTGGCCGCATCCCTGGGTCCCCATGGCAGCATGTGTGTGGCCACTCACTCTGCACACACGTGCCCCTATGGGGACCCCAAAGCGTGGATGCCATCCATGCTGTGAAGAATAAGACTTGCGGCACCCGTTGTTTGCGTGGCACTTGTCAGCAAGGATATAATTAAGAGCAGCTATTTTGGATGCTTCCTTTATCCGGCAGCTCATGGCGATGCCGCTGCAGGGTCCTCCCCGCCTCCTCTGAAATAGGTGCTTGGCTTTGCCTTGAATGTCTTCTCATGGGTTCTGGGGGACCTCTATTGTGTTTGGGAGGGACACACAGGGGTCCTGCTGCCCATGTGGACTGAGGAGGGGAGATGTAACAGGGCTGGTGGGGCCGGAGGGGAGGGGGATCACTGCAGCGGGGTGACGGAAGGAATGGGGAAGAGGACTTGGGGGGGTTGCCCCCGCTCATTCACTGCTGCTGCCAAGCTGGGATGGGGAGGCAGCAACGGCTTTCCCCTCATTAAGTAGATGTTGATTTAGCGGAGGCTGGAGCCATCTGCTCGGAGCAGCCATGCGCTCCCTGTGAGCCGGCGCGGCGCTGCTGGGGGGAGCTGGGCGAGGATGTGCTTCGTCAGCGGGGGCCTGGCCGGCAGCCCCCGCTCCCCGGCCGGGCATCGATCGCTGCTGGCGCTGCGCTGGCTGCGGATGCAGGGGGCTGGCACTTGGAACGGCCTCTGCATGGCCCCGCTTCTGGGAAAGGAGAGGAGACTCCAAGGGGTCCCACCGCGTGGGGCTGCGGCCTCGAACATGGGTGCAGGGGAGGGGTTGGAGCAGCCAGGCATGAGGGTCTCCCCGTTGCACTCTCCGGAGTGCTCAGAGCAGTGACCGCTGTGTGCAGGGGGTCTGGGTGAGGCACAACCAGACCCTGGGGTTGTGCACCGTGACTCCCCCATGCATGCCCGGTCCTGCACGTGCCACAGCTCGTGCATCGCCTGCCATCGCGGTGCCCGTCGGGGCCGTGGCTGCTGCGGGGTGGCACGTGGCAGGAGAGAATGGGGCTGGTGAGGAGCTCGCTGCCCTCGCTGCACGCAGAGCGCCAGCCTGAACTCGAGCGTGCATTTAGCTACCACGGTCCTTGTGTTTAAGGAAGGCATTTCTGCGAGTAGCGGCGGGGCTGCGCTCCCCGTGGCAGTGTTTACTCGCAGCAGACACTGTTTATCACCAGTGTCCATGGATGTGCCTCCCACTGCCCCTAAAGGCCTTTTCTCGGCAGCTCCTGAAGCTGTATCAGGGTCTGAGCTCGTCAGTTTTAACCAAAGTCAAACCGCTGCACGGCTGGAAGTCACTGACTAAGCACTTGGCACGAGCCTTGATGGAAGCGCTAAACAGAATTTGGCAACCACGACCTCTCCTGCAGGTGCAGGGAGGAGAGCTTCGCCGCTACGGTGTGTTTGGCTGATGCTGGTTTGACCGCTACCGGCACGCACATGGGGATTGGCATCACAGGGTTTGGTGGTGACACCAACAGCACCACGGCAGCACCTGCGACACCGATCCCCGTGCACTGCCCCATCCTAGCCCCTGGCTGGGAGCAACCCGTGGGAAAGGCCGTGCACTGCAGACCTGCTGACATCCGTCTGTCCGTCTGCGAGGACTGGTTAGCCGAAGCGGGGCCCGTCTCGGGGCTGGAGATGGGAGCCAGTGCCAGGCACAGTGCCGCTCCTGTACCCATCAGCTACTTTTGTCCACTGACCATTTGCATCCCTGGGGGGCAGCTCGGCCCCCTGCTCCTGGGAGCTGCTTCTTGGCACCGTGCGACAGCGGAAGCGGCCCCGGGCTCCTCTCCATCGGCTCTGAATGGCACCTTTGTTGGGGACGCTGGCAGCAGCTAGGGGCTGGCGAGGACCCACTCGGCCCCGGCTGCTGCACTTGGCCCTGGTGCCGGGGAGCTCTGTCTGCTAGCAATGTCCAGCCCTTCCCGGGCAGCACTGGGGTGGGATTTGGGGGGCTGTTCCCCAGGTCTGGCCACCCCGATTTGTTGCTGGAGTGGTTTGTTAATGTGTTAAATGAACAGTGTGGGCTGCCAGGGTGAGGGAGGCTGCGCTGTCATGGGGGGGTCAGGCTGGTGGCGTTTTGTTTGCTGGAAGGAGGGTGAGCGGGGCTGGCTGTGGGGACCCTGCGGTGCCCCTGTCCCTCCCCATGCCCTGGGGACCCTGTGGTGCCCCTTCTTGTCCCACAGCAACTCTGTGGCACCACGTGTCGGGAGGAGTGGCTGGAGACCTGGTGGATGGGGGCCAATCGTCGTGCTGTTCAGAAGCCGAATAACTGAATATTGCACTGGGATGCTGACAAGGGGACACAGTGTGGGGACAGCAAGCAAGGCTGGAGCTCACGGGGAGCAACCCTCTGGTCCCACGTGTCTCACCCCTGCCTGAGGTCTCCCCTGCCAGCCAGCTTCTCTCAGCGAATGCTTGTCCCCAGCATGGTTCCTGACGAGCTGCTGGGGTGCGGATGACACCTTTCCTCCCCGCCGGCCAGAGCAGCCTTTCTTGCCTTATTTCCCATAGGCTGGAGTTGTGCTGGTGCCAAGTCACTGTGGTGGGCACAGGGGCTGCTGTGTGTGTCCCCAGCCCAGGGCTCTGCCATGCTGCAGCCGCCCTCCTCTTCCTCCTGCTCCAGTTCCCTGCTGTGAGGAAGAGCAGGGTTGCTGGAAAGCCTGAGTGGCATTTTTCGGTTAAATCTTATGTAAATCTGGCTTCGTCCTTCTTCGTGCTGCTAATTGGATTGCCCCAGGGTGGTTTATTTTCCCACGCAGGCCGGTGTGGAGTGGGAGCGGGGCAGAGCGGGTGGGGGACTGCAGGAACAGGGGCCGTGTGGGGGCCGGGGGGAGCGTGCCGAGCCCCCCACTCTACTGAAGCTGCCCGGCCCAGCAGCTCAGTGCGGTGCTGCGCTCCCTGTGGATGTGCTGGGACCCAGCGAGACAGAGGAGCCAGGGAGGGAACCCCTGGCAAACCCACTGCATCCCGTGGGAATCCTGATGCCAGGAGATACCCTCGGGCTCTTACACCACCAGTGGGGACCCCCCCCACCCCAAACCCTCCTGTCTACAGCTGCCCACAGGCTTGAGCATCCTGTCACGGAGCCGTGCTGCATCCTGGGCTGTAGAGCTGCAGGGAGCCGAAACCTTGCTGGGGAGTAAAACCTGGGGGTGCAACCGTGTCACCTCCCTGGCACCCCAGGTCCCCACCCCAGCCATCTCCAGCCCCACTCTAACATGCTGTCCCTTTCCCTCCCTGCCAGAGCTCCTCGGATCGGCAAAGAAAGTCAATGTCAACTTCCAAGACACCGATGGGTGAGTGTGGGGTGTGCATGTTCAGGAGTGTGTGCGGCACAGGCTGCAGGGAGCGGGGGTCTTGTGCTTCCTCGTGGGCATGCTGGGCTCCCCAGAGCAGTGCAGTTGAGTTGCCAGAATCTGACCAGGCCAGGGCTCTCACTCCATCAGCCAGCCTGGCTGAACCGATGGGCTCACAGCCATGGGCATTGGAGGACGTGGGAGGGCTGAAAGGCAGAGGAAAGGCAGCTGGAGCCCTGAGGAAGAGCGGGCTGCGGTGGAACAGGCAGTGGTGCATGCGGGGCTGGGCAGCAACACCCCCTGTACCCCCAACCTCCCTGTACCCCCTGCACTGCGTGGGGTCGCAGGACACGAGGATGAGCAGCAGCAGCTGGTCCCTGGGGACAACTCTGCCGTGGCCATGGAAATGGAACGAGAGTGGAGGGGTCAGATGAGGTCAGGAAGTGCCCTGGGGACACACAGCCACAGCAGCCTGGGTCCCTCTGCATCCTGGCCCCCAAGCAGGGCCCTGGTACTGTGGCAGTGACTGCAGGAATCCCCTGGTACCCACCGGTGCACCGGCTGTGCCAGCCTGCTTGTGTGCATGTGCGTGTGTGCGTGCAAGCGTGCAGCTGTGCAGCTGAGCGTGCGTGTGCATGCAAGTGTGTCTGTGCACATGCATGCACAGCGGCAGAAGTGTGTGGGCATGCCGGCCAGCGGTGGGGTTGCTGCGTGGGGCTGCCTGCATGGGCAGGGGCTGGAGGGTGCAATGTGGGCAGGGGGTGAAGGGTGTGATGTGGGCAGGGCGAGGGGATGCAGCTCCCCACAGAGCCTCTGGTGCAGCGGCTGCTGGAGCCAGCAGGTCACTGTGCATCGCAAACAGCTGGGGTGGCAGCCGAGAGCTGCAGGCAGGGCCCCTGCTCATGTCCTGCCTGTAGCTGCCTGCAGCTCCCGGCTGGCCTGGCAGGTGCAGGAGCAGCCCTGCGATAGGGGAGCAACCTCCAGGCTCCAGCGCTGCTCCTGGAACTGATCATCCCCTGGGAATGTGCAGGGCAGAGGTGGGCTGCAGCTCTTATGTGCTCCGCTTTGCTGCCAGCATGCTGTGCCAGCTCAGGCAGCCCCAGTGCTATGCCTCAGTTGCCCCATCTCTGCCGTGCTTACTGACTCCTGGGCTAGTGGGCACCGTGCTGGTGACCTCACATTTGCCCAGTGGACGGTGTCCTGCACAGTGTGTGGCCTTTGCGTCTGGCGGGGCCATGCTGGGGCAAGCCCCCGAGGCAGCCTAGGGCAGGGCTGTGATTTGCACCATCTTGAACAGATTTGAGCAGGGTGCTGGAGTGGAAAATGTTGACATTTCCCAGGCAGACGTTGGGGATCGGCCTCCTGTGCGAGCTGTCTGCTCACATCGCCGCTCCCCGCCGGGGATCACAGGCGGCAGCTCCACGGGGAACATGGTGGCCATGGGGCAGCCTGGTCTCCTGCACTGCTGCTGTGATTGTGCTGCTGGGGCCAGCCTGGGGGAAGGGGGTCAGTGGGAAGGGAGCTCCCTGGCACCCCCACCCTTGGTGGGACCCCCCCTGCCTGCCCTGCCCCTCACCTCCAGTCCCACAGGGTCACAGCATCCCCAGGGACCGTTTCACCTGCATCCCTCTCACTCCAGCATCCCCGGAGCAGTGGGGGTGTCCTGGGGTGCTGCAGTGGGTGCAGGCTTGAGGCTGCACTGCTGGGCTGGGGCTGGTGGGGCTGGAGTGGGGACAGGGATGTGGGACCCCTGATACCACAGCCGATCCCCAGGTTCTCGGCTCTGCACCATGCGGCACTCAACGGCAACACAGAGCTCATCTCGCTGCTGCTGGAGGCGCAGGCTGCCGTGGACATCAAGGACAACAAAGGTGAGTCCCAGCGTCCTGCCCACAGCCCCCCGCCCCTCTGCAAGTTCTGGCCAAGGGTGTCAGTGTGCTGGGGGGTGACAGTGTGCCTGGGGGGCTGATAGCGTGCCCGTCTGCAGGCATGCGGCCCCTGCACTACGCGGCTTGGCAAGGCAAGAAGGAGCCCATGAAAATGGTGCTGAAAGCAGGTTCCTCCGTGAACATCCCATCGGACGAGGGCCAGATCCCCCTGCACCTGGCAGCACAACATGGCCACTATGACGTGGTACGAGGGGGCCAGCGGCGGTGGCGGGGGGGCCCTGCTGCCATCCCTGCCCTCGCCGAACTGGGGTGTCGCTTCTCTGCAGTCAGAGATGCTCCTGCAGCACCAGTCCAACCCCTGCATCATGGACAATTCGGGGAAGACACCCCTGGACCTGGCATGCGAGTTTGGCCGAGTCGGGGTAAGTCCTTGCAGCACCAGGAGCCCCCAAGAGGAAGACTGGGAGGGGATAGGGGGACACGGCGAGGTCCCTGCGGGTGCTGGAGCAGCCCGGGGTGCACAGGGCAGCCCCAGGACTGGCAGTGGGGATGAGCGGCAGAGCAGGGTGGGCAGGCGGGGCTGGCGGGTGGCTGAGCCCCCCCCCCCAGCCCTGCTTCGTCTGTGTTTGCTGAGCCAGGTGGTCCAACTGCTCCTGAACAGCAACATGTGCGCGGCACTGCTGGAGCCCAAACCAGGGGATACCACTGACCCCAACGGCACCAGCCCCCTGCACCTCGCCGCCAAGAACGGCCACATCGACATCATCCGGTGGGTGTCAGGGGCAGGATGGGCAGCGACGGTGTCTGCACCCCATTTTGGTGACCCCCACGTCTGCCCGCAGGCTCCTGCTGCAAGCTGGCATCGACATCAACCGGCAAACTAAGGCGGGGACGGCGCTGCACGAGGCGGCCCTGTGTGGCAAGACGGACGTGGTGCGGCTGCTGCTGGATGTAAGGGCTCCCCTGGCCCCCAGACATCCCCAGCCCAAGGACAGGCTGCGGGAAGGGAGAGACCCTGTGCTGCAGAGCAGCATGTGCAGCTCTCCCGGGGATGGGTTGAAGGTCCTGGGGGGACACAGGGAGTGAGCTGTGCTTCCCAGGTGCCAGGCTGAAGGAGGGGGCCTTGGGGGGTGGCGGGATGGGAGCAGCCTCCTTCCCAAGCCCTCTCCATGCTGTTGCAGAGCGGGATCAACGCCCATGTCAGGAACACCTACAACCAGACTGCTCTGGACATCGTCAACCAGTTCACCACCAGCCAGGCCAGCAAGGAGATCAAGCAGATGCTGCGGGGTAGGTGGGGCCAGGGGGGGCACAGGGCGGCTCTGCCAGTGCTGGGGGGGGATGCTGAGCTGGGGGTGACAACCCCTGTGAGGTTGGGTGGCCAGCGACGCTCCCACTCTGTCCCCACAGACGCCTCGGCCGCTCTGCAGGTCCGAGCCCTCAAGGACTATTGCAACAACTATGACCTGACCAGCCTCAACGTCAAAGCCGGGGACGTCATCACCGTGAGTGTGGCTGGGGGCCCGGGGGGACCCCACTGGTGTCACCATCCCCTGACCTGGCCACTGCCCACAGGTGCTGGAGCAGCACGCGGACGGGCGCTGGAAGGGCTGCATCCACGACAACCGCACCGGCAACGACCGCGTGGGCTACTTCCCCTCCAGCCTTGTCGAGGCCATAAGCAAACGAACAGGCAAATAATCCCCCCCCCTTTGCCTACCCCCACAGGGCTGCTCCCAAACTTGCAGCCCCAGGGAGCCCTGGTTCAGTCTGGGAGGTTGGGGATGCAGCTGGTGAAGCCAAACTGGGGTGATGCCCCTGTTGTGCATGTGGGGTCGGTGTCCCCGTCATGTGCATGGGGACAGTGCCGCTGAATGTGTGGGATTGGTGTCCCCATCATGCATGCGGGGCTAGTGTCTCTGTCATGTGCTTGGGGATGGTGCCCCCATTGTGCTTGTGGGGTTGGTGCCCCCATCATGTGTGCGGGGTCAGTGTCGCCGTTGTGCCTGTGGGGTCGGTGCCCCCCTGGTGCAGATGGGGGTTGGTGCTGGCAGCCCTGAGGTGCTCAGGGGCAGCCCCAGGGCTGGTGTTGGGCTGGGTGTGGCATCTACAATGCCAGAAAGTCGATGCATGCGGAGAGCTGGGGGTGTCACTGTGGTTTGGGGGTGATGGTGCAGCAGTGGGGCAAGGGGACCTGGTGCTTGGGGTCTGAGCAGGGATACCGGTGCCAGGGACCCAGCGCTGCCCTGCGGGGACCCTCTCCCTGGCCAGGGGACATCTCAGGGATGGGACCCTGCTCCCCTGTCCTGCAGCTGCCTGTGCCTGTCCCCATCCCCATCCCTGTAAGCTCCGGGGGATGCGTGGTCCCCCAGGACAGTCCGTGGCTATGCCCACTGCCAGGCGCAGTGCCATGGGGCCGGTGCCTCTGTGGGCAGTGTTGGAAGGTCCCACATTGACTGTCTCACTCCCCCACAGCTCTGTGTGATACGGTGGCAGCTGTGTCACTTGGGCACGGGCAGGGAACAGTGGTGCTGGCACAAGACCCCAGGCGAGCAGTGGCACAAGCGCCTGCCAGTGCCAGGCACTGCTGCGCCCGCTGCAGGGGCTGTGGAGGTGCCACCATGTTGTGTGCTGGTACCTTGGGGGCGAGGTCCCTGGCTCCCGAGGTAGAGCCAGTGCCACAGCGGTGTCGAGCTGGCTGCAGGGTGTTGGTGCCATTCCCCAGCTGCAGTGGGGCGGCAGCATGGGGCGCAGGTGGTAGCAGCACCAGGGCTTGGCCAGCCAGGCATGGGGGTGCTGGTACTGCAGCCTCCTCCTCCCAGGATGCCTTTGCAGGGAGCAGGACCCCCAGCTGCCCGGCTGGGGCAGCTCCCCAGCTACAGGACCCCCCACCGGCTGCCGCTGCCCTGTGTCCGTGGGTCTGCGGGATGTGCTCCTGACCGTACCCTGTGCTGAGCTCCCACTGCTGCTCCTCGGCTAGGCTCCGCATTGGTTGGGTCTCAGTTCTGGCTTCTCCACATTCCTTTGGTTGCTTTTTCTGTTCATTTGCTGCTTTTCTTCCTTTCTTTTTTTTTTTCTTTTTTTTATTTTTTTGGTGGCACTGAGCGTGTCTCTATTATTTTGATTCTTTTCATTTTGTCTCTTGTTATGTTTTATTATCAGGTTCATGGGAGACTGTAACAATCCCCCAACAGTACCAAAAGATCCCGCTCCCGGCTTACGGGGCTGCTGTGCTAAACGGTGACGCCTCGTCCCATCCGTTCCATTCCCTGCCTCCACCTCCACCTCCACCACCACATTCCCATCAGACTCTTTTCAGTTCCTTTGGCTATCGCAGGCTCTCCCCTAGCAGTGCCGACGAGCCGCGGGACGCACAAGGTAGTTCATCGCTCGCTTCGTGCTCTCCATGGACTTCTTGCTTTTCCTTTAACGTGTGTATCGAGTCTTTTTCTTTCTACTCGGCTTCTGCCCCTTTGCCGTGGTGGGTTTGCACGCAGGTGTGTGCAAGCGCGTGCACGTGGGTGCGTGTATGAGCATGCAGGCGGGTGCATGCGTGTGCATGCTGCAGGTGTGTGCGGTGCGTGCACATGTGCATGCCGGTGCCCCCTCCCCTGCACACCCTCTCCTGCAGCACTGTCTGGCCCCCAGCACATCCCACCCTCCCCATCCCCTGTCCCCAGGGCTGCGGGCAGTGCCGTGCTGCACTGTCCACACTGCCCGTGTCCCTGCTCTGTCCGGATGCGTGGGGACCCCCAGAAACACTCTCCAGGCTCAGTGCCAGGGGCAGGCCTGGGCAGCACAGTGCCAGATCGGGAGCTGTGGGAAGCGAATTTGGGTGCAGAGACCCTCTGCAGCCTCCCCACAGGGTGTTCAGCATTCAGCGAGCAGCTCTGTGCGGTTCAGGGCTGCGCTGGGAGAGGGAAGGGCTGCGGTGCTGGGTGTGCGTTCCTGAGGGATGTACCATGGGGTCCATCCCTGTGGCACAGCTGGGTGACGGATGCTGCAGCTCAACGTGTTGGGAGTGCCCGGAGAGCAGAGTTTGGCTGGGAGGGTTGCAGGGGTGCAGCCCATATCCTGCACACGGGGGCTGCCACCGGCTGTTGTGGGGCCAGGGGTCTTTGCACGGGCCCCGGTGACAGCAGCACAGAAGGCTGTGTTTGGGGAGCACCAGGCTGGCCATGCTGGCGATGGGGCGAGGGAGCAAAACCTTTCCCTGGGGCTTTCTCTCCCCGGGGGGAGAGAGCACAGAGCCTGGTGCCTGTCCAGGCAGTGCAGGCTGCTCTTAGTGTGACTGTGGCAGACACGGCCTGGGGACATCCCAGCCTGATTGTGGTGTGGCCGTTTTTTCCCCTTCCAGTGGTGAATTTATCATCTTGCACCATCCACTCCCCACTATGGCCCAGCCCCAGCAGCTGACAGGACGAGTGACTTAATGAATGAACCGGCGCGAGCAGTGGTGGGGTGGCGATGGCCGTACGTGGTGGCTGTGGCAGGACCAGGCTGCTTGGTGGCTGCGGCAGCGTCGGGCTGTTTATCCATCTCACCCCATGCTGTTCGAAATCCCGGGCTCAGCACCAGGCGGCCCTGGTGCAAGTGGGGACAGCCGGTGGGGTGAGCCTGTGACGGAGCCATGCTTCGGGGTGACCCTTGGTGCTGGGTCCTCTTACCCACTGCTGTGTCACCCACGTGTCACCGGCTGCCATGGGCCACCCTGGCGTGTGTGGGGTGACTGGACCCACACGGCCCCTGTGTCCTCCCCCAGATGGGTGCAGGCAGCTGCAGGGGCACAACCGGGACCGTCTTGGCCAGGGCACAGTGGGATGGGGCCACCGATCCCCACTGCCCAAGTCTGCCCGGCTCCCTTTGCTCCCCTGCTGTGGGTTGTGTCCCTGTCCTGCTCTGCACAGGGACGGCATGGTCCCCGTCCCCTGCCCGGGCTGAACTGAGGCACTGGCACGTCCCACCGCAGGTCTGTCCCTGGCTGGTGGCAGGGAGTGGGACCCTGCAGGACGGTCTCCTGGGGCTGGTCACTGTCACTCCCTGCTTGGGAATGGGGACAGGCCCCCGGGACAGCGCTGGCATCCCTGGGCACAACCGTGGCCGGGGACCCCACACTTTCGCTGGAGGGATTCCCCGTGTCCAGCAGCGATGGCCCCCGGGCTGTGGTCACCTCTGCCCGTGCCACAGCAATGGAGCCCGAGCACAGGGCCACCCACGCCTGACAGCTGCTCTCTCTGCTCTGCCACCAAGGGTCCCGCGGGGCTGACATGAGCCCGTCCCACCTCTCGCCGTCACAGGGCGGACCGGCAGCCCCAGCCCCCACGGAGGAGATCTGGGTGCTGCGGAAACCCTTTGCAGGTACAGCGGGTGTGCTGCTGGGACCCTCCCTTCCCCAGGGGGCACGGACTGGGATGTGGCAGTGGCTCTGGCAGGGCACAGCCACACTGCGGTGTCCCCAGGCTCGGTGCCCTGATGGCATCTCCCTTCTCTGTGCAGGTGGTGACCGCAGCAGCCTGGGCAGCACAGGCAGCGTGGCCTCGGCCCGCAGCTCGGGGAGCGGGCAGAGTGCAGGCAGTGGGGCGCATGCCCTGCACGCCAGCTCCGAAGGTGTCAAGGTAAGGCGAGCCTGAGGTGGCCATGCCAGCCGGTGGTGGCAATTGGTTCCAGTCCCAGCACTTGCCCTGAGACAGGCATTTGCTGCCTTGGCAGCTGCCCCCGGTCCCTGCTGGTGTTGGTGCTGGGCTGAGTGCTGTGAACCCGGTGTGCCACCAGCTGGACCCTGGCTGTTCCTGGGCCTGGGCAGGGGCTCCTGCAGGGCTGGGCAGGGACTGCCCATATGGGCAGGGTCCAGCTGAGGCTGCGTTCTGTCTCTGCTGCCACTCGCAGGGTGCATTGCACGGCACTGCACATGGCACTGCACCGCATGCTGCCACCGCATGCTGCCATCTGCAGCACCGCGCTGCACAGGGCGTCTGCCAGCTGCTGCCAGCACAGCCCGCTGCACAGCCCTGCCTGCACTGCACACTGCAGACTGCCCACTGCACAGCCTTGCCCGCACTGCAAGATTCAGATTTCCCGCTGCACAGCCCTGCCTGCACTGCAAGCTGCAGACTGCCTACTGCAGGATCCTGCCTGCACATCACTCCAGCGCCTTGTGCACTGCCCACAGCAGCTGGAGTGCCCTGTCCCCGATGAGCCCCCCACCCCTGGCACCCTGCCCACATTACACCAGAGCAGGCTGGGCATTGGGGTCTGCATGTGCCCCAGCCAAGCACCGTGCTGACAGCCGAAGGGGCTCTGCTTTGCCAGCGGGGGGTGTCAGCCTGCGCCAGGCTGGATTCGGGGTGCCGCGGTGCCGCAGGCTCCCGCCGCCTGCAAAGCACCATCTGTGCTGCTCCCGCTCACCCCGCCACCACCCCAATCTGCTGCCCCCTCCCTGCCCACCCTCACCCAGGCTGGTGGCGAGGCCGCCGCAGCACCCGCAGCATGCACCCCCCGCACCCCCCGCTCGCCCGCCTCACTCCTGCCTGCTCTCCCCCCTTCCCGGGGTGTTTTTCAGCTGCTGGCAACCGTCCTTTCCCAGAAGGCTTCTGCGCAAGAGTCTGCCGTGGGCGATGGGCCGGCCAAGGCGCAGGACATCCCCGCAGGTGCGTGCCGCCGGCTCCGGAGCAAGAGCAGCCCTGGCCCTGCCGCGGTTGAGCCGCGGATCCAGGCACTTGTCTTTTTTGTTTTTTTTTATTGCCGCGGCACCCATCGCCTGAAGAAAAAACGTGTGGGTAAAAAATGACTCTCTCGCCTTTCGGCTGCTGCCAGGCCTTCTCCTGCCTCGGTTAGTGGGGGCCCCGCGGGGGGCGGGGGGCAGCGTGGGCGGGCGGGGGGCGGCAGCGCTCCTCCCCGGCCCCTTCCCTTCCCTGGCCCCCCGCCAGCCCCGCTGAGCCCGGGCCCCTCGTCACCATCAGCACCACTGGGGGCTGCGGGCAGGGGCTGCCCTGGCAGGGGGGCACGGCCGCTCGGCGGGTGAGGCACACACTGGCGGGGGAAGACAGGAGATGCTCATGGAAGAGGATGCACATAGGGGGGATGAACGTGCAGGGGGTTGCCCGGGCTGTGGAGCTGCACACGCAGTGGGGATGGAAACCCAGGGAGGGGGGTGCACACACAGAGGGGGGTGCACACAGGGTAGGGGGGATGCACACGTTGTTGGGGGGATGCACATGCAGAAGGGCTGCACATACAAGTGGGCTGCAGCCATGCGGGAGCTGCACATGGCAGAGGGATGCACATGTGAGGGTGCCCACGCAAGTGGGATGCAGATGCCAGAAGGATGCGCACACAGGGAGGGCGCACACAGGCAGCATGGGGGGATCCACACACGGGGGGTGCGCGCACACACACACACACACACACACACACACACGATGCACTTGCAGGGGGAACAGGCTGCTCTTGCTGGTTATGGTCAGAAATATGAGGCAGAAATTTCTGGGCAGCCTTTGTCATCCCCAGGCAGCTTGTGCCAGCCCTGCCCTTCCCAGCCTGCCTTCACTGTGGGACACAGTGCAGGGACAAGCCCCATTCTGGGCTGGTGGCAGTGGGACCCTTCTGACTGCTGCCATGGGGATGTGAGCATGGGATGCCCAGGGTGAACTCCCCCCGGCACCCTGGAGCTGTGTGTGCTGTGGTGGGGTCTGGGTGCCCTGCAGAGCCCCGTGTCAGCGTGGGTGGCCTTGCTGGTACCCAGTCACAGGGGTTGTGCTCTGTCCAGCAGGGCCCGGGTGCTGTGCTCTGCATTCCTGGGGGGAGCAGACCCTGTGTTCAGGGCACCCTGGGGTGCTCTAGGCTGCTGTCCCTCCCCCATGCCAACACAGGGGCTGTGGCTTTGCCATCCCCACGTGGGGCAAGGGCTCCGCTCCCCTCTCCCTTGTTCACAGCCCAGGGGTGCGCAGCCCCAGCCCTGCTGATCACAGCATCTCTGGCAGGTTCATCGCGGTCGCAGAGCGTGGCTAGCTCCCCATATGCCCCCCCACCCCCCGCCGAGCCCCAGTTGAAGAAGATGGAGCCGCCATCAGAGGGGAAGGTGAGCGGGGAGCGCTGGGCTGGAGTGGGGGGGGACGGGGACCCGCCTCCACCCACAGCTGCTGGTGTCTCGGCAGCCCCGTGCTGTGCCCACTGCAGCGGGCAGGGCTCTGGGTGCTGATATGGTGGCAGCTACCTGTCCATGTCCCCTTCCCCTGGGGTAACCTGAGCTGTGCCGTCCCCTCCCCAGAGCTCAGAGGCCGTGTACCAGTGGCTCTGCAAGTTCCAGCTGCAGCTCTACGCACCCAACTTCATCAACGCCGGCTACGACATCACCACCATTAGCCGAATGACGCCGGAGGTGAGACCATGGTGATGCCAGGGCTGCCTGGTGCCGCAGGGAGGGGGGCATGTCCAGGGCAGGGTCACTCTGACCCTTCTCTCTGCCCCAGGACCTCACGGCCATCGGTGTCACCAAGCCAGGGCACAGGAAGAAAATTGCCTCTGAGATCAACAACCTCAACATCCCTGAGTGGCTGCCAGAGTATAAGCCGGTAAGGGCTGCATGAGGCTGGGGACACCAACACCACATTGAGGGTGGCACTGGGGACCCAGCCATACTGGGAGTCTGGTGGCTGGTCCCCACTGCCACATCTCCTCCAGGGAGGGGTGGCACAGAGGGGATGAGGGCAGGAGGTGGCTCATGGCTCCCAGACGACACCTGCATCCCACAGTCCTGCAGCTGCACGTGTTCCCTCCTGACAGCCCAGGGACTGTCAGACTGGTGCCAGCTGTCACCGCATAGATGTGACACCCTGTGTCCCCGACCCCGCTCCTGCCCCATTGGCTGGTTACAGCAAGAGGCTTCCCATGGGCACAGGGCTGGGCATGGTGACTGTGGAGCACAGGGACAGTGTGGGGACACAGAGACACCCTGGGGCTGTCCCCCAGCAGGGTGGGATCATTTGCATGGCACAGAGGCTGCAGTGCCAGCAGGGCTGGGGCCAGACCCTGCTGCCAGCCGGCACGGAGCTGTGCCCTGTGTCCCTGCAGGCCAACCTGGCACTGTGGCTCTCCATGATCGGGCTGTCCCAGTACTACAAGGTGCTGGTGGAGAACGGCTACGAGAACATCGACTTCATTACTGACATCACCTGGGAGGACCTGCAGGAGATCGGCATCACCAAGCTGGGTAAGGTCGTGTGCCACAGCACCAGCTGCAGCAGCCCCTGCCCCCCCAATGACACTGATGCCCTGTGCTGTCCCCAGGCCACCAAAAGAAGCTGATGCTGGCGGTGAAGAAGCTGGCGGAGCTGCAGCGTGCCGAGCTGGGCAAGTACGAGCCAGGCACGCTGAAGAGGAAGGCGGCGGCGTGTCCCGAGGTGCTGGCTATTGAGTCACCACCGCCAGAGCCACCCGAGTGCCAGTCACCCAAAATGACCACATTCCAGGACAGTGAGCTCAGCAGTGAGCTGCAGGTGGCCATGACAGGCGAAGCCCCCGAGGAGCCCCCTGAGAAGGTGGTGAACCCCCCAGGCCCCGGCTACCGCTCGCCCCCAGGGCTGGGCGGCCGTGCCAGGCAGATGAGCAGCTCCCAGGAGCTGCTGGGGGACAGCCCCAGGGCCCCCCCCACCGCTGCCATCTCCAAGAGCCAGGAGTACCTGGCGGAGGGGGCTGGCGAGGGCCCCCCCGCACCGCCCAAGGAGGGGCGCCCACCCCGGCACGGCCACCCCGTCAAGCGTGCCAGTGTGCCGCCCGTGCCCGGCAAGCCCCGGCAGCCCTTCCCACCCTCCGCCGGGCACCTGACGCCACCGCAGACCCCTGGTAAGCCGCGACCCCCCTCCCCGCAGGGCCCGTCGGTGCCCCACGCCACCGCCAAAGTGAAGCCCACCCCACAGCTGCTGCCACCGGGCGAGCGCCCCGCGTCCCCCCGCTCCCTGCCCCAGTCACCCACCCACCGTGGCTTCGCCTATGTCCTGCCGCAACCTGCTGAGGGCGAAGGGGGACCCCCGGGGGTGCCCGTCCTGCCCGTCTCGGTGCCGGTGCTGTGCCTGCCAGCGGCAGGCGAGGGTGAGGAGGAACCGGGGCGGCCGAAGAAGCGAGCGCACAGCCTGAACCGCTACGCCGCCTCTGACAGCGAGCAGGAGCGGGACGAGCTGCTGGTGCCGGACGCAGGGCCCTACGCCACCGTCCAGCGGCGCGTGGGCCGCAGCCACTCGGTGCGGGCACCTGCCGGCGGCGACAAGAACGTCAACCGCAGCCAGTCCTTTGCCGTCCGCCCCAAGAAGAAGGGGCCCCCACCGCCTCCTCCGAAGCGCTCCAGCTCTGCTATCTCCAGCGCCGGCATGGCTGAGGACTTTCCCAAGGAGGGCGAGGGAGAGGCAGCCCCCACTGGCCCCCTCACCACCGAGGGGGAGAGTCGCCGGGAGCAGCGGCGTGCCAGCGACCTGGGTGGCAGCGTGGACACAGGCAGCGCCGGCAGCGTGCGCAGCATCGCGGCCATGCTGGAGATGTCCTCCATTGGTGGCGGGGCCCGGGCACTGGCGCTGCAGAAGCCACATGGGGCCAGCGGGCCGGCCAAGGTGCCCGACAGCTACTACCTGCAGCCGGGGGCTCCCCCGGGCAGCCCTGAGCGTGCCCGCGTGGCCACTGTTCTGGCCACCGTCAAGCACAAGGAGGCCATCGGGCTGGACGGGGAGGTGGTGAACCGGCGCCGGACCATCAGCGGCCCCGTCACCGGGCTGGTGGCGGCTGCCCGCCGCGAGCGCGCCGACAGCGTGCGGTCAGACGTGGGTGCCGACAGCCCTGGAGAGCGGCTGCGGGTGGAGCGCGGTGGCTCCCCGGACGCCATCCCCTTCGCCGAGGACGGCAACCTCACCATCAAGCAGCGACCGCGGCCCCTGGGACCGGCCCGGGGTGAGGCAGGCGAGGGGCTGTCCCCAGCCCACCGCCACGGGGACCTGGCCAAAGTGGAGGCCAGTGCCACGCTGAAGTGGCGGATCCGGGCCCGGCAGAGCCAGCAGGATGGTGTCCGCTTCGTCCTCACCGAGTCCGACACCGTCAAGCGCCGGCCCAAGGCCAAGGAGAAGGAGCCGGCGCTGGAGCCAGCCCTGCTCGCCGTCTACCAGAACGGCACCGGCACTGTCAAGCGGCGGCCGGCCTCTGAGCTGAGCGGGGTCGAGCCGCCCGCCACCCTGCCGCCCGCTGCCCGCCCCGATGGCCCTGACTACGTCCCGCCACCCGCTGAGCCCAAGAAACCCTTCAAGCCACCGGTGTCCCCCAAGCCTGTGCTGACACAGCCACCCCAGAAGGTGCCTGGGCCACCGGCGTCCGTCCCCAAAAAGGTGCCCATCCCAAGCCCTGGCAGCCCAGGTAGGTGCCCCACAGCCCCCAGGATGGGAGCTCCCCGGGGCAGACACCGGGCGTCCCAGCTGTCTCCACCACCGTTGTGTGTCTCTCCCTTCTCTCTGCAGAGGTGAAGCGTGTCCATGGCACACCACCCCCGGTGTCTCCCAAGCCTGTGCCGCCCCCCACGGCACCCAAACCCCCCAAGCCCCACGCCACCATCCAGTCAGTGAGCGCTGGCTCCACGCCAACCCCGTCGCCCGCCCGGCAGCTGGGTGCCGGCACCGCCAAGCCGTCCAGCACGCCGCCCTCGCTCTGCTCCAGCCCCGCCAAGCCCCTCTCGCCCGGCGCGCAGCCCCAGCAGGTACCGGTGAAGCCGCCGCGCTCGGCCATCGCTGGCCCCTCCGTTGACACCACCGGCCCCGAGCTGGCGCAGCAGAAGCTGGAGGAGACAAGCGCATCCCTGGCCGCCGCGCTGCAGGCTGTGGAGGAGAAGATCAAGCAGGAGGACAGCCAAACGGCAGAGTAAGGGGACACGGGGTGGGCGTGGGTCATAGAGGGGCAGGGGGCCGTGTGGCACCACCAACCTGCATGGGGACAGGGGGGACCAGGAGGCCACGAGCATCATGGGAAGTGGGGTCAGGCTGTGCCACCACAACCGGAGCCACAGGTGACCCTGGGGGACAGTTTGCCAGAGAATCACAGGGCGCTGGCTGGAGCTGTGCTGGGGAGGTGACAGTGAGGGACACTGTGCCAGAGCAGCACAGGCAGGGGGACCTTGGTGTGTGGGTGCACTGGGGGCTGACTTGGAGAGGTGACACGGTGCTTGAGCATCGTGGGGCTGGGATGTCAGTGGCTGTGCAGTGGCACTGGGTCTGCGCTGGGGAGGTGACACTGGGGACACCGTGCTGAGCCCTGCAGGGCAGAGGAGGGCAGGAGGGTCATGGCGTGGGGCAGAGGGGACCGTGCAGTGCCACCATGCTGTCCTGTCTCTGCAGCTCGGCCGTGGAGTCGAAGAGCACCGTGAGCATCCTGGATGACATTGGCAGCATGTTCGACGACCTGGCGGACCAGCTGGATGCCATGCTGGAGTGAGGGGCATCAGGGCCCCCCGAACCTCAGGGCTTACGTGGGCACAAGGGCACAACGATCCACGACCCCCCAGCCCCGCCGCCCTCCTCCCGTCCCCTCTGTACAGCTGTCCCCTCCCGGACATCCCGTCCCTCGGGGTTTGCACAAAGAAGAAGATACCTCAGGATTGTGCTCACGGACTCGGCGTCGGCTCTGGCAGGACTCCCTTTTGCAGAAGCAAAAAAAGTTTAAAAAATACAAGAAACACCAGAAGAAACAAAGCACCGTGGAACAGCCCCTCGCCGGCTGCTGGGGCTCCAGGAGTCTCTCATCTACGTGGCCGGTGGTCGCAGCCATCATGCCCGTGTCCTGCTGGCACCGCGGGTCGGCCCGAATGTAGCACAAGCCCTGCCCGGCGCGGTGGCCCCGGCATGGCGGCTCCATCAGCCGCGTGTCACCGACGGCGTTTGCTGGTGGTCGCGCCGGCGGCGGATCCAGGTGGGCAAAAGCACTTGGGTTTCTTTCCTCCTTTTTCAATTGTTTCCTTTTTGAAGTTTTCTTTCTCTTTTCCGTCGTCGTGTGCAGAGGCCGGGTGGGGCGGAGGGTCTGGCCGGGCAGGGGGCTGCCCCACGGAGGGACACGGGGACCCAGCCATGGGGCTTTGCCTCGGAAGCGGGAAGGCGGTTGGTTTGCGTTGGTTACAAATTGGGGAGCGAAGGCCCCGACGTGGGGCTCTCGGCGGGCGGGGGCAGCGGGACGTGCCCCTGCCTGGCCCCTCCCGCCGGGGACAGGACAGTGATAAGCTATAAAGAAGTATTAATTTATTGGAGGGGGAAAAAAAAAAGATATAAACCAGATTTCCCTCACCCCCAAAATAATAAAAAGAATAAACTTTAACAAATATATATTTAAAAGATTTAAAAATATTAGCAATTATATATAAAGCAGTTTAAAAGAAATCAAGAGAAAACTGGATTTTAGCTTGAGAAAAACTATTAGATTATACTAAGCTGTGTGTCTTGTGGCAAACTCATTCTACGAGTAGCACAATATTTCCCTTTTCTCCGGGTGGAAGGTACGTGCGAGCAGTTCTGTTCGGGTCTTTCCGTTGGGATTCAGTGTCGCGTCTTTATTTTTACACTGTTACGAACTCAAAGGATGTGCCTTGTTTTATGGAGGTTTTTGTTAATTCTTCGACTGGAGGTGTTTCCGTTCTTTTGGAGTGTCTTCAGGTTTTGGTTTGTTCATTATTTTGGGGTTTTTTTTTGGCATTTGTGGGGGTGTGTGTGGGTGTGGGTGTGTGTGCACGCGGGGGTGCGTGTGCTCCGGGTGTTCTCCGGGACGCCCCGCTGTATATTCCTGTATAAACTGGAGTTGGAGTCTGGTTCAGTCGCTTGAGTCCTGATGAATGCATTTTATTTTTGGCTTGTGGTTTCCAAACAAAGTGTTGCTGTTCCTTTCTTTTCTTGAGACGCACGGAGTCGTCTCTCCCTCCACCTTCCTCTCCCTCTCCCCTCGTCTCTCCTGTTGTGGTCGCTGATCCAGATGTGTTTGGCACAACTTTGAAATTTCTTTAAAAAAACGAAACAAAAAACACACAAAAAAGACTTTAAAAATAACAAAAAAAAAAAAAATCACCTGCCTGAAAATATCTGTTGAAAAGGAAAAAAATATGTATCTTGAAAAAAAAATCCATAAAGTTCTACATGATGGATATATACATATATATATTTTTTATGATTAAGTTATGGACTCTGTATCGTATCCCATCTGTCCAGCTATGCATCTTGGTGCTTCTCCCTGCTCTCCTGTGCTTAGATCTCACCTCTACTTGTCTTATTCTTCCTATTCTGAATAGTAGATGGCTCGTGGTGCTGTGAAGAAGTTTGCTCCTATACGAAGTCTGGCAACAAATATTTAAAGAAAAATAAAAAAGATAAAACCCCTGCTGGGCTGTCACTGCTGTTTGTGTCCAAAAACCATCAGCCGTCCGTGCGCTGGGTCCTGCTCTTCTCCCCGAGTTCCCCTGTTTTTCCTGGAGGCTGGGCCATGCCCCCCACGGCAGGGAGCAGCGTGGGGTGGACGGGGACAGCCTGGAGGCCGGAGCTGCCGCGGGACCGGTCCCGGGCACCTGAGAGCCGCAATAACTCACGCTGGGCAGGAACAACTCTTTCCACTTTTATTGTCAATGAAGAAATAATCAAATCTATATTACAATCTTAAAAACAGTAGAAAATGTGAGTAAAAATGCAATGGAGGCTTTTTCTCTTTAATGTGGAGACCATTATTACAGGGTGGTGAACAATGGGCTTGTGTTATTTGATTTGAGAACTAGCTGTGGTGTAAAAATCGTACCTGGCTACTCAAGAAAACACCTCTTCCCAGACGATCAGCCTGACACCGTGGCAGTACAATTAAATACTAGAGACAGAAAGGGGTTGGGGTCCCAACCCAGGGCAAGGCCTAATGCTCAGCTCTACCATTTACAAAGGGACCAGCCTCCCGGTGTCAGCTCCCTGGCCAGGTTGTCCCCATGACACACTGAGCCACCCAGTCCCATGGCTGCACCGGTGCCCTGAGGGGCCGCCCCCATGGAAGGTTCTGGCACCAGAACGGCTTCTTCTGCATTTCCAATTGTATCCGGCAGATGTGAGGGAACATCTGGAGCATCCGTGGGCCTGAAAGCTGCCAGCCGGGGATCTGGCAGGTGGGAAGGGCCAACGGGCAGCAGCAGGCAGTGCTCGGCGCGGAGAGGAGCTGCAGCAGTTATCTCAGAGTGGTGGTCGTCACCCAGCAGGCTGAGGAGGAGGTTTTGGAGGAGTTTTTGGTCTTTCAGTGTGCAGGACTAGCGCGGTGCCCTCACTAGCAAGTCCAGACCTGCGGAGAGACAACAGGAACCTGTGGCAGCATCTGTTCTGAGCAGCTCTGTGGGCTTCTCCTCATCCTGGGGAGCGTTTGGCATCCACAACACCCTCTGTCAGGAATAGGTTTCCCAGAGAGGTGGTGGATGAACCATCCCTGGACACATCCCAGGCCAGGCTGGACGGGGCTCTGAGCAACCTGAGCTGGTGAAGATGTCCCTGCTCACGGCAGGGGTGGCACTGGGGCAGCTGGGAAGGTCCTTACACCCAAACTATTCTGTGATTCTATAATTAAACCTCCCACTTGCTGAGAACCATCCCTATTTGTTAGAAGGTGGCTCCTAACTCATTCACCACTCTAGTTCTAGTGCTGGAAGAGACCAAACCACCAAGGAGAAGCCTGAGGACACCAACCTTTACAGTGCTGTCCACGGCGCCAGAGAAGAGGCGTCCCCTGGAGACGGCGAGGGCGGTGACGC
The DNA here is from genome assembly GCF_037038585.1 of Patagioenas fasciata. Lineage (NCBI taxonomy): Eukaryota > Metazoa > Chordata > Aves > Columbiformes > Columbidae > Patagioenas > Patagioenas fasciata. Next base: position 11,422,428 of record NC_092534.1, read on the forward strand.
TGCCCTGGTGTCGCAGCAGTGTCTGGGTACAGATCATGTTGTCCATGCTCCACACCTGTGGGCACACAATGGGCATGAGCCAAGTGAGCAGCACATCCCGAGCACTGCGGGACGCTGGGTGCCATAGGGTTCAAGCTGGGTGACACAAATTAAATACGATGCCGTGTGGCACACAAAGTGAGGATCCCCTGTCCTCCTTTTCCCTTGGGGCTGTCTCTGTTTTAACAAGTGCCAAACACACAGCGGCAGCTCCACAGCCATGGACACGTACCCTGAGAGACCGGTCGTACGATGCGCTGAAGACTTTGGTTTGATCCGGCGTGGAGATGACAGCGAGGGCATAGACCGTACCCACGTGCCCGGTCAGTGTGCGGACCTGTTCCTTTGTCTCTATGTCCCAGACCTGTGGGAGGAGAGCAGGGCTTGGAGATCGCGTGGGGCTGCAGGCCACCAGCTTCTCCTCTGAGAGAAACTTCTCCTCCATCTCCATGCACCCCTCCAGGGCTCGGAGTGCTATAACGGGGACCACTAGAGCCAGGCCCCATCTCCTTGTCCCTCTCCCCAAGGCCCCCCCAGGGCGTCAAACCCCACAGCCCTTACATGGATGAGGTTCTCGTAGGTGCCACACACGATGTGGTGGTTTGTCACAGCGATGGAGTAGACGCTGCCTCCCGACGTCTGCAGCACATGGACACACTCCAAGTTGCGGATGTCCCAGATCTGAAAGAGAGGTCAGAGCAAAGGCAGAATGAGACCCATGAAGCTCTTCTCCAGCCATGCACAAGTCAGCCTGGCTCCATGTCTGCCCAGATCACAACTCTAAGGATAAATTTGTCCTGCTGGCGAAGTTCAGTGCTGATGAATAAAGTCCTACTATCTCATTTAACTGCCCAGCTTTGCACATCCAGGCTGAAAAAGCTGTGAAGATTGCACATCTTGTGTGTGTGACTATGCACAAACACATGCACACACAACCCCGTCCTTGAGAGCACTGAAAACTGAGGCAGACAAATTAATGAGGATTTATCAACACTGAGGAGGGCAACTTCAAACTCTCTGGTGTCACCCAGATGCTGAGGGGTGAAATATTCACCAAAGCCTGAGCCAGGGCAGGTGAAGGCACTTTGGCAACCACGCAGAGATTGATGGTAACTCTGCAGCCAGACGGTGACCTTCTCCTCTGATCAGCAGGGCTGTCGGCACAGATAATGCTGCGGCAGTTGCCGAGGCACTGCGGCTGCAAGGCCGCGCTTTATCTCAGTGAACTTCCCTGGCAGCTGTGCTCCCAAGGACCAGCCAAACCTGGCCTTTGTCCCTGCAAAGATGCAATCGGCGCAGTAAAATCTCGTCTGTCAGCAGCACTCCAGCAGTGCTCTCACAACCCAGCAGCTGCCTTTTGTCCCATGCTGCAGGACACAGACACACAGGGGCATGGGCAGATCCAGTGGCTCACAGTTGCCACGAGCCTCAGGGTCCCACCTTGATCGTCTGGTAAGATCCGCTGTAGAGATAGTTTTGAGAAGCCACCAGCGCTCGCACCCAGTGATTTAGACCTGTCAGCTCCTTCTTCAGCTTGAGCTCGGTACCTACAATATCCCAGACCTGCAGAATACACAAACACACACAGAGGAGTCTTGGTGGGACTGGGCAGTGATGGGGCAGAACAGGTCAGACACGGGCTCCGGGTGCTGCCCACCCTGCCCACACAGCACAAGACCCAATCGGTTAATGAAGGGGAACCTTGTGCTTGCCCTCCTGCCCCATGGGAATCACCTGAACCCACTGACTTGCAGATAAAACACACAATAACTGTGCTGAGTAGACATCTACCCCAAGGGCCTGGGAGAGCTCACTTGGAGCCTACGTGATCACTGCCAGAGACCCTTCCCCAGCAGAGCCATGGGCTTGAAAAACCTGAACCAATCTACGGTAAGAATGGCTTTGGACTTGCACTGCCAGCCTGTCCCACAAAGTTCCATCCCACAGCTTCTGGGAAACCGTGGCCGAAACCCCCAGCCCACAGGGACCGAGAGATCTCACCCCACCGTTCCTGCACGGCTCATCTGGCACAAAGTGGTTGAGGACAACAAAAACAAAAGGCCCCAAGTTCTCCTTCTGCTTAGTGCTGTCCGTCTGCTCCTCCAACCCCCAGCGTGCTCTCGATAGCTGAACCACTCCAGGCCTCAGCTAAAGAAAAGAGCATGCGTCCTCTTCCAGATGGACGGTCCCATAAGCCGTCTCACCAGGAGCTGGAAACTGAGCCAAGGGAATCGAGCCAAGGCTTTAAAGGGCAACTTGCAAAGCTGTTCCCTGAGTTCTGCATGCTTTCGGCAAAGAATGAAGATTCAAGATCCTTTGGAGGGGCTTTCAAAAACAGGCAACCTGAATCCCCAGGCAATTCTGGACCCCAGATACAATTCTCCATGGTCTGAGGGGGCACGAGGACCAGGCTGCTCCACCTGCAGCCTCAGCTTTACAGAGTTAGAAGAAACAAAAGGTTTTTTTTCCGACAGGTCGCGGAATATCTTTGACTTCAGCACAGAGCATGGGCTAAACCTCTGCAGTGCTGGCTACTCTATGCAGCTGCGTTTCTCTGCGTGGCTCAGGAGAGCATCGCACCAAGATCAACTACAGCCCAAACTGCCACTTTCTTCCCATCTGGACACCACTGCCTGATGGTTTGTAGCATTGGTCCCCAACCAGATCAAGAGGAGCCAACCCAGAGCTTTACCTTGATGGCTTTGAGAGAGCCGCTGAACAGCATGTTATGCGAGGAGACCAAAGTGCAAACAGGATTGTCGTGTGCTCGGATCGTGTTCACTTTCTGCAGGTTTTGGATATCCCAGACCTGCAAAGGAGCAGAAGAACACCCGTGAGGGGCAGGGGCCGGCTCCCTGTGCTGCAGCCTTTCCCCTTTGCCTCTGCGGGCAGGAAATCGCACATAAGCAAAACCAGGCAGGACAGGGCGCTTGGGCAATCAGGAGTGATCCCCCTGCCCCAGCACAGTGCACCAGCTTCCTGCTCCCCATGCAGGAGCGGGGAGAGGGAAATCCAGCCTGCAGGAACACCCAAATCCAACCCACGGGGACACTGGCTGAAGGCAGCGGATAAAGCACACACGGGTTATCCGTCTGACACCACTGGCAGGTGAAGAGCCTTATGGAAAAAAGGATGCAGGTCCCTGCTCTGCAGCAGCCTGGGGCTGGCCCGTGGATCTGACATCCCGAGCAGAGCAGGGATCTTGGGTACTCACAATGATGGTGCAGTCAGCAGAGCCACTGTACAGCTTGTTCCTGTAACAGCACCAGAAAACAAAAGGAGGTCAGCATGGGAGAGCAAGCACAGGGTTCCAGCTCGTTCCCGGGCACTGTGCTGGGCCAGGGCCTGCAGGCCCACAGCCCCACTGAGCCAAGACTAAACACAGCAACCCCAGGAGCGGAGCCCGGGTCTCATGGGGAGGCTGGGCTGGATTGGCCCTTTGAGCAGGACGGCAGGCACCCCACTGTGAGCAGGGAAGGGAGCCAGAACAGCAGGGCAGGCCAAAGAGATACACACTTTGTCCATTTTTACAGAGCAAAGAGGCAAGATGTGCCTCTTGTGCACAATGCTGGCATGTGCAGGACTGAGGACAGGAATTGTGAGGGTGTGATGAGGAGCTCCGGTGCTCTTCCCCCTCTCTCCTGCACGACAGGTCCCTCTCCACTCACCCCTGGATGCAGAGAGCCAGTACAATTCCATCGTGACCCTCCAAGGTCTTTTGGCACTTGTATGTGGTACAGGTATCCCACACCTAACAGGAAAGACAAGTCAGCAGAAGGTCACAGGCCAGCAGACAGAGCAGCTCGGGACCCGGGCAGGATGTCAGCAAAGCCACAAAAGCAGTGAAATGCGGAAACAGGCTGTCTGTCACCTGGGCACCTGCCTTCCGGGCCCCCAGGCAGAGATAAGCTTGTCTAGGAAAGGAAAGTTCCTGCAAAGGGTCGGGTTGAAGTTAACGACACTGCACAGCAGCACACAGCAGCCTCTCCCTTGCCACCTTTCACAGCCCAGGGCAACACCACACGCTGAACCTGAGAAGCTGCTCTCGGGCTCCTGCTTTAGCAATTCCCAGCCCATCCTATGGCACTGGTGGCACCGCAAAGCCTCTGCTGCCGCTGCAGGGTTCTCTGAACTGAGCACACACGGCTCTCCAAGTGAGGGAAAGTGGTGCCCAGAGCAGCTAGGACAGGGGAGAAAGCTGTTTGCTTTCAATAAAGTACAGCAATGTCTATTTTCTTCCATGTGGCTCTTGCTATCACTCAAAAAAGCTACAGTAAAGCTCTGCTCTCTGGCTCCCCAGCCACGGGCAGCCAACATGGTGACATTGGGAACTGTTGTTTAGCTTGCACTGGAGCAAGGCTGTCAGTTTGAGTTACTGGAAACAGGACAAAGGAAAACAAACATGCCATAAAATGGAAAAAGGACACATTTGATCAAGGGAAAATGTGGGGTTTTTTCTAAGTTTTTTTATAACAAGGGAAAACAAAGTCAGAAGCCAAAATAGGTTTGGATGTCCTACACACCATATAAAGCAAAACCAGGAGCCGTAGGAACGAGATTCTAATCAGGGCTTTGCAAAAACCACTACTGTCTCTTGGTTTCACTACTACATAACAGAGAATTTTACCCAACTATAATTGCAAAGAATCATTTAAGATTCTTTGGGAGAAACTTTGGGAAGTGACATCCCCCACGCTGCAAACTGCAACTCAGTTTCTGTGCCACCTGAAGCACATTTACGAATGCCGAAGATACCCAGAAGAGGCAAGCTCTCACCTTAATAGTTTTGTCTGAAGAGCCACTGAAGAGCAAGTCTCCTATGGAGTAAACACACAAACACCAGACGGGGCCCTGGTGTCCCACAAAGGTCCCCTTGCACTTGAAGATCTGCTGAGGATCATAGGCTGTGGAAACAAGAGGGTAGGTGAGAAAGCGGAGCATGGAGCTGTGCCGTGTCCTGGGGAGCTTGGAGGAGACAGAGCTCCTTGTGCTCCTGGCAAACTCTCCATCTTTCCTGCAGCAGCAGTGATCCCATGAACAAATCACTGCTGTACCCAGAGACAACTGTGACTGTGCCTGAAAGAGCTCACTGGGCCACCAACCCCAACCCAGCCCCAGAGGATGAAAACCAGGCGCATACTCACATCCCAGGATGCCCATGTTGAGCCGAGCATTAATGTGGGAGAGTTCATCCTGAAAAACAGAATGTGTTGTATGAGCCGCGGAGCCATCGAGACCAGTCTGCCCTTCTGGGCATGGCTCTAAAATTGTCCCCTCCATGGCTAAAACCACTCTTGCCTTTGGATCGGTCTTGACTCCCTGTGCAGGGACCCCTGACACATTTCCTGACTGGAGGTCTCCTGCTCTAGGACTGCACTCGTACATCCCTCTGTCACCTCCCTCCAGAGACCACGAGGCTCTAACAGCATCTCAGACCTGCACTAAACTCCTCAGTATTCAGGCAGGCACAGAAATACCTTCTCAGAATATACTGTCCTTGTTTTGCCATTCACCAGACAGCTAAAAATAACCCAATTGGTTATAGGGACTGCTTGCTCAGCTGGGCTCTTGCAGCCCACCTTGCTGGAGAAGACCTGGAAGGTCTCTTTGCAGTGTCATTCACAGCCCGGTCCCTACTCTATCCATGGGATCCTCTTCATTACAATGCTTAAAAGCAGGGTGAGCGTCTCCTGGTCAATACATTCAGTGGGACGAGGTCTGCCTGGATGAGGGAGGAATGTCTGTCTAACATCATGGCTTGAGTAATGTCCAATATCATGAGACAGCTCTGACTCCTAGCTTGTTTGCAGGGATCTGCTCATCGTCCTGCTTTCTCTGCAGGCAGGGAGAAGGGGATCCTATCCCTGGCTGGTATAAAACGTCCAGGAGCGCCCAGGCATTTGAGCAGAGGGCTTTCCCGTTTCTGCAGGAGTCCTTTTCTCTGCTAACACATTTCAAGAGCAGCAACAGGCTGAGAAAAGGCAGTGGAACCAGTTAAAACAGCAGCTCAGGTGCAGTGACTGGAATGTGCTCTCTGAGCTGCATTTAACTCAGCCTCAAGGAAACCTTCAGCCAGACCCCAGCTGCAGGAAAAGCAACCCAAAGCTGGGGTGAGCAGAGTCATCAGGCAGGAGGGAACCCCAAAGAGAGGCCTAACTAGTAGCAGAACCAGCAGTTAACGATACGTAATCCCTGCTTCACCCCGGGCCCAGCCTCCTCCTCACATTCAGCATGGATGCGTCCCTGCGGAACTCCATCAGGTCCTCGCTCAGCTTGCTCTGGTTCTCGTCCAGCACATCTGCAAAAGACGGACAGACCCAGAGTCACTGCAGAGTCAGTGACAGAGTCCAGGGGAACAGGGAGAGGACATCCGCTGCCACCAAACCTCTGAACTAGGCGGGAGAACCCACTGCAGTTAGCAGCAGGGAAAAGGAGGAGGGTGGCTGCTGCTCAAATACAAATTGTACTCGGATGCTGAAGATGCAGCGAATTTCAGAGGTGAGACAGGGCTGGGCAGTGCAAAGGTGTCCAAGAACCATTGATCACTCCAGCATTGTTGGCTATTCAACTCGCTGATTTTTATGGCGGCCTGTGCTCACGGACTGCACAGGAAAATGTAATGGGAGAAAGGTGGTAGCTTCCTGTAGACATTGCTAGGACTTGCCTTGTGATTGGTGATTGCAGGATCAGGTCCCATGATGTTCTGTCAGCAGAGAAGTCATTGGAACCCCTATTTGTTCCTCTGCAAGAAACATCTGAACCTCCTGAACCCTGCTCAGCACCAGTTTTAAACATGGAATAAATCCTGGTGCCATCTTAACAAAGAGCTGCCTTTGCCCCACAGCTCCAACCACCAAGTTCATCTGGTGCAGACTCACCAAACTTAAGCTCCAGGTTCTTCTCCAGCTGGTCGATCTTCTCTGAGAGCTTCCCAAGCATGGAGCGCAGGAAGGCAATTTCCTGGTCCTTCTGGGCCATCGCCACCTGCATCTCATGGAAGCGATCGTCTGTCTGCTGCAGGAACTCCTTCAGGCCCTCGAACTTGCACGTCTCCAAGTGGGTCTCATAAGTGTCTTGATTTCCTATGAACGTACACCTGCAAGGGGAAGGCAGAGGCTGGCTGGAGCGGGGCTCACACCAGAGACATCCTGATTCCACTGGCTCTGCAGAGCGAGGTCTGAGCCCCGTGTGGGGATCAGGAGCAGAGTGGTACCACAGTTCAACATCCTGCTGGCTGCATGCAACTGCATGGCAACACAGAGGCCATGCAGCTTTGGCCAGGGCATGTGCCCCATATTGAACTGTCTGTCTGTCTGTCTAGGTAGTTGCAAGGAAAAGCAGACCTTGGGCAAGAAACAAAATGTGGTGTCAGTTTGTGTGCTCATCAGGAGCCCAATCGAAAAGCCATCAAAACCAATGGAAAAAACGGCAGCTGACGTCAGCAGCTGCTGACTTAGGGCTGCAGTGAGGAGTCAGGGCTGCTCTACCAGCATGTGCCTCGCTCTGCTGCCAAGACATCTCTTCCTGCAGCAGCAACCTCAGCTGTGTGTCCTGCAGGGACCCCAGACTGGGCTGCACGCCTGCTCGGGTGACAGCCGTCCAAGGCTGATCAGCAAGTCCCTTGCGATGGGAGAGGGGCTGCTTTGAAAGATGTGACCGTGGTGCTTGCGTTACTCTTGTCCTCATCGTCCCCCCTGCGCGGCTCTGGCCACAGCCATTGCTCTGACTCTCTCCAGCTGGTTCTCCTGTCTATGCACCTCACCCTCCTCCTCCTCGGCCGACAGCAGGGCTCACTGATCCGCCTGTTCTCAACACGAGCCTCGCGGCTCCTTCTGCAAGCCTGACCTCAGTCTCAGGCCAGTACACAGCACTCGGGAGAGCTGTTCAGAGTTCATGGGGCCATCTCGAGGCTGTAGTGGCCAAAAAGCAGCTCAGACATGAGCTCAGTGCATCCTTTCCACTAAAAAGCATCAGCTCCTTACCCGTATTTGGAGTGGGGACACTTTATGTGCTCGCACTCTTTCAGATGTGCCTCCAGGTTCATTTTCAGCAGAGGTGGGCAGCTGGGGTTATTGGGGCAGCGAACCGGCCTGTAATCACAGCTGCTTTCATGATCTCTGCCCATGGAGAGAGGCAAAAGGATGGAAAATCAGCGATAAGCAAAAAATAATAGAAACAACAGAGATCATCAGGAAAGGAGCAAACCAGCCCTGTGAGGTTGTCAGGTGATCTAAAGCCTCCTGCTCTAAGACTGCAATTACAGATTTAAATTCTCATTTGGCCAGGAAGTTGAGAGTAATAACAGGTCACATTTATGCAAGGAACATCTACTGCCTTCAGGCAGCTCTCAACAACAGGCAAGGTGGTAGGGAAGATAGTGAACACATTTAGGATGGGGAGGGAGACAGATTTCATATTCCTAGAACATGACTGGAATAATGCCTCTTGAAAACTAATCCCACGGTCTCTGCTTGACCACAGCCCCAGTGTTTCATCCCAGATGTGAGGTGGCTGCTTTCAGAATGTCCTGATCCTGAGACGCTCAGGTAAGCTGGGCAGGGAACAGCATCCATTCCCTGAGACCAGCCCACGTGCCATCATCCAGAGACACAGTGGGAAGAACTGTCCCCTCAAGCGACCCTGCCCATTCCCACACCGCTAGCGTGGTCTGCGCTGGCCCCAGGAGCTGCAGGGCAGTTCAGATCCAACAGTAGATTTCTGGTAGTGGAACCCCTTCCCCAAAGAGGCTGCACGCAGGTAACAAGCCACTTACTTCCTGGCACTCAGTTTAATCGTGAAGGGGCAGCCCCGGGGATCCACCTCGAAGGCAGCGGGCTTGCTGCTGGCTGCGGGCCGGCAGCCGTACTTGCAGTGGATGAAGAGCTCCCCGATCTGCTCAGCCACTGCAATGTTGTTCACCACGACAGTCAGTTTGGCGTTGTCCACGGGGCACTTCTCTGCCGGGTGGGGAAGCAAAAGATAGAGAGTCAGCAAGGGCTGAGACACCACAGATTTCATTCTTTTGCCTTCTCTGGTCAATATGGGCAGATCCCAGGTGGGTGGCAATGGAACTCATGAAGATACACACAAGGTCTGCAAGCCGCTACCTCTGGTTTGTCCTGGGGCTTGGTGAAAAGTCACAGTTGATGTTAATCCATGATAATTTGAGCTAGCTGCCAGCAAAAGAAGGCCACACTAATTAGACTACCTTGTGCTTGCTGGTGTGAGAGTATTTCCAGGCAGCGAGCACAGACCAGCAGATCCCTGTACACAACCTGTTCCCTACCCAGGCCCGGGGCTCAGCTCCAGAGCAAAACTGAGCAACTCAGCATTGCAACTGCAAAGCCTTTTGCTACACATCTATTGGTTGAGATAGACACAGCACAACGTGGTGACAGAGGGTTAGTGCACAAAGCAGACGGATCCCTCATGTGTGGAAGACGAACATCTTAAGGCAAACACAAGCTGCTGTTCTGCTGGATCCCCCAGGGAGTCTCCTCAGGGCTCGCTGTTCTGGTAATACCAATGGCTTGGCTTTGTGCTGAACAACAGCTTTCCAAGAGGGGCACAGGCTCGTGCCAAATAAAGTATTTTTGGTAGCAGAGTCCAATGCAAGTGAGGGCTGGTTAGGCCAGGCCAGCAGCCAGACACTTGGGCTCCAGCAGGATTCTGGAAGAGCTGTGGGAGCTTGAGCAGCTCTGTGTACTCCAGTGCATGGGCTCAGCGGCCAGAGAGCTGGCGCAGAGGGGATGGGGAGGAGGGGTTGGATGGGTCTCTGCCAAACACAGCCCCCCTGTCCATTAGCTAGGCAGCCACAGAAAGCTTTCTGTCTGAAACCAATGGGACAGATCTGGGCGAGAGATATATTATCCTGGGATTATCCATCACATATTCCAGGATTTGAGAACATCCTGTGCCCAGGAGCCAGGCCCAGCCCTTCAGTGCCCATGCTACAGTGCGAACCATCAGAGCTCAAGCTGCACAGCCACCCGTGTCCCAGCCCCAGCCTGGAACTGACAGCTTGCTATAAGCCCTTCAGACATCTTTCTGCGGGTTTCTTTTTAAGTGAAAGCAAACAAACCAGAAAATAACAGTGTTTTGGCTGCAGCACACAAGAACAGTTCTCTACTCACCAGATGTTAAGGCACATCTTCTACAAAATGTGTGCTGTGGAGACAAAGAGGAACAGCAGTGTCAGCGTAAACAATATCGGACAAATTGTTCCCTGTGGCTAACGATGGGAAAGGTGGGAGATACCACAGCCTGTGGCACAGCTCAGCAGCTGTTCTGCCTGTTTTACAGCTCAGCGTGCTCCAGAGTCTGCGCCACAGGGCAAAAAACAGCTGCTTGCTCAGGCAGCAGAGTGCAACACAGGTCCTGTTTTGAGAAGTATTAAGCGCATGGTTTGAGCTTGGAGGGTTCTGCCCTGTTCAGGATGAGGCTGTGATCACAGCACAAGCCAAAGCCACGGACACATTCTGCCTCACTCTGACAGTCCTACCCTCTAAGTCTGTAGGGGGCTTCCCTTCCTCAGCCCCACTCAGTCCATGTCATTCCTCTCATTTCCCTGAGGAGTCCTCAAGGGACAGAGCACCAGTCTGGCCTTGTCCTTGGCCAGTCAGCCCATCACATATACCCTTCTGTAGCTCTTCTAATGTAGCCGAAGCTCTCCTGCTGACAGGTGGATGGGACAGCTGGTTTGTCAGCCCATTAAATGCACTGTAAATTTTGCCACTTGAAACAGCTCCCCATCCCTCTGTTCCCACAGCAGAAATGTACGGCAACAATTTAACTTGATAAAGCAGAAAACTCAATCTAATGTGTTAACAAATATAAAAAGAAGAACAAAGGCTGCAGCATTTTACTGGTCTTGAATTTGCCCCGTGGGTTCCCTGGAGCCTCCTCAGCCCCGTTCCTCCGTGGCAGAGCCAGCGCTTGCCAGCAGCGCTGCAGAGGCTGCAGGTCCCTCTTCAGAGCCGTGATCTGCTCCTGCTCCCGCAGCCCTTCCTGCCCTGCACAGCTGCACGCTGCTCTCTCAGAGCTGCCAAAGCAGGGCTGCAAATGAAGCCAGGCTGCTTCCTGCAGCACGCTTTTGTTTTTCCGTGCTAACCAGTAAACCTCAGTGTCTCCATGAAGAGCTGCTTACTGAAATGGTGCAGCGAAATTGCACCAACTTCCAGCACCTTTGGGGATAGCACCCCACTGCAATAAACAATCCTGCTCTCTGCTTTTCTTGCTACAGCTCCATCCCAGCAATCAGAAGCACGTCAGAAGCATTAGAGAGCGTGTCACAAAGCCATCTTTCTCCATATGTAGCACAGAATCAGAAATAATATACAGTTTCTATTAAATCACAGTAAATTGGAATATAGAATATTCATAATGCTCTGTGCCTTTTATCAGAGGATCTCAAATCCCTTTGCAAGCATTAACTAAATGAAGCTTCACACCATTCTTGTTTTATAAGAAACACTTCACAACTGCAGAACGGCTGTTCCTGGGGTGCCTGGGGGGCAGTAGCGTGGTGCAGAGCCCATCGGGACAGGGAACAAGGAGTTTCAGACTTCGCTGAGGCCACACTAAGGAGACACAATGTGGTGAGGATTGGGAGGCTGACAGTACAGCTCGCCTGGGAAAAGCAGCCCAATTTTAAGCAGGTCCCAGGCTTCTCTAAGCTTGGCTATAAGACACGTAGGACATCTGTGGAGCCCATGCTCAGGATTAGGAAGAATAGTGCCTTACCCCACAGGTTGTGATAACTGGATCCTTAAACACACTACAGCACAGTTGGCAGCACAGCTTCACAGACGGTTGTTCAGCAAAAACCAAGGGCTCCTGAAGAGGAGAGAAAGGGACAGACAGAGCACAGGGATTAGTCGAAATGCAAGAGCCTCCAGCTCTGCAGAAGGAACAAAGCAAGTCTTCAGCGGTGAGGCTTGGGGAGCCAGGGGCACAGAGCATGCAAATAATTTCATTATCTCATAATAAACTTCTGTCTGGATATGCTGACCTCCGGTATGTAAGAGGCAGGGCAAGATGGAACTTGGGAATGGCTGCAGACCCTCAGCTCATCACAACCCGGGTGCCACCAGCATGCGCAGGATCAGGACCTGACAGCAAACTGCACAAACCAATTCCTTTGCCAGTGACAAGTCACCAGGTGAGCTGCGCTGTCTGGTACCTTTTTCTTGACTGGACTGAACAATGCATTGTCAAAAATGTCCCCGTACTAAGCCTGAAGTTTAAAAGCAGTTTTAGAACAGCTTGCCTTCTTGTATTATTGAAACATCCTGAAGGAAGGGCTCTTTCATTCCCTTATGAAGCAGAAACAATATTGTTTCTGCCTCAATGGGCTGATCTCTCCGGTTTTGTTTACCAGCTAAGACTACCAGAGCATGGGGTCTGAGCATGTCCTCCCTGAGACGAGCAGTTCTGCGCTCCACACCAGAGCAGGGCTTCACGTTTCAGAGCCTTTTGAATCAATCACTGCAGTTCGGTCTGTCTTTTCATCCTGTGCTGTGCAGAACTGCAAACACAACCCCCTGGGTTCCTAAATATGAAACACACGCTTTTGACCCAGATTTGTGGCAAAATGCCACCTGACCTTTTATGCATCCAGTCTGGGGTTAGTTAGCAGGTCACAAGCTAAGCTCAGCTTTAAACTGTCCCCCCGCAACAAGAGTCACATGTGGACAATCCCGTGCACCCCTCTGGCACTTACAATCAAGTCAGAGGGGTGCTGTGCAGCCCCAAATGCAGGATGGGGCTCTGAATCAGTGGGGAATTGTATGAGTCTTGCTGCCTGGGGCTACACCAGCAGCCTAAAGCCCTGCACCCCCTGCTGTGCTGCAGCAGAGCCGTGGAATCACACACGACTTCGCAAAGACTTACAGTTTTTCCAAGAAGCAGAAAAGCCTCACCATTGTCCCTTCTTTACATACGGGGAAATGGTACACAAGGAGGCAAAGTCACTTGCTGAAGTCAGTGGTGGAAACAAAATTAAAAGCAGGCATCCTGACAGCCAGGCTTCTAGTTGCCAGATATCATGACAATGTGCCCGTGGTAGGTCCATGTACTCACAAGAGTCCACTAAGTTACTCTTTCCACACTCAACTTCCTAATACTGTGCCTTCAGACAATCCCAAATACCTACTGGCTCCTCCTCTTCCTCATGGAGTGAGAATGTTGAGCGCAAGGACATGTTGGACTCGGAGTGTAATGAACGGACGGAGATAGCGGAGTCAGAGCGGCGTGGGGTGCTGATTGGAGGCTTCAGAAAGACAAAAAACAGCCCTTGTTATTGCAAATAAATCCCCTCCCTCCAAAACCCTACACACAGAGACTTCAAGTTCAGTCCCCCTGCTCCACGGATCTCAGCAGCTCCATTTGTTTCCCCCCAGCTGCCCTGAGCAGCCCCAGAAGCAGCGTCTTGCTGCCGTGTGCCCATCCTGCAGCTGGGACCCGCACCGTGCTCAGGGACAGGACAGGCACCATTCCCATCTAACGCACTAAACCACGCTGACATCTACATTCCAAGCACGTAACTTTCTCCAAGGTGCATTCATTTATATACTCACCGTGTGCACCCGCTAAGCAATGATTTGGAAGAATTAATCCTTCACAGAAAGCTCTGTAAGTCTCCCCCAGGAACAGCGACCAGCTCCTGCCATTGCTATAATCTCTGCAGCAGCACTTGTTGTTTCACTCGCTATCTAACTTCTGCCAAATTTCTTTGCGTAAGTGTAGAGACTTCCTTCTATTCAATTCGGTAACAGAGTGGCTTTGTCGCTTCCTGCTCGGGAGGGCAGAGCTCAGTGGACATCGCTTGCACCAATCAAGAAAAATCCCACCGGTTACGACGGCCTTGGGATTGGCTTTGTGGGAATGCTGACGCTGGAATATTAACCAGCGGCGCATCTCCAAGGGTGGAATATCAATGAGCAGCACGTAGCCAAGATGCAGTTTGGTGTCAAAGTGAAACTGGAGGCTCTTCGGACAATGGGGTGATTGGATTTGGGGATCTAGAACAGCTGCTGCTGGGTTCCTCTGGAAGAGCTGCTGCTGGAGCAATGGGAAGGGTGCAGAGAAGCAACAAACGTCTGCAAGGAGCGGAATGGATGGGCTGACAAAGACATGGCAGAACGAAGCTGCAAGCTTCAGATGCTTGGCATCGAGAGATGAGCAATGCCCAGGCTGCCTGCACCTGCACATATCACACCTACACCTGGCTTGAGCATTGCCTACATCCACGCAAACTCCCATAAGTTCTGGCTGGAGGGAGCTATGGGGGTGACGGCCCCACTGCCTGGACAGGGACTCCTCTGCTCCCAGACCAGGTCAGTCCTGCCCCGCACAGCTGGGACGGGGAAAGCTGCAGGGATGAGACTCTGCGCTACCTCGTGAGCACAACATTTTTTCCTCTGAACCTCCCAAGCTGCACTTTGTGTGCTCACCCTGGGTGAAAGTGTGTGACATCACACCCAACAACAAACAAAAGCAATGTAAGAGGCCAGTGGGGCCATCAGGAAATTCAGGAATTAAAGATGTAAGATGAGTTTCAGAGACTGCTGCCTTCCCCAGAGACAGACCACAGCGCAGCCTGAGCGGTCCTGGCTGGGCTGCAGAGGAAGAGCAGACCAGGGTCCTGCTGGTTCTTCACACTGCTATGGCTGCTTTGTTTTTATGGGACTTGGATCCCAGTAGCTCACAAATGCTGCATCTGCTTAGAAGTCAAGGCATAAAGCTCTTTTTCTTAAAGAAGGCTTATTTATTGGCTAAATATGTAAACCTTGAGGAGGGATGGTTATAACAAGGTAAATCACTTTTATGTGTATCCATTAATTCTACTATTTTCCTCCACTGGTAACAGAAGTTATTAAAATAACAAGAATAACTGTGTAATTCCCATTCTGGAGGCGACGCAGAGATCAGGGCAGCGAAGGCAGGCACTGCAGGGAGGCAGTTTTATCAAGAGCAACATCCTGCGTGGGTCACCAGTGGAGAGGAGGGGGCTGCAGCCCAAGGGCACTTCAGGGAGGCCAAGGGCTGAAACAGGGCCTGGCCAGGCTGGTGCAGCACTGTGGGCTCAGCTCCCCATGTCCTGGCTGGGCTAAAGCACATAGAAGGGAAGCTGATGTGCTGAGAAAGGTCACTCCATGCAGGCTGTGGTGACATTTTGCCAAGCAAAAAAGGCTGAGATGCAAGAGACCTCAGCTCCACAGGGTTAGTCACTGCACTGCTTTCCACTCCTAGCCTGGCTCTTTAGACTGAGCTTTGCAGCACTTAGTTGTGCATAGAGCAGCCAGCACAAGGGGATGGACTGCGGGGTGCTCCTGCAAAGAGAATAACAGAGTGCGGGGATCGCAGGACCCCAACCCTGGGGGCATCTGCCTGGGTTGGGGGACATATACAACTAAAGTCAAGGAGCACCAGGCACAGCCAGTCAGCTTCATCCATTAGCACACATTCAGTTGTCATCTCTAGGCGCAGTTCCCATCACATCAGCTGCAAGAGCAGCCTCCATGTGAAGGCTCCAGTACAGTCCTCATTCTTGCTCCCATCAGCACAGCAAGGCTGGGAACCTGCTGCATTGTTTGCAGAAAAATAACAGCAGCCGCTCAATAGCCCCCGCCTTGCACACAGAGCACGCTGCTCTGCTCTGGGTTTCATTAACAGAAGCTTTAAAAAGAAAGAAAAAGGGGCAGTGAAGGGCACAGGAGGGCTCTGACTTGTCTCCAGCTGTCTCTCTGATGGCTGAGAAGCCCTTGGCAGCTCCTGGAGATGGGAAAACTTAGCCATGAGGAAGGGAAATCCCAGATTATTTCCTGACAAAGCAAAGGAAGTTTCCTAAGGGTCAGTGGGAGTTTCTCTGGAGCAGCAGGCAGAGCAGGACTATGGTTTGATGGCACCTGGGTCTGTAGGCTGCTTCCTGAACCACTCACTAATCCTCTTGCTTTTTTTGCTAAAGAATATTTAGTGCTCTGGGGAAGATGTCCAAGTCTGTTCAAGAGGACTGAGGCCAGGTCCTAGCAGAGATCTGTTTTACTCTTGGCTGCACACTGCAATTTGCCACACCGTAGTTTTCAGAGGAGTCAGGAAGCTTCTCCATCAGAAATGGCCAATGTAATGTCCACAGCACCCCTTGCTTCTCTGGAAAAATCGCCACCTGTGCCCTGTGAGCCCTGCACAGCTCGTGAAAAGGGCACAGGAAGCACAGCCCTGAGCCCATGGGATCGGTTCCTGCAGCAGCAGCCCAGCGCCACGGGGTCAGCAGCGTGATGGAGAGCTGCATTTGCCAAGGACACCCGGCAAACGTTCAAAGGACTTTGTGAAAAAACAAACACATGCTCACATAAAACACAGCACGATCTCTGAGCAACAGAAGGAACTTTATAGGATGCTGACAATAAAGCTCTTTGCAATCTGGTGTCAAATTTATTTTAAGAGGTGTAGCTTCATCCTGTTGCTGACCCTGGTCTCTGCTAGCGTCTAATTCCGCAGCAGCAGTGATCCATTTATCCCTGGCTTGAGACCTGGGTCTTGTAACCTGACGAAGTTTACAACGACTGACTTAATTTGGAGTCCACTATTCCCAGACTTAAACCTAAATAGGAGGTTTTGGTTTGGAGATGTGGTTGGAGCACCAGGGACAGGAGAAAATCAAGGCCTCAGAGCTGCCTGTCCATTCACAGAGGTTTGCTTCCCTGTTTCTGTTCTTGATTTAATTGATTTAACTCATTTAATTTCTCTTTAACCAGCTAACCCTGAGGCCTGTTCGATCACTAAATTCTCCAAAAAGAAGTTACTCAAAAGTGAGCACGATGAATGAGATAGCTGGATACAAAACTGGGAAGTGCTCTTCTGCAAAGTTATCGTGAGACGTGGGAATGGTTGGTATGAGAAGCCCCCGATAACGTAATTAATTAATCCCCAGGAGCTGAGCAGAGTCTGCGGTGTCCGACATCCCACTTTGCAGGTTTCAAACCTGCTCCAGGCAGTCAGAAGCCCCATCTGGAGGTGGAAAGAGGAATGAATTTTCTAGTCCTAACTGCAGGGCCAGCTGTGCTGCTGATGGTCCACCCCCCAGGCCACTGGCCAGCCTCGGTCACACCTTGGACACGGTGGCAGCAGCTCTGTTTTGTCCCCACAGGACACGGTGACAGCAGCTCTGTTTTCTCCCCAGCTCAGGAGACCCAAAGCTCTCTGCTCAACACCAGGACGCAGGTACCAAGGAGGCCTGGGGGACTTGGAGCTCCTGGGCTTTGAAACAGTCCCCGCCACCCCCTGCACCAGCCCTGGCAGCAGTCGGGAAATGCTGCGGCTGGCCCTGCCTTTGGTGCAGGCACCTGCCTCCAATACAACACAGCGCGGCAGAATGGCGAGGGCGGCCGAGGAGCCCAGAGGAGCACCAGACACCTCTCGTTTGACATTTAATCAGCTAAGCCAGTCCGCTGGGGGGGTCCTGGCAACACCTACCATGCCATCGTCCTCATCTCGTGGGGAGTAGGTGAGTGTGCTGGAGGAGGACGGGGTCCGACGATGCTGTTTAAAAGTATTGGTCCCGTCAGCTTTAAAGTAAAAAAAAAATTAAAAAGGCTTTTAGGTTACTCAGTAACATTTCTGAGCTACAGGTCAATCTCTGTAGCCATCGGTGTTCCTTGAAAAAGGAAAAGACTGGGGATTCCCCAGCTGCAGTTCTTGGCCTGGACACACCAGTGCAGATCTCTGATCACTTGCTGAAACGTATGCGGCCCTTTGAAGGCGGCTTGCCCAGAAGAGAGCACAGATAATATTCTACCAGGTCCATAGGTTAAAAATACTATTAAAAGGAAACCTTATACTCCTACGTATTTCAGTCACCAAGAAAAAACGCTTCGATCAAGGGAGGTCTGGATATTCTTGTAGCACAAGGAAAGCAGACTAAATTAAATTGGAGTTATTTGTATAAAGGTCCTATTACTGACTTACATAAAATTATGAATGTAAATATTCAGTAGCCCCAAAACATCTGGAGTCCAGAGTCCTGTACAAATGTAATCCAAACATTTCTCCCAGGCAGATGTTAATTTCCTTATCTAAATCAGTGTCAAGTGCCACAGTTTATCTTTAGTAAAGCAGGATATTTTTATTCCAAAATGAAACCAGACCTCTTCCTTCATTCACACCACGTGCCAGGCTCAGATTCGTCACCTGCTGGGCTTTGAGAAGCAAAGCACAAGAATTTCAAATGAGCAGGTTCGCTTGCACCCCTTCCAGTCTGAGTTAAAAACGGTCACGAGGCTTTCACCAAAGTGTCCAGAGTGACTCAGGCAGAGAGTGAAGACGGGAATTTTCTGCACCGGTAATGATTGCATGAGAAGTCATAGGGATAAATAAGATTTGGGACTGAGCTCTGTATCAAACCCTGTTGTTCTATCCTAATTCCAGCAAGGGCTTCCCAGCAGTCCTGTTAAGTCTGCCTAATGGGAGAAAATTTCTGTGAGTGCTCATTTCCATCATGCCTGCTGATCAGATGCCACGATTAAATAACACTCGGGCTGCACAATTCCAAAAACTGTACCTCGGCACCTGTCGGTAATGAACACAGTGATTCTCCGAACAGCCTTATCATTTGTAAAACAACAAACCTGGTAGGAACCACACGCAGTGCTTTGGGGAGAAGCTCTACACACAAAATACACTCACGCTTTGTGATGGTCGTCACAGCAGAGTAGGCTGGCCCAAAAGTTGTTTCCATTCTTGTCTGAAATATTGACAAACTGAAGGTCAGTGCGTATCACTGCAGCCCACCCAAAGGTCTGCTACCTTTCTCAAACTGATGAAAAAATATACATATATATTCCCAACTTTTATCTGTGGATTTTTAAGAGGCAAGAAAATACCATATTTTCAACAGGCATCTTCATTTTCTCAAAAGAAAGGATGAGAACATATAAAGCAGCCCTTACCCCGTTAGTGTTTTCGGAAGTAGTGATGTTTGTTGTGCCACTGGAGAAACGATTGTAGCGAGCGTTCTTGTTTGAGCTCATAATCTAGGCCAGCATTTGTTAGTCATGGGAAGTTTGCTCTGGGGAAGAAGACAGACAGAAAGAGCGTTAGGTTCATTGTGTGTATTTTCCTGGCCTCAGAGAACACTCTCCTGTAGCATTACATCCAAGTATTTACCTAAACTCATGTAAATCTGGATTTTCGGAAGCAAGTGGCAAGGACAAAGTCAGGTTCCTTCAAATCACTCCTGGATGAGTGTTCAGCATTTTATGAATATACAATTATCTTTCAAAATAACTCCTTAATCACCTAAATACTGGAACACCCATAACCATTAGCTGCTTTTACAAGTATACAACTGCTTTAATAGCAGACAAGACTTCTCAGGAGACTACTGTAAGAAAGACAGCTTGCCCTTGGCCATGATATACATCAGTGTTTTCAAAAAGAGAGAAAACAGTTGATGTAGTTATATTTGCATTAAAGGAGTTCTTTCTAGCAGGGTCTGAGCTACGAAGTCAAGGAAACCATGAGAGAAACCTTACTTTGAGTAACATGTTTGTGATTCTGGATCTCACTTCCATTTTCTGCTCAGAAGCCACCAGTAAAGTCTCGATCATCACCCAGAAAGAGAAACCCTCTTCCCCCAGAAGTCAGCAGAGGGGCTCATTTCTCTTCCTCCGTTGTTTACACAGTTTTTCACTAGGTTCAAGTTTGCAAAGTCAAGCCTTACACAATAATAATCTGCAGAAACACATGGAGTTTACTTTCTTTAACCTCTGTTGAAACCTGATGCTGACTTCAGAGCATAAAATTCTGCTGTCGTCCCAGCGAATCTGCCGAGATGCTCTCAAAGATCCTCCTTAGGAGCCAGGGCACCACGGGGAGGAGCCGCAGCTCCTCTCTGCCATTGTACAGAGATGCTTCTGGTTTGAGCAGAAGTTTCCACCAGAGAAGACATGGGTCCAGCACGGTACAGGGCTCTGCTGGCAGCTGAAGGTCCTGTCGTGCTCACAGGCTTCCCCAGCCCACCCAAAGTGATGGGGACCCCAGGAATCACCTGCTCAGGAAGGACCCTGATTAAGTGACGCCTTTCTGTCCAAGGCACAGTGAAGTCTCAGCACTCTCACTGCCAGCAGCAGAGTCCAAGGGCTAACCAGACAGACATCTGCAGTGAGGACAGACAGGCCAAAAATGGTTTAACTCAGACATAGCTAAACCCCTTTTTTGCAGGGCAAGAGCCAACCACCAGCAAAGGGTGCCTGGGAAGAAATGCTCCACAGATACTTGCAATCACAGAATCATTTTGGTTGGAAAAGACCTTTAAGATCATAGAGTCCAACTGTTAACCCAACACTGCCAAGCTAAACCATGTCCCTGAGAACGGCCCTTTCCGACGCGTCTGCTTCTGGCCCCGACTCAGACACCACACTCGGCCAGGCTCCCGCTGCTCACACTTCCAACTCTTCGGAGGTGAAGTGGCTGCTTCTAGCAACTGGTCTTCTCTTATCTGAGGGTGAGAAGTCCTACATCGCCAAGCTCTTTACTATGGAGACCAACGCTGATTTCTCTGCTTTACAAAAAGGAAAACTGAGGCTCACAGAGAGGCACGACCACACAGTGGAGCTGTGACCTGGGACTTGCCCAGGGCGTCCTCAGTCCCAGCCCACAAGCATTCCTGCCTCCCCCACCAGCACCAGCACACCCAGCTAGTCTTGTCCTCAAATCCCATTTTAAACACTGCAAAGGTGATGCTGAGTCTGCCCTCAGCCAATGCTCCGAATCAGCACTTGGTGTTGCTCACTGCAGTTCTTGAACGGACAACTGTCAGGCTGACAGATTCCAACAGCACAGCCCAGGGAATCACTGCTCGGGTCTAAATTCTTTCAAAACATTAGTCTAAAACAAAGGAAAACCTCCAAAACCCAAACCAAAAAAGAACCAAACAGAAACTCCAAAACCAAACCCAAGACCATCTGAAAAACAGGGATCTGGATCATGTTTTCCACACATTTGAAAGCACTGTGCTGGCTGTTCGCAAATGCCAGATCCCTCAGGAGATGCTAAGCAGAGTTGCTGGAGCTGTCTCAAGAACAGCAGGAACGAACCAGCGCTGTGCTGCTGTATGGTGCAGACCTGCTGAGTTTAAAGCTGGGCTCCAGCAAGCGAGAACTTGGGCACTGGCCATCGGGAGCCTTTTATTCTTTCAGTTTACCTCTTCTGCACGGCATACCTGGGCTGCAAAGCCTGAAGATTAAAGAATCTTTGGATACTTGTGCAGATAATGCAGTGCTCATAAATAATGTAAAGAAAGTACTGCCATGAGCAACGACAAACTGCCACATTTCCTGGGATTTCATGTCTCGAGGTTGCATTATCTCAATAACACGTGTGTATCCCTGAAGTTCCCCTCCTCTATAGGTTCCCTTGTCTAACAACATGTTTCTTCTGTGGAGCAGGGATGGGGCACCCTCCACCTCCCACGGCAGGGTAGGAATAGAGGGACTCATTTTTCAGGGCTGTGAATTAATGATTCCTTCTTCAGAGAACCTCAGCAGCATCCACCCAAACACCCCCTGTCTTGCTCTACTCACAAGAAAAGACCAGGGGTACAGTCCCACCTCACCAGTCACAGCAGCATTAGGGGAACCTGGCATATCAAATATTCCTACTGGGTTTGAGGGTAAATGATCAGTCCCAGGTGGAAAGAGAGGAGGCGCATCCTCTGGAGACACCAGCAGAAGGTTCACTCTTCTCTCATTTTCAGGGTATGTGTTGCCTTCAAACACAACAGATGGA
This sequence comes from Patagioenas fasciata, assembly GCF_037038585.1. Lineage (NCBI taxonomy): Eukaryota > Metazoa > Chordata > Aves > Columbiformes > Columbidae > Patagioenas > Patagioenas fasciata. Next base: position 11,444,253 of record NC_092534.1, read on the forward strand.
AATGCACAAAAGAAATGGGAAAGCGCTCACCGCAGAGCACAGAGACAGGAAAAACCAAGAATGAGGACAGCTAACAGGCTGAGTAGTTTTGCAATGTCATTCAACAGTGACACACAGTGTCACTGCTGGATTCAGTGAGCTGGGGGCTGCCAGCCAAACGCGAGTATCACCCTGTAAATAATGCCCTTGGAAATGTGGTGCGGGCTCGGAGTGTCGGCTCAGAGGTAGCCAACCCACAGGTCACAGAACCTGTAACAGCCAAGAGCTCTTAGAGAGGCACATCTCATGTCACCTCATCCCAAACCCTACTGAAACGGATGCAAAATGCCTTCCAGCTTCAACAGATCTTGGTTAAATCCAAAGCGAGGAAGGGAACACGTGCTGGGTTTTCCACTCATTGCTATAAGCATGTCCTGTGCTGTACAGCTCGGCTGAGCAGCCCACCTGCAAGCAGGGCAGCAAGCCTGTGGGGGTCTTTGAACAGACACCAGAGGAATCTGAGCGATGGAAAAAATGTGGAGTGGAACATCAGCCAGACTGCACAACACCAGCCACCAAAGGAACAGCTGATTTCAGCTCAAATCTCTGTAACTGCCATATACAGGAAGCATTTCAGAGCAGACACTCTCTAGGGCGCTCTCTGATGGTTCTTTCACATCTCAATAAATCTTCCAAGAGATACTGGAAAGGCCATTTTCAACTGATATCAAAGATGTTAAAAGGAAGCAGAAGAGAACTGGCAGAAAAGACATGAATACCAGTTTCCTACAGCACTTACTAAAACCCCTACCAGACCTCTGAACCTCAGCATCTGATCCCTGTCAGCTACACCATCCTGTGTCCCCAGACCGGGGGATGAGATCCCTCCTGGGGGGCTGGTGTCTCCCCAGAACACCCCGCACCAGCTCCTGCCCCTGCTCCCATCCCGCAGGCTCCGAGCAGAACCGCGTCCCGAGGAGATCCAGACTACGACACAGCGAAAGCATCAAATATTCTGCGTTACAAAACACGTGCGCTGTGTGACCTAAAAGAAAAACTAAGAATTACTGGAAATCACAAAACCCTTTGGGCTGCTCAGTTCTTCTCAGACGACCAAACAAAAAGGGGCTCTAGAAATCCCCTGAGCATCTTCAGCAGCTCCGCAGAGCAACAGATCAGAGACCGCATGCTGGAAGCATTCTCCTGATTTTCCCTACAGGATCAGGTTGTGATTTACAGCAAAATGGGCTGAAGAGGCACCCTGACACCTGCAGTGAGAGGACAGGCTCCGCCGGCTCTGAAAAGACAAGAACTTTTGAAAGAACTTGTGAGTCCCTGCAGCACAAGAGCACAGGGCTGTCCCCTAAACCAGAGAGGCACAAGTGGACCTACGCGTCTGGAGATCGGCTTGGGAGCCCAGACCGCAATCCAGACCCTCCTTGCCTGGAGTTAACTTTTATTATTATTTTAACACACAACTTCAGTAGTTTTTTTACAGAAAACAAACAAAAAAAACCCAATCAGAACTGAGGGAAAAAAAACAACCCTGGCAAAAGGAAGCTGTGGAGACCTGCTATTTGCTAGATCACTCGGCTGATAGTAACCAGATGCGAGGGAGGGGAAGGGCTTGGTTTCAGCATTTGCACACCACGGGGATCAACTCAGGCTTTTCAGACTCAGTGAGAAGAAAAGCCTTAAAATTCCTACTTCAGTACTCCAGGCAAGGAAAAACCCAACCTGGAGCAGCTGCAGAAGCAGCTGGGCCAGCAGCGCTCCTGCTCCCCACTGCAGAGGTCATTTCTGCCGCTGTGTCACGCTGCTGCCAACGCCATGACTGCACCTCAAAGCCACTGTCCTGGCTCATCCTTTGGCTTGCCCTGAAGAGTCACCCACAGAAGGGTCTGGTACCATAAGGGTCTCCTCTGAGCCCCCAGAACACACACACCCCCCTGGCTATTCCCAACACTCAGCAAAAGAGCCTTACAACCAACCTCAAGATCAAGGCCAAGGCTTTGAGGGGGGACATGGCACGAGGAGAGGGATGGTAGAGTATCCTGCCCTTCACCAGGATCACACTGCATGCCCGGTTCTGATTTGAAGCCAGTTGCTCTATTGCAGGCACAACGGCAGCGCTGGGCTTTGTGCCCCAGCTGAGACACGGGCACGGCTGCAGCTCCGGCACTGCTGGGGAGCAGCTGGCACAGCGACTTTTGGCCAAGAAACCTCTAAGCGTCTCCGTCTTAAGCAATCAACAACCTGTAAAGCTCTGTAAAGTCCTACATCTGCTTCATTCTTCTTTTTTTCCTCCCTCTGCTCACTGAAGCCGTATTTCAGGTGATTTACCCCTGCAGAAACTGCTGGGCTGGCAAAATCCTACAGTGGGAGTGTTTGCTGGAGAGCGAGGCCAATGTGTGTGGCTGGCTGAGAACATCCAGCACCGGGTTATCCTGCTCCCAGCACTGCATTCGCCTGCTCCAGCGGGGAGCAGCCTGTCGGCGACATGAGTTTCCATATTTCACAACCTGGGTATTTATGGCGAAAGACACAAACTCTTCTTCCTCTTACAACACTGCGGCCAGAATGGGAAGGGTTACACACCCTTGAGAGTATTGGCCCATCATGGGAGAAATGCTCTTACAACAGCTGAAGCACAGGGCACTGGTCCAACAGCTCGGCGGGGCGAAGACAAGGCAGGTGCAGGTTTGGGGGCTGCACTCCCTTCCTAAGCTGCACTGTGGGCCCTCACACAGCCAGGGCTCTTCTGGGGGGTGACAGGGCTGGTGGATCCCATCTGCGCTCTGGCCACTTTCTCCTTCTGCAGTTTCAAGGTGTTGCCCACACTTTATCTGTGAACCAACACTCAGAAGCCCACAGTGGCATGCAAGGGAACATCTCAGCCCAAAGCACAAATGATACAAGATTCATCAGCTCAGATGCCAACTCTTCTACAGAGACAACCCCATGAAAGCCACGCTGACTTTCTTGGTCAGTGTCTCTGGGGGAAACAGCACTTTTTTCATAAATGCTTGCGAACTGCATTAACAGCGCTTAAAGGTGACAAGGACTATCAGCATGTAGTCTGACTTGTAAAACACAAGCCATAAGAATGTGCGTGAGCTCCAGATCACAGAGACAGTTGCCTCTCAGGGCGGTCCCAGGACAGGAGGCAGAGGGTGGAACTCAGTGCTCACTCCTAAGGTTAGGGGAGACCACACAAGGATCCCCAGGAACCACCGCTGAGTAAGCTTGCTCATGGTCATAGGTGGAGACACTAAATACAAAGTGAGCAGTGAAATCACCAGTTTGCAGATGACACGAAGTTCTTTTGAGAAGTCAAATACCATCTTAATGGTGAGGAACTCAAGAGGAACCTCACAAAGCTGAGAAGATATAAAGGTTGCAGATGAGCTTTTATGGAGATAAGTGCTGAACAAAGCATCCAGGGAAAAATGATGTAAAACAGGCATGTGGAACACTCGGCACTGACCTGGCAGCTGCAGCTCGGGAAAGAGCTGCTGGAGGCTCCGTGGACACACCTGCAATTCTCAGCCCAGAGGGCAGCAGCAGATGAACAAGCCAACAAAATGTTGAGCAGCATCACAAAAGCTATGGACAACAACCACGAGGTTTGGGTGCTACATAAAACCTCAAGGCACTTGTCTCCCAAGTGCTGTAGCAGTTCTGGTCTTGGCTTCAAAAGAAGACCACAGTATAGTCAGAGAGACTTCAGGGACCGACAAATAAAATTATTAATGGGATGTAGTTGCAAATCCAATCACTATGAGTGGTGGGAAAGTGCGAGGTAAATGGCAGAAAGTGGTCAGGTTCATGTGCTCTCCACGAACAGAATCCATTTTCATAATTGCTGAAGGCAGAACTGAGGTGAGGCATTTCTGACACTCTCAGGCCCATATACCGAGAGATGCAGTCAGTGCTAGAAAAATATGAAACATGAGCAGAAGTTCAGCCTTACCAACAAGAGCACGGCACTTCCATCTGCTGGGTCTTTGCTTCTGTGGAACAGAAAGAGCCTTTTTATTGTTTACAAGCTCTTGCATTGCTATTAAAAGCCATAAAAACTTTTCTGAGCCACTTAAAGTGAGACCATAATTGTACTGAGCTGTCACCAATTAAAATAAGTGATATTTTTAATTGCTGCTACTTTTACCAGGACTTCACTTGACTGCAGAGCTGAGAGAGCACATTCAACAGCTGTTTGAACACCTTTGTGCAAATGCAGTTCAGAAAGGGGAATAATTTTTGTATTGGGTGCTTTTCCTAAAGGGTAATGAGTCCTTGGGACAGAAGAAACTTTTTGCATTACTTCACATTATTTTTGTAGTTTCCTTGGACTTCACCACTGAGAATGAGCAGGAGAGCGCAACGTACAACAGCTCCACTCGCTGCTAGGGAGTGTTCACTGGCGACTGAGTCAGGGAGAACTGTAGTGCCTGGCAGGTGGAACGTCAGCTTGGCATAATAGGATCCAACTAGTGATGTCCTATCCCTTGATACATGAGCACAGAACCCTTGATTCCTGAAGAAATCAATGGATGTGAACACTTCCACCCTGGCAAATCTACTGACAGCTTTCAGACAGAAGCACCGCTCAGTGTCCCACAACCACCTCACACCATGCTGGGAAAGCTGGATTTAAATTACTCCCTGAATACACCATCAGCAGCTGCGCTGGAGCTGCAATGACTGAGGAGAGGCAGTGACAGAGATGCCGCCTCTCCTCACAAACTTGGCCTCTTTTCTCAGAGCTTCACCTGAAGAATACTGAGGATTTCCCATTTCTGAAAGCACCAGCAGCAACCTCAGAGCACATCTGCTGGGTGGCTGCACAGCCCAGCGCTACACGTCCCTGTAAAAATCACTTTGAAGAGTCACAAAAATCAACATAGCACAGCCCCAGCTCGCTGGACAGGCAACAGGTACCCACTTCTAAAACTTCAGATACCTTCTGCTTCTTCACAAAAATCTAGACGTGTATGAAAACGGTTCCTCTCTCACTCGCTCAGCTCCTCCCGGGAACGCTGACAACCCCGCCCCGACATCCAGCGCCCTGGCGAACGTTTCACCTCGAAGCAAACTCACCACCGGCTGCCCAGGCTGGCGCAGAGCAGCAAAGCCCGGCAAGATGCCACCGTGACCGAGTTCCTAAGCTGTGGGCAGGCTTTTCCTCGGTCAAAATGTCTCTTCCGCTATCTGTGTGCGTGTCTGTGTGCATCGCTCTGAAGTGATGTAAACAGAAAGGCATGCGGAGCAGTGGGCGATATGTAAATTCAGCTGGAAAATCCCACAGCTCAGCCAATGTCCGCACTGCCTCGCAGCTTTGCCCCGGCTGCTCTGAGACTGAAGAGCTTTAGTCTAGTGCAGAAAAAACCTCCACTCTCTTAGCACACACAGATTTATTCCTGTGATCAGAGGAATCTCCAGGGACAGGACAGTCCATCACTCTCTTTAAAGGGAATTTCAGTTTCTCACCCTTTTTAGATAGTTCCCAAACTATCCATAATACTGAATATCATGCAGTCTGACAAACAGCAACACAGTTGTTGCTTGCTTGTAGAGACAATCCAGGGAAATCCAGTTAACTCAGAATTGCCACAAAAGGCAGAACTGGTGAGCAGGGTTCACCTGAAAGACAAGCGCTGATAGCGGGGGTTCTACTGCCAGGACACCCACCCACGCAGAAGGAGCTCCCCCAGCTGAGGCTCTCCCAGGAGCAGGCACTGCCCTGCTCCAGCCCCCAACACCCTTCCTGCAGTTTTTACAACTCATTAAAAGCAGCCAGGTAATTCTGATGAAGCTCTGAACTCAGGCTGAGCTAAAGGCAAAGCAGAGCAGCCCGTGAATGGGTAAGTGAGGGTGCTGCTGCCCTGGGCTCCCGGGAGAGCTCCTGTGCTGGAAAGAGGAGCGACACGCCCCCCTGTGAACAACCGCCCCCCTCACCACAGGCAGCCAATACGTTCCCCAATCCATGGGGACATGCCCCTGTGTGCCTCATCATGCCCACAGCAAGGGAGTGGAGCCAGGGAAGGGAAGACAAAGGGCATAAAAATCAGGAGGGAAGAGTTGTGACAGACTGAATTTGTCCATGTAATCTGAGTATTGAGTTAGCAAAAGCTGAAAGGATATTCTCTCAAATGCCTTTCTCCTGACACAGCTGGGATTGGCAAAGACACGCTGTGAGGCAGGTAGGAACGCAGATCAGAAAGTGCCTCTGTCATGGCCAGCATGGGCTGGGAAGGTCCCACTGAACAGAAAAAACCTCAGCCCATGGGTGAGTAACTGCTGAGCAGCAGCTGAAACTGCAGGACACTCAGTGCTGCTCCAGACAGACCCCGGTGTATGTGCAGCCCTGTGTGTGGCAGCTTGTGGCAGGGCGAAGCAGCACAGGGAGCTGGGCAAAATGGCACACAGAGCCGGGCACATGGAGCCAGGCACAGTGGCACAAGGAACAGGGCACAGCGGCACATGGAGCTCAGCCGCATCCCAGCACCCGCAGGGATCGCCCTGCAGCTCCAGCCGGGGGTCGTGTTTGTGGAGCCCCAGGAGGGGAAGGGTTGGCTGCAGGAGTTTCAGCTGGGGGACACAAACTCGCCCATGGTGCTTCACAGGTGGCTTAAGGTCACCTAAGGCTGCGTTGCTGCAGGAATGGCAGCTGTTGGCTCAGTCCCACCGCTCTCACACTGCGGAGCCTCACCGCGCAATCCCTTGGGTCAGGAAATCAAACTGCCTGAGAACTACAGATCTGGGTTTGTTTCCTTGGGTTCAATCGACATTGTGAAAATTCACGTTTGGGTGCTAGCAGAGCAGCTACCTGCATTCCCTCATGGAATGTTCTGGTCGCTCCGGTTTGGTTTAGGTTTCCCACATTGTCAAAGTTGAAAAAATAACTGTCAGGCCAGAGCTTATCACACAACAGCCCAGACCTGGCTCACTACACACATATCAAACCCAACCTAATTATGTACCAGCTTTCTTCCCACACTCATCGGCCCCAGCCGAGCCTGTCTGAGCTGCTGTCTTCAATATCAACACAGCTCAAAAGCAAGATGAACTGAAAGAAAGTCCTCACTTCGGGCTTTCACTCAACACAACAGGAACATCGGGACACAGCCACAGATCAAACAAGAGAAAAGTAACTGGCAGCAAGTCTGCCAGAGGAACAACAGCTGCAAGGTGGTGGCAGCGTAAGGCAGAACTGAACAGTAGGTCTGAAATCAGAAGACAACAGCGCAATTTCACTGCCCACTCTGAGCCATGCAATTGTCCCAGTGCAGTCATAGAGATATACCACTAAATATCCAGTATCGCACAAGTTGTGGAACCAAAGCAAAAGGAAATGAGGTTACTGGGGGATCAAGAGGGAACTATCAGAAACACGTGCCCCAAATCAGACAAGTAACAGAGTAGAAAAAGGCAAAAGTGAGCACGGCCAGGGATGAGGTGTGTCAAACAGCAAAGGGAAGGGAGCCAGCACAAAAACTGCAGGACACAGACAGGATTGACCGAGACCGAACAGCAGGAGGGGTGACACATCGGGGGTGACACACCGAGCGGGGCTGACAGGCGGGCTCCCCTGTGCACCTGACAAACCCCGCTGGCAGCTGCACGGAGTTTAAAACGAACCACAAATCGCCCGAGGGAAGGGAAGGGAAGGGAACGGGCGGCAGCGCTGCCGGGCGGGCGGCGGCCCCCGGAGTTGCCCCGAGCAGCCGCCGCAGGGTTCTCCCCAGAGCGGGGCCGCCCACCCGGGCCCCGGGCCCCGGGCCCCGCGCCCCCGGCCCGGCCCTTCCCCTCCCAGAGCTCCCTCAGTCCCGGGCCCAGCCGGCCCCTCTCCGCCGGGGACTCCCCTCAGCCCGGCCCCGCTCGTACCTGGCAGCAGAGGCGGCCGGAGCGCCGGTGCTCGGCCCCGGCACATCGCGACCCCGGGCCTGCTCCCCGCTCGGCTAGCGGCCCAGCTGCCGCCCGGGCCGGAACCCCGCGCCCCGCGCTCCTCGGGACTTGTAGTCCGTACACGGCGCCTGCCGCCAGCTCCTCAGCGCGCCGCCCTGAAGTTAGGACTACATTTCCCAGCAGCCCTCGCGACCCAGCACCGATTGGCGCTTTCACAGTCACTCAATGCTACAACCACTGTTGTTACTGGCCTGGCTTGGTCTCCTCCAGGGACCAATCAGGCGATGGCAGACCACTGCCTCGAGCCATGGTGCGCCGCGCGGCACCATTGGAGCGAGGAAAGGCGGCGACCAATGAGCGCAGGGAAAGGCGGATGGGCGGTCCCGCCAGCTGCCCTCCATTGGCCATGTACCTGACCAATAGCGACGTGGAAGGGGTTATAAATTCCGCCGCGGAGGCACGTGGTCTCTCTTTCTGGGACTGGGTGGAGGCTGGGATAGCGGTGGGTACGGAGAGGGCGTTAAGGGGGGGTGGGCTCCTTACCGGGGGTGGGCCGTTGATGTTTCGTATTCACCTTTCTGACACCTCGTCTGAGGCCGGCTGTGGCCCCTGCTGACGATCCACGGCTGAGGTCCGGGGAGGCCGCGGCGGGGCCAGGTCGGGCGCTGTGGCCCGTTCTCACCGTTCTGCTGTCTCTTCCCAGGCACCGGCAGGAACCCGATCGCACCGGCGGGAGCAGCATCGCGGCGATGAGGCAGGAGCGGTGAACGGTGATGTGGGAGCCCGGCGGCGGGCGGCCTGGGCGGGGCTGCCGGGGGGATCTGAGCCGCTAACGCGCGGTGCCGGTTGTTGGTAGCACACTGTGGGCTGCTGCTGGGGTCTGCACGGGTTGGGCCGGGGCGGTAAACGGGCCGGAACAGCCGTTGGTGGCCACGGTATCTCCGTTATGAGGAAAGGCTGAGGGAGCTGGGTCTCTTTAGCTTGGAGGAGACTGAGGGGTGACCTCATTAATGGCTATAAATATATAAAGGTTGAGTGTCAGGAGGATGGAGCCAGGCTCTTCTCGGTGACAACTGATGATCGCACAAGGGGCGATGGGTATAAACTGGAACACAGGAGCTTTCGTTTAAATTTGAGAAGAAACTTGTTCCCAGTGAGGGTGGCAGAGCCTGGCCCAGGCTGCCCAGGGGGGTTGTGGAGTCTCCTTCTCTGCAGACATTCAAACCCGCCTGGACACCTTCCTGTGGAACCTCAGCTGGGTGTTCCTGCTCTGGTGGGCGGATTGGACTGGATGAGCTTTCCAGGTCCCTTCCAACCCCTGACATGCTGGGATTCTCTGCAGCTGCAGTTCAGGGCACCGTGTGGGGAGCAAGGGGTGAAGCTCTCAGTATGGCTGAAAAACGTGCTTACCGGGGTTGCTGTATCTCCTGGGGAAGCAGCTGTTTTAAAGCACAAAGAAGTGGCTGCAGAACTGCCGTAAGTAGAAAAAAATATATCAAAAGTCTTGTACCACATGCAGTAGTTGAGAGGAAACCTCCTGGCATGTGGTGTGTGCAGTTGTGTGAGGAACTGAAAGGATTCACAGTTCTCACCATACGAATGAACCCCAGCACTAAATTAGGTGGATGATTAATTTAAATCTTGAAATCTTTGATGCGAAGTGGCTCTTTGGAGTATAACAAGTTGCTCAGGTAATGGTCTTTCCCCAGCCTCAAATCAAGTTCAGCCTTGTAATTCTCAATTAGTTTGCTGCTCTGTCTCTGCTTTGGCTTCTATATTTCGGCAATGTTACAGCTTACATATTTAATAAAGTTTACAAAAGGCTTCCTTTGCTTTTGTTTTTCTTGAGTCCCACGGGTGGCTTGTAGAACCACAGACAGACAAAAGTTTGCATTTGGGCACCCAGCAGCCCATTTCTGTTATTACTCTTCACTTTAAGAGAACCAGAGCATCTAGAACTCGAACTGCAGCTTAGCTCAGCCCAGCTCCCTTTAATTCTTGCTGGGTGCACTGAGTGCCTGAGCCCATGCAGGTGATGGGGAGGATCTAGATGGGTTCAAGAATGAGCCAAACTATTTAAATGCTTTAACAGTGCAGGTGTGTATGTTAGACAAAATAACGTAGCCACAAAGATTATTAAAAAAATTTATTAATAGGAATGAAACAAAAGCTGTAAACAAGAGCCAGCAAAAATAAGAAGTTGCTTGTAATGCTGAGTCCTCCAGCTTGTTTGAATGCACTGAACACTTAATTCTTTGTCGGTTGGTGGCAGTAAAGGCCCATATAAGAAGATGCCAAAGAAGAGTCTGAGGAAGAGCTTAGGGCAAGGTCAGGGAGCAAGGGGACAGGGAGAGACCGGGGCTGAGTCAGGCTTAAAGTTTAGGTCTGTTACCACAAATGCAGTTGTGACGTCTCTGCTGTAGTAGTGTTAACTCCCAAGAGGCATATTTAAAGTACTCCAAAGGGCAGCATATACATCTTATTTAAATTAGATTTTAAATCAGTTTTGATCCCACACTGAAGTTAAGTATTATCAGCTTTTTTATTTTCAAGACAGCACAATGCAAGGCTCTCCTGCCCTGTGGGGAAGAGGCAATGATGGGAGTGTGAAGAAAACTGCTTATTTTTTACTTCAGGGAGCTCCCTGTAGCTTTGGGGGCTGGGATCCCAGAGCACTGGTCCTTGGCAAGCTCAGGACTAGAGAAAATCCCCCTCCCTCTTTCCTTAACCTCAGCACACGTGAGCCACACAGCCCAGTAAGAACAGCAGTGGGAGACACCAGACAAGGAGCAGAGTGAAGCTCACCAAAGCAGCACGAAAACAGGGAATTTTGCAGGTTTCTGCACGTTTCTTGGCAATGCTCGAGTAGCCTTCAGAGTGTCCCTGTGTTCTGCTGCTACTTGTAAAGAAATCTTAAGGGAGCACTTGCTGAGGTGAGCATGGGGGTCCTGCTTGCCATGCCAAGGTTTAAGTCAGATGGCTCAAAGATCTATTTCTTCCTAAAAAGCTTTTTAGGAAAAAATGCTCTGTCTGCAGCAGGTCGACTTTAGGATCCCCTTTTATACTGCTGCTATGGTGGACCCACTTTAAGCAGTAGCTGCTCATTTTACAGCCCCAAGGAGCCCCCACCTGCCTGAATCCCGCATGAGAGCTGCGGATGGTCCTTGTGTGGGGCAGGAACATGGTGCTGGAGCTGCTGCCCTGGCAAAATGAGGGGCAGGGGTGTCCAAACACCCCTGAGAGCTGCTGCTTGGCTTGGGTTGGTTTATTTTCAAGTTGGCCCATTTAGGGCAATGCAGGGAGCTTCAGTACAGTGGGCACCTGGTATTGCACATACGAAATTTTCAAAGAAGAAAATTGCCAAAGGCCAAACGCTTGATCCAAATTCAAATTTGTACTTAGAAGTGCACCTTTTCAAAGAAAAAAGAAGAAAGCCAAATGCCTGACACAGACCAAAGGGGTGAGGAGTCCATTGAAGAAAGCTGGCAGAGCATCTGAAAGCTGTGAAATCGATGCCTCCAGCAGCCCCCCAGCTGTCTTCAGTGAACAGAAAGAGCTGTCCCGAGATAACTTTGAAGATATCAAAGCATTGTTGCAGTCTAAAAATGCTATCACACTTACATGAAGGTAGTTAGAATAAGCTGCAATACATCAGATTTCTTCTCAAAGTACCAGAAACGGCGGCAGTAAGAGAACCAAAGCCTTTACCGAACAGATAAACGTTCATGAACCTCTGTACAACGGACGGGTCAGCAGGAGCTCACTCAACAGACAGCGAAGCTCTTGTCTTCGTCGGGGAAGGGGAGAAACCTTCATTGTGGAGGTGTGTTAAACCACAGGAAAACGGACAGACACGTAAGCAACCACAAAAATTGTTGACTTGAAAACAAGTCCCGTGTGCCCTAGGCCAGGGCTCCCAACAGCTGAATTCCAGGTACATGGGGAAAGAAAAAGGGAATTTGAGACTTTTTCCTACCCAGATGTTTGGTGCGGAGATGGTGTTTGTCCCCCTTGGTCACAACGGTTAAAGAAGCCTTGTAATGCCGTGATGCTGGAACACCAGCCCCCCCAAAACCCCCTGGGGCCCAGCGGCTGTGAGGGGGGAGCCAGAGGGGCTGGCGGTGCCGGGGGCTCAGGGAGCAGCGCCACGCACAGCCCCGGCCCAGAGACCTCGTTCTGCTGCTTCCATTCCCCACGTCTCAGCTCAGCTTTCCAGCAGACACGGACAGGACAGACAGACAGACATGCACACACCAGCCACGAGGAGAGCGTGCGGCACACAGACGCGGGTGTGAGTCTCTGTACAGACGCACCGAGCGTGTTAGGACCGGCAGCAGCCTGAGCCTCTCACTTCTTTCTTCACGTAGTCATGGAGCTTGAATTTGGGCTCGTTGGGCAGCTTCATGGACCTGTGCTTGAGCTCCCTGCGGGAGGGGAAAACCATGACCGTCCTGCCTGCGCTGCCTGGCCCCGCTCAGCTGAGCTCAGCTTGGACTCATGGGTTACTAAACCCCCCCACAATGAGAGATTTTGTATCTTGGGTGAGTCTCTTCTCACCCAAGAAGAGATGGCTTCAAGCTGTGCCAGAGGAGGCTGAGGTTGGATCTTGGGAACAATTTCTTCCCCAAAGGGCTGTCAGGCATTGGAACAGGCTGCCCAGGGCAGTGGTGGAGTCACCATCCCTGGAGGGTTAGGCAGATGGAGATGAGGTTCTCAGGGACATGGGGTAGTGCCAGGGTGGGTTATGGTTGGACTCCATGATCTTGAGGGTCTCTTCCAACCAAAATGATTCTGTGAACCTATGGCAAGTCCTTGCCAGCACAGGAGCTGCAAGTGGGGGCCCAGGGAATGAAAAGGTCGGTAACAGTGCCAGACATAGCCACTGCACCAGTCACTTACTTTGCGATGGCTGTGAATGCTAAGTCAACGTTGAGGCCACTTTTGGCGCTGGTCTCCATGAAGGGCACTCCGTACTCCTGCGGGACAAGAGACAGAAATGTCACCCAGGGTGTCCCCGGGGCCCGGTGTCACCACAGGAGCTCACACCCTGCCCTGGCACAGGAGCTCTGCTGCGGCGGCAGGAAGAGCCGAGCAGGGGTTCACAGCTCAGGCGTTTCTTACACAGCTTTAGATATAATTTTTGAGGGCAAACAACTAGAAAACATTAGTGGGAGCTTGGAGGAAGAAGAGCAGATGAGGAGGAAGAGGAGAGCAAGACAAGGGAAGAAAAGTAAAGTGCTCCCAGGCGGATTTTGGGTCAGACTGGTCTCCAGTTACCCATTTAACTGGTGCACATCACCCAGCACAGGCTGTACGTGCACATCCCTGGTCAGAGCATATAACAGCTGATTCCACTGCAGCAGACAGACACATCCCGTACCTTGGCTAATTTTTCTCCATCTTCCCTTTTCACCACTCTGTCCTGGGCTGAATCCACCTGCCGACAGGAACAGCAAAGAGCAATCTGGGGTGATCTGGGAGGTCGGCAACCCCCACCTCCCCTACACCCTCCTGGCTCTCCAGCCCACAGCTCCATTGCGGGGCCTCGGAGGAGGAAGAGGAGGCTCTGGCAAACCCATGGGTCAGGGCTCACCTTGTTTCCTAGTAACATGAGGACCACATCTTGCTGTGCGTATTCATGGATCTCTGTCAGCCAAGCCTGGAGGGAGACAGCCAGGCAGAGGGTGAACAACAGCTCCGGGAGGAGGAGGAGGATAGGGGCTGCCTGGGTCCTGGACACCACACACCCTCCATGGGAAATGGTACCGTCCCTGAGCGATGCTGCAGGGCTTCACTTGGGCACAGGGAGGAGGTGGCTGGGGCTTGGAAGCAAAACACAAAGCCCAGTTCAGAGCCTGGGCTGTGCAGGGCAGGAGTCGATTCCTGGGTGAAGAGCTGCCACCTTCCCTGCGGCTCAGCAGGACAAACTGGCCAGTGACCCTGGGGACACCTTGTCCCACAGAGCCCTGCAGATGGGCAGGTATCCTGGGGTGTCACTGAGCCCCCGGGACTCACTGTGCCCAGGACCCTGCTTCGCCTGCTGACGGATTCCCATGGGATAGAGCAGCCTGCCAGCCCTGCTGCCCGTTCCCTCTGAGCACAGCCCCTGTGGAATTTTAACCCAAATTTCCCCCTGGTTGGGACATTAAGACTAAACATCGTTTTGGATGACAAAGCCGAGGGTTTGCTGGGGGACGTGCCCCATGCCATGTCTTGTGTGTACCAAGCATGCTGAACCTGCCTCCCTGCACCACAGGCTGCTTTCCCTGCCCTCTAATCCAGCCTAATCTAATCAAACCTGCCCTAATTCCCTGTAATCCCTGACCCCACAAAGTGAGCAGCCACTTTCTGCCTGCTGGGTGGGCAGTGCTGCCACAGTCCCTGCCCCACGCTGTGCCCACGGCAATGCCGGGCGAGCCCCAGTCCAGCACCATCAAGCCCCCGCCAGCCAGGGGAACGATTTGGGATCAGAGCGGGAGCCCTATGCACACAGACACAGCACCAGGACCCTGTGACACCCTGGCTGGGCTCAGGGTGCTCAGCTCCACAGATGGGCTGGTCCTAGGGATGCTCCCTCACCCTGACAAACTCCTGGGCTGCACTGCTTCCCCTCCATCCCTCTTTCCAGCACTTTGCAATTGTCCTGGGTGCTCATTCCTCCCTGCCAGGGCCACGTGGATGCCCCATGGATGTCCCTCTGCAGCCATCCCTCCGGTGTCCCCATGGGGACAGGAGAGCTGACGCTGCAGATAGGGTTGTGTTCCCCAGCAGAGCAAAATCTCCAAACGATTCTCCATCTCATTGCAGGACTGCTGACAAAAGAATGCTCCAGAGCAGGGACAGCCCCAGGCACCCAGTGTGGGGGGGCCAGGACATCCCCCAGAGCCAGTGTGGTGGATCACGGCCCCCCCTGCTCCCCATGCCAGGGTGTTCACGCCAGCATGGCCCCCAAAGCTACGTCAAATAGGGTGTTTTTGTGGGCGCACAGCCTGCTCACCACAGACGCACACCATGTACTGCGAGTCCAGGACACGAGCAATTACGTCCTGTTCATTCAGGGCTAATTGCTCCTGGGTTCACTGTGCTTTGCTGGCGTGGGTGGCCCCCAGCAGCCACCTGGGTCTGGGGGTTGAGGGGACATGGGGCCCAGGTCCTCCTGCCCCTCACAGCAGCAAACCCATGGGTAGCATTTCCCCCCGTGCTCCCACAGAAGGGCCCTCACCCATGTTTGGCACTGAGGCAGGTGGGGGCAGCACAACCCCCAGGTCTGACCCAGCAGGGCCTGGAGGTGCAGGGGGGGTGAGGGAGCCCCTTGCTCAGTTTTGCCTGTGCTCATTTACCAGAGCAAGTTCTCAGAATGTTAATTTGCTGGGAAAGTGAATCCATCACTCCTTTTATTTGCTAGGAAAGGAACAATATTCTCTGTGTGTCCCCTGGTGATCTCACAGCAGGCCCACCATCAGACAGGCGCTCAGCATCACCCGCAGCCCTTACAGAATCGCTCATGGTTCTCACCTCCAACCCACATCCCCCGCAGCACAGACCCCTCGGGCTGACCCACAGCCATGACCCAGCGCAGCGCACACGGCACCCGCAGTGCTGCCGTACCTGGATGTTGTCAAACGACGCTTTGTTGGTGACATCGTAGAGCAGGAGCAGGGCTGTGGAGAGAGGGACAGTGCGTTAGTGCGGGTGCCGTGGTGCCGGGCAGGAGCGCAGCCAAGCAGAGCCCACGGCTCAGAGGTCCCTGAGTCCCCAAGGCACCATGTCACCAAGACAGCACCCGCCCTGCTGCCTGTCACATAACAGCATCACTGAGATCCCTGCTGTGAAATAAAAAGCAACAGGCTCCCAAGTAACAAGTGATAGGATGAGAGGAAACAGCCTCAAGTTGCACCAGGGGAGGTTGAGGTTGGATCTTGGGAACAATTTATTCTCCAAAGGGCTGTCAGGTATTGGAACAGGCTGCCCAGGGCAGTCACCATCCCTGGAGGGGTTGAACAGATGGAGATGGGGTTCTCAGGGACATGGGGTAGTGCTAGAGTTAGGTTAGGATTAGACTCAATGATCTTAAAGGTCGTTCCCCACTAAAACGATCCTGTGATTCTACACCTAAACCCATCCATTAGACACACGCTGTTTGTACTTTGACATACAGAGGCTCCTTCATCCTTGGCAGCTGCTTCCTACAGGGAAACTGCTCTGGTGATTCCTGATCCACCCGCCCCAGAGCTGTGGGTCGGGGCCCTGCGGAGCCGGAGGGATGGGGTTTGGGGTTCCCCCCCTGAGATGCGGTTCTTACCATGGGCATCTCGGTAATAGGCATGGGTGACACTGCGGAACCGCTCCTGCCCAGCCGTGTCCCAGATCTGGAAGGCAGATGGGAACAGGGGGTCAGCCACAACCTGCTGCCACACAGGCTAAGACCCCCACCCAGCACCAAAACCAGCAGCAAAGCCCCCAGCACAGTGTGAGCCCAGGAACCTGCTTCAGCCTTCTGCTTCTAGGGACAGCAAATAGGAAAAATGACAAGTGCAATAAATATTGAAGCAGCACTTCCCCGCTCTGCAGTGCATGGAGACAATGGTGCGTGGCAAAGGGCTCCCGACATGTCCCTTAATGAGAAAATCCATCCAGCAGATGGATGCGTGGGGACGTGCTAATTTAATTTATCAGTTTTTAATGCAGCAATACGTTTGCAGAGTGCCACGCTGCTGTCGGGGGAAGATCAGCGCTAATGTCGTTACTGAGCTCTGGGCAAAGGGCTCAGAGAAATGGTTGGGTCTTGGGGGGCTGGAGCAGCCAAAGGGGCTCGTAACACCATCCCAGGCAAAGATTAGGTTGGGGGAACCACTTCTGGGGTGCTCCTCTGCCGAGGGGCTTTGCACAGCCCCAAACACCTGGGGTGGGGCGAGGGAGCTGCTGTGGGGCTGTGGAGACATACCTGCAGCTTCACCTTCACCCCGTCCACTGTCAGCACCTTGTTCTGAAAGAGAGGGGGAAAAAGAGGTGGGGAACAAAGAGTTAATAAAACCCAAGTCTAACGATCCATCACTCCCAGGGGAAGGAGCAGAGAAGAGATTAATTTCCCTGCTCAATCCACAGAAATTAGCACAGTAATCAGTAGGACGTGATGAAAACATTGCCAGGGAATGGTGCACCAGCACGATGGGACAGCCACTCTGGTGATTCCTGACTTAAATCCCATTTCTCTGCCCCGGGTCACCTCCTGGCACTGGCCACAACACCAGCTCCAGTGCCACCAACCCCACCAGGCAAATGGTGACATACATGTGCCAAGGGCCATCTCTGCACGTTTCACATCGCTCAGCACCAGGCACTTCATGATGCCGGCACTCAGCATCCCCCCACCAGGACAGCACTGCTGGGGCTCTGTATCACCCATTTGATGTTTTTCATTAGGTCCGAGGGAGCGTCTCAACTCCTGCACATCCACGCTCACTGAACAGCGAGGCTATGGATGGGAGGAGAGGGCAGGAGCGAGTCGGAGCACTAAATTTACCCAGTCTGCTAAAGCAGGCGCAGGGGAGACGATCGCAGTTTATAAATACCTTCAAAGGCAGCGACTGAGATGAGGGAGCGGAGTGATTCACAGCCCGGGAGCGGTAAAAATAGGCAGCCGGGCAGGGGAACCAAAAAAGGCTCAAGGAACTGGTCACGGGCTCGGGACGGCTCACTGTGCCACCTGCACGGGGCCAGGGAGCCTCAACCCAGGACAAGGAACTGAGGCTGTTGAAGGCTTGAAGGGCTCAAAGCCAAGGGTCCCCCTGCCACGAGGTGCACCCCAGCCTCAATGCCTCCACACACGGTGCTGAGAAAATCCGAGCAGAGGAGCTGTGTCTTTGCCGTCATCCCAGCAGCCAGAGAATCACGCTGCCAGGTGCCCATTCTGTGGGGGAGACGGGGCAGGTTTCTCTTCTGCAGAAGATCCAGTTTCCACGATGTTTGCTCTCCAAAACCCCAGCTCCTACCACCAGCCCCGTCCTGGTGCCGCAGCAGAGGCACCGGTACATCCCACACGACTGGGAGCCCCGGGCTCTGCATCGGCATGATGCTCATCCAAACACCATCCCCAGCCGGTGGCACCAGCTGCCGATGCCACCTGCCATGGACTGTGCTGAGGACACCATGTCGGGAGCTGCAGAAAGGAAAATACTCTGTGCTGCCCCAATGGCCCCAACTGCTCCAGATCTTGGCACAGGAACCACCAGCCCTCAAGGACAAGGACACTTGGTGTGATGGGACACTTGGATGATGACAAGGGACAATGACAGAAGCTTCATAACAAAATATGCACCAAACCAGTGCCCTTCTCTGCGCAGCCACCAGCAATGACAGCTTGGAGAAGAACAGGTGCTGAGGGACAGCTGTGCCTGGGGACACAGCCACGTGTGACCAGCCACCACCAGCAGGAGGGAGGGTGGACACAGCCTTGGCCCTGAGCAGGGTCCAGCCAGCCAAAGCCACCACAAAGCATCTGGTGAGCAGCCGAAAAAGCTGAAGCTCCAGCGCTGCACCTCCTGCATCAACCTCTCCTTCAGGAGCTTAATTAAAACCGAAGCTGGCAGCAGAAGGATTCACACTAATTACCACTGGCCTACATTTTAGGAGGGGGAAAAGCTTAAATCTAATTAAAGTCTGTAAGTGGACCCAGGTGCTGCTGGGACTGGGCTGGGGAAAAAACTGGATTCCCTGGGGTTTCGGTGTGACACAGCTGCCTTTCAGGGCGAGGATTTGCAGAGATGCACCTGCGGGCAGGAAACACAGCCATCCAGAGCAGCAGCTCCTGCCTGCATCCCTGCCTGCATCCCTGCCTGCATCCCTGCCTGCCCCCGAGCACGGGGCAGCTGCAAAATGGGGGTGAAGAAGCCAAGCAGAAGGTGGGAGGAGCAGCAGGGGAGAAAAACTCTTCCCCCCTACCACGGCTAATAGACTTTTCAGCTTCCAATTATTATTATTTTTTCCAGTTCAATTCCACACTCGCAGCCCTTCAAAGACACAGCTGGGGGGTATAATGACTAATAAGCATCCAAAGACAAAAGACGATGTGTGTCAATGCACTGAGACACGAAATGCGCTGCCAGGCCTGGGCTCAACGAGTGGGGCTGTGCTGCTCAGGGCTTGTTCTTGCCTAGTTTAATAGAATAGAGTTGATGCTCACAGCAGGAGCAACAGGAAAGCCGAACCCACAACTCAGTTCTGTTTTTGCCCTTCGCAATTTCTGTTTTTATGTGTCCTTTTTCCTGGGGCTTTGGCAATGTTATTAAAATACCTCCTAGCAGGGGCTGCAGTGGAATGCCTGGAGTGCCTTTGTTGGAGGAACATGATGCCCGTAAGTTAAATAATCCTCAGGACCTCAGATAAATAAAGTTGGAACCTTGCAGATGCAGGAAAAATTAAATTACCAACTGCAGATGGTCCTCAATTAAGAGAAGCATTATCAACACACCAGCGGCCCCGTCGGCTGCAGCCCCGGCACAATCCCATCCCAACGACACAGCATGAGCAGCAATGACAATGTGTTGCTCCCTAAAACATGCACCCCATGACGCTCCCACCCAAACCAAGGTGCTCCAGTGCTGCTCTTGGGTCTGCTGGTCTCTGGGGTCCCCACGGTGCCGGTGAACCACACTGGTAGCCAGCAGAACATCCCAGCCCACCCGGACACCTGAGCCTGCAGTGGTGACGGCTGCACCATAAGCCAGGGTCAGCAACTGCATGACAACCCAGCTGCTTCCCACCTTTTCCATGCACTAGCTCATTAATTAAAGCCTTAAAAATTAAATTGGATATGTGGATTAACTCGCTGCGTCCCACTTTGCCATCACCGTCTCCATTATCAGTGTGCTTCGGGGGCAGCCCCTGCGGCCGACCTGGGAGGAGCTCCTACAGAAAGGGTTAAAAATGGCACTATAGAGTGTACATGAGCCCGACTGAAGGTGGCTGGGCTACCAGCTGTGTTAATTAGCGGTGGTAACAGCTCTGCTGCAGGACCGACGGTGCAGCCACCCAGCAAACTTCGTTAGGGCTGCGGCATCATGCACTGGCAGGGCTGGGGGGGCTGCAGGTCCCCGTCACCGCTCAGGAGGGCACGGGGGCTGGGTGACAGCTTGAGGCACCCTTTATTTTGTTGAAGGCAGGAGGAACCCAACAGCATGGCAGGGTGAGCTGCCTGAGGGACACCGGGGGACCCCAGCCCCTGCCAAGGCACAACCTGAATCCTAAACCCCACTCAGCAAAGCCTGGGGAGCCCCCACCTCCGCAAGCTTCAACGCTGCTGTGCTGAGAGGAGCTGAGATGTGGTTGTGACGGAGCCAGAGCAGCCAGACAAGTAAACGCCACCTCCGAAAGCAGCTGCAAAAATAGACTAAGGATCAATATGGAAATCTGCCCAAAACAGCAGGACACTGCATTAAATTTGCTCATTAAAACCCTGAAGTTTTCCCACACGCGCGCATGCTGCTGCCAGTGAGCTGGTCCTGGCAGCTCAGCATCTCCTGCAGCCACTGCAGCCCGAGTGGGGACAGGGACAGCCCAGCTGGGAACAGCCCAGCCCTGGGCCAAGGTCAGGGCTCGGACAGCAGTCCCTCCGCTTTGCTCCCTCAGTACAAGCAGTTCTCTAAAAACCTGGCCTCTCAAAACTAAATCAGCCAAACAAAGCTGTTTGCCTGAAGCCTGGGAGAGTCGTTTCACTGGGATCCAGCACTCGCTTTCCTAGTGCAGCCGTAAATTAGAAAATATGAGCCGCTCTGGAGGAGGAGGAGGAAGGTCCCCTCTGCTTCTTGCCTTTGGTGCTTTTGCTCCGAGATGCTGCAGGCCCCGCTCTCGGCTTTGCACCATTTGTCACTCCAGGGATGCCTCCAGGTTGAGCCCCCAGCAGGTTTCGGCTCTGCCCGCCCAGCATGGAGCTCCACAGCCGGCACGATGCCGCGGGCCCGTGGTTGTGCCTGAGGCTGGTGCAGCAAACCCGACCTCAAGAGAAAAGCTACCCCAGAGCTTCTATTTGAAAAACTGCCCTGGAAGGAGCTGGTTACAAACATCGCATTATTTCTGCTGGGGGTAATGAACAGGAAGAGAGTGGGCGGCCGATACCGCGCAGGGATCCACGCTTCCGAAATCGAGATCTGTTCAGCCAGATAAACAGCAACCAGGAGCAAATAATGAACTTTCAGCCATTCAGAGATAGCGAGCAGACACCAGAGCAATACGAGCAGTGCTGAGCTCTTATCTCAACTCTGTGAAAGTGTCCACAGCTGTAACTGCCCATCGCTGGGTCATGGGCAGCACACATCCCTCCCGGACACACTGCTGTCACAGCCCAGCCACACGGCACCTTGGTGGAGAACCCAGCCAGCCACCAGCCCCAGCTGGGGAAAAACAGTTCAGAAGCACCATCCCTGCAAGAGAGGGCAGGGAACAGCCTGATGCTGGAGCCCATCAAAGAGCAGGGAGGGACACAGAGAGACACGGGGCTGTGCCGTGGGGCGGCTGGATGCAGACCCCACGGACGCTCCGGGTGCCTCTGGAGGATGCCCAGACACTGGGAAACATCTTCAATGATCCTCCTCATCCTCCTCTTCCTCAGCTATGGAGCAGCTGCTCCTGGGGACACCCTGGACAGCCAGCACACCCCTCCACACCTCATCCAATGAATCTGGTCGGAGAGAAAACCCAACCATTCATCTCCCAGGGCTGGCGATGAATTTCGTCGGCAGCACCGTGCGTTTGCACTCTGCAGCTAAAAATAGAAACTTCTGTCTTTTTTTTTCCCCAGAGGACCTGCACACCCCGGCCTGCAGCAGGGATGCTCCAGGGCCACGACCCATCCACGCTGCCACGATCCTTTCAGAAACCACAACGTGTCAGTGCTCAGCGCTCTGTTCCACAGCAAACTCTGCAACAAGCAGATTAACGTGGCACCTCGAGCAGACGATGCTTCTGATCCGCTCTGCTGCCAGAGCCACCCCCTCACCTCTTGCCTCCTCCTTTGGGGGCCACCCTGCCACGTCCCCTCTCCCCCTGCACACCAGGTCCTGGCCAGAGCACAACCTGCCCCACACACAGGAGAGAAGACACAAGCTCTGTCCTATAGCAATGTCCCTGACATGGTGTCACCCCTGGTGTGCCCTGCAGAGCCCCTGCCCACACCCCACAGCACCCACCAGACACCCCGGGGTGTCTGCAGCAACAGCCTTTGCCATGAGCCACGTACGCTGCATTAAAGCACAATTAACATCACCCTGGCTGCCAGCCCCCCAGGAGATAAGAGTCGAGGCTCTTGTGAGAGCAGACACACAGAAGAATTAGTGACTTATCGTCTCCTATTCACATCAGTCTGCACATAAAAGGTTTTTCTGGCAAGAAGTACAGAATCTTGTCTTAGGGAGAGATTAGGGCTAAGAGGATCTGGTTAGGATCATCTATTTTAAAATAAAGTCATGCTCTGCTTCTCAGCATCCTGCAGCCAGCTGGCCCCTCATGCTGGTGGCCTGGGGGGAAAGGAGCGGGATGGGGTGGCTGACGTGTCCCCTCCCCAGCTGAGCTGCTCCACCTGAGCCGGGATGATCATGGGGACTGTTGCTCAAAAGAGGCACAAACAGACAAGATTCAGACTCACAGAATCATTTTGGTTGGAAAAGACCCTCCAGGCCATCAAGTCCAAACGTTTCCCCACCCCTAGCACTACCCCATGTCCATGAGAACCTCATCTCCGTCTGTCCAATCCCTCCAGGGATGGTGACTCCACCACTGCCCTGGGCAGCCTGTTCCAATGCCTGACAGCCCTTTGGGGAAGAAATTGTTCCTAAGATCCAACCTCAACCTCCCCTGGTGCAACTTATTGATGCTTTTAAGCCCAACAGGGCTGCTCAGGCTCATCCCAACAGGCAGGAGACACGACCATGAGAGGTCTCCAGATGTCCCCATATCCATGGGCAGCCAGGGAAACTGGGTTTTCCACCCTTCAAAATCCACAGGACAGGATCTGCTGCAGCCGCCCCAGAGCCCAAAGCCAGCGACCCAAAAGCCAAGTCAGCAGAACAGCCGCGCATCCCCGCGGTTCCCTGTGCACGCCGCGTCCTGGCGCGGATGGAGCCCCCGGTATGCGGCAGCTCCCCCACCACCCTGGGCTGCATCACTCACCCCTTCCATCTCTTTCTTTTTTTTTTCTACTTTATAACAGAGGAGATATTTTAAAAAATACCCGTGCTTACTTCCAAACCAGGCAGCCTTGGAAACAAAAGGGGGCAGAGACGGCTCACGCAGATCAGTGCCAATACTGAGAATAAGTAACGTGGCGCTCAACATATTTATCTTCATTTTCTTCATCAAGGACATACTGCGCTGCAAAGCAGAACAGGAATCTCTACAGAGCGCTCATCGCGATACCATTTCTCATTTACAGCAAACACAGCGGCTGTGGATGCCGCGAGAATGAAAAATGGGTCATCAATTGCTGTTATACGTGGAATTGTTTACTCTGTTCTGAGGGGGGGATAAAGCCTTGCATCAGTTTTCCTGTCAAAGCAGCCAGTCCCTGTGTCAGAAGTGGCCTACCCCAGTCTGAATGAAATGATCATTTGGTTTCTGAGCTGCAAAACCAGCCTCTGGGCAGCCCCGTCTGCTCTCAGTACAATCCTGGCTACAAAACTCAGCTTTTCTGAGGGCAGCTGGGTCGCTTTGCCTGGAGGAAGATGCTGCTGAGAAAGGCTCCGGACACCCCGATGTGCGCAATTAGCTGTACCTGCAACTCGCTGTACCTGCAACTGTGCCAGAGGCACAGCCAGGCTTCTTCATATGGGAGGGCTGGCACATAAAGGGATGGAAACTTGCCCGAAGTTTTACAGAAGACTTTGCAATCCAATTAAAAAATATATATATATCAGGGCTGAATATCCAGCAGCAAACACCCCAGCAGCAGCTGGCAGCAACAGAGCATCTTCTGCACACGACATTGCAAACGGCATTATTAAATAGCACTTCTCATCCCTAAGAAAAACAACAAAAAAAACCCAAAAAAAAAAACAACACAAAACCCAAAGACCTGACAAATGAATCTGTAGCTTTTTATCACATACACACACAAACATCCTTCACCTGCAGATGAGGCAGACAGCTCTCAAAAGTCATGTTCCTGCAAAGCAGCAGAACTGAGCCCAGCTCAATCCTTCAAAGGATTCAGGGAAAAGAGAGTGACTGAACCACTATAATGAGATTTCCTGAAGTCTCCACAAGTCCATTAAGCCGCTGGGAATGGTTTTACCCCAGCCCGCCCAGAGCAACCCCAGCTGCTCCAAAACAAGAGCCGGTCCCTCAGCATCCCACCAAAATGAGCCGGGAGTCCCCACAGCAGCTGCATCCCTATGGGTTTTGGGGTGACAGGGGTGACAGGCTGCGGGCTGGCAGTGCATGGTGGGGCTGGCAACACAGGGCGGACCATGCTGCTGCAAGACTCAGGCGCTTGCAAACCTGTTTTGCAAAGAAAACTGAACCAAAACCCACTTGCACTCACCGTGACTTTTTTGTTGCACCAAGGACACTCCTTGGAAAGCCAAACCGCAGCCATTAGCTCAGGCTGGAGCGGCTGGGTCTGCAAGAAAGGATTCCAACCTCTGCACCAACCCGCGGGGCTGATCCCCGTGAGTCGGTGCCCCCGCGCTGCACCGCTCCCCGCTGCTCCCCCAGCCGTGCCCCGCGGGGCTGCCAGGAGCAACGCGACCTCACGTGTGTATTATTCAGGAGGGAAAAACACATCTGTCACGCACTAACGCTTGCTCGGGAACAAAGTTATTTTAGGCATTGTCAAGCACTTCTCACATTAATTCATGCACGTTTAGAAGCGCATATGTTAACGTATTTAAGAAAGTTCAGGCTGAGCTGCAATCCCACCCGCTGATCCCTGCTTGAGACACCTCACCGAGCTGCGGCTCGAAGGGGCACCGCTGCACCCCCAACACCGTGGGACCCGGCCTTGCAGGTTCACCTCCTTGTTCCCAACTAAACCAAGCTCTCTGGGTTTGCTCTTGGAGGTTTGTCAGCACCACAGCATGCAAGGCCACGGCTGGCACTGCTCTTTGACTTTTGTGCACATCCCACACCCCAGAGCTGAGCGATGCTGCAGGAGCTGGTCCCTTTGGGAAAACCATGGCAGGCACAGAGCCCAGGACTGGGAGCGCTTGTCCCTCGTGGCAGATCATATATGGCACGGCGGGCTCACCCCTGGAAAGCCACGTCCCCACCAGGCCGGCAGAGCCACCAGCCCTTCCTGGAGGCTGGTGCTGCTCAGGGCTGTGTGGGCTGGCTGGCGGCATCGCCAAAACCTGTGCTGAGGTCTAAAAATTGATGCTGAGAGTAGCAACAGTTCCCCAGCATTTCCACCGTGGTGTGTGGTGAACAGGGTGGTGCTGAAAGCGGTGAGACCGCCAGGGCTCTGCAGCCGGTGGGGCAGGAGGGGGAGCACCCGGTCACCCAGGGGAAATGATGCCATCCCCCTGCAACCACAACCTTCCCTGCAGCTCCCAAGAGCCGAATGTGCTTAACACTGGGGAAAAAATAATAAAACAAATTAAAGCCCAACCATCTGGGCTGCACAGGCAGTGGGAAGGGCTCCCAGCACACCCAGCAAAGGGACCGGACTGACCTGCATGCCCCAGGGCACCAAGTCCCTGCTGCAAGATGGATGCTCATCCGGGGACCAACGCCCCCGACAAGGAGATGCCCAGATAGGGTCTTCGCTTCAAACTCCCCCACAATGAGACTGGGTTGAATTATTCATCCAGCTCCATAGTCGTGTTTTTCTTAGTCACCAGCTCCGAGGAAGGATCAAGGCATGAAGGCGCCGCTGGACTCGCTGCTGTCGAGCAGCACGGGGGAAGCAAAACCCAGCAATTTGGACCAAATTCAGCATCACTGACCAAATCGACGAGCAAGGTCCTGACCAGCAGAGTCTGTGCTCCCCGGGGTGGCTGGGGGCCCATGGACACCTCCAGCAACCTCCCGCGCTTAGCTTTGGGGGAAAAAAGAAATCATTAACAGGGATTGTTTCGAGGTTGAGAGCAAAAGGCACAGCAGTGCCAATGGTGGGAATGGTATCGCGAGCTGGGGTTGGTTCAGTTTTGTTATCGCTAATGAGGAGCAGCAGGACTCCCCACACTTCCTCTGCCCCCCACGCCTATTGCAGCGCGGGTCCATACGGCACATGGCGGCAGTTCGGCAGCTCTTGGCTAATAACGACATTAATGGCATCAAACAGCCACGTCGGACGAGGCGTTTGCCGGGCGGGCGAGTGGGGGTGGCCACGCGGTTGCCGTGACGACGCCTGCGCAAGCAGAGCTGGAAAAGCCAAAGGCTCCATATGCCCAGCGTGTCACCGGGCACGGGGACATCGCGGCGGGGCCAGGGGGAGGAAACAGCCCAAGACGGGCTGGGTGAATGAGGGCTGGCAAGGTCCTGGCTCACCATGGTGGCTTTGTGGCATCTGACCCTGGCAGGTTCGGTTGTGTGGATGCAGCTGGGCACAGCTCCTCACCACTCTTTCTTTGCAATAAATTAAATATTAAAAAACCCACACAAAATGAAACAAAACCTGTCCAGATGTTCACAACAGGACCAGTTGCATCCTCAGAAAAATGCTGCCAGTCTCATAACCTTTCCTGCGGGCTGAGCTGCCTGCAGCAGCACCCACCCCAGACCCACCGTGTCTGTCACGCCAATATCATCCCCAGGCTGAAGCTCCAAAGCATCACCGAGACCCCCAGACACCCATCAGGCTTCTCCTAACCCTGGGACAGCCACTGACCAGGCCATTGAGCGTCACCCTTTAAAGCTGTAGGAGCACAACCTCCCAACGCATATAAGTTACGATCAGGGAGAAATATTTTTTCCAGTGCGGGCATAAAGAAGAAATATTTGCTGTTGCTTTTGAGAGGTTCTGCAATCCTTCAAGGCAACGGCTTGGTGCTTAGCCAGGATTAAATATGATGTATGCCCCCGCTAGACAAACAAAGCAGTAGGAGCGACCCCGCTGCGCTGCAGATCCCTTGCCGAGGGAGCAGTGGCGGCTCGGTGGCTCTGGGGACAGCAGCACTGCGGTGTCACCGCTGGGGCCGGGAGCCATACAGTGCAGCTGAGCAGCATGCTGGCTGTGCCACGAGCACACGATGGCCCGGCACAGCACCGAGCCAGGCGCAGGCATTGCCGCAGGGACGTCCCCAAGGTGCCACCCACGTTGCCCCATGCAGGAATCCCACAGCTCCCTGTGCTTCTCCCACCACCCTCCTCCTCCTCCTCAGGGGCCCCCTGCTCACGCCATCCATCACCCACGCTCAGGTCAATGCCACCAACAAAATACTTTGTTTCCGAGGGTTCTGCAGGTGAATAAACCCTCGGTCCCTGAACTCCCCATTGCCACAGGAACCAGTATGTGTGTCCCCATCACCAGCCAAGGATGAGTGGACAACTGCTCAGACACACACCGTGCTGTGGCTCCTTCCCCTGTAAACACAGTTGCGATTCACTTGGAAAGGATTGTTTGGATTGTTTGCTCCTTTTTAAAAAAAATGATTTTTCTTTCCCCAAAGGGGGACAATTCTGTGCCAGATGCAAGGAGGAAAGTGGTTGTTTGGGAGAGTAGCGAGGGTACGGGGGTACCCGAGGGGCTGAGCAAGGAGAGAGCCATGGGGCAGGGATGACCCGAAATGCCCCCAGCAGGGGGTGGCAGTGGAGGTGGCACAGGGGGGCAGAGCCACCCCAAACCCCCCATTCCCGCAGCTCAGCCACCTCCACTCCGCTTTCAAAGAAAAACCCGGCTCTGCACAGTCGAATTCAATACTTCATCACAAATAAAAGATGAAAGTGAAATTAAGCCAAATGTATTCCATTAAATATTCAAGCCATTTAGGCTGACTCTAGACCCATTTAAATGTTATATTGGCCATAAAACGCTCCCTCGCAGGCCCTGGCACCAGGAGCGGACCCAGCGTAACATCTGGGAGACACCAGTGTCCCCCCACGAGCATCCCCACAAAACCCCATGGCCCCAGCACTTGCTGTCAGCTGAAATGGATGCAACGTGTCACACCCGGATTAAACACACAACCTGTTCTGGGTGGCATTTCCCAGGCACCGCGGGGGTGGGAGAGCCCCCAGGTACCTTCACATCACCCTGAAAAACAGCTGAGAGTTTTCTTAACCAGGCTCTGCGTCTTGAGGCTGCTCCAGCCACTCATTTAAAGAGCAACTCAAGCACTTCTCAGATCTGAAGACATTAATCTTATCTCTTTTTGCTTTCCCCAAGGCGGGAATTGAGCCTGTTGTCCGCTGGGATTACTGCCAGCACACGGGTGTTTGCAGTTTACCGGTGTGCTGCAGAACTGGAGCGCACCGAGGAGGGTTTATTATTTTTCCAACGCAGAAGCCAAAGAAACATGAATAAAATACTAGCAGCTGTGAGAAAGCGGGTGCAGCCGCCACGGGTGCTGCTCGCAGCATCTCTTGGCAACTGAGCCCCTGCATGCAAATGACGGGCTGCAAAGCTCGGTCCTTCTGCAAGGAGGAGAGCAGCAGCTGAAAGCAAAGCAGGGCTTGGTTTCCCAGGAAAAATGGCTATTTTCTCCCCTGAGAGCTCGTCCTGGGAGCGGGGAACAGCAACCAGCAGCAGCTACGGAGAACCTCTTGTCCTAAGAGTCAGAATGGACATAAATCGATCAAATGAAGGCGTGTTTTGGCTAACAGAGCCTGGCCTCCCTGCCCCAGCTCCCGGGACCTGCCTCACCTGCTGCCGCATTCGGGCAGCACTGGGTCCCTACAGCACCTGGTCCCTATGGCATCTTGTCTGCCCTGAAACCAGGCAGAAGGGATGGGAAGCACCACAGGAAAGCTCCTCTGGGCAAATTTAGCCCGGCTTTCCTTAACAGTGAGAAACGCAAAAGTATGAAATCAGCTGCTGGCTTCTATAAAAATTCATACAGCGATAGGAGATGCCAAACCAGCTGATTTCAGACAAAGAGCTGCTGGAAATGCAGACCCAAGGCGAGCACACCAGCATCCCTGCCCATCCTGCCGTGCCACACGGCAAAGCGTATGAACCGGAGAGACTGAACACTCCGCTCAGCGCCTAGAGCCCCTTCCCTCCAATGGTCAGGGCTAATTCTGTACAGAAAGACATGCGGGAATTAATTTATTTCTGTATCTTTCTTCTGGCATAAGCAGATTCCCTCTCACTTCTTCCAGATTGATCCCTCAGACAATTAGCGCCACTGACGCTCAGTGCCAGCCACACAGATCAGAGCCAGCCCTCGGCTTCCACATGGCTCCGGGTGGCACCGACCCCTCCCCAGCATAGCGCTGGGCAGGGATGCGGGGGCATCCACACCTCCTCCCCTGAGCACACAGACACCCAGGACCAGACTTGCCAAATCCAGACGCTGGCCAGCGTTAGTTTGCACACCCTGCACAACCAGAACGAAGCTCTTTCCATCCCTCCCGCTGAGGGAGGCAGCAGGCAGGCAGCAGCTGCTGTTCTGCCGATGAAAGGTGTGCTTACACACGCTAAAAAAAAATAAACAGAGATGTAACAAATCTCTTATGCAAAAAAAAAGAAAAAAAAATTATACACTGCTGATTGTGCCCTCAGAGCAGCACAGGGCTGACTGTAATTAAGAGTCCTTAGCGCTCAGGGTCACAAGCGACAGCTTTGATTTCCAGCGTGCAGCAGCCGTCGCAGCAGCAGATTAACTGCAGCATGGCCAGGGCTGGAGCAGAGAGCAGGGCCGGGGGCTCAGCTGTGCTGGGGGGCTGTGCTGGGGGGCTGCGGATCCCCGCAGGGTGATAACCAGCATAAAACCATCCTGGTGCAAATCGGGGGACACCAGAGCCCAAACTTCAGGGGAAACAGGCCCTGCACCCAGTGTCTGCTCAGGAAGCCCAAAGCTGTGCTGAAGCAGCAGGGCTGGCTCCCTCCTTCTCCTCCTGCAGCACAAGGATGCTGGTTTTGTCCCTCTGCTTGGGGCAGCAAGAGAGGGGTGACACTGCTACACACCTTGGTATAACAAAGACAACCCGTCCTGCTCTGAACCCCACCAGAAAAAGCACTTCCTAAGAGTTTCATCCCACTGATTAATGCAGAAACCACCTCCCTGCTAATGCAAAGGAACTCATTAGCACCTCCGCCCATGGAGAAAAGGCTCAGCTTTTTTTTAAATTTTTTTTCTTTGATGTTCTTCTTCTTTCAGGTCAAATTAGAACAAAAATCTTAACTCGCCTGACCCTGCAAGGCTCAGCGCACCAGCCATCAGGAGAAGGTCCCCAACATCAGAGGGACACAGACCTGTGGGAGCGAGGCCAGGGGAGGCCACAAAGATGATGCAAAGGCTGGAGCAGCTGCTATGGGATGGGCTGAGAGGTTTGGGGTGTTCAGCCTGGAGAAGGCTCTGGGGAGACCTTAGAGCAGTGCCAGTACCTAGAGGGACCTACAAGAAACTGAAGAGGGACCTTTGACAAGGGTGGGTAGTGACAGGACAAGTGACAATGGCATTAAACTGAAAGAGGGTGGATTTAGATCAGATCTAAGGAAGAAATTGCTTCCCCTGAGGGTGGTGAGAGCCTGGCCCAGGTTTCCCAGAGAGGTGGTGGATGAACCATCCCTGGAGACATCCCAGGCCAGGCTGGACGGGGCTCTGAGCAACCTGAGCTGGTGAAGATGTCCCTGCTCATGGCAGGGGTGGCACTGGGGGAGCTGGGAAGGTCCCTTCAACCAGAACCCTTCTGTGATTCCATGATCGTCAAGGAGGGGCACACACAGCTCCCTTTGGTTTCTTGCATTTGCAAGGCATTCCTCCTGTCTGTGTTACAACGAGCCAGCAGTGCTGTTGGCTGCGCAGCTTTCCTTTCTGTCGAGGTTTCTGCCGCGCTCCCAAAATTACAGCAAAAAGCGGCTCCCTCAGTAGCACCGAGAAAAATGGGATTCACACCTCCGAGCGACAAACCTGCTCTTTTCCAGGAGACTCTTCCCCCTGCAACTCCTAACGTAGGAAGTTAGAAAAGCACAACCCATCCCCGAGGATCTGCAAGGACAGAGCTGTCCCCAGGCAGAGGGACCTGCTTGGACCCCCCAGCCCCAGTGACTGGGAGGAGGAGGAAGATCTTGTGCCGCAGCTCAGCACAGCCCCGGCCACAGCGCAGCTCATGGGAGGGAATAATTAAGCCCTTCATCATCTAGTGATGGTTGGACACCCCAAAGGTGACACCTGTGACCGAGACACCACCGGCAGAGGGGGGTTTGCCCCCTCAGAAGGGGGCTGCTGTGTTCCAAGGAGCTAAAGACGCTCCCCCAGTAGAGCCAATGGTCAAAGGAAGAAAAGCCAAAGGACTCAGCACCTCCAAAGCCAGAAGCCAAGAGGTACCATTTTGATGCATGTTTTTCATACTATGATCGTCTTTATTTCCTTAGAATAAGTGGTTTATTTTCCAAATATATCTAGATCAACATCCTTCTTTGTTTAAGAGATAATGATAAACACAATGCCAGAGGCTTTCCCCAACATAAAACAGTAGGAGGGAAAAAACCTAGGGGGCCATTAGGAATTGTAACGCCAGATTAATTTCAAATGGATTTCTATTTATTTACATTTGCTCAGGCCTACACAGTCCATAGCTTTGCACATCTAATGGTTTGACATCCTTAAAAACAAGCAGCTGATCCAGGAGCCCACTGAGGACTGGGAGAGGAGGAGGGGAGCAGCTGGGGGGACATGGGGGCTGCCCCCCAACGCAGCTCCATCCCATTCCAGTGCAGAGATCAGTCAGCATGGAGAGGAGCAGAGAGTCCTGAGAACACCGCCAGGAGCCGGGCAGCTCTGTCCCGAACATCCGCAGCCCTCACCCCAGCCCCCGGCAGCTCCCGGCCACAACGGCTGAGCAAGGTCACCCATGCACAGGAGCACAGCTGCCGCACGCCCCGGCCTTGGGGACGTCCCTGCAGCCACCACAAGGCTCAACGACTGCCACAAACTCCGCTGAGAAAGCCCCAAACACCAAAATAACGCCCCATGCTTGCTATGGGCTGAGCTGAACTCGGGAAAAACCCAGCGACCGCCTTCCCTGACCACAACCATCCGCGGTCACAACCAGCCCCGCTTGGTTCACTCAGAAAACCCCACGTCAAAGTGTGGGATTAAAGAGAAAAGGAGCCACGATGTGACAGTTTCGTTCTTAGATAGATAGAAATTAAAACCCAGGCGCGTTCTGGCAGCACAAGCCTCCAGTGTTACCACCCCGGGGCTTCATCTGCATCGCGATGCAAACGGCGAGAGGGGCACAACTACACGACACCTGTGAACAGCATTATCTTAATGGAAACAGAGATGTGCAATAGAAAAACTATTTCCATGCCCCCCCAAATTATGAGTGCCTTACAAAGATGATAATAATGAGTTTCAGGGCATACACATGATATTCCCTGCTGTATAATCCACCCATTTCAAACCTATGTAGCTCTAGTAGCTCTATTACAGAAGTAAATTAACCCTAATTTGGTTGCTTCTTAGTAGCAGTCATTTTAGTGCTCTGATCAATAAGTGACATGATTTTATGACTGCCCTCGGTATCAATCATTGCAATAAGTAATAAAACACTTTTCATTTTAAGAATACCTGAAATACCATGTAATTACCATTGTATAAAATTATGGAGTCAAATTTACCAACTTCACCAAGACGCTGGTGCAGCTCCAGCGTCGCTCTGCACCGAAAGCGGGGAAGAACATCACTTTATTTCTAAAGGCTTTCTGTGCCATCCCTCATCTCTTCCCCTAGTTGCTGTACCACTAAGTCATTGTTCACATTGGGGCAAAATAGCAGGTTACAGGGGACACTCATCTCCCAGAAATCCTCCAGGAAAGGGGGAGATCCGAGGTCTGCTGAGAATGGGCAGTTGGGAAGATGCAACACGGGCACGTGGCATCACCAGCAGCTCTTCACCACATCCATCCATCACCACCATGGCACCAAGACGTTCTCGCCTGGCAAAGGATGCCCTGTCTACAACCAGGGCATTGCAGGGCATGACGTGTCCCACCTTCTGCCCATCATTCCCCACATTGTCCCCTCTGTCCTCGCTGGTGCTGCACAGCCCTGACATGCTGCCCTCAGGCTCTCCCGGCACTGGGATGTTCTGGTCACTGCCAATAAAACAGTTGCTCTCTGAGAGCTCAGACACCCCTCAGCACAACGTGTCCCCCCTGCCAGAGGGAGCAGGGTCACCCCAGCTCCGCAGCCCCACCTTGGCACTGCAAAGCCGTGCTCAGGAGGCGTTTCCAGGGGATTTTCATTTAGGCCAGTTTTGGTTTGGTTGTTGAGAGTGTTTTTGTGTGTGTGTCTAGGCTTTGTTTGTTTGTTTTGTTTTAAAACACAATAAAGTCTTAAAAACATTGAAACCAACTTAGGGAAATATTTTCCCTCGGCGAATATTTTCCCCAGCACTACCTGCCCCAGGACCTGGTGCAGAGGACACGTTTGCCTATCCTTGTGCAAAGCCCTAACGACAAGGCCACAGTGCTGCCACCACCATCAGAAAGTTGCCCAGCGCTGAGGTACCCAGCTGGAGCTGGCTCGGGTCAGGATGACTGGGTTTAAGCTGTTGGAGCAGCATTTTGTGACTCCGCTGCAAAAGCCGTCACTCACCTGCCACGGAAGGACCCCGCGGCACTTACCCTGAAGTCGATCCCAACCGTGGAAATGAAGCTGCCGGCAAGGAAAGCGCCATCTTTGAACCGCACCAGCAGGCAGGTTTTGCCAACCCCCGAGTCACCCACCAGCATCACCTGTGAGGGAGGGAGGGGTTAAACACTGGATTTTGGGAAGGAAGCCCCAGGACAGCTGTCACCCATCCCCATCCCAAAGCCCCATCGTGGGAGCGAGCAGCAGATCCTGTATGCTTGAAGGGAAAAAAAAACCACATCCAAAAGTGGTCCTCAGACCCAGGGGAGAGAAGAGAGGACCCACAGCAGGATTATTCCCCACCCTGCACCACACATGTCCCTGAGCACTGAGCAAACTGCAGACACCTTCTCCTGACCAAGACTTAACAGATCCCCCGTGGGGGCACAAACACCCCTTGAAAACCCAGAGGTGCTGTCCAGGCAAGACAGGCTGTGACCCAATGCTGCAGGGTCCCCCTGCACCCAGCACACCCACAAAATACCTGCCATGCACAGGGCTTTCTGGGAGGGTGACACTTTCTGGGAGGGAGAATTCAGGGAGGCACAAACACCAGCCCCAGGGGTGCACTCTGCCTTCTGCAAGCAAACTTCTTCAGTACGACTCGCACAGCCTCACAGCTGCCCTCCCAGTCCTCAGGGGATGCCGAGGGAGCAGCTCCCAGTGCCACCTGCCCTAGTTTCCCCACCTAGCAGCAACCCCGGGGTGCAGATGGGACAGGCACCCTCCCTGCCTCAAAGAAACCACAGCAGAGCAGAAGCTGCTCCCAAACACAGCTCCCCAAAGCCTCTACTCAAACCACAGCCCCTCCTGAGCCCTCTGCCCTAGCCAGGGCCACCGATCCCGCTTCCCTCAGCAGGACAACAGCTTCCCACCCTCAAGACATCCCAGAACACACAGCTGAGCTGCGGGAGCAGCTTCAGCACCCGCACAGATCTGCCCGGTTTCATGCTGACATGGCAGGGTTCCCTCTCTCTCAAAAGTACTGCCATTAGCCCGTGACTGAATTTATATGGTTTTAAGGCTGGTGCTGCCCTGGGTCACACTGAACCCACACATGAGCCATCAAGAGCAGCAAATGCCACCAGCTCTCTGCAGCTCAGCCACCCAGAGGCAGCAGCAGCCCTGGCCATGGCTGTGACTGGGTTTTGGGCAGGGGGGCACTGCCAGGGAGGGGAGCGGGCAGCCAGGATCCAGCCGCGGCGCTCCATGGCTCAGCACAGAGCCCCATGCCAGCTCTCCCATGGGAGCACACACACTGAGCACCAGCACAGCAGGCTTAGGGGAGCCAGCAAGCCCATGGACGTATCTGTGCAAAGCCAAGGGAAAGGGGGAAAACCAAACCATTTACAGTACAAAACAGTAGTATTGATTTTTTTAAACTTTCCAGAGCTCTATTCTAGAGCAAGGGGAGCTATAAAGGCAGCTTCTCTCTGCCCAGCAGCCCTTGAGCCTCAGCCGCGGCACACGGCAGCACCCAGGGCCAGGTTCACACCAAGGGCTCGGTCAGGATCAGGCCCTGTGCCCGGGACTTGCACTTGACCAATGCCTCTGGCAGAGCCTGGGAACCTCAGAAGAGCAGTAAGAAAAAGTTTAATAAACCAGGCTTTTACTGAATACAAAGTGATTTCTCTCTACCACTGGCCAAACCATTAACAGAGGTTTTGGCTTTCCAGCACGTTTGGGTTTATCTGAGACCTCATCAGGCTCATCCGCACACCATGGGGACAATCTCCGCAGACAGCCCCAGCCTGGGAAGGGACAGACGAGCACGAGGAGCCGAGGACCAGCACAACCACAGAGGTAGCTCCATTTTAGGGAAGCTATTGAACCGTTACTGCAGCCGCATCAGGACCAACCACTAAACAAATTCAGTTCTTCAACACCCCTCGCCTCCTACTCCACGTCCCAAATCTTAACAACACAATGGGCACGACAATTGCCACAGGCACCAAGCACTCCGACACATGTGCTAAGGTTGTACTTGCCATAGCAAACACCGTCTTCTCAAAGCTTAATCCCCCGTGCCCGGTTACAACGATCTGTGTTAGAAATGCAGTCAGCTGGGTCATGCTGAACTGCAGCCTCAGCCACAATCGCTAAGCCAGCTCCAAGCTGGGCTTGCAGCAGGTCGCATGATGGAGGGGGGGGTGCAAATACGTTTGATCTGTGACTCGCTCATGAGAATCTGAAGTGGTGAGAAGCCATCTGAGCCCTTAAAAGAGAGAACAATCTGGAGACGTTTCAACAGCAGCCAGAGCAGACTCGATGCGACTCAAGAAATATTGTCACCTGTTTTACAACCGCGTTTTTTACGTTGTTAAAGAGGAACCAGAAGGTTACAGTAACTCATCTGACCTAAAGCCTTTTGTCATCACTCGCAAAAGTTCTACAGGAGCAGCCCTGCTGCCCAGGGCTCTGCAGAGGCTGCTCCCCACTGAGCCCGGTCCCGGCTGCTCCGGGAGCCCCGCCGGGGCAGACCCGGCACCAGAGCCCCGAACGGGGAGGCAGCAGCAGCGGAGGAGTGGGATACAGGGCTGGGATGGGGGGATGAGGGGCTGGGATGGGGATGATGCCGGGACTAGGATGCAGGAATACTCGCCCTCTCCTGATCCCCGGGAACTCCTCCGGCGGTCGCGAGAAGGCTGCACCCGGACCCGCACCGACGGACCCCGCACCGACGGACCCCGCACCGACGGACCCCGCACCGACGGACCCCGCACCGACGGACCCCGCACCGACGGACCCCGCCTCCTCCGCCCCGCTCTCCGCGGCCCCACACCTTGAAGGCGAGGTCGTAGAACTCTCCGCTGCTGCTCAGCGAGGGCCGCCCTGCCGCCGCACCGCCGTTGCGGGGCAGCTCGGGGGCGGCGGGCGCGGAGCCCCGCGGGGCGGCGGCAGCACGGCCGGGCCCCGGGGCGGCGGGGGGCAGCGCGGCGGAGGGCGCTGCGCCGCCGCCCTTGCTACGAGCCGCTTTCTTCCGCGACATCCCGGGGCCGCGGCGCCGCGCCGGGCGCTGGGGAGGGGGGGCGCGGGCTCTACCGGCCGCCGCCGCCGCCTCCCCAGGCCCGGCCCGGCCCGGCCCCGCCGCCAATGGCAGCGCCGCGGGGGCGGGCGGGGGGGGCGGCCCGCGGCCGCTCGCTCCGCCTCGGTACCGGCGGTAACGGGGGGGCAGCTGCGCGCGCACGTGGGGGCTGCGACACGTGCGGGAGGGGAACGGCGGGGGCGATTTGCACGGGGAGCAGCGCTGCCGGGGCTCACAAGGCCCCCTGGGGGGATTTGCAGCCGTGCCGGCGGCCCCCCCGAGCCTGCAGCCCCGCAGTGAGCAGTGGCGGGAGGGACGAGAGGATGCAGAGTGGGGTTGGGGTGCAGCTCCCCAGGCAGGTTTGGGGTCTCCTGCTCCAGGTTTGCCACTGTTGGGGCACAGAGCGGGGGGTTCACTCGAGGAACCTAATGGTCAGATGATTCAGGGACCATCTGCCATGAGAATCATAGAATCATTTTGGTTGGAAAAGACCCTCAAGATCATCGAGTCCAACCGTTACCCCACCGCTGGCACTGCCCCATGTCCTAGAGAACCTCATCTCCGTCTGTTCAACCCCTCCAGGGATGGTGACTCCACCACTGCCCTGGGCAGCCTGTTCCAATGTCCGACAGCCCTTTCCAGGAAGAAATTGTTCCCAAGATCCGACCTCAACCTCCCCAACTTGAAGCCACTCCCTCTAGTCCTGTCACTTGTTCCTTGGGAGCAGAGCCCGACCCCCCCCCGGCTCCAACCTCCTTTCAGGCAGTTCAGAGACCGAGAAGGTCTCCTCTCAGTCCAGCAGAGAAGCTGGTCCGAGGCAGACGCAGAGCAGGGCAGAACCTGAGGGGTGCCCAGAGCAGGGGCTGCCCGGGCAGTGGGCTCAAGTTTTTTTAAGACAGGAACCCACATTCTCCCCAGTCTTCCTCAGCAACTGGTTTCAGCGAGCAACACTTGGCATTTTTCTTTCTGACTGCAAATGAAGTGCCACCTGAGGCACTTGCAGCATTCTCGACCGAAATAAATGTCTTTCCCTGTGTGACATATTTCCAGTGGTGCCGCCTCGGACGGACTGGAAAAGGAGGCTTGAACAGTCACATTGAAGCAGGAGGGGAAAATAAATTGCTCTGGTGAGAATCCAGGCAAGCTCACAATGAAGATGTAAATAAGTAACAGCACTTGCACAAGAAGGAAGGGAGGTGATGGCCAACACCACGGTGCTCAGACAAACCCAGAGCCAGCGGCAGAGCTCGGGCGCCAGCCATGATGATGCCACAGTGCAGATGCTGGAACTCAAGCACCCACCACGTGCACACTGAGGGGTTGCTCTCGCCATGGGCAGGGACGTGCTTTTCCCTTCGCTGCGCTGGGAGCATTTAAATCTACAGTTAATCTCCGTTCACCAGCCCTGAAGCCCTCTACTGCAAGCAGAAGGAGCAGGCAGCAGAGGTCTGATGGCTTTTATCATGGCCAAGGGAGATGAGCCAGGTCAGGAGCTCCTGTGTGTGGTTCCTGGGTGTGATCCTACTTCTCCCACCCCAGGTCTCAGCCATGGCCATCACGGTCCCCAGGGAACACCCAGGAGCTCTGGGTTCACAGCACTCCACCAACACAGCTGAGGAAAAGCTCTCAAGGTGGAGGTTCAATCCCCTGCTCCCCTTCATGTGCTCTTCATCCTGCCCAGCTAGCCAGGAGATGGAAGACCTGACTCGTCAGAGCAGACTCCATGCCAGGGTTTTGCACTATAATTTGATTTTCCGGGACAGCTGCAGTCAATAGAGGCCAAGGCCTCGGAGCAAAGTGCGATGCTGGAGCCATCTGTGGGTCTGTAGCATTTTTAACTAGTCCTTGGTGGCAACGAGGCTGCGCTGGAGCTTTTCCCCACTGCTGCCTGCCTGGAGGAAGGGGGTACGCACTCCGGCACCTCCCACCCTCGGGATGCACCTCCCTGCGGACTGTGAGCGCTGGCACATGGGGACTTTTCCCTTCTCTCAGCCACAGATGATGATGATGATGGAAATATCCATCAGCAGCCGCATGTTGGGAAGCAAACAAAGCCAGCTGCTTATCGCCGCCACATCAGGGCAACGCCAGAGGAGGATGGCCCCTTATCAGGGGAAGCGTGCCTCATTAATTCTGCCTTTATCAAAGGTCGTGTGCTCCAGTGCCTGCAGCAGCGCTGCTCCCCACCTCCCTGGCCCCAAACCCGGCTCCGCGCGGTGCCGGAGCTCTGTGCCCACCGGCACCACAGGGAGAAGCATCTTCAGCAAGTTTCTCCCTTTTAGCAGACGTGTGTGCAGAGACACAGTCTGCTCAGAAACCGGAGTCACGCCTGGAGATGTTGCTCCTCATATAGTTACAGGAATTAATCAGATAACTGCAGCCAAACTAAGGGGGATATGTTTACTAAAAATAGCTTAATGGAACAGCAGACGCCTGAAGATACGGCGTGCCTCGGGGAAGTGGGACTGCGGTATCTGGCAGGGCTCTGAGCGGGGCTGGCCGTGACAGCGGCTGTTTCTCTGATAGATATAAGTAGATTTGTTTTTAATGGCAGAAAATCAGCTTGTCCCCATCAGGGCTGTCAACCCAACAGGTCTGTTGTATTGCAGCCTGTGGGGGACTGACAACGCGAGCACTGAGAGGCAGCTGGTGCCGGCAATTTGTGCCTGTGCCAAGGGTCGAGCAGCAGCCTGAGACGCGTGGGGAACGGCACGTGCCCTTGGCTCAGCCATCCCTGCCTGGGGACAGAGCTGGAGACACAGGGAACCTGCCCGGGGCTGGGCACTGGGCTCTGGCCAGCTGCTCTGCGCGCTGCGCTTCAGGATTTTTACATCGAGCTGTTTTCTTTGGCGTGGAAATCCGCAGGGCTCTCTGTGTGCCAAAAGTTGCACGCCGTGTTTGGAGCCAAGCGAGATATTTTGGGGTGAGGCCGGTCCTCCTTCCCCCCGCAGCCCATATTGCTCCATCGCTGGCTCGTGCTGCAGCTGTCCCCACGCTGCCCCAGCCTTGGCCGCTCTGTCCCCATGCAGGGACACTCGCCGTGTCCTGGCCAGGCTCTGGCGATGTCGCTCCAGCCCTGCTGGTCCCTGCTCTTGCCACCAGCTCAGATGGAGCAGTCCCTCCAGCAGGCAGGCTGCAAGGACAAGCTATTCCCATCAGAGACGATGTCAGCTGCGCCGTCTTGGAAGATATTCATCTTCTTTGCCTGCAGGAAAAGCGGTGCAGGCTCTTTCCATGTGCTGCTGGTAACGCGGCTTGGCTTGCTGCTGCTGTCACCTACCGCAGAGCCACCAGCCAAGGTTAAGGGGACTTTTCTCCTCATGGCATGTAAACCTTCCAGCTCATCCCACCTGCTGTTCTGCTACAGGTCCTTTGCCAAGGACACACACCACTCCACACCCAGAGTCGTTGTAGAGAAAGGGCCTGGAGGCAGCGGGTGTCACCTGCATGGGAAGCACAGGAGGGCAGCTGGGGGACAGAAGTGACACTACCATGCTCACAGGGCTGACTTGTTGCCTGGGTGAAATACAGAGAGCTGGGTTTCACATTGCACATGAGCAGCCATCCACGGGAGATGTGAGGCAGAGGGTCCAGCCCTGCCACAGCGAGCATGTCCCCGCAGAGCAGGGTGCTGCAGGGGACACGGGACACGTGCGGGAGGTGGGTCCAGCACCCTGCTGCGCTCAGCTCCGCCGCCCCGGCCCACGCAGCACAGAGCAGGCACCGTTCCCTCCCTCACAGTTATTGTTCTTCCCTCCCCGTTGCTCACTTACCTTTGAACACTTCAGTCTCATTGCCTTTGTCAGTGTCGCTAGCTTTTAATTGAAATTCCTGAGACATCTGCTCATCAACGCAGCCCATCAGTTATTTTTGTGTGGGAAGCAATTGTTTTCCTTTTGCAGCTGTGAAAGTTAAATTCCAG
Organism: Patagioenas fasciata; assembly: GCF_037038585.1. NCBI lineage: Eukaryota > Metazoa > Chordata > Aves > Columbiformes > Columbidae > Patagioenas > Patagioenas fasciata. The sequence continues at coordinate 11,484,820 of NC_092534.1, forward strand.
TGTTTTGCTGGGAGACTGCTTTTGTCTCTTCCCTTTCTTATATTGCCAAGTCAAATCTTACATTGCAACCCTCCTTCCTTTGTCTGATTATTTCATTTTCCATCTCTCCTGTGCCCAGTCCCTCTATTTCCACGTCGGGCTCCTCAGCTTCTCTGATCCCTCCTGACGTGCACCTTCTACCTGTGGCTCCCTCCAGCTGCCTTCATCGCCGTTGTTTTCCATGCAAGGCCCCCAGGAGGTTTGGAGAGCCCAGCCTGTTACTAAATTTTTGCTTCTAGGCATACAAATCCATAACTAATTCACAAAAGGAGCCTTTGCCCTGCTGCAGGGTGGCACCCTGGGATGTCCCGCAGCACTGGCGGTGGCAGCAGCGGCCAGGGCTGAGCAGGACACGGTGCGGCTGTTGGTACTGATGGTAAAATAAACCAAACCCCGGCAAAACCAGGGATTTGCTCCCTCCAAGTCAGCATCGCATGTTCCTGGCAGCAGCGTGCTGGGACGCGAGCCTGCCTGGCATATCCCCTGCTCCTGGCACGTCCCCACGGGCATCCCCAGGGAACGGCAGTGCTGCCCTGGGCTCCCACTGTCCCCTCCTGCACACAAAAGGGTGATCGTGCCAGATCCTAACAAGCCTGCACTGGGCTGAGGCCAGGAAATTAATTTTCCTTGTGCCAAGACCGAAAGGAGCCAAGGTTCCAGCCATGGGAGGACCGAGCACAGGCAAGTCCCCAGCTCCAGCCATCACCCACTGGAGCTTTCAGATGTGAGCAAAAGCTGGATGTTCAAAGGGCCTTTGAAACGTGTCCTACTGAGACAGAGGCAGGGCCAAGCAACAAACACTCAGCCTCCCAGATATGAGATATTTTCAGGCTATTCGGTAAATTTTAAATGCTTTTCAGACATGCCTCTGCAGCACCAAGTATTTTAGAAAAATAACATCTCAGCTTAAAACCATCCAAGATATTTTGTGTTCGTATACAGACACATCCTGAGATGGGGAAGGGGTAAAGCACGGTTATGGTTTCAAAAGCAAGTGTATAAATGTCATGGGGTGTGTCTCCATTATTCGTGCACACTCAACTGTGTCCATCCCAGTTCATACCAGTCACACCATCTCTGGGAACACCAGCCAGGCCGGTGGCTCCAAGCCTGGCAGCTTCTCGCGGTGCTGCCTGCAGAGTCACCGCGTGGCAGAGCCCCAGGAGCTTGAGCAGATAAACCCCCTAAAATCCTCATTTCTGGAAAGGTCGAGTTAGGCACTGCAGAGCTAGAGAGCTCCCCCGGGGCAGCCCCAGTGCTGGGACACACACAGCGCTCTAGGGCCCTGTAAAATAATAAGCAGCAGTAATGAGGAAACGTGGAAATGTGCAGAGGCTCATAAAGCCGCTGCTCCAGGGAATGAGTCAACCACAAAGGGCCAGGCTGGGAAGACATTCCCACTGGAGTGAGTCTCTGCATCGCTGCCGGTGCTGGGCTCGCCAGCACCTTCCCCTGCAGCAGCACGTGCTGGTCCCTGGCCATACAGGGGATGTTTTCCTCAGGGGAAAAGGCAAATCCATCTCCTGAGAAAGCCACAGGTGCTGGGGAGCAGTGGGACAGGTTTGTGGCTGTCACAGAGGTGGCAGATGAAGAGCTGCGCTCCCACTCATGGGAGATGCAAATCCCTTGGTCAGCTGTTCATCAGAGCAAGTTGGGGGCAGGTGGCTGATCAGGCACAAGCAGTGCCAGGTGGTATTTATCAGCCTAAGGATCAATAACTGCTGTCTCTCTGTTCCTCCTCTGACACACCTGCAACCTCGTTCCACGGTCTGAATGGTTAGCAAGTGGCCCTGCTCCAGGTGATTAATAATCTGGATGATGAAGATACACCTTAGAGATTTAGTGGTGTTGTTTAATGTTTTCCAAGGAAGGCTGAACATTTCCTCTTAGCAAAACTCTAGTAAGTTTGGGCAATTACTTTTTTCTTCAAGATGACAAGGCATGAGCAGCGTGGCCAGCCCAGAGCCGGACATTCCCAGGCACCCTGAGCTCAGAAATCCATCCAGCTTCAATAGGTCTGCTCAGGCAGATCTTGCCTTCCCTTCTTGGTGATTTTACAATTTCTTGGTCTGTGTAAGTGTTTCTTTTTTATTACTGGAAACATCTTCCCTGGTGAAGCTAAGGGTTGTCCAAGCCCTGCAAACATTTTGTCTGCAAGTAATTTGCCTTGCATTCGTTGTCCTCCTGCAATCAGAGGGACTAAAGGCACCTGAGCGCACGTGGACGATGGCCGGGGAGGGCAGGGAGCTCACCCATGTGCAACCAGCAGCAGCCAATTCAAAGCACAAAAAACTGCTGGCAAGCAACTTTTCCAAGCTGGCTTCTCAAGAGCAGATGTGTTGTAGTGCACCTGCCCTGCCAGCATTTTGGGGAGCACCCTCTGACCCTGCTGGGCTTTGCCAGGCTGGAGTGGGGAGGAAGAAGCCTTAAACTCAGCCTATATTAAATATTTAGAAGACACATTTCTGCCTCTGTGCCTCTTGCCACCTGCACTCTGGCTTCAGCTTCATCAGCACCTCTGCTGCACCCCATTTTCTCCAGTGTTGCAGGGACCCCTTGGCAGAGGCTGGGGGAGCCTCAGCCTTCACCTCCTCATCAACAGCATCTGCCGCAGAAAGGAGACCATCACCCCCCAACCGGGTACCAGGCGATGCTCCTCCTGGGCTCTCTGCAGCAGGCTGGAAGCGTTCCTCCTGCGCAGGGCAGGGCGATGCCACGATGGGTGGGCGCAAGCGGTGGGGGAGAGGGGAGACAGCCTCCTGAAGCCCCCATGGTGGGGAAAGGAGCAGCTGTGGCTTCTCCCTGACTTTTTACCCAGGTAAAACCCAGGATGGCTTCAATCCATCTCAATGAAAGATGCCAACTCCAGCCCTGCAGTGCCTGCGACATCAGCATTGCTATAGCAACGGCCCAGAGCACCCCCAGCCAGAAACCAGGAGTTTGTGAGTTCAGCCTGGAGGGAACATCTTCCATCAGCCAAAGACCCCTGAAAGCCCTGAATGTTGAAAAATATTGAAAGAGTTTTATTTGCTTTGAAAAAGCATTTAGTAAATAAAAGCAGAATTGCCACCAATTAGTTACTGAGCAGAAAGTGTTGTCACCAAAACTGCTCAGCTCTGTTTTACATTCACACTACGTCAAACGGATGAAAACGATCAGCGTGAATAAATTGACTTCCTGAGCTAAAACTGTTCACAAGAATAATCCCAAAAAAGCCCAAAAGGGGCTTGTGCTGGCACTGCTGACTCAGTTCAGCCCCGAGCAGCTAAGAACCCAGCACAAAATGACAACCACATGCCTCACTGGGAGCACCAACCCCAGCACAGGCCAGGGAGAGATGGGTCCCTTTTCCAGCCACCTGGGGAAGAGCTGGGTGGTGACATCTTTGCCTTGTCCACAGCACCCTGTGCCCAGCACCTGCAGAGGTGCAGCTGGGAGCCATTTGGTGGGCAGGTTGCTGAGTAATTAATCCAGCACAGATTAAATCTGCTCTGGACACGGTGTGAGAGAGATCTGCTTGTTACAGTTGAGCCAGGATAACTGCAACCGGCCCATTACACGTAGATGGCACTGACCGTATGGATTTTGTGCTGCTCTCGGTGTGCGAGGGGCAGCTAAGGGCAGGAGTTGGGGTCGTCCTCACCCCACGGTGGAGCCGCCCGCGGTTTGCATCCGATTTAATGTCACGGTGCTTTGCGGAGCAGCTGAAGCCGTTTCTCCGGTTCCTCTCCCGGAGCAGCTGGTGCTAGAGGGCGCCAGGGGCCCACGAACCGGCCCCGCAGGAGCCGCGCTGGGGGAAAGGAGCTGGCAGCTCTTTTCGGGGGCACACTCCAGGTACCCCCTTTGAGGGATGAGCCATGGCATCGTGTCTGCAGAAGAGAATGCTCCAGGGAGACCTTATTGTGGTCTTTCAGCACTTAAAAGGGGCTGATAAGACAGACGGAGACAGATTTTTAGCAGAGCCTGTTGCAGTAGGACAAGGGGCGATGGTTTTAAACTAAAGGAGGGAGATTCAGGCCAGACATGAGGAAGAAATTGTTTGAGCTGAGGGTGGTGAGAGCCTGGCCCAGGCTGCCCAGAGAGGTGGTGGATGAACCATCCCTGGAGACATCCCAGGCCAGGCTGCACGGGGCTCTGAGCAACCTGAGCTGGTGAAGATGTCCCTGCTCATGGCAGGGGTGGCACTGGGGGAGCTGGGAAGGTCCCTCCAGCCCAAAGTGTTCTGTCATTCTACGATGATGCCAGTGCAACCCCTCTGCAGAGCAAGGGGCACACAAAATGCAGCCACAGCAACAACCCTGCCAGGATGGAAACAGCCATTTCTTCCCAGGATAAATGGAGATTTTCAGCTCCTGTGGGGTACCCTCCTGGGTGCCAAGGTGTCCCCACCGCTCCTGCCCACCCCACTGCTCCATGTGTGAATGTGACAGAGGATTCCTGGGCGAGAGGAAAAGCAGCAGCACGGGAGGGCATTGCAGTGCAGAGCCTTGCTCCTCGCGTGCGCTTTGGAAGCAGCTGCTCTTGTGTCTGAGGTGAAGCTGGTGCGGTGCCCACACAGAGGGGTTTGCAGAGCGTGCCAGCTGCAGCTCAGCTGCGGGAAGCACAGCCTGCACCCACAGCCTTTAACATATAGAAATGTGGTGCTGGAGAGGGCATGCCGCAGGGTCTGGCTGTGCACAGAGGGGTTTCAGGGCTGGCCGGATGCCTCTGGAGACATCTGCGGCACTTTTGGGATCTTGCCGGAGTCGCCCAGAGGCAGCAGCGACATTCCCGGCTGGCCACAGCTCTGTCACGTTTTGCTGACCACAGCGTATCCATTGCTGCTGATGTCCTGGGTGCGTCCAGCCTGCAAGACTGATGGGAGAGGGAGAATTAACACCCTCTTAGTTGGGGTTTTAATTCCACTTCAAGTAAACAGTGTTGAGAAACTCTGCGTTTGCTTGCCAGTAGGAGGAACCAGAAGAATCCCTTCCCCACAAGCCATTCCCAGCCTCGCAGTGAGCAACAGCCTCCCGGCCCCAGAATACATTTTCCATTTCCGTAATTTTCTGCAGTTTGCATTTTAAAGCCCATCCCGACTCAGCCAGGAGACCTTTCTCCAAGATAAAAGATAGTGATTTGAAGTGAACAAATGATTCTTTTGCAGCTACATCGAGATCTGCTGTCTCCTTTCCCACTCTATTATTTCCTTGTTTGCTACCCTCATCACAGCTTGGCAGTCCTGGCTTTTGGGGTAGAGCCCTTAACTTCATTACATCTGCTGTATTGCATCAGTGATCTAATCTACTGATAACAATCCATACACAGGATATTTCCTCCTTGCTGTTATCTGAAGAAAAATGGGCATCAGTACAAAAGAAAGGAGAAAAAATAAAAAAAAGGAATTGGCAATTGAGGGAGAGGAAATAAATACATTGTAGTCACATGAGCAAGTAGTAAACGCTGAGCTATTTTGGGCACAATACATCATGCGAAAGATGATTTGTCTTTCAAGCAGATTTCAAGTCCAAAAGGCACAAAATGTTTTTGGAAAGTAAATTCTCACATACATTAACTACCATGCCAAGAAGTGAAATCGGATGCTGTCAGGCTTGTTATTCAAGGTTTGTTCAGCATTTGGATAAGAAAAGCCAGAGCCCCAGCTGATAGGAACTGATATCGCTCTTTTGGTTTCACTGGTACATTGCACGGACCTAAAACCAGGCAGGTGCTTACAGACTTGGTTGGACTGGGATGGTCCTGGATGAAGATCAAGCACCCCAGGCTGAGCCCAAGGTGGGGAGCAGCTTGGGAAGTGTCACGGACTTCATCACCCACAGGAGATGCTCAGCCAGTGCTAACAGGACAGTCCCTTTTCCCCTAGAGAATCCTGTGTGCCTGCAGTCACAAGAGGCTTCAAAAAATCCTACACAATTAAAAAGGAAATTCACCGTCACCCTTGCCTAATCATCCTCCTCTTTCCTGAGCTTCCAAAGGTTACAGCGTGCCTGAGCTGGAGGGAGCTCAGCAGAGATCAGCTGTTTTCTTGCAGGCAAAGGGAAGATGCCAGTGTTTTGTTTTGCCTGGTGTAGGAGCCAGGGTGTGCAGGACCACAGCAGGGAAAACCCGCAAGCTGGCCCACAACAAGTGCATGCACACACGCACCCATATGCTCCAGCGAGGGCATTTTGCACAGACAGAGGGACAAAGTTTGGGCAAGGCCAGTCACCCAGAGAGGCAAACGTCCCCACAGCCCTCCCCTGACCCCGGTCTGTTCTCAGAGAGGAACCGTGTGGGTCGCAGGCTCTGAGGCTCCCGCCGTTCGGCTGGTAGCACCCTGAACAATTTCTCTGGCTCTCTGCTGCTCGCACTCTCTGGATGCTTGCAGACAGCTAGCATGTCTGTCTCCCACCCTTTTTTTGTTGTTGTGGTTTCTCCCTTGGAAGCTGCCAGGCAGATTTCCTGAGCCGGTTGGTTGACAGGACCCCAGTAACACCGTGTCCAGTGGCAGCTCCCGGCACACTTGCCGTCGGAGCGTGGTGCAGTGCTGGGAATGCATGCAGGAGTCGCAAAAAGCTGGTGGAGGCGAGAGGTGCAGTCCCAGGGCGTTAGGAGCTCCGCTCAGCTGTGCAAGCTGCTTCGACAAGTACCAAATGCCCCTCACTCTGGCACCGGGGCGGCTGGGTGCTTGGGGTGACACATCCCTGCGGGTGAGTGACGCTCCTGCATGGTGTGGCAGCAGCTCATGTCACAGAGGTGCTTGCCAGGCGGCACTTCAGAAGGATTTTGTGAAGACGGTAATTGCTGCAACAGCTGTGATTGAACAGACCATGGCTCCAGCTCTGCACGTGCCAGGGACTCCCGGGGACACCCGCATGGACGACACCAAGGCTGAGCTGGAGTGATTTGCTGTGCGGAACTTCATTGTTACATGTGAATATTTTAAAGGGTGTGAATGGCTGCAAGAATTAATGGAATCACATAAATGAAGAGCAAGATGTTCTCATTTAGCAAAAACCTGCTGAAAGTTTTGTCTGGATCAGCAAATCTCAGGAGAAGAAAGTGCCTTGGGCTGGGACTTTAGGTATCAGCCCCCACCAAGGAAAACGGTGCTTCCTTTGGTTGTATAGAGCCTTTATTTTAGTCATATCCTTCAGTCACTTAAAACTAGAATCAGCTCAGAACCCTGAGGAGCCATCATATAATGACAGCATGGACCTCACCACGTCTGCCCCAGTCTGAAGCATGGCCAGTGCCCTGGGCCAGTGCAGGGTGCAAGTGGCATCAAAACCTGGCAACTTCGAGATTATGAGCATTAGAAAAATGCACTGAAAAGTACCTGCCTTGTTCTTCCTCCCTCTCCTAAATATCTGAATTACTTACCGTGCTGTACCATGTAACACATACCATACCCTACAGCTCTTACTGGACTCAGCAGCCTTGGGAATGAACCCCAGCCATGGGAACTGAGTGCCAAAAGCCTTCAGGGAGAGTGCAGGTGGGTGTTCATGCTCCCTTCTGCCCATCACCCCTGTGTGCAGAGGAGGGAAAGCCTTTCCCCATCATTTTGAGGCAACCAAAGCGTCTCTCCAGCAGAACTCCATGCTCATTGTCTGCCCCACCTGGTTACCGAGATGCTGCCCACCAGGAGACCCCCTGCCCCTGGGATGCCCATGTACCCCCGGCCAGCCCCCGATTCCGGGATCCCCTGCCCCAGGGATGCTCCTGCTCTCAGGATCCCCGTGTCTCCCGATATCCCCCCGCTCCCCAGGAATGCCCCTGCCCCCGGTATCCCCCGCACCACCTTGCCGAGCACGGCCCGGGGGCCGCCTGGCCCGGGACCGGCCCAGCGCTTCCCTCGCCCCGGCCCTCGCCGCCGCCCGGGGCCGGTCGGGGGGCGGCTGCGCGGCGGGGGCGGCGGGGCTGGAGCGGCGCCGGGTTTCCGCCGGGCGGGAGGCGGAGCGGGGGGGAGGCGGCGGCCGCGGCCCGGGCGGAGCGCAGAGCCAAGCGGCGCCGGGCCGGGGCTGTCAGCGCGGCGAGCGGGAGCCCAGCGGGCCGGGCCGGGCGCCGCCGCCGAGCAGCGCTGCACCGCCAGCCCCGCGGGGAGAGGCCGCCATGGCGGGCGGGCGCTGAGGCAGGCGGCGCGGAGGCGGCGCGGAGGGGCGCGGAGCCGAGCGGCGGAGCGGGGCGGGGCGCGGCCGGGCCCGGCCGGGCCGGCCGGGGGAGCGGCGGGCCGGGGCCATGCCATGCCCGTAGGGAAGAGATGCCTTTTGGAAATGGAGACACTGGATCACAGCGCAAACATGGCGTCCCCGCGGCGCGGCTGCCCCTCTCGGGCTGGTGCCTGCTCTGCTCCCTGCTGTGCGGGGGGCTGGCGGCGGCCCGGCAGCCCCCGGCCCCCGCCTGCCAGCCCTGCGTCGCCGGCTGTACCTGCACCGGCCCCGCCTGCCTCGTCAACTGCTCAGCCCGCGGGATGGAGCGCCCGGGGACCGGCTTCCCCGCCGCCGCCACGGCGCTGTGAGTACCGCGGGGTGGGGGTCGGGCCGGCGGCCGCTGCGGGCGAGCGCTCGCTGCTCGGAGCTTTATCTGTCCTCGAGTATTTCCGTGTTTTGCCTTGGGCCGTGGTGGAGATGGGACGCGTGACTGCAGGGACAAGCATGGAGAGAGACATGGCAGAAAGTTTGCCGGGAGCCCGGTCGGACACGGGCAGGAACGGCCCAAGTGAAGCAAAAGCAAAAGCTCTTTCAATAGGTGTTAAATACGCGAGCCCAGCTTCAGCTCGGGGAGGGCGAGCACGGCGGGCTGGCGGCCTCCAGAGTCCCTCCTGGCAACGGGGATGCTCTTGGCTTCGCACCTGGAGAAGCGTTTTCAGGATTCAGCCCAAAACGGGTCATCTCGTACCGCCGCTCATGTCTGGCCAGGAGCTGGCGAGGCCAGGGGTGCGCTGGCCACACTGGGGACCCCGGTCCCAGACACCCCACGGGTGCTTGGTGACCCTCAGGAGAAGGTTCCCCATGGGTACTGTAAAGCCTGTGCTGCAGAGGCAGGAGGTTTTGTACCAGGAGTTTAATTTCTGAGGTTCTGGGGGAAATCACAGTTAGAGGATGGTGTCGGGAAATGGGCAGCTGGACGTGGTTTAGATCCTTTTAACAGCAGATCCAAAACACTCAGTTAACAAGTTAAAATAAAAACTTTCTCCATGGAAGCGCTAGGGTGGGATGTCAGTTGTTTGTGTCCTGATGCTGATTTTGTTGTTTTTGGGAAAATCGGTCAGAAAGGGATGTTTCTTGGAGGGTCATTAGAACGGCCCAGATGCTCAGTCACTTAAAGTTACTGCGTGATGCAAAAAAGAGACTTTGGGGAAAAGTATTTTAAAAAAAATTATTTCTGAACCTAAACTTGTTTTCCTTAGGAAGCAACTTTTTTGTTCTTGAGGAGACAAAAGCATCTAGTGATTCATGTAGGAGAGATGACGTGGGGCCTGGCGCAGTAGAAAAATTGCCCTTGAACTAATTTCTTCTGGTATTTCAATAAGTGAAGGGTCTGCTTTTCTATTTGGATATTCTTAACCAAGTTTCCACTTTTTAGTGTCAATATAGATTAAGAGATATTGCAGAAGTTGCCAAGTACCAAAGTAAACGTTAAATTTTAGATTGGGAAGATATATCTAGGCTGACTTCAGGAAAATGTGCGCATCTCTAAGTCCAGCAGACAAGGTGCTTTCCAACTGTTTTCCTACAAGAGACATTTAGACTTTTCCAAACAAACTAGCCATTGTTTATTGCAGAAAGTCCCTAACTTGGAAAAACTGATTTTTATTAAGGGGTTTCTGCATTGTATGATCTGTTGTCAGTTGGACATGGGGATCTACAGCTCTGCAGACTGAATGTGCTGTTGTGACAGAGGTGGAACGTGCCAGCGCTTTGCTGGTCACTGGTAGAGCAGCCTTCTGAAGACTGTGATGATAAGTCCTTCATTTGGCTTTGTAAGGATTTGGGGTTACTAGAGTGTGTTTCTGGGATTATTAATTTCAGTAGTAAGTGTTTGAGACTGTTTATATTATTGTTGTTTAGAGGCGTTGAGTTGTAAAAGCTCCCAGAACGTTTTGGATTAGATCCTATTCTGCGATGACAAATTGAAGTCGGACATAAAGCTCTTGCAGGTCAACAAAACAAAGTGGGAAGGGGAAATCTGCTACAGCAAATGATAACTGAGCGGGCAGGAGAGTGTTCGGGACATCCCGCTCTGCTCCCGTGGGGAACGGGGAGTTCACAGCGCTGCCGACAGCTTTGCCCTGCCGAGGGGTGGATGTCTTGGGGATCCCTCTGTGCACAGTCGGCGCTCAGCTGAGGAGTCTGCGCTGGGAATATTCTGGCGTGAGATGCGCTCTGGTGTGACACTCGGGTCTCCCCTGCTCCTCTGTTTGACCTGCCGAGGATGGGGAAGAAGGGACGTGTCCTTACATTGTCATTATAACCGTGAAAGATTTACGGATCAATTTCGGTTGGAATGAGAGGGACTCTGGCTCATGACATGGAGAAGTTATGCAAGCGGTTTTGTCTATTCATGTTCTCTTTACTGAACACTGACAGATAAAGTAAATAACACTTTTAATGATTTGCTGTCTATTCTCTCACTAGAGGAAAGCATTTTCTTAATATCTCAACAAAACATTTTTTTTATTAGTCTGAAATGAAAACAGCCTTTAGGAAGCCAAGTTCAGAAAACTGGAGGTGCCGAAGGTCCCAGATTCTGTAGCAGACGCGGGTGCTGGCAATCACACTCAGCAAATGCGATACCATAGCTCTAGAAGTAAGACCTAGGAAATGAATTCCTCTCGTATCCGACATTATAGACGCAGCAACTTTGAAGAAATAAATGCCGTTTTCGGCAGCGCTGTTACTAGGAGCACAGAAGGAGTGCCCCATCCAAAGAATCACTAAGGAAATGAGCCGGGCTGCTTGCAGACAGCCGTACCTGGCTGGGAGCAGTCTCCAGGCAGACGGAATGGGAATATTGGCCCCCTCCCATCGCCAGAGTTGGGTTCTTGAAGCGTAACACAAAGTCTGGCTGGAATCAAGAGCAAAGTCTGTTTTTCCAAATAATCTGCAGTGTGCAACATAAAAAAAAATCACCACTCAATACTTCAAGAGCAACAGGATTCAAGTAGCAGCATTTGCACTTCTGAGTTTCCCCATCTGCAGAACGCTCTGATCTGATCTCTTTTCAAGTGCTCTGCTTGCAGGGCTACCGGATTTTGTTCGCATTTACTTTGAGACTCAGCTGTTTCATGAGCTGGTATCGCTTCTTTCATTCCTCAACTGGAAATAAACCTCGAAGATTTTCTGACTTTCCTTTGCAAATATTGACTGTTTCTGACACATCTTTAGAATCGTCGTAGTTTTGAAGTGGAGATTAGAATCTCGATTTAAGGACTGGAGTTGAAACTCTGGTATTTTTCCCTCGTTAGCGTGGAATACTGTTTGTGGATGGGTGAGGAGCTGCTGAGCCCCGAGCTCTGCTATCACCACGTCCTGCAGAAGCAGAAGCTTTGCAGATTTGCGGGGTCAGAGCTTTCATCCAAAGCCCAGCGGGGTGTTTTGTGGATTTGGCGGTGAGCCCTGGGGTTACAGTGCCTAGCCGGTGACTTCACCTAAGCAAACCTTCATAAAATAAACAGATTTTATGATTCAGGAACCTACAGTCTGTGAGATTTTAAATTTCAAGAGTTGGCAACGATTGGTAGATTTTGCTATTATGTGATGCAATAAAAGCCTTTTCAATGCTCAAGGTGTCTTCAAAAGCTATCGGGGGGGAGCGGGGGGGAAATCCAGTTAAAACTGCAATCCAATTCAGAAGTAATGGCATGTCTGTACAGTAGTGTCCAATCCACAGAAGCAAAATAGCTTTACTGCTGTTCCTAGAAAAAACTTAAACCAGCCTGGAATGTCATTCTTATAAGAAGCCATATCCCCAGTGAAAACAAAGCTGTGTTTCTCTTTTGTAAGAAATTCTGGAAGGGGAAAAAGGCCCAAATGAGGTGCTAGATGAATATTTTGCAGACGAGATTCATTCAGCCTGGGGAAGGGACAAATCGCACAAGCAAATTGTAACTATAGTTTGAGCACCAAACAGGGAGGTAATTCTGTGTTATTCTATCAGAGCACAATGGTCTCTGGTGTTGGTGAAGTGTCACCATCATGTCATTACAACAGCACAAGCAGAGGTTTGCCTTGGTTATTGTGCTCTTTCCTAAGGCTGCAGAGGAATTCAAGGGCTGTTCCACCACTGAGAAACTTTTTAAAATTAAAACTTTGAGAGCGTTTTTGGTGGTGTTAAAAAGTGTACCAGCAAACCTGTCCTGCTAGGTAAGAAGAGGTGGCGTTGGAAGGCGTTCCTGCTCCGGGGCAAAAATTGCAATTAAATAATCCTGAGCAGCATCAAGGTGTTTAAAGGCTTTGTGATTTGCAATTTGGTGCAGCCAAACCTACAAACCCTTGTAGTGACAGAAAACCAGGCCCTAGGAAACCTTAGCGGGACATCTCCTCGCCCTGGTGGGAAGGTGGTGACATGGGACACCGGCTCTCTGCCTGCCCCATCCTTTGACATCTGGTGTATTTTTTACCAGGCACTGTTTGCAGTGATTTTTCTCCTGTATTTCCTGCAATTTTCGAGTTTATTGGTGGTGTCTTTCAGCCTGTGTTTTTTTCCCCATGGGAGTGAACAGTTTCTCCAGCTGAGGAGTCCCTGCCGGGTCTCTCCTGATTCACTCAGCTGCTTTCGTTCTGCTCGCACAAAGAAGGGTTTTAAAAAGAAAATCACTTCAGAAGGCAGGCGAAACAGACTCGTGTGGTTTGTTAATGCTTCTCTCCCTGTTTGCCATTTCATGGGATTCCTTGTTTTATCTTGTCTTGCTGCATTTTCCACCCTGGAGTTTCTGTAACGTGTTTCTGCGTCATCCTTTCTCCATTTCTTCAAGCTTTGTTGTCCTTTGCTTCATTGTTGCAGTTCAGCTTTATTTTCAGTCTCTTATTTACCCCATATGTCTGCAAACATTTCTCTGAGTTGTGAATAGGTGAATAAGAAAGTAAGCGGGGGTGAAGAAGGACAGCTCAGGAGCAGAAATGTGCTTTTTGCAGTGCCGGAGAGCTGCACAGGGAGAGGTTCTTGCTCTTATGGTGGGGAGTGTGGGGGACACGGCACTTGTGAATTAATCCATAGCCAACAGCACGATCCAGGCAGTCGCTGTCAGGCTTAAAGAGAAAATTTCTGTCTCTTCCACAGTGGAAAGTTGGCGGCTGCGCTTACGGAGCTACTGCTGTTCGGAGGAACGGCTGCTGCCCTGCATCAGCCCACCCTCCTCCCGCCCCACAACAGCCCAGCTTTCTCGCTAGGCTTTGCCGAGCTCAGACTAAAGGCTGCAAAGCTCCAGCAACCGCAGCTGCTGCCCGCGCTCCCCTTGCAGCTTGTGCCGCCTGCACGGACATCCCTGCTGGACATGGCTGCCCGGCCCAGCAGGAGGGTGAGGGCTCCAGATCAGACACCCCCAGCCCTTATTTCTTAACCTGCCTTTGCAGGAAAGGATTAGCTTGTTTTTCACATCGAAGGGCTGTTGTTTACTTAAACACCAAGTTGGCATCTCCGTTTGCCAAAACTAAAAATGTCAAATTGAAATATAGCGTTAGTTCTTGCTTTGCACAAAAAGCATATGATTACAGCCATTCCCATTTTTTTAAGGGATAACTATCATCAGGAAGAGCATCAGCAACATGCAAGTTGACCATCTGTAGCATTTGTGGTACGTTATTGGGACTGTAACCAGTAAACAGATTCCATCCTCACTATCCAACTCCTCCCTTTCCCCCAAAAGATTGCATCTATTTTGATGATGTGCTACCACTGGATTTAAACAGAGATAATCAAAACAAAGTATAATATTCTCCAGTCAGCTATTTCTGCCAGTCTAACAGTAAAATAGTTCCCCTCAGGTTAGGAACGAGTACGTCTCTTTGGTTTCCTGGCATCAGGCCTAGTAAGAACTTCAGTAAGCTGAGATCAGAGACGAAGTTTCAGATGTGGCATGCGGTCTTGTGTTGTTCTGTTTAATCCAATGTCATTTTTGATGTAATTAGCAACCCGTGTTAAGATGGCGCGATACGCCGGTTTGCTAACAGCATTGGATGGAAGGAGATGACGATGTTTGTTCACCGTGTGGTGATGAATATCCCACCTACGGCATTTTTCAGCCTGTGGGATGATCTGTAGTGACATGAATTCCGAATCCAGGCCAGGACTCAGCCGGCCTGTTCCTGTCCGTTTGAAATCGCAGCTGGACACCACACCATGGCCCGTCTTCCTTCTGGCGGCAGCGGGCAGCTCGTCTTCCACCCGTTGTACAGGCAGCTCCCTGCATGGAGAGTGCGTTTGGCTCCACACGGTGCTGTTTGGCGTGTGGTGAAGTCGTGAGGTCTCAGTGCTGGTTTGGAGCTGAATTACCGGACCCTGTGCCCCTCCTTGGACAGACACAGCTGGTAGCACTTGCGGGTCACCAGCGCTGGCCCCTGCGCAGCTCCGCTGCCACATCCCCTGGCAGCACCTTAGGCTGTGTTTGCAGGGAGAACTTCTGCAGATCCAGAGCAAAAAGCAGCTTTCCCTGCAGCAGAGAGACAGCGGAGCCTGTTCTTCCTCTCCCTGCTGCATGGGGTTCTGTGAACACCTTTCCCTGCTCAGTCAGGGGGCACAGATCCTGCTGGGAATGGGTTAAATAAAATAGGTTCTGCTACAGCAAATGTTTCATGGTGAGGGAGAGGTGGGAGTGGCTCTCCAAAAGAGGATCTGGGGTGTGGGTTGAGCCCTCCTGAGGGAGGAACCCGGGGAACAGCTAAGCCTGGGAAAGCAGAGCCCAGACTAATTGTGTTGGCCAAAGTTGTGAGTTCCTCTCGCAAAGCCTCGGGAAGGGGGTGGGCTGAGTCCGACCTGAAGGGTGAGGGTTTGGGTTTAGGTCAGGTTGGTGACAACACCTGTGTCTGGTCCCGTCAGGGACCATGTGTGGCAGCTGCAGGTGGTTCCTGCTGCTCTGCAGACAGACCTGCGGGGTTTGCTGGCGAGCAGGGGAATGTGCTGAGAGTCTAGGGGATGCATCATTTACCTGCTGCAGTGATGTGAGCACATCGGTCCCTCTCATAGCTGAAAAAACCCCCACGATCGTTCCTTTTTGTGTATTTATTTTTGTAAGGCAACCTTGTGTTGCTTGAAGGAGCACTGCAGAAGTGGCTATTTTTGTACTGCTCCGTTCATCTGCTTGCCTCACAGCTGGGCTCGTGCTTTCGGGGTGGGATACAGCTTGGCCTTTCCAAGTGTGGTTTGGAAAAAACAGATGTTTCCTTTGCTGCCTCTGATGCTCCCTGGTGCCACACATCCAGCAGCAGGACATGGCGCTGGCACCCAGGCCCTGACCGCGCTCCGTGGTGTCTGTGAGCTGTTTGTGGAGCTGCCGGCAGAACTGGCCACACGAGTGGTGACATCCAGAGGACACCCGTGGCTCCCCTAGAACCTGGCTTCCCAGTCTCGCCGGCAGAGTCTGGGGCCGGTGTGCTGTCTGATGGGGATGGACGGTCACAACCTCATGGGTGGCTGCTGTGCTCCTGCCCAATGGCTGTCACACACAGAGGCTGTTTGTGAGCAGAGAGAACCATCTGAGCCGCACTCTTCAGCCAGTGCCAGGCAGTCCGTGGGGTGATAAGGATAATAATCACGGGCCCCATCCTGTGCCGTGTGCTCCCAGCACAGACCGTGTGCCGCCTTAGTCTCCTGGGCCTTAGAGAGCTGAGGGAACAGATGGAAACCCTAACAAGAAGGAAAATAGAGAGTCTCCGAGAAGTGTTGCAGCCACGTTCCCTCCACTTAACTATGCTTTTTACTCCCCCAGACACCTCTGTTTATGCTGCATTTCTTGCTCAGAAAGAGGAGTGGGATGGGGTTTTTGGGACAGTGTCTTGCCAATGGGGGTGGTGAGAGCCTGGCCCAGGCTGCCCAGAGAGGTGGTGGATGCCCCATCCCTGGAGACATCCCAGGCCAGGCTGGACGGGGCTCTGAGCAACCTGAGCTGGTGAAGATGTCCCTGCTCATGGCAGGGGTGGCACTGGGGGAGCTGGGAAGGTCCCTTCAACCCAACTGTTCTGTGATTCTGTACTTGCACAGGAGCATTGTGAAGACACTGTGAGGAGGGTCCACGTCACAAAACTGCCCTTGCACCCAAGCCATAGCACAATTCAAAAGAAATCTTTTCCTGTTTCCTTAAGCAAAGCAAAGCACTGATCTGAAATACGATGCAGGGTGATTCCCTGGGTGAAGACTTTCCATTGGAAAATGTCTTGGCTCCTGACCAACCCTCTGTACACAATCCTCTATAAAGCAGCTGTAGAGGACGGCTCATTATTGCTACCTGGGTGATTTCCTAGAAGGGACTGTTGCAGGAGCAACAGGTTGGTGAAGCCCTTAGTCAGGATCACTTCTGCATAATAAAAAAGTTCTGCATCCTCCCAGCCGGAGGAGGCAGCTGCAAGTAGAGAGCCACTGAAATGAGCAATGTGACGTTGGCCAGAGATTCATAAGTAATTAATTAAATCTGTGCAGATCAAAGGTTTCTATCAGAATGTGGGAACATTATTTTACTCCTGCAGAGGGAAAACATGAAGTCACTGGCTTTATGAACTGAACTCTGCCTAGATTTGCAACCCCTGATTGCATGGATCAGTGCAAAGTTTGTATCAGAAGTCTTAAAAAAGTTCGTATAGACAAAACTGAGGTGGTGAGACAAAAGTTGGAAGAAGTCAAGGATTAGACTCTGTTAGCCTTTCAGATGTAAGAAGATTCACTGTAGCTAAGATATGCGGGTTGTGTTCATACCAGCAGTACGTAACTGAAAAAGGATAGTGCTGCCCCTTTGTTAGTGAAGCTGTTCAGGGCACAGCTGGTGTCGGGCAGCTCGTAGAAGCAAGGCTGGGACTGCCTGGGCGGGACTGGCGGCTCTGCTGGGCTGACACAGCCCGCTCCTGAGGTCTGATTTACAGAGAACACACCCCATTTTTTGCAGGGAGTGCCAGAAGCATCACTTGTTCTTGAATCTGCATTTTTCATACAACACCAAGTGACTTCGGTAGCCTGACAGCCAGACCCCGAACTCTGAGAGCCTTGGTCCTCACTGCTGCCTGTTGTCACTCATCGCACCCAGCAATTAGCCATTTCTTGAAAAGTTTTCTGCCTTTCCAGTGCTTGCTGGAGAATGGACTGTCAATGTCTCTGTCCTTGGACAAAGTAGTTTCTGATTATATGCACAGATTGCATGTGATACAGCCATCAATTTATGTTGCATCACCTTGGATTTGCTTTGTGACCCCACGTTATGCAGCCAGTCAGACTGGGGTGTTGTTCTCTGGCATAGTTTAGAATTTGCAGCATTTAAGTGTTAATTACAACGAGCCATCAGATCTCTGAAACAAGCCCACAGAGCCCACTACTGTCCTGTCTTCCTGTGGATCAGCTCTGATGCATCTGAGCCTGTAGCTTGACCCCATGACTTCAGAGAGAACTGGGAGAGGAGACTGAGTTTGGAAATTAATCCCCAACACCCGTGTTCCCACAGGATGCAAAGCTTCCCCTGAAGCAGACACGCTCTCTTGGCTGTTTGGGAAAGACCTTCTGTAAGTTGTCTGAGAGTCCTGGATCTTTTGTGGGCACGCAGCCCTGCTCCAGATCCTCTCGTCTTGCAGGTTGCTGGTGCAGATCAGCAACACGGAGCATCTTTTTCTCTTTGCGCATAACTGCTGTCCACTCCCATGGCGAGAGGAGGTGGCAGTGAAGCCCATGTTACATTTATTGACTTTCGATGCAGTTCCTGGAAGCCGGTAAATCCTGCAGCAGCCGCGGAGGCTGCGCACAGCTCAGTGCTTGGGGCCAGGGCTTGATCCCCCTCTGCCCTTCTCCCCTCCCTGTTGGGGAATTGCAGTGCGTACCTTGGCTTGGGAGAGAGCCGAGCTACTGGGGGCAGTGTTGTCTAACAGCTGGAACAGGAGGGGACTGCGGGACTCCTGGATTTGGTTTTGTTTTCAGTTCTGACCCTGGTTGTGTGGGCTGGGCTGTGTTTGATTCCCCCGCACTCCGTCTCCCTCCCTGCGCCATGGGGCTGGTGCTGCCTTGCCTTGCCTTGCGGGAGTGTTGTAGCGGTTATTGATGGGAATTTAATGCATGCACAGGGCTTAAATGCTTCGCTGCTGGATGCATGCCCTGGATTTCTGATTCCTACTTGCTTGGTGCTCTGTCATCCTTGTGAGAATTGGGGTTTTATATGTGTTGCGCTGTGAGCCCTGGGCCGATTTGAAACCTTGCAGGGCTGGGTGCTGTACACAAACATACCAACTAACAGACCTTATCCTCGGGATCTTGCAATAAGAATAGACAAGGTAAAAGAAAAAGGAAATCTTCCTGTTTTTCGGCTGGGTAAGGCTGTAAAAGCTTTATGCTCAGAGGGAGTGAGGGAGTTGCCCGAGGTCACGCAGGGACTTTGTGTCCGAGCCCAGCGCTGAGCCCTTCCAGTCGTCCGAGGGGCAGCTGTGCGTGATGAACACGAGCGCTCGCACGTGCACGAGGGGCCGAGCTGACGTGAAGGGCTTGGGGTGTGAGGTGACTTGCTGGGGGTGCACATATATCTGCTGGGAAACAGCTGCTGGGCTGGGTTGCTGGCAGCAGCGGTTCCTTTCCAACAGGAGCCCCTGAACTTCATTAGTCACCAACAAGCAGCAATGCATCCTGCTGCCTGTGCAGCGTGACATGAGGTATGAACTGCAAGTAACTGATCCATGAAGGCAAGGGCCATCCTGTGGAGTAGGAGGGGTTTGGTGGGTGTTGGGTTGAGCTTTACCACCACGAGCAGTTCTGGAGGGACCTGTGTGTTCAGCCAGGGTTCTGTCTGAAAAGAGGTTGTAATGTGGAGGGGGTTGGTGTCTTCTCCCATGTAACAAGCGATAAGATGTGAGGAAATGGCCTCAAGTTGCACCAGGGGAGGTTGAGGTTGGATCTTGGGAACAATTTCTTCCCCAGAGGGCTGTTGGGCATTGGAACAGGCTGCCCAGGGCAGTGCTGGAGTCACCATCTCTGGAGGGGTTGAACAGATGCCGAGATAAGGTTCTCAGGGACGTGGGTTAGTGCCTGAATTAGGTTAATGGTTGGACTTGATGATCTTGAGGGTCTCTTCCAACCAAAACAAATCTGTGATCTGGCTGCCACTGGTCTGTAGCATCTCCAGCCTGGCAAAGCTGAGTTTGCTAGTGCTGATCCCGAAAGCAGCACCACCGGGCTTAGATGTGGTTCATTTTGGAGTGGGGAGAGCAGCACCCAGCCCATGGATCCTTTGCTACCTTGTGCAGAGCTGTCCTTGCTCCATCCCCTGCTCCTGGTGCGTGTGGAGGTCCGGTCTCCACAGGACTGTGTCGGGACCGTTCCTCCATGGTGACCTCCAGGAATCAGGATTCACTTGGGGAAACTCGGCGTGACAAGAGGAACAACATTGCATCATGGATTTGTGGCAGGGTTCTGGATTAATCATTACTGCACTTAATGTGTTTTAACTCAAAGCCAGAACCGTCCGCATCACCTGACCACTCTACAAGTCCAACCAGTGGAGTATCAGATTTTGGCATGGCTTTGCTACCTGGAACTGGGGTTTCTGTGGGGGAATGGAGAGCAATGGTTAATAGGTAGGATGGAGTTAATAATTTACTGAATTCCTTAGCTACAGACTCTCTCCTCAGTCTATTTTTTTTTCTTGGTGCATTGCTGGAAAGGAAATCGGGGTATGTGAAGCAAAACCATACTTAACAAGTCACAGTAGCCCTGGTGTGTGCAGGATTTCTTGCCTTTCGCTGAGGGTGGAGCTCCCCTGTGGCAGCAGATGCTTGAATAACCTGATAGAGCCGAGCAGTGCTAGGAAATGTGATATATCTGCACCTTTCACTTGGGCTGCTTGGGCCAGAGACTGCAGGAGGAAATGTCTGGCCTTTCACCATCCTGAGACTCAAGGTAAAGATCTGTGCTTTTCTCGCAGCAGTCAGTGGCATCACAGCAACTCAAACAGAAATGGGAAAACTTAATTAATAAAATAGTGAGGATGCAATTCCTTACAGGAGCCCAGCCCTGCCAGCCAAAATGTGAGTCAGCTACCTCTCATAAATCTCAAGATTAAAAATAAACCAAAAAAGGCCAAATGTTGCTGCCTTCTGGGTTTTGAGCCTGAAGTCTTATGTAGGAGACATTTGGAGGCATCTGTACTTCTCAATAAGGAGATGCAGAGGGGAAAAAAGACTTCAGCAAAATAGAAGGAAAAAAGTAGAGATTATAATTGAATGTAATGACTCCAGGAGACAGCTTTAGGGAAGCCACCACTTCTCTTAGGGCAAGGCTGAGTAAAACTTCTAATTCCCTTTTTGGGGTAAAAGTGGGTAATCTAGAGGCAGGTGCAATGGGACTGGTGCAGGTTTTGAGGCTGCTAAAGAGGCAGCTGAAATCTTGAGGGTCGTTTTTGGAGGATTTATTGTGTGATCAAATGGATTGTGTGACATTTCTGCTCTTTAGAGGTAAATATTTAATCTGTAGGTTTAATGGGAAGGCAAGTTCCTCCAGCTCCCTCTTTGATTTCCGAGGTCTCGCCCGTCCTTCCAGCCTCACCTTCTCTATGTGCTCAGCTGGGATATCTCACCAATATTTTTCTCGGGACTCCAGTGACAAATTGTGATTGGAAGCCCATAGTACATAGGTGTGAGAGCAGATTCAGGCTTTTCCTGTGCCCGGAGAGCTTGTGAGCCTGTGAATGCCAAGTCCAAAGGCTGGTGCCAGCCCCTGGTGTCTGCACATAACAGACATGGACGGATGCTTGTGTAGCCAATTGTTTCCCATTTGAAACTACAACCCCTAATTGCTCACTGCGAATTACTGGGACTGCCCACGTGGAATTTTGTGAGACAGCGTAGTTAATGGGAGAGCAGAGGGAGCATTTAAAAGCGTGTTTGGTGATATGTTGAACTAAGGGAGATTTGTCTAAGAGTACAGATGTCGTTAGATGGGGAAATCTTGCTGTGGTTCTGTTCCCCCCTTAGGATCCAGCAGTTGTAGGGTTGGGGCTGTTTTCACATCCAGAAAGGTAGACTATTACAAGAAAAGGATGGATTTAATTTACTGACAGTTTCTTGCCCAGCTTTTTCTGAGATTTTCAAGCTCCCAGGTAGGATGAGCATCCTGACCCTCTCCAGGATGATGGAATCCATCCTCACCTTTTCCAGCATGGTGGCATCAATCCTGGCCCTCCCCAGGATCCTGGAATCCATCCTGACCCTTTCCAGGATCCTCTGGGAGCTGTGGTTGTGCGGGGAGGGGCTGCTGGCACCAGCTCTGTGGTTGCATTTCTTGGGAAGTCTCTCCTGGTTCTTTCCATGCCATTTGTGATGTTCCCAGCCTAGTTTGCCTCCTCCATTACGGTGAAGCCACAGACTGACCAGGAGGGAGAGGGTTCTTGAAGGGAGGATTCTGAAATCACCCAAATCCACAGTTCAGAGACATCCAGTTGCAAAAGGCTTTTCCTGGTTGGGAAAAGTGTCAGTGCCACAGGGTGTTTGACACACCTCTTGTAGCAGTGACCTGTAGCTCTTCATGTTCTTCCTTCTACCATTCTGTCGTGCTCTGTCGCATCAGTTGCAGTTGCCCCTTATCTGATAAAAAGCCGCATTTGCACATCTCGTGTGCTCCCTGAGCCAGGGGATGCGGCAGCTCGTCCCTGCACCTCCCCGCTCGCAGGTTTGCTGGGGAGTTCCTGTCCCGGCACACTGGTCATCACCCCCCTGGTGCTCTGCTGCTCCGCTCTGCTCTCCTGTCTGTAATGACAGGCAGATGGAGCCAAAAAAAGCCAAATGAGAATGAAAAACAACCCAGTTGGTGTTAGTCATGCTGCAGAATGCGTTAGCAGTTCAATAGTGGCCTTAAACACCTAGTGGGATCCAATTTAAACCCATAAAAGTGAGGAAGTCCGGACTTGGAGCCTGTTCTTCTACCTGTCTAAGCAGCCGTGTGTGTAGTCACTGTGGCACAAGCAGCCTGGGAAGGTGTTGGGATCTCTTTTTGCTCCATTAAACAATTGTCATTTGTTTCCAAGGATTTGATTTTGTTACTCCTCCTGTTTCATGCGGCAGGAAATTAAAAAAGCACCCAGACACACACGAGACCTCAGATGCAGATTTTTATTTGCTTAAATAGTGCTGAATGTGGGAGCTGGGACAGCAGATAGCTTCACAAAAGTGTCCTAAAATTTGATGGTTCCGAATGTAATAAAAACGAAATCCATTCACTGGCACCTGAGACCATGCGATCGGCTTCTTTGTGATATGCGGGGATGCTGATCGCATGTACTGACCCTTCCCTGCGGTCACAGCCCGGGCCACGGTGTGGCCGCCTGATTTCAGTGCTTTGCCTTCCTACATCGCTGCATCTGCTACACACCTTGGTGAGATACCTCTGTCTTCAAAGGCTTCCAAACCCCGCAGGAGCTGGGGAGCTGACCTCCCCGTGAAGAACCCAAAATACCTCATATTCTTCAGAGTAACCCCTCAGTCTCCCCCAGTCTGTCCCTTACAGGGTATCAGGAGAGGGGAGGAGTGAGGACGGAGCTTTGCCAGCATCCCGCAGCATCCCCAGATCCCTCTGCCTGCGGCCGTGCCGCTTGGGAAGCGTTTGCCAGCCGGGACCGGCAGTTCGCAGGAGTTTTCTTGGCAGGAGGGTGTGGAAAATGTTGGAAAGGAAAATGGGAGCAAAGGCAGGCTGTAGCTCCGTGTGCCTCGGGATCGGCCGTGTGCGCGGGGCTGGGGCGCTCAACTGCAGCGCACGCTCCTCGTCCCCCCGCCTGGATGAAATCTTTCCCTTCACTGCTATCCTTGCAGTCCCTGCGTGCTCCTAATTTTATTTTATTTTGAAGGAAACAGTAGCTCTTTGACAGACTTCCAAGGGATAAGGTGGGACAGACAGACTGCTTATCGGGAAAAGCTTTAGGGTCTTGGTCTTCCTGAACCCACGACTAACACAAAGCACAATTTCCAGCGAGTCTAATTTGCTGTTTGTATTGAGAACCAGAGAGAGGGGCACAATCAGCAGGGGCTGATGCTCGTTGAATAGACGTGACTGGGCAGCGATCCCAGCATGACTTGGCCAAATAAAGGGCTAGTTTTGTGTTTTAGTATATGACCTGGGACCTTTTCTGACCACAGGTGCCCGGGCTGTGGTTTCCCCTTCATTCCCACCAGCACGGCAGAGAATTCGGTCCTTGCTCCCTGGCATCCCTATCCATTCTGCTTCCCATCTCCCTGTTGCGTTAGGGCTGGATTGCCCCTGTAAAGAGCGGTGGCTGGATTTCAGCGGTGGATTACATGACCCCTGTGCTTCAGTGAGTTCCGTTGGTAATGTCCTTCTGGACCCGAGAGGAAGAGGGATGCTATGGAAACGTAACTTGTTATTATTATATGGGAATGAAATTTGTTATTTCGTTCTTCTGCCTCAGTTTGTGATTACACCATGGAGCAATTTTTAGCCTTGGCAAGGAGGCGATTTAACATAAGACCAAAGATGCAGCTTAACTCAGTGTCTGCCATAAATCCTGAGAAACGCTGGTGCTGTCTGGGGCTCCATGTGCCTCCAGAACCGGGCAGCTGTTCCCTGCAGCCAGCAGAGCTGACGTAAGGTCTGATTTATGAGCGTGATACTTCTTGGCGTTGCCGTGGTGTCCAGAGCTTACCGAGGATGTTTACCAGAGCCCTCCAGACTGTGGATGGAGCCTGGGGAGGATTCAGGCAGAACTTGGTGTCCCGCCGTGCCAAACCTGCTCCTGGGAGCCTTCCAGCCTCCGTGGTGCTGGGAGCAGCGGTGGTGGTGGCACAGAGCACACTGGTGACACAGAGCGTGCTGGTGCACAGCACGGCAGAGCGGACCACATGTCCCTGCTTGCTGGGGACACTCTGTCCTTAGTCTTTTATTGGGTTTGGCATTGCTTGGGTTCATGCTCTTCATTTTGCACAGAACAGATTTACTGGTGGTTTGTATTTACCGCTGACACCCTCTTACACAATCACCCTTGTGGTTTTTTATCTTCAGCTTATGAAGAATAGGGTAATTTTGTATTTAATCATCAAAGTGAGACATAGTCGAGACAGTTGCCCGAACCTGGAGCGAAGCACCATCCTCCCCAGAGGCTCCTCCGCCAGCACCGTCCGTGTTTCATTTTGCGTAGTACTGTACCAGAGAGGGGACTCAACGCTCTTTCTGTTTTACTCAACAGAAAGTGAAACAACAACAAAATAAATCTGTTTGTAGCAGAAAAATAATCCACGAAGCGTAAGGAGTGTAACTTTTTTTTAAGAGATCTGTCTCTGCTCCAGTGACATCTGCCCTGTTAAGTCTCTAATGGTTTGTTTCTCCTTTCTTGGTGTGTGCTTTGACAACTGTGTGATGTTCTTTTCTTCACAGAAATGATTGTCGGGCATTGGAACAGGCTGCTCAGGGCAGTGATGGAGTCACCATCCCTTGAGGGGTTGAACAGATGGAGATGAGGTTCTCAGGGACATGGTTTAGCGGTGGACTTGGCAGTGTTGGGTTACGGTTGGACTTGATGATCTTAAAGGTCTTGTCCAACCAAAATGATTCTGTGATCCTGTGTGCGATGGCTTTATGTGTTAGCAGTAAGCACCTGTTGTTCAGGTGAATTGTCAGAGAACCTGGTGCTTGGGAACGTTGGAGAAAACCAACTGGTGGGAGCACCCTGGGGTGCTGAGCCCCCAGCCACCGTGTCGCTCCCAGCACATGCTGGCGTGGGGACGTTTACAGATTTTACAACCCGCATATATCGACCTGGGAAAGAAATGTCTCTTGGCTTTGCAGATGAAAAGGAAAAAGGAGAAGGATGTGGTATAGGCTGCTGTTGCAAAAACTGCAGGGAAGGGATGCTTGCCAGAGAGAAAGAGTAATTAAAGAAAAAGAGTGGTTGTAGTAGGGAAAAAAAATGCTGATTGTGAATCATCAACTGTCTGTGACTTTCCTGCTGTAAAAGGTTGAATGGTCCAGTCTGTGTATTTGTGCTGGCAGTGAGTGATCCCTACAATAACAGCCATGCTCTGTTTAGCTTTGCTACTATGTGGAGGATCTGTGCCAGGACTTATTGGAATCCCCCAGGCAGGCATTAGAAGGTCTTTTAAAATTTTGGGGGGGCAGTGGGAGCTAAAACCCCCACTCAGTCTCCAGAGAAATTGCCTTTGTTTAAAAAAAATCCACAGTAGGATGCTAAAGTGTTGTGAGATGTTTAATACAACAGCTTTTAATGCGATCAGGAAAGGAATACCTCCCAGGAGTATTTGCAGGTATTAAATCATTAGGAAGATTAGCAGAGTTGCAAGGCCTTATTTTTTCCCCCCTAGACAATTTATTCTCCGTCACGATCTTTTAAAAAAAGGATTACAGGTGATGGCCCCATGGGAGAAAGGAACAGACACTGTAGCCATCCTCCTGTTAACAGATCACTGACATGACCTGGGGTCTGAAGTGAGTGAAATGATCCTTTACATGTCTCTCGCAACACAATCAGACCGGCAGCCCCGTGTTCACGCCGTGTACCTGGGGGTGGCAGAGAAACCCAGCACAGGCTGGGCTCACCCTCGTCGCCGGGAAGGGCTGGATGCCCCGACACAGCAGAGATGGACACGTCCACTCCAGCAGAGTCTCTGGCTACGTTCGTGGTATCTTCAGCCTGATGAATAACAGAGCTTTGCCTTTGGTACTGCTGAGAGAACATTTCTTCCTGAGGGCCTGCGGGCTTTTCTCTGGTTGCTGTAGCACAGGACTCGTTTCCCTTACATACTCATTTCACTTCTTCTCTTCCTGCTGCTGGTACAGGCTGCCAAACATTTTGTTTCTTCCTCCCCCGTAGATGTGTCTGCATCCACTGCTGTTTGTGTTCCTGCTTTCCTTTAGAGGCTTTTTGCATTTTTTTTCTTGGAACGTCGGCTGCATTTTTATCGTGTTTGGATCCTGTGGGTTAGAGATCATGCACAGCGCGGGGCTGGGGGGAGGACACTGCGCTGATAATGTCCCCGTCATGTCAACAGCCCCACGGCTGCCGGGAGCAGACCAGGTGGGTCTCGCTCCTGAAGTTCAACAAGGACAAGTGCAAGGTCTTGCACCTGGGAGAACATAATCCAGGAGTGCAGCACAGGCTGGGATCCACCTGGCTGGGGAAAGAAGTCATCATCCTGCTCTACTCGGTGCTTGTCGGGCCACCCCTGGAATCCTGAGCTCAGTTTTGGTCCCCACTGTACAGAAAAACTGTGGCCAGGCTGGAGATGGGCCAGGGAAGGGCCGCAAAGATGATCCAAGGACTGGGAAGCCACCATGTGAGGACAGGCTGAGAGAACGGGGCTTGTTCAGCCTGGAGAAAACAGGCTGAGGGGAGAGCTTGTCGTATTTCAGCGGTGGGTACAAAGCAGCTGGAGATCCCTTTGGACAAGGAGTCCCATGGAAAAGATGAGGGGCGATGGTACAAGATTCTGATTGAACACAACAAGGAAATTTTTCCCAATGAGAACAATCAGCCATTGGAATAATCTCCCCAGGGAAGTGATGGATTCCCCAGCATTGGACACTGTTAAGATTCAGCTGGACAGGTGCTGGGTCAGCTTGTCTAGACCAGGCTTGTGCCAAGAAAGGTTGGATCAGATGGTCCCTGAGGTCCCTTCCAACCTGGGATTCCATGATTCTATGAAATTGAGCACCTGGAAGAAAAGTGGACCCCAGACCTGGCCAAAATCTCTTGAAAGAGCCCTCACAGAGGGGAATGCCTATCCCCATGGCCAGTGTCAGCATGGCAGGGCAGCCGGTGCTGGTTCCTCATCTCCTGAGGGAAGGGGATGGGGACACGGGGATGGGGACAAGAGGAGCTGCGCTCGGGCGGGAGCTGGGCGAGCATTACATAAGGCTCCGCTCCTCTCCAGAGACATTCCGATGATTAATTAGAGGCTCTGGCAGCCGCTTCCCTCTAATAATATTTTAAACATTACTTTTCCACTGGTCCTTGCCAGCAATCGTTATTTTGCGCTGTGGAGGCTGTAAAATTTCACTTCAAGGATGGGTTTCACTCCCGTTACAAAATGTGTCTGGAATGTGCAGATGTTTCCTTCGGGGAATCGCGAGCCAATCCGCTCTAACACATCATCCCGACGGGGAGGACTCAACATGCTAAGCAGCCCCGTTCGCAAAATCGCAAACAAACACACACACACACACATGCAGGGCCCTGCGGAGCTGTGCCCGTGCCGGGCTTGGCCCCCAAACCCCAGTGATGTGCAAACCCCGTGGGGTTCAAAATAACCTCCTACAGGTATCCAAGGATGTGCATGCCAAGGACAAAGAGGAGTTGCTGTAGATGTGGTAGAGTTGGAGAAAATGGAGAGATGGGGTTTAGTTGAACAACAACAACAACAAAGTTTTCATGGAGAGTGGAGAATATTGAAATATGCTTTTTATGGAACAGTAACTGGTGGATGGGAGCCCCAGCAGTTGGGACTTCAAATTAAGGCTGTAACCATCCCTGGGGAATGTCTCCGGGACTGGTCCTGTTTTTGTCGGAGGATCCAGGAGATCACTCATTTTTTTCAGTTGTTTATGGGATAGCTGGGCTGTGTTGATCTGTGTCGAGCTGTGTTGCTCCAAACCTGCCTCTGTGCTGTGAGAGCCCTTGGGGCCCGGAGCATCTCCAGGGAGAACCTCACCCGGGGTGCTGGGCGGGTTGTGGTGCTGGGGTCTGCCTGGGTCCTGGCCTGCACCTCGGGATTAATCAATATACAGGGCTACTTTATACCCTGTATAAAAAACCAGCTGGAGCCTGTAGGAGAAGTGAAGGCAGTTATGGATAATAAATATACATGCTACAAAACTGGGAAAGAGAAATATTGATAGTGATGAGCATGGACTGAGAGCTCAAGGCCATCAAACACTGATAAGCAAAGGAATGCAAGGAAGAGTCTGTGGCTAGTGAAGCTGGGGAGATTTTTTCAAGGATATTGGGAATTCAAGGAATGAAATGATACTGGTCTGTTAACACACAGACGTGGTCAAATTATCCATGAAAATATAGAAAAGGCAGGACTGTTCAGTAAATATTTCTATTTGGAAAACAGGCAAATGATGTATTTGTATCGTATGAGGATGATGAAACACTTTCCAGTCCAACAGTAACTGAAGGGGATGTTAAACAGCTGCTATTAAAGTTAAACCTTCTTAAACTAGCAAGTTCAGATACGTTGCATCCAAGAATTTTAAAAGACCTGTGTGAAGTTCCCTCTGGGCTATTAACGTTCACTTTTAGTTGGTGTTTGGGCAGTAGGGAAAGTCCCAAGGACTGGATCAAAATGAACATGGTGCCAGTGGTAACAGAAGGTATATGGAATGGTACAGACGTTTATTATCCTGGTGTCCCAGTTTTGTAGCCCAAGGAGAAACAATGGAGTGCATAGTGTGAACATCAGGTAGAAGTTAAAGGGGATAGTGTGATTAGTGGCAATGAACATGGAAAATTCACTTGTGGAAAATAGATCTCATGAGCCTCTGCCTTTTAAAGTGAGTTTACAGATGGAGTAGATGAAATAGTGACGTTGATGTAATACACATATGACTTCTGTGAGGTATTTGACTCAATGTCCCATGTATTGGTCAGAAATTGGAATGAAAAAAAGCACTACATGTATTAAAAGGATTAAATACTGGCTTCAGAATGTAAGAATGAACTGGAGACGCTGGGCTGAGCTTGTTGCAGGGAAGCCTCATATTGCTGACCGCCTGGGCAGTGTGTGTGTCAGAACAAAACAGGAGTGACACTGGGCTGAGGTGACAGGGCACAGAGGAGGAGACGCAGCTTTGCTGGGGCTGGAGACCTGGGCACAGAACTGTCCCTCACTGAGGAGACCACAGAAAGCAGATCTAACACCGGGACTGGAAGGAAAACGCAAACCGGGTTGTGCTGCAGCCGCGGTTTGAGCAGCTCTGGGGTCCTGAACGTGCTGCACGTTTTGTTTTGCTCCAGGTTCCCCAGGTTTGTGGATTTTCTGTCGCAGGCAGTGGGCTGTGAAATCTGTGGTTGTGCTTTGCATCGTTTTCACAGAGCAGCACCGTTTACTTCGTGCCATTTTTAAACATATCAAGTGCTAATGTGACTGCCCCAAATCCCAGAGTTTTCTTTTTGGAGAAGAAGAAAATAAGGAAGGGGCTCAGCGTCTCTCCAGCACAGGCTGTGCTGCAAAATGTTGCCTGGACCTGGTTGTCTGTCTGGTCTGGTCCTTTTCCCCATCTCAGCTATTTTTAGTTAGCAGCCCATGCTATGACCTGAAGGGTGTTGGTGGGAGCTTGGAACAGGGAATCTCTTGAATAAAAAGGAATGTTGTTGGTGAAACATATCAGAGATGGAAATCAGTTGACAGACAGGGCTAAAATACACACAAAAATGTTTTTTCTAAGCAACCACCCAGGAACTTGGAGAACTTGCCGGTCTGTTAGAGATTGCTGTTAGCGACAGGTCAGACAGATTCGTACTGTCAGCTGCAAAAGGGAAAGCGTCTGAGGGAGAGTTATCGCCCGTGGGAAGTGACTGTTGGGATCTGCTGCGGGACCAGCGTTACTGGGGGTGGGTGGAAATTCGGATACATTTTGGGTCCATTTGGGCAGCGAGGTGGGTGCTGCAGATCTGTGCAGGTCCAGGAGTGAGAGCCCGGGTGTCCCTGCTCCGTGAGCCCCACGGCAGGGACAGGCTGGGGGGGTTTGGAGCAAGACCTGGGGGGCTGGTGCTCAAACTGTGCAAATGACTGAGGAGGAAATGGCCGCAGAATTGTTCAGTGAGATGTGCTCGGTTTCCCACTGTACTGACAGCGGGAGGTGCAAGTGGGGAACACACCGTGCTCATCCCGGGCTGCTCCCAGGGCCGGGGATGAGGGGACACGGTGACACTGTCCCTCAGCTGCCTCGCGTTTGGCTGCGACACCTCCCCTGTTCCGGACCCCGGGTTCCCTCCTCGTGTCTGCTTTACCTGCCGCGTGTGGGTGGCATTGGCTGGCAGCTGATGTTCCTCCTGAATCCTCAGTCCTTCGTGAACCCCCCTGTTTTGCTGCCCCAGGGCTTTGTTTTCCCCTTGTTTGTGTGTCACCGACAACGTACTGACTGTTCTCCCAGCACAAGCAATGACAGACGAATTTCCCAGCTGTTTGGAGAAATTACTTTTGATGTGATACTGTCGCATCAGTCTCACTCACTGTCAGCTGGCTCGGTGTCTGAATTCAGCTATGAAGTGTCGTTAACTTTGTACCGATCTCCTCAGGACGTTTCAGATGATCAGTGTCTCTGCTTCACAGTTCTTGTGCTGTATTGATGCCCAAGTTGTTCCACTGTTCCTTTTGGGATACAAACGACGGATGCCCCAGAAGGTTTCCAAGGGAGAGGCCATGCAAATATTTTTTTCCAGCTATGTCAGTGTTTGCAAACTGCTTTGGAGAAGACGTTCCTGGGGTTCTCTGCATTTCTTGGCTCCCGTGTCAGCTCAGTGACATAGAAGCAGCATCCAGCACCTCCTGCATCCCACGAACCTCGCCTGTGGCAGAACTTACGGTGCTGGGGGAAAACAGCATTGTGTTTTTGTTATTTCTCACTGAGAAAGAATATCCCTAGAGGACAGCTATCCAAGCAAAGACCTCGCATTAAAATAAATACAAATAGGATAATAAAAAAACAGGACCCGGAGCTTATCTACTCCATCCCCTCTCCTGGTGGTGAATTAATATTGACAGTGCTTAAACATTTTTTGAACACTTTTAACTTTCTGTGAGGAAGATTTAGCACTTAGTAGCTCAGCTGTGTAATTCCTAAATTACAGTTTACAGAGTACTCACTTTTCTTGGTAAAACAAAATATCACTGGGCTTCGAACAGGCTGACTTGGAAACACTCTGAGTTTTCAAGGGACCAGAGCTGGGTGTTGGAAGAGCTGTGTGTTGCATGCAGGTTGTGGGGGCTCCCTGGATGGGTGCTTTTTTGGCTAAGAAGTGGGTATTTGCGTGGAAAGTGGCTGGATTTGGGCGCAAGTGTCTGAAATGGTCTGCCTGAGCTCTGCCATGCGTGCTGGGAAGATGCTTAGTTTTAGCACATCTTGGATTTCCTTGCAGACTTCCCATGAAACAAATGTATATTCATGGGGCTGAGATTTAGCTGGATGAAACTGCAGGCAGCATGTTTATGTGCAGCACTAATTACGGACATTAACTTTATTTAAATATTTAGGTTGCTGCTTTCCCAAGCTGCAGGTCTTCCCTGTTCCCACCTCTCAGCGCGATGTTGCAGAGCAGAGCAGGGCTGGGGGACGCTTGGTGTCCCAAGCCTTGTTTTATGCCACATTGAGTCAACCCTTGGCAGTGGAGGGCAGGACCACATCCAGCTCCTGTCACTGCTGCCCCTGCTCACTTGGGTGGCTCAGAAGATGGGACCTGGTGTGGAAAGCCTCTCTCATGAGGGTGGCCATCTCTGTAGCCAGCTCCCTGTCCCCTGGGGTGCCCTGCAGCAACTCCTGCTGACCCCCATGAGCACAGGAGGCTGTGGGGAGTCCCCAGTGCGCCCTTGCCTTTGGCTCCGTTGTTTCGCTGTTGGGAAGGAGGAGATGAAGTCAGTGGTAAGCTAAGAATAACTTGTAAAATGAGCCGTGCTGCGGGTCCCCGTGCAGACAGCAGCGCTCGGGTTCCTGGGAGCCCCTGGTGTGAGAAGCCCCCACCCAGCGCTCCTGGCCGGGGAGGAGTGGGACGGAGCGCGTGATGCCATCGCCTGTGAGCCAGCCCTGCCAGAACATGACGTCGCTCCATGAGGTAACACGTCCCCTTTGTTCGAGTGGCTTCATCCCTGGGCCGACTTTATAACCATATTTGGGAAAAGTCTGTGGAAAGCTGCTGGCTGCGGGGATCCGAGGAGCCGCTCTCCGAGTCTCAGCTGCTCTGCAGACAGCTCCCACCTGGGGAGGGGGGATGTCCTGGCCATGGTGGGGATGTCCTGGCCATGGTGGGGATGTCCTGGCTGTGGTGGGGATGTCATGACCATGATGGGGATGTCCTGACTGTGATGGGGATGCTCTGGTCATGGTGGCAATGTCTTGGCCATGGTGGGGATGCCCTGGCTGTGGTGTCCATGCCCTGGCCATGCACCCCGCAGGTGTGCACAGCATCACCTCTGTCTGCTCCAGGGATGGGACACAGGAGCAGAGGGAGTGTGGGTGAGCAGAGGCTGGGTGGGGGCTGCCGTGTCACCTGGGGTGTCCCGAGCTCTCAGCTCGGTCTCCTGCAGGGCTCAGGGCTTGGTCTTTCCCATGCTGCTTGAAGCACAGGCTCTGGCAGCCCCTTTTCCCCAGGTGGGGATGCAGACACCCCCTGCCCAGCCTCACCCTCGAGCTCACTTCTACAGCGCCTGTGCACAGCCTCTTCCCTCGAGCGGGATTGTGGACAAGTAGGATTTATTCCTTCAGACCTGAGGGTTGTGTTGTGCTGGTGCTCTGGGTGAGGCTTGGGGTGGGAGCATCGCGTGCCTCCCGGGGCTCCGACGGGACCCTACGGTGACCGGGTGACCTGCTCCTGGTCCTGTGGTGCAGCTGGGAGTGACATCGGGGTCTGACCTGTGTCAAACCCACCCGTCTCCTGGCACAGCTGCTGTGCGAGGGCATATGTGAGAGCGCTCTGCCGTTCTCCCAGGAGAGCACAAAGTGTACAGAACATTGCAAAAACTCTTGTATCCTTGCCTTACATTTTCGTATCAACAATTACGAATTTGCCGTGGGAAGAAAAACATTTAGTTTTTAGATGAATATTTGTGAAAAAGTCTTTTGGGGAAAATTCCTTAGAGAGAGCTAAGACTTGGGCCAGCATTTGAAACTCATAAATTCAAAATGAGCAAATAAAGTGTCATCGTGCTGTGACAGCCTCGGGGAGACAAGGGTGCTCGTCGCCATCTGTGAGTCCCAGCGTGCAGCCCCTGCGGCTGCGGTGTCTCCCTGAGCCACCCCTAGCCCCTCCGTCCCATGGGTTTGCTCCCCAACACCCTGGCCTTTTTTTGAAGCTGATCTCTGCGGGGTTGTCCCTGCGCACAGGGATGAAATGTGTCTGCTCGGGGGTGGGATCCCTCAGTTTGCAGTGACCCACAGCTGTGGGGAAGGAAGGGCTGTTTGGCGGCAGCTCTGATGCATGATGGAGCTGGGCTCCCTTTGCCTTGGAAAATCCCCGCTGCAGTGGGACCGAGAGCAGTGGCTCGTGATGCAGACCTCCAGTTCCCGCTGCAGTGGGACCGAGAGCAGCGGCTGGTGATGCAGATCTCCGTGTGCTGTGCCCTGGGGTCTGTGCTGAAGGGCTGAGCGCCCGTTGTGCAGGAGAGCTGCACCTCCCAGCACCCGGTGCAGGACCACAGCATTGCTCCCCATGCACACAGAAAAACCTGTGTTTTATCAGATTTCTGTAGCCACTGTGGCAAGAATCTCTATTTCCCCTTCTGCATACAAGCGTCGTTACTTCTGCTGTGCTTCCTAGGAGAGGTGCAAGCCAAAAGACAAAGAAAAAAAGGAGTCAGATCAGCAAAAACCTATAATTTTTCCTGGCTTGTACGTGCAAAAACACATAGGGTTTTTCCTCCTCTTTTCTGGAAAGTCTGCTATGTACGTCAGGCAGTATCAGCACAGCGCTGCTACATGGGGCACTGCGCTGCCTTGTGTTCCTGGAGATTAGAGAAGCGTTTGCCGTGGAAACACCCACGGCAGCGCTGGGGCTGTCAGGCGGGTTCAGGGCACTTTGCTGCTCCATCGCTGCCGAAGGGTGCTGGGAGCTGCGGGCTCTGCCGTGTCTCACAAACCATCTCACATGTCGCTCTGTTGCTTGTCCTTTTCTGGTTGCCAGCTGTGAAATGGTGGATTTTGGTAGGGGTGAGAAGTGGGGGCTTTACAAAGCTGGGCTTTGCTTGGGGTGCTGCTGGGCTTTGTTCAGGGCACCGCTGGGCAGAGAGATTTTCTGTGTTGCCTTTGCTGCTCACTTTGGTCATTGCCTCTTACCCCTGGTTGCTGCAAGGCTTTATAGCCAGGAGAACTGCCAGGGACTGAGCAGCTTCATATCCTGAAGGTGAAATTCAGTGAATGTTTTGGCCAAGTATGTGGAGCTGAGACGAGAAAGGGGGAGCTGTTTCCATGGAAGATGTGCTTGGGAAGGAGGCAATCTGGGGAAGGCTCTGGAGTCAGGAGTGGGGCAGAGAAGATGAATAAGAACAACTATTCAGTGTTCACAGTGCAGAAAATTAGGTGGTATCCGATGAAGTGATGCCTCTAGCAGGTTCCAACAAACCAAAGAAAGTATTTCTGTTTTAAAGCACGTGAGTTACGGAGCTTGTTGCTGTGGGCTCTTGGGGAGCCCAGGCTGGCTCGGGAAGGGGAGGGTGATGTTGTGTGGATCGGTCTGTTGGTGGCTGTTAAATACGACCTTTCGGTGCGGTTTCTGGCTTTAAGATGCTGTGTTGCTGGTGCCAAGAGCCAGGAGGTGTGCTGGGAAGGGATTGCTCATGCACTTCCCTCAACACCTGGTCCTGACAAGGGGATGTGGGGCAAGATGGACCCTTCATCCCAGAGGCAGAGCTATGCCGACCCCCCTGCAACCACTCCTGCTGTTAAAACACAGTTTCTGGGCCAAAATGGTGCCCAGCCCTGTCCGCAGGACTCTTACTTGTGTCACACAACCCCCAGCACCTCTAGAGCTTCACTGACCCACACACTCAGCTTTTCTTGTTGCTTGCAGACCTGGAGCTCCTTCTCTACCGAACGGCTGTGGCTCTTCCCAACCCGCGTGCAGGCTCCTCTGCACAGACACTTCTCTCTGTCGGTGGATGCTTTTCCCATTACTGTTCTGGCTGGGCTCCACGCACCAAAAGGGCTGGGGAAGGCACAAGCCAGCACTGCCCCCTCTTCCCCTCCCTCCCTTTTTTTTTGTGAAATGAAGGCAGAATGGGCCCACAAATGACATAATGAGAGCATGACATCAGGCTTGGCAGGAGGAGGCGTGCTATACTCTGCTCAACATTATATGTTCTGTGGAATTCAGAAAAAAAACAGCAGTGCACCAAAATAAGCCTGTCCACCACAGCGCTGCAGGAATAACCCTGGGAGCTGGTGGCCACAGATCCCGTCTGAGCATCGTGGTGGGAGAAGGCGGCCAGTGCCGATTCCTGCTGCTTGCTCCCAACTGTGCTGGCCACACCAGCGCTCTCCGCTTCGTACCCCCAAAGTCACCCCACCCCATCTCCGGCTGATCTTGCGGGCAGTGGCTGTGGCTGATCCATCCTCCCGCTCTCAGGATGTAGCTGCTGCAGCCCCGTGGTACCCGCAGCACCAGGGAGGTTTGGTGAGCACTCAGCACCACGTGGGAGCTGGTGGCAGAGCTGGGATTGAGCAGGAGGCTCCCAAGGCTCAAGTTGGTGCCCTCATTACCAAATGTTTCTTTGCCCAATGCTTCACCCTTCCTCCACGACCAGCTCCACTTCCAGAAGATTAGTTTGCTGGGCATGTGAGTTAAATGTGTTTGCTGGGGAGCTGCAAGGGCAGCTCTCTGTAAGGCACATTTCACATGTTCCCTGTTTTACACCATAGTCATCGGTGGGTTTTGGTGTCCCTTGTCCCACAGAGGTCTGGGGAGGAGCAGGCCAGCCCTCACAGCTTTACATGGCTCCTTTGTACAGTGTAGAAACTGAGGCAGGATCGAGAAGTTGGACCTGCTCATAGCTACCCTCGTCCAGGCAGCACAGCCTGTTCTCAGTATCCCCCATGGCACAAATAAACTACATTTTTCTTTCTTCTCATGGAGAGGGCAGCTGTCTGTGTGCACAGTGCGTTTCAATGGAGAGCCTTGTTTTCTGCTGGCTTCAGCTCGGCTTTGAACCTGCTCCGAATTTCCTCCAGCCTGGCAGTGGGCTGAGAAAACACAGTCGTGGCAGTTTGTGGCACTGGGAAGCTGAGCTCTGTCCCACAGCCTCTGTGTTGGCTTTTATTGCTCAATATTTCCTGATTTTTTTAATTTCTTTTCTGCAGCCTAGCTGGGTTCACAGCCATCTTTCCCATGCCAGGAAGGCATAATGTGATTTTCCATATGAGCTGGAGAGGGACCGGTGGGAGAAGGTGAACGGGTGGCTGGGAGCCTGGCTCAGTGACTCGTGGCATCTCCTGTCAGCAGGAGCCCTGTGTCCCTTGCAGGCTTTGCACTGAGGAGCTCTGGGGAGGCTGAAAGCTGTGATGTTTTACATGAGTTCTTGATCAGGTAGTGAAGACAAGGGTAGAAAACAGCAAGGGAATTGGGCTGTGGTTTGTAGGCACTGGTGGTACCATCTGGTGCCTGGTCTGGTGGAGAACAGCAGCTCCTCGGCAGGACCTGGACAGGAGCTCAGGCTGTGGAAGATGCAGGGTGACAACCAAGGTCTTGGGATCCCTTGGAAAATGCTTGAAGTGTAGTGAAGTGACAAAGTGTCTGGGTGCAGAGAGAGCTTGGGTTCATTATCACCTCCAAGGGTTTGGAGCATCTCACACTTCTGACACAGCCTCACCTGGGAACCCAGCCCCAGCTTTCTCCTTTGAAGGTTGCTGGTGGAGCTTCTCTGCGTGCGGGGCTGTGGGTCAGTGCTGGCTGTGGGGGACAGTGGGTGCTGGATAGATGGGTGAGCTCAGGTGATCGTATCTGGCCACATGAGCTTGATGACTTTGTGTGCAACGACAGCTCAGGTGTGCTGTCAGGAGAGGAAAAGGTGCAGGAGTCCCCTCCAGCTCTTCCACCATGAGAGACGTCCAAGTGACCTGACTCCTTGACAATCTGTCCTGTCTGTATGAAGCACCAGAGCCCCTTGAGCAGATCAGCGGGTTGAGGGTTGTCACTTGCTAGTTTGTGGGGGACATCTCCTCCTGCCCCTTCCTGAACCAAACCCACTGGCCACAGCACCAGCTCCGGGTGTCCCGCTGGGTCACCCCTGGTCACCAGGAGCTTGTCCCCAATTTGTGCTGTTCGGCACGCAGTGACATCTAGTGTCAGCCCAACGGGCTGTGAAAGCAGCACCGAGTGAGGAATTATTGACTGTATTTGCATTTTAGCTTTTTGCGGAGGCAAGTGAGAACAGCTCTGCCCCTGAGCATCTTCTGGAGCAGGTCCCAAGTCCCAGTCATCCCTGATCCTGCTCGCAGGTGACAATGGAGCTGGCTGACCCCTGGGAGGCGAGGATTTGGGGTCTTCACCTTCACTTAATCTGAAGTTTAAAAGCTTGCTCTGAGATGAAATGGAAATAATGCTAAGGGCTGTTCGGAAAGGGCTGGGGACAGAGGGATGGAAAAGAGCAGACCTGCCCCTTCGGGTTCTTGATTTCCTCCTCGGGAAGCAGCGAGACAGGCGAGGTGGAGAGAAATCTGCAGAGAGGGGCCTGGGGTTGTGTGTCGCCATTCCCTGCCTGGTTTGGGTGCTGGTGGTGCCATCTGTGCTGGCACAACATGGCCGAGCAGCACTGCTGGAGAAGCATTCGGCAGTGCCAAAGCCCTGGGTTTGCAGCAGCGGAATGGTTTGTTTTGGAGGTCTCTCTTGTTTGGGCAAGGAGCAGGAAGGCATCAGTGCTGAAACACAATTTCCTTCTGTCTTGGGCTTGAGGTGCTGCCTAAAAACTAAATGGGTTGTTTCCAGGTATTTTAAATATAAATAGTTTTACCGGTCTCCCTATACGGTAACTGGTTGGTGGTCTGGTCCTTTCCAGATCCGGTCAGGTAGTGGAAGGAGGTGCAGAGGATTACGATGTACAGAAATCCTCCCTGAGGATTTACAGGATCATCCCGAGGAAGGGTCTGCCCTGGCTGGCAGCCGGGACTCCGTCCAAACTGGGCTTTGTGTTTTGTCTTGCAAGTAGGAGCTGGAAACGGGTTTGGAGGCGACTTTCCTGTCTCCTGTGCAGAATGTGACCCCTGTGTGGTCTGTGAAACTGCAGCAAAGGATGCTCTCTAACTAGTGCCCCAGCCACCCCCAGGCAAAAGAATGATGGCTCGATCGAATATTTTTGCCAGCATCTGTGTTGAAAGTGTATTTGTCGAGCCTTTATTTTTCACATTTCTTGGACTTCTTTATTGGTAGTTGCTGGTGAACTCTTCTGAATCCACTCTCAGCTTGGCAAAGAACTCCTGGACAGCAAAATCAGAGAAAATAAACTCAAACCTTTTAAAGAGACATCCATCCCTGTTACTTATCCCAGACTTTCCTGGAATTGTCTGTAATTTTCCTGCCAGTTTGGCAGAATTCTTTTCATTGGGATAAGTTAAGTTTAAATGTCAAATCAAACAAAAAAATAATTGATTAGGGGGTAAAAAGAAGAGGTGAGACAGTGAGGAGAAGTTACGGGAGATGACTGTAGGGAGAAAGGTGAGGAAGGGGGTGGGCAGGAGAAGGTTCCTTGGTCCAGCCCCGTCCACCTCCCTGAGATCTGCCAGAAACCCTTGAAGGGTAATAACATCACGTGGGCTTGGGATCGGGATTTTGATGCTGCTAAAGGTTTTGGCTGAAGGAGATTAATCTGAAACCTGAGAGTGAAATTTATTAGGAATGAGTGGAGACCAATCAGTGAAACTTTCACTTCGTGGCTGAGTGACATTTTAAAGCTGAAAAAGAGGAGATGGGGTGAGAAGAGCTGGGCTGGAGGACAGAAACAATTTTCCTTTGGATGAGTTGAAGGCTGTTGGTGTTAGAGTGAGCGACTGGAGATTTTCTATAACACTGTTCTTTTCATAAGGGCAACCTAACCTGATTTTAAACAGAAAATATTCTTTGTTACTTCTTCCCTTTTAAGCTTTTCCAGGGAGAGACAAAAAGATCTTCAAAATGTAAAAGTTAAATGCATCAATTGTCTAATTAATTATCAGTTCTTTGGCACCAGAAATGGCCTTGGAAGTTCCTCATAAATTTTTTCTTGAAGTTAATTACTACTTTAGACTAAATTATTTCTTAAGTACTTCTTTGAACACCTATTAGACTTGAATGCTTTTTGAAAAGGACGCATTAAATTTAGTAGTACATTTCTCATGTCTGTCATTACTCCAGATCTGCTGCAGAGTGGAATGTGTATAATGATAATCCTGATCTATATCTACACACGATACAAAGCTTGGAGCAGCAAATGCTTTATAGCTGGGAAAGGTGTTTTCTTTGGCTGGGAGCAAAGCTCGGCTTTAGCACACCAAACCCTTCCAGTCTGGAGTGGGGCTGGAGTTTGGAGAGAGGCTCTTCTAAGGGCTGGTAATGGAGAAATGACAAAACTGAAGTTGAACAAAAGCTGAAAATTGTGTTTTCTTTCTCTAGGGATCTCTCCAATAACAGGATCAGTGGTTTAGATGTGCAGATATTCGCAGGTCTGACTTCTCTGGCACAACTGTAAGTATGCAGGCAAGAGGATGAGATTTGTCACAAAATTTCTGTTAGTACGTGGAAAATTGTGATAAAGTCACGGTGTCCAAACCCCACTTATCATTTGAGGGAACTGGGTGCTGAGCTGAGGGTCCTTTGAAGAGCCCAGCACTACTGGGAAAGACCTGATGTCCCATCGCTCCATAGCCTGAGCTCTCCCAAAGGCCAGAAGGGGAGAGCTGTGGTCATCAGCAAACTCACTGCTTCAGCTGCTGATCGGATGAGTTTGCGCTGTTACTCATTGATGGTTCATAGAGATTAACTGGTTTTTAAAGACAAATGATACTGTCAGATCAAAAAGGCACCAGTGCAGCCAGCAGCAAAACCTGCTTTGGTGGCTCCAGCTGGGTGGGTGGCAGCCTGGACAGTAACCTCCTCACAGGAGGACTTAGGGAAAGACTTGGAGCACTGGAACTGGGCTTGAGCACGGGAACAGGCTACCGAGGGAGGCTGTGGAGTCTCCATCCTTGGAGATACACAAAAGCAGCCTGGATGTGGCCCAGGGCAGCCCTCTCTAGGTGACCCTGCTTGAGCAGGGGGCTTGGACCAGGTGATGTCCAGAGGTCCCTTCCAACCTCAACCATGCTGTGGTTCCATGACTCAGTGACATTTTGCTGTCCTGTGTGTGTGGCAGTTGAGACTCAGGATGCTCAGGGTGTCACGAGTACCTACGCAGAGCTTGGGACAGAGGTTGATCCTTGTGTTGGCTGAGAAATTGTCACCAGCATGATGAACTTGCCTTTTCGTTTTCTCTCCCATTACAGAGATATAAGCCACAACGAGATTTCTACATTAGAAGATGGAATATTTGATAATTTATTTAATTTAAGTGAAATGTAAGTTCCTCCTCTTTGTTTCCTGGTTCTTTATTCAGACTTTTCCTGGAAGCAGCTTTTCCCTTCCCGCTGGGGTGGGATGCGGCGCTGCCGTGGGGAGCGCTGGGGCACGTTCCCCA
Organism: Patagioenas fasciata; assembly: GCF_037038585.1. Classification (NCBI taxonomy): domain Eukaryota; kingdom Metazoa; phylum Chordata; class Aves; order Columbiformes; family Columbidae; genus Patagioenas; species Patagioenas fasciata. The sequence goes on from NC_092534.1 coordinate 11,525,385, forward strand.
CCAAGCAGCCGCCTTTTGGCCTCTCTCCAGTTTCTTCCTCGAGCTGTGTCCTGCTCCTCCTGGCTCTGGTTGGTGCCCTTCAAGCCCAACCCCTTCCCAGACTTTGCTTCTGTCTCCTGGCTCCCTCCAACCTCTGCCGCTGCCTTCCTGGCGTCCCTGCTTCCCTCCCACACCAGCAATGCCCAGATTCTTGTTTCTGGGTCACACTTGTTTGTGTTTGTGTGGTCACACCTTTGGACCGGGGGATCTGATGAAAAGGGCTCTGACCTGCAACATGGAGACCCCGACTGAGATGTCTGAGTCACTTGATGGCATTTGAAGATGTTCTCTATGAGTGATTCAAGTTCTCAGGCTTATAGTGGTTTTTAATTGAAGTAATTAAATCTGTGCTGTTATGCGAAGGGTGGCGAGGGGGTGCCACACATTTCCAGGAGAAATATGTGAAGTGACAGCACAGAATGGCCATTCTGTATTTGAATGAGCCAAAGGATTAACCGCGTGTGATCACTCTTGGCAAGCAAGAAAAAAGCTAATGCACACATTCTCCCTGGCACGGGGACACAAAGGGCATGTTCAGCTCCTCGTTTTTGCTTGCAAGTGGTGCTGAAAAGGCACAAAGGATCCAGGCAGGGTCCACGTGAGTCTGTCCCTGCTCAGGCTGGCCGGCAAAGCAGTGCCTTCAGTATAAAACTCCTGGGTTCAGCCCCTGCGGCAGCCCAGCCCAGCTGGCGTCAGCTAAACAAACATCTTTCCATCTCTGGCCTGCTCGCAGCTGAATGCCAAAGGCTGTAATTTGGAGCAAGCTTAGCTGCAATTAAAGTTTCCATCTTTTCATTAAACTGCCACATGGAAAGATTATCATTGACTTTGCATTTCTTTTTTGACAGATCAATTTGATTCTCTTAGCTATTTTTTAATGGAGCTGTAAATAGTCTCCCTTAGCTGGAGAGGCTGTCATTACAGCCAATGACTGTGAGATAGAAAACTATTTTAAATGTAAGACCGTGTCTTTAATTTGCTTCTAATTGCAACAATTATTTGCAGAGTGAAAAAAGTACTTGGAGTACTTGCCTAATTCTAGCCTCTAGAAAAATCATGTTAATTATTGCTTGATTCCCTATTCATTAACTCCCCTCGCCGTTCTTTCTGAGGCATTTCTCTGGAGTGGTGCAGATGTGAACCGTGAGGGATCTGCACGCGGTGGTAATTAACACTTAGCACATGTCAAGTTAATGCCTGACTTTTGTCTGATCTCCCTCTTACAGAAAATTAAGTTGGAATCCATTTGTTTGTGACTGCAAACTTGCCTGGTTGCCCCGTTGGGTGGAAGACAGAAAAGTGAGAGTGGTTGAGGCATCGGACGCGAGATGCGCCCACCCTCCCCAGGTGGCAAACCGTTCCCTCTTCGACGTCTCCTTCCTCAGCGCTACTTGTGGTAAGGAGACGCTGCGGGCGGTACTGGGGAAATCACTAAACCAGTGCAAAGGATGGGCCCAAAGGCTTCACATCTAGGCCTCCTGAGACCTCAAGTCAGCAGTTCTAATCTAATTAAGCAAATCATAGAATCATTTTGGGTGGAAGAGACCCTCCTGATCATTGAATCCAACCGTTAACCCAGCCCTGGCACTATCCCATGTCCCTGAGAACTTAATCTCCACATCTTTTAAAAACACCTCCAGAAGTGGTGATTCAACCACTTCCCTGGGTAGAAACTACACAACTGCACAGAAACAGTAATCAAAAAAACATTAAAAGCAAAAGAATGCACAATTAAATGTGATTTAGAGACAACTAAAAGCTGTTTTAGAAGTGCTACGCTGTGGTTTGAAAGACTATTGCTGTAAAAAAATCTGCAAGATATTTGCGATCATCACGTTTCAGGAAAAGTTAATCCCAAAAGAATCATAGAATCATAACAGCAGCAGATGACTGTACCCTGACGCCTGGGGCTGGAGTCAGTCACACCAGGGCTGAGATCAGCAAACTCCTTACAGACAAGCGTCAGGCAGCCATCAGATGGCACCAGCCCCGTCACCTTGGGCTCTCCTCTCACGCTTTTGACAGGCTGACTTCAAGCAGTGAAATCTCACTGGAGTTGATGAGACCTGAGGGCATTGTGAGATTGAGTCTGTGCAGCTGACAGGGCTCCACGTCGGGAGCCTTGAATGATCTACAGCCCATGGCCTGCGCCGGGGGCAGCGTTGGGACTGCCCGGGCTAGCAGAAACGTGGGCTGGTGTTTAATGGAGGGTGGGAGGGAGACCCCTAAGAAAACTCATCCAACCTGGATGCTCAGCAATATCCAAGTAAGAGAGAGGGAGGGAGAGCGAGTGCTCCCCCCGACAGGCATTGGGTGTCCCCATTAGTGCGTGACAGAAGGACACGGTGATGGGGCTGAGCTGTATGAGCCGCCTGCTGACGTTCAGTGCTCAGGGGGCCAAAAGCTTGGGGGGTGGTTGTTCCTCTTTCCCCAGCCCTGCAGCACCTTGCAGGAATTACCAAGGGGAATAACAGTGGCACTGTTACTCCTCTTGATAATTAGTTGTTCCCCTCTTGAACTACTTAGTGTGGAAACAATAATGTGAGGCTGTCTCCGGGGTAATTCAGTGTAATGGGAGCAGGCTGGGGACAGCCTGCCAGCTACTGACAGTTGTTAATGACCGGCAGGGAATGAAGAAGTTTGACCAGGCTGGTGTTAAAAAGCAAAGTCGTTCCCATGCCATGGTCTTCCTCACGGGACTTTTCTTAAGAAAAGTGGCTCAAGGTTTGCAGCAAAACCATGGAGAAAACCGGACAGTTGGATGGGTTTGGTGTGGGAAGATCACGCAAGGCTGGAGCTGTTGGGATGTTTGGGGGGAGATGTTGTAGCAACCAACAGCAACAGAGGAGCAAACATGGCTCGGCTGCGTGGGCAGCGCTGAGCGGAGGCCAGGCCGGCCCAGCTGGGCTGCGGCTGTGCACGTGGCAGTGGTCCTGCCGCTGAATTTGTGGCAGAGGAACGTCCCACCCCTTGCAACGGGGGAGCAAACTCCAGGGAACGAGCTGTTGCTCTGAGACCAGGGCTGCTGTGGCTGCCATCGTACGTGCCTGCGTGTCCCTGCACGTGTCCGCCTGTGCTCCCTGCAGCCAGGCACGTGTTGTTTCTGTCCATCCTTGCCATGAATGCATACATGTCCATCCTTCCACACTCCTCAGGTGCCATTGCCCTCCTTTCTAGCACAAGATTTTGCCTGCAAGTAGGTGGGAAGCTCTTGGCCCTCCCCAGGAAGGAAGGTGGCTGCAGTGGCTGCCAGTGATGTTTCCTCCATGGCTCCGACGTGTCTGTAAAGTGTGTTTGGTTCTAGACATGTTGCTGGAAGCCCCAGGCAGCACATGGTGAAATGTGCTGCACCAGACCAAGCCAAGATACAGCCAAGGAACAACCTTTTGTCTTGGTCTTACTTGGTGGCAAGTCCTGTGGGCTCCTTTGAGGGTCAGATTCAGGCGAAGCGTGAAGTCCTGAGTCAAGGCAACCCCTGGTATCGGTACAGGCTGGGGGTGAAGGGATGGAGAGCAGCCCTGCGGAGAGACCTGAGGGAACTGGGAGATGAAAGACTGGCCATGAGCCGCCATGTGTGCTTGCAACCCAGAAGGGTAATCTTATCTTGGGCTGCATCACCAGCAGTGTGGCCAGCAGGTCAAGGGAGGTGATTCAGACTAGACATGAGGAAGAAATTGTTGCCCCTGAGGGTGGTGAGAGCCTGGCCCAGGTTCCCAGAGAGGTGGTGGATGAACCATCCCTGGAGACATCCCAGGCCAGGCTGGACGGGGCTCTGAGCAACCTGAGCTGGTGAAGATGTCCCTGCTCATGGCAGGGGTGGCACTGGGGGAGCTGGGAAGGTCCCTTCAACCCACACCGTTCTGTCATTCTATGACTCCACATCCCATGAGACTGTCAGGCTCTCCAAAGATCCGTTTTATTTACTGAGTGTTGGTGCTCCATAAATCTGTGTGACTGGTTTATTATTTCTGTCATCATTAATTAGCATAAAGAGTTTGGAAATCATTGCTGAGGGATTAAAGACTTCCCAGGCAAGTCTCACAAAGGAAATGCTTGGAGTAGGAGCTGCCCAGGAGAAGCCCATTCCCAGGAGCCTGGGGTGGTGTCTCTGGAAGGTCTCACCAAGCTGTGGCCTCACAGTGTCAGTTTGCCAGAGGATCTTCTGTTCTGTCCCCCAGGAGCTCAATACATAACGTGTCTGACAAGCAACCACACAGAAGAGGCTGAACTCATCATCCTCTTCACGTCCGTGCACACCGGGAACCTCACTGAGGAGACCTGCAGTGCCCTCTGTTACGCCGAAGACCAGGAATATGGAGGTTTCAGCAGCCAGGGGCAGTGTTTGTGTGGTGCTGCCCAAGAAACAAACTCTTCTTCCGGTTGTTTGCTGTTTTGCACTGAGCATTTGTCCGGGCAGGCCTGTGATGGCCCATCGCTCGTCCCCTCGCCCTTCCAGGCACAGCTGCCCGTGTCCTTCACAGGACTGCAGCCCCGGTACAGCCTGCACCAGGCCGTGCTCTTCAACGTCAGTATTCCCATCGCTGCCAGCACTTTAATGTGGGACTTTGGGGACCAGACAGAGGTTCTCAACACCACTGGAAATGCAGCTGTCCACGTGTACACCTTGCCTGGGCAGTACAACGTCACAGCCACCATCTCTGTGGGCGCCAAGGTCTTATCCGTGCAGGGGGAAGTTGAGGTGGTGGCTTCACCCCAGCAGTTAGAGCTGCAGTGTCCTTCCTTGGTCAAGACGAACGAGAGTCTGGACATCTGGATCCACAACAGGGGTGGCACTGGGCTCACAGTGCTGTACGGGATCACCGCAGAGGCTGGAGAGCTGGGCAGAGGTACGCGGGGCGGCTGCTGCTGGGCTCAGGGTGGCACTGGGTCCTTCTCTGCTGAGGACTAAGGGATGGCTCCTTTGGCCACTCCTTGCTCCCCTGATGGACCAGGCAGCGTTTTGTGCTGTCCTGGGCCAAGGAGATGACTGCACAGAGTGCACTTCAACAGCAAAGGGGATTTCTGGGCTCCAAGAAGGACGGGACGTTCCTGGAGCTTCCCTCCCCAGTTGTATTGGGGTGTGTGGGCCCATAGTAAGGACGTCACGCTTGTGTTCTTCTCCTCCATGCAGCTGTTCACCCCATGTGCCCCCCCGACGGGCTGGTGTTCCCAGGCAACAACCACTGCTACCGGCTGGTGGTGGAGAAGGCTGAGTGGCTGGAGGCCCAGCGGCACTGCCAGGAGCGCGGCAACGGGGACCTGGCCTTTGTCAGCACCCCCGACATCCAGAGCTTCCTGGTTGCTCATGTCATCAGGTAAGCGAGTAGGGAAAGGGTTAAGATTTTCTGGGGACGGGTCTTGTGTTCCTGGGGTGACACTTGCAGAGGGGTCCAGGTCCAGAGCGTCCAGGCACAGCTGGTCAGGCTGGGGAGACACACGGTCCAGGCTGAGCACAGGGAAATGGTGAGGATGAGGCTGCTGAGCAAAGAGGAGGAGTAAGCAGAGCCTGAGCCCTTGCTGAGCTTGGCTGCTTTGCTTAAAGGCTGTGGAGGAAAGAAGAAAATGGGGCAGAAGGGCTGGAAGTCAGCACTGGGAGCAGTGGGATTGCTGCTGGTGGGCATCTCGTCCCTCTGTTGGTGCCTGTGGGTGCATCTGGAGTGGTGCAGATGTGCAGGGTGAGGAGCGAGTGGGGCTGGGCTGAGCTGAGCATCCACCTGGGAGGTCAGCACAGTCTGCAGACTGTGAGTGGTGCAGAGGGTCTGGTGCTCTTGTCCAGAGGGTGTTTGAGTGCCACCATGGGGCCCCTTACAACCAGCTCCCTCCATCAGCAGCATTACAGCTGGTTTGTCCCACCTGTGACACCATGGTGGCATCCAGCACCGCTCCAGCAAAGCCTGAACCAGTTCTGCAGCTGGGACCTGCACCCTCCAGCCATGGCTGCAGCCTGAACCCAGGCACTTCCCCTTTTCTTCTTCATCCTGAGAAGGAGCCGCGCTCCTTTCTGAGCGTCAGGCTCCAGCAGCATCTGTTCCACCTCAGGCCTTGAGCTTTATAAACAGAGAGCACGGAAAGTGTCAGCCTTTGATTAAATCCGCCCCTCAAAGTGCTCTTTCTCCAACCAGCCGTCTTGGCGGGGGAAGGACGATCAGAAAAGCTTTCAGGGGCCCGACAGCTCTTGTCAGCACTCCCAGATGCAGATGTTGGAGATGGCCTCTTCATAAACATGGCCCAGAAAGCACATGCGAAGGGAACAGCTGCGTGTGACGTAGGCTTTGAACAGTCCTGCTGAAGGTCTGACAGCCCCTTCTTCCCAAACTTGTATCCTTGCCCTGTTCCCTTCACGCTGGGATTTATCCCGAGATTGCAAACATGTGGTCTGTCCCTTCCTGCGGGTTAGGGACTGGTCACTGGCTGTTCTGATTTATCAGGCATTGCGTGCAGGGCTTTTGATGGACTGCAGTAAGGAAATCATGAGACCTCAGAAGGGAATGAGCCGCCCAAGCTGTTTCCCAGCTGCTGCCCCACGTTGCTCTCCTCCCCAGCCCCCTTTATTTCATGTATTTATTTTATTAATCCATTCAGATAAACATGAATGAGGCAGTTCCAGGATGCGATTTCCCTGGTGATAAAAGACAAATCAACCGAGCCGCAGCTTTTTGGAACGTGCACACTCCATGGTTTCTTGTGGGAAAATGGCAGAGGCAGAAATGTGTTTCCTATTAGAGCATGCGGCAGTGATGGCCGCTCTCCCTCCTTCACTCCTGCCGCTCAACAGCCTCCCCAGGAGCAGAGTTCTCCATCCCACACCCGCCCGGGGACCCCGCTTGCCCTGCGGAGCCCCTCTCCCTTTCCTTCTCCCACCCTTGGTTCTGCCTTGAGCCAGGCAGCTTGGTCCTTCCTCGGAGCACAGGGATGCTCGTGTGCTCACATCTTGCTTCAGCAGAACCTGTCGAGAGCCCTCTGGTTCCTCTTTGCAAGGTAGTGGGCTGAGCCGTGGGGCAGGGGTGGAAAGCAAGCCAACCATCCCATTTCTTCTTCTTCTTTTTTTTTGTGTGTGTGTGTGTGACTTGCAGTTAGATCATAGCTGGAATTAGAAAAGGAAAATCTCTATCGGGTTTTACTGATGGCAGCAAACAAGCGGTTTCCTAGCCCGTTCTCCGTAATCCCCTGCCAGTGGTTCGGGAGCAGAGTGCAGTGGTTATTTATTTTTTAATCTTATTTGCAATGAAAACTACTGATTCATGGAACAGTTATTTTTGTTGTCGTTTTTCAGCATGACCTCATTAATCATTTAATCTGGCTGAGCCTTTCAGTGGATAGACACCAATTATCTCCCTGGTCTGCGTTTTGCAGGGTGCTTGTGCCACCCCGGGAGCACACAGGAGCAGGGGGACAAGGCTGCACCAGAACTGGGTGCAACCTGCGGGAATTGGAGCTTTGAGGGTGCTCCCAAGAAATTAATACAGAACAAATGCCTCACTTTCTGCTGGGTGTGATTAGAAACAGTTGTCCAGGCTGTTTGTGGCTATGAGAGACCGTTCAGCACTTTCCAGCAGAATCTCTGCTGGGATTCAGCCAGCTTCCCGATGTGGAAGGGACATTTCATCTTCCTGAAGCGACACTGATGGTTTTTTTTTGTTCCCCAACAGCCACTGCTGGACAGGGGTGGCTGAGGAGCTACTGATCTCCCAGTAGCTGCATCAAAGATCCCCTGATTTGTACAGGAGCTCCTGTACCCAGCACCGGCCGAGGTTTAATCCTGCCCTGATGCCAGTTCTGCTCGCAGTGGAGAATTGACTGGCAGCAAATTGCACAGCCCTGTGCTGGGCACTGGGGAGGTCAAACCTCAAATCCTGGGATCAGTTTTGGGCCCCTCACATGAAGAAAGGTCTTGAGGTGCTGGAGCGAGTTGAGAGAAGGGAACGGAGCTGGGGAAGGGGCTGGAGCACAAGTGTGATGGGAGCTTTGGGACCTGGGGGGTTCAGCTGGAGAACGGGAGCTGAGGGGAGACCTTCTGATCTCTGAACTGCCTGAAAGGAGCTTGGAGCCGGGGCGGTCGGGCTCTGCTCCCAAGGAACAAGTGATAGAACAAGAGGAAATGGCCTCAGGTTGCGCCAGGAAAGGTTCAGATTAGATATTGGAAGAAATTGGGGTTGTTGGGCATTGGAATAGGCTGCCCAGGGCAGTGGTGGAGTCACCATCCCTGGAGGGGTTGAACAGACAGGGACATGGGGTAGTGCTAAAGTTGAGTTATGGTTGGACTGGATGATCTTAAAGGTCTTTTCAAATCAAAATGATTCTATGATTCTATAAATAAAGCGAAAGTTTTATAAAAGATGCAGCTTTTCCAGAGAGTTCTGTATGACCGTGCTGTACCAGTCATGGCTGATAGAATCGGTGCATACCAGTATGTCACGAGTTCTGTGGTGCCTGTAACTGAGTCCTCTCTTAACTGGAGCAGGAGGACTGGCATTTGGGCATGGGATGACTCATGTTGTGGGGCAGTGATCATCAGAGATTGGACTCAGCAGCACACAGTGACCCCCTGAGCTGCTTCTCCCCCCTCCCCGGTTTATCAAAGAGCAGGTGGTTTTCTGTAGCTTTTGGGCCGAGGTGTGAAGGGCTGGTGGGCAGCAGGGCGGTGTGCTGCGAAGGAGCTGTTGATGAAGAGACAAGTTCTGGCGGTAGAATGGATGCTGGAATCCTTTAGTAACTAGAAGGCTCCATTAAGTGCAGCCTGTGGCACCCGGATGAAGCTGTCGTTGTTAAGATTATTATTTTTATAGAGAACTATAGATGGCGTCTGTCCCAGATCTTTATAATATTAATGATTTCCTGAAATCCCCTGCTCCCCCCCTTTTTTTTTTTGAAGGAGCCTCGATGTCTGGATTGGATTCAATGATTTTGCAAGCACTGGAGCGCAGCAAAGAGGTGAAGGATTTAATCTGGAGAGCTGTCAGAACTGGCTGCCAGGAGAGCCACATCCCTCCAACGCTGACCACTGTGTGCGAATGGGTCCGACCGGCCAGTGCAACACGGACCTGTGCATGGCCAAGCACAGCTATGTCTGCGAGTACAAGCCCAAAGGTGAGTTCTGCTCCAAGCCCAGCATTGCAGGCAGGTGGGTGTCCTGGTGACATCCACAGTATTGGGGTCTTGTGACTTACAAGACTAGAGGGCCTTGGAGATCATTAGGTGGGCTAATGTGTTGTCTGCTGTGCAAGCTGGTGTTGATGCAACCTCCCAAATCTCCCAAAGTGGTGTAGGGAGTAAGAAAGAGTAGGAGAAAGGAAATGAAATATGGGAGAAGATTTAGGTAAGAAGGAAGAGCCAGCCCAAGGCAGAGAGCTCACTGGCCTTCATTATGCTCAGTCCCCAGAACCTGGCCTGGCTGTGACAGACCCAGAGGTGTTTGCTGCTAGTGGGAACTGGCTGGTACTGACTACATTTCTTGTGAAGTCCATGGGGACAGGGAGGATGAGGAGTGCACCTTGTGTTCAAAAACTCAGAGCAAACCATTGGGTGTTGGAAGGGAGAAGTATTTGCAGAGTTCCTAGAAGTCAAAGTTGCTGAGAATTGCAAATGCAAACGTCACTTGTGCGAGATGAGAAAGAAATCACAACACGTGTAAGAAGAAGGAAATTACAGGATCACAGCAGCTGCTTCTCCAGTAAAGCTGGAGATCCAGATTCCTAAGTGGTCCCAGCCCTGTGACAGCTCTGCTGCACCGTGGGGGAGTAACTTCAGGCCTTGCTGAGTCTCACGGGCTTTGTTCACATATTTCCTTTACAAACAGGAGTTCTTTTAAATGCTGAAAACTTCTTTGTGGGAGACCCGGTGTTCGACACGCAGGAGGCTGTGAGAAATGTGACCGAAGATGTGGTGTCAGCCCCGTGGGAAGCTGTGGAGGTGAGAAGGGTTTGCTGGTCCCGCTGCCAACGAGGGAGCCTGGGGAGATGCAGGTGGGTGAGAACCGTGTTTGTTCTGCAGGTGATGGTGTTCCCTGAGCTGGCGTTCAGGCACGAGGGATATTTGACTGCGCTGGAGTTTGCAACACAGGAGCTGCGGCAGCCCGTTCAAGTGAGGTTCCAGGTGCACAGGCCAATCGATGGGGAAGGTGAGGCAGCTCCTCTTGACCACTCGTGGTATTGTCAGAGCTGACACCATCAGGGCTGTGTCAAACCAAGTGCGTGTGGCCTTCTTGTGGCCCCTCTGTCCTCAGAGCAGAAGCTTTGAAGCCTTAAAGGCTCAGAGATTTGGTTCTGTTTTTTGCGGAGACTCGAGTGCAAAATCTGCAGGCCCGGTTGGACAGCCCAAGGTTGCCTTGGAGAAGTGCTTGTCCTGGAGAAATTAATAGGGGGAAAAACCTGTCTCAATGCGTGAAGAAAATATGAGTGTAAGGAACATGTGTAGAATTGAATTAATCTTCTGAATTATACTTTATACTTCGGGAAGACATGATGTGTCAAATGGAAATGTCTTCTGGTCCATCTGGCCCCACAGGTTAACAAGGAAGAACGTTTTCCTGAGGCCGTTTCTTCCCGATGGATGAGATAATCTACTAAGCCTTTTATTCCTTGTACAACAGCTCAATAGTCACAGTTTTGGCAACAATTAATTTTGCAGCAGAATGTTTGCTATAGCTATAGGGTTGGCTGGTTACAAAAGGATATTTTTTGACACTGAAAAGCTGATACTTTGACATGGAAACATTAACTTAAGAAAAGTTGCTTAATGTGTTTTCAGTATCAAAGCCAGCTCTGCTTTTACTTGGACTCACTTTCGCTTGAACATAGATCTCTTTCAGATTGCAAATTGCTGTGTCCTCACTGGAAAAGACACTAACTTTGTTTTTTACAGTCTTTGTGCCTTTGTGAAAATTTCCTGTAAAACAGGACACTTGTCTTACGCAGTACCAGGTCATGCTGCAGTTGCAGCTTTTACTAAGCATGGAGAAGAATGGTGGATTTGGCTTGAAAAGGTGCAACAGAAGTGTTACTTGTCAGAATGGTGATCTTTGCTTTCTCTTTCCCTAATTCTAGACTACCAGGAGGGAGGAAACGCTACAGAACCATTCCACCCTGCTCAGGATGACGGGAACTGGACTCTGCCTGAATGTCCTCCTGGTTTCCAGTGGTGTCATTTGACTAATTTGTGCTCGTCACTAAACAACTGCTGCAATGCGACCGAGTGTGCCAACATTTCTCTTGCCAGCAGCCCAACCCCCGTGTCCCCGCAGCACAATGAAAGCCAGCTCAGCTATGAGCTCGTCAAGGAATTTCTCTTTACAATACCAGCTGGCCCTTCTTCACGATATCTGGTCAGTGTTTATTAGCTGCTGTAACCAGTGAGTAGGTGGGGCAGTTTTCTCTTGAGTCCTTTGGGTAAATAAAGAATTGTTCCCAGTTTGCAGATGGAGATGCTGAAGTCCCTTCAGATGAAATGACTTGCCCATTGTCACACATGCCACAACTTTCTGTCTTTCCTGCTCTAAGCCACAGGCTCCCTGCAGTAAAACCTGTTGCAATCGCACAGTTGGTTAAAGGCAGATTTCCTGGGCTATTCCATTGCACTTATGCCATGGTGACAGAGCATAAAGATAACTTCTCTGTTACCACGTTTGATTCTAAGTGGCCAAGGAGAGAGGAGTGGTGAAAGGTCTCCCCATGCTGTCTTTGCATCTGTGACTTTTCTATTGGTTTCCACTGGGCAGTAAATCCAGCCCATGCAAGAACCGGGTGTGAGTGCTCTCAAGACATTAATCCAAAAATGTCTCCTCTCTTTGCAGGTCACATTCAGGAAAGAAAATATATTTGTCAGGGTCGAGGACATCTTCAGTATCCAGCACAATGCAGGCTGGGGCTCGCTCCTCCAGTGCCAGCAAAGCACCACATCCCCGTACAGAACCAACGTCTTCCGCACGAACTCATCCAAGTGGGCTCTTGGCTTGTCTGATGGCTTTTTTGGTGCCGCCTGGATGAACAATGCTGTTTGCTCTCTCCGAGTTCGCTATGCTGAGGAGCAGCTGGTCCCACTGATTGGCCCCCGCAACGCAGGGCTGGAACATCCAGGTCGCTACACAGTCCGAGCCAATGTGGACAATGGGCTTTTCAGCACCAACCTGTCCTGCAGCTTCTGGGTCGCTTCCCGGGTGTCAGGGCTGCGTGTCATTCACCCCGCACCACAGGGCGGCAAGGTCTACCTGCCCTCCAACCACACCACCCTGCTCATCAAGCTCTCCTCGGGGGTGAACGCGACCGCCAGCTGGCTGGGGGACAACCGCACCTTCCCCTTCCAGGGGTCCTGCCCTGCGGCTGTCGCATCACTGACGCCAGAGTGTGCCAGGGAGACCAACGACACCTGGTTTGCTGTGGTCAGCCTGAGTGGCCTGCGGGAGGGGCTGAGCACCCACCTGCTCATTGCGGAGAACACTGTGAGCTCCCAGAATATCACCGTCGTGCTGAAAGTGGAGGAGCCCATCCGTGGGCTGCGGGCCACCCCTGACCCTGAGAGCAGAGTCCTGCTAAACACACGAGTGGTGAGTGATTCCTGCTGCTTTTGTCAAAAGCGTTTTTAGCCTTTACGGGCGAGTTTGGCACACAAGGAGGACTGGGGCTCAGCTCCACACTGGTCAGGTGTAGCATCACTCACTGCTACATGCCAGCTCCTGGATGATGTGGACAGAGCTGCTGCCAACACAGGTGTGTGGCAGAAAGCACTGGTGCTTTCCAGCAGCAAGGCAGCTCAGCTGTACCTTCACCTTAATTCCCTCAGGGGTAAGACACCACCTCCTGCTAGGGGAATATCGGCCTTCCAGTTCCACAGAAAACCAGAGACATTATGAAAGGCCAGTATTTACCTTCTCTTGACTTGTTGAGGTACTTATTCCTTTAGGTGTTTGGATTTGCTCTGCTGAATCTTTACATCACCTGCCTGAAGCTATACAAATGTTTAATCCATCCATCAAAGTCTTGGAGTTAGTCTGGTGTTTACCATCATTTTTTTAACCCAAATCCTCTGTCCCCAGAGCTACCGCTGGGCCCTAGGGTCCTGTTTAATCACTACCCATTGGTATCTGATGGGAGAACCCTGTTCCTGCACTGCTTGTTGGTCTCACCCTTCCCGGCTGCACTGCAGGAGTGAGGGGGGAGCCTGCTTTGTTACCTGCAAATTATTTTTGGCTTTGGGTTGGGTACATCAATGGACGAGGGTCAGAGACACAGCTTACGGGTAGAGCTAAAGCTGAGTTGTTTGCACAACGATATCAGAAAGTTTTTTAGGCAGCAAGAAAGAGGTCACAAAAGAGGAGAGCTGGGGTGTGGGAGCAGGTGGTGTGGGTTCTGCTCCCAGTCCTGCTGATGATTTATGGAGCCAGGGTCTGCATTTCTCTATCAGCAACAAAGCCACAGATGATCTCACACCTCTGTGCCCTGCTCTGGCGCTCTGTCCTACAGGTGCATGATGCCTCCCAGTCCAGCTCTGGGAAGTGCTATGCATGCTCCTCCCTTGCACCAGTATAAAATGTTCTTATGCCTTTCAGAGCTACATCCCTGTGATGGACGCTGGGTCAGATGTGACTTTCCGGTGGACAGTAGATGATAAGCCATCTTTCACTTTTTACAATGTCGTCTTCAACGTTATCTACCAAAGCCCAGCTGTCTACAAGCTTTCGGTAAGCCAAGGCCTTTCCCGTGAAACTGTTTCAATCTTGGGTTTCCATTTCATTCCACAAGTGAGGCAGGAAAAGCAGCAGGGAGAGCAGAAGGCAGAGTTGAGTTGAGGAGGTTTTCACTCTGCTCCTAACAAGCTCCTCTGCCATTTCTCACTGAGCTGCTCTTGCAAATGCAAATAGTAGGTTTCTTCCTATTCCTCCATTACAGCTGCCTTCACTGTCTTCCCCATCTTTGCTTTCTCTCCTTTTCTCCATGGTCTCTTTTCTGGTTTTGGCGTGTCTGTCCTCACCCGTCGCAGCAGGATGAGGCCGAGCCCTGCTTCAGGGTGCCGGCCACTGCTTTGGCAGGCAGCAGATGTGGATTCAGAACCAGACAGAGGCAGGATGCAAATGTCAGGTGTTCACAGGCAGGACAGAGCTGCCACCACAAACTCTTCTGGTCTCTGTCCTCTCTTCCTACTGGTGCAGACTGGAACAGTGGCTTTTGTCATGGCCCCAGAAGAAAGATAGAGTGGAGAGTCTGGGCAGAGGGAGGTATCTGTTGTGGAACAGGAATTTATCTCTGGCCAGAACGTCTCTCTGTGTGATGCTGTGTGTTGCCCTGGCTCCAAGCTGTGTGATCCCTTTGCAGGTAACTGCTGGTCCCTGAAGGGACACCAGCCCTGGCTTGGGGGATGCGCCAGAACTCATTTGCTTGGCACAGCACTGTGCTGAGTAGCTCTAATTTGCTGGGTGAAGCACGGTGCTGACGAGCCTGGATTGCTTTAACTTAAAGTGTTGACAAGGCGACATTAGTCTGGGGTCCACTGGGTTCAGTGTAACATCCACAGAAGCCTTGACACAAGCTGCTTCTGTCTGTTCGTGTGGGAGGTCTCTGTTCAGTTGGGTTTGAAGGATCCCTCTGTCAGCAGCTCAGCTCTGCTGCCACTGAGGGGGTGACAAGATGCTTCGTCATTGGGTGCCATGTGGGTGTCACATGCCTAGGTAATCCTGAGGATCCTGCTCTACTTCTGTCCCATCTCTTGCCCGTCTATTCTCCCTTTCCCTCCTCTGCCCAGCTTTGCTGTCCTTGTCTGTGCCTAGGATGCTGGAGCTGCACTTGGCGTGCTTGGTTTTATGAGTTTCTCCCATTCCCACTCTCTGTGCTTGGAGCCACTTGTCTGTCACTGTCCTGAGGACACTGCATGGCTGTTGCCCCCTTGGTGGCAGCAAGTGCCGGGACTCAGCAGCTGGACACAGTGTGCGGGACACATCAGGGAAGGCAAAAAGATAACTGGCAAGTTCAGAGCCAGAGGAGTCTGAGGATGAGCAGCTCTTCTTGCCTACTTGCTGTAGAACCAGTCCTTGGACTGGCTTTAGTGGTGGTTCAGCAAGAAGTGGCTTTGCCGGGTGGGTGGCTTTCCAGCCTGTGCTGCTTTCCAGTGCCATTGAGGCCCTTGCTGCTGCCCTCCTGACTGCCCTGAGCCCCAGGGTGTCTCTGCAGCACCGCGAAGCTACTTTCAGGAGAGGGCATCAGGGCACGGCCATCCCAACTGCATTCTTTGTCCCACTGTCCTCCCCAGCTCACCGCCTCCAACCACGTCAGTAACTTTACGGTCAATTACAATGTCACGGTGGAGATGATGAATAAGATGAAGAACCTCACGGTGCTCGGTGTCCTGCCGGTCCTGCCTCAGAACAGCACGGTGGAGCTCACAGCAAGAGTTCAGGTTGATTCCGCTGTGGATGCTTTGTTCCTGTGAGTCCTTTGCGAGTTAGGATCTTACTGTGCGTAGCTTACCAGTCTTGCCTGCACTGTTTCTCTTCCCAGGGCCAGCTGATGTCAAATGGCCCATTTCTCAGCTGCTGTCTAGTTAATTTGAAATCTTTGCAGGTGTGGTTCAGTCACACTGGCTGGGACCTCTAGTCCAGGCTGAAATACTTTTCTTTTAAAGGATTGCAGCGTTGCTTTAATACTGGGTTCCTTCTCTTCTTACCAGTGGTGTACTCCTCTCCTAGTGACAATTCTGCAGCATTGGGCACTGCTACTGCTTTGATACTTGGCATTGTGCTTCCTATGGTTTTTCTGGAAACCCCAGCCCTGAGCCTGAAAGACAACCCAAGGCCAGACCAGGGCTCCTCTGGGTTTCCATGGTTCTTTTGTGCAATGTAACACGGTTTGCATGTTTCTGCAGGTGGGATTTTGGAGATGGTGTCCAGGAGACATACCTGTTCAAACCTCCCTACAACAAGTCTTTCTTTGTTCCTGATCCCAGTGTCCATGAGGTTGTGATTGAGCACAATGTTTCACACGTCTATCAAGACCCAGGTATGGTCAGGACGGTTCTTTGTGGAAGAAGGGGTTCAGGCATTCGTGCTGCCAGGGGGGCTACGAGGCACCTTCCAATAAAAAATGGCTTGAAAGCCATTACGTTGCTCCCGAAAAAACAGCCTGAGTGGCAGGAAGTCTCCAGCCATTTCCATCCTCACTAACTCTGTTTCTAGGACAGGTTTGCCCTTGCTGTAAGAAGCAGGTCCAGAGTGCACACTCCCCTTTTCGGGCAGTCTTGCAGAGAGACGAGCGGCCAGCGAGCTCCGTGCTGGTGGGAGGGGACAGGGAGGGATCTGTGAGGGAACAGAAATCAAATCAGTACTCTGTGTCTCTCAGACTGGCTCCTTACCTGATGTCTGGGCCTCACGTGCATGACCAGGTTGTAATTCCCGCTTGTAATTCCTGGCCCGGAAGGTGGAAGTGCAGGGTGTGCATGGTGCAGGAGCACAGTATCTCTCCATCACGGCCCCCATGCTGCTGCAGTTCTGTGGAAGCTGTTGCATGAGTATGGCCTCACAACTGGTCTTCTGCTCTCTTCCAATGCAGGTGAATATGCCTTGGTGGTTGTGGTGTCCAACCAGTTTGAGAACCTCACCCACTTGACCCCGGTTCACGTCCACAGTTACCTGATTGATGTGAAGATGGAAGTAGAGGAGAATGTTTTAGTTGTGAGCCGTCCGGTCACCTTCAGAGCCAATCCATTGCCATCTCCTTACGGTGTCCTGTACACCTGGGACTTTGGGGATGGGTCCTCCCCGTTCACAGGGAGCCACTCTACAGTGACATACAGCTACTCCAGAAGAGGGGTGTACAACATCACCGTGATGGCCAACAACACCATAAGCAGCGTGGAGACAGTTGAGTGCTATCAAGTGTTTGAGGAGATCACTGGGCTCCGTGTTTCCGCAGATGAGGCAGCAGAGCTGGGAGCATCTGTGACCCTGAATGCTTCAGTACATACAGGGGACAGTATCACCTGGATATTTGATATGGGGGACGGGACAGTGCTGAGGAGCCAGGTGCCGGTGGTAGAACACGTGTACATCAAGGACATCAACTGCACAGTGAATGTGACAGCAGTGAATCCTGTGAACTCTGTCTCCCAAACTGTGCCCGTTCGGATATTTGTCCTGGAAGTTCTCAAAATAGAACCTGCTTCTTGCATCCTCGAGCACCCAGATGTGCAGCTCACTGCATATGTGACGGGGAATCCTGATGATTACATCTTTGACTGGACTTTTGGAGATGGCTCATCCAATGTCACGATCAGCGGGGACCCTGTGGTGATGCACAACTTCACCCGCAGCGGGACGTTCCCCCTCTCCCTGACTCTTTCCAGCCGGTTTAACAAGGCTCACTATTTCACCAGTGTCTGTGTGGAGCCAGAGATAGTTAACGTCACCCTTCTCCCTCCCAAGCAGTTTGTGAGGCTCGGGGAAGAGAGCAGCTTCCAGGTGAGTGCTGTGCCGCTCTACCAGTACCGCTACCGCTGGGATTTTGGGAACAACGAGTCCACTAGATCGAGTGGGACTGAAGTGACCTACACCTACAAGAACACAGGGGTCTTCCTGGTCACGGTGACTGTCTCCAACAATGTCTCTTTTAACAATGACACGGCATTTGTGGAAGTTCAGGAACCAGTTGGGGTAGCAAAGATTGAATATAATGGGACAAGTGTGCTGGAGGTGAACCAGATCTATCTCTTCTCCGCCAGCATGAATGGAACCAAAGTGAGTTACAGTTGGGACTTTGGAGATGGCACTACCCAGCCTGGGCAAATCGCTGCCCACTCCTACAACACCACAGGCCATTACACAATTAGCGTGATGGGCTGGAACGATGTGAGCTTTAATGAGACTGTCATCGACGTTGAAGTGAAACGTCGGCTCCATGGGCTGACCATCAATGCCAGCAGGACAGTGGTGCCGTTAAATGGTTCAGTGAGTTTTGTAGCCACGCTCATAGCTGGCACTGCCATCCGCTACTCATGGATCCTCTGTGATCGCTGCACTCCAATCCAAGGCTCCTCCACAATCTCCTACACTTTCCGGTCTGTGGGCACGTTCAACGTCATTGTGACTGCAGAGAACAAGATCAGCTCGTTGCAGGACAGCATCTACGTCTACGTCCTGGAGCAGATTGAAGGCCTGCAGGTGTCCAGCAGTGAGCTGGTGGAGGACACCTATTACCCAACGAACAAAACACTCCATTTGCAGGCAGTGGTGAGGGAGGGAACAAACATCTCTTACAGCTGGGTAGCCCAAAGGGATGGCAGCGCCGTGCAGACCTTCACTGGGAAAACCTTCTCCTTGAGCGTCCTAGAAGCTGGAAACTACACTGTCTATCTGAAAGCCACCAATATGCTGGGATGCGCAACTGCCAACAGGACGGTGGAGTTCATTGAAAGCCTTGGTCTTTTAAAGCCTTCTGCCTTCCCCAACCCCGTTGCTATTAATGCATCTGTTAACATAAGTACCACCATAACCAGTGGCACCAGCATCACGTATATTTGGTACCTAGAGGATGGTTTCTTTCCTGTTACCTCTGAACCCTTTATTATCCACTCCTTCCAAAGCCCTGGAGTGACAGAGGTCATCATTGGAGCAGAAAACAAGCTGGATTCAACCAATGCAACAATTTACATCTGTGTAGAGGAGGTCATAGAGGGGCTGAGTATAGGGACTGCAGAACTGGACTGTAGATACGTCTCATCAGGCTCCACAGTGGTCTTTGAGGGGGAGCTGCAGAAAGGGACCGAAGTGACATGGCTTTGGGAGGTGCCCAATGGCACATTGACTGGCCAGTCTGTGGCGGTCACATTCCCCACAGCAGGGTTTTATACCGTCTATCTGAACGCATCGAACGATGTCAGCTGGGCTCTGGCCAGCAGGAATATCTCAGTGCTGGACAGGATTCAAGGGCTGGAGGTTCTTGCCAGCAAGAAGGTGGTGGAGCCAGGGGACCGGGTCACCTTCGTGATTAGGATGTCGTCAGGTACCTCTGTGAGTTACCTGGTGAGCATAAGTGGGGACTACTCTGTGGTGCTCAATGGCTCCAAATACACGCACGAGTTCACCAAGAGCGGCGATTATTTGGTGACGGTGACTGTACAGAACCAAATCAGCATCGCACATGCCCAGGTGCTCATCTCTGTGCTGGAGGCCATCCGTGATGTCAGGCTCCTCAACTGCTGCGAGGAAGGCATTCCCACGGGCAGGGAGAAAAGCTTCAGTGCCCAGGTGGGGAGCGGCTCTCGTGTGTCCTTCTCCTGGCAATTCTCCCTGTGGAAAGAGCAGGGCCGATCCATGGTCACCATGACAGGGGAGAGCGTTTCTTACACTCCAGAAGCTGCAGGGCTGCTTGAGGTTCTCCTCAATGCCTTCAATGACTTGGGAGGTATCAATATCACCAGAACCATCCAGGTCCAAGACCCAATAGTCCAAGTGTCCCTCACTGCCTCCAATGCCTTTGTCAACAGGACGGCCCTGTTTGCAGCCGCAGTGGTGCCCAGCAGCAGGAGCGTTGAGTTCTTGTGGACCTTTGGTGATGGCTCTTCCACTCAAATGACCAGGGTTGCAGTGGCCAACTATTCTTACCTGAGCCCTGGAGATTACCTGGTGGAGGTGAATGCCACCAACCTCATCAGTTTCTTTGTAGCCCACCTCACTGTCACGGTCAAAGTCCTGGAGTGTGAGGAGCCAGAGGTGGAGTTAGCCTTGCCCCCCCAAGTAGTCATGAAGCGGTCCCAGAGGAACTACCTGGAGGCACAGATTGACCTCCGAGGGTGCATCAAGTACCAGACAGAGCATCTGTGGGAGATCTACCGAGCACCCAGCTGCATGAACCTGGATGAGTCCAGCAGGATCCGTCTGCCGAATGTTGACGTGAACAGGCCCCAGCTGGTTATCCCAAAGCTGGCCTTGGAAGTTGGGAACTATTGCTTCATCTTTATTGTCTCCTTTGGAGATACTCCACTGTCCAAAAGCATCTTTGCGAATGTAACTGTGATACCAAGTAAACTGGTCCCAATCATTGATGGGGGGTCATACCGTGTATGGTCCAACACTCAGGACTTAATCTTGGATGGGGAGAAATCCTACGACCCGAACTTGGATGATGGTGAACAGACTCCGTTGTTATACGATTGGTCTTGTACGTTCTCCTCCAAGGTAAGAGCAGTTTTGCTCAGCCAGGGTGATCATTTGGGACCTCCAGCTGCACATCAGTTCCACTAGGAATGTGTCTGGGTTGAAATGATGTTGATGGAAGCTTTTGTGAGCATCTTTAACAAAGCTGCTCTGAAAGGAGGGTTGCAAAGGTTTCCCAATTGCCAGCTCAGGAGGATGGTCCGGTGCCGTGTCCCTGGGCACAGCAGAGGGGCCAGCACTGGGACCTGAGACGTTCCCATTGCTGCTGCCCTTGGACTTGACCTCCACAGTTTCAGTGGAACTGTTTCCATAACCTGACAGCATTATAGAGCTGCTGGTGGCTGAGGGCTCTGGTCCCTCTCCGCTTTACAGTTAAATGTCTCTAATTCCAGCAGGGGCCAAAGTCAGACTTTGGAGGAGTCAAGTGACCACAAGTCGTGGTCACTGTGGTCACAGACAGGTCACTGTCACACGCTGAAGGGTTCTGACCCTACAGTGGCAGAAGGGCAAGGGAGAACTGCTCTTCAGATTCTTCCAGGAGATCCACCTCAGGAGGATTTTTTGATTGAATGTGGGATTATTTTGCTTGTTACAAGTTTTCTATAAGTTACAAGTTTTCTATATTTACCTCAAAATAGAAAGAAACAGAGTGTGTGTGGATTAGACTTCTGAGTTTAATGTGGGCTTTTTGTGTTGTTTGGCAATGTTTATAAGCTATTTAATGAAGGATTTATTGCTATAAAATAAGAATTTGAAGCTCAGGTGAAATACAGGAGTATTCCAAGTACTGCTTACTAACTTGAAGAATAGGATAATGTGCTTTGTTGTCCACTCACCCTGTTTCTCCCACCTCAGTGGTGGCACATTGCACACTGAGACCTGTAATGGTCACTTTGTGTGGACCTGAATGTTTGGGCTGTGGACTAACCCGATGTGCACCCATACCAAGGAGGGTTTGAAAGTTCTTTTCTCCTTGCAAGCAGAGCTCGGCTGCAGGGTGCTCTCTGAATTTCAGTGCCAAGGAAGGGATTGTCACAATTTCCAAAGCGCTATTAGAAGCAGATGTGGAGTATACATTCGACCTCACCATCAGGAAGGAGGGAATGAGTCCTGAGGCAACAAATCAAACCGTACGTACCCCTGATGACTGTCCTGTCTGTCCTTGGGTGCCTGTTCCTGGACACAGCCGAGCTGCAAGTCCACAGCCCATTCCATGAGGAATTTTGCAGAGGAGAGCGCTGCTGGCTCAGGATGGTACTCAGCCATGGGGACACCCTGGGCTGTGTTCCTGTCCCCATTGTGAGCCACTGGCAGTTTTATGGGGTGGAAGAGCCACCACCTGCCTGCACCGGCCAGCACCCAGGGGAACACAGATTTTAGGACATAACTGGGGCTCCATAACTGATCTTGTCCAGGTCGTTTGCAGGAACAGACATTGGTATTTCTGTGATATATTAATCTTTTGCTGCCTCAGGCAGCACTTTTTGCTTGTCCTGCCAAGTTCTTTTAGTTTCTTCCTTCCTTTCGACCCCGTGTTAGTCCCTGTCTGCGCAGAGGCTGCGTTAGTGCCCCAGCCCTGCACGGCTCTGGCCACCGTTCCTGGGACTGAGGGTCATAGAATCACAGAATCAGGGGATCATTTTGGTTGGAAGAGACCCTAAGATCATCAAATCCAACCATAGCTAAACCACGTCCTTAAGAACCTCATCTCTGAGTCTGCGGCTGCAGATCTGCCAGAGCAGGACAGCAAAGGGCCCACGATCGGTGGCTGTTGCTGCACCGTGCACAGTCCTGGGCTCTTCCCACCTCACAGCACCAGGTTCTCCCATGGTTTTCGCCCAGAGAGAGCTCACTAAGAGCTGATGCTTAGTTTTATTGTCAACAGTTCCTCCCTTCTCTGTTCCTGAATTTTTAAAGGGAGGATTTTTCAAGTGCATGTTGTTTATGTCAAATTAAGCCCAACGCTGAATGCATCTGCAGTCCGACAGCAGTTATGGTTTATGTCAGGAACGTTCATCGTGGTGCATTTGGCAATTAGAGATATAGTTAGTCTGAAAGTGGAAACTCTTACCGCCTGGGTTTTAAACCAAAGCTGGAGGATGAAAAGAAAAAAATTAAATTGATAGTCTTTCAAGGACATTCCGTACTATCTGGTTTCCATGCGTGAGCTCAAAACAATGATTCCAGTGTCGCAGGAAATTTGCAAATACTGTCGGAATGAATGAAGCTTCAGTGCGCTCCGGCTTAGTGCTGGGGAATATTTATCCTCTTTTAAAAGTCTGCCATATTAAACAATGTCTTCATTACTCTCTTTCTTTGAATTCAGAATATTCTTTTTGCCAGGGCGGAGGGCTCTGTCGAAAGCTGGACAACCCCATTTCCGAGGGGATTAAAGGAGTTTAGATCAAGTGCAGGGGTCAGAGCTCGAAAGCCACTGTGGCTGATCCACTGGCGCGCTCTTCTCTCCAAGCACTTTGCGGGGAGGTGTCAGGGAAAGGTGATTTTCCAGGCTGTAGGACCAACTTGCTGCACAGTGGGAGCTGTGTTTTCTGGCTGTTTTTATCATCACTCCTGTCTCTCAGGGACACAGGTAGTGTTAGAAATGGTGGTGGTTCTGCACAGATTGTGCACTAGAGAGCTCAAGGTCCTGAGATTTGTTCTGCAGCTCCAGACTGAGCTCTGTGTATTGGAGCAGGGATGGGGGGACAGACTTGCCACAGGGCAGCACATCCTCAGTAAATGCGGGTTTCTCGGCTCTCCCTGAGCCCTCTGCCACTCCAGACTGCGAACGCTTCCCATTTATCAACCTCCCGAGCTGAGCACAGGGACCTGCAGCCCCGCGCTCCCATGTCCACAGCAGATCTGCCATGTCCCCACCGGGCCGGGTGCTCCGCAGAGGCAGAACCAGAGTTTGGCCACAGAACACAAAGAGCTGCAGCCGCTTCCCAGGGCAGGCGCTCACCAGATGTTTGCTCTGTGCTGTGAAAAAGTCTTTTCCCCTCCAGGTTCAACTTCTCCTCTTTCCCAAGCTCTAACACACGTCCCATATTTGTAGGGCTGACAGGGGTCCCGAGATGGTCAGGTCAGCAAAGTGCTTTGTTTGGCATCATCCCCACCCAACAGCACAGGCAGAACTTGCTGAAAATCCAGCACAGGGCACCAGAGGGACATTTTGGATGTGATTTGTGTTAAAAAGTGTAACATAGTAAATCCAGAATTACCTAGATTGGCCCAGCTTGGCAGCAGGTGGCTCTTGAAAATCAGTAACAGCAGAACTCACCCTGGCCAGTGTAAGAAAAGTGATGTAGCTTAAGTCTGACCTGAAATCCTTTGGAAATCCCTTTCTGCTGTTCCCTTGGCTCAGACTGGGCTGGTGCAGAGCGATTCCTCCTTGCAGACCAGCTGCTGGGATGTCTGCCTACCTGTAAGATGTCTGTATTTTAGTTTCAGATCTCCTGATGGAGCCTCTTGCTTTCCCAGGTATTCATCAAGAGGGGAGGAGTCCCCATCGTGTCCCTGGAGTGTGTTTCCTGCAAGGCTCAGTCTGTCTATGAAGTCAGCAAGAGCTCCTACGTCTACCTGGAGGGGACCTGCCAGAACTGTCACAATGACTCCAAGCTTGGGGTAAAGTTGTCAGCAACACTGGTCTTTGGTGGACTTAAGAGAAAAGGGGAGAGTGAGAGAGAACAGAGTGGAAAGAACTGTGTCAGAAATAAAATCATGGACCTGTTGCCTCAAGCTTTTCCTTGCCCTGGGTTGTGCCTGTCCGTCCTACCAAAGGACAAGTCCTTGCTGGGTCATTTTGAAGCCAAGCCCATGACTGACCAGCTCTTTTCACACAAGAAGTGAAGTGTTTTCTTCTCCCTGCTGACTGGCATTTTGACTGTTATTCTGGTGGCTCAAGCCAAGGTTGTTCAGTCTCTTCTGATCCCCCAAGTCCCTCATGCCCTCCTGTAATTACAGGTTCCAGTACACAGCAACCTGTGGATGAGACAGGGCTCAGGGGTGGAAGTCCCGTTGCAAGAGCTGTTTGCTCCCAGCTTGTCCTTGCATGGCATTTTCTGACTGGCTATCTCACTGTTCCTCTTGTTATCACAGTTGTACATTTGTGCTATTAACAGTAACCATCCAGGACACGTTCAACTTGAAGTATATAAAACACGGTATCCCATGGAGACTCCACCAGTACTTAATTTATTTCCTGTGTTTTGTATTCCGTATTATGAAATATTCTGTCGGAGGGTGATGTAATCCCAGAGACTAAAGTAGATCTCACAGTGGAAATATTCCCACCAGACATTTTGGAAAGGTTCCAGTTCTTGTTGCTGTAGCACACAAGACTAAAGCTGAATTATCAACTGCAAATTTGGCAGACGCTCCCACTAGAAATCTGTTACTTTTTATAAAAGACTCAATCCGAAAACATTTTAAGGACATAACTTCAGGTTTAAACAAAACCTCTCCTGTCTTTCCCTTCTTCATCTCTATAGAGATGGGCAGCGCACAGCTTTAAAAACAAGTCTCTCATCCTGGACAAGAAAACGACGTCCACTGGTGACACGGGAATGAACCTGGTCCTGAGGCAAGGGGCATTGAAGGACGGTGAGGGCTACACGTTTACCCTGCACATCACAGACCTCACGACGGGGGAGGAAGGCTTCGCCTCCATCGACCTGCTCCCCAACCAGCCGCCCATGGGAGGCTCCTGCCGCCTGTCCCCCAAGGGTCCCCTCCGGGCGCTGATGGCCAAGGTGCACTTTGAGTGCACAGGTGAGACGTGCGGACAGGGGTGCCGGGCGCCCTCTGGCCCTCGCTGCTCCCCACGGGCAGAAGTTTCTGTCACTGCAGTGTTCCCAGCCACCCCCCTCCCTGCAGAGGTTTTCTGTCCACCCAGCTCCTGCGCCAGGACACCGTTGGCCAAGGGCTGAGGTCAGACGTGGATCTTTCCATTTCTGATCCCCAAAGCTTGGACCACGAGCAGCTTTGTGCACTCAAATTGTGGAGCTCTGAAACACATGGCAGCAGGCAGGCACTTTTAAAAATCCTGGTCTATGCAGTTAAATGATGAGATCCTGGCTAGGACAGTACTTGCAGAATAAAATAGTATTTCAGTGCGGGAAAAAGAAGATGGGTGCCCAAAACTGAGTCACATATGTGGGAAGAGTCAAAACACAAAGTGCTGGGGCCTCCTCTGATATGTGGGCTGGATGTTCCCATCAACAGTTACCTTCTCGACCAGCTGCAGAGACAGCAACAGCCAGTCCAACTTTGGAAAAGTGGCCTGGCTGACATCCTGTAGCCTTGGGCCAAGGAATAAGTGCCTCTGAAAACCAGATTTCCCCAAATGATTAGTGCTAGAGATGAATGCTGTCTGTGCCCAAATGCTGGGAAGCCACGCTGTAGAGGAGATGATGAATTCTGCTGGTTCTGGGCGGGCTGGTCACCAAAACCCAGCTTAAGCTGGAGGAGAAGCAGGAGTGGTGAGAATTTTAGCTCTTAGTGATTGTTTTGAAGCTGAAGTGAGACATGCAGGATGCAGAGCCACTGCTCCATGTCCAGTGCAGAGCCAGCACCTTTGCTGGTGCTCACTGAGAAACACGCAGTGAATTTCCCAGCAACCCAGATCCCACAGGACCCCCAATAATTCCTGGGAGCTCCAAGGAAACCGTTGTGTAGTTTTTATCTTAGGCTGAGTCATTCCTGACATGCAGAACAGCCCAAGGGCTGTGCTAAGCCTGTGTCTAATGTCAGGCTTTGCAGGGCTTATACAAAAGCTGTGGCCTTGGGTCAGGGCTGTTCCCAGCCCCAGACATTATTCCCATTTTTATTTTGCTCGTAAACTCTTCACAAATCCCTTTAAATGTTACAGAACCCGAACACCTGGGCAGAAACCCCGTAACATCTGAAAAATTCAAAAGGGTCAGAGCTTTACATTGCAGACATCCCTCCAGCCCAGTGGAGTCCTCAAGCTGTCCCTCAGCAGTGGGGACAACCTGTCCCTCTGTCTGAGTGGGTGGGACACACCGGGGGACAGGCCGGGCTTCAGGATGGTGGCTGCAGCCCCTCCAAGCCCTTTTGCCCCTCTCAGACTCCCCATTCGGGTTTGTTTTGCAGGCTGGCAAGACACGGAGGACGCAGAGGGGCCGCTGGTTTACATCCTGCTGGCATCGCGCCACAGGGCCGGGCACTTCCACGAGTTCTGCATGTACAAGGGCAGCCGGGCCGAGCATGGAGCCTTCCTGCCCCCGGGCTTCCACGAGAGCGGCTTCATGGTGTCCGTGTCTGTCCTCGTGCAGGACCAGCTGGGAGCCACTGTGGTGGCCATTAACCGGTAAGACCCACCACTTGCAGGCTGGGCCTACACGACGGCATCAGTGTCCAGCCTAAGCTCCTGAATCGCTGTCTTAGGGCTTGAGCACACGTTCCCTGTGCTGAAGGGCTGGGCACGTTCTGAGCGAAGCATTTGTCTCCTGGAAGAGGCTGTTGGCAGGAAGGTGAGGGGAGGCTCAGCAAAATGTGAAACAAGAAAGCCCTTGAGGTGCTGGAGCGAGTTGAGAGAAGGGAGCGGAGCTGGGGAAGGGACTGGAGCACAGGTGTGATGGGAGCTCCATGCAGGTGACAAGTGCCCCTGGGTCATTGTGCAGGATTCTGAGCTGCTCTCAGCTACCTGCCCGAGCTCTCAGGCTGCTGCTTCTCCAGGCTGATCTGCAACTCCCCGCACTGTCCATGTGGTCCTGGCCTCCTGGGCTGGAGTGCAGGATCCTGCGGTGCTGCGGAGGAGGATCTGGGTCCCAGCTGCTCCTCAGGCCCTGGGGACCAATGCCAAAAGCAGTGCAGCTCCTCCCAGCCCTGGTGTTAAGTACTCTTTCTGTCAAACTAAACCCGAATTTTCTTCTGTGTGCTCAGTGCACCCGTGTGCATCCTCCATCTGCACCTTCACAGAGCTGGAATCGTTAGGAACCAGGTTTCAGCGCTGTCTTTGTCGTTTAACCACCTGCTTCCCCTTTCATCTTCCTTCTCAGCCAAAGGGCAGATTCTGCCCCCTTCACCCAGCCCCCTTTCATCCTCTGTGCTTAACCCAAACCTCTTTCCTTTGGCAGCTCTATGGAGATCGGCTTACCCGAGGGCTTCCCCAGCCTCTCCCACTGGCTCTACAACCAAACTGACACCGTGCTCCAGGGCTTAGTGAAACAAGGGGACCCTCAGCAGGTCATTGAGTACTCTCTGGCCCTCATCACCATCTTAAATGAGGTAAAGCAGCACTGTCTGCCCGAGAGGGGCCTCCAGAAGACCTTGCAATCATGTTCTTTGGCCAGGTTTTGTACAGTGATGTAGGGAAATGACTAATGCTACAGTTTTTCATGTAAAGCAGTGTACGTGCATGCTGGGAGCTGGGCTGGAGCTATTTTCATGCATCAAAATAAGTAACAAGCTCCAGGCACACAAAGACCAGGGAAAGCGGGGGAGCTGCAGAATGAAATGGGTCTAGAGAAGGCAGTGGCCTGGGTGTCTTCCCTGCAGCTGCTTTTTTTCCCTCATATTCAGGTAGCTTTCCTCTTTACTGCCAACCTAAAGTCTAAATGCTGAATTTAGAAACAGAAATCTTAGCCCAAATTCCCCACCTCCTTCAGGCTTTCCCTGAGCCAACCACCGGGGCTGGAAAGTCCCTGCAGCTGCTGTGGGTGCTCAGGAGACCTCCCGGCTCTGGAGCGAGTGCTGCTTGATCTTCTGCCTGCAGAAAAGGGTCCTAATCCACAGTGCAGGAGCATCGTCCTCCTGGCAGCATTCACTTCTACACCTACCTAAAGCAGAGGCCAGTCCCTTCATGTGCATCTCTATAGGCAGGGCAGGAATTTCAGTCTATGCATCTTTATAGGCAGGGCAGGAATTTCGATCTATGCTCCTGCTTCCTTGCCTGATAAAAGAGCTTCCCGAGGCCAGAGTGATGCCCCTGAGCACAGGCGCTGTGCTGAGCTGGATGAGGCTGCACATTGCTGTGCTACTGAGCTTTCAAGTGCGGGGCTGTTCAGATACTTGCTTGGGGAGTACAAGTGAAATTGAGGAAGTTCTACTGAAAAACCATCTCATTAGGTCACCCTGTGGGGAGATACAGAGTGCAGGGGAGAGGTGACTTCAGCACAGCTCATCATCCTCTAAAGCCACCGATACATTTCCTCACTCTGCCTGATTTTATCCTCCCAGTATGAGCGGTCCATGCTTCTGGAACCTGAGACTGGGAATGAGTTTGAACTCCGGACCTGGACTCGAAACAATATCACAGAAACCCTGAACTCACTGAATGTGAACACAGTTGACGACATCCAGCAGATCTCGGCAGCCTTGGCGCAGTGCACGGTATGTTCTCCATTGCTCCTCCAGCTCCTCAGTTCTCGTTCTGCCTCCCTGTCTGTCTCCCCCATACACGTACCACATGGAGGGGACAGGTATCACTTGTTGATATCATTCAGGCTGGACGTGAGGAAGAAATGGTTGCCCCTGAGGGTGGCGAGAGCCTGGCCCAGGTTGGCCAGAGAGGTGGTGGATGCCCCATCCCTGGAGACATCCCAGGCCAGGCTGGACGGGGCTCTGAGCAAACTGAGCTGGTGAAGATGTCCCTGCTCATAGCAGGGGTGGCACTGGGGGAGCTGGGAAGGTCCCTCCAACCCAAACCATTCTGTGATTCAGTGATTCTGTGATCATTAGGGTTTCTGGAGTGATGTCCCAAGTGATGTCAGCTCTGCCTCTTGCTTTGCCACCCATCTGGCAGGTGTGGAGATGATGATAAAATGGATAAGATGTGCTGAAAGACAGCACCTAAGGACTCTGTGCTGTTTCTCTGGCAGCAGCCCTGCTGTGGCAGCTTGCTGGCAAGGATATTACTCCACCTGCAGATGGAAACTGCAGGAGAGGCCTTGACAGACTGGAGAAGCACTGGAATAAATTGCTGGGGGACTCACAGAATCTCCAGGGACAGGCTGGGCTCCCATCAGGAGTAACACAAGTAGAGCTGGACCTGCCTTAAGCCAGGGGACAGTGCCAAGGCCTGGCATTCCTTCCAGCCCCATTTCTACCATACAAGATCAGAAAAACAGCTCCACTGCTAAATAGAAGTGCTTTTTCCCCAGCCAGCTCCCAGTTTCAGCTCCCCAGTGCTGGGGCTGCTGCCTGGTGGATTTAGGAGTGGCTTTGTGTGTTTTGTCAGATGGGCAAAGGGAAGAGAGCCCAGCTATATGATGTACTGGGGCTTTGGTGCTCAGCCAGACAGCTCTGGCACGCTCTTCCTCCCACATCTTTGCTTCTGGGACTGGAGTCCAGTACCCCAGCCTTGGCATCACCTTCCCAGCCAGGTCCGCAGTCCCGCTTGGTGGGAAGGGGACAGACTTAATGCATCCCACCCACAGAGTCCCTACTCTGCACCTTCCTCTGCTTCAGAGGCTGTAAACCTCCAAAATCACTTCTTTCTATTCATCTTTGTTCGGGGGTTTGGGGGTTCGGCACATCCCATGCTGGTGCTGGGCTGGGTTGTTTCTGTTTCTCCCACGTGCTCGTGCCTTGTGACTTGATCTCACTGTGGAAGCTCGGGTCTAGAAATAGAATTTTTGTTCCACGGGAAAAGCTGACATTCCAGGATTAATTTGTACTCTGGATTGGAATGGAAAGCTTAGAAAAACAGTAATCTAGAATTTCCCCTGTGGTTGAGACTAGTGCGGAGTTCACACATTTCCTTTCCTGTAGAAGTGTCAGTCAGTGCTGATGCTTTTTTGATTTTACCTACATGGGAGAGGAAAAAGTAGAATTAATTTCTCCTGAAAGGGAAAAAGGGAATCTCATTCTTCTGAGTAGATTCTCCTTCCTAAGCAGTGGCTCCTTGGGTGGTTTCTCCCCGTAACCCTTTTTCTTCCCCACCTCCTTGGTACCTGACTGTGCCTCCTGAACTCCAATGCGCACAGTCTGTCCTTGCTTCTCCTCACTTACCAATAAAAGCAGAAAAGAGGGAACTCTAGACCTGCAGATGCTGTTTTGATTCTTCACCAGAACGTATGGTGAATCACATCTGAATCCTATGATGATTAGAAGCAAAAAAAAGATGAATAAGAGCTAGGAGCGGGGTCATGGTAACAGCTTCCATGTGTTGCCTCAGTCCCTCCCATCCAGCCCTGGAGAGCGTAGGGAGCTCCAGGCCGTGGCTGGAACATTCTGTTTCTTGGCCACATGTGGGAGCAGAGGGAGGGACATCCATCACGCCTGAGTGGCAGGGTCCCTCCCACAGCTCTCAGGAGTGTTTGGACACCAAAATGGATTCGGTTAGAGATAAATCTTCCTTCCATTGAAGGCCGCCCAGTGGATGGAGGAATCCTATCCCGCTCCTTCTGGTGGAGTTCTGTAGGAATAACATGGTGGGTGCTTGTGAGGGCCAACAGCAGGAGACATGCTTGGTCCTTAAAAGTGAACTCCAGGGAGCTTGAATTTGCTGCTCTTTATTGCTCTTTCCAACCCTAATGCATCCTCCAGGCGTGTCTGCCTGTATGCTGGCCGGTTGAAACATGAGGGGAGGTGAATGTCCTGGAGGCACCACCGGTGTCTTGCCATCTCTTGGCGTGAGCGGAGCAGCCGTGGGCTCTGCAGTCCCCGCCTGGGGCTGGGAAGACAAGGGTGACTTTCAGAGCGAAAATGGTGTTTGAGCGAATGTGCTCAGGTCTCCGCAGGGCTGGCCAGCAGAACTTCCCACAACTGCCCTTGTCTTTCTGGGGTATTCCTGCTGCATCAGCCCGTGTTTCCTTTGACAGGTGGTGAGCAAGGAACTGGTGTGCAAGTCCTGCCTGACGAGGACCTTGAACAAGCTGGAGACCATGATGACCATTCTGCAAGGGGAGACAACCCAGGGCACGGTGACACCAACTGGCATCGCCGACAACATCCTCAACATCACAGGTGAGCTTTGTCTCCGCAGGGATGGGTGACAGGTGACCAGGCAGAGGGCACAGGTCTCCTGTGCAGGGCACTGAGCTGAGGGAACCTTTTCAGGGTTTCTGCTGAGCCGTTCGAGGTTTGGCTCACATTTCCTTAAGCTGTTAGGGAAATTGTATCTAACATTTGGAGCGTGGCACCCCAGTACTTTCTTCTCCCTGCACTTTTCCCAGGCTTGTCCTGGCTTTGGCAGCTGTCCCTGCAGGCACTTCAATGTGACAGTTGTTAATGAACTCACTAATACACTGGGGAATTGTCTCTTTAGTAAACAATGAGTAACAGCTATGGCTTCCAGATGCTTGCCTTCCTGATTGCAAGCTGAGGAGGTTTCCAAACTTTGCTGGGGCACCCGTAAACACTGAGTGGAAATTCCCACCTGGTTACCCTGGGAGGATGCAGAGGCACCTTTTTTACACTCCTTGTTAAGCGTTTACGCGTGTTCTCCAGTTTATAATTCAAAAACTTAGTAATATGTATTTGCTTTATCCATTCCGTTCCCAGTCAGCTCTTCTAGTCGCTTCACAAGAGGAAAATAAAGCCTGTTGTGATCAAGTATTTACCACCAAATCTCATAGATGAGTTGAGAAACTGCAGGAATTGCTGACAGTTCTATTTTTAGCTATGGGCTACTGAAAACTTCCAGTGTGTAGAGTTACAGTGAGAAGAAGACAGTAAGAAAAGACTTGTCTGGTTGTTTTGGGAAGGCGTCAGATGTTATCTAGACTGTACCAGTTATCTTGGCTGTTTACTGCTTCCTCAGTTTGCACCTTTATTTCTTCCCTGGCAGGTGACCTAATTCACCTGGTCAATACGGTTTCACAAGAATCCAAGCCCCAGGAGCTTTTTGCTGATTCCAACAACTTGCTGCTGGCTCCCAAAGCCTACAATCTGTCTTCCAGCCTGATGCGCATCCTCATGAAGTCTAGAGTGCTGAACGAAGAGCCCCTTGAGCTGGTGGGAGGAGAAATTAAGGCCACGGGCAAGCGGTCTGACCCCTTTAACTTGCTTTGCTACGAAAACATGCCAAACTGCCAGTTCTCCATTCCCCAAGCGTTCAATACCACCCTCTCCAACCTGACAGATGTCATTCAGGTCATGTTCCAAGTGGACTCCAACCCTTTCCCTTTTGGCTACATCAGCAACTACACCGTGTCCACCAAAGTGGCCTCCATGGAGTTCCAGACCCACAACGGGGTGCAGATCCCCATCGGGAGCCTGGACTCGGAGAAAGCCATCACTGTGATGGTGTCAAACAACACAGACGCTGACAATCTCTCTGCTGGCACTGAAATCATCGAGGCGAGAACGTCTGTGAACCTGATTGTGACGATGGAGAGCAACAACAGGGAGGCAGGACTGCACTTCCAGCTCACCTACAGAGTCCTGAATGGTAGCACAGACACATCCAGCTCTTAATGCTCTTTCCAATTTCTTCTCGTGGCAGAGGAGGGCTGGGTGCTGCAGCAAAGGAGAGCGGTGTCCAGATAGAGCTGCTGTGGGAGGGGGTGGCAGGTGCAGCCAGCAGGTTCCACACCACATGGGTGAGGTTCTGGCTGCCACGGGCATTATCCAGTCTCCAGTGTGATCCTTACTCGTGGATTCTGGCACTGAGAAACCTTTTGCTCTTTCTGTTGAGCCATGTTGGCACTGGAGGGAGTTTGTTCTGTCTCTTGGTCAGGTACAGCGGCATCCAGAGCCTTTAGCTCAGGGATTCTCTGAACTGCAGACTGAGAGTGCAACTGGAAAAGCTTCTCTCTCAACTTTCTTCATTCCCAACACTCCTCTCTGAACATCCACTGCTGGCAGCAGGCTTGTGGTTGAGCTCTCCCTGGTGTTTATGAAGCACCTTCTGTTTTTTCTTCCCCTTGCCATGCAGATCACTACATTGCAAGTGAGCCCGAGCCCTTCATCATGGCTTATCTCCATCACGAGCCAGAGCCCAATGAGCATAACTGCAGCGCCTCAAAGAAAATTGGCCTGGATGCCCTGGCTGGAAGTGACCACAAGCTCTACACCTTCTTCACCTCCCCCCGGTAAGAGAAGCCTTCCTGACAATCCCTATCACCCACAGGCTGTCCCGTGGGGGTGCGTGAGGGATGCTCAGGGCCATGCTGTGGCTTTTGCCAGGCTCTTTGTGGGGCTGGTGCTGTTCTGGCCATGCACAGCGCTCCTCTGCTCCTGCACGCCAGCACTGGCACCTCTTCTACGTGTAACTCCCTCCTGCCCAGGCATCTGCTGGTGCAAAAGCAGCTTAGGGTGCTGGGATTTGTCTTTCTGATTCTGGTAAGGGAGGGCTCCGCTTCTTAGAGCTGAAAATCCCATTCCCTGGGAGTTTCCTGACCCTCACCCAGGGCCTTTCCTGCTGATGAGTCTCCCCCTGCCGCCCTTTCTCTGCTCCCTTGCCTGGTACCTGCTGCAATCTGTTGGTTACGTGTCCAGACTTGCATCCTCTGAGCATCCAGATCCCAGAGCTGCCCATGTTTACCAGGACTTCCTCCCCAGGGGACTACCCCTGCCCTTTGCAGATTCAGGGGTTGCTTCGTGCAGCTTATGAAACCATTTTGTGCAGCAAAGCACCACTGGTGTTAGCCTAGTTCCTGAACACAGTGCACCCTTCACAAAAACACCGTTATCCTCAGAGCTCACCTTCCCAGCATGTGACGGGAGGAGAACACAGGTTCCCTCAGGAGCCCTGTCCTGCTGGCCTACTCCTGGAGCCTGCTGGGCTCATTAATGTTGGGGTTTGCAGCAAAACTCTCATGTTTTTATCAAAGCAGTCATTCTTGTAACTTCAGCTGCTGCTGCCTTGCCCAGGAGCGTGTGTGTTCATGCCTCGTGTTATTTCTGAACCGTTATTGACATTATCTGAGAAGAAAAGATAGGCAGCTTGGGAATAGGTGGGGCGAGAGTGGAGCCACTGGTTGTGTAAGTTGACACATCTTCCCTGGCTGTCGGTAACAGGATTCTCAAAGAGGGATTAATTGTCCTCAAGAGTGAATCTGCTCCCAGCCAAGAATCACAGAGTTGCCATGGAAGTGTCCTGGGGGTCGGTGGGACATGGGGAGGGCATGCGAGCTGTGCGAGGATGTGCAGTGCAGTGCTCCACGTACTGAAATCATACAAAGATAAACTGTAAGATAAAAGATAAATTCTAAGTAAAGTGGTCTGTAGGACCCCGAAATTTCTGCACAGCCGAAGGGCGGTGTAAGCTACACCACTTTCACTGGGCTTTTCCTCCTCATCTGGGGAGACCTTATTGTGGCCTTTCAGTGCTTAAAAGTGGCCTGTAAGAAGGATGGGGACAGATATGTTAGAAGGACCTATTGTGATAGGACAAGGGGTGATGGTTTTAAACTAAAGGAGGAGAGATTCAGGCCAGACATGAGGAAGAAATTTTTTATGCTGAGAGTGGTGAGAGCCTGGCCCAGGTTCCCAGAGAGGTGGTGGATGAACCATCCCTGGAGACATCCCAGGCCAGGCTGGACGGGGCTCTGAGCAACCTGAGCTGGTGAAGATGTCCCTGCTCATGGCAGGGGTGGCGCTGGGGGAGCTGGGAAGGTCCCTGCCAACCCACACCGTTCTGTGATTCATCGTGTGCTCACTTCAGCAAGCGGGTTAAGGATGTCTCCTTGCTGTCTTTCCTTTTTCCAGAACTGATGACACCATCCAGAAATACTACTTCAACATCACCAACCACTTCAGCTGGTCCCCAGTGGAGGTGACACTGGGACTCTACACCTCCCTGTGCCAGTACTTCAGCGAGCAGGAGAAACGCTGGAAGACAGAAGGGATCATCCCGCTGGAGGAGACCAGGCCAGACCAGGCTGTGTGCTTAACCCAGCACCTCACCGCCTTCGGAGCCAGTCTGTTCGTTCCCCCAAACTCTGTCCAGTTCATCTTCCCTGTGAGTAACACAAAGCAGAAGCTGTGCAGCGTTGCCACACTCCTAGCAGATTGTTGTCACCTGGATGAAAGCCTTGGGCTCCCCTTGGCTTCACGTTCAAACTGGGCCATGGCTGAGATGCGCCCAGCTGAGCTGTGCCTAACTGCCAGACCAGCACAAGTACCTGAGAGCCTTGAGGAGCTGCAAATGGGCACAGTGTGCAGAGGGGCTGTGTCCTGCTGTGAATCCTGCTGCTAAAAACAGCCCTTTGCAGATGGCTTTATCCTCTATTCTGGACACCTGGCAGTGTGTTCACCCCTTAGGGAGATGCTGAGTGCTCCTCCCAGCTGTCACCCAGCGCTGTTTTATCCCAGGAGCTCTCACTTGCCAGCTGCTCCCTGTTTCCCAGGGGTACCTGGGCTCTTCCCAGCCACAGGTGTGACGTGTGGGGGACAGGGAGCTCTTGGCAGCTGCTGCAGCAGCTTCAGCCACCACTGTGCTACATTGCGCATGATCTGGGCAGGGACGGCTCTCTATTTGCACATGGTATCATATCTGTGATGATGATTGTAGCCGGGAGGGAGGCAGCACAGCTACTGGGGAATGGGTGTTCCTTGAGGGGAAGGAAAGTGCCTTTCAACTTCTTTTCTTTTAGGCTCCAGGCCCAGGTCTCAACTACATTGTTCTGCTGACGTGTGCTGTCTGCTTTGTGACCTACTCGGTGGCTGCACTGATCGTGCACAAGCTGGACATGATCGACATTAACCGCGTGGGGGTGATTCCCTTCTGCGGGAAGAACGGGCTGTACAAATACGAGATCCTGGTGAAAACTGGCTGGGGCAGAGGATCAGGTGAGTCCACAAACTGCTCCTGTGCTTGGTTCCTAGCGTGGCATGTGTGCAGTTCCCCCGAGATCTCAGCTCAGCGCATCATGCACCGCATGTTCCAGAGCTGAACTGGCGTTTGTGGCAGCGCTGAGCCAGTTCAGGGCTTCCCACGGCATCCTGCTGCTGGAGGGAACCACCCAGTGTAGAAGAATCCCCCAGTACAGAAGTTCCCCCCACTTTCCCTGCCTGAGCTGTGGTTGCAGGAACAGCCCAGAGCCAGCGCCTGTTCTCACTCCTGATCCTCCTGCAGAAGCATCCTTGTGGGCCCTTCAGATGGACCGTTTTGCTCTCCCCCAGCGTCTATTGCTTTGTTCTACCATCTGAATATTTCCCAGCGGCATGAGAGCAGAAAGCTTGACTTTCTGATCCGGGGCTGAGTTTGTAGCTGCAGCTACCAGAAACATCACCCTGGCCTTGGAAATCCAGGCAGTTGGGATGTGGAAGCTGTAAGCAAGGGTGGAGGTGGAGTGTCACTAAGTCACTGCCAGAAACATGGTCCCATTGATCTTAGCATAACCACTGGTTTCACTGGAAGCAGGTTTCTCCTGAAGCCACCCCAAGGACCATCCAGGTTGAGCAGGTGGACCAAGGAGCATCTGATAACTGGTACTGGAGAGAAGTCAAAGGAAACAAGTCTTTCAACCACTTGGTGGAAAAATCATCCAGAATAAACATCTCCTCCTGTTAGGGTGTTAGCAAGGCGAGGAATGTCAGGTTCAGCCCCGCCAAAGAGGGGAACCGTGAGCACGCCAGGGTCCATGCAGCGGGCCAAGCAGAGCATCTGCCTTCCAGGCTGTGTGGACAACTGTCCCTGGGCATGGGGTGGCTCTTGAGGACATTCCTTCCTCCCAGCTCTCCAGGTGACCCCTCTGAAGGGCCACTACATCTGGTGGCAGGTTGCTGGCAGGCAGGTAGGGCTGGGGAGTGGATCCGCCTTGGGTGAGTGTCCCTGACTGAGCCTTGTTAACGCTGCCAGGTACCACAGCCCACGTGGGCATCGCTCTGTACGGCGTGGAAAATAAAAGTGGACACAGGCACCTGGATGGAGAAAACGCTTTCCACCGCAACAGCCTCGATGTGTTCCAGATCGCGACGGAGCGGAGCCTGGGCAGCATCTGGCGCATCCGCATTTGGCACGACAATAAAGGTGAGACACAAGCGGGCATGGGGGTTGCGGCAGCACATCTCAGGTCAGAACCAGGCTTTGCTAGGCTGCTACCTGGACCTACAGCCCGGACTAACCCTGCGGGACACTGTGGTGACCCACTAGCTTGGTGGCAGATTGCTGGGTGGGGACATGGAGATTCTGTCACTGGGAGGGCTGCAGACTGCTCAGCTGGAGTCCTGTCCAGACACAATGCAGTGTGCGGTGACAGCGTCTGCAAATGTCCCTGCAGCCTGGGAGGTGACCTGGCTGTGCCAAACCTTGCTGTTGGGGACCGTGCAGCTCCCACTGATGCCAGTGTCACAGGGAAACTGCTGCTGTCGCACAGAGCAGCTCTTGTGTTGCCCTCTCGGCTTTGCAGGTCCACCCAGGGAACATCTGTTATAGAACACATTTCTTCATCTCTTGTAGGACTCAGCCCCTCTTGGTACCTGCAGCACGTCATAGTTCGGGACCTGCAGAGCAGCAAGAGCTACTTCTTCCTGGTGAATGACTGGCTGTCGGTGGAGAGCGAGGAGAACGACGGCATGGTGGAGAAGGAGGTCTATGCTGCCAGTAAGTGCTCAGCCTGGGGGTGCAGGGCTGGGCTGGCTGAGCAGCATGGCCGTTCTCATCACCTGGGGAAGGGCCCACAGCAAGGGACAGCAGAGGGACCACAGAGCCTCCACACTGGCTCCTCACTGCATTGCTGCTTGGCACAACCAAGTGCTCCACTGGGTCCTTTGTGCTGGAGGACAAGGCAAGGACCAGCAGTGCAGAAGGGACCATTAGATTGAATCTTGGGAACAATTTCTTCCCAGAAAGGGCTGTCGGGCATTGGAACAGGCTGCCCAGGGTAGTGGTGGAGTCACCATCCCTGCAGGGGTTGAACAGATGCAGAGATGAGGTTCTCAGGGACATGAGGTAGTGCCAGGGATAGGTTAACAGTTGCATGTGATGATCTTAAAGGTCTTTTCCAATCGAAATGATTCCACAATTCTATATAGATGCTGTGAGGTCTTTCTTGAATATCAGTCTGCAGGACGGACAGTGACAGGCCCAGCCGGGTCCCATCGGCGGTGCAGCTGGCCCTGAGCATCTCCCTCTTTTTGTGCTCAGGTGACACAGACCTGAGGAGCTTCTCCCGGATCTTCGTAGCCGAGTTGCAGCGAGGTTTCTTTGAGAAGCACGTCTGGCTCTCCATGTGGGACCGTCCGCCACGCAGCCGCTTCACCCGCGTCCAGAGAGCCACCTGCTGCTCCCTCCTCATCTTCCTCTTCCTCTGTGCCAATGCCGTGTGGTACGGCATGGTGGGGAACTTACACCTCAGGTGCGCTGGCCCGTGGTGCTCTGACCTGTCTCTCACGTCCTCAGTGTCCCCCCTGAACTTCTCATTACAAAGGGCAGGACAGACCTTGTGTCTGCTGGGAATTGGTGTCTTATTTGTGACCTTGAGTCTGCCCTTCCTTTCCCAAAGAATCAGAGACCAAGGACAACCCTATCAGCTTCCACCCTTACCTGGTTTTGCTGTGTCATTTCTTTGCACAGCCCATGCCTATTTCTTTCTCTGCACATCTGAAATGCCAGATTGGGCAATTTTGTGTTATCTGGCAGCCCTGAGTGTTCCTGCTAACACCACTCTCCAATTTCTCTTGGTTCTCTCCAGCAATGGGGCCGTTTCCAACCTGATCCCTGTCAACGTGGACACAGTGGCTGTTGGGCTGGTGTCCAGCGTGGTGGTCTACCCTCTCTACCTGATCATTTTATTCCTCTTCCGGATGGCTCGCAGCAAGGTAAGGAGGAGAAGTGGTTGCAGATGGGTGTGATGCCACCAGGTTTGCTCACCTGGGGCTGGATTCTGCCCTGTGTGGTGTGTCGCTGCTCCAGCTGGTCTCTGCACCTTCCCAGTTGTGTCTCTGTGTGTGGCCAGATCTTCACCCTTCCCAGATCTCTGCCTCCCTCTCAAGCTGGAAGCAGCCCTTGACCTTGGAGGGACAGATCACCGCTTGCATGCGCAGAGAAAGCCCAAAAAGGCAGATTTTACAAGCTGTTTAGGCACTTGCTCCCTTGTGATTTGAGTCTGTGATAGGTACCCAAGTGCTGTTTAAAGGTTTGACCCTTTGCTGCATTGGCAGGAACTTGAGAGCTGCTCAGCAGAGCATTGCTAATGAATCGCCTGCCCTGGGTACAAACTCTGCTATCTGAGCAGAGCTGGGCTTAGGCAGCTGTGAAAGGATTAGCTGGGGATTTAATGACTAGTTAGACACAATTAACAGCCCCATTAAGTACTGCAGCCAGCTGCTTAGTGACTGATGAGCAGCAAATGTGTCTGATATTTCTTGTTCCTGTGGGTGCTCCTTGCTTTGTTGGAGGCTGCAAACTTCCTGGGAGCTGGTACCTGGGATGGCACTGGGCTGTGGTGCCTGTGGGTGCAAGTGCTTGAGAGGTGGGGGAGGATGTGCCTGTGACTGTTCCCGGCCCTGCTGGGCAGAACTGGGATCCCACAGCCTGAGGTGGAGCTTCTGAGCAGAACAGGGAGCTGATGGGAGCTACTGAGCATCAGGGCTCTGAGCCACCATGATGTCATCTCCATCCCTCCCCTTTCTGCTCAACCCTCCTGCAGGTCTCCATCAACCACACTCTGACCCATTCAGACCAGCAGTCCTTGGAGATTGACAACTACCTGGACTCCTCGATCCTCGACAGCTCCTTCCCCACCTTCCCAGGGCTCCGGGCAGAGGTAACCTGCTTCCCACCCCAAATCTGGCCAGGCTGCAGGGGTGTGTGTGCCCCCTGGCACAGACATAGTGTCCAGCCATGGCTGTGAGTGCAAGAACTGGTGCATTCAGGTGCCTTTAGCAAATGAGGGAGAGCCCCAGCACTCTGTCTACACTCACATCTCTGCCCCGGCCGGTCCCAGGAGCTGAACTCAAGCTGTTTCCAGCCACTGCTCTGTCTCTCTGAGTGTGGATCTTCCCTGGGCGTTACCTAAAGGAGAGTGGGGCCCGGGGGCTGCAAACCCAGGGCTAATGGCAGCTCAGGCTCCAGGTTTCCAGTGACTCTTGGTGTTTGAACTGAGCACAAACCAGTGTCATGTGCCTGAAATGCCTTTGCTTCTTTCATAGGCCTTCTCTGAGCAAACCAGAACAGATCTGTTCTTGGAGGACTCCAAAAGGTGAGTAGGCTTCTGGGGACGGTGCAAGTAGGAGTTTAGTTTTCTGCTTTGATACACTGAGGTTTGTGTTCCCAGAGCTGTTCCCCTCCTAGGCAGCCCCACGCCCTATTCATGTGCTTTTCTCCAGCTCCCTGTCCCCATGCCCCCTTGATGGCCCATTCCTGTGTTCCCACAGCCTGGTGCGCTGGCCATCCAGCGAGGCCCTGCTCAGCTGGCCAGACCTCCTCAGCGACCCCTCCATCATGGGCAACACCATCCAGAAGCTGAAGAGGGGCCGGGCCAGCCGTCACCTTGGCCTGGAGGCCCCATTAGCAGCTGAGGAGGACAGCTTGTCGCTTGGCATTCACCAGGGACAGCCTCGCTATTTCTCTGCCTCAGGTGGGTGTGCAAGGAGCATTGTTCCGTGCAAGGAGCATTGTTCCGTGCCAGGGTTTGAATGCCCCAGGGATGGGCAGGACGAGCAGCCAGGTCCCTGGGAACTCAGCTCTGGAAAAGGCAGAAGAGGAGGGAGGGTCATGTTTTCTTCGTGGTGATTTCAGCCTGGGAAAGCAGAAATGCTGCTGTGGGTCAGTCTGCAGCAAGTGGTCACCGTGTTGGCAGGCCAATAGCAAGGAGAGGTCAGTTCCCCTGGGATCTGAATGTTGCAAGTGAGCAGCACTTCTGCACCGGCTGCAAGAGCACAGTGGGGCTCTGAGCCTCTGTACATGAGAGGAAAAGGGGAAGAACTTGGCCTCCTGTACCAGCAGTTTGATAGAATCATTTTGTTTGGAAGAGACCCTTGAGATTACCAAGTCCAACCATAATGTAAATCTAACACTACCCTAGATCCCTGAGAACCTCATCTCCACGTCTGTTCAACCCCTCCGGGGATGGTGACTCCACCACTGCCCTGGGCAGCCTGTTCCAATGCCCCACAGCCCTTTCCAGGAAGAAATTGTTCCCAAGACCCAACCTCAACCTCCCCTGGTGCAGCAGGCCAGGCTCCACAGACAAACTGGGGGTGGACAGGAGCTAGAAGGCAGGCGAGAGGGGAGCAGGGCCTCGCCATGGCCATCCTCCTCCTCAGCTCACAAGCGTGGCTGAGCCTGCATGATCAGAGCCACCCCTGTGTGGTGCTGCTTGCTCTGCTCCTGCCAAAGCCGTTCACACTCTCTCCCCAGATGAGGATCTGATCCGGCAGATCCTGGCAGACGGAGCCAGTGGCATCTCGCACTCCCAGGACCTCGGGCCGTACATGAGGGCTGACACGGATCTGATCTCAGGCCTGTGAGTATTTGGGGGACTGAGTATAAGCTAGTACTTATAATACTTGAAATAATTAGGATATTCAGTATAAGCTGGGCCAGTGCCTCCTGTCTCTCACCCTCCTGCCCAGCTCTGCAGCAGCTGCTGTCACCCAGCCTCAGTGAGCTGAGATGGGCTTGGGGACATGGCAGATGCCTGGGTCAGCCTTGTCACAAGTCTCTGTGTCCTTACTGGCCACGATCCCTGCAGCACCCCCAGCCAGAGCTCCTGGAGGGCACTGCCAACCTTCCAGAAGCCACCTGGAATATCCACTTAAAGCCCCAGATGTGTCTTCAGAGCTTTGTGGGCTCCTGACAAAATGCCCCAGCAGCCTGGGCTGCTCTGAGTGCTTCTAACCTGTCTGGGGCTGTGGCACTGGTGTCAGCACTGGAGTGCAGCCCACGTCGGTGCCAGAGCCCACGGTGGCATGGCTCAGCAGTGTCAACTCTTCGCCTTGGCAGGTCCAGTGTGTTCGGGGAAAAGGTGGAGACTGTCATGATGCAGAAGCTGAATGACAAAGGCCAGAGCGTGTCAGCTCCTCCCAGGGACATCAGCAGATCAGCCAGGTCCACCTGGACAGGTACCAGGGTCACAGGGCTGTGCCAGCATTGGAGGGGATGTGGGAACAGAGGGGCCATTGCACACAGCAGCACTTGGGAGGCATAGGCAGGAAAGGTGAATAAAAAGCCTTGGGAAAGGCTGCTCCCCAACTTGGGATAGATTTGATGTTTCCTGACACCTTCTCTTAGAGCCTGAATCTCAGTGAGCCACCACTTGTGTGACAGTCCCTCCCATGTGCCCTGGGGAAGCTCCACTTGCTGCTTCCCCCATTAGTCTGCCCTGCAGCCATCAGCCCATCCATCCATCCATCCGTCCTTCCAGCAGGAGAGTCAGTCTGTACATAACCAGAAGAAAGAGGGAGTCAAACACCAATGAAAGTTCAAATCAACAAGCAAAGCAAAACAAAGGGGAAGAGGCACTTCCTCCAGGGTCGTGTAACGTCAGCTGGGCTGGCGCAAGGCAGGGAAGGGGCTGTCGGTTCCCGCAGGGTCTGGAGATGACAAGTGCCCAGGTGCCCTGCAGAGCAGCTCAGTGTCAGTTCTCATAGCACAAGCTCTTGGCTTCCT
The DNA here is from genome assembly GCF_037038585.1 of Patagioenas fasciata. Taxonomy (NCBI): domain Eukaryota; kingdom Metazoa; phylum Chordata; class Aves; order Columbiformes; family Columbidae; genus Patagioenas; species Patagioenas fasciata. The sequence goes on from NC_092534.1 coordinate 11,568,023, forward strand.
TGGAGCAGGGTGCCACAGGAAAATCAGACACATTTGGGTCCGTTAAAATCCAGCACTTCATCTCGTTTGAGGAATGGCTGTAGTATCTCTGTGCAGGTGTTGGGTTGCACAGGTGGCTGAAGGAAGCTGCGCCAAGCAAGCCCTGGGGCAGGGTGGCTTGGCAGTTGGAATTTAGCCAGAGCAACAAATCTGGGGCTTTTCCTGGTTTGGCAGCACATCCAGCCAGGCTGGGCCTGCCCATGGTCCTGGGGCTCTGAGAGAACGTGGGGAACCCATCCCACCTCCCAGATCAGCATCCCACCTCCTTCTTCCCATCCTGTCTGCAGTAGGAGGCTGGCTGTGTGTGCTGTCCCTGTCCCTACTCAGTGGGACATGGCTGGGACAATCCCTCCACACTCCCCAGGGCTGGTGGCAAGCTCTCTGCTGGGATGAGTGCTGTGCTCAGCCTGTCCTGTCCCCACTGGGACCCTTTTGCAGTCAGGTTTATTCTTGTTTTCCCTCCCTCCTTCCAGTTGCAGACCAAACATTCAGGAAGCGCTTGCTGCCAGCCTGGTGCTCCTATCTGGCTCATGGCATCAGCCTCCTGCTCTTTGCCACCTCTGCGGGGGTCTCCGTATGGATCGGTGTGGGCTTTTCCTCCAGCGTTGCCCTCATGTGGCTCATCTCAGGGATATTCAGCTTTTTGGCATCTTTCTTGGTCTGGGAGCCCCTGAAGGTGAGGATACCACAAGGACACAAGCACATATCTGTACTCGTGTGTATTAGCTGTAATTAACAGCTTGTCCAGACAGTAATCAAGTCACTGCGCAAATGCTCTGTCGCATCTCTGTGTCCCCATAGGAGGAGAAGGCTGCACAGCAGCTGCAGGAGAGGCAGTGCCAGTGGCAATTTGTTTTAGAGGTTCTGTTGCCACCCCCAGAGCTGCTCAGCAGCCATGTCCCACTCACTGGCTGTGCTGGAGGGTTTCTGGTGGCACCACTGTCCCCTGGCCCTGACACCACGTGTCCCCCAGGTTCTGCTGGAAGCCCTCTACTTCTCACTGGTTGCCAAGCGCTTGCACCCAGAGGAAGATGATACCTTGGTGGAGCATCCATTTGTGGAACATGTTTCTGAGAAGATCAGCAAGGTCCGCCCCCCCCAGGGCTTTGCCCTGTTCCAGGCCAAGGAGGAGGCCAGGAAGGTCAAACTGCTCCACAGAATGCTGAAGGTGAGATGTCCCCGATAGTGCCCAGGCAGGGGCAGTGGCTCCAGGAGCTGAGACACAGCCTTGTGTGGATTGTCCCAGTGCACCTGTGATCGCCTGAGCTAGTAGGGGCATCTCTAGTCTCTGCCTCAGTTTCCCCATCTGTACAAGACTGACAGTGACATTCATCTGCTCTGTGAAGCTCTGAGATCTGAGGTGGCTGGAAGGCAGAACCATCAAGGGGGGTGATGGGGAGCAGCTGGTGTGTTTGACCCCATAATTCAGGTGTTTGAGGTTAGGGTGAAGTTTGCAGTGACCAGTAGAAACCAGCTTGCACAAGAAAATTCATTGAGTCTTGTGAAAGACATTAACTCCCCACCTAGGAGCAGAAGTTTCCATCTCTTGTAGCTCATTCAGCACTAATCCCCTGCACTTGTGCTTGGAACATACAGCTGCTTTCACTGAGTCAAGTTATTTTTAACCGCGTGATTTCCCCTTAAAGGATGGAAACCCCCAGAACTATCATATACAAGCTGCCAACGTATAGGAGCTTGTATGGGGAGGTTGTGCAATGCGTATCAGCGTAAACATCTGGTGCTAGCCTGGCTGCTTTGAACAACAAATGTTGTTATGAGCCTGTGGTCTGGGTTTCATTTTAAACTGCTTCCTATATGGAAAAAGAAAGAACAGCGAGGTTTGGGTCCTGGTCCTGCATGGCAGGCGGTGGGAAACCCTGATCTGCTGTGGGATGGAGAAACCGACACTCCGTGCTCGGGTGCGATCCCTTTCTCCTCTCTCTTTGCCAGAATTTCCTCATCTACATGATGTTCTTGCTGGTGATCCTGCTCACCAACTATGGAGATGCCTCCCGCAACAGCAGAGCCTTCCTTTTGCGCAGCTCCATCAAGCAGCAGCTGGGCAGCAATGAATTCCTCCGCATCAAGAGGTACCAGATTGCAAAGGACCCAGGCATGGGGCAGAACCAGATATTTAATCTCAGAGTAGCCATGCAGGGCTGTAGAGATGGGCTTGGGCTGGCTCTGGGGCTCCTGCTCCAGCTGCTCCCATAAGTTCTTGACTGGGGAGCACTGGTGCCTCTGGTGGCAGACACAGTGTGGCAGTGAGCACGTCCCTTTTGGTCCTTGTGGTTCTGCTACGGGGACCTGTAGGACTTGAGAGCTTTAATTCCTTTGAATTTTGATTTTTTTCTGTAGCGGGAAGGGTCTGTGTGAATTACAGGTGTTTATCTTTCTGTATCTGGTTAAAATGACACAAGTTTGCTCTGTCTCCAAAATTTACATCTGTAGGGTTTAGCCATAAACAGAGTCATGAGAACCAAAAATAACATCTCATATAAATACAGAGTCCTTCCCTTCCTTGCTCTGCACATATGGTTTAACTGGGTTAAATTTTCCCAGCTGGGTTTCCACTCCACTGGGAACTCCAGCGTCCAGGCTGACATTGGAACGGCTGCCTGGGATCAATGACGTCTTTGTACCCGGCTCCTACAGACCTCTCGATTCTCTGTGCAAATAGACATGACTTGTGCATCACACAAAGTCACAGAAACTTTGATTCACCACCGTAGGAATCGGGAATGATTGCAGTGAACTCGCTGGAGTTTTGGGGGTGAAAGTGGTTAAAAGGTGGAGGGCAGAGCAGAATCTGCTCTAAATATCATCTCTATTCCACTGTGGTGCCACAGCCCCACTGCTCTGATCCTCGTCTGCGGGGATGGATTCAATCACCTTTAGCTCTTGCATGTCAAATAAATATTGTACTGGCTCCAGCGCTTGTATGGATGGAGGTGCTGCCTCTGCCCTGCTCCAGGAGGGGGGCAACCAGAGTGACCTCCCCAAAACTCCGTCGGTCACGAGTGAGACACGCAGGACCAGCCCTGATGCAGCTACTGCGGGGCTCGGCCTCTCATGTCTTCTCCGCATTGCAGGTCAGACCAGTTCTGGGTCTGGATGTCCCAGGTGTTCCTGCCGTACCTGTACAACAACCGCTCGGCGCAGGAGAGCTCCAGCACGACGCTGGGGACAGCGCGGCTGCGGCAGCTCCGGCTGCAGGAGGGTACGTGGGACAGCGACCAGAGCTCTGCTGTCACAGCGGGGGGACATTCCTGGAGGGACAAAGTGACTGGGGCAGGGTGCAACTGGGGTTGGATGGAGCAAGGCAGAGGTTCTGGAAGAAGGTTTTTCTTTGCAGCACTTGTATTTGTGTGTCTGGTTCTGCTGCCTTCAGAGACAATGAACTGGGGTACCCACTTGTGAGGATTTACACTGAGGAGAGAGGGTGACGTAGTTGTCAGCCTGGAGAACAGGAGCTGAGGGGAGACCTTCTGATCTCTGAACTGCCTGAAAGGAGCTTGGAGACGGGGGGGGTCGGGCTCTTCTCCCAAGGAACAAGCACCAGGACCAGAGGAAACAGCCTCAAGCTGCGCCAGGGGAGGTTGAGGTTGGATCTTGGGAACAATTTCTTCCCCAAAGGGCTGTTGGCCATTGGAACAGGCTACCCAGGGCAGTGGTGGAGTCACCATCCCTGGAGGGGTTGAACAGACGCGGTGATGAGGTTCTCAGGGACATGGGACAGTGCGAGGGGTGGGGTAACAGTTGGACTCGATGATCTGGAGGGTCTTTTCCAACCAAAACAATTCTGTCATTTTTGGAGGTGTGACTGGGAACACGGAGGGGTCTTATGCAGAAGGGAGCTGTGCCCCAGTGCTGGGCTGGCCTTCCCTAGGGTGACAGTGTCACTCTCTTTCTAGCCGAGTGCCAGCGCACGGCCCAGGACGTGCTGCACAGCCTGGACACGGCTGCCGGCAGCAGCTGCACCGACCCGCGCAGCTTTTCCACTGCAGACTACGCAGCTGGCTGGGAAAGGGCAGCCGTGAACGTGACGGCAGCATGGTCCTACTCACCACCCGACCTGACAGGGTAAGGAGCACCTGCACCTACACCCCCTGCTCCATCTGCCAAAGACATTGGTTTTAAATCAAAATAAATTCAGGCTGGATGTGAGGAAGACATTTTTGCCCCTGAGGGTGGTGAGAGCCTGGCTCAGGTTGGCCAGAGGAGTGGTGGATGAACCATCCCTGGAGACATCCCAGGCCGGGCTGGATGGGGCTCTGAGCAACCTGAGCTGGTGAAGATGTCCCTGCTCATGGCAGGGGTGGCACTGGAGGAGTTGGGAAGGTCCCTTCAACCCAGACTGTTCTGTGATTGCATCTTTTTGCTAAGATGGGTCAATGCACTTCTGTAATTTATCTCATGAAATAAAGAACGAGGCAGCTGTGGCCCTTGGATGTGCAGCACAGGGGTCAGGTCTGCATCTGCACCCTTGCTCCTGCCCTGCCATGTAGGAGAGCACACCGGTGGCTGCTCTGTCCCCATGTGTCACCCTACAACTCCTCATTCCTCTACAGGGTCTGGTACTGGGGTTACATCTCGTTCTATGACAGCAGTGGTTACGTGCAGGAGCTGGGGGCTTCTCTGGAGGAGAGCAGGGCTCAGCTGCGGTTCCTTCAGCAGCACACCTGGATCGACAACATGTGAGTGTGGCGGGGTGAAGGACACATCCTGCTGTCACCTGGTGTGCTGCTGGGCTGTCATGGGACGGAGGGGATCTGTGATCCCACTGAACTGTGGCACCAGCCCTGGGTCGGTGTTGTCCAAGTGCCCTGAGCTGCTTTTCTCCCATCCCCAGGAGCCGGGTGGTCTTTGTGGAGCTGGTGCAGTACAACCCCAGCGTGGACTTGCACGCTGCCATCACCCTGCAGCTGGAGCTCCTGGGGACCGGCCAGGCCATCACCGCTGTCACCATCAGCCCCTTCCCGCTGCTGCGGCTCAGCGCGGGTGTCACGTTGCAGCTTCTCATGATGGTCAGTGTGGTGCTGCCCCCCGACCCTCCTCTTCCTCTCGATCACTGCACGGAGGGCTTGGGGGACTCTGCCTGAGGCCACTTGTTCCCACGCCTGTCACCGCTTCACTTCCAGGCCTGAGCAGCACACAGGAACATCTCTGGCACTGCTGGAGGGGATGGACATTCCTCCTGTCTGGCAGCATTTCTTGGTCTTGTCTCAGCCTCTTTGCTCCCTTGAATTCGTGCCTGTCAGTGTGGGAACTGGAGGTTTTTGTTGTTCTGTCCTCAACGGGGACATTGGCCATGTCCCCAGGGACCCTGCCTGGGTTCTGCCACCCTGTCACAAGCGTGTGGGATGTGGTTTGGGGAGCTGCCTTGCCAGGGCACAAGGGAATGATGGGGTGTGAATGGGGTGAGGGAGGCAGGGAAGGACTCAGGGTGTGCTGCAGACTCATAGATGAAGTTCTTAGGGACATGGGTTGGTGCTAGAGTTAGTTAGCTAATGGTTGGATTCCATGATCTTGAGGGTATCCTCCAACAACAATGATTCTATGATTCCAGCCGTGGGCTGGCAGAATTTAGCCCAGTACATGGGGTTTTGCTATCCCACGGTGCTACAGGGTCCCTGGTGCAGCACAAGGCTCGGGCATTGCCCTCTCCTTCCCTGGTGACCTCTCCATTCCACCCCCAGGTCTTCCTCATGATGTTCGTGGTCTACTTCGTGGTGTCTGAGTCGCTGTCCATCAAGAAGGAAGGCTGGGCTTACTTCACCCTGTGGGGCAACTATGGCCAGTGGGTGTTCATCCTGCTGAGCACCTGCACGGTGGTGGTGCACCTCAGCCAGGCCACCCTGGCCGACCAGCAGTGGCTCAAGTACCTCAACAACCGCAAAGGCTTCACCAACTTCTACCAGGTGGCCATTCTCAACACCGTCTTCAGCACCTTGGCTGCATCCCTCCTCTTCCTCCTGACTGTGCAGGTACAGAGAGGGCTGGGTGGGTGCAGCATGGGGACGGGGATGTCCTTTGCCAGGCTTTGGTGCTCCTGTGCCAGCTCGTCAGCCCTGGGCAGTCCCACAGCAGGACTTTGCAGTAAAACCAAGCGCAGGAGCGTGGTCCTGCTGCGCAGGTGCTGGTGGAACATGCTGGGGCTGCTCCTGCCTCCAGACCCTGCTGCAGGATGGGGTGGGGGCAACGCAGCTGCACACTCCCAGGCAACTCTGCTGTGTCTCTAAAGCCTCTCAACTCCCCTGGGGAACTCACCCTGGTGTGGCTGATCAGCTGGTTTTGACTGCAAGGAGCCTTTTGAATAAGATGCTCTCTGCTTTGTGAATTTCTCAGACTTGTAGAGGTATTTGAAAGACCTTCAAGACACATGTCAAAGGAGGGGAGAGATGGAGGCTCAGGTTTTGAAGGCAGGAGGAAGATCTGCTCCATTGCAGATGTTGACTGGAGCTGCTTTGAAGGAACACAGGGAGGCTTAGTGCTCAACATGTTAAACAGAAAAGTATAACGTGACGGGGTTGGAAGTGCTGGAGCTCTGCTGTACCCTGGTTCTACTCGGAGGTGCTCAGGTCCGGGAGGAAGCAGAGCTGCACACCAGCTCTGAGGACACCCTGATGTCCTGAGCCCTTGGACTCTGGTTCAGTGTTTGTGCAGGACTCACCGCTTCGCTGCTACAATGGCATGAGCAAACCTGCTGAACTGTCTGTTCCTGTGCTGGGCTGGTGGGTGTGGGAAGGGCTGGCAGGGTCCGGCAGCAGCCTCTGCCAGGGGCCACTGTGGTGACACCACTCTCTCTGTCGGTCCCAGGCTGCCCAGCAGCTGCGGTTCGTCAGGCAATGGTCTGTCTTTGGGAAGACCTTTCAGAAGTCGTCGAAGGAGCTGGTCGCCGCGGCGCTGGCGTTCACCGTGCTCCTCCTGGCCTACGCACAGCTCGGCTTCCTGGTGAGTACCTGCAAGGGCCGTGTTGTCTCTCATCCCTCACCACGCCATGACCGTGACCTCCAGCCTGCACAGGGAGCTTTGTCTGCCACAGGCCAGATGGCTTTGGGCAGGGGCTGTGTCTGTGACCTGTCCTTGTCACAGACCATTTCTGGGCTGCTCCTCAGGGCTCATGCTGTGCAAGATGGAGTAGTGAGTATCGGGGGACAGGTGGGTATTTTGCCATTGATCCCTTCTCATTGAGGGCAATGGAGCTGGGAAAGAGCTGGAGCACAAGTGTGATGGGAGCGGCTGAGGGACCTGGGGGGTTCAGCTGGAGAACAGGAGCTGAGGGGAGACCTTCTGGTCTCTGAACTGCCTGAAAGGAGCTTGGAGCCGGGGGGGGTCGGGCTCTGCTCCCCAGGAACAAGCACCAGGACCAGAGGAAGCAGCCTGAAGTTGTGCCAGGGGAGGTTGAGGTTGGATCTGGGGAACAATTTCTTCCCCAAAGGGCTGTGGGGCATTGGAACAAGCTGCCCAGGGCAGTGGTGGAGTCACCATCCCTGGAGGGGTTGAACAGACATGGAGATGAGGTTCTCAGGGACATGGGACAGTGCCAGGGGTGGGGGAACGGTTGGACTTGATGATCTCTTCCAACCAAAATGGTTCCGTGATTCTGTTATATCTCCAATGTCACCTTTGCAGCTCTTCTCCTCCTCCTCGGAGTCATTTCGCAGTGTGGGCAGCAGCCTCCTGCTGCTCCTGGCCATGCTGCGGGGCAGCGCAACGCTCCGGCCCTCCCTGCCCGGCTCCTCGGGCCTCTACTACCTGTTCTGCACCAGCTACATCGTCCTGGAGGTGTGGATCGTGCTGAGGCTGTTCACTGCAGTGCTGATCTACAGCTACCGGGAAATGCACTTTGAGCTGTACCGTCCTGCCTTTGAGCCCCAGGACTACGAGATGGTGGAGCTTTTCGTGCGCAGGCTGAAGATGTGGATGGGCTTCAGCAAAGCCAAGGAGGTGGGTGCATCCTGGGAGGCTCTGTGGAGACAGGGTCTGGCTGCAGAGAAGCAACATCCACCATCCTCAGCCTTCCTTTGCCTCTGCTGCTCTTCACAGTCAGGTTCCTCCAGCATTTGAGGGCTGGAGCAGTGGCCATTTCTGGAGGCCCAAAAGTTGCGTGAGTTATGGGGTGTTGTGGAGGCATCTGCTGCCAGTTTTCAGTCCCAGAGTTGCACATGGTTTTACCTGGGATCTGTCCCCAGGTCCCTGCTGTGGCCTGACCCACAAGCAATGGCTGGGAACAGCCCTGGGGCTGCTCGGAGCAGGATGCGGTGCCCCAGCACAGTGTTCCCCAAAATAACCCACACTCCCCTCTTCTCTTGCAGTTCCGGCACAAAGTGAGGTTCGAGGGGATGGAGCCGCTGCCATCCCGAGACTCCAGCGACTCCAAGTCCTTTCGGGGCCCCACTCCCAGCGCCGCCTCCGACAGCTCCAGGGCCTCCACGTCCTCCAGCCAGCTGGACGGGCTGAGCCTTGTGCTGAGCACTCGCGACAGCCTGGAAGTGGACGCCGACATCCAGCGGCTCCTCTCCCTCTTTGAGATGCTGCTCGCCCAATTTGACCGGGTCAACCAGGTGACGGAGGACGTGTACCGCATCGAGCACCAGCTGCAGGGCTCCCGCAGCCGCCGCTCGCGCCGGAGTGTCGCCCCAGTGTCAGAGGACGTCACGAGCAGGTACTGTGCAGGCAGCACAGAGCAGGGGCCCTCACCCGAGATCTCCTCCGACATGGACCTGCAGCCCCCGCGGGACCCCCTGCTGTCCCCAAACTCTCCTGCTGCCCCACTGGGCAGCAGCATTCGGGGCTCTGTGCCCAGCCGGCTCCTTCGAGCCAGCAGAGGCATCAGCGTGGCGGCATCTGTGCTGCCCCCGCACAAACCGTACACTGCTGCAGCTCCGGCGGGGAAGAAGAAACGTCCCCTGCGGGCCAAGAACAGGGTGCACCCCACGGTTAAATAATGGGCGTTGTGCTGGGCACGGCAGGGAGAAGAGCCCACGCAGGGCAGAGCGTCGGGGAAGGGGTTTGCGAAGGGTGGGCTGTGCCTACCGTGCAGACCTGGAGCCTCGGGAGCTGCCGCTTCCGAAAGCTCCCACCGCAGCGGCTGTGCCTGCCAGGGTGCATGGGGCGGCCGCTGTCCCCAGGGACCTGCCACTGTCCCCATCAGATGTGCTGACTGCCCCACGGTGGTTTCCAGCAAGAGGGGTTGGTTGGAGAAGGCTCAGCCTTTTCCTCGGGGACAGCCGGGAGAGGCTGCGTGGGGTACACGCAGAAAACACAGTAGGGCAGTATTATAAAGTTGTCTGTTTTGTTAAATGGCACCATGTGCAAACAGCCGCCTGTGGCGACTGTGACAAGGACACTTTAGGGGCTGCACAGGGTGACCGTGAGAGGCTCATCTCCCCCCGCTGGCTGTGCCGGCTGGAAGGGGGACGGGAGAGCCCCAGGCCTTGAAGGTTTGAACTGTCTTGGATTTTTGTTGACCAGACACACTGTGGAGGAAAGCTACAGGTTTCAAGAAGATATTTAACCTTGTTTGGTTTTTTTTTAAAGCATAAATATATATAGATATAGACAAATGATATCTACACCCAGATCAGTTAATTTCTAGTATTGGCTACTTTTATCCTCCAGAAATTGGTACTATTATTTGTATTTAAAGAGATGCGGTATTTAAAAGGAAGGACGTTGCGAGCAGCCAGCAGCGCTGCCAGCTGCGCTCAGCGGGGGACGAGCAGCAGCTCCGGTTTGCGGAGCCCTCGGCTGCTCCAGCGTCCCCGAGCGTGGGGACCCCCCATACCAGGCCCCGCTGGGACCCCCAGCCCGCGGGTGCTGCTGCCTGCTTGGCTTTTCTAATCCAAGGAATGTATTGACCTAAGTATATATATTTTTTGTTTACTTGTTCATATGTACTGCCCAGCACTTTAAACAATGCTTTCCTCGGCTAACAATGACACATGCGATCTAACGAGACGGGATAATATATCACAAAAGCAGTATTTTTGTCTGTTTAAATCATAAACTGAAATGAGCAAATGCTGATGCAGCGACCGCAGCCCCCGCACCCCCAGCAGGGCCGGGGCCTCCTGGCATCTTCCCGACAAGAAGCACAAGGCGCTGGGGCAGGTGGGTGAAGCGGTCGCTCCATCAACACCATTTCACGTTATGTATAGTGTAAGTAATTTATATGTTTGGGTTTGTGTTTTGGTTTGTTTTTTGTTGGTTATTTTTTTTTAAATGTATATATTTTTGTATGTTTGCTATATTTTCATAGCATCGGTAACGTGTTTGAAACATGTAGATAGGAGACAGAACACTATTGTCAGAGTTATTTAAAGGATGTATTAAGTGCTTCTTCCTGGGAATGTCCCGTGTATATAAGGATCGGGTGTCTGTGTGCGTGTGGTGCGTGTGCTCCCCCAGCTCGGGGACACGGGAGCTGGAGTGTCCCCCAGGACCTGCTCGGGCGTTGGGAAGGGGACGGGGACCTTGTGCTGGGCTGCAGCTTCGTCCTGGAAGCATCATCCCCGTGTCACTGGCCAGGGTGACCTTTCTGGGCTCTTCTGAGAGATGTCACCTCCTGCGTCTCCCCATCCAGCTCCCAGCACTTCTGCCGTGCTCTGTTACATACTTTTAAAGATGTAATTAGGTATTTTTAAAGATTTAATTAGGTACTTTTAAAAAAGAGTTAGTTACAGCTGTCCGCGTGCCTCCTTGGCTCCAGGCGCCTGCCCACGTCCCTGTAGGTGACTAAAGGGCACAGGGTTGCTCTTGGTGACAGTTTTGGAACCCGTGTGAGTTACCTTTGAGAAACTCAATTGCTGTGAAGGACAAGACGCTGCGGAGAGGTTGCAGAAGGACACGGGCTGGAGAAAACGAGTGTGCTGTGGCTTGAAGGTCACTTAAAGTGAGAGTGGTTGGTCACCAGAGAGGTTGTTGGAAGAGCAGATTGTACAGAGGGAAGTGGAGAGGACAAAACTAATCCTGGTAACCGTGAAGCTTTTGTAGCAGGAAGGAAAGGCAGGTGATGAGGAGGTGATGGAGTTCAGCGGCAAGAGGTGGGATGGGGAACCCCACCTTGGGGGCTGTAGGTGCCTGGACCAGCCGTGGGGCCTGGGGCTGATGCCAGAGCTTTGTGCGCTGCAGGAGTCGTTTGTTCCTCCTTTTACGAACAGCTCTGTCCGCTCCAGACCTCTTCTGGTATCTAAAATTGTTTTTCAAGCTTGTTGTCCCTTTGGTGTTTCCTCCCTGGGGCAAGGACAGACATGGTTATAAAGCAAAATCTTTTTGGTGAGATAAGCACAGGCCCTGGGTGAAACTCAGGAACTCTGGTCTACTTCTGTCCTTAAAGCCAAAGTTTTGGACTCTTTGGCTGTGCCTCAAAAGTACCAGAGAAGAATTCAGTCGCATAAACAGCAACCGCAAGTTGCTCATCTTTGACCAGCACTCCGTCAGCATGCAGGCATTTTTATTGGCCAAGAGAACTGGAAGAAGGTTGGGTTTCCATAGGGAAGTGCTCATTTAGGTTCTTCTATGGGAGATCTGAGCACAACTGTCCCAGAGCAGCCCCTTGGAACCTCCAGCCCCATGTCCGTCTGTCCCCTTCTGCAGTGGAGCAAAATTCAGTGAGTAAAATGACCCAAGCAGGTCCTGGAAAGCTCTTGCATCTTCAAGAGCCAAAAAGAGTTTGGTTCTCAGCCCCTCCTCACCCCCCCGGCTCGAGTTTGCTCATTTCAGAGGTTGTTAATTAGAGTGAGGTGCAGGAAGGAGACGAGGCAGAGCAGCTGTAATGAGCTCACAGGAGGTGGGACGAGGCAGCTCCACATGAGACCTCAGGATGGTTGTTGTTGTTCCCAAGTGCCTGTTTCTTACCCAGCTTGTTCCAGGTGTGAGTGCAACGTGATGTGTGTGACTTACCGAGTGCTGCTCCTGGTCCCAGAGGAGCAGAGACTCAGACAACTGCTCAGACAACTGCTCAGACAACTGCCCCTGGCAGCACGAGAGCAGCTCTGGAACCCCTGCGAGGGCCCCGTGCGCGGTGGGTGCCCCCACAGCCCCCAGCACCCCAGTTCTCATCGCAGCGGTTATTTGTACAAACTCCCGCGAGGCTCCCAGGGTCCCGTCCCCATCAGGCACTTCACTGCTTTGTTACCGAGTCACACCTGCGATGAACTTGACTTACAGCCCCAGCCCATAATAAATACTCCTGAATGTATATTTCTGTGTTTGTAGTCACCCAGAGATGGTTTCTTATTTATTAAGTCTCACAAAGATGCAACAGTATCAAGCTGCTTAAATAAAAGCCTTTATCCATTAGTTTAAAAGGGAGAGGGAGGGACTTCTTATATAAGCGCTTTTTTTAAAAAGAGCAGAAAATTGTGACCAATATGCCAACTGTTACTGTCTGGTCAGCATTTCACTGCAAACAAAAATATTGTATTTTGTAACTGTGGGGATGTTTCTTAAAAAAAATGACAAGGTCAAATAAAAGATGACTGCTAGGACCTGGCTCCCGTGCTTCTGTTACGCTCCTGCGCGATCCGGAGCGGAAAACCGAAAGGAGGAATTTACATTATCATGAAACACAGTTTGAAGCTTCCCAGGCCAGTGAGAACCCACTGACCATAACAAACATTTTATTTCCTTTACGACTTATAAACACTCAAAACACAACATACACTTAGCGTTCCCGAACAGCCCTTCACGAGCTGGTAGCGTCACTTCTGTCCCCTCGCCTGTCACTTCGCAGTTCCGTGTGCAGATTGCACTTGTCTTCATCTCCATGGCACAGGCCCATTGCCAAAAAGCCACACTTCTCATTTACTGACAAATCAGGAGATAAAGTACTCACAGTATCATCCAGCTTATGTGGTTTCTCCCAGGTTAGTAGTGTAGTGTCTGCTGACCGTCTTACTGCACGGCGGGTGTGGAATCCCCGTCCCCTGCACACATGGGCACCAAGAGGAGCGTTTGTCACCAGCTTCAGCAGCCAAGGCCCCACAGAAACGGTCCCAGGTGTTAGTGCAACAAGCAGAACTCAAAGCCCATGCCCCAAGACATCTCAACGGTCTGTCAAGAAAAGGATTTTACCAGTTGCCCCCCAGAGTCACTGCAATCAGCGGAAATTCCGCAGCTGAACCTTGAAGCCGGCGCTGGGCTCTGGTTAAATCCCCGCAGGATGACAGTGGGTCTGTGTTTGTTCATCGCGAGCGATTCCTGTCCTGGCTCTGCCGTCCCGCTGCCCCGGCGAGTGGCACCACCTCCCGGGTTGGGCTCCTGGTACCAAAAGCATTGCTGCCGAACAAGGGAGGGTTTGCCGTGAATCTCTCAAAATGGAGACAAGTCCTTGGGGATTTAAGCAGCATGTCCAACAGGTCACTTGCGAACCAAAGTTAATTCTTCCTGGAGCCGCATCAGACCAAGGCTGAGAGTCTGAAAAGTTCAAGTGTCAAGAGGCACCAAGGCCTGGAGAGGAGCTGGGATTCCAGAGAGCTTAGAAATAGTGACTTGTATTTCATTCCCAATAAAGGTGTCAAAGTTCCCACAATTCCTGTACCTTCCAACTGCAAGACGAAATGCAGAGCATCAGAGCTTGTCTGCTCCCACCAGCCACTGGTGTAGAAGGAGCCCAGAGAAAGGTGCTGCAAGAACGTTCCCAACAGAGATGGAAGCGCTGAAACAGCTCAAACGAAATAAACACAAAACATGTAGAATTGGTCCTTTTGAAGCATCGGCTGCGGATACAGTGTCCTCATCAGACAGCAATGGCAGGCGGAGAGAGACACGTTCCAGCCTCTGGTTGGGTTCAATGCCAAGCCCACATGCAAGTGGCACAGCCACGCTGTCTGCAAACCTGCTCCGCCGTGTCCGTGCGGGTGGTGAAACGCTCTCGCTGCCTCGTCCGTCCCAGAACAGCCACAGACCCACTGGGATCTACACGAACTCGGTGAAGTCGTCCACCGAGGAGATGAGGCGCTTCCTCTGCCCCGTCTCATAGGCGGGCGGGGGGTCCTGGGGAGCCTGGGGTGGGGGCTTTGCCGGCGCAGACGGGTGCATCTGCAGAGGCAGCCCAGGAGTCTGGTACTGGGTTTCTTCACGTAGCTGAAAGGCAAACAAGAGCAGATGAGCTCTGTTCTCTCCCCGTTTGCGCGGGACAAGTTAATCAGGACAGCTCGTCCCACCATCCCCAGCATGGGGCCAAGGGGCTGCAGCTCTGTCACCAGGGTCCCCAACCCCATTGCCACCGGGGAAGCTGGAAGCTCACAAGTCCAGACCCACGTCGCTACACAAGAGCTGGCTTCTAACCTTCTTACACATACTCCTCCTCTTATTCAGCAGGTTTTGACAGCTGATTTCATGAGCCTTATTTATACTAAGACTCTAAAGTAGCGCCCAGTTCTAAACACTAAGAAATGACTTACCCGGTGCCTGAGCCGCTTAATGTGCCGGAGCCTCGCTATCCATTTGGATGGGTAGGTGTCAGTAGGGTTTGACCGACTGTGATGAACCTGGGAAGCCATCTAATTTGGGAAGAAGCAGGGAAAGAGAGGCGGCACATTCACTTAACCACAACAATACAACATTTCAGCGCTGACTGAAATGCAGCTTAAGTTATAACTCTTCATATGCTAACTCTGACTTAAAGACTGAGACAGAAAGCTTATTTGTTTATTTGGTTTACCAACCCTGCTTGTTGAAGGCAGGAGGTCTTGGGGAGCTCGGGTACTCACGTTGGCGTGCAGAGCCATCTGACGGGCAACAAATGGCAGGTTCTTGTCAGAGATAACCTTGGCGACACTCGTGTCCACGAGACCCTCCATGTCTTTGTTTTAAAAGAAGCAGAAAAAAATCCTTCTAAGACAGTTAAGAACAAACCAGTTTGTCAGTAACTGAAGAGATAAGTAATATAAACATGAAGAATTGGACTACAGAATCTCAGAAGTTCCCACCAAGTTCTACAGCCCCAACTGTGACAGAACTTGCACTGCAACTTAACACAAGTAGCTCAAAATTCTCAAATTCTGGCTGCTCTGTAAAGGTTTGAGAAGAGCTTGAGGGGCTCATTGTCCCATGAACCACAGCGTGAACAAAAACCAGCCCAGAGGTGCCCGTTTGGTAGGAGGAAAGCAAACACCCCTGCAGATGATGGCACCGGCGCTGCTGAACGCGCACAGAGCCACAACCACTTTCAAATATTGGGTCCTGTGGCACTGTGAAGGACAAAGGCCAAGGCTGGGACCACCACGGGACATATCCAGATGCAACTGGGCAGCAAATTGGTTTCAGAGAATTTCTCCTGGAAGGTTTTTTACTTTTGCAACACAAAACCACATCCAAGCAAAGGCAGTTGTGGCACCACCAGTCCAGGAAAGACTGAGGCCAAAGGCTGCTGGAGTTCCTACCTTTCCGACACTGCAGCGTCACCAGGTTACAGTCATAGTCAAGAGGTGTGATGATAACATGCACAAAGTTGAACTGACCCTAAGGGGAAAACAATAAAACAGTCAGATACATTTTAATGGCAGCCATCATGATTCTTCTGAGTGCCACAAACCAACGCACCTGAACACACCAAGGCTAAAAAACTCCATTCATTATCTCAACACTGTTTGCTAAGATAACACATGTTAGATTAAGGGTTTACAGTCATATGCCTTTTTATACCCACAAGTAAAATCTTGTACCTTTATTGTTCCCAGTTTAAAGTCTTCTCCAGAATCATTGTAAACAATAGAAACAAAATCATTTCCAAGGTGCCTTTTCTTGTCACAGCGATATTTATCCAAATCCTTTGTGGGCATCAGGGTAGCAATGTGGAAAATGGCTGAAGGGGAAACAGAAAGAGCCTTAGGCTGGTCTGGGAAGGCGGCGCTGCCAGCAGCGATGGTCAATGTGCAGCACTCGTTGGAAGACAGAGTAGTACCAGCACCACAATAATAAAAAATACAAGTTGTGCTCCCTTGATAGGTTTGTCCCCACTAGTGACAGCCAAATCAAAACATGATATTTGGAAGTTCCTCGTGGCCTGTTGGATCCTGGGCAGTATCTGCACCACTTGGTGCTGCAGGAGCTGGTAATGCTGCAGGTCAATTAGCAACAACCACAGTAACGACAACGCTCCTGCTTTCAGTGCTGTTCTGCAGAGGAACAATTAGCAGCATTTTGACATGCACACACAACCCTCAATTAACAGCTTCATAGCAGCTCAAGAATAAAGTACTTATTCTACAAACCTTGACACCAAACCATATCAACCTTTAACAGAGTAGAATGTTTTAAAAGTGGTCTGATTTTTTTTTTCTTAAATAAGGCAGGTATGCATCTCTCGCAATCTTTAACACATGGTTTGCAGAGATACCAGAGAGGGAATGGGAGGAGAACAGAGCCGCAGGTCATCTTTAGCACATCCTTGGAAAGGAAAGAGTTTGTAGAAAGCAGGTCAGACATCAGGGGAGAAAATACCATCCTCCCAATTCCAACCCCTGGAGCCACCTTACCTTGCATAATGTCATCATGCCAGCAGTAGGTAAACTGTCCATCCTCCCCGCACACGTCCAGGCCACCGAGGTAAATTTTATCTGGCTGACAGTCTTTGAGCTCAATGAGCTTCCCCAGCCCAGTCAGGAACTCCGTGTAGCGATAGGATCCATGTTCGTTTGACAGAATTGCAATTTCGTTGTTGCTCTAGGAAATAAGAACACGGGAGTCCCATGCTGAACACCAGCATGGTCATTGCCCTCCTAGAAGGGCTTCACACAAGCACTGGTTTTTAGTGCAAGAAACTAAGGAAAAGCAAGGTGAGTGCAGAAGCAGCTATAACAGCGGTGCCCTGGCCTTCTGTTGAGATGTGCTTGTTCAAGGGTTAATGCACCTGCACGCAGCTTACCTGCCCTTCTCCAACGTAGAGCACCGCGATCTTGTGTGTGTCGTAAGAAGGAATTTGATCCAGGAGCTGCACCGATCTCTCAAAGGTCTGCAACCAAAACAGCGGTCACATCGTTAAAAACCAATCTCCGCACCCCACTGCCCTCCCTAAAGCCCATCAGGACAGTGACAGCACGACGTGGGCACCGACTCCTGACCGGCACCAGCGTGTTCCTTGCTGAGCGCTGCTCTGGGCTGTGGGACCAGAACCAGGTATAGAGCAGCGCTACACGGTATCTGCCACTCAACTCTCCTGGTTTTACACTTCACATGAGATTAATCTGGTAAACAGTACGGGTTAGATGCAGCTGCCGTGACAAATTACACCATATCTTCATTCAAGCTCCAGGGATGAAAAGTTATCAAGTCTCTTGCTCTGAAGAACATTTTTTTTAGCACAAGGTGTCACCTCATCTCCCCAGGGCTCCCACTGCCTGAGCACCCGAACCAAACAGTAGGGGAAACCATCACCTGGAGGGCTGCAGTGCTCAGGTCACCAGAACCCCATCCCAGCATTAATTCTCCAGGAAGTTTGTGATTAATTCATCATACAGCCCCAAAAAGCTTCTTGGCCACTCCCAGTTATTATACACAGAGG
This sequence comes from Patagioenas fasciata, assembly GCF_037038585.1. NCBI lineage: Eukaryota > Metazoa > Chordata > Aves > Columbiformes > Columbidae > Patagioenas > Patagioenas fasciata. The sequence continues at coordinate 11,585,574 of NC_092534.1, forward strand.
GCTGACGGGTTCTGCCAACATCACCTAACGCTCGGTTTTCATCCTGCATTCCCCCTACCAGCAAAAAAACCCCAAAGTCCACAAATCATCCTGCTTTCTGGCTGGGATTCTGTAACAGCATCAGCAAAATCTCCAAGTATCTCAACTTCAATTCAGAGCCATAAAGCAGGAGCCACCAGGACTGGGGAACAGAAAATCTCCCATCTGTAGCACTGGGGATAGGAACCACATTTAACCTGCTCCAGCTGAGCTGGACAGTCATTACCACCATTTATGTTCAACAAACGTAATGAGGTTAGAAAAATTAAACACAAAAATTAACAAAAAAAATCTTTGCCTACCTCATTTGGCAGCAAAAGGGGCTTGTTGTTTTCGTCGCCAAAGAAGGGGGAGTGGTACAACTGCAAAAACACAAAGCTAAGGGAGAGAGGGGAAAAAAAGTCCTGTTACCATAAAAATTAAGCCCATTTTGACCCACTGCATGTAAGAACATCGTGTACAGAAGAAAAAGAGAAGCAATTAAAATGCTAACAGAGTATTACTCATCTTCTAGAGACACTTTAGGTGCCTGGACTACCCGCAGTTTGTAATAGACTCTTGTCATAAAAACCAATGGTTGTGTCAAACAGCGGCAGCTGCACAAATTCCCTGTTCCAAAGGCAAATCTGTACACAGAACGGGGCAGAAGGAACGTGCTCAAGGCTATGGGGGGTATTTCTAGGCTGGCAGATAAATGATTCTACAGACATGTCCATTTTATCTGCTCTCAACCCAATGAAGATTGTCTCATAATGCAATCTGGGGCAACTGGCAATATGTAAAGCTCAACAAGCAACTATTATAACCCCTTCTTAGTATTTTGCACATTCTATTTCTTGAACTGCAAGACCAGTAATTCATCCTGTTCACAGCCAAGTTAACCCGAGGTGACCTGCGTTCAAGCCACACGTACATTTGGACCCTAAAGCAGGACAGATTAAGAACATGAGGGAACTATTTATCTATTTCTTTTGCCATTTAAGAGACCCATTTTCTATGTCACTAAGTTAATTTGGTGATAGTGGGTTCAACACGCCTGTATTAGGTCCTGAGAAAACAGGTAATTAATCTTTCTTTTTAATCAGATGCTGTTTTGTAGGTCCCACAAAACCAGTACACCCCCCGAAACAAATCCAGCCACAGCTCCAGCAATTCCAAACTCACCACTTCCAGCTCCAGACAAGCCCCTCCACCCACCTTGGGTTTATTCCGGGTACTTTCTCAGCGTTGGAGGCTGCTGTTCTGCTCTTGAAGGCATCTCTCTCGATCCTTTTTCCTCTCCGGGACGGGGCCGAGTCTGAGATGGTGTAACCGCGGGGCCGGAGGCCCGAGGGGGAGCGAGGGGAGGTGACAGGAGCAGTGCCATCCAGCCCCCCTGACCCCGTGGCTCTGGCATCCTCTCCCTTGCCCAGCCAACCGCCCAGCCCTTCCCCTTCCAGGTTCCCAGACTGGGATTTCGATTTGACTTCTGTGCTCAGCCTCCTTGGTCCTTCTCTGCCATTGGCATCTTTGAGGACCTCTTGCAGCGTCTGTAGCTCGGGGGAAGAACTGGACTTGCTGAGCGGCTGGGATGGCTGGAAGGAAAGCTCCTCCAGCGTCCGGCCGTCCTCCGATGGCAGGACCCTCCCGATGGGAATTCCACCCTCCACCAGGTCTTCCGACTTCAGAGATTTTTCTTCTTGACTGGAGGTTGAGGAGGACTTAAAGAGGGAAGAAACAAAGATGGACAGTTTTCCTGATATGCAAAATAAAAGCTGACAATAGTAATGCTAACAGCACCCCCGACACCTCCCATGAAAGATGAGCAGAAGGTGCTGAGTACAAAGCAATGCGAGTGACGACCCTGCACAAACCAGATGTTTGCCGCTGCTGCTCTGCGTGTGTCCTGCACCGCCAGTCCAGCCCTCGCTCCCGACTGCATGTGGATTTTAGCGTATCATAGAATTATTTAGGTTGGAAAAGACCTTTAAGATCATTGAGTCCAACACCGAACAGAACCGGTCAAGCTGTGCCTCCTTACCCTGCTGTAAGACTCCTGGGGTTTACCAAACCTTTCCTCGCTCAGGACTTGTTCGGAACATGAAGTCTCAATGTCCTCGCTCTCCGGAGACTCAGCCGGGGACTCAGTTTCCTTCAGCTCCGTTTCTGACGGGCTCCCTTCCTCCAGCACCACCGCCGACTCTACCGAGACACAAGGCAGAAGAACTGAAGCCTGGAGTGTGGCACAGCCCGGCAGGTCCCCGTCCGCTCCTCTCACGCACCAGCCTTTTCCCTACGGGATTTCAACAGAAGGGCCACATTCAATGAGCGCTCTGGTTCTTGCATTTCTTGTCATGTCAGACTTGCTCCTGGCTCCCCTTTTGCACAGAGTAACGGAGCACCTTACCCTCCCAGCAAAGGGCTGCGGCTGCTTTGATCAAAAATAAGTGCAGTTGTGTCCAATTGTTACTGATGAACAAGCAGGGGACGGAATGAGGAAACGGGACCTTGTACATCAATGCTGGGTTACCAGGACAGACAGGAACTACGGAGATGTGAGGAAGTACAAGACCAGCATTAAAAGCTCATCATTATCCAGACAATGAAGACATCAGTTCTATGCAAGTGTGCAAAAAAAAGTCAGTTTTTCTGGTACTGAAATGCAATGCTCCTGTGCCTTGTAGTGGCCTAGAAGGAGATAAGAGATTTTAGGAGGAGCCATTTCCTTGCAGTTTGGCAGTTTTCCTAGTATGTCTCAGTAGAAGTGAAACAATTCAGCCCTAGACATATGAAAGGACAAGAGAGCAAGAGTCACACATGCACTGCAGCGATACTGGGAAACCTGCACGTGGCATCTGCTCAGCCCAAGGGCTGATGGAACCACACTGAGCGCAGAGCTCGGGGAGCCCTGCACAGGGGACAGGGTCATCGCAGCGTCTGACCTGGCCCTGACCACCGGGATGAGTCTGACCCCTTGGCCTTGCTTTTTGGTTTTTGTCCTGAGGAAAAGGCTGGAGAACAGGAGGCTTCCCATTATGCACACAAGGGACTGGAAGACCAATCTGAAAGGCCAAGATTTGTTTTCCAAAGTAAAATCAAAATAAAACTAGCACACACAAAAAAGAAATAAAATCAGCAAAATTAAAAAGAAAAAAAAAAATTTAAAAAAATCACTAAAGCAGCTTTTCCTGGATTGATTTCAGCTCGCGGGATCAAAGTTATTTCAAAGAAGCAATTAAGAGTTAGCATTGCACACACATACCTTCTAAAAAACCAAACCAAACCAAACACCCCCAAACAACGTGCTGATCTGGTTAGCTGTCCAAGCCAGAACACACCTGCACACACCCAGTGCTTCCCAGCTCCCCTCGCTCTTACACCACTGCCGAGATTGCTGCTGGTTTTAAATAATGCGAGCACTCGCTAATTATTCTTCAGGTGGAAAGAGAATAATATGAGCAGAGGAGAAATATCGGACAATCTTTCCCTGCAGCACCTCAGGGTTGCTCTGTGTGGTCCGTGTCACCAAGGACCCGCAGTCACCAACACCTGCTGCTCTGCAGAGAATTTTCCAGCAAAGGAAAGAGGCAGCAACACATTCCAACCCTCTAATTAAACGCACAAAGCATCGCCGATTATCAAAGCAATGCAGGTGTTGTGCTCATACGGTGTGCGGTTTGATCTCCACTTCATTGAGTTACAAAGTCAATTTTACTGAAGTGGAGAAAGAGTTTACACTACTATAGAGCCTCCAAAAAGCCAGAATTTAGCAGGTACTCCCCTAAAATATATTTCTTCTTTTTTTAATTTAAAAAGCTTTTAACCAGCATCCATTGTAACATCAAACTTTATATATATATATGCCTATATATATATCAGCTATATATATATCAGCTCCTTTTCTCTTTTCTGTGCCCAATTGTGCCGGATTCCTGCGGCTGACACGGGGTTCACTGGAGGGTGGGTGTCCCAAGCACACTGCGCCGTTCTCACAAGTGGGAGCTTTTACATTTAGCAGAACACAAAGCCAATTGTAAAACACAGCTGAAAATCAATAATCCAATTAACCAAGCCACTCAGCCATTTTGACAGGCCATTTAGTGCTGTGCCTCGCGAGTCACAACCCGCCCCAGCTAAACCAGAAGCTGCTTTAAGGAATCGCCTGCGCTTGCAAATGTTGGATCTGGCTTGGACTTCTCATGCTAGTCAAGATCCATTTGTTGAGAGTAATGAGGCTGGGTACAGACAGGAGACATGGAAAGGGAACATGAAGTATGAGGGATACATTTTCTATGAATCAGAGGTGTTCTTCTATGGCAATACTTTTTTTTTTTGTCCTTAAAGATATATAAATATACCTGCCCAGGATATGCTCCTGTGCAACTTCCCTTGACAACTGGACTGGTACATGGAAGAGAAAGAGGCCACTGCAAAGGGAAACCAAGTGAGCAGCTACATCAAAAGGAAGGAGAGACTATACGAAAAAAAATCAAAAAGCACAGAGTTTAAAATATAACCAAGAGCCTATTTTAAAATAAATAGATAAATGAAAACAAAGGAAAAAACAAGCTGGGATAAGCTCTCTAGATGCCAAAGGGATACTTGAAGGGTACAAGGCCTCAAGGAGAGTAAGGAGGCAGAAACACATTCGGACAACGCAGACTCGTGCTGCTTGCTTTGAAGAATGTATCCTTGTGAGCTTTTCAAACAGAAAACTCCTCAGTGACATCCTGGCACACGCGGGAAAGCAGCCTGAGCTTCTCCTGAGCTACGCTCTTCTGGCAAAAAATCATTTTTAAACACACAGGATAGTCTGAAGAGTCAAAATATGGATAATAATTCAGGCAGATTTAACCTCTAAAGAGGAAAAAACCAACACGTATGTGACAGTCTGACAGCAAAACTTCTTCAAAACACTCACTTCCCAGCCAGCTCTGGCCAGGTTGCTGTACAAGTTGTGCTCACAAGATGTGGCCAAAACGACTGTCCCAGGAGGGGCATTCGGGTGGCCACTCTTTAGCTACTCAGTTACCACCTAAATACCGTAAATCCACAGGAACCAATAATTAAGTGTTCACGGATAAGAATTTACCTTTTTAAAAAAAGGTGATCATTTGATTTTGGCTCTAATTTTGTGTTTACACATTCTGAAATCCTAAAATCATACCCTGCCCTGTTTAAAACAAACCTGAATACTGGCATTTTGACTGTATTTCCAAACAACCCACACCACTGATGCCACCTCCCCAGAAAAGCCTTGTCTGCTGTTAGCACTGCTCAGCTCTGACAGAGAGCCCCAGTGGTAGCTGTTGGTGATAAAAGCTCTGAGCAGGGATTACATATAAAAAAATAAAATAACATTTCAACTGTTGGTCAGCACTAACCTCCCAACATCAACAGCTCTTTCAGAAGTGAACTAGCACCAAAGTAAACACAGTGCAAAGCCACTGTGTTAAAATAAAGCCATCGAAAGATACTCAAGTGATTCTACTGCACTGGTCTGAAGGTTAAATGGTCCTTTTAAGAGGGGAATACATCCACAGCCAGCAGGATTTGCCTTTGCCCATCTCATGCTGTAAAGGACGGTGGCAGTTACATGGCTCTGGTTGGCAAAGTCTGTGACACTGTGACAGGCCATTCTCCCAGGGCCAAACACCAACTCCCACGCTGCAGACAAATGGAAATGGAAATGCTACGGGGGATGATCCATCCCCATGGGGGATGCCCAGATCAGCCCCAGACAGGTGGAAGAGGGAAAAGATCCACGACTTGGTTCATTTTCATTTGGGAAACAGCATGAAACACACAACTCCCCCAAAGAATTTCCATTACTCCTTGTTCTTCTCTTTGAGAAGCACTTTTCCGCTGGAACATCAGGAGCAAGGAGGAAGGGAATTTTTCACTTAAAACTTCTAAGGACTGATTCCCCTTCTCATTGCTATTCCTCATGCTCCTAATTTCACTGGTCTAGAAGCACTGCACTAACTCCAATGGATTTAACCAGTGCTGGGCTGCTGGACACGCCGCCGGCCGGCCAGCCCTCACCTGTGTTGGACCGCTGGAGAAGAGACGGTTTGGCTGTGCCAGTGGCCAGGCTGGAGGAGGGGACAGACAGGGATTTGTACAGAGCCGTTTCGCGGTGCTCTTTAAAACGCTCTGCGGCCATAAGCGCGTTGGAGAGCTCTTGCAGGGGCATGTTGTTGATATCTGAAGAGAACGGACTGAGCGGGTTCTCCAGACTCATCAGCCAGCTGGTGTTACCTGGGGAGGGAAAATTAGGGAAAAGCATTAAGTGCTTTTGACTCCAGAAAGTTTGTACAGCTCACATCGAAAAAAGCACAAATTGTTTTGGATTTTGCAAGTAAAAATCAAAATGGAACAAGTTCTCGGTTCTCCCGATATTTGGCAGAATCACTTGATTAATTTCCTGTTTTCAGTAAGTAGCTCCCAGGGCTCAGCACTTCGCTCCAAGCCCGTCAAACACTTTCCTTGGTAACTCATTACTACAGCAGATTCCCAGAAGGCAGCCAAAACACTCAGGTATTTTAATTAATGATACCAGGTCGGTTATTTTCTCACAAAGCAACTTTCAGCTGAAATAGGCAATTCCCTGTTAATGTTGTGTAACACACCAGCATTCAAGAATTTTGACTCTGAGCATGTCATTACTCCTTTCCTCACAGCTTCAGCCATAATCCTCACCCATCTCTAATCTAGCATGGGAAGCTAAAACACAACACACACTCAGGTTAAGATACCTGTGGGTCTGCGCACGAGGATTTCTGCCCATCCCTGTGTCAGCAGCGGGACATATGCAGCTAAGTTTGCTTTTTCTTTCTGCAGAGATGTCTGCGGAGCAGGATTAGTCTTCTCTGACCGAGATGCCAGCGCAGGAGGACTCTGTGTCCCTTGGGAAGCAGAGTTGGTGGGCAAATGGGAGGCTGAGCTGTCTAAAGCACCAACACGTAAGGCATGACCACCTGGCAAGAGACACAAAACAGAAGGGAGAGCCCTGCTTAGCACTAAAAATATCTCAGAATAAGTCTTTTAAGCTTCTCTAGCAGATGCACGCACAACATCAGGAAGCTGCTGCTGCCTCCTCACTATTAAATACCCAACAGGTCCAGATTCTAGATCAGATCAGACACAGGTCTCTTCAGGAGGCACTCGGACACCTCAGCCCACGACACGGCCCCAGAAATGGCAGTAAGACTCCAGGATAGGAACTTACCTGACATGGATCGGACTCTGTTGCGAGAGCTTCTGCAAACCTGCTGCCCGGCTTGGGATTCCAGTTTTGCTGGAGCTTCTTTAGTTTGTCTCACTTGCAAAACAGGGTCTGAGCTATGGAGGAAAAAAAAGAAAAAATCATAGAATCATTTTGGTTGCAAAAGACCTTTAAGATGATTAATTCCAATTGTTAACCCAACACTGCCAAGACCAGCTCTAACCCATGTCCCTGAGAACCCCAGGGATGGCGACTCCACCACTGCCCTGGGGAGCCTGTTCCAGTGCCTGACAATACTGGTGATACTGGCAGTGAAATCAGTGATGCTGGACAAATAAGACATTACTCTTCTGGTTAGTGGAAAACCTAAAAAGATGCACTGTATGAGTGGTTTAAGTGACTTTGTTAGGCAGAAATTTCTAGAAATGGGTGGAAATTTTACCTTGATTCTGTGCTGCTTTGGAGTTCTCCAGAGTCTAAGCCAAGCAGGGACCTTGTCCCTGTTCCAACACTTGTAGTGATGGTCACCAGCTTGTTACCAACCAGCCACGTCTTCGTCCTTCCTCCAGCCAGCAGAAACTCGCCCACAGGAGACCTGGAAACACATTTGTGATGAACTCTGGGGCTGCAGCGGAACAGGGGACTTATCTCACATAACTACATAGGAGCTACTGCCTGATTTCCTTCTTTATACAGCATTTTTAACATATTCTGGGATCATCAACATCATCCATCAGGACAAGGGATGAGCTGAATTTAGTATCAACCAACAGCAGAACTACTGGACACATATCACAGAGCAGAAGGGAATGAGCCTTGTCTGAGCTCCATGTCTCCTCCTGGGAAGGGCTAACAAGAAAAGTAAATGCCCCCATGTGAAGGCAGCTGGCACGACACTCAGTTCTGTAGCAAAGACTGTGATTATCCAGCAAGGACATAATTATCCAGCAAACAAAAGTACCTCTCCCATGGTGACCAGGTGGCTCCTACCTTTTAGGCACCGCTGTGAAATTTGAAAAGACGTATCGAGCCATCATGTCCAGACAGGTCTCCGTGAGCTCCAGGTGGAGATTTTTTAAGTTGTCGTCAGCCTGAGCCATCGAATTTTCATCTGCAGAGCCCAGGCTTGAACTAGTGATGGATGTTTGTATCCGACTACAAAAGAACGTTTCCAACTGACAGATCGCATTGCAAAATGCTTGTCCCTGTCACCCGACAGACAGTGTGATGCACAACACCCTGCGATACATGCATGTGCCAGATCAGAGAGGTGGCCTGACATTAAACCCAGGACATAATCAAAATACTTTTGCATCAGCCTCAAGCTCTGCAGCTTGTCATTGCAGAAAGCATATTTTATCTGGAGAGACTGAGAAACATTTAAATGTCTGTCAGCTGCATAAAACAGGCCAGTGCTCTCTGATGTTGCAGGCCCATGGGTAAGTGCGCCAAGCAAAGAGCACACACCAGCTCCAAGTCCGCGGATCTATAGGATCTATAGGACCCATAGCGAGGGCAAGCATCCCAACACCCGCAGAGTTTCCCAGGCAAGATGTTGCCCATGAGCCACAAATCAGGGCACTCCAGACTTGAGTGTTGTTTTTTCTCTGCTGCATCCCTTTCATGTTTTGGTTTTTTCCTTCCCTCCAAATTCAATAGCTACGTAAAACCTAATTTAACTTGAAACAGAAAAAAATTGCACTCTGGACAGGAAATTGGCACAAGAATAGAGAGCAACTCTGCCTTCAAATCACCCAAGATTACACATAAATTTACATATTTACATTTACATAAGAATATGAGAGAAGAAAATCAGCTAATAGGTTAATGGGGATATTATAGAATGCAGTGCCAGAATTGTATTCACAATTCAGTCACTTCAGTGTCTCTCCCCCAACTACCATATAGTTATAGTCAAAAATCAAACCAAAGTTCCACTGACAGCAGTCCTCACAGATCAAGGCACCGATCTTCAGGTTCAGACTTTAAACCAACATGTTGCAGTTTAACACTCAAAGGAAGTGACCCAGAAAGATGCTTTAAAAACTAGCATTAATTGTTTCATCTTTCACATGAGCAAATCAATGTCTACGACCAAAACTTGTTTTCTTTAGTTGTGAAAGCAACAGCTCGTAAATGAGCTGAGCATTTATTTAACTGCTCTACAGAAAGACAAATTAAGGCTTTCACGGCGTCACACCTCGAGACCAGAACACTTGTGTCAGCTCCCTCTGGCTCAAAGAACAAACCCCAAGCTGAGGTCAGAACTGCTCCTCACAGTTTGGCCTGTACAGAAGTTTGCAGAGTATCAAAAGCCTCTCCTGGGCAAGTCACTGCTCAGAAGGCTGAAGTTTTAGCGAGTTTTACCCAGGACTCACTTGCACAGAATGCAACTTTTTCCTTTGGTGCTGTCTGTTTGTGTGTCCCCGTTCAACATTTTGACTTTTAAACCAGACATTTTTGTTGCTAAAGCATCAGAGATTAGGGCAAAGTGACCAATAACAACATAAGATGCGATGTGACCACCCAGTAGCTGGCGCTGGGGAGCCACGCGAGGTCCATGATACTTTCCCAAAACCAAGGCCAGTTTTTTATTGCGTACCGAAGTCATGCAAGCATCCCCCATGCAAATCCACCCACCCTTGCAGTACAATTTCCAAGGGCTGAGCCGCTCTTGGATCCTCCCCATTTAAAGTGCCTCTACCTGCGGACCACATGTTCAGACACACTGATGCTGCGGGATCGGAAGGCATCAACTGCAGAGGATTCTTTCAGCTCTTTCACTGGAGGAGAGTTATTCAAGCCTTGCTTTGCATTTTTGGCTAGTCTTAAACTACTAGGTGGAGAAGCACCAAGCCCCAAAAGAGGTCACAGGAAGGGAGGAAATCATTGTAGGGATGTAGGTTGAAAGATCACAGGTCACAGGGTCAATATTGGGGGATCCCGGAGGATGATGTAAAATCAAACAAATGCCAAAAAAGGAAAACAAAAATTAAAACGTACAAACAAGCAGAGCTGAAAGCATTAAAAAGACAAACCACATTTTGAAAACAAGATTTTAAACGCGCTACAAAACAAATGAAATTAGTACAAGTTAAAACAAAAAACTGATTGAAATGATAGTTGGAATACTGCGCTGTTAAACAAAGGCAAGAGCCCCTGAATGCTGATTTGGCACAAGTTTTCCAAGTCTGAGAAGTTTTGTGCAGTTCAACCACCTCTCACCTTGCCCCAACTCACCACTTCGGCACCACTAAAAACCTGACTACGACCAGAGAGCAGATCCTCGTGTGCTTTATCAACACCATGCAGCAGCGCATTTTTCTGAGGCACAGGAATATATCACCCAGCTCTACCTCTGCTAAGCCTGCTCCAAACCTGAGCTCCTACCCTGAATCCCAGAATCACCCAGGGCCAGTCAGGGATGTCCCTAAGCTCAGCTGGAGACACTGGGGAGACTCGGCCCATCTATGGAGACCGACCCTTCCCACAGCACAAAGACAGAAGGGCAAGAAGACAAATATCCTGCAGGCTGGATGCTGGACTGCGTGATGCTTTTCAGTCAAACAAGGAGCCTTTACATGTGGGAGATGACAGCAATTAACATCTAAGAGGTCCTTTAATTAGTGGCAGCTGAGCCGCATGCCTGGCCGAGAGCCGGTTTGAACATGGCAGGGGGTCCAGCAGTTCACATCCCCATATACAGAGTGTTTCAAAAAGACGGACCCAGTTTCAAAAGGCTTTGATTTCAAATTGGGTCCGTCCTTTTGAAACACCCTGTATGAAATGCAGATACTCATTTAACCCTTCTGGCTCTTTCTAAACATGACTTCTTCACTATCTCCCTTTCAGTGCATTATTATATTTCGGATAGCCACGTGGAGGGATCACTATTTGTTCCTCTTCTCCCAGCAACCTGCGGTGCCTGCAGAGAGCAAAGCCAACACTGTGCCATCCAGCAACCTTGGGAACCGCTGGGATCTCATGTCTTGGAGCACCCAGCATCTGAGCTAGGGCACAGAAACACTTATTCTTGGGGCTTAAGGTGTGAAAACCAAGCACACAAGCTTCTCAAGCATGACACAGATCTCTGCTAGAAGCTGTTCTCTCCCTGGCTTGGCTAGAACCCGAGCTGGGGCAGCCTCGGAGGCGGCGGCTCCTGCCGTTCTGGTGTTTCGGGTTGCTGCCGAGTACAGCCCACGCTCCTCGGCAGAGATTTCTGTGCAAAGTGATCCAGCAGCATTAGCAAAAGCCTTTAGCTACAGTAGTATTCCAACCTGGGAGAATTTAACAGGTGTTTGGAAGGAAAAATATATATATATATTAGTTGAAATTCTGATTTGAGAGACGGGTGTCAAAAGGGTTCTCTTCCAAGTTTCCAAATGAAAGAGGAGGAGATGGGAGAGATGAAACACAAAACAGGGTTTATAGCTGTAGCACTGGGGCAGGGATGGTGTTTCTTCATTGCAAGATACTCGCTGAGCCTTGCAGTTGAAGTAGAGGCACTTTCCCCAGGGTTCAAATGTCACTGTGCGCTCACTGCACATGAACACTGAAGCAAGTTAAGTGAACCAATTTAGGTAAACCCTGCAGGTAAAAGGATGTTAGAGAAACCCCAAATGCCTGCCAAGGAGTGTTGTCCTATCCCAGCAAATGTTGTTACACTTTGAAAGACTGCTGGCAAGGTAAGTTCTGACTTCCAGAGATATTAGGTTTTGCTTAAAACAGATATAATAGCTTCACAATTCTAGAAAGGCTCAGGACATGCAGATACACAAAAGGCAGCTGTCTGCCACTCAGCACCCCAACCTGACAGATAACACTGTGGAAAACCAGCACAGGATTGCTCCATTTATAGAGGTTGCTAATCACAACAGTTTCTCTGGCAATCATTTAAACAGCCGTTGCAGATCAACTATCAAAAGAAGTTAACGCTATCAATATGAACATGGTATTCTGTTACTCCTGGTACTACCCTTCTCTGTTACTTCTGGTAGCATTGTACTGACACACATCAACATGAAAGAACTGTTGATTTTCAAAAATTAACACCAAAAAGTCCCCACCTTACTGCACAGGCTTACAGAACAGCCAGTGACACCCCCATCTGTACTATCAGACTGTCGGCTTGGTTGGATTCCAGGTTCTTACCAACCTAAGTTTGTCTTTTACCAGTCCCCTGACCTAAAGAGGTTTACTTTGCTTGCTTAAATGCACTGTCAGATTTTGGATAACTAGACCCAGACTCCTTCAGAAAAAAACACAGGGGACGGTGTGAGCAGTACAACAGGGACCACAAGACCCTGCTGGAGTCCAATATAATTTACCTTTTGGGCCTCTCATTCAGGCTTGTGCTGCGAGCCCTGAAACTGTCCTTCTCTGGCGTGTCGTCAAAAGAAAGGAGGGCATTGGAACGCAAACCCTGCCAGAGACAAACAGAGTGGACTGAGTGGCAAGGACGTGCAGCCGAAGGATTGCAGTCACAGAATCACAGAATGTTAGGGATTAGAAGGGACCTCAAAAGATCATCTAGTCCAGTCCCCCTGCCAGAGCAGTCATGGGCTGGTGCACAAGAACTCACAGTCCATCTTGAAAAAGATGTTGAGAAGAAAAGAAGAATTTTTCTAGCTTCAAGAAGAACCTTTAAACTTCTCAACCTGGTTTTTAAGTCACCATTTTTGTTATGTTTGATTCAGTAGTGTCCATTTACCTTTGTAATATAGGTGACAAAGCCCTTTCGGAAGGGAAGGCGACACCGAATGAACCACATTGCTATCACGTGATGGGCCAGGCAAACGATGTACTGGTTAAACCTAAAAGAGCAGAAAAATCTCCACAGAGTTTAATGCTGCATTGTGATGCCACTCCAGAACTGAACAGACAGACTTTTCAACCTGAGAAACAGAACTGGTCCTTTATCCACTGTAAGTGTAAAGAAAAAGAACCTTAAAAGTTCTGTTAAAAAAAACCCAGATATTTTGTTCAAGGTGAATATGTCTCTTCTTGAGAGAAAGCCTGGAGATACAAGAATGAGCAATATCCTATAAATAACCTTGGCCTGAGTACTACAAAATAGCATGTCTCATTCTCTTAATTTTACAGATAAGGAAGAAGCACATTTGCTGTGAACTTACTTGGAAGGGTTTGTGTAGGGCAGGGAGATGGCGAACACGCTGGCGTACTGCTCTACTGCAAAGTTCCGGTAGAGGTGAGGCAGCCTGGCCAGAGCTAGAACACAGCAGGGAAAAACAACCAAACAGCACAGGTGAGGGCTGAACACAAACTATTCAATAGCACAACTCAGTTTAAGTCAAATTGGTTTGTTTCCTCTAAATTATCAGCTGACATGGCATAATTTCATAGTATAATTTCCTGCTATTTAAATTATCAAGGTGGAGAAAGTAGCTTTGTATTTCCCATCACTGTGTGGCTGCGCTACACAAAGCTCGTCTCTTCAGTGTGTGCAGGTTTTTCAAATAGAAAACCAGTAACGAACAAGAGATGCTCAAACATTTATACCTCGAGGACGGTACAAAGGCATCACAAAAACCCAAGACACCGTTCCAACGCATACCAGGTGGCTAACACAATCAAAATACCCATGTTCATTGCAAACAACACATTCACACCGACAGAAGATCAAAAGCAGAAAAACATTATGACTTACTTGAAAGAAATTCTAAGAGAGGGATTGCCACGTTGGCTGTAGCGGAAATGTGGGTTAATTTGACTATTAAGACTGGAAGCGCCTTTATGATGATATCGGGCATCTCGACGCTGCAGACAGAGAGCGCCACAACGCACTGGTTTGCACAGCGATAAATAAGACCGTGTTCCAGGCAATACACTATTTCACGCTAGAAGAGTAAAAAGTAATTAAAAAAAGGTCAGAAAACAGGGAAAGAGAAAACCTCTGCTGTACCATCTCCCAACTGCCGTCAGCATTTCAAATGGCTTGTGGGTGTCACTGCTGCAAGACCTGGATGATGCACGTGGATTCTTATCCAAAATGCACTAACACAGAACCCTAAACAACATTGTATGTATTCTAGGCAAAAATCTTAAGATGGGACTTCAATCAAGTAGACATTTTAGAAATTCTTATTTAAGTTATTTTCTTATTTTAAGGTTTTGTTTTGGTTTGGTTTGGTTTTTTTGATTAAACAGAATTTTGATGTTTATTGGGGGCCTTCCAGCAGAGGGTAAAGTCACTCCCAGACCTGCGAGGAGGATCAGGTATGGATGGAGAACAGTGAATCCAACTGTCCAGACAGTTGTTGCTACACAAAGTCAGAAAAGCAGTTTTTCACCCCTAACTCCACCCCAAATACAGCAGATGCAGCTTTTTATAACAGAAAAGGGCAGTATTATTAATAATATCTTGCACTTGAGTCTCCTAATCAGCTAGTATGAACAAATGCTCTACTATCCAGGCTCAGCGCCCCCCATTCTCTTACTTTCCCCATACCTGTTTGGCTTTGTCCAGATAATTGTGATACGATATTAATGCAGTCAGTACTGGAACTACAGCCAGATGCAAATCAGTGCGGGAAAAGCCTTCCGGGGTCCCATGGAGCCTGTCGGTTGTCTTTTTGTCTGTGAGCTGATATATCACACAGCGAGTTAGAACACCTCACACTAAAGTACTCTCTAAAAGGCAGCAGATAGGCACTGCCCACAGCTCCTTTTTCAGATGTATACATCCATACATAACGAATATTCATTATTACCTTCTCCTGTACCTAAAATAACCCCACAAAAAGGGAAGGTGAGTGAGGATTGACAACCAGCATGCTGATCTTCAAAAACGTTAGATTTAAGAAAAAAAAACCAAAAACAAACTCAAAAAACCCCAATCAACTCTCAAGCAAACTAAAGATGTGGTAACAACACATCAGGAGGGTGCAGGGCATTACCATGTAGCTCAGTGCAGAAGCCAGCAGGTCTATGTTACAAGGAGAGGTTAAAAATAGCACTTTATAGTGGAGGGATTCAGGCAATTTGTTGAGGACCAACTTCAACACCTTCCAGTCTGTCTCCTGGAAAGAAAGAAAAAGTTGAAGTGGAAAATTTTTGTACGATTTCAGCTCCATTTGAAAATAAGACCAATCAAATTTCAGACAACATGCCATCTCCCAGGCAGATGTACGTCTTGCCATGGTAGTGACACAAAAAGAAGTGGCATTTAGCTGTCACCAGTGGCTTCCTGTCTGTCATTCAGCTCAAGGTGCAACATTGGCATCGCAAACTGGAAGACAACTTGAATCCAGATCTGAGCTCAAAAAGACAGAGCCAGAATTCAGTTATCCGAGCCAACAGCACAAATTAACTTCCAGAGCAAGACAACCTCTCAGTACATAATTATGTCTGATAGAACGCTAACGAACAATTTCTATTTACAGTTTTTTAGCAACTGAAACATTTATCAGTTCTCAAAAGACTTCAAAACCTTGCAGTATTTCTCTTCTAGTTTCAAGTGCCCTTTCAGAAACAGGATGACTTATTTGATCTTTGTTTAACACCCACATTTTTTGCCCTTGTCTGCTCTGCAGCAGAGCGCAGTGAAAGCTTCGCTCAGCTCCTGAAGAGCTGACCTGCTGCTCCCACTGCTGGCTGCAAAGCTGCACAATCACACAGGTTCTGCCCAAGAAGGAGGATTTCTGTGTTGCCTTTCAGACATTATTTAGATAGTCTGGCACAGAATCCTCCAACCAGCCCATTTTAAGTCAGCATATTTCACGTGGAGATGACAACTGTCGTTAAAAGTGAACGTACCAGCTTCAGGCACTGGAGGAGGACACCAAAGACCATGGAGTAGGGCAGGTGGCCGATGCGGATGGTGGCGTTCTGGGCAGGCCCACTGGGGCTGCCCGCGGGCGGAGAGAGCGTACCTGCAGGCTTCTTCTCGGAAGTCCTCTTCTCTGCTTCTCTACAACGTGGAAAGTGAGAAAAATACACGTAAAGTCAGGATCAGAGCAGCCGATTCATGTGACCTACAGTGCTACCCTATTTGGTAGCCAGTCCAATGATCAAACAACAATATAAATAGCATTTTCAATTGAAAACCACAGGATTACACAGTGGATGGACAGCAATGAGTCAGTTTGGTCAGGTTAAGCGTTTTTCTATCCAGGCCCTTAACAAATTTAGAAAGACATCTTTTGGGATCTCAGAGAACACTAGACTAGCCTACGAAATTAAAAATAGCCAGATTTGTACAAATCATTGAATCAAACCTCAGTGTGAAAACTGGTTTCTGGCAGGAACAGAAATTCCACATCTGACATTGAGAGCTCTGTAGGTAAGTGGTTTGCAAGAACAATTAATCAATGAGTTATTAGTTGAGACCATCCAAAACTGTAACTATACACTTATCTAGCAGCTGATTCATCAGGATTTGGAAGATTTAGAAAAACTGCAAGTCGCTACTGACGGACCCTGAAACTTGCGCAAAAATATCAAATAGTTCAGAAAACAGCTTTTGCATAACGCAATGAGAAACCTACACAAAATCACACAGACAGTAAGGGCTGAACCTCACTGCTCCATCCTTGTTGGCAAGGCCAAGCCGGTGGAGGGAGTCAGCTCGAAGCATCAGCAGGAAATCAAACACCTGTAACAAAGAAGACACTGGAATCACTCAGAACCCCAGTCAGCGGAATACTCTCCCACCTCCCCAGGGGATACTTTTGCAAGTACAAAGGTATTTTTAATAGATGCTGTGGCCAATTCTGCAGGAGGCATCACTTCTGGTGTTATAGTACGTACATTAATACATACTCCTATCAGCCAAGAAATAGTTAATTCTACTTCTGGTGAGCTCTAGAGCATACATTCCCCACCTGCCACCCCAAAATTCCGAAGTCAGGATGCAGCTCTCAACCCAAAAGCACCGGTTACTGCTCGTACCTGCAGTCTGATGCTGCTGGCGACAGGAAGGCTGTACGCATACATGTAATGGCGCTGGACGTGCTGAACCAGCATCTCGTACACCCGCATGGCGTGGCTGGAGGGTAAGCTGTAGAGTTTTGTCTACAGGGGAACAGAAATGTAAATTGAAAGGTAGACTGACACTTTTAATTCAGAAACGTGTGTCTGCACTGAGAATTCAAGAAAAACACAGCAGAAGCTTGCTCCAGAGAGAAAGATGAAGAGATGGTTCTGGACAGAACCTCAGCAAAGGCTCCAGAAGAGCAGCAGTTGGAACAAACCAGCTCTTTGCAACTGCTTCACTGCATCTCAGGACATGCTACAGTGGATCTATTCAATGTTATAAACCACTCCTCTTCTGCTAGTTTAGGACATATCTGCCCTCCACACTTGAAAATGTATTCATATTCGTTGTACAATGGAAATTACAAAAATAAAACAAATAGTGCCCAAAAGCAAAAGAAATTACCAAAACAAGAGTTAAAATATTATATGGACAAAAGTCAGAATATTTAATAGTGGGAGAATGGTTCTCTAAAAAGCCAAGTCCAGCAGATGATGTGTTTAACGCTCTGCAGCATTTACCTGAAGAATTATCAGGAGTCCAAGAACTGCTGTCTTCACATCCTCCAAAGAAGCTGAATATGATAGCAAGTCTCTCTCTTCCAGTTCAGAAGGAGACGAGAGAGAATGTGCAGCCACCTTTTAAAAAGAAAAGCAATACACGGTTTAAATCTGCAAAACACCTTTTCTTTATTTCCATCCTGGAAGGTCAGCAAAGACTACAGCAAGTCATCCTGCAGGAAACTCTGCAAGCCCCATCAGGTAGTTCGGATGTGTGTTGATGGGGTTTCTAAACTCCCTCTGCTCTGCACTTCAGGCCTGCATCCTCCAAACCCCAGCAATTCTACAATATCCTACAGAACCAGGCAAGTGATCAGAGCCATGGGTCAGTCCCTTTGGCTACAGTAAGAGGATCTGGCAGAAAGGTGATGCTACTGACAATCCACTCAACTCCGCCTCACCTTTTCTATGATATCCAGTAGGCTGTTAAAGTGATGAGTGTTGCAGCCCTCAGCCAGGTCTACGAGCAGCTGAGTGGCCAGTTTTCGAACTTGATGGTCTTTATCCTCTGGAATGTGAGCCAGCTGCGAGATCACAACCAGGTTTATCAGCTCCTCCTGCAAGGGGACAGACTTTAATGAGCCTGGATGTTTTGCTGTCAGCTGTTCAACCAGCGTGTTAAAGAGACAAATCATTACAAACTAAAGAACACTGGATTCAGGCTTGTTCCTCAACTGTTTGGTTCCTCAGTCTTTCCTCTTCCATCCAATTCAGTATTTCTGTGTGCCAGCCCTACAAATATTTATGACTTTTGTTGAACTTGCATTCAATGCTTTGGTTTTCATCTGTCCTACAGCCTGGATAGCCAAGGATCAAATAGACTGCTGGTGAGGGATTTCTAGGGCTTGGTTTTTGAGAGAGAGAAAACATGCAATGGTATCATGTTTTCACAAATCCTGAAGGAATTGCAGAAGCACCTCTGCCCCTTCCTGTCCTCCGACACTGTGGATACGCTCCAAAGAGCTGACAACATTCCCAGAGCTCTTCCATAACTCCTCTCTCAGACACTTTCCATCTTGGATTGCAATAAAACCACAAGCACCATGGCAGGTCAATCAGATTATGCCCATACCTCATTTTTTTACAAAGAAATAATCTCTACATCTCTCACCCTGACTTTCCTTTCGTCCAAAACAAAATGTATAGGGAATTAATGACCTTCAAACGGAAGCAAATACACAACCAGATATGTCCTCAACACACGGCAGCTCCCACTGCAGGTTGCACATACCTGTATCCAATTAAGGCCAATTAAAAGGCAAGTTCTCCTACAAGGATCCTACAGAAACGTGTCTATTGTGTGCAACATTCACAGCACAGTCTTGTGCATTCCCCAGTGGCAGAGATGACCCAGAGCACAGTGTAAAACGTGCCTCACCAAAGCCTTTCCCACCCACTTAAGGTCTCACATGTGATCACCAGAAACAGATTAACACGCACCTCATAGAACTGCCTGTTAATACTCAGGACAAAGGACAAGACATCCAGAACTTTAATGCGAACAGCACTACGACTTTCGTTCCTAAAATGGAAAGAGCAAATTCAAGGTGAATAAAATAAAGTTGCTGATATTTAGGGAAGACGGGAAAGGAGAAAATGAAAGTAAAACTAAAGCAAACTAAGGAACTTCTTAAGACTTAGAACAACAACTGTTCAGGGTCAGCTGAGCCTTCAGTTAATGTCTCCACAAAAGAAATCAGATCAGGAACAAGTGCTCTGGTGAGCAGATTTAAAACCAAACATATGGCACTGAGGAAGAGCTGCTCTTTGGCTGCATTTCACAGACAAGACAGAAGCTTGTCATTGCTGTGAGATTTTAGAGCTCAAGAACATTTTCAGGAGTACCAATCCAAACCCAGAAATCACTTTAATACTGGATAACCACATGCAATCCTGATGCTTAACAGGAAAGTCTCATTTGGTGTCAGAACTACAAAGGGCTGTGGAGCAGAACACATTGCTGCCTGACCTAATTAGAACAGCACCATTCAATGGAAATAAAGAAAAAAAATGAAGCATAAATAACTCGGTAGAAACTTTGAATTCTGTTAAACAAAACCCTTTCAGGTGCTGTGCCATGGAAACACCATACTTCTTAGCAGTCATTTACTAACATTAGAACTTCAGAAAACAAAATTACATAACAGGAAAAAGTGGCAAAAAGCATTTGAAAGTGCCTTGTATTCACAAAGTCATCATTTCATACCTGAAGAATCTCTCCATTAACATCTGCAGGTTGTGAATCCACCCGTCTTTGGCAGGATGAATGGACTGAGCTCTGTATGTTATCAAGTTTAATACAGAAGATTCCTTTCATGGAAAGATCAAGAATTTTTTTTAGTGTACAAGCAAATACAATATATTATCCCACCAACCCACACCCTAAGAATAAGGGCCATATAAGACCTTGCTGTGATTTTTGGATCCCTTGCTATTTTAGTACTCCCAACATTCAACTGTACAGAGTAACAAAACAGATTCAACTGGCAACAAAGACAATAAAGACAATAATAGGACAAGTCTTACTGGTCTCTGATCAGCACATCTTTCCACCAGCTCAAAAAATCTCTCTTCAGAGCCATGGAATTCATTCTGGTCACAAAGTTCTTCTACTGTAGTCAAAAGATCATGTACAATGGACTTAAGTTCTTGGCTCTCCAGACTCTGAAACAGAGATAAACCCATTCCTCAAAGACTCCTATCTTACCAGAAATTGCTGACTTTTAAAAACAAACAGAAAACTCCGTTGAGAAGCAAAATATTGAGAACTGGGCTACACCTTCATTCAGCTTCGAAGTTCACTTGAATGTACACACAGGTGATGGATTTGCAAAATTATTTACAGCAAGGTCTTTTGATCAAAAGCACATCAAGACAGGCCAAACATTTACCTGCAGCTGTTGCAGTAATCGCTCCATGATGTCCAAAAGGATGTCCCATGTCACAGCTTGCAGCTCCTTCCCGTACTTCTTTATTAGACGTGTTATGGACAGAACTATCTCATAAGATACAACTGCGTTGGGACACGTCATGGCCTGGAATACAAAGCATTGCAGTCGGTTACCATTGGAAAGCAGTCATCAGAAATACCCTGAAATTCAAATGAAACACACCTTATTAATAAGGAACTTAAACCTGAGGGTCTGAGATAAATATATTCCAGTCTAAATACACAAAGAGCAAAGTGAAGAACCATTTTATGAAGTGCAGTGATGCACTCGCCAAATAGCTGTAGATCAGATGTCAAATCCTGCCCCAGCACAGAGCAGACACATGAGGTTAAAGCTGGGAAATTCCTGCTGGATGCGCTCAGATGACAAAATGTTAAGAGAGTTCTGAGGCTGTCCCCAAAGACACTGCTCCTCACTTCTTGTACCACGCACTGGAAAGAGTGAAAGTTTTTGCTTTGTTTCTACTTTTTAAGAGAAAGTACCCACAATGTAGAAACTTGATAAAAAGAATTCAGACTTTGCTCTTCTGGCCAACAAAGATATTTCAGAAAAAGGCAGCTTCACACATGTTTTAGTGCTTCCCCATGCTTTGCTCCATTCCCAACTGCTGTCTCTCATCTCTCAGGCACACAAAGATCTCTTTGGTGCAGAGGACCACATTTTTATTCTAAATTTACCCAGGTCCAGATGTATACCTGAACAAAAAGTTCCCCCATCATCCCACTCTACCTTGAGGAATGAAGGCAGCACTGAAGTTGGGGAATTCTTGAGAGAACTGAGGCGATGAGCACCCCACAGAGCCATCCCGACGAAGAACACGGCTCCTCTCAGCAGCGCTGCATCCGCCATGTACGCTCTAGAAACAGATGGAGGGAAGTCTTAGACCACGCTGCAGTTATTTTAGCGTACAAGAGTCAATAGGAATCTATACTGTCACAACGGTAATTCCCAGCAGTTACACATCAGAGCCTTGCACAGCAATTTACAAACATCAAAAGCAGAAAATCATTTAGTACAACTTTAAATATAGGAAATCACATTCAGCAAAGCCACAAAATGATCCTTTCAGCAGCATAACTAGGAAGGGAATTCACTTCTAAGCACCAGAACCTTCATCTTGTTCTGCTGAGGTCAGCGACTCCCTGTCCCTCTCACCAGGACCTCTGCTGAATCCCCAGGTTTGTCTTTACCTGTCTTCCATGATCCGGCACATGTTGTAGATGGCACTGTGTCCCAAATGAGTTCCCAAAAGGTTGCGCATAAGCTGCAAATTCAAAGACAACACTTAACTGTCCAATTGTTAAAAGATTCATTAGCTTACATATGCATCTAGCTGGCCAATCACACCCGCTTGTGGTAAGTGAATGTGTCCGGTCGTTTCCATGGCACTATAGAAAAGGCAGCCAGTCACCTCAGCTGAGAGGAAACGATGAGTAAATTCCACAGACATTATGGGACTTACACTAACAATGTGCTGATCCCTTCATACTTGAAACAATTATTTACGCTTAAAACCAAACCGCAATGTATGACAGATGTGCAAAGGCACATGTGACACTTCACCTATGAGGCCAAAACAGTGAGACTGTTAAAAAACAAAACCAGGAGCAAGTAGTGACCTTCCAGCAGGGCTCACAGAGTTCCTTCACATTGATGGTCCGGCACAGGGTGATGATGAACACTGGCAGGTTTTCTGACGGCAGACAGTTGTAGCAAACAACTGCATCCAGGACTTGCAAGGAAATCTTTGGGAAAGAGAAAGACAAAATGGTTATAGACTTCTCCAGGAATAAAGCCGGTCAAACCTCAACATGGCAGGCCAAGAAAATCTTCTGAAAGCCACAAGAGATACAGATATGTCTTTTTTTTTGTACTTTGATCATAGCGAGATGAAAAGTAAACCATAAAAAGCACTGTTGAAAAACTGATTCACTTATCAAATCTATCAATGCTCTGTTTGCTTTAGAATAAAATTATTGTTGGTGTACAAGATCCAATAGTTTACAATACTTTGTAACATTGCATTGCCTCTTCTGTAAGATTAGAATAAACTGAGAGTCTGATGATTTGATTTTGTTTGGAAAAGTTAGTTTTGAAGAATTTCAGAGAACTCTAAAGTACTAAGAGAGACTCAAATTACTGACCTCTATGTCCATAGATGATGAAGTCTGAATACACAAGAGGCATATCTTGCTGTTAGGAAAGAACATTTAATTATAATTATTTGCTTATTATGATTTTAGGCAAATTACAAACAGCCAAAACAGACAGGCATATTGGCATGCTATTTTACTCATCATTCCCCTTACTGTGGCATTGTTGATAACACTCCCAGAGACACTGAACACTACGAGCTCTTTCATAAACAGCTTGAAGTTGCACTTAAATGTAACTCAGTACGTCCACACTAACTGAATAGCAGAGACAAAGCAATGCAATCAGGTTCATCACATGAAATGGGGAAAGTAGATGCTCTTAAACTAAAACAGATCTGAACATTGTAAGAACTGAACTATCTGTCAGAAATTCCAGGTATGACCTGGGGTGAAACAGATTCACACTGGATGAAACAGATTCCACTTACCTATCTAGTTATTGATCTGCACCTTTCTCCTGTAATTTACTAAGAAAAAGCATATAGGAATTAAAAAAAAAAACAAACCCAACTTACTGGACCATGTCAGCTACATAGTCTTCCAGATAGCAGCTATTGAATTTCACCAGGTTCACTAAAACCAGGAGGAATTCGGAAGACAAACCAACATCCATCCACTGCAGTACAAAGTCAGCTGAAGAAGGAAAACAAATTGTTACAATATGCTTTTACCCAGAAATGTTATCACTACCTTCAATCTATCCAGTGACTTGTTCCCAGCAAAGTGAAGAGAGGCAGAGACAACACTCACCCAGCTCTTCTTCCAAGTAGGTGATGTATCGTCCGTTTTCCGTTAGAGCCTTGAACACTTCCAGCCGTTCATGCAAGTCTTCGTTGGAGGGATAGTCCTTAATTACTCTAAAAAAATGTGCTCTGAGGATCCCTAATCTCTCGCCCTTAGAAAACAACAAAGGGAGGAGGTAGAAATGACAAAAGACAGTTAAGGCCTGGACCTTATGAAGGTCTATAACGGTAATCTTCGAGCTTGGAACGATTTTCCTTTCCTACAGGCTATGAAAATCTCCTGAAAATACCTCCAGCCTCTGCTGGCCACTGACAATGGCTCAGGTCTTCTGTCTGTTCTATTAACACTCAGGGTTGGAGGTATTTTGTCCAGCAACACACGGACAGCACCCAATACCCCAAGTAATCCACAGCAAATGCAGCTGACAGCACTGCCAGGAGAAATAGCAGGAGCTTTTTTGGGGTTTGTTTTTTTCAAAAATCAACACCTACTCTTCAGGTAAGCACCCACCCCTGCTTTTTCAGGATACAGAAAACCAGAACTTCAGTCTGATTCACTCTTACATTTGTACAGTACATTGTGAAATCTGAAAAATTCACAGTATGCTTAACTTGGCCAGGCTAGAGAAGTCTCTCATACGGAACTTCTTGCATACTTGACATGCTGAAACATCAAAACCACCTGGGACTAATAGGTCTGGGCATATACCTGTTATTGTGTGCTGTACTATGCTGAACTTAACCCAAAGTATTCCCTTTTTTTTCCAAGAGCATTGCCCCAAAACTGAAAAGTTTCCAGCAAGTTTTGCTACGAGGTCAAACTAAGACTTAAAATAAAATGTGTCCTCTTCCTGTTTACTGGGCACAACCAAAATAAGAAACATAGGAAGTTGTACAGAAGAACTACCCAATATTTTTCACACTCATACTCTGCACAGACCCTAGTTTAAGTGTAGCGTTTCTTTGTTTTCACCTGTCCTTGAATGATCGACTTCAGCAGATGAAGAACAGCGTGTCTGGCTTCCACGGGGCGCTCGGGCTGCAGCATGTCGGCCACCACTCGCCATATGGCTTCCACCGCGTGCTGAAAGCAAACGCAGGGCTCAGGCTGGAGAACAGTTAACCTGCTTCTGGGATCTCTGATTATGTCACTGAGCTTGTCAGCTCTTAAGACAGCAAAAATACCAGTTATGGGACTGTCTTTCTGTGTTCAACTTTGCCACGCAGGAGCCCACTCCCTGCCACCTCCCAAAATAGTGATTGTGTTTGGTGCATGAGGCCATGATGAAGGATCCACATGGTAAAAACAGAGAATTTTTTCATAATGCTAGAAATTCTCAGTGCTTTCAATATACTATAGAAAGCTGTTTGAGATTTTGTAGAGTCTTGAGGACTAATACTTAATTTACCAAAAAACCTTGGGAGATGCTACCTTAGACTGTTGCTTTAAAAACCTCTAATATTCCTCAGTGAGTTATCTATTTTCTATGTTTTGAAGCACAATTTTGCAAAAATTCATGCTGAATCTTCTAGGACTTTTGCTCAAACTCCTGTATGTGTACCTCAGAGGATTATGATTATGAGCAAGAAGGAAACTTAGAATCCTTACATTTAAATGCCACAGCTAAATATGAGGTAAAGCAATACTCAACTTGATTGGGTGATTCCAGGTCTCTTCAGTATAAAACAATGTAATATTTAGACTGGTCTCGCCCTGGTGAGACCCCATCTGGAATATTGTGTCCAGTTCTGGGCCCCTCAGTTCAAGAAGGACAGGGAACTGCTGGAGAGGGTCCAGCGTAGGGCAACAAAGATGATTAAGGGAGTGGAGCATCTCCCTTATGAAGAAAGGCTGAGGGAGCTGGGGCTCTTTAGTTTGGAGAAGAGGAGACTGAGGGGTGACCTTATTAATGTTTATAAATATATAAAGGGTGAGTGCCATGAGGACGGAGTCAGGCTCTTCTCAGTGTCAAACAATGATAGGACAAGGGGCAATGGGATCAAGCTGGAACACAAGAGGTTCCACTTAAATTTGAGAAAGAACTTCTTCTCAGTGAGGGTAACAGAGCACTGGAACAGGCTACCCAGGGAGGTTGTGGAGTCTCCTTCCCTGGAGACATTCAAAGCCCGCCTGGACACCTTCCTGTGCGACCTCACCTAGGCGTTCCTGCTCCAGCAGGGGGATTGGACTGGATGATCTTTTGAGGTCCCTTCCAATCCCAAACATACTGTGATACTGTGATACTGTGATCTTCACCCAATAGGTCAGTCATTAATTATGGGAAGTTAACGAACAAGATTTTCAGGGATTTCATGCCTAGGGTTCTCTTTTCTGAGGGATGCTCTCACCCACCCGGTGACAAGCACAGATGAACCACAAGAGACACCAAATCCTGCCCTATGTGACATTTGCACCCCAATAGTGGAAGTTCTTCATTCACCCGCTTACTTCAGGGTGAACATTTGTGCAGAAACCTTCACCCAAATACAAGATGAGTTTAGGTTAAGAGCTGTTGCTTAAATTTTCATCCTTCAAATATTCACTGAACACTTTGAAACTTACCTCTTCAATTTTTTTTGTTTTTGCAACTTCACAAATTTGACCGATTGCTCGTATCCTATTACTTAATCCACATTCTATGCTTAGTTCCTGGAAAGAAATGTAGAGATAAGATGAGAGTTTATCTTACTAGAAACACTTATCCATTTCTCACATGGGATCCTGAACCACTGAAAAATGAATTACACATTTGTCCAAAATGATCTACCCATTAGTCATCACCGGAGCTTTTTGGGAATTTCTCCAAAACCATTTTTTCCATTAGCAAATCTTTTGTCAAAACTAGAACTTTCACAGAACTGGAGCCAAGCAGCTTTTCACCTCCAGGGCAGAACACCTCATTTTCTGCAGAAAAGTTACTAACTGACTGGCTGTGGTGCTCGCTCAGTTCAGGGAGAAGGGCAAAGAAAGGAGGGACGTTGAGTCCGACTCTCCAGCCTTCCAGCAGGTGAGAGCTTGGCTGCTCCAGCACAGGCGAGAAGGGATTCTGGTCTCTTTTTATGTGTTTTCCTTCCTGTGTGCCAATTATTCTGCTCACAGACTTGCTGTGCCAATTACTGGAATCTTCTTCTTTTTTTTTTTAAATTTTCAAAAAACCGTAAGGTTTTAATAAAATAGAAACAGTTTCCAGCTTGTGCTAACTGCTACCATATAAATTCCTCAAGCTCAAACTATAAAAAAAGAGCAACATATTTTGAGGAAACACCCTGTAACCCAACGCAAGACAACACTGTCCTATCAAATACCTCGAAAGTATTCAAACACTGAGTAACTAAAATGTTGTAACTTCCAAGTAGGTGAGTTTTACACCCATTTCACTAGAATATGCATGGAGACATAAGATAAAAAAGCACGACCGGAGAGGGAATGAATGTCAAAACAGACAGGAGAATGAGCAGCCCTCCTTCCGAACCTCTCAGCTCGGGTAATCCAGGCACCATCCCCACCTTTACCACGCTCAGTTCCCACACCTTGAGTATTTCTGCAGTGATGATAAACTCCGTTTGCTTGCCCTCCGATGACTTTGAACTTCCCCGGGACGTTCCCAGCCCCAGGAGATTCCTGAACTTTTCCTTCAGTCCGGAATCCTTGCTCTGAGCTTTTGCCATTGCTGACAGCAGCGCCGAGTCCCTGCAAACACAGAACAAGGTTTCTGATACGGGAGGCCCTGGGGAATCTTTAAGCACAAAAACGCTGGTAACAGCCATAAAATCACAGAATGTGCAGAAGTGGAAGGGAACCACAAGGATCACTGAGTCCAACTCCTGTCCCTGTATAGGACAACCACCCATCACAACAAGAAGCTGTCACAATGTCGCTGTTGCAAACAGTTGTGGTGTCTCGAGCTGTTTCAAATGTGGGAGAAGCTCAACGCTGAGGACGAAACAACAAGGAGCAGGTGCTGCTCCTGCCTTCAGCACCTGCATCCCGCAGCGACCTGAGGAACGGAGAGCTCGGGGTTTCCATTTTCACCATACCCCACACAGAGCCGCTGAGCTGATTTTTGAAGTATAAGCACACCCACAAACAGACTTCTCGGGGGGTGTGAGCTGAAGAACTTGTTCCCCGTCCAACAGCAACGGATAAGCAAGTAGCCAGATGTGAGGAAGGACTTACAAATCCGTGCATTCGAACATCCAAACACTGCCACAGCAAGGAGAAAGTGG
Organism: Patagioenas fasciata; assembly: GCF_037038585.1. Classification (NCBI taxonomy): domain Eukaryota; kingdom Metazoa; phylum Chordata; class Aves; order Columbiformes; family Columbidae; genus Patagioenas; species Patagioenas fasciata. Next base: position 11,613,451 of record NC_092534.1, read on the forward strand.
GGGAGCGAGAACAAGCACACTCATTACAGCAACGGCAACATCCTTCAGAAACTGTCACCCCAATCCGCTGCTCCTCAGGAATGTGGCCCAGAGCAGGACACCCTCTCCTCGCAGCCCCTGCCCTGGGAACAAGGCTCCGCACAGCCCCGGCACCTCCAGCCATGCCCTGCGCCCCCCGGCTATGCCGCGGACACCCCACATCACGGACACCATAGCGAACCCTGGGACACGCCAGATCCTGTCCTGACACCCCAGGGGACACGGTGCTGCCCCCAGCCCGGGGGGACACGCCACGGCCCCCGGCCCAACACCACAAGGGGACACCCGGCAGCCCCCAGGCCAGGGGACACGCCACGGCCCATGACCAGCCCAATATCACCGGGGGACACAGCGAGTCCCCAGCCCCGGGGGACACACCGCAGCCCTCAACACACCCCAGGAAATCGCAGTGTCTCCCCCAGCATGTCGGGACCCTCCACAGCCGCCCCCCACCACGCCGGGACATGCCACAGCCCCCTAGGGACACCCAACGGGGGCACACCAGGGCTCCCAGCCCAACATGGCCAGAGGACACCCGATAGCCCCCGGTCCTGGGGACACACCACAGCCCACGGGACACCCCATGTGTTAGGGACATGGCAGTGTCCCCCCTAAACATATCGGAACCCCACCAAAGCCTCTCCCCCCAATCCCGGGACACGCCACTACCCCGGACAGACACCCAGCGGGGGACACCGGGGCAGCCCCACACACCCCCGGCGCACGGCAAGGCCCCGCCTCCCGCTGGGCCCCGCCAGCCCCCGCGCACCGCAGCCCGGGCAGCGCCTCCCGCCCAGCAACAGACCGAACCGGGGCGGCCGCTCCCCCAACCCCGCACTGCTGCACTCCCGCACTCCCTCACTCACCCGCCGCCCGGACCCGCCGCCCCCGGCCCGCTCCGCGCCGGCCCCGCCCACACCGGAAGTCCCGCCGCTTCCGGCTCCCGCCGCGGGGCACGCTGGGAGCGGTAGTTCGCGACGGCGCCGCCATGGCCGCGGTTGTGTCCGCCCGCAGGGGGAGCGCGGCGGCCCGGGGGCTCGGCAGGGCCGGGGGGGCGGCCGGAGGTATCGCGAGGGGGGTTATCGGTGCTTCCCGGGGCTGGGGAACACGCTTCCTGTGTGCGGCCGTCCCCGCCTCTGGCGCGGGCAGTGAGGGCCCGGCCCAGGCGGGGGACAGGGCCTCGGGGGCCTCGTCTCGGCCCCTGGGAGCAGGGCTGTGGCAGCATCGGCGGCGGTCCCGCCTGAGGCGCTGTGCGAGGGCGTGGGCATGCACCGTATCCTTAGCTGCCTCCTGTGTGTTTGGGACACGTGTCCCCTGCTCTTGTCACCTGTCCCCCAGGCGCTTCCCAGCCGTTCCCCCCCAGGGCTGGCTCCAGTGAGGGCTGCGTGGGTGTGAGGTGCCGCTGCTGGGTTGTAATTATGGAGAAGACGAGTCCAGCCCTGTCAAGGTCCCCCAGGGGTTGCTGGTGCACGGGGCTGGGCTCTGGTGGGTGACAGAGGTGGCTTTGTCCCCCACTCAGGCCTGGGAATCTCTCCCGTTTCCTGCAGCGAGCCAGGCCCGCGGCACAGCCGACATCCCGAGGCGCAGCAGGAGGAGGAAGACTGTGGCCATCGCCTACGAGCCTGGGCAGGGGGACGGTGGTGAGCAGGGGGGGCCTGAGCCCCAGAGGCTGCGCTGGGAGCCGCGAGACTGGAGGCAGCAGCTGGAGCGGATCCGCGAAATGAGGAGGAACAGAGACGCTCCTGTTGATGAGATGGGAGTTGAGAAATGTTACGACAGCAGCGCACCTCCGCAGGTAACTACACCCTGCTGCGCCTGAAAATACAGCCCTGCTTCTGCAGTCCTCTGGCCTCCCCTGTCTTCCTGTTGTCCATGGGTATGAACCACTTTGGGTGTCTACAGAACAGAAAAATAAATGCAAGGCGTATCAGGACTCTGGGCTGGGATTGGTCCCACAAGAAGTTACTGCAGAATTGTGTGTGTGAGTGAAACTGTTTGTCCTGCTAGAGGAGGAGAGGCAGCTGCTGCCTCGACAGTACCGGGCTTGTTGTCTTCGGGTAGTCCTTGTGAAATCAGAGAATCATTTTTGTTGGAAAAGACCTTCAAGATCATTAAGTCCAACCATTAACCTAACACTGCCAAGTCCACCTCTACCCCATGTCCCTGAGAACCTCATCTCCGCGTCTGTTCAACCCCTCCAGGGATGGTAACTACCACTGCCCTGGGCAGCCTGTTCCAATGCCCAACAGGCCTTTCTGAGAAGAAATTGTTCCGAAGATCCAACCTCAACCTCCCCTGGCACAACTTGAGGCCGGGGGTTATTTTCAAAGCTGTGCTGTGCTCACGTTCAGCCTGTGCTGCGTGTTAGAGACCAAGTAGCAAATGCAGCTGTGGAAGGTCCTTGTCCTCTCCTTATACTGCTGTTAGAAGAGTTTGCAGGCTGAACCACGAGTAGGAGCTGAGGCAAAATGGGATGATTTCTGGACCCTGAGAGTGTTTTGTGACAGTGTTGTCTTCTGGGGCTGGCTGGCAGGGCATGAAGCCGTGTCCCTTTTTTCTTAAAAACCTCTGTAGGAGTCCAAGGAAAGTATCCAGCAGGATGACTCTGTAATACAAGGGAAAAAACAGTACAGAGAAAAGGTGGGGGAAGCCAAGAAAAAGCTTTCCAAGCTGCTTTCATGCTCTTCAGAGCAGCACATAAGCATAGGTTGGTTTCTTCCCTTCTTGCAGCCCACTTCTAATGGGATACTGGTTGAAAGGCAGGGCCACGCTGGGGTGGCACTGTCCTCCCCAAGCCTGGGAACACAATCAAAGCCCCCAATGGCACCTCCCTGCCAGGGGACTGTTTGCAACAGTACAAAAAACAAAGCGGAGCGGGGCTGTGCTGCTGAGCCCCTGAGAGTCCTGTGCTGTATGGCAACCTGCGGGCTCTGTGAGAGGGGTCTCGCAGACACAGCTGCGCAGCTCCAGCGCGTGTGACACTGCCCGCATTGCTGGCATTGCGCTTTGGGCTCGAATCCCTGTGGAAAACAGTTCGCTTGGACTCTGGATTCAGATGGTGTCACACGCTCTGTAGCCGTGTGGGCTGGCACCAAGTGCAGCTGCAGGGCCAGGGGGACCACGGTGCACATTGTGGAAATAACTCCTCTTCCCGAGGGAAGCAGGGTTGCTTCCAAGAAAAACTGTATGTTGTAACCCTCAGCACACAGCAGTGCTCCTCACTCGATTTCCCTACATGCAGAGATCACCCTGCTTTCGCGCACTCGCAGATTTTTCTTGATGCGCCTGCAGTTTTGTAAACTTTGTCTGTCAGAGAGCTGGAGGGAGAATCGTCACCCACGTTGTCCTGGGTCAGTCCAGGTTAATTGCATCATCTCCCTCATGCTAGTGGGGTCAGAATTGCATCTGAGGGAAAAAGCAACTGAAAAACAGGAGTTGAATGTTCTGGGCTGAACCCTGTGTGACTGGGGTTTGAGCTCTGTCTCCCAGTCCCTGTCATCCTGGTTCTTTAGATTTGGTTTCCTAAGGAGTTCGCTGGAACCAGATACCCAGTTCCCACTGGACTCTGATTGGAAAGGGATGGGATTTTCCAGAGCTGCTTTAGAGCAGAACTTGCATGATTCTCTCAGAGATCTTGGTGTGTCATCTTTTCCCCAGGTGATGCGCTACCAAGTTCTGCTTTCACTGATGCTCTCCAGCCAGACCAAGGACCAGGTGACATCGGCCGCCATGCTACGCCTGAGGCAGCACGGCCTCACCATCGACAGGATTTTGCAGATGGATGATGCGACGCTTGGGCAGATGATTTACCCTGTGGGATTCTGGAGGGTGAGTGCAGGATGCAGCAGCGCCTAGTGTGCATGTAGAGGAACACTCTGCACTGACCTCTGCTCCCGTGCACTGTCTGGGACAGCTCAGAGGCCCAGGGAAGCAGCACAAGAAAGACCTTGGGGTGCTGGAGTGAGTTGAGAGAAGGGAACAGAGCTGAGGAAGGGGCTGGAGCACAGGTGTGATGGGAGCGGCTGAGGGACCTGGGGGGTTCAGCTGGAGAACAGAAGGCTGAGGGGAGACCTTCTTGCTCTCTGAATTGCCTGAAAGGAGCTTGGAGCCGGGGCGGTCGGGCTCTGCTCCCAAGGAACAAGCGACAGGATGAGAGGAAACAGCCTCAAGTTGCGCCAGGGGAGCTTTAGATTGGATATGAAGAAAAAATTGTTTATTTTCCCTGTATTGGAGGGCAACTTGGATTTCCTGCCTTTCCGTTTGGTTTTCCAGAACAAGGTAAAATACATAAAGCAGACAACGGCAATCCTGAAGCAGAAATATGGGGGTGACATACCCAGAACAGTGGAGGAGCTGGTGCAGCTGCCAGGAGTTGGGCCCAAAATGGCCCATTTGGCCATGACCATCGCCTGGGACAGTGTGTCTGGGATCGGTAGGTTGGGCTGCGTTTTCTCATTCCTTTCCTAAATCCTTCCTGATCCTTTCCCTGGGCAGAGGGGAACCATCACAGCTGGGTAAAGTGCTGATGGCATCGCTTGGGTTTAGTCACCTGCAGATGATTTGGGTGGGTGCAGGATGTGACCCTCAGTCACTCACAGCAGATGAGTTGCTGGAGGATTTAAACATGGATCCAGCTACTGTTTCTCCCCAAATCTGATAGCAGAAATCCCCTAGGGCAGTCACTCCCTCCCCTCACATGCTGGTAAGTGGTGCAAGTATTGCCTGTTCAGGGAGGCATCCCAAAAGATGTGCTCACAGAAAAATGCTTTGTAATCTCCTTGGGCGTCAAGTGAAAGAGAGGTGGGGGGGAATTTTAATTCCTGTGGCTGGATACTAGGTGACCACAGGTGCATTTGTTTATTTGCCATGTTTATTGAAGAGACTGTGTGGTGGTGGCCGTGAGGCTGTGTGCCGTAGCGCTGATCTGGGAGCGCGGCAGCGATGGGCCCGGGGCAGGTTGGCTCCTGCCCGGTGCTGCTCAGGGAGCGCAGTGGCTGTGGAGCTGCGTGTGGCAGCCGGCAGATGGGGCTGGATGATCGGCTGCCCAGACTGGGGGTGGCCTCTGGGGACAGATTAATGTTCAAAATGTACTTGCTGCTCAATGGAGGAGCCATGGGAAAGGCAGGAGTGGTGTCACCTGAGGAACAGCTGCCGCAGCCCAGGGTCAGCGCAGGTGGCAGCTCCTGCAGCCCTACTAGTGACCCTCAGTGACCAAATGTGGCTCTTGTGATAGATCCACCAGCGCTTGGGGTCTGTGCTCTCCCTGCTATGGGGGAGGGAAGTCTAGAGGGAGCCAAAGTAGCCAACTGTCTTCCAAATAATTGTGTGCTCAGTTTTGATTTAGGAGGCAAGACTTAGTCTTCCTGTTTACAGCAATTTCCTGGGTTTTGCCCAATTAGCCATAGAGACAGGTTTATCGCGGCTGATCTAACAATAATACACTTTGCATTCAGAGCTTTTTAGCTCAAAGCACTTTATAAACATTTGTTTAAGCCTCACAAACCCTCTTGTGTCAGTAGGTATTATGAAACGTGTTTTCCATCTGGGTAAACTGAGGGGCAGAGATTGCGACTTGCGTAACGTCAGCTGAAACACAGGGAGGAAGAGAAAGCGGGCCAGGCTGCCACGCCACGCCAGCCTTTGAAGGAAGGCTGGGGCAGGTTGTGTGAGCACGGTGGGAGATCTCCATCCCGGCTTGAGTTTGGAGCCAAGCTTAGGAGGAAAACAGCATGTTTGTTTGGGGAGCAATTCTTCCCTGCTGTTTCAGCAGCCTGTGTGGGGCTGGACCTGCTGTGCTGTGACTGGCAGCTCTTGGCTCTGCTCTCTCTCTGCTCAGGTGCGGCTGCCCCCACCTAAACTCTGGGCTCTCCCTTCCTAGCTGTGGACACCCACGTGCACAGGATCACAAACAGGCTCAAGTGGGTGAAGAAGGAGACCAGACACCCCGAAGAGACTCGGGTAGCGCTGGAGGACTGGCTGCCCAGGTGAGGCCGAGACCCCCAGCCCCTCACACAAGCTGCAGGGGGATGTCTGCACACAATCCTGCTCACAGCATCTTCAGTGGCTGTACTTTGGGTCTCCCCTCTGCATAGAGAACTAGTTTGCAGGTGTTTCTCCTTTCCCAGAGAGCTGCAGCAGCAGCAGCAGCTCAGCTCTTCATAGAATCATTTTGACTGGAAGAGAGCCTTAAGATTATCAAGTCCTTGGTTGTTTCTCTTGTTTATTTCCAGATGTGTCAATCACGACTAGGGCAGGCATGTGGCTGGAGGTCTCGATACCAGGCTCTTCCCTAGACAAGTCCTCCATTAGCCAGGCCCAGTGCTTTTCTGCATGGGACTTTGCTGATGCAAACGGCCACAGCAATAGCAGCCTATGGCTGGATTTTTGCCTTCACCAATGCATAATCTTCAGTACTAAATGCAGCTGACAGGTATTCTGGTGCATGTCTGCATCTGGCACATGCGTTAGCAGATGAGAATGACCACAGGCACATCATGTGTCTGTGCTGGGCTCCCCCCAGCCTAGTCTAGAGGGATCAGGAAGGGCTGGGAGGGCTGTTCTTAGCAGGAGGCTGGGACCTGCCTTCAGGCACCTCAGGGAGCCAACAGGAACCAGCAGTAGGCAAAAGGGATCCAGTTGGAAGCACGAGCTGTTCTTTAACCCCTCTGAGCAGCTGTGTTGGAACACTCATGTTTTCTTCTCGCCACAGGGATCTCTGGAGGGAGATAAACTGGCTCTTGGTGGGCTTTGGCCAGCAAACCTGCCTGCCTGTGAATCCTCGCTGCAATGAGTGCCTCAATCGAGACCTTTGCCCAGCTGCTAAGAGACACTGAGGGATCATCCGGTCTTCGTAGAGCAACAAAGCTGCTTTGGCTCGGCAGCAGCCTGGAGCTGGGCCCTGGTAAAGCTGGGCTTTGCACGGGGCTGGCTGTGTGACTGCAGGGAAACGGGGCTGCTGCAGCCTCCTCTCCAGGGAGGGAGCAGCCACTGTCAATGCTGAGCTCTCCAGAGGAAAAAGGGGCTTTCAGAGCGCAGCAGTCCTGCTGCGTCAGTGCCGAGGGCTCCAGCTCAGTGTCAGTGCCTGAGCGCGCCCCGGCTGTGCTGCCTCAGGAGCCACCAGAGAGAAACGCTTTGTCCTACATGACCTGCTGCTGTTTGTAAATACATATTTAATAAAGGTGGTGGTTTGTTTTTTGGTTTTGTTTTGTTTTTTTTTTTTCTCCACCCCCAGGTTTTCTAATATCTGTGGGACACAGAGCAGGGGGAGGAGAGCACAGGGACCTCACCAAACTGCAAGCAGGCAGCACACACTCTGCCAAGCTGCTGCTCAACCCAGGAAGCAAGGGCCTGTTACAATAAGGGGTGATGGTTTTAATTTAAAAGAGGGAAGATTCAGGCTGGACATGAAGAAATTTTTGCCCCCTGCAGGTGGTGAGAGCCTGGCCCAGGTTGGCCAGAGAGGTGGTGGATGAACCATCCCTGGAGACATCCCAGGCCAGGCTGGACAGGGCTCTGAGCAACCTGAGCTGGTGAAGATGTCTCTGCTCATGGCAGGGGTGGCACTGGGGGAGCTGGGAAGGTCCCTTCAACACACACTGCTCTGTGATTCTATGAGGAATACGCTACAGCTAAAGGCTTCATGAGCAGGATGAGAAGAGACCAGTACCTAGACAAGTGACCTTTGGATCCTGGTAGCAGAAGAGCAAGGGGGATGCAGAGCCAGGGGGTGGGAGACGAGGCAGCATCACACTCAGTTTGGTGTGCACCAGCAAGGGTTACAGCTGCCACAGGAGCCTCAGAGGGGACACCAGCACCTCCTGCATTTTGTTCTTCAAAGAAAGGGCAGCGCTTACTTCATTGTAGGGCTTCAAAGGAATAATTCCAGCTACTCTTTAAACAGGCAAGGGAGGAAGCGAAGTTTATAATGTGTGAAAGAAGGCTGTAATTCCACTCCGAGTTCCCTACCGAACAGATGAGGAACAAGCAAGTAAGTACTCAGTACATGGGAAACCAAGTTTATTACTGATATTACAGTGTACATTATATTTTTACAATGCAGCTGATAGCCTTATACTGTATTGATTTTTTTTTTCCAAGTTAAATGTACAGGAACTGAATAATTACTACTGAGCTACAAGATGTCAGAAATACGATAAGTGCTTTAACCAGGAGCAGTTTCCATGGACTAAGCAGAGATTAAGATTAAAAAAAAAAAAAAAAAATCTTATCAGTATGGAGTTGCACACCTGATTTCTTTTGATCTGCATTCAAAACTACATGTACTTTCCCCCTCCCTCAACTACAGTGGTCCAGTCTTGTATGAGAGATGTGGTATTTACAATATATCTTTGCTCTCTGACATGCATCGGAGAGCACAAAGTTTGGGTCAGCGATACAGGGAACGCTCTGCCCCGTACACACCGGGGCACTGCCTGAGCTTTGGTTATGTGGGCACGGGAAGCAACGTGCATACCAGGGAAAAAAAATAAGGGCTCCTTCAAAAGATTACCGATTTATAGAAGCAAATATTTGGGGGATCAAAAAGAGAGCAGGTAATCGTCTTTGAAGTGGGGTAGGGAAGAGTGCTGGGGGGAGGCAAATGTCTCCACATCCTGAGCCATCATCCCCCCGCCAGTCCTGTCACCTATAGCCCAACACCTGCACCGCTTCCTCTCCTAAGTCATTATTTTCAACCTGTTCAGCCCATCAACATTCCTAAAAGAGACCTTTCCTAAAAGAGAACTCATCTTCACTGTGACGCTGTCCACGCTGTCCTGCCCGCCAGCCAACAGCCACAGAGGAGCCAAATGTCCCAGCTCCGCACACCGACCCACTACCCAGGACAGCAGTCCAGGTTCTAAGGCACCGTTTAGCTCAATACTCAGGAAATACACCCAGAGCCATTCCAATATCCACAGCACTGACCAACCCAAAGGCTGGTAACACAGTAGTGCTGGAGTTAACACACAACAAAATCCCAGCACTGTGTTTTAAAATGCTCATTGACATCCAAGCGATTGCTGCCATTTGCTTTCAGCTGGGGAAAGTGGTTTCGTACTTGCCCATCCTGCTGTGCCTGGTCCCCTCCTGCTGCTGCCGGGGCGTTTGAGCTGAAATCCCAGGCAGGGACAGGCTTGTAGAACACCTCTGCAACCTCTTAATCATCTGCCCACATTTACAGCCAAAGGCAAGTAATAAAGAGCTTAAATGGGCTTAATTTGTAATGCTGTAAAGATCCATTTTTGAGGCTCTAATCCCATGAGCAGGGTGTTTCCAAAGGAGGCCATGGAAAGGCAAAGCATCACCCACCCCATCACATGCAGCCAGCCCCACGGAGACCCCGCGGCTTCAGAAGACACGCTCCTGACATGGAGACGGCAACTGGGTCATGCTCAGGGGCTGGAGGCAGCAAACACAGCCCAGTAAGAACAGAAATAAAGGACACGGATCCTGTTCCAGCATCCAGGGCCCTGCCACTCCTGCCTTTCCCCCCAGCTCAGCGCTGCATCGACAGTTTTGTTTTTAAATCCTGCCCTCTCCACTCCGCAGAGCTGTCAGGGATGAAAAAGGGGCTTTTATTGCCAGGGCAGAAGTCGCTGGTGGGGAGGGAGGTTCCTAAATTAACTGGAAACATATGAGACTTCATTAAAAAAACAAAAACTTTTCATTTCAATAGCAAAAGCCAACGAGAGCGATTTACAGCCACTGTCCATTTTCCCATTGTGTGAGTAGTTAACGTGCAGACTGGGTGGCGGGGAGGTGTCCTCAGGGACACCTCACCCTGCGGGGGCACAGAGCATCCCATGGGGCTCAGCCTGGGACACCCACAAAACCAAACCAAACACCCTACATTAAAAACAAAAAGTAGTAGAAGCCTAAATGCTGCAGGTAAGAAACAAGAGTTAAACTCTTCCAGTCCTTTCTCACAGGAACAGGGGACAGTGGGCGGCCAGAGCCAGGCTGAAAAGCAAGCGAGAAAAGGAGCTTTGGTCACATTTGTCTTATGAGAATCGCTGGTGAGTAACAATAACAATAATAAAAAAAATTAAAAAAAAAAAAAGACTTTAAAATACGCCTTGTAGAAGCAACCAGTGAAGAGCAGAGCACAAAGCATCTCACATGGACACAGGGCGTAGGCACCTCCAAAATGTCCGAGCCGGGGCGGGGGCAGGTGAGCGGCGGCTGGAGCCACCGGCGAGGCTCAGAAATTGCTGAAAATCTCACGCTTCTTGTTCCAGTCCATCTGCGGAGCTCGCTTCTTCACCCGCTTGGCCCGCACCTTCTCCTTGGCCTCGGCGGCCGTGGGGCTCAGGCTCAGCCCGCTCTCCTCAAACGGGTCCTTCTTCTCCACATCTCCATCCTGCGGGGACAAGGGAGGGGAGATGTCAGCCCTGGCCAGGGGGTCCCGCAGCGTCTCACCCCCCACAGCCCCAGCAGAGGTGTTTCCTCCAGTGTGCACGATCAGCAAACACACAGGGGTTTGTTGGGTTTTTGTGGGGTTTTTTTGTGGGTTTATGTTGTTCGGGTTTTGTTTGGGTTTTTTTGAGCAGAAGGTCAAAGTCCCTCCCTTGTGCCGTGTCTGTGGTTTCACTGGCGGCAGCAGCATCTGCGTGCCCACAGAATTAATTACTACATTGCATTTTGTGGTTGGTTTTGTTTTGTTTCCCCCTCCTCTTTTTTCCCCCCCCGCCTCTCCTGAAGAATGTTTGGTTGCCTCAGCTGGAAGTGGAAAAGCAGAAACACAAGCTGCTGCCCAAGGGAAAACAAGCTGCTCTGTTGGGAAACTGAAAAATAAGCCCCTGGTGCGGGTGGAAAACAAGGATGAGGGAACGGGGTGAGCCTTGGGGACCACAGAGGAGTGCAGTGAGACCCCCCCACGTTCACCTGCCTGGGCACCCATCTGCCCCTGGAGCACCTGAGGTGGGGACAGGGGTGCATGCGAGGGCAGCAGCTCCTGCCTGTGTCCCCATGGCCAGTGCGGGCACCATCACACACCAGTCAAGGCAGCATTTGCTTTGGCAACTGTATTGAATCATGAACAATTCAGGTTGGGAGGGACCTTCCCAGCTCCCCCAGTGCCACCCCTGCCATAAGCAGGGACATCTTCACCAGCTCAGGTTGCTCAGAGCCCCGTCCAGCCTGGCCTGGGATGTCTCCAGGGATGGTTCATCCACCACCTCTCTGGGAACCTGGGCCAGGCTCTCACCACCCTCAGGGGCAACAATTTCTTCCTCATGTCTGGTCTGAATCTCCCTCCTTTAATTTAAAACCATCACCCCTTGTCCTGTCACAACAGGCATTGCTCTAAAATCTGTCCCCATCTTTCTTATTGGCCCCTTTTAAGTCTGGAAAGCCGCAATAAGGTCTCCCGGAGCCTTCTCTTCTCCAGGCTGAACACCCCAACTCTCAGCTGTCCGCCCAGCAGAGCTGTTCCAGCCCTCTGATCATCTTGGTGGCTCCTCTGGCCCCTCTCCAACATACACAATCACAGAACAGAATCAAGCCCTTCAGTTTAAGGGAACATTTTAGAGCCTGCCTGCTCACACTGCCGCCCTAGCACACAGGCGAAACTCCAAAATAATGATTGCACAAGCCCTGCTGATAACCGTGGGCAGGTCCTCCACCAGTGCCATGAGATAATGGCTCCAGCTTTGCTCTGGCTTACGAATAAATGCAAACTGCACGGGGTGGTGGCTTGAGCAAACAGACCAGGCTCAAAGCTGGGAGGCAGAGCCACAGGCAACCCCCACATCAGCCCTGGTTTCCCATGCAGAGGTGGGACAGGGATCTCTGAACAGCTAAACTATCACCCCACGGGAGGAACTGCTGCACTCGAGCACCGGGACACAGCCAGGTTTTCCCAAGGCAGCAGCCATCGGTTCGGGACACGCATTATTTAATGCTCAGGGAGAACGGGAGATGTCGGACTGCAGGCGTTTGGCCATGGCCCTCGGACACAGCTGGTGGCCGAGATGCTTTAGTGGCTCAGGGGGCTCAGAAGAGGCTGTGGGGACACTCGCTGCTGTCAGCCATCCCAGGGCAGGGGACAGCACAAGCACAAGAACTGGCAGAGACCTCCCAGAGGTCTTGCAGTTTTAGCAGAGCCTCATGCTAAAGATAATTTTGAGCACTTTAGAAATCCCCTACTTATTATTTTAAGAAAAACAAACCTGCTAAATTAGTACCACCAAGAGGATACCAGCCTATGCCTTGTGTTTACTTTTGGTTGCTCATTCACCTTGCACAGCGAGATCTGCGGCGTTCAGCCCGGCTTCACTACAGCAACAGCCCCAGTCCTGCAGGTCACCACATCCACACCCCTCCAGACACCCTGATCAATTCACTGTGCTCCAAGCTAAAAGCCATTTTTTTTGTTGTTTGTTTTGCTTTTGTTTTTTAATTTTAGCCTGCCTTGTTTCTGTTAGCAGCACTCAAAGCTCACAGCTCTGCTCCTCCTGCCCTTCCAGCCTCACCTCTTGCCCTGGAGCTCGTCAGTATAATTACACTTAAGGTCCAAAACTCTTGAAGACATCTTTTTGTCTTACACCTCTCCTTTCACACTATTCAAGCACGAGTCACCACCCAACAAAGCACCAATTCACTTGCTGCCCTTACCCCTGCACATCTGCAGGGATGACAAAATCTCTGGATTTTGCTTGCTGGGTAGATACGAGTGTACCCAAGTCTGCGAGACGAAACTGGAAATGCACTGAAAAGCGTTGTGCACAGCAACATAAGACAAGCATGCAAAAGGGAGGGGGAAAGTTTGAGGTTTTACCTCTGATTCCTTCCCAGGACTTTGAAGGTCACTGTGAGATGAAGATGTGGATCCTCCGTTCAGCTGGTAGAAATTAAAATGTTAATCCAGGTTGCACAAAGACAGACCCCAGCACCAGGTCCCCATTCTGCCAAGGGGCAGCCACTGTCCTCCCCCCATCCCTGGGGCCAGCAGTTAAATGAGGCTGAAACCAGCAGGCCCTGGGGACACGATGAGCATCCCTCTGCTCTGCAGGCTGGCATGTCACCCCAACAGGTCCCACATGATGGGTGGGAGACATGGAAAGTCAGTGCAGGAGCCTGGCCCCCCAATCCCTCCAACACATTCCCCTAAGCGGGGCCAACCTGGGATGCTGCCCGGCCCCCCAGCCATCACGCATTGAGGACTCACCTGAGTCTGCACGGATCCATTTGTCAGGGGCTGAGGTACCACACCTGCAAACCACAAACAGAAAACACACGGTAAATACACTCGGGGGGCTGCTGGGCTCAGTGTCCCTCAGCATCAGCCACCCCCATCAGCTCCGGGTGTCTCATCCCGACTCTGTGTTCTGCAAAATCCCATCCGTCCCCCTTGTGCCCTTCTGCAACCAAATCCTTTCCAATTCCCCCGACTTCACTTCATTTCACCCAGTTTTCATCAGAAAAAAAAAAAAAAAAACACCTTCCAGGAAAGGGACCAAGTAAATTCCTTCCATGAGCACTAAATTCAGCACACTCCCTTTGTTTTTTACTAAGTAATTTTTCTTCAGAAGCTCTTTAATCAGAAATTTCAGACAACACCACAATGTCCTTCACCAAAACCAGCATCTTGAAGGCATCACAACACCCTGTGGCAAACCAACCACTCCTCAGGTACCCTGGCTTTTTTTTCCCCCCTCACTTCCAACAACTTGCACTAATAGTATTCCACACAATAGCAAATTTCATGCAGATGCGCTGCTAGTCACCACAACCAAGGCATTGCTAAGGCATTACCATGTCCCGGAGTTAACAGATGTGCTAATTTGTGGCAGAATTAATAACTGAATTATGCCGAGCATAAATGAAAGCTTCTCAGGGCAAAGCCCTCGCTGAGCACGTCTCCAGCAGAAAATGATGTGGATGCACATTGCTGCATAACCCGAAATCCAGCGAAGTAAGAGCAGCGCACAGCACCAAATGCTATTGGCAATTACAGAAACACGGGGCTAATTGCAGAGCACCAAAGCCACTGTTGCCCCGCACCACGTGCGGGCTCAGCTGCCTTAGGGATTCCTTGTGCAGACCAAGGCGCCTTTGCATTTAAAATAAATCCAAACCGTCGGTTTGAGAGCGTGCTGGTGAAAAAGCCGCTGTTGTGGTGTTGAGTAGTTTATCATATTGAATGTCAGACTCGTGTTTACAGTTTGATAAGCTCTGAGCAGTGGTCATCAGAAGTCAGCTCATAGCACGACACTAAATTCTCTGGTATCGTAAAAAGCTAAAAGATAACGTTATTTAAATGAGAATCGAGATTCAAATAACAAACATTATTAATAAAGTGGAACTAGACTTTAATTTCAAAGTTTGGAAATTTGGCATGTCTGGAAATATGAAAATATTTAATCCACCTCTTAATCCGCTCCGAATCTTAATCCTGCTCTTAAAATACACTCATTGTCGAAAAGGTGAAGGTGCTTAGGATCAGCTGTAAGGCTTCGACATAGCTTGAGGTGAAAGCAGTTGGATTAAAGACCACAATTATTATTTCCTCTTATCCTGCAAAGAACAGAATTTCCCAGAGCACTTTGTCACCAACACATGGACTGTCACCAGCCAGGCAGAGCCCATTCTCAATCCCTGGTGGATGCATCGAGCTGCAGAGCCAGGGCAGGGGCTCAACCACCCCCCACGTGTCCATGTCCCCAGCCGTGTCCTCACCCCGGGTACAAGGGCTCCTTTCTGCCCAGTGACAGCTCTCGCCCCAGCTCCTCCTCAAACCCATGCAGAGGATCTGACACTGTTTTTGCCCCGTGCACTTCTCCGCATTGTTCCACCCATTTCTTTGGACAAATCTCCCCATTAAGCATCCAAGAGAGCCCATCGGATAAGGCACAGTTGTGTGGGGACACAGAGCTCCCTGTTGAGCCAGGGGGAGCTGGGGAGCTTCCCGCTCCCTCCCCATCCCAGAGACACAGCACAACAGGTTGCAGAGCGGATGGGCAGCTTTTGCTGCCAGGTTTCAACATAAAGAAAACACTTCTTGCAGCAGCCACCCCTGTGATCGCTGCGGCATGAAACCCTCCCACCGAGCACACACAGCGTGGACTCCTGTGCTTCTTGAGGCTTTCACCGGAGCAAAGAGTATTAATGTTCTCCCTCCCAACACCCCAGCTCTGCTCCCCCAGCCTCTGTGGGTGCTCCTGCTCTGACACCAGACACTCCATCTTCCAGGGTGTGGGTGCTGCAGCCGAAAAAGCAGGGCAGCCTGAGGAACAGCCATCAATTCAGCTTCCCAGACCCCACCAGACAATCAGTCCCATGCAAGCATCCCTCACTGAGCAGCCAGCCCCCCAAATCCCACCCTGCTTTGTCTCAGCCACTTCACAGCAGCAAGTTCCCAAGTTAATTATTCACTACATCAAAATAACAAATTGGGGTTTGTCTAGATTAGGAAGTATTCTCAGTATTTATAAATAGCTGGGTGGTGCTCAGGAAACCACTGAGGGATGAGACAAGGGAAACGTGACTCTCCCTCACTTCTGGAATCCCACCCATGACACGGTGACTCACAGGAACAGGGTCACCCCAGGAAAGCAAGGTCTCACCTTTGGTGTGGTCCTCTGTGGGGGTCACCCCCAGCTTCTTGAAGTACTCATCTGTTTCGGGGTCCACCACCAGCAGCCTGGCTTCATTCTCCTGGGATTTGATGTGGGACACCACCTCCGAGTGCCGCAGCCCTTCCACATTTATCCCGTTCACCTGCAAAGCGACGGCATCAGCACCCAAGCCCGCGCCTCCCGCAGCGGAGATGCTGCTCCCAGCTCACGCACCCCCAGAGCAGCCTCCTTGTTCCCTAAGGGATGTGATTTTCCTTTTTTAATTTCTGTTGGAATCATAGGAAGGCTACAGGCTTTTTCCTCCCCACAGCTGCCTGGTTCCTCTGTCAGAGCATCCTTGGTGTTAGCGCCCACCTCCACCTCTGCCCATATCCTGTCAGGAACCACAGCCCCCAACTCCACCACCACCTCACCCACCCTGGTCCTGCCCACACACCCCAGCTGCTCTCTGCAATGATTTTAAACCCAGCCTTCACCTGGGATACGTCCCAGGTATCTTAGGTTGCCTACAGAGTACAGCCATGGGCAGGGGGCTGGTACCATCAGTGCATCCGGCTCCCTGGCCCTGCAGCATCACCACATCATCGTTCATCCCTCTGAGATGGAAAAACACAGATTTCACATGTTCCCATCAGGCAAGTTGTTGTGACTGCTGCACGGATTCGTTTTTCCCTTCCCTGCATGCGAGCAGGGACCTACCAGGGAACATGATCCTCTGCTCCTGATTGTTCCCTGCAGTGAGGGGCCAATTGTGATTTCGAGGCATTGTTCGGGTGGGGAATGAATCACCCTTTGTCCTGTGGGGAAGGTCTCCGCACCGCCCGGCTCCTCACTGCTGGACCCGCTTTTATGCCATAAATTCTTTTCCACGCTCCAGCCTGTCTCCAGCAAAGCCCAACCCACCCTTCACTGCCCATCCTGCCTTTGGCACCCGAAGGTGCCTGCCCAGGGGAAGACAGAGAGATGTGGTAATTCAGCCAGGCCAACGCCAAAACTTTGGGTTCCCCTTTGTGTTTGGGATCCCCAAACATAAACCTGGGACAGAAGCAGGTCCTGAGGGCCAGGACACAGCTGGAATGGCTGGGATGGAACAGGAACCCCCTCCCCAGGCTTTGGCAACCTCAGTTGCTGGCTTGTAACCCCAATCTGTCCCAAGCAGCACCCTCCTGCCACTCCAGGTCACCACGATTCATGCCCAGGGCTGCTCCCCCTCACCCCAGCACCCCCAGCCTGCCCAGACATCAAATATTTATCAAACCCCCAGAGAACGGGCAGGGAGGGGATCGTGTTTCTGAGCTCACCATCTCACCCCTCACCGCTTTGTGTGTGCCAGGCGCTCTGCCAAGCGCCCATCAATAAATAACACACCCCTCACCATGACACCGCGCTGCCGGGAGCCGCCAGCATCCCACTCCCCGCTCTGCTCCCAGCATTAAACTTTCAGGTGCTTGGGAAGCAGCAGCAGCTCCCACAGGGCTGGAAAGCAGGCGATAGCTTTCATGTTCATGACTCCTTAAGAGTGTTTTCTTCCAGGAGTGAAAACCCCTTTCCCCGCTGAGGCTGGTAACAAGGGCTATGGTTTGGGGTTCACACATTACCCCAAGCTGGGGACATCCATGTGCTCCCACAGTGCAGAAATAAAAGGGGTGACGGCTGCCAGATTGACCCCTGCCTGTCCCTCCATGGCTCAAGCTCTGCCTGCAGTTCAGGCAGCTCCAACCATTCTCCAGGAAAAACACCAAACACAAACAACCTGAAGGGAGGGCGATGCCCAGCCACAGTAAAACTCATGTTGTCCAGCGCTTGGTGACCAGGAAGATGCTTCCAAGAGGAATTTTTTCCCCCCATCTTTCAGTTTCATGTCTTAAAATCTCTGCAAAGCCTTTTCCCCCCTCTTTTTTTACCAAATGCCTGCCTGGCAGTTCAGCTGGTGGCACCAATCCATCCCCATGCCCACAGCAGGACATCGGACCAGAGGGTGGCTGGGCAGGCAGCCACCCCCTCCCCTGCGCTGGGATGGGTCCCCATGTCCCTGCACCTCTGCACTACAGTGGGCAGATGCAGCTCTAGAACCAGGCAACACCACCACCCAAGCACCCACAACAGTCTTACGGGTCCATATTACGGAGGAATAGGGGGGGAATCTGATGGAAAAGGGCACAGGATGGGGCTTTGTCTCAGCTTCAGGCTTTCCCAAGGTCCCATCACTTCTGCTGCCTCCTCCCCACCTGTGAGAGGGGGACAGGATCCACCACTCCCACCAGGCTGGGCAGGATTGAGCATCCCTGCACAGCAGATGCCAAGGACACCCTGAAAGGCTTCCTGGGGAAGGGATGCTGAGTGCCCATGGCATTACCTCCACCAGCCGGTCCTGGGGCCGCAGCCCCGCTCGGGAGGCCGGCGAGTCGGGGTCGACCGAGCGGATGAACTGGCCTGGCCGGGACTTCTCACTGTGCAGGTTGAAGCCGTAGCCATTGGGGCCTTTCTTCAGGTGGCAGAGACGCGGGCATAGCTCCTTCTGCCCATTTAAATCCTGTTTAACAGCGGAGGGGGTGAGGAGAGAAAAAACAGGGCAGTTAATCTACAGGTTCTGCTCTAAAGCAGATGCGATCGTTACTAAAGCTGCCAAGGAAGCACCATATCTGCACCCCGTCCTCCCATTCCCCTGAACAGGGACAGGTTAACAAATGAATTTCCTCTCATTGAGTCTATTTTAGAAAATCAATTGTCCAAAACCCTTCCAGAAAAAATTAAAACAAAACAAAAAATGCATTTCCTTCACCAGAAGCAGCCCAGATAAAGTCTGCCCGTACACCAGGATCCCCCCAGCAGCGGTCGAGCCCCACGGCCGCAACCCCAGGCAGGGAGGAACCAAACCCAAGGGCCGAGACACTGGATTAACCTCGGTTATTTATTTATGGCAGTGCCATGCCCTTGGTCCGGGTGACACCAGCATCGCCTGTGGGTACGATCAGCTCCCAGCAGAGGGGCTGTGGGGTCCAGGGTGATGAACCCTACACCCCATGGCTCCCCACAGCATGGAAAAGCTGCAGGATAGACACAGGAGTGTGCAAGGAGCTTAGTGCCTTCCCCCATCCCATGGAAAATGCTTTATGGCTCCCAGGGGCGGTTCATGGAGTAGCAAATTCCAGCTTTTCTCCAGGGTTGCAGGACATGCTGCATTCCCTCGGATGCTGCTGTCCCCACAGCCCCTTCCCAGCCCACGGCTCACGGCAAGGGCCGCCTCGGCAATCCAGGTTTTCATTTTCATCTGTGATTTAAGGAAAAAACCTGAGTTTTAATCTTTCATTAAAAGAAACACCGTGTCACTCCCCTCCTGCTAACAGACTTTTTTCAGATCACATTTCTGGTGAAATCTCTCACAGTCTTTCCTTCCAAATTAAAAACCCACATGGCAATTTCATCCACATTCCTCTCTCAGCCAAAAGGCATCATGACAAACCAACCCTGCACCTTGTCCCTGGTGGGTGGGTGATGTGGGGAACCCCAGGGACGATGCTGAGGGGCTGCAGCTGCACAGGGACCTTGCACTGCAAGAGCCAAACCAGCCAAGGGACCTGTCCTGCTGCCACCAGAGCTGCCATCCACAGGGTCCTCACATGCTCCAGGGGATATTATGAAAAAATTCATCATGGAAAGGGCTGTCAGGCATTGGAACAGGCTGCCCAGGGCAGTGGTGGACTCACCATCCCTGGAGGGGTTTAAAAGGCGTTTAGATGAGGTTCTTAGGGACGTGAGCTAGTGCTAGAGTTAGGTTACGGTTGGACTCAATGATCCTGAGGGTTTCTTCAGCTGAAATGATTCTATGAACCGCTCTGTTTGCTGTGATACAAGGGGATTTGTTCAGACCTACAGGCACCTGCCTGGGGAGATGCTCTTGGCATCAACACCTCAATGCACAGATCAGTTCTTAGGGAAAACATCCATGCAACATCCGCTGATGGACAAAACTCAAGTTCTGCAGCCGCATCCCCAAGAGCTTCATCCACAGCCAGGACCAGTCCTTCCGCTACCACCACCCCACGCTCGCACCCGCTCCCTCCCCAGATTTAGCCCGCCGGGATTTTTCCCATGGCCCCGGCGCAGTCAGTTCACCCCACCACGAACATTTCCAGCTCGCCTCCCAGTTCTTCAGAATCTGAAGAAAACAGGAAATGATTCAACCAGCCCAAGAGGGTCAGATCCGCGCGACCATAAAGGACACACGGGGCTCTGCGCAGCTCGGGAGAGGGGACACATCCCGCGAGCCGAGCAGCAACCCTATTTGGGTTTAGAAATTACTTTTTTAAACCATTTTCCTCTTGCTCCATTTTTACAGGGTCAGCAGTGCAAAAGTACTGAGAAAATCACCCAAAAATGCAGCGAGTGCTGGAGCTGCCCTCCTGGCACGGGGATTCCCGGGGCTCACAGCAGGGACAGTCCCTCCACAGGGACAGTCCCTCCGCCTGCAGGGGATCCCCCGGAATCAACACAGAAATCAAATTACTCAATAAACCAACCACGCAGGGAAAAGCTTCGTCTGCAGGATCCCTTTGGCTCTGACAGTGCTAACTGGTCCCATGTCCTATGTGGGTTCGCTCTGCTTTCACCACAAAACTCTTGAAATCAAGATCCTTAACCACAATGAATTCAAGATCTTTGTCTTTTAAAAAAAAAAAATAAACAAACTTTAAAATCCAAATTCAGCATCTGTTCTGAGCAGAAATCCTCAGGCAAAACTGCTTATCCCCCGGCAGAGATGATCTGGGGCTTTCGCTGGGCTCTTAAAACCTCCTGCTAACGCAACCCTCAGCTGCTGGGAAAAACAGGGCTTAGAGAACAGCTCTGCAAAGCCCCTCTCTGGGATTAAGCAAAGACTGGGCTCCCCTCGCCTCACCCAGACCGAGCACATGCTCGAGCACTTTGCACTGACGTGCTCTGTCGACTCAGAGCTGCTGCAGCCCTTGCCAGCTCTGCTATTTATTTTCTTTTCGACCCGTGCCAATGTTTCCCTGGTTGTGTTCTGGGAAGATATTTCCTAAGCTCCCGAGGGGATTTTGCCTTTGTGAAAGCCAAAGCCTGGGAGGAAAGCGTTCCCTGTGATGGTGGCACATTCACTGCCCTTTCACACACCAAAACCACAGAAGCCAGTTCAGGTAAGTTAGATTCACATGCATACTACAAAGAGACAAAAAATGCAGTTAATTTTTGTTGATTTGCATGCAAAAAAGAAAAAAAAAAATCGCAACATGAAGCAAATATTTTTTTCTAGGAATCCAGATATTAACAGGGGCTGGTAATTCAATAAATTGGATTAAGCAGCAATGAAATGACACACTCCACCTACAAACATCGCTGTCTATACCCATGCACAGGTATGTGTTTGTGTGCAGATAAATGCTGCATTGCCACACCAGCACTGGAGCTGCCGCTTGACGCAAACCATCATCATTTTAGAAGGAAAAAGGTTTCGGAAACACTGTTCAAGCTGGTCCATTTAAAAATGCACAAACAAGACATTAAATAACAATAAAATGCTTTCAATAAAAGCACAAACCACCCTGGCTGGGTGTTGCCAGCTCTCACAATCTCATCACAACTCTTGCAGCATCTGACGTTTCCCACCTCCCCCCTTAGAGTTGCAGTGCTGCTGCTGGGAGCTGGGGACCCCCATTGAGCCAGTACCATAAATGTCACCGGCTCCAACTAATGAGGAGTTTCCATGCAATTAATTAGTAGGTTCTGATTTCCATGCAAGCAAAATCCACTTGCAGAAGCACCAAACCGCCCACACTTTGGTCTCTTCTGTTTCCTGACACAAACCCACCTCCCGGGTTTCGAGGCCCAGCAGAGCAGCCCCCAACTCCGCTGGCCAAGCAAAACCCACCTGCCCCTAAAAAAAGTCCCTCCCTGGCTCCA
Organism: Patagioenas fasciata; assembly: GCF_037038585.1. Taxonomy (NCBI): domain Eukaryota; kingdom Metazoa; phylum Chordata; class Aves; order Columbiformes; family Columbidae; genus Patagioenas; species Patagioenas fasciata. The sequence continues at coordinate 11,634,987 of NC_092534.1, forward strand.
GCACCCACACACGAGCCCCAGCTCAACACCACAAGGCCACCAGCACCAGAGACCCGCTCACCACTGACCCAACACCACGCTCGGCTCTGGAACGGGGCTGTCCCTGTGCCCCCCGACCCCTGCCCATCACCTTCCCGATGGGCACCAACTCACCAAACCAATCTGTGCCTTCAGACCATCATCCGCAGCACGACTTCAAGCAGGGATGGGGATGAAAAGGGTTTTTCAAAGAGCTCTGTTATCCAGGCAGGAATGTGGGTGCTGCACAACACAAAACTGCTACAACCCAGACAGGACAGCCCAGCCCAAAACCTGCGGTAACAGCCACAGGTGTCCCTGTCCCTGAGACGCTCAGAGGTGGTGGTAACCAGGTCCCAGGACTGGTTCCAGCTCCGCAGCTCCCTGCGCTGCACCAAAATGCCTTGAAAAGTCCTGCTTTAGGGGTTTACTCCAAGAATAAAATACTGGTGTCAGCATGGACGCTCAGCTCTCTGGAGTGCCCAAGGAGGAGGAGGAAGAAGGCTGAGCACACACACACACAGCGCTAGTCTAACATGCAAAGCTGGGTCAGTACCATCTGCCGCAGGAGCCCAGTGGGTCCTGGCACACTGCGGGTTGAGCAGGTCCTGAAGCCTGATGCACCAAATCCACAATGCTCTGTGCACCTCAGCAAGTGGGTTCACCCCTGAACCCCCCCATGGCTGCAGGGATGCTGGCTGTGTCCCACAGCCATGTCCCACAGTGGCACCACAATGGGAGCAGGAGCTCTAGCCCCACTCACCCCCCCGTCACAGGGATTTGCTCAAACCAAGCCCAGCTCATCTGCCACGGGCGTGATGGTGACGGCCACCTTGGCGTCATCGCGGGAGATCAGAGCTTGTCACCTAATCAGCTCAGACCACCTCACCCACCAGCACCTTGGGGGCTGCCCCCATCACCAGTCCCATGCCGGCAGTTTCGCCTGTTCCTGAGGCAGCCCAGGAGGCTCCAATTGCCGCTGTTGGGAACTGCACCACCTGGACATGCTCCAGATCACCCTGCGACATGTCAAACATTTTCGCCTCTGCTCGGCTTCGCTGGAGAAAACACAGGCAGGAGCATTCCTGCCTAATTTACATTATTAACATATTTTCTTTTAAGTCTGCTCCCATGGCGTTTCCTCTCCTTTCACATGTGGTTTCAGTCAGAAAATGGCTCCTTTGCTCGCCTGCTCCCTGAAAAGAAAACCTCCAGCGGCAGAGCCCGCCAGGGCTGGGGACACTGGGCTCCGAGGGATGCACAGGGGGATGCACAAACACCTGTGGGGGTTGCAGACAAGAAGGGCAGCTCCAAATCCCAAACAGAACCCAAACACTGGCCAGCAGAGCAGCAAGGGGCAACACTGGAACTGGGAAGGAGCTGAGCAGGAGGAGAAACCAGTGCAGGAGAAGGGCCTGGGGCCACAGCACCGCCAGAACAAGGAGCCCATTGACATCCACCCCAACACAGGCACCCTCCCTTGGCATGATGGTTATACTGGAAGCTGAGCCGGGGGCAAGCTTTAATTTGCGCTATTATTACTACAACTTTGTCGGAAGCTCAAAGGCTGTTGCCTTCACTCAGATTTAGGGATGCACTTAAGTTTAAGCAGATGTTTACAGCCCTGATCTGTGAATGGGACAGGGGTCCTTGTGTCCATGATGTGAAAACCTGTTGCCTTTCACACCACAAAGATGAGGAAAGCTGGGAGAAGGGGCAGCTCTCACCACTGCTGCCCACAGCCCCATTTGCCAGGAAAACCGGTGAGGCTTTGGGCTCAGAGTGGGGTTGCTGCTCCATCCACTGCCCTGCCAGGGACCTACAGCAGGGCTGGGTTTCATTCCCCTTCCCCCAGGAATGACTCAAATTTTCCCATTCAAGCAGCACCAGAAAATGGGTTATTGTAGCCCTGCATCCCCCAGGGCCAGGGGGACCTCAGTGACACTTTGAGGGGGGCAGGGACAGGGCTGGCTGCTGACGGTAAATGCCAAAGGAGACTCAAAGCCCAGCCAGAAAGCAGGACCGCACTGCAAGGCAGGGGCAGAGCACCCCCAGGTCTGTGCCGTGGGGTGAGGACATGGCAGCAATCCCACCGCCCATTGCTAGGAAAACCAAAGCAAGGATGCTCCCGGGACTTCCCGGCCCCCGGATGGTCCTCAGCTCCCACTGCGATGCTGCGGCCCCCACACGTGGCTCGGAAGGACTGAGGGGTCCCCCATGTCCCCCCTCCCTGGCCACACATGTTTCACACAGCTCCATCCCCCAGCTCGGAGTCAACCAGCGCCGAACAGGCTCAAACTCCAGATGTTGGCGAAATGCTATAAATAAAGCAGGGGGAAGGGAAGAGGCGGCTGGGGGGACGCCAGGTCCACTGACACACAGGCAGATGTTCCCCGTCCTCACAGGGCTCGGCTGCGCCTGTCTGCAGTCAGATTTGGGGAGAAAGGTGGCGATTTCAGCACCCAGAGGTGCCCAAGCTGCCAAGACCACCCCCAGCCCCTGCAGAAGGTGAATAACTCAGAGGTTTCTCCACAAGCCAGGCCAGGGATAAATCCACAGCTCAGTAAACAACCTGCTTCCATTTTTATCCAGCCACAACTCTAATTACCACCCGCCTTGTTAGCCAAGGCACCCATGGCAGCCACTGCCCCAAGAGGAGAGGAGGAGCTCAAACACTGCTGAGCTGCCCAAAAATGCCTCTTGGCAGACAGAGCCTGTGGTCACCCCAAAAAGAGCAAAGTTATTTCAAATATCACTGGGAAGAACAGGGGGTGTTGCATGTTCCTAACCACACCACGGTGCCACCGTCCCTCACCTCGGTGTCAAAGCTTCTTGTCACCACCAACCCAAACTGCCAGCACAGGCTGACAGACTTCAACACCAGGTCTGGGCTTTTGCAGAGTAATTAAATTGCTTCCATTATTCAAATCGCTCCAACTATTTAAATAGCTCCAGCTGGGTTTGAGTGATAGAAGCATGAAGAAATATATTTACATCTTTCTAAAGGGCAAAAGACATGCAGATTTGTGCTGTTGTCCCCAGCAGCTGCAGCAGCGCTGACCCTGCATCCCCACGCCAGCCAGGGGCTGCCCTGGCATACACTCCCTGCACCCTTTGGGTGCATCTCACCGCTTTCTCTGCCAACACACAGCACCAAGGGAGCCAACGAGGTCAGCAAGCGAGCTGGAGACAGCAGAGGATCCCAATTAGCAGCGGCAAGCATCCAACCACGGGTACTGAGCAGGACCCACAGCCAAGCTGCAGCTGATATGGTAATTTGGACATTTCCAGTGGGTCTCCAGCCCCTGCCAGGTCTGCTGTGGCAGATGGGAGCACCAAGATGGGGCTGGTTGTGCTGGTGACACCAGGTCCCTGCTCTGCCCTCAGTCACAGCTCAATGGCAGCTCCTGCAAGGAGAAGGATGAGCCACGCAAAGGAAACCCTGAGCAGTAGGACTACTCCTTCCAGCCGTAGAGGGGAAGGACAATGCCTCAGCAAGGACCCGCCATTCCCAGGAAAACACACACCCTGAGCCCCGCAGCCACTTCAGACACAGCAGAGGGGACAGGGTGGCTTGTCACTGGTGACTCTCAGCCTCCAGCAGCCCAATACAAAAGCAATCAGAAAAAAGCTAATGAGGTCCTTTGCTGTCCCCTGGCACCACAGGAGCAGCACAAAGAAGGGGTACACACCCTCCCTGGGCTGTGCAAAGTCTCAGGTCTCCCCCAAGCCTCTGCACCCCAGTCCCTTCCAGGCGCTATGGGATGCAAACCCCATGGCGGAGTGGGGCAGCCGTGCCAGCACCCTGCACAGAGCCCCAGACACGACAAAAGGTTATTATCCCAAGAAACTGCCGGGCAGGAGAAAACAAGAGCAGGAAGGATATGAAGGGTGGGGAGGACGCTGGTGTCCAGCCCGCGGTGACAGTCCCTGCCAGGCTGGGCTGCCCCATGGGACAGCACAGCTCCCACCCCCAAGAGCCCCACACCACAGCAGGGTGATGGGATGAACATTTTATTTACAGTCTCCCAGTGTTTCACCTTTCAGCAATTTGCTGCCAAAGAAATCAGAGCATGATCTTCACTACTGCTGCCCTGGGCAAGGGGGTAAGCCTGGATTTGCCCCTCTCCAAAATCCTCGGCACCGCATGGCAGTTCCAGCATTACCGAAATCCCTGGGCACAAAGGAGCCTCTCAGGAGAGGGGCTGCAGCCAAGGCCATGTCCCCATGAGGACCATGTGTCCCTGCAAGAGTCCCCCAAGAGGCACATCCCCAGCGAGGGCAGCTCACTGCTGCAGGGACGCAGTCCAGCCCCGTGGGGTCCATCTGATCCCCCCAGCAGCGATCACAGAATCATAAAATGTCCTGAGTTGGAAGGGACCCACTAGGATCACTGAGTCCAAAAAAAATCAATGTCTCCAGCTGAGCTGTCCCTGCCATTCCTCAGCAACCCCACAGCTGGGGAACTTCTCAGCCACAAGCTGTGAGAAGCTGCTTTTTTTCCCCCCACACTGTTTGCTGGTGTTTGAGCAGGGCTGGAGCAGGAGCAGCAGCTCAGGCTTGGCTGGGAGCCGGGACCAGCTGGACTGGCTCTGGGAGAGACACAGAGGGAGGGAGGATGGAGGAGACCGAAGCCGCCACGTGCATGTGTTTTCTTTAAGAAAAGACAACTTTTCCAGCACTATCTGCCAAGCGAACACGCAGCCGGGATGCCGGCGAGCTCTGCTGCTCCAGGGGGATCGGCTCCAGGACAACATGGGGCAGCAGCGTGGGTCCAGGCAAGCTGGGATTTGTCCAAGAGGAGAAACATAGGATCTCCATTCTGGAGGCAAAGGGATCTCACCAGATCCAGGGGGGATCTGTTTTCCTGGGGGTAGGAAAGAAAGGAGGCAAAGAGCATTGGTCGCTCTGCACAGGGCTCAAATCACAGCTCGAGCTGCTGGAACAGGGAGAAGAGTCCTTCCCACGCTTGCCATGAACCCCCTGGGGTGAGGGGAGGGATCGCTATGGCCACGGGAAGGCAGCAGGAGATGCTGGGAATGAGCCTCCCCCATCCACCTCGATGCAGCGGGTAGCTCAGCCTCGTAGCAGAGACTGGTCCTGCTCCGAGACACCCAAAATCAGGGTCACAGCTGCCACCCACAGCAGCACATTTCAACACCCTCAGCACCGCTCCAAGGACAGGTGATGGATCCCAAACAGAGCCTCCCATGCAGGCCAGGACCCAAAGCACATACCACACACCAGCTTGTGTGCCACGAAACCGCTGCCCATGCCATGTCAGCCCACACTTCAGTCTCAGCTGCTTGCCCAGGCCAAGCCTTGAGCAATCACCAATCATTTGTTAACGCCAGCCTCATTCATTAACTTTAATAACCTCGGGTCATCAGCAGGAATCCAGTCCTACCAGCTTTGCGCTCTCACGGTGACAAGCTTGGCAGCACCGATGACAAGGGAAATCCCCCTGGAGATGCAGGGACACCAGTGTGACATGCCAAGGCACAGCGCTCCCTCCCCAGAGAACACCCCGGGACAGGTGGGGCTCTCGCAGCCACACACCCAGAGCAGGAAAGAGATTTTTCTCAAGGGTTGAGGTTGCTCAGGTTCTGAACTCAGGGCTGTCACCCCATGTGCTGTACAGCCACACCTGTGCCAGGGCTGGGGGACACCACTGTGGGACCATGTACCAAACTCCATGTCCCACAGCAACCTACGGAGGCCACTACCAACCCACCCAAACCCTCTGAGAGCTGCCCTGGAAGCCCAGTTTTTGGGGAGGGGGTGCAATCCCCAGCAGGTCAACAAATAACCTGCAACCCTGCAGAAACGCAGCTGCTTGCCAGGGTATCCAACATAGGATGGGGAAGCCCACAGTCTGCACTACGGGCCTGCAAGGATCACAGAATCTTTTTGGTTGGAAAAGACCCTTGAGATTGAGTCCAACCATAACCCGTAACATGGCACTACCCCATGTCCCTGAGAATCTCCTCTCCACATCTGTTCAACCCCTGCAGGGATGGTGACTCCACCACTGCCCTGGGCAGCCTGTTCCAATGCCTGATGCGGCTCCTGGTCCTGCTCACAGTCCCTGCAGCCTCCCCTGGCCCTGGAGGAAAAAGTCCGGGTGCTACATTCAGATTTTCAGAGCCAAACAATGCACACACAGGGTGGGAGAGGGATCACACAAGCCATGGCACTGGCCCTTTGGGGCTGACTGTCCCCCCAGCTCCACCACCAAGCTCACCCCATGCACGGGTTGGGATGGATGAGCTGGATGCAGCCCCGGGTATTGCAGCTCTGCAAAACTCACCGCATGCTCACCACACACCTTCCAGCTCCCACCATCACATTTCGCTGCCTCCACCTTGTCCCCAGCTCAGAGACACATCTGTGCCTCCCCAGTCCGGCCCCTGCCCCAGGATTTGGGGAGAACAGGCGCTGCTCTGTGAGCGCTGGGGAGCATCGGGACCAGGGAAGTTCAATAGTTTACCACCAATATTTGTCTTGGCTGGGCAGCACTGGTTGCTGGAGGAAATGGGGCAGGGGGAGGGCTCCAAACATCCTCTGCATTCCTTACAACGAAAGCAAAGCCAGCGCTGCGGCACCCACACTTGGGGTTAACTGAATGTAAGGCCTTGTGTATTTAAAAATCCTGCAGTAAAATATCCAGGGGTACATTTTTCCAGAAAGCAGAAGGAGTGAGGGGCCTCGTTCCTGCCCCTCGGCTTGACATGCGAGCTACCTCCTCCTCCCAAAAACCCACAACTCAAAGCTTTTGCACAAACTCTGTTCGTGGAGCTGATCTGGATGCAGCACCCAAAGTCCGCAGCTCTGCCTGCAGCTCTCAGCCTCCCCCACACAACTCAACCCTTGCAAAATGCTGCTGCCAGCTCCATCCCACAGCACTGCTGGAAAACACGGGATCACACCCAGACCTGGTGGAATCGGGGAACACCAGGGCTCACCACTCAGCCTGTACCGCTGCCATGCTGAGCTCAAAAAAATTGACATTTTAAACCCAGCTGCTTTAAAAATATGACCACAGGAGATGGCCTTTGCCTGCCAAAGGCTGCAGGCAGCTGAGCACTCTCCCAGGTCGCTCCTCGGGCGAGGGGCTGGTGTTTATCTCCAGCAGAGCCGAGCAGCACCCCGTGTTGGGGCAGATAAGGGGGCTTGGGGGCGGCTCTGCCAAAGCCCCACAGAGCAGCGGGTGCTCCAGGACAAAGTGTGTTTCCGATGCAGAGCAGATCTGCTGCGATAACCCCAGGGCCAGCGCCAGGCTCCGGCTGCTCCCGCTGATAAAGGCTGGGTATAGGCGGGTGCATGGTCCCAGGTACATGTTGGTGTTGGGGACACACTGGTATTGCCTGCGGGGCTCTGAGCATGCTGTGATCCACAAAGGGTTGAGCAGACCAGAAAACCACAGGGAGAACAGCTGCCCCAGCAAAGAGCTTGCAAAGCCAAGAGATGGACCCGAGTGCCCAACAAAACCCAGCAGCCGCTTCAAGGAGCGGAACGAGGCACTTTTTATCCCCATATTTGAATTTATCCCCATGTTTGAAGGTTCCTTTGAACACAAACTATTCTGTGATATTCAGGCTGCCTCAAGCACCTCCCTAGCACAACATGGGGGTCTCCCATCCCTGGGACAGACTCAGTCCCCAGTGCCAGCAGGAACCCTGTGCTCATTAACAGCCACCAGCCTAGAGCAGGGAACTCTCCCAGGCAAGGCAGACTATTCACCCTGCTTAGAACTAATTAGGGCTTGTCTTAATTAAATCCTGCTAACCATGAACAACCGCAGGGTCAGAATTAACTGATTTACCTGGGATGGCCTTTGGCCACTCAGGAGGGACCGTAAGCCTGGTACAAGTGAGCCAGCCCTGCACCGGCCACAGTGGCTTGGGACGAGCCACTTGGGACCAGCCCCATGGCAGTGACACACCGCAGGGGACACGGTCCAGCTGGTGGCACAGTCGTGTCCCCAAGGGCTGCAGGGAGAGCACAGACAGGGTGGGAGCTCAGCCCGCTGAGGCAGGATGGAGGGATTAGCCCTCCTGCCGCCTTTTGTGCTGCTCGTTTCTTTAAGGGGATTAGTCCCTGTAAGTCCCTAAGAGGGTTTAATCACATCAGGCCAGGGTCCCAGCCTCACATCACCCAGTGATGGAGGCACCCAGGACGACATCCCAACACCAATCCATCACTTCTCCCTGTCCTGCCCCTTCCCCAAGCATTCACAGCCATGGGGACAGGTCTGTCCGGGCTGGGGACCCACTGAGGGACAGACCTGCTGCCAGGCAGTCACAGCTTGAGATGCCCACAAAGCAGCCCCACACACCACTGTGGTACCTACAGGGAATCATCTCTCTCTTACCTTCCCCTTGTTCATAAAACTACTTTTCAATTTGGCTTTCAGACTTACCACTAACAAACATCCACCGCTGGCTTATTTTACCTTGTAACAAACTCTTGCGAGGTTTTAGTGGGAAAAGAGACGTTTAGCCAAGAAAATCCAGCTCCAAGGCTGGCTATGGTTTAAATGTGCACAGCAGAGGAACCAAAACACTCAGAAGTCCAAGCAAAAGCTGTAACGAAATTAGATTATGATACAGATCTCACCAGAAATAATTATGTCAACAACTTGAGTTTTAATTCCTTTTTTATAGAGACCACTGGATCTGGAGAAACCCTTCACTGATTATGAGTTTAATTTTCTCTCTTGTATCCCAACCTGCAGTCTCCCAAGATCACTGCCTGTAGAATCTTTCTACCCAGCAACAGAGCCAAGGACCAGGCACCAAAACCGCTCAATTCAGACCTTAATTTATCCACCAAGTTCTCTGCAGGGCTGGGTAAATCATTGCACCTCACAGCCTCAGTCATCCTGACCAAAGGGAGGAATGAAGCACAGAGGCGATGCCATGGCCACCACATTGCAGCTGCATGCTGTTAGGGCTGCAATCAGCAAAGGGATGTTGCATCATGGATTATAAGGAGCTCCCTAAATCCTCTTTAAACCCGGAGTAGGTGGGATTCACCCCAACCCACAGCATCGCCAGGTCTGGTGTCCATCACCCAGTGGGGTTTTATCCAGCCACACTACACGGTGGCACCAGGGACAGTCCTGCACAAAGAGAGCTGGAAACACACGGTGTGCCCCCTCCTACAGAACTAATTTGGGGCTTGGGAATGAAAAGACTGTAAAAAAAAATCCAATACTGTTTTAATGCTTCCTCAACCACAATGAGATCACGAGCCCAACCATCCCAGAGAAGCTCCAAGGGATGGAGCAAAGTCACAGCAGAGGCGCCGCGCAGCTGCCAGGGCACATGCCGACAGCCCAGATTCTGCCAGATTTTTAATTTATTTGAAACCACTTAATATTTTTTTACTATTGAAGAGAAGCATTAACCAGCTGGCAAGGAGCCCACTTGCAAGCAGGGCTGTTATTAAAGCAAGCTGCTTGAGCGCATCCCTGCGAGCAGAGGGGGCCAGGACCGGCTGCCGCGGAGCAAGCTGCATTTTTAACAGCTCCCATTTCATATCAGTTTTCACATCATTTTGAGGGAAAGCTTTGGATTTCTCAAGGATGCAGAAGCGAACATGACCGGCTGGACCACACACATCTCTCGGTGTTGGCAGTGTCACCACTCCACAGCCAGGCAATGGGCTGGGATGCAAACACTCCCCTGCGCTCCTGCCCCTCTCCCAGGGAGGTGGCAGGTCCCAGGGTGACCCCACAGTCCCCTCGCAGGACCGGGTGGCCCTTGGGATTGCATGGCCCCAGGAACAAAGGCTCCTGGCAGGGCGCAGCTCCTCCTGATGCTAATCTGTCTTCTGCCTCCTGCTCCCTTCCACTCGCTTTGTGTTTCACTAAAAATATCGTGGTGGAGGAAGTTTCTGCTGCGGGGTGGATGCTCTCCTCCCCGGGAGGGGCTTCCTGCACTGCCCCGGCACAGAAATAACCCCCCAGCCCAGCTCCTCCACGGGACGCGCACCGAGTCCACACAGGAGAGCTGGGGATGCCCACACAGCCCCCTCCCTCTGTCCCTGCAGCATTTTGGGTGATGGGATTCAGCTGTGGTCCACATGAAAGGGAGCATTTTGCATCCAAACCCCCTTCCCACAGCACCAAGAGGATGCTGTACAGGATGCAAGGGTTGGGGAGTCAGGGCTGACCCTGCCACGCTCCAACACAGCCAGTATACAGTTCTCTTCACTGTGGGTAAATGTCCCATCTCATATCTGAATTGCATCCAGCAGGACAGGGCTCAGATCCCTGCCAGCACCTCCTCCAAATGCTGCAGCAGCACCCAGCACACACTGCTCCCCACAGGCTGCTCATGACCCGAGGCTCCAGCAAACAGCGGCACTGTGATGCCAACCCCAAACTGATAACAAAACCCAACGAGCAAAACTCCAAAGTTAGCAGATTGCTGATGTGCAAGGGGCAAGCAGATGGGACTGTGTGGGGAATGAGGCTGGGGCTGCCCGTGTCCCCACAAAGGGACCTGCGATGCTCCAGGATGCAGAGCCTCCCCACAGCACAGACCCCATTGCTCCCAACACATTGAGGGGACAGAATCACAACCAGCTCCTGAAACACCCCAACACTCACACTATTGGGGCTCTGAAAGGAGAGGTCTCATCCTGCTCCTTCTAACCATGCATGAAGAGAGACCAATAGTATGAAAAAGCAGTTATTTTTATCCATTGAGCCCATTGCTGCATGCACAGGAAAGGCTCCCAAAAAAGCAAAACTCTCCATGCTCCTCTGAGCAGAGCTCATGGTGCAGCAAAGCCTCAGGCATGGGGAAAGCATCCTGCAACTGCCCCCAGAGAGGCCACCTCCAGCTGCCATGTGTCCTAATCTCCATCCCCAAGATGCTGCGAGCTGGAGCTGCTCCAGAGCCCACCTGCAGCAGCTCTGCCCGGCTCATGACACATGATGCTGGTGAGCCCAGTGCCATCAATAATGCAGCAGGGTCAGTGCTGGCACAGGGCCGCTGGCTGCCCTGCCACTCCACTGCCTCTGGGATGGGATTGAAGCACTAATCCCAAAAGCAAGCCTGGCTTTGCTGAGCTCCACCAGTAACCAGACCTGTTGCCATCCCCATGTACTCCAGTACCTGCTGCAATGCCGCCCTTTGCAGAGGAAGAGTCCAGCCCCACTGTTCTGCTTCCAAGGTCCCCACAGGCATCTCACCTTCCCCTTCCCTGTCATGATAGGGCAAGGGGTGATGGTTTTAAACTAAAGGAGGGGAGATTCAGGTTGAACATGAAGAAATTGTTGCCCCTGAGGGTGGTGAGAGCCTGGCCCAGGTTGACCAGAGAGGTGGTGGATGAACCATCCCTGGAGACATCCCAGGCCAGGCCGGACGGGGCTCTGAGCAACCTGAGCTGGTGAAGATGTCCCTGCTCATGGCAGGGGTGGCACTGGGGGAGCTGGGAAGGTCCCTTCAACCCAAACTATTCTGTGATTCCCCAGCAGGGATGTGGGAGCTGCACTCCCATCTCCTGCCATCTTCTGCCCTCTTCCATCCCCAGCAGAGCAGCAGCCTGAGCTCCAGGCAGCCCCAGTGCAGCTCCACACTGAAGGTGCAGAAACAGCTTTACAAAGTGTTTTTTAATCAGAAAAATGCTGAGTGCACACAGCAACGCAATCCGGTCCCAACAGCGCATGCACAGAGCTTCCTTTTGGCTTTGCCCTTCCAGCCCTGGGGCTGCATCCATAAAGACAGCTGCTGTGGGAAGGGCAGGGGACATCATGGGGACACAGCTGCAGCTCCCGGGGCTCCGTGCTGGAGAAATTCCCCAACCTCTCCCTTCACAGCAGGAACCTCACCCAGGTTGTATCAGGGATGAGCTTTGCTGTCCCCTCATTCATGCCCTCCCTGCAGGTCTGAGCCTAAGGAGCACAGGATGCTGCAGGGAAGTGCTTTAATTTAAACCATGCTGTTATTTTTTTGGTGTTTTTTTGTTTTTTAATCACATAATTACTACAGACATCCCTGCTCATGTTAGGTTTTATTACATCTTTGTGGTTATTCTACAAGCCCTAATTTTGGGGCCTCAAATAAGTTGGCAAAGTTCTCCAAAAACATCTGTCCCTAGTTACTCCCCCTTCCAGCTCTCCAGCAGAAAGCTGGAGGCTGAACATGTTGCAACCCAGAGTTTTATTTGCGATAGAAACAAGTTCTTATTCCTGACCCAAACAGAAGCATAAATATTTACTGCCTCAATGCCAGTGCTGGCCCCACACCTGCGGGTCTGACAGGCACCCAGGTGCTCGTCCATCCTCCTCCAGAAAACATCAGCTCCCCTCGAGCACGAACTGTGACACGCAGGAGGCTCAACGCCTGCTTGCTGTCACGACAAAGAGCCGGTCACATCCCCCGGGTCAGCAGAGAGACACCCGTCCTCCTGCTGTTTGCAGCTCTTGCCAGCAGCAACACTAATGTGACACTGTCCCTCCCTGAGCAGGGGCTGATTAAGCACCTGTCACTAATTCCCCTGCATTACAATTTCTGGACCCAAACAGGCTGCTTGAATCCAGGAGCTACCAAACAAGAGGTGGGTTTGTTTTCCAAAAGAAATGCTGTTTTGTCAAGGTCCCTTTGCACACCCACCCAGCACAGTCGTGCTTTGCTGTGACCACAGCAGCGACAGGGGGAACTGCGTCCCCCCAGACATGTCTCAGTGGCTTTACTGTTCCTGTTTCTCCTACAAACACACCTGGAGAAAGCAGTGAGGCAGCAAGTCCCAAGGACACCCTGACATGCTTTAGAACCCTGTGCAGCTGTAACTGGGCTCCCAGTAACAGCACATCCCCTGCACCACGCTATAGGAGCAGCTGGGCTGCAGCATAACCACAAACCCCTCCAGGATGGTCAGCAGCACACAGGCAGCACTGCTCAGCACCAGCCCAGCCCTGCAGCACACCTGCCTTTTATATACCATTTAATTAACAGCCACCACCAGCTCACACCACTGTCCCAAAGGCACCTTTGCAATAAAAGGACCCAGCACAGCCCCAACACCCCCTTGCCAGCTGCCTCCCAAACCCCCAGGAACTCCATGCCAGGCAGAGCCAGAGCCCCAGGGAAAAGCAGCAAACAGCCTGATGGCCACCACAGCATGTTTGGCACAGGGGGACATGTGCTCTGCTGTGTCCCCTCCCCAGGGACACAGACAGGGGCAGGCAGCAAGAAAGCAAACCCCGCCAGCACCAGAGCTGGGGGGTGCAGCGCTGCAGGACACGGTCAGGCAGACCCTGCTCCCCATGTCACCACAGCCAGGCAGGACACAGGTCACCAGGGCAGCGAGGATAGCAGTGGTGACAGTGCAGCGGCTGGCAGCCAGCCCTATGACCTGCTCCGGGGCAGCCAGCCTGATTTTAAATACGCTCTGAATTATTCATGGCGTCACCGTGGCTCCTGGAGCATGAGGTCCTGGATGCCAGGTCTCCGCCAGGGGTGCACAGTGACCTCCCCATCCAAAAGAGCTCTCTGGAGGTTACTGCTCTTCCAAAATAAGACAGGATGACAGGAGGGCTGGCAGGGCTGCGCCCACCCTGCCTGGAGCGTCACCTCCTTGCTGCCCACCACTACAGCCATTCGGGGTGCCACATTTCCCTCCTCTTTGTTTCAGTTTTCATTGCTTCAGGCTGCACTGAACAACCTGGCCTCATAATCAAGGAAAAGTGCAGCTTTTACATATAAAAATGATGTTCCTTGGGAACAGGCCAGAGCATCAGCACCAGTTCCCACAGCAGCAGGTTGGGGCCACAGGTCTACAGGGGAAAGGCGCTGTCTTTTCCTCACTAAACTCCTCCAGGGAAGCTACACAAAAGCCCCAAGTCTGGCTGGGGACATGTTTCTGACTGGCCCTCAGCTGCCACAGCCCCACTGCAGGCACCCAAATCCCCTGAGCAGCCCCACAATGCTCAGGAGCCGCACAATGTGGTCCCAGTGATCTGCAGGCTGAGGGTCAGGCTGGAGCTGCCCCACAGAGGGACACAGCACCGGGGGGCTGAGCACTGCAGGAACCAGAGTGCACCACAGCATCCCCAGCCTCCAGCCACCTGGGACACAGGGAGAGTCACATCACCCAAACCCAGTTTTACTGCCTTGAAGCAAGCAGGACCACAAGGCACGGAAGCAGGGGGCAAGTCCTGCTGCTCCGGCCACCCATGACCTTGCCGCAGGGTCGCTCACAGCCCCAGTGCAGAGAAGTGACCTTGGCCAGCAAAGCCAGCAGCACCCAGCTCTTCAAAGAGCTGCTGCAAACCAGCTGCTGACCTGAGCCTCTGCAAACACCTGCCAGGCTCAGCAGCCCCATCCCAACCCCACGCACAGGGCATCATCCCCAGGTTCTGCTCCCTCTGTCCAGCTCAGGCACAGCCAAACACTGGTGCCAGCACAAGCCCCAAATGCCCTGGGTTGTGCCACCCCATGTGAAGCCCCAGTCAAGCCACTCAGTGCCTCTGGGGGAGCGTGGGTGCTTTTCCCCCCTCACACCCCAGCCTGGCTCTCCCTGTCCCACCCTCTCCTTGGACGAGCCGTAACCCAAAGGCCGGAAAGGACCGTCCTGTTCCCCTCGCCTGACTTCCCGTCAGCACACACTGCTGGATCGCACCCAGAAAACGAACAGAGTCAGGAGAGGAAATCCCCAGCTGGGAAAGCTGCCCCCCAGCCATGCCCAGCCACCCCCGGGAACAGCTCCTCTCACACCAGCCGTCCTGGGGGTCACCAGCCCCCCACAGGACTGACTCCCATGGGAAACACCATCATCACACAGACATTCAAACAACTTCAAATCATGCAATAAGCGAAGAAAGCAGAAAAACAAACAAAAAAACCCAACACCGGCACTGCCTCCAAGCCTGCCCCTGCCAGCACCAGGAATGGAGGTTCCTCCCAGGGCAGCAAAACCTCTGCAAGATGCCAAACAGCTCTGGAGGAAGGACCAGGGTGAGACCTCCTTATCACTGGAGCTGCCTCCTGCCTTGCACCAGCATCGCCCCTTATCAGCACAGGGAATTCCTTCAGCCATGATGCTGTGGGGGCTCCTGAGGACATGAAGCTTTCCCCACTTTCCCACCTGTGTCCTCCTGGCAGCCCCACAACCATTCTGGGGACAGTGTCCAAACGCACCAATGCACCTCTGATGGAAGGGAAGGGGACAGATGGCTGCAGAGGGGTGACAGTCACCAGCTCAGCCACACAACACCCACATCCCCAGCTCAGCCAGGGCAACGCCAGGGCTGAAGTCACAATCTGCAGAGCCAAGGCTGCCCCATCTCCACCAGGCAACCCCAGCAGCAAGGTAGCTGTGGAAATTGGACCTTTTCCACCTCAAATTCTTTCCTTTTTGGAAAGGAGTTTACCAATAAAAGGCACTTACTACAGAATTGCAGTCCAGACCCAGGCCACTTGAAAAAGAGCTATTTTCCTTCCTATTTAAGCAAAAAAAGCCAATAACATTTGCCCCACATGTTCCCTCCCTCCTGCAAACTATTGGAGGAGAGAGAAGCTCATTCATGAGCTCCAGCTTTGCTGTATCCCTGGTTCATTCAGGGAGCGAGACTCAAGCTGGGTCACCCATCCCAGAGCTGATGACCTCTCTGTCCCAGCACCCAGAGCTCAGGAGACCCTCAAGGAGTGAGCAGCTGATGATGCAAGAGAATATGATGCTAAGAGGCAGTTTGTCCCCTGCTTCAGGACACAGTGGGGTCCCCAGAGCTGACATCCATGTACAGAAGGTTTCTCTCTGATGGGAAGCACCATGCTTGCAGAGGGAGCTGCTCTCAGACCCCCCCTCGGCACCCAGCAGCCCTCCCTCCTCACCTTCCTGCTGCCATGCGAGGAGAAGCTGTGTGTGTGCCGGGGGAGGCCATCCCCGCTCAGGTCCAGCTGTGGCTTCCAGACCTCCCCATTGTCACTGCCCACTGACTTAGCAGGCGAGAGGCCGGAGTTGAGCAGGATCCCACCGTGCACCATCTCCTCTGTGCACGTCAGGCGCAGGCTGCACAGGTACTCATCCGTCTCCTTGTCCACCACCAGCAAGCGTGTCTCTGACTCCACAGCTTTGATGCGCTGCACAACCTGGTAAACAGAAAAAAAAATGAGCAGAAGCACAGAGACCTCCCAGTTGTGGCAAGAGCTGGATCTGAGCACCATCAGCTCCTCCCCACTCTCCTGCAGCTTCCACCTTGCTGAATGGTGCAAGCTTGCTGTCACTTCCAGCCGTCGGTGATGGGGAGAAGAGCAGAGTGCGGCTTCGGGGGTTGCCCAGCATGGAGTGCCTGCTGTCTGCAGCCCCAGTGGTGGCTCTTCCCTCCCCGGCTCTGCCCAGGGCAGCTGCACAGACCCCCTAGGATCACCCGCTCTGCTCAGACAGGAGCTGTCACAAAGGCTGCTCATTACTCCCCCCAGCATCAGAAACCTTGCTGCCTGGTTTTGTCCCTTACAGGGACAACACAGCCTGTCCCTCCAAGCAAACCATCTTGCACAAACTCACCCCCTTGATCTGGGGTGTCCTTCCCCCATACCCAGGGCAGGGTGGAGATCTGCAGTGCACAGAGAGGCACTGAGCACCCACACATACATTTGGTGTCCAGTCTGCCTTCGCTGGGCCCTCCCCACACCAGCATACTGGTGACCCCCCACCCCAGGCAGATTTATGAATGAAACAACCCAGTCCGTGCATTGATCCCTGGGCTGTGCTGGGGCCAGTGGAGATAAGGGAACCCAGCACTGGGAGCAGGAGATGGACCCGTCCCTGCTGGGACCCAGTGCTGAATGGGGACCATTGTCCTGCCCCGGCAGCTCTGCAGGGATCAGGGACAGGCAGAGGCTCTGAAAGGAGCTGGCGGTGTCAGGGAGGGCTGGGAGGAGCTGACCTCGGCCGGTAAATCACACCCGGGTGGGCTGTGATGGAAATGGGGCAGATCCAGGACATGCACAGGAGCTGGGCAAAGGGAAATCAGCCCAGAGCCCTGCCAGCACCAGGGAGGGATGGCTCTGCTGTGCCACCACCTCCCTGCATAGACCTTCATCCCCAGGAGGAGGAGGGGTGGTATCACTGGTGATGCTGCCCAGCAGCCATCCCTGGCCATGGGGAGACCCTGAAGACCACAGACCCATGACACCCCCAGGCATGCAGGACCCCCACCCGGGGCAGCACAGCCTTTTCTCTCAGGGTCCTGCTCTGATCTGGGTCACAACAGCCGACACACTGCAACCACCAAGGTTATAAAACGACAAACGAGCATAATGCGCAATT
This sequence comes from Patagioenas fasciata, assembly GCF_037038585.1. NCBI lineage: Eukaryota > Metazoa > Chordata > Aves > Columbiformes > Columbidae > Patagioenas > Patagioenas fasciata. The sequence goes on from NC_092534.1 coordinate 11,652,291, forward strand.
AGCCAGCATTTATTTACTCCCCTGCAAGCTCCACTCAAGGTCAACAGAGCCAGTATCTGCAAATAAAAAAACAACACACAACCAAACAACCAGCAAGAAATTTATAGACTGCAGACAAGGCTGCTTGTCCTGAACCAACTAATCTGCTGCAGCCTCTAGCTCCACATCAGGCAGCAGCGTGCCCAGGGCTCCCATCCAGAATGGCCCACAGGGTGCTACTCCAGCAAGCCCCAGAAAACCCATCTGCTCTCCTTCAGATCTATTTCCATGCCGCATTCGACGGTGCTGCCAATACGGGTAAGGCAGTGCCTGTGCGAAGCCACCGCTCCCGAGGGGACCCGGGAGCCAACGTGCACTGGCAGGACATGCAGGTGGGCAGCATGCAGGAGAAACGTGCTGGGTCCCGCACAGCGACATCCCCCAGATCCCACAATGGAGCACACCATTAATCACTGGCCAGGAGCAGGGTCACCTCACCAAACCACAGAGGGACCACAGAAGTGCCATGGTGCTGGCTGGGCAGGATGGCAAGCTGCTCCCTGGCTGGTGGGGAACGATGCTGGGGCTCATCCCACTGCCGAGTGCCTCAACAGCCATGGCAAGCGATGGAGCAAACAATGGAGAGGGCGCACAGAGCAGTCCCTCTCCCCATAAGGGGGGATGAGCAGAAGGGGCTTTCTGGGACAAAGTCCCTGGGCAGCAAGTCGCTCTGGGGACAGAGCAGCAAGGCAGAAGCAAAGCAGCAGCCAGGTACTGCCCGGTACCCTACCCGTTTCCGAGCCATGGTCACAGCCTCAAGCCTGCAGCTTTTCTGAAGACAACACAGCCTCCCCTGCGCATCTGGCGCCTCAGGACCTCCTCAGCCCCGGTCCCAGCCGCATGATTTCCGCAGCTCCACCCAAACAGACTTTCACCCCTGGATACACCAGCAGCAGCCCTTCCACCCTTGCCAAACACCAGCTGCCCAGGAAGGAGCTGCATGGTGCCACCAGGAACAGCTCAGCTCATCCCTCCTGCTCCGAAAGAGACATCTGTGCACGGCACTGCCAGCCCCAGCAAGCACCGGGAGGGCAGGAGCCCATCACTCTGTGCCCCACACTCACTGCCCACCCAGGCGAGGGACCCAGGAGCCAGGACACAATTTCACATCTAATACATGGAACACCCTGAGAACACGTCCTGCCCTCGCTCCTTGGGTAAGGCTGGGGAAAAGCAGAAAACAAAGGCACAAATGCCGCCAGCTTCAGCTCGAAACACAGTTACACCCAAACAGCAAGGCCTTGTTTGCTGCGGGCTCTGTCCCACCACAGTTTCAGATGCGCATGGAGAAGTGTTACTTATTCAAGGTTAGGGACCTCAGCAGCCCAAGGAGGAGAGGCCACAGCAGACTGGCAGCTCTGACCCATCCAGTGCTGGGTGTTTTGCTGAGGGAGCAGGAAAGAGGGTCTCACTGTTTTGAGGCAAGAGGAAGGGCGATCCCAGGGGTGTCCTGGGACAGCTCCTGCTCCCACACACTAATGCCAGCACAGCAGGAGCACAGCACAGCTGTGAGCTCCACGACACTCCGTCCCGTTCCCTGCTCTGCAGCACGGAGCGAGCGCCAGGGCTGAATTCTGCCTCCGCCAGCAGAAAATGGAAGACAGGAAAATTTCTCCCATTTCACTTGACCTACTGGAAAACCCCTGTACATTTTGCAGACACAGCTGGCTGCCTCAGCTCCGCTAATGCCCATCCTCAGCACCTCAGTTTCAGCAGGGAGCTCCAATACGAAGCAGCTCCTTACAGGAACACAGCCCTCCTTTCTGCCCAGCCAGATCAAAGACATGGATCCTCCTTCAACGGTTTTGAAATCACATTCAGGACAAACAATAACTTCTACACAGCTGGCTCAGATCATCACAACAGGCTCAGTCAGCCCTGAAAACCCACCAAGCCCATGGAGAGGAGTCCACGAGGCTTCACTGGAGCCACCTGGGCTTGCCATGATGCCCAGGGAGGTTCTGCCTTACCTTGAGCACAGCAACATCCACACCTGCACATGAACCTGCATCCCCCAAAACACTGCTGGGCCCACAAGCTACATCCCAGCTCTGCCTCAGTAAAGCACAGGCAGCAGGGGCTTAACATCTGTTCTAAGTTACTCAAGCACTAAACCCTGCAGAGCCCCACAAGCCACCAGGCAAATGGGCACATTGGGCACCATGCCCCTACCAGGCTCCACAGCATTTTGGGACAGCAGCAGCCTGAATCTCATTGCTTGACTTTTGAACTAAACTGTTTAACCAACACAAGTCCCAGTTTTATAAGCAGAAAATGACATGGTCTGAAATGTGCAGCTTCTGTTACAGAGCTGAGAAACAGTTCACACGGACCCCCCCCAGTCACAACAGGGATCCAACAACAGCCATTATTCCCCTACAAGCTCTATCACACTTAAGCCAGCCAAACTGCTGAACATCTGCAAAGCTTAATCAGGAGATTTTAAGGCATCCTTAAACACTCTGGGCTGCATAAGCAGGAGCAGTTTGCCTAAAGTGGCCAAGAAAACACTTAACAGAGCCGGAAATAAAGCCCGGGTATCCCCCATTCCTTTCCACCACAGATTGCATAACTGACGGTGCCCTGCCCATGGCTGAAACACCTTCACCTTTCCCACCTTCACATGTTTACAACATCCTTTCCCCAGCAGCAAGACAGACCACACAACCATTCTTGTGGCAGCTCAGCACCCCAGCCATGCAAAACCCCCCTGGAGGCCTAAGATTTTGGGGGGCACCCATCCCAGCAACCACCAGCAGCAGTTGGGCCAAGGATGCTCCAGCACAGACATTTTGGGAGAAAACCACCCCAGGGAAGCTGGAGGAGGGCAGAGGGGCCGGGGTGATCAGCCCGGGGAGGGTATGAGCTGCCCGCCCTGCCCGCACCTGGTGATGCGTCTCCTGCTCCACGTTGTGCCCGTTCACCTCGACGACGCGGTCCCCGGCGCGCAGTCCCGCCGCCTCGGCCGGCGACCCGGGCTCCACTTTGCGGATGAACTGCCCGTTCTTGCCCTTCTCGCCATGCAGGTGGAAGCCGTACCCGCTCTCTCCCTTCAGCATTCGGCACAACCGCGGTTTCAGCTGGTCCTTGGCCATGGCCGGGGCGCCCGGCGGGCGGCGGCGCGGAGCGGCGGGCGGGGGCGGGCGGCCGCGGGGCCCCTTTTATGGGCGGCCCGGGGCGGGCGCGGAGCGGCGGGGAGCGGAGGGGCGGGGAACGGGGGGGCGGGCCGGGGCCGGGGCTGGGGCCGGAGCGCTGCGCAGCGCGGCCATGCTGAGCGCTGCCCCGCGGCAACGGCAGCGCGGCGGGCGGAGACGGTGACGGGCCGAGGCGGAGCCGTAGAGGGGGACGGGGATGGGGACGGGCGAGCGACGGGGCGGGCGGAGCCGGGACCGGGACTGACACCGGGACCGAGACCGGGACTGACAACGGGATCGGGACTGACACCGGGATAGGGACCGGCACTGACACCGGGATCGGGACCGGCACCGACACCAGGATCAGCACCGAAGCCGATGGAGCCGCTGGGCTGATGGAGCGGGGATGCCCGGGGCTGACCGTGACCTCCCGGGCTGTGGGACCCTGGTGCAGCACAAAGCCCGTGGGCTGGGGACAGCACCGGAGCTCTCCGAGCTGGGGGCAGCTGCCTGGAACCCAGCACCCTCCAGGGCAGCCTGGACACCGCTGCTGAGACAAAGCTGCTTAGCTGGGTCCCCCCTGTGTCTGTGAGCCAGGCCACCATCCCCACTGCCCTCCGGGAAGGAGTACCCAGGCCAAGGCTCATCCTTGGGGCAGCAAAGCTGTTGGGGACGTGGGCAAGGACCCCCCGTGAAGGGGAGCCGATGGGGAGCAGGACCTGGAGCAGAGGCCACTCATCCTGCACTGGTGGGCTGTGCTGGGAGCCCCTGGTTCGAGGATGGGAACACAAAGCCCAGCAGCTTCTCTGCCCCAGCCTATGCCCACGGGGAGATACGCAGCTCTTTGGGGGATGCCCCTGCCAAACCAGCCAGCCTGGCACACATGGAGCTCCTGGGCTGATGATGCACTTGATACGTTCATGGGAAACTACTCAGAAATTATCTGTGTCCCCCTGAGCACCAGGCAGGGGATGGGGTTTGTTAGCGGGCAGCTCTGCTGTTCCAGTCCCAAATGTTCCTGGTGGGGAAAGGCTCCTGCTCCATCCCGGGTGTCCCCACGGATGGGCCATCCAGGCTTCACCTGAGACGAACCAGTTTTGATGGAACACGGAGATCCCCATCTTCACCTTTTTGAATTCCTGGTCTTCATTTCCTTGAAGTCTCTTACAAGGAGGAAATAACCCAGATTAGTCTTCACTGCACTGTGTCACAGCTTTTCTAGCTCTCCACTGTCGCTTTTCTTTCCTCAACCGCTTCCCTACCAGATTTTTACAGAGCTGAAGCAAATGCAGCCTCCAGCTTGAGGCAGTAAATAAGGCTCCATAAATTAACATTGATTCACTTTTAATTTGTAGTCTGCTTTACAAAAATGCTTTCCACTGCAGTTGTACTTAAAGTTGCTCTTCAAAGAAAAGATGCTTGAACCACAGCGATATTTGGTGATGTGTCTTACAGGAAAGTCGCTATCCTGGGGATAAAAATGGCATTTTTTATGTCCGGGGCGAGATCCCAGCAGGGAGGACACCGGCTACGTTTGCTCCGAGGCTGCTTTGCTCTCTGCGGTGCTGCAGAAGCGCCGATCTCAGCACAAAATCTTGGGTGACACAAGAGGAGGCCAGAGAGCCGGGAAATTCTGAGACTGTTTTATTTGTTGTACAAGGCAAGTGCTCCCTTGAGCCTCTTTGTGGAGCCCTGAAGATTTTTATCAGCCTAGAGGAGTGCGAATAATTGATTTTTCCACTCACTGGCTAAACCAAAAAACTGGAGGGATGAGGGGGAGGAGAAGGAATTGTTTCAAGTTTATCTGGACAAAAAAGTTTTTCTTTTTATTCAGTGCAATAAAAACACGGGGGAGAAAATCTTTTGGGTGGTCAGGCAGAATATTTTAACCCTTTTGAATGTCTTTTCTAAACTGTTGGCAGCTTGCAAAATAAAACAAAAAAAAAAAAAAGAGAAAATCCACCTCATTTCAAAAAAGTGAAAATGGGTGGCTTCTATTTTTCAAAAATTTTTTTTTTTTTTTGAGCACAAGCATTTTCTCAAATGTGACCCAGATTTGTTGATTTTTTTCCAACCTCATTGTCCCCAAAAGACTTTCTTTTCCCCAAATCCCATCTATTCATTGTAGAGAATCTACGGAGGGTCAGGTACCGAGTATCACCTTTGTGCGAAGGAGCTGGAAAGAGCTTGAAAACACATTGTGCAAAGGGGCATCCTCGCATGGTACAAACCCCTTCGGTTCCCAAGCCCACCCTGGCATTTCCCACCTCTGGCCCATTGTAGGAAAAAAGGCGAGCGCCCACGGGGGTCCTGCACTCACTGCTGTAACGGAGCCGCGGTTCCATCCAGCAGATACTGCACAGGCAACATTTCTCCATTTCAATCTCTCTGTGTTCTGATTTGGGCAGATATTTAAGTCCCAATGGGTCTGTGCGGGGGCTAAGGAAGTTGACGGGATCTATGCTCACTGGCTTGGAATGGTTCGAAGCTCTTTTTGTTTGACTTCTGCTTCTAATTCCTTCACTGCACTTGGTTGAGCAGTGACAGAGAATTACACCTGTGCCCAGAATCCTGTTTACTTTAGGCCTGATCCCGTTGCATCCCTAATGCAAAATACAGATGCTGTATGAAGTTTTGCAGTTACAGAAATTAGGTTTGACTGGGTGGCTTCTTGCTGCATTGCAGAAAGGTATTTTTGAAGCCCGTAAAGTCCATCTTTGTTCAGAAACCGGCAGATCCCCAGCTGATAACCTTGCTTCCAAGGTGGCTGGGAGGTCAGGGTGAGGGGCTCTGGTGGGAGGATGTTTTGCTGGTGATGGAGTCCCTGGGTTTTGCCGGTGCATACAAAGAAATTAGAGGTTTTGCACGTGCCTCTGGACCATTTTCTGCCAAAGAGGCATTTTGGCCTGAAGGACACGTGTTTTGAAGACACCAGGAGCACCGTGTCTTGCTCACAGCTCCATCTTGCGCCTCCTGGGTGGCTTTGGGCAGATCCTCCCCATCCACGTGCTTTGGTGTTTACCCATGTTTATCTATTATCCAGCAGCTTCCCACTGCAGAGCCAGAGCTTGCTGGGCTGGGTGCAGGTCTGTGCAGACCTGGGACACCCACGGCACCTTCTGCCTGAGCTGGAGGAAAAGCCGGGTCCCTCTGCCCAAGCTCAGGGATGCACCCAGGTCAGCAGTGGGATTTGATGGTCCCTGCTGCGAGCTACAGAGCCATTGCTACTGCAGTAATTAGCTCTATTAATAAATGAAGTCCCAGGCTTTCCGCCTGGCATGGATGCAGCCGTGCTCGTTCCTCCCTTGTTTTGCTGTCACTCAGCGTGGGGCTGCTGGGTCCCAGCTGCTCTTGGGGGAGCGGGAAAGGCCAGTGATTTATTTGCACTGCCGGAGGAACTGGATATGAGAGGGGAGCTCATAAAAAGCACTGTCTCATTTTCTCTACACCTCTGTGTGTGGCACTATTGAGCTGTAAACATTTCCCAGGTTAGATTTATAGAGACAGAAGGATCATTAGGAGGGTTAATAACGTGCTGTGTGGCTTGGGAAAGTCCAGAAAGTTCGGTGACACTGCCAAGAGCTGGGAGATCCCTCTTGCACGAGCTGGCAGGTGGGAATCCGCCCAGGTCCGTGATTATCTGCAGCAGATGGCAGCGCGGTAGGTACCCAGGGTACCCAGCCAGAGGGGCCTGGCGGCGCTTGGTGCTGCGCAGGCATGGACCCGGTGACTGTCCCTGGGTGGACGCGGGTGTTCCCCAAATCCAGCCCCATGTACAGTCAACACGGGGGAGGCACCTCCGGGGCAGCCTCAGCGTGGGGTTGGCATGGCCCTCAGGATGCTTGGGGGACACTCGGGGGTGGGAGTGGGAGGGTTTCAACCCAATATTTTCCCTCAGACACCCCAGAAATAACCCCAGGTTGCTGTGGCTCAGCCAGGGAGATCTCAGCCTGTGTCTCTGAGCCGCTGTCACCTTATCAGCGCTCTGGACAGCTTGGAAATAGGCAAAGCAGCAGGGATGGAGACACTGATATCTCCTGCTCTCTGCAGCTCCTGGCCCTCATCTCCAGGCTCGGACAACTCCCTTGGGCAGCATCAGCGTGAAGGTGTGTGCAGCCCAATGGGACGGGATGAGACCCCTGGCAGGCCTGGCACCGGGACCCGCAATTACTGTACAGATGGAGAAACAGGCATTATAATATCATTTAATGACTAGATTATTACTGTTGTTCCATTGTGAGCAGGGATAATAAATGCAGGAAAATCCACTTCAGGTGCATCAAAAATGTACACCAAACAGGGACAGCGGCAACCATTGCAGGGACCATGCAAGGCACCCAGCTCTGCCTAAGGGTTTTCCATCCCTGGCCACCACTGTACCCAACAGGGACTCAGGAGAGGTGCTGGTACCTGGCCTGGCTCAGCCCCAGCCGCCTGCATCCCAGCGGGGCAAGGAGCAGCTTCTGGGCAGAGCCGACGACAGAGGAAATTCCTTGGGGAGTTTTCTTCCTCCTGGTGCACGCAGGGCCCTGCAGCCATTGTGTGTGTGCATGGGCCAGCCCTGGTGTGAGCTCACACCAGGCGGTTCCTGTCCCAGACGCTGCCCTCCCCAAAGTCCCCAGCCCCAGCATGCACGGTGGATGCTGCTGGTCCCTCTGGGAGAGGCTGGAGAGCCGGGAAGGAAAGGGAGCTGCCCTGGGCTTGGGCCGGGTCGGGGTGGGACGTCTTCCTGCCCGCCGCAGCCCCTGGGCTTCGCCCGCCTTTCGGTCTGGAACAAAACGCGTCCGCTGGCACAGCCGGTGGGTGACGTGCAGCCTGTCCGGGAATCCTTGCTGCAGCCAGTGGTGCTGGATCCGCAGAGCTACCAGGCAGGATCTGGGGCCGGAGCTGGACCAGGGGCCGGATCTAGGTCCAAACCCCACATGTTGCATGGGGACTGGGAGCCCAGGAGCAGCCCCAGCCCTGGGCTGCCCTAATCCTGAGCAGCAGGACAGTATTTAGCCCAGGGCTTCCATCTCCTCCTTGGCCCATAATCTTGGCCCTGCAGACAGTGGAGCACCCATGGGGGCAGCTCACCACTCTGCAAGGACACAGGGACAGGGACATGGTGGCAGGGCTCATCCTCACCCCTGTTCCATCTCCACATCCCTCCCCACCTCCTGGCATCAGTGTGGCCACCAGATGGCATGGCAAAGCCGCCCAGCTGCCACCGTGCTCCCAGCACCCTGCCCACCAGCCCACAGTCGCAGGAACGTGGTGGGAGGAAAGGGGTGACGTGTCCCACCATCACCTGAGGGTTTCTGAGCCCCCCCACATCTCCTAAAGCATAAAGAGGTGCTGGGAATCACCCCCTGGGCTGCAGTTACTTCCCACAAAGCTGCTCCATGGGGATCAAGGGCCACCAGAACCCTGAATCAGGCCAGAAGCCAATGTGCTGCTGTAGCCCTGGGCCTGTCCACGCTTCCCCCAAAAGCTTTTGTCACCTCGCTTCGCTTCCAGCCACAAACCCACCCCATGGTGGGCAGGGACTCAGCGTCCTCCTCGAGAATTCCAGGGGCCACATTTTATCTCGATGCATCCACGAGGCCAGGACAGGGGGTCCCTGTGGTCTGAGTTGTGGGGTCCCCATGGTCCAGGCACACAGCCCTCAAAACAAGGGCGACAGAGGCAGAACACGGGGAGCGCAGCATCTCCCCCAGGACTCGTCTTTTAGAAGAGATTAATGTCCATCAGGGATAGCTGGGTCCTGCCTCGAGGCAGGAGGTGTAATTAAAAGCTTCTTAAGCTGTCTTCCACTTTATTGGGCTTGTTGACCCCTGGGGAAGGCACAGACCCCTCCAGAGAGCTGGGAGCACAGAGGAAATTATTTTACAGCCCCAGTGGAGAATCAGCTCACGCTCCTCAACAGCAACAGGAGAAATTACTTTACGAAGTGAGAAGTGAAGGTCTTGTGGTTAACTGAGTGTCTCACTGCCATAATTGGCATGTCCAAGTGCTTCTTTCCAACAGACGAGGGCAGAAGCGCACGCTCGAGCTGTGTCTCATCACATCACCCTGCATCTCCCTTTCTGTGCATCCTCCTGTGCAAAGCTGACCTGTACGTTTTCTACCTCGTTTTATCACTTACATCCATCAAGAAGGGCAATCTGCCTTGGCTGATTGGCACCCTCACAGGTACGGCCCTTTTCAAGGGCTGCTGCCTAATGGGTTATTGGCAATCATCTCTCATTTAGCCCATCCCAGCCCCGCGCTGTGCTAACAAAGAGCAGAAATTGGAAAATCATGGAGGAGAAGTGAGAGGAGACATGGAGGAGAAACTGGTTGAGAACCAACTGGGAGAGAAGGATCCTTCCCACCTGACAGCACCCTAAATCCTCCCTGAGACCCGGCGAGGGGTGCCAGCAGCGCTTGGTGCGAGGGGCAGCACGGTGGGCAGGGCTGGTGTGTGCTCGCCTCCCCCGACAAGCACTGCAAGGGGTTTTTCCTTCCAGATCCGAACCAAAGGCAGCACAAACCATGCTGTCCCTGCTCCACAGCCGGCCACAGGGACTTGGCAGGAGCAGGCGGTTCGTGCAAGAGGGGTGGAAATGGTTCTTTTTGCCAAATTTCCTGCAAAATCTGCCAGCACTGGCAGGCGAGAGCTCAGCAATTCACGGGAGCTGGACTCAGCCCCCCCAATCTCAGTTTTCTCTGGAGCCCAGACCCCATCTGCTCTGGCACACCTTACCGTGTGCTCCTGCCTGGCCTTGGGGCTTCTCCCTGTTTTAATGAGGAATGACATTTATTTTCGTCAGCAGACACATATGTAAAATCAAGCTCTAAGCAGGCAAATAAACAACTAGAGAAGGGAGGACTTGCAGAGCTTTTGCTCAGCCCAGTCTAGGAAAGATTTCTAACTTTGTCATCTTAATTGACACTCAGCCTGGCAGCAGCTCCCCGATGGGCAGTAAAAGAGATTTACTGTAAAGCTGCAGAAGAAACTCTGTCAAGGAGTTAAATCATGTCACAAAAATCTGGGAGTTACCCGATCGCTGAAGTGCCTGCCCCGTGCAGAGCTGTACCAGGTTTTGCATTAAAAAAAAAGCACAGCACAATTAAACCAAAGTTTCCTTTGATCGATTCTCATTTTAATGAGGGCAGGTTCCTAGGAAGCAAACAGTACATGTTTGTATCATATTGCAAACAAGCTAGTACAGAAATCTAAAAAAAATAAAGAAAAATAAATATCTTCCCTGTTTATTTCTCCCCAAGTTTATAGCACTAGATTGACCTGAAAACAAGATGAATTTACCACTGCGTCTGGACAGCGGCCATGAAAAATCAGATTTGTTGGAATGCAATTGTCTGTATGGTTTCAGAGAGGTCAGAGTACCAGGAGATCTGCCGCTGAGACTCTTCCTCAACAGCTGGGGTGAACGGGTTCCACCTCGGGCAGTCCACGCTCCTCCGGCACTGTGGGCATCTTCAGCGGATCAGAGTCACATCTTCAAGCGGCAGAAGCTGAAAGGAAAAGAGGCGCTGAGTTGTTTCGGAGCCTCAGCTGAGCATCCAGCTGCACACCCACGTCCTGCCGCCACCTCCCGTCCCGTGTGGAACCACATTTCCCCCTGCACAGAGCTTAAATCACCGCTGTGTTCGCTCTAGTCATGAGATACTCTCCTCCGTGGGCTCAGATCCAGCCAGTAGGGAGTGCAGGCTCCCTTTCTCCTGCCATGCAGGCAGATCAAGCCCTGTGCAGACACCCAAATATGAGGTTTGGACCTGCTGCGAGGTTTCTGTGGAAATCTGGGTGTAAAATCAGAGGGATGCACACAGGCCTGCAGGTCCAGAGCCCCCAGTGCGGTACCAGGACTGCTCTGCCCGCGCATAGCCAGGCTGCGAAAGGTAACAGGACAGGGATGAGCTGACCTGTCTGGGCTTTCCCAAAAAAGACACTCATCCCAGATCGCCTCCAGAAAACAAAGTGGGCGAGGAATACAGCTACATGTTTCAGGGCCTGATCCAACAGCCAAAATCCCCCGTGGATTTCAGCTGGATGTTGGCTCCAGCTTTACATAAGAGGAAAGAAATGCAAGGTCTGGAAGCAGCCCCGAGCCAGTCCCACGCAGCCTGGCTGAGCCCGGCGGGCAGGGAGGGGGGTCCCGCGAGGGGCCAGGCCGGGGGCACCCCGTGGCCACCCCTCCAGCATTGGCACCTCAGTCCCGCGGGTGCAGGTTGTGACACCCCAAATGAGGAGCACAGAATCATCCAGCTCCTTTGTCTGCCCAGAAGACAAAGTGCAGCTCCCCCAAACACATCCCATGGGGAGGAGGAACGACTGCCCTTTCCTCCCGTCCTGCTTTGCAGGGTGCAACAAACCTTGTGGTTCAAGTTTAAAAATGCGGCAGACACTCAACTCACACAGTGCAGTCGCACTCACACAGTAGGGACGGGGCTGTGAACCCCTCGGGACCCGGGCTGTCCCTCAGGGTTGGGGCTCCCCTTGCTCCACACACCCCCCCTGCCCAGACCGGGCTGGGGTGCAGAAGATGGTGGAGGTGTCGGGGGGCAGCTCCCCACGTCTGGGTGATGTCACGGGGCAGCCTAGCCCTCTGCGAAACCCGAAACCCCGGTGCCTGAGGTATGAGAAACCACAGCAAGGCTCCATGCACTCCTGGTGAAACCCCTCCAAGGCTCCATATACCCCCAGTTACCTGATGATCCCCCTCCAATGCTCTGTGCACCCCATTTACCTGGTGAACCCCCTCCGAGGCTCTGTGCACCCCATTTGCCTGGTGAACCCCCTCCGAGGCTCTGTACACCCCATTTGCCTGGTGAACCCCCTCCGAGGCTCTGTGCACACCCAATTACCTGGTGAAACCCCCTCAAGGCTCCATGCACTCCTGTTATCTGGTGAAGCCCCGTTAAGGCTCTGTGCACCCGAGTTACCTGGTGAACCCCCTTCGAAGCTCCGTGCACCCCCAGTTACCTGGTGAACCCCCCCAGCACCCCATGGTGCTGCAGAGAGACCGCAGCAGAACCTATGCACCCCAGGCACAGCTGACACCCCTCAGACACCCTGGGGCGCTGTGTAGACACAGCTGCTCCCGGCCCCGGCGACACCCTCAGTGACACCTCCGGGCTCCACCGCCCCCCGCCCGCCCCTCGGGGTTACCTGAGCTCCGCGGGGGCCGGGCGGGGGCCGGGCAGGGGCCGGGCGGGGGCCGCCCCAGCCCCATCCCCGCCGGAGCAGGCGCTGCAGGAGGCGGGCGGGCGGCGGCGGCGGCGGGGTAGATGGGGGGCTCTGCGCGGCGGGGCGGCCCGGGGGCGGCGGGGCGGCGGCGGGCGAGGCTCCCCCGGGGCGGCGCGGGGGCTCGGCCGGCAGCTCCCGGCGCCAGAGGTAGGGGGAGCGGCGGACGCCCATGAGCAGCCCCGAGGCGCGTCCCACCGTGTGGTACCGGGGGCTGGCGACGTGCTTGTACCAGGCGCCCGCCGGGGCCACCGGCAGCATCAGCCCCAGCAGCACCAGGGCGCCCCAGGCGCCCCCCGACAGCTGCCCCCTCGCCATCGCGTCGGGCTACGGGCGGGCAGGGTGCGGGCAGGGGTGCAGCCCGGCCACGGGCGCCCCGGCGAAGGCTGCCCCGCGCCCGCGCCCCGCCGGTTTATACGGCCGTCGGGAGGGGCACCCCGCGGCTCCGCCCCGGCAGCCCCCGGCCGCCCCGCTGCCAGCCCCGGCCCCCCGCACCTCCTACCTGCCGCCTCCAGCAGTCCCCCCGCCTTCCCCCTGCAACCTCCCCCCGGGATGCCGGCATCCTCCCCACCGCCCCGAGCACCCCGAGCATCCCCTTTATCGCCCTGAGCATCCCTCCCATCCTTGAGCATCCCCCTTGCCGCCCCGAGCATCCTCTTTGCTACCCTGAGCAAAGTCTTCATGACTCAAGCAGCCTTCCCGTGGTCCCCTTTGCAGCCCCATGGTCCTTGAGCATCCCCCTGCAGCCCCACAAATCTCCCCACAGCCCAGCATCCTCCCCAGCCTCTCAGGACCTGCTCAACAGCCGCAGGATTTACTGCTGGAGGAAGAGATGTTATAAACTCTCTGCGAGCGACAACCTTCAGAGAGGACCTGCACCCCCTAGTCCTTCAGATATGATCCCCAGTCTCACTGCCTAGAGCGGAACCGACTGCAAGGCACAGGAACACGCCCTGGAGGAATCATAAGTAAGGAGAAATTGCAGTGATTTTCAGCAAAATTCATCCCAAGTGTGGTAGCAGACAGAGGCGGGCGACGTGGCCTGAGGCCCTGGTTTTGTTCCCTGCCTCGGCACAGGGACAGGCAGGGGCTCTCATGTCCAGGGAACGTGCAGAGCTCAACTGGATCCTCTGCACCTTCATAGCGCCCACAAAGTGGTGAGACCTGGATTTCATCCCACCTCACTCAGCTCTCACTAATATCTCACCTGCGTTTCGGAGGTCTTGGTACCCATGAACTTGCTGCGGTGCAGGGGAACATCCCAACTCCTTAAGAGGTGCAAAGCGATGGGAAGAGAAGAGACACCAAGCCCAGTTCTTCTTAAAGAGGATATTACCATTAATTTTGCCACTCCAGTCAGGTGACTTTCCTCCCCAGATTCCTTAATAAAACCAGGCAGGTCAAATTTATGCTCACCAGGGAGCAGTTCCAGTTCCTCTTGTTTATTAGCCAAGTTCTTAGATTTATACACTGAACTATGACTAAATAATTTCTTACTTTTTTCAGGCCACACAGTAACTTGATTAATTTTATTCTCAGCCTCTCTCATGCTCCTGTGTGCCTATTTATCCTTGGTGATATTAGTTTCCTGTGCTCCCAAGGAATCTGGCCAGCCTGCTGCCCCCCGTCAGGCTCCCCAGCTCTTTACCAGCATCCATCCACCCCCAGCTCCTCACATCCAGCACAAGTTCCCAGCAGTGGAACTTTCTCCATCAGCCCAGCTTGCACACGTCGGTGTTTCATGACCCTCTCCTTGGGCACAGGGATGTGTTTGCATGTTTGAGCAGGAGAGAGACCCATGTTGGGGACACTTGGCATGTGGGAGCAGGTTCTGCTCATCGGCCAAGCAACAACCTCTGCCTGCAGGAACCAGCCCCTTGGGCAGGCATTGCAGCTGGGGGCAGAGGAGGAGGAAAAGAAAGGTACAAAGAAGCAATAAGACGTGTGTAGAGGTGTAGAGATGGTTGGTGCAGAGCCTCATGGTTTGCCTCTTCTGGGAAGGCTGGGAGCGAGTGAAATTCCCAGTTGGTAAGAAAGGGATCCTGGCCTTTTCCCGAGTGAAGTGCTGGAAGTTACATCTGTGCAGAGCATGAATTGTTTCTGTTACTGAACCGGAACCAGGGAGTCCAACTCACCCACAGCCCAACTTCTTGGAAGCAGCCAGGCTTCCAGTAAGGATGAAGCCAGGCTCCCATCTCCCACCAAGCAGATCCCTGACGGATGGGCTATTTCTGTCACCCCTTGAGTGCTCAGGACATTCTGAACAGCCTCACCACTTTAACAGAGCCATTAATGAATCGCAGCAGTACAGTGCACAATCACATCGCATCCCTCCCTGTTCACCAAGCCCCAGCTCACAATGGGACATGCGCCCTCATATTTATTCCATCAATAAAATGTCATTACACTTCCTCCTCCCCCTCAGAGATGGAGCAGTTTGGAATGACCCAATGCTCAGCCTGGAAAATGCAGAGGCTTGTTCCCACCTCTGCCCCATTCCCCAGCAAATGGGTGGTTTGAGCAGCTTCTGTTTTGCTGCAGAATACACCAATGTGGGCTCAGCCTTCCCACCCAGGAGTAGAACGTTTTCTCATTCCTAGAGATCTGCCTCAAGTGTCTTTGACGGCTATTTTTGGCGTGACTTTAATAACTTGTCACGCTGATAAACTCTTCGGGAACTGAACTGAACTCTTTCCTCGCGGTGCATTGAATATTCCAGCCTGTTGTGTCTGCGAGGCACTGAGATCCTTCAGGCTGCTGCAGTTGGGCTCCGGATCTCGAGCAGAGTGCACATTTCCTCTCCCAAGTATTTTTAAATATCTTTCAAATGAAACAGCTGACATGCAATTTGTCTTCTATATATATATTCTAAGTGTCTAAAATATAATTTTAGGTTTCATATTCGCCTTGCAGAAACTGACGCTCTCACGAATATCATAGCACGCCAGCAGATACATCCCACCGTGCTGCTTCGGGGGGGTCTCTGTGCCAGGAACTCCCCTGGAGGAACAAAATCCTGGTTCTTCTCGGTAGATAAAAAGCTTTTGAACAAATCCTGGCTCTTCTGGAAGTTTCCTACAGACTCTGGTGAGATTAAGATTTCAGCTTTTCAGGTCACTTCTATAAAGTGTACGTGCTTGGGTTCACCTAAGCAGGGGCCCTTTTGAAAATCCCACTTTTATGTTTCCACTCAATAAACACAATTATTAGCTCCAGCATCACATTTACCAACTATACAGACATTGAGCCGAGACTTTGCTGAGCTACCCCAGTGCTCGGATGCAACTTTAATGACGTTATTCCACAACTGTCAAGGTAAAGGGGAGAGGGATCTCACCATATGGCTCTGGTGCTGAAAGGATTTAACGTTTCTTCTTTTATTTTGCAACAAAATTAATCTTTTTGTAAGAGGAAGACTCTGCTGTTGGAAGAGTCCTGGTTCCCGTCTCCCTGGATGCTCAGGCTCTCTGGGACATCCCTCCTTCATCTCTGCTGGACCAGCATCTCCACCACAGCTGGAAGCTGAGATACCAGAGCACAAACTGGGGTTTCAGTCTGAAAAACTGCCCCAAAAACTGGGGCAGGTGAAGAGGGTGAGCAGCCAGAGGCATCACATCTTAAACCCCCGCAATAAAGCCAGCCGAGCTCTCTTGGAGCCCTGACTCTCTACTCGATTTAATGCCTGTTGTGCTCTCAGCTCCCACCAGACACATTACTGCAGCCATTCAGGATTTGTGGCTTTTGAGAATGATCTAAATGAATTTGATGTCCCAGAAAGAGGCACTTGAAAAATAAACTGGTGTGGTTTAATGATAGCATTTTCCACATTTTTATTATAATGACTCTGGTGTTTATTGGAAGGTTAGCGACTCAGCCAAGCATGGAAACAAAGCAATTGCAGAGGTTGGCCCTGTGATGGGCTCTCCGCACGCTCAGGCATTAATGCTCATTCTGTACATGACACTTTTTGGCCATTTGGTCTCTGGAGCATCTCGCTGTGGGTGTGTGATGAGAGGATGGAGGCAACACGGTTTCAGATAAGGAGCCTCACGCACTCAGGTACAGAGCCTGCCTCCTCCCCCGGCCGCACTGCGCTCTGCAAACTCACCCCACCTTCATTAATTGTGATCACCTTATTTTTCAGGTTGGGAAATTGGGGCCTAGAGCGTTCAAGTGAGTTGCCAAAGACCACACAAGCAAACGGCAGGTCTGGCCAAGTACCGGAGCCTCCTGCTCCGAGCTCATTCAGAAGGACACTCTGCCTGGCTCTGCCTTCCCACAGGGTGCAGTTTTGCCTTGGAGGGATGGGCACAAAACAGCCAAAAGAGTTTCACCGCCATGAAATCAGCTGGAGGGACAAAACTGGGAAAGGAGCTGAAGTCAGAGGTTGCAGCAGGGGTGAGTTTTGTTGCCCATTGCCTACCAGGCAGCGCTGGGCTCATCCTGAGCTGGTGCAAAGCCTGGAGCTGCTGCAGGCTATTGTCCTTCAGATGGGGTTCAGAGCTCAGCATCTGAGTGATCTGTAGAAAAGATCCCATTGAAAAAGGTGAACATGACAAACTCCCTGCCTGGCTGCCCAGGGGACCGGTGGTCTGGGTCCCCACCGCTCCATCTCCACCAAATTTCTGCGGTTCACCCTTTACCTACTTTCCCACATTCACATCCCTGCTGCTTCTTGTGTTACTTCAGCCCGGGAGCGAGTGAAGTCTTAATGGCAAGACAAAAAATATTCCCACCCGTGTGGCTCAGCAAAGCCTGCTGCTTTCCAGCAGGCAGCCCCTGCCGAGCTCCGGTGAATCAGAACGAGCGGTTTGTGCTCGGGAGGGGGGATGAACCACTCGGTGAGCGGGCAGGCTCGGTCCCTTGGGTGCTGCGGTGACAGCACCCCGGGCAGATACTCCCAGCAATAAAAACCTTTGCCATTTTCTTGCACCTGGAGTGTGTCCTCATGTAATAAATTCAGATTATGGAGCGATTCCTTTCACCAGTGATTCAGAACATGCTGATTAAATGCTATTTCTTTGTTCCTCTGAAATAAAGGAACTGTAGCTGATACAAACAAATTACGGTTTCAAACTGTGAGGCAAGACGCACCTTGACTCCACGACAGAGCTGCTGCATGTTTTGGTGGCTCTGAAGAGAAAGAAGAAACAATAAGTGGTGTTTCCAAATGTCGCAGATCTTCTTATTAAAGTGCACTAAATTAATTATTTTTCTCCTAAGAAATAACTAATTCTTCACTATTTTTAGACACATGTACAATTTTAAGAGATTTTTTTCCAAGGTCCAGTCACATGGAAGTTAAACAGCGAGCAGTAAAGTCTCCAAAGGATAATAAACTATCTCAAATTACTTTGCTAATGGAACAAAGAGTACTGTAAATGTCACACATGATACAGCGAGTGCGGTAGAAACCTTTACATGAAACAATGGCTCCATTAGCTCTAAGTTATAATAAAAAAAGCCCCACAGACTCGCGATACTTTTGCGGAGTTTTGCTGCTCCAAGCCAAATGAACTTGTTTGTTCACTTGAATTCTGCAGCCGAGCTCACAGTGCAGCATCCAGCTTCATAATAACGTGCACTCCCGAGGCATCCATCATTTAGGGTTTCAAAGTCCTTTATAGACAATAATTAAGCCCCATCGCACCCAGCTGAGTCAGTGGAATTATTTCTGCTTAAAACTAAGATATGGAGAGGGAATAACTGAATCCCTGATTGGAGACCAGAGCGGAGCCGAGGTGCAGAGGTGGGTCCTTACACCACCCACAACTTCGCTAATTAGTCCTGGCCCATCCACACTTAACGAAGCAGCCCACCATCTCACAGGGCATGGGCACCATCCTTCGCTTCTTACATGACTCATCGACTCGGGAACCTGAATCTGACGGGGCCCCTTGAGCGAAAGGCTGAACTGTCAGAAACCATCGCATCGGCCAACCTGCCAGCCCTGGGTTTTGCCTCTTTTGCCTCTAACAGCTGCAGCGGGCAGGATTATTAAGAGAATCTCTAAACATCTCAAGGGCTGAAGTAATGTCATCATAGAGCAACCTGGACATGACATAACACCAAATCTTGATGAAAAAATCACGAGGATGTGGCATGATGCGATGCCTTAGAAAAGCAGCAACGCAGCAGTAAAGACAAAAAGCTGAAGTGCAGGTAAAAGAGCAAGGAAAAAGGCACCATCAAAGGAACGCAAGCAGATTCCTCAGCCCCCTCCAGTCCATGATTCAGTCTTTCTCCTGGAAATAATTCACAATAATGAAAGCGAGTTAATACCCAGATGTGTGAAGTGCTCGGTATATTTGGCTCCGCTCTGGAGTGTGTTTACTGTAAGGAGGAAGAGTTGTGAGATGAATCTTTTCTTTGACAGCTCTGAGATCTCTTCATCAAATCCCACACAACCCTGAAGTGTTCTCCTATTTTCTCGAAATTTAATTAGGTGAGGCTATATTGTACACACAATTATATGCGTGTAAGATAATTGGAGTAGAAGGCTCTAAGGCATGTAGATAAGAAAATTTGTCTTCAAGCAAATCTACACAGGTGGAGTGTTTTGCTTTGCCGGTTGAAGAACTGTATTTGTAAAACCCTCTAAGATATCAGGAAGGAGGTGCATTAGCAGCCCTCTTCCTGGACCAGCTCTACAACTAGAATTAAATATGCTACAACCCAGTTGCACATAGCACAACGCTACAACAAGGAGCCCAACGTGGCATACTGAGCACACGCAATTCTCACTGCTGTTTGTGTAGCTGCTGGAGGTGTGAGACTGACATCCCCGCAAAATCTACCTGCAGACCAAAAAATCCATGTTATTTGGAGCAGAGTGGTCAGGCTGGCCTGAATGGGGAGCCGGGGGCTCTGAGCTGCACTCCTGAGTTATCAGTTATTTGCGCTCTGTCTTCTCCAACTTTCTTAGCCTTCGCGTTGCTGAATATAAAAACAGGGATGAAAATGTCTCTGTGCATTTGAAAAACATGTCCAGATCACCCAGTAGAACCTGGGGATCAACCTCCCAAACCAGGGGCAGCTGGTGAGCTCTCGCTGCCAAACTGCGTCGCTTCCGTCCACCACCGTGAGCTCCCGGAATACTATTTGGAACCAGAGCTCTCTTCGGGTCCTCATCCTGTTCTGGGAATTTGCACGCTCGTTCTTCATCTTGAAAGCCTAATGCCGCTTCTTCCCCCCGCT
The DNA here is from genome assembly GCF_037038585.1 of Patagioenas fasciata. Taxonomy (NCBI): domain Eukaryota; kingdom Metazoa; phylum Chordata; class Aves; order Columbiformes; family Columbidae; genus Patagioenas; species Patagioenas fasciata. The sequence goes on from NC_092534.1 coordinate 11,671,890, forward strand.
GTTCCCTTGAATTCCCATCTCTGTGCTATATTTTCTTTAGCTGCACTTACCGTGCTCTCATCCTCCAACAAGCTGTTGCTAAAGAAAACTCTTATCACTCGACTAATGTTTAAATGCCTTAAAATACAACTCTGCTTCTCAGCATGTGTCTCTCTTTAAAGGATCTTTCTTCTCCCTGTTCATCCTCCCCCTCTTTAAGGAATCACTACTTTTCAGAACAGCTTGTATCACCAAATTACATCTTTTCACAAATAAAGATCTTGGAGGAAAATTCCCTCATCAAATCTGAAGTTGTGCCTGTTGGCAAACGAAAGGACTGCGGTATGTGGATGCCTCTCTACAACTGAATTTTTAAACAGAAATTAAAAAAAGAAGGTGGACAACAGATGTGATTAGCAATCACAGACTGGGGTATTTCTTAAATGCAGGAAAATAACAGACCGACTTCCCATCAGTCCCACAGAAAGGGCTGGGGGTGTATTTGATCCAAAACCTTGTAGGGTGAAAAACCCCATATCTGTGCAAACCACTAATCAGCAGCTGTCTGAGGCTTATTAAAAATAATTTACAAAAAGAAGCCCTCAGAAAACTATCACTTTTAGCGGAAACTTTGTCAAACGAAAGCAAATTTCATTATTACACACTAAGTATCTTTGCTGCAAATGAACTGCATCTGCGTCAAGCTGTGAATATGAAATTAATCCAAGGCATAACCTTTAGCTCTACACTTCGACAATATTTTAGTGCTGAACAATAAATATTTGATCTGTTGCTCTTCTGAGTAACATGGATTTGCGGTGCTCATCTGCAGAGTTATCAGTTATTCCAAAGTATATTTATTGCTGATTAAATGACTTGAAAAGTTCAATTTTCTTCTGATGTTACATGTGATATTTAGCGAGTAAACACAGAAATTAACTATCCTAGCATCAATATTAACCCTTTATCTTGGCAATAAAACATTTCCTGTTCAATAACACACAGAAATATAATAAGTACCAGCCATGATAGTTACAGTACATGCTGGAGCATAGTTAAGTATATATTACTATATTTCTTTACGTTGTGGGGTCACAGTGCTAAGATCCAGTTTCCATTTGCAATCACTAGAGAAATAAAACAGCATCCTAAAGTCATCAGCAAAGAATGATTCAATCCATTGAAAGAGTATTATAAAAACCTCTTTGCACCACAAAATAAATTAATCTAAGCCCATGACTCACATACACCAGCAGGATGATTTTTCAGAACGACACCGAGTTGAAAACAGGTTTTGGAGCAAAGTTTGAATATCGGCCTTTGAGCAATTCTTTGCTCTGTTGCTGAAGGTGTGGCCATCACGAAGGCAGTAGAATCTTGTGCAATGACACCAAAATGTCATGGGTATGTTTTTCTGATGTTTTACACCTGTGTGAAGAGCTGGGACAGGGCTGGACGAGCCGCCGGACAGACAGAGAAGTTTGCAGGATAGCTCAGACCTGGGATCTGGTGTTCGTGGGGTGAGAGTGAGAGGCAGGAGTTATGGAAACCCAACATTTAATAAACTCACAAGAGTTCGGGTTGAAGAGACCTTCCCAGCTCGCCCAGTGCCACCCCTGCCATGAGCAGGGACATCTTCACCAGCTCAGGTTGCTCAGAGCCCCGTCCAGCCTGGTCTGGGATGTCTCCAGGGATGGGGCATCCACCACCTCTCTGGGAACCTGGGCCAGGCTCTCACCACCCTCAAGGGGAAGAATTTCTTCCTTGAATCTCATCTAAATCTCCCCTGTTTCAGTCCACAGCCATCACCCCTTGCCCTGTCTGGGTTGCTTTGGGTCACCATAAGGTTCCTCTTAGAGGACAGGGCTGGATCTGGCCTCCCAGCCTGTGCTGGAAGGATTAATAACACCACCTGCTCTTTGTTCCAAATAAACTTCCTGCATCTAGTTCAAAACTGAGAGCGAGAAATCTGACAGGCATGAGCTTTCCCTGCTGATGGAAGATTAGCTGCACCACAAAAGGAGGTGAAACCTTCAATGGTTTCCCCTTCAGACACTAAATATTGACCGAGAAGCAGAAAATGCTCCAGCTGATGGGTTACCAGTGCTGCTGCCTGTCTGCAGCACCCCAGGAAGGAGTCAGGGCTGATTCCTTTCAGCAGGAATTATTCCTTCCACCAGGAAAGATTTCCTTCACCAGGAACACTTCCACCAGGAGTGCTTCCTTCCACCAGAAATGTTTCCTTCCACCAGGAACACCCCACACGGCACTGGTGAGACAAACAGGCTGGTACCAGTGTGCTCTGCAGACTCGGGTCCGCAGCGGTGTCACCGACCAGCTCCCACCCCCACTCCAAAATCCAGACAGTACAAACTCTGGTTCTGCCCAGTCACTTTGTCACCATGTTCCTCCTGATGAGTAATGTCACTTTTTAGCCTAATTATGCAGGTGTATTTATGATCCGATGCTTGGCCATGGCGCGGGGGGACTTGCGTAATTTCACAGCCGAGTGACACTCAAGACAGCCCATCAGTGCCAGCAGCCTCCAGCTCATTTCGTGCTAATTGCTCTCCAAAATTGTGTGATGTGGTTTTGACACAAAAACATTTTCAACAGTATCATTAATTCGGGGGGAGAACATTTCCTGAAGTAATTACAGCCAACAGCCTCAGTCATTCCTACCGACTGAATCCAGCTCCACCCAAACACACTTTGGTGGTGATTACCAGAAAGACGCGTTATCCACTCTGCTCTCTAGTGCCATAAATGGGTCTCTTCACGAGAAAGTAAATATTACCTGATCCAAAATGCTGAAATACTTCATTTATCTGTTTTCCAAAACACCCATCAAACCTATTACTTAATTTATTTTACAGCCCAGATGTTGTTAAACGATGCTGGTGCTGGGCCAGATAAAATCATGATCCATTTTAATTAACTCACTCTGGTTTATATGCTCCTTCGTCCTAAAATGCTCATTTATGCCTCAAAGAAAATGAAAAGCATCTTAACTCAAATGATAAGGAATTCAGTGGAAAGAAAGCAGATCCGAATGACAAGAATGCTGCTCATGCCAATTCTCCACAAGTAGAAAGGAAGGAATTTACCTTACATTTTAATGTGGAATTTAACGTGGTTTGTCTCTATTTTCCTTCCTAGGAAATGTAGTTTATTTGGAGATGTTCTGTCTTTAAGGGTTACCATATTATGCCTATGAGTAACCTGAGCACTGACCTGCTTCCCCGAGGTGTGATGTGTCCTGGGTTCATTCTTTGATCATCCTCTAATTCCGGCTCTGCGGATCACAGGAGACACCCATGAAAAATGGGGTCATTCTGTCGTTTCTGGGACAGGCAGCAGCCTGTGACTCAGGGGACAGGACTCCAGGAATGTTTGCTAATCAGAGTGACGTGCTGCTCATCTGGTGACACATCCAGTAATGTGGCAGAACGAGCACTTCACACCGAGATCTTGGGGCTTCTTGAGACTATTTGGGTAGATGTAGAAATACAAGTTCTGTGTTTGACAAGGATCTGCTCTGACTTTTCACATGTGGAAAGTGACCCCACATTGGTCATTTAGTGGGAATCTAGGAGAAAAAAAAAACGTGGGAGATCCTAAACTTTGAAAAAATGTTTCTGTCTCTCCTTCCTCTGTGCTGCTCCCAAACAAGCTTTTCTGCTTTTTTACTTTACTTCCAGAGCGATGTGGCTGCGGGGGGGCCCTTCAACACTCTTCTCGGTGCTCCTGGAGCACCCTCTTCTGTTTGAGATGCTGCAATTCTCATCTCTGAGCACCAAGACACACAGACCTTCAAAATACATAATCAGAACTCAAAGCAAGTGCGGGAACATCCATTTCTTTACCAGCTGACTAGACATATGGATGATGAACTCTAGTTCACCGTAACTTGCTCGGAAAGCCCCGGCAGCCGGTACACGCTCAGATACCAAACGTGTGAATCAGGACCTGGAGCACACACCGAGATTTCTCTGACGGTCTGAGCTCTTCACACGCTGACACTAACAGAGCCCATTTGTGGCACTGTCCTAATGGATGCAACACCCTCTTTGCCACTGTGTTTCAACTACACTTTTTAACAGTTTATTTTGTTTTGTTTTTCCAATTGTACATAGTGCACACAGGCTACCCGATGCCTGTGTTATAAAATCAGCAGAGCTGCAGGTCTGACCCGTCCATCCTGGCAAACCCCAGGTCACAGAATCATGGAATCCCAGGTTGGAAGGGACCTCAGGGATCATCTGGTCCAACCTTTCTTGGCACAAGCCCGGTCTAGACAAGCTGGCCCAGCACCTGTCCAGCTGAATCTTAACTGTGTCCAACGCTGGGGAATCCACCGCCTCCCTGGGGAGATTATTCCAATGGCTGATTGTTCTCATCGGGAAAAATTTCCTTGTGTTCAATCAGAATCTTGTACCATCGCCCCTCATCTTTTCCATGGGACTCCTTGTCCAAAGGGATCTCCAGCTGCTTTGTACCCATCCCTTGAAATATGACGAGCTCTCCCCTCAGCCTGTTTTCTCCAGGCTGAACAAGCCCCGTTCTCTCAGCCTTTCCTCACATGGTGGCTTCCCAGTCCTTGGATCATCTTTGTGGCCCTTCCCTGGCCCATCTCCAGCCTGGCCACAGTTTTTCTGTACAGCAGGGACCAAAACTGAGCTCAGGATTCCAGGAGTGGCCCGATCAGCGCGGGGCGGAGCGGGATGACGACTCTTTCTGCCGATAAATCACCATGGGCCGGGGACCTGGAGTCCCGGTGTCCCCACAGAGAGGGGCTGCAGCCGCCCACGGACAGGCCCCGAGGTGACACAGAGCAGACTCCGTGGTGGCACAGGGCAGACTCCGAGGTGACACAGCACAATCACAGCCGCCCGCCACCGCTGTGCCTTCCCGAGACTCACTCCGGCACCACCGGGCACCGCGCCGACAAACGGCCCCGCGGGCCTCCTCCTCCTGAGGGGGGAGACAAGAGAGAGACGGCCAGAGGGGCTCGCGGGGCGGGAGGCCGCTCTGGGCTGCTTCTCGATGGTCAGCCGCTGGAGGACGCGCGTTGACGTCAGGAGGAGTGGCGCTCTAGCCGCCGCGAGAGATAATGGGAGGGTGGGGGCTCTGCTCTAGGCGAAGACTCTATGGTCACCTCAGCCGGAGATCTGGGAGGGCGGCTCTCTATGGTTTGAAGGCGGGCAGAGAGTCACGCGCCGGGCCGGGCGACGCTCTAGGCTGCCTCTCGATGGCGCGGGGGGTTGCTAGGCGGTGCGGGGCCTAGGCCGCGGCGGGTCGGCGCCGTCATGGCCGCCTCGGCCTCCGGCGCGGCGGGGCCGGCGGACGGGCCATGCGTGCTGTGCTGCGGGGAGCTGGAGGTGGTGGCGCTGGGCCGCTGCGACCACCCCATCTGCTACCGCTGCTCCGTGCGGATGCGGGCGCTGTGCGGCGTGCGGTACTGCGCCGTGTGCCGGGAGGAGCTGGGCCAGGTGAGGCCGGGACCGGCGGGCTGGCAGCCGGTGGGGCCTGGCTGGGTCGGGCCGGGCAGCTCCCCCGGGCCGGGGCTGGGGCCGGGGCCGGGGCCGTGGGGCGGGGGGCAGGGGAGAGGCCTCGGGCCGGGCGGGGGCCGGAGTTGGGCCGCGGAGCAAGTCGTGCGAAGTGCTGAGTGGAGCGGGGGGGCGGCGGCGGCACCGGCCCGCGGAGCCGGGAGGGCTGTTGGAAACATCATATGAAGAAAATGGACTTTAAAGGCTTTTTTTTTCTTTCTTTTTAAATGAGCAGGGCTCGCTCTGCAGAGCCGGCGTGACGTGGTCCCAGATGACTGTGTCATCCTGCCGAATTCCTGGCTCGATTTTAATCTCGAGGGAGAACACGTTTTGTGTTCTTCCAGGGCTGGCTCATCCCTCAGCATCCGCGCTGCCTCTGCCCCCCGCTCCTGTCAGCCTGAGCTGCCTTTTCAGCATATGCTTAACAAGTAATTTCCCCTCAGTTAACGATTTTTCTGATAGATTTGTGTTTTCTCGTGGCCTGCACATGCCATGGCGCAGGGGCAGCTACTCTGGTGCTGTGGCTTTGCTGTGTGGAGGCAGCCGAGGGCTCCGTGCAGCCATGAGAAAAGTTGTTCAAGGATGTTTGAAAAACCAAATTTTGATGCATTAATCTGTTTCTGCAAAACTGATACAGAGAAAAACCCTTTAAGAGGAAAACAATTGTCACTAGGACTGAATTTAATATACTGAGATGGTTTAGGAAGTGAAATAAAACAAATATATAATGGGAGGGGGCTCTCCACTTTACAAAAGCAGAACCCCCTCCAGCTGAACTGTTACCTTTAGCTGCTTTTCGTGTTGTTCAGATGGTTGGATGGATTGAAGATCTTGGGCTTTGTGTTGAAGATCCTCAGAGTTTGTGGAGGTCAGGAGAGTGGATGTGGGGTTTAGACCGAGCTTAATGACACAGGAGTAGCCTCTGTGTACAGACAGATACACTGTGCAAATGATTTTGTCTATGACCGTCCTCTGAGGAGCTGCTGCTCCGCTTCCCCCATCAAGCAAAGCAGCAAACTGAAGTTGCTTCATCCTTAAACCTACTTGTCTTGGGCTCACAGATGGACTGTTAATCTCGAAAGCTTTTCAGTTCTGTGATAATTGTTGTATTATGTGGCCTGAACTTTGGGTCATTCAGCCATTTTTTCCCTCATTTATGAACTGTTTGAAATGATTCTTTTGTTATAATTGGCTGAGTGGTCATTTTTAGTGGCTGTGCTCTTTATTCCCTTAAGTGCCACTATAATACTGTTTTGTCTGCTTAAGGAAAGAAAAAATATATTAGGAGGCATAAATCACATCAAAACTGCCATTGAATGAACTGAATGCACGTGTAGGACCCAAAACACGCTCTTAATTTCCATGGTGTGTTTAGAATTAGAAGAGGCAGGTCCAACACTCCCAAATCTCGGCTGCTGTCGTACAGAGCGGTGTAGAACAAACTGGTGTCACAGCACAAAGTCCAAAGGAAATAGAACTATGAAAGGAGCAGCAAATGTAACTAAGGATGACCGGCAGCACAGGACATGACGGAGGAGAAAGCTGGACGTACTTGTTATGATAATATGTGCTTTTGGTAATGTGTCATTGTTGCAGTGAAGTCAGGATTACTTGTTGACCTGTAAACTAACCCTGATGTGTACCCAGGTCAGGCTCACAGGATCCTTGGTTGGTTTGTTACAGGAACTGAAGCTGCTGTAGGAAGTCATGTTGGACTCCTGTGATAAAAACTACTTTTCAGCAGTCCATTCCTCTTTTCTAAAACTCGTTTTGGCCTGAAATGAATTGTCAATTAAAGTATTTTTTTTAAATAATTGGAATTAGACATAGTTGTCACTTATCCAACAAACTTACTTCTGTTTATTTTAAGCTGGATATTTCAGAGAGCTGGGTGTGTATTTTGTTTTGGTTAACTTAAAGGTAGCCCCACTGTAACAAAAGCTTTTAACCCCACAAAACCACACACACAATCTTTGTTGTGTGATATGTCACCCCAACAAGGGTAGAGGAGAAATATAACCAGACTAAACTACACGTGTGTTGTAGAACTGAATGCGTTTATTAAGATTGTAGGTATTTCCAGATTTACAACACTTACTGAAAGACACTTTGGTGTGTTTGTGTCTCGACCTTTCTGAGCTGGTGCAGCAGCTCCAACTGTTTCCAAAATGTTGCTGCTACCACAGGATGTCCCAAACTGGGATCAGGGGCTGGAGCAGGGCTGGGGAGGTGGCTTCTGAGCAGGATTTAACATCTGAACGACTGCGGGGTGAGACCCCAACTACTTGGAGCTCAGCAGGAGCAACTGTGAGCAAGCAGGTGCCCTTGGAAAGGGGTATGTGGTCCAGATAATTTGAGAAGTGATGTATGATTTTGTTTCTGGCTTTCCTGGTAGTTAAGGAAAGAAGAAACAGGATTTTCCCAATCAGACTCTGAACAATGTCACTTGTCACTCCCTGCAGGTTTCTGTGCTGTCCTACCAGAGGGAGTGGAGTGCTGGGCTCTTGACAGGCATTTACTGTTGAGCATATTTACTCTTGGCACAGCTGTGGTAGCAGAACTTATAATCAAAGAGTGTCCTAATCTAGTTCAACATCCAGAGACCAGGCTAGGCCAATGCACCTTGGGTTAAGCTGCCTGGTTTGCTGGAGGTCGATAAGGAGCCGACAGTTGTGGGGCAGTGACGGGGGCGGTGACACAGCTGGGACTGACACTGAGCCCCAGGCTATGGCGAGTTCCCTCCCAAACAGAGTTTGTGCTGTGGAGTTGTCTGTAATTGCTGATTCTTGTGCTGCCCACAGGTTGTCTTTGGACGGAAGCTCACATCTTTCTCAGCAATAGCACTTCACCAGCTGCAGCATGAGAAGAAATACGACATTTATTTTACGGATGGAGACGTTTATGCGCTGTACAGGTGAGCACTGGGATCCCTTCTGTAACACATCCCTGCAGCAACGTATTCTTACGGCGTTACGTGGCAGGAAATGCTTGCTGCAGTAGCTCAGTGTGGCTTGCTTTGCGGGACAGAGCCCTGCGTGCTGTGTGCGTTAATCACAGTGCAGTGTGGGTGCGTTAATCACCGTGTGGTGCGGGCACTTGGCACCTCGGCCGGCGAAGGGAGCGGCTCCTCCGGGCCGGAGCGTTGGATTCACTGCTGTATAATGCACAAATGTTGCTCTGTCAATAAAAGTTGCTTTTTGCTTCTTTATCAACAGCAAACTTGCTGAAAGGCTTTTCATTCCTTGCATGGCTCCTGTGGAAATTGCTTAATTACTAGTATAATTGGGTTTATTGCTGTGCTGCGTAAGGACTAATTGAAAGCAACAGTTCCAGACACTGTATGAAAAGAAGAGCGACATTGTCTGCTGCAAAGATCTTGGTTCCATATGGGAGAGAAAAAGGCTGAATAACCAATGCAGAGTAAAAAATGTGGCATCAGCATCATGTTCTAAAAATATTTTTCATAACATGCTTAATTGGGAGGCTTTAAGATAATTGAAAACGGTTAAAAGGAAAGGAAGGAGTGAAAAAAGTTGAAACCATGTGGGCAGTGGTACCTTTTTCTTGGAGAATTGTGCGTTATACTCAGCATGATTTGGACTGATACATTTACAGTTTCATATGACTTCATATTTATGGAATTGGGTGATGGGTTTAGTGAGCAGAATCAGTTTGAATTCTTTATCTCCCTACCCCGTTGCATTCTTCAGTTTCTGACAGTAGAAAGTGTAATTAAATTGCCTGTGAATGTTGGGTGTATCTGCTGAAGCATCACTAGGCAGGTTTGTTTTTGGGTGGCGGTGTGTTTTACTGACACCGGGACTGTCCCCCTCTTCTCTTGCTGAAGCCCTTGTGTGATCTGGTTCTGTTCCTGACAGATGACAAAGTGTTCTTGGAATAAGCAGGACACTAACCTCATTACAGATTGCTGGGGAACCATAAAAGCGCAGCCTTCTGCTGCAGACAGAGCATTTGATTTTGGGTAAAGGTATCATGTTGCTGAGAAGGAAATGGATAATTTTCAGGAAATCTTTCTTGTCCCTCAGGAAGCTGCTACAGCACGAGTGCTCTTTGTGTCCAGATGCGAAGCCGTTCAGCACCTTTGCAGACCTGGAGCAGCACATGAGGAAGCAACATGAGCTCTTCTGTTGCAAACTCTGTGTTAAACACTTAAAGGTGAGTCAGTTCTGCATTTAGATGTGTGGGGATGAGGGTCCTTCCCTGTGGGACCTGCAGGAGCACCTGGGATGGGGGGGTGGCTGAACAGCACCCGTTTCTCTTTTAAGTTTCCTCTGCCCGCCTGTGGTGAGGTCAGTTACTTTATTTTAAGTCTGTCTTCTTCCATAAACTGATCAATGAAGAAGGCCTGAAAGTTCTCAGTGGATTATATTTTAAATTAAGCCCAACCATATTAATAACCTGCTCTGCCACACCATGTGTATATACCAAACCCTAGCGGTCTGATAGGAATTTAATCCTGAGTTGTAGGCAGACTTTATTACAGCTATATTGGTAGAGATTTGATGTCTATTAAGATTTATAATGTCTTTATGAGCTAAAAGTGTAACTTCAGAAAATCCTTGGTGCCAGTTCAGACAGCTGAACACATTGTGGAGTGATGGATTTCTGTCTTTGGTCAGAGTTAACGTATCATTTACAGTTGGATCATGTACAGGACGAGAATCCACCTTGCAGCTTTAATGAAATTTAATTATATTTCATTATCTTGTTTAGTCATTCAGAGCAAACTTCCTGTATCTTGTTGATTGGAAAATGAAACTCAGTGTTGCCTGCAATTGAGGTCCACTGTGTTTGAGGTACACGTGGAGAACATGACAGGGGCACTTGTAAAATGTATTTTACAACCTACTAAAGATAAAACAGTTACTGGAAAGCTGAGTTGTCTATGTCTGGGATGGTGATGTGTAGTGAGCCTTAAAATTACTCACCTAACTGCCACCGTCATCATTCTTTTTTATTTTTTTTAATCCCACCCAAATTTCCCTCGGAAGGGCGGGTGTTGTGTCACTCGGGCGACGCTTTGTCACAGTCTGAAAGTCAGAACTGCGCCCTGGAGCCAGAGTGCGGTTTGTATTTCCGAATTACGCAGCGAATGAAATCGGCAGCTACTGTTAAATGAAATGTAGGACTCCTAACCTGTGTCTAGCAGTTGTCAGCCTGCCTTATTGTTGTAGGAGGGAATTAAATGCACACACACTTATTTTTAAAACTCATTACATGTGTTTTTGTGTGTGTGTTTGTCTTCTCTGAAACCAATTAAATATCAAATCAGAGAAATGTATTTATCCTGTGGTGCCACAATTGGTTTATGCCAACCGAGCTGTGGGTTTACTGCCGGAGGAATGGGATCCAGGAGTGGGCAGGCTGACCTGGATGGGGATGGACACTGATCATTTTTGGTTTTGCGTGGTTAGCTGATTTGACTCACCAGAGCTCGTTCAAAGGAGGTGGTTGAGAAGGGCAAGATGCTCCTTTGGGCTGCAGTGTCCTCTGAGCCCTGGCAAAGTGCTGGTTCCATGGGCAGCTCAAGCAGTGAGCACTACAGGAACTTGTTTGGCATTGCCCCTCCCAGAGAATTCAGAAGCAACAGTAGAACTTACTGGCTTTTAATTTCAGAAAAAGGTTCCATATTACTAGTACCCACTAGAAAGAAGTTCTCAAACTTGGAGAAGCTTCAGTCAATCAAACCCAGCTCAGCCAAATGAAACCTTTCCCAGAACACATTAACATTCCCTGTCTAGGTGAAAAATAAAAGATATTCTGTTCTCAAGGCTTTCAACTTTTTTGGCATCTTCAGAACCCTTCCTACCAAAATAACTTGTGTGTTAGTAAGGACAGAAGATGGGTTTATAATACAAAATTAGTCACTGAAGTGGATCCTTTATGTGTAGCTGTCTTGGGGTAGTTGCTTGCTGAGAAAAGTAAAACAACTCACTTCTGGTTTATGGGGTTTTTAGTTTGAGTATGCAAAATACGGTATATTCGTGAATACACATTTAGGATTTTTCCCCCACCAGAGATTAAAGTTTGTTGCACTATGTTATTACACAAAAAAACACGAAAGGGAAAAAGATGAATTAGATCTGTTTCCAGTGTTCAAACTGAGTGAAATGTGAGTTACGTTTAGTTTGGGTGTATCACCTGAATTTTGTTTCCTATTTACTGAGAATATGAGGTGTTGGTTGTCAAACCGCATCTTCCTGAAGCAAATCTTCCACTCCTACCAATTTACAAGTTGTGCACTGCCTGGCTTATTCCATTTTATTCTGTGCTCACACGAACTAACACATATGTATATATATATATTGTTTTATCTTCAGATTTTTACTTATGAACGAAAATGGTATTCTCGTAAGGACCTTGCCCGCCATCGCATCCACGGAGACCCGGATGACACCTCTCACCGCGGGCACCCTCTGTGCAAGTTCTGTGATGAGCGCTATTTGGATAATGATGAGTTACTGAAACACCTAAGACGAGATCATTATTTTTGTCATTTCTGTGACTCTGATGGTGCTCAGGAATACTACAGGTTTGTAGCTTAAATTTTGAGGAAAAATTGCTTGGGTCTGCTTTGAATTTTGGGGTAAATTGCACTTGAAAATGGAGGGTGAGAATGTGAGCAGGTTGGCTGCAGTTTCATTTGTTCTTCAAACCAATAGCCACAATAATTGCTTTCTGTCTAGTTCGTGTTTTAAAGTTTTCTTCATTCATGTTAGACATTAAAAGTTAGGTTTTGCAGCATGACAGGAGATGTGTGCGGCTGTCTGGCGTGTCAGCTCTAATATTCCAAAGTTCATGTGCAAAGCAGATAGAGGTAAATTTTCTTTTATGAAATACTTGCCCCGTACACAGCTGGGTGTGATGAGCATCAGCCAGCGGGTTCAGTTTAACATCTGGGATTGTGCTTTAAGGTTTATTTCGACTGTACACAAGTGGTTTCAGCTGGAAAACGTGCCTGAGGGCAAATAAAGAACCAAGTGCCCAGGCTTGTCTTCACTTCATCGTGTAAAGCAGCCACATACCATCCGTTACTGCTACACTTTCCCAACAAATACATGGGGAAGGTGGCAGCTTGGCCTCTTTTCTCTTTCCAGTGATTACGAATACCTTCGGGAACACTTCCGCGAGAAGCACTTCCTTTGTGAAGAGGGTCGGTGCAGCACCGAGCAGTTCACCCACGCGTTCCGCACGGAGATCGATTACAAAGCGCACAAAACCGCTTGCCACAGCAAGAGCCGGGCAGAGGCGCGGCAGAACCGGCACATCGACCTGCAGTTCAACTACGCACCCAGGCACCAGAGGAGGAATGAGGGTACGTGTGCTCGCAGGATGAGAGAGATCTCTGCATAAAACCAAAATTACTCAAAACTCACATCACAGGTTACAATACGTGGAATCCAGATACTGCAGAATAGATTTTAATGTGGCAGTCCTGTAGGTTCTATGGGCAACATAATCATCAGACAGAAATAGATTTGTTTGAAGTAGCATTTTTTTTGCTATATTTTTCAGGCGTAGTGTGATGCCCAGATTAGAGGAATAATGTTGAGAGTGATCAACTTCCCTCCTGTGTAGGTGTGATAGGTGGAGAGGACTACGAAGAGGTGGACAGGTACAACAGGCAAGGGAGGCCCAGCAGACTGGGCGGCCGAGGGAGTCAGCAGAACAGAAGAGGCAGCTGGAGGTACAAGAGGTGAGTAGCACATCATCTCATGGATTTTTATTGCTGCTTGGTGCTGCTTTGTACTTACCAATTGACAATGGGCCAGTGGGAATGAATTTGCCACAAAATTTGGAAGCCTCCATAGTGAATCCTTAGTTGTGAGCAGAACTGGCTCTTGGTTTGAACCTGCATGCTACCTACGTACTCGGTCAAGGTGAAATTATTTTGTGTGAAGTTTCAGCTCTCTGGACTTGACACAGGAAGAAAACAATGTAGTCTTGAACTTGTGAGTTAAATAAACTCAGAATCTTAAATAAATTTTAGCAACTGTTTTTATGCTAATTTTTCTGAGGAGGATTTTCTGAAATAAGTGACAAGTCTCTGCAGGTTTAATGGACTTTTTGGTCTGGGTAATCATGAAGTTCCTATTCTAAGAACCGTGCTTTTCATTGAACTAACAGGTCTCTGTGTGGCCAGACTGAGTGCTTTGGAAAAAGGAGAGGGTTAAGTATTGAAATGAAATTTTGCGTTTGTCTGTCTCTCCATCCACACAAGACTTGAACGCTTTATACATCCTGCACAGACGGTCGGCTGGTTCGTTACCGGTGACTTCACTGGGGAAAATACTCCATCTCTAAACACTTGTATTTTGGTGTCACATGTAGATAGTGCATGTGTTGGGAGCTCATGGCAAACCATGTTTCAAAAAACAACTGTAGCCTACAAGTCTGATTTTGGGCATTTGAAAATGAATGGTATAGACAGGTGTCCCTGTGCGTCCTTGGTGCTGTCTCTCCCAGTTCACCCCGGTTTGTTCTGGCCCAGATTGTTATTACCACGTGTCGAATTTGCAGGTCCAGGACTGAACATCGCCTTTCTCAGCCAGCACAGGGTGTTTTGGAGTGGGGGGTTTGTTGTGGCCTTCTCAGCAGGTGGCAGCACGAGATCAGGGACAGTCATCAGGGCTGACACTGCAGAGGTGAGAACTGGAGCCAGACAAAACTGCTCAGTGATCCCTGTGATCTGACCAAGAAAATCTGCCTTGTCCTCTAGGGAGGAAGAAGACAGAGATGTTGCAGCAGCAGTCAGGGCGTCTGTAGCAGCTAAACGGCAAGAAGAGAAAAAACGGGTAGAAGACAAAGAGGACAGCAGCAGTAGAGGTAAAAAGGAGGACTTGAGGGATTCTGAAGTACTCTGTTCCAAACGTGTGCCAAAGTCTTCAAACGATGCCACAGGTGAGTGGTGAGCATGTTCTGCAGCTGCAGGGGCATGTGAAGGGTCTGGAGGTCAGCCTGGCCAAAGTGGGATCACCACCCGTTGCTCCCAAAAGAGCTGTGCAGGATCTTAAACCAGCAACACAGATTTGCCGTGAGATGTGTCCGAGTGGGCTGGGATTCCTGCCGCCGGTTCTACTTGAAATGAGCTGGGTAGAAATAACAACTGCAATTAATGTACAACAATACGTGTGATGTTCCATCCAAATCAGTATAATCTACAAATGTGCTATTTCCTACTTGAGCTTGCAAGGACTGATTTATTGTGATGCTTGAGCTGATTTTCACCTTTTTTGAGAACAAGTTATTCGCAGTGGAAGTTTATAATTGGTGAAAGCAAAACTTTAACTGTTTTGACTCTGGTCCAGTTTGGGACAAATAAATATGATGCAGGATTTGGATTTTAAAGCAAATCTATATTTGGAATGAGTTATGTTTCCATGTAAAATGACTGCGCAGGAGCTAATTGCTGAGCAGCTTGGACATCTGTGCAGTAGAGGAGTGATGGAGAGCTCAGAGGAGCAGCTTTCCAGGTGAAGAAGCGTTAGCATACATTGGTTGGGACACCGAGGTTTGATGAACCCTGACCCTGTAGTTGAGTCCAGCCTCTGGTAGCAGTGTGGAGCATCTCGAGCTCCCGAGGGTTCCCTCACAAAGTGCTCATCAACCGATGTTTTGCTCACGTTAAGTATCATGATTTTCCCGTATGTGCCAGCCAGTGTACGGTGATGTAATGGTGAATGCGGTTAATTGAAGGAAAGAGTGATGCATGGATTTAAATTGTTCTGCTGGGATGTCACAGTTAATGACATCATCAGCTGCTGAAAATAGGACTTGTTAATGCTGCTGTCATGTTCTTTGATAGCTTCCCCTCTGAAATGAATGGATTTTAGTTGAAAACATTTCTTTGCTCTTTTTGTCAATATTCCAAAAGAAGCAGCTGCTAATGGTGCTTTAAGCCAAGATGACTTTCCAGCAATTGGTTTGGCAGCGGGACCCCTAGAAGGGTAAGTGTGTGCAAGGCTGCAGCAATGGGAAAACAGATTTAGACACTTACTTACGTTTTGCAGTTCTGGAGAAAATAATTTCATAGGTCGCTTAGACTACAAATGTTTCCCCCTGCCCTGATCCCCTTCTGCCTCAGCTGTTCCTGTGCTGGTCACCTGCAATGGCATTGGTTGCTCCTTCAGTTCATGGCTTGATCTTTTGGTGGTGTAATTTTGGGGAAATTCTCAATATTTTCCAGCCATTTTTAACTTGATGGCTTGTCTTGAAGGAGCTGAGTTTTGGAAGTCCTCATTTCCTGAAATGGGTGATGATGGGAATAGTGTCTCTGCAGGATGTGGCACTCGAGTGCTCTCTGGCCAAGGTGACTGTACCAGGACGTGCTGCACCTCAGCCAGAGCAGGGTGACATCGAAGAGACCCCTTCCCACATACGGTTTCCAAGCCCAAGTTTGTTTGTATCCTGTTAACAGTTAGGTCAGTTGTGCCACCAAAAGTGGTAGTTTGGGCAAGAGAACAGTCATGTTTGGAGTTGGTCCTGCCTGTTGGAGTTGTGCAGTAGCAGTGGTGTCACGGGCTGTGCTTTCCCTTTCCACAGCTCTGCCCCGCTGGCGGTGAAGCTTAAAGAAGAAGATTTCCCCAGCTTGTCATCCTCTGCGGCACCCACTGTCTCTTCTGGGCTATCTTTGACATATACAACGACTGCAAAGAAATCAGCTTTTCAAGAGGAGGATTTTCCAGCACTGGTGTCCAAAATGAGGCCTAACAATAAAACAGTAACTAATATCACATCTGCGTGGAACAATGGTTCCAGTAAAAGTGTGGTCAAAGCCATGAGCAGCCCCTGTGTAAACCAGATAGCCAAAAAGCCATCCTCCTTGAACAGCACTAAAGGGAGTAAGAAAAGCAATAAATTCTCTCAGTCAGATGATGAAGACAGCGGGAGTGGCTTGACAACCCAGGAGATCAGAAACACACCAACGATGTTTGACGTGTCGTCCTTGCTGGCAGCTTCTACCTCACAAACTTTTACAAAGGTGAGCAAGAAAAAGAAGACGGGGGTGGAGAAGCAGAGACCGTCGTCCCCGCACCCGCTGCAGGAGACATCGTTCCCCAGGTCATTGGCCGAAAAGCCGCCAGAAGCAGAGCAGACATCAAACACACCCTCTGCTCTTCATGACAGATGCTCAACGGTCACGAATGGTCATTTGGAAAAACCGTTAGCGATCTGTAGCACACCCAAAGAGCCCCCTGGCCTTAAAAAGCCCACAGTGACTCCCAAATGCCCGTTACCTCAGGAAGATTTCCCAGCTCTTGGGAGCTCAGGAACAGCGCGAATGCCTCCGCCACCAGGTAAGCGCTGCAGGGCACAGCCGGCTTGGGGTGTAGCTTAGAGGAACACGGCACATGGGTGGGATGGACAAACTGCTCTGGGCCCTCGCAGTCAGCCTTGGCAGTTTTAAACAGATGATCTGGGGGACACGGGAGGGCTTGAACGTCCTCTGAAACACGGTGGAGGCGGTGGCAGTGTTGGGGTGCTCTGCTCTGTGCGGGTGTCTGCTCACCACGAGCGGCTCACAGGTGATTCTTTACCTGTTGTTGCTTTTCTGGTGAGTCCCGTCTGACACAGATCTGCACTTTTGTGTTCTCAGATCTAGTTTGGAAGCTCTGGGGGCAAAGGGAATCTCTGTTCAGCTGCGGCCTGTGCCTGCTGGTGCTTGTCAGCTGCCTCACTGGGTCACTTTTGTTCTGTGTTCAAAGCCCTTGCTTTTAGCAGTGCCGTAATCTTGTAAAAGTGGAGTAACACAGCAACAAACATGACTTAACCGAAGTAGCGTCTCATCAGGAGATGCTTGCAGTGCTCTTCGGTGCCGCTCTGCAGGCGTTGCTCAGTGGAGTGTGCCCGAACATGCGATGCCTTGTGCTGTGGTGACTTCTGGAGTGATTTCTGTTCACTTTAATGAGGCAAAAGTGTTTCTCATCTTGAGTTTGAGCTGTTTTTAAAAAAATATTTTCTATTGAAAAACTAAATAGTTAAAACGCTTTCTCTGTAGAGTAACATCAGCCACCGTGAAGTGCTTTTTGACCTGCCTGTTAAGACACCAGCTTTCCACCTCTCTAATTTTTAGTCTTTTTCCAATACAGTGATGTCTGCACTGCTGACTCGTCCTTTTGGTGCCTCTGTGGAGTACATCAGACCACTGGTGTTAATTTTAGACGGTGGTATGTGGGTGCCACAGACACTTGCTCTAACTTCCCGCCCTTTCTCTGCTTTATTTAGGCTTTAACACTGTGGTGCTATTAAAGAATCCTCCTCCACCTCCGGGACTGTCGGTGCCTGTTAGTAAACCCCCTCCAGGTTTTGCTGTTATTCCATCCACCAAAATCTCTGAACCTGTCACTACATCTTTGAAAGAGTAAGTAAAATTCTCAGAGTTACTTTAGACATCACACATCAGTTCTGTCATGTGGGCCTCGAACAGCACAAGACACAATCTGGGGATTATTTGGAGCAGAAGGGCAGATCCTTACCAATTTCTGTTGAGTTTCATGGCGATTGAGGGCTGGGTTTGGGAGGGGTGCATGAAAGTAAGTGCGAAGTCTGAGGAAATGGAAACCTGTGCATTGTGGCAGCTCAGACTTCTGTCTTGTCTCGATTTATTTGGAAATCTGCAGCTTCAGCATATTTCTTAACCTTTCCATCAATTCTGTCTGTGTTTTCCTTGGTGACCTCTAAATACCTTCATTGTTCTGGCCTTCCCAGTAGCTGGTCTATGGTTGAAGGGGAAAACTTGTGGAAATTTAATACAGGGATCTGTATGAATCTGTTCGGTTTTATTCGTGGTGCAGGTCATTGTTGCTTGTGCCTTTTTAGTGACCCTGGCTTACAAACCAGCCAGTCAAGACTCTGTTAAACTTGCAATTTATATTTTCTGTCTGGTTAAAGCTGGAATGTGCTGCAGTGATTCCGCAGGACACGTTTTGTCGAGACAACTGCCTGCTCCTTATTGTCACTGTGCGGGTGGGTGGAGAAGGGGAGCGCGTCCTATAGAACAGCCACACAACGTACATCCCTCAGCGTCTGTGTGACACGGAGCGATGTCAGGTTCACTTTTGGTCTTTTCCCGTGCAGGCCAAAATCCTGTTACAGAGCGTACTTGATACCTGAAAACTTCCAGCAAAGGAACATTCAGCTGATACAATCTATTAAAGAATTTCTTCAAAGTGACGAGTCCAAGTTCAATAAGTTTAAAACTCATTCTGGGCAATTCAGGCAGGTGAGTGGGCAGGAACCTTTGGATTCCTGAAACCTTTCTCTGGGAGAAAGTGGATCCCAGTGGGATTTTTTAATATATATACACTTTTTTCTAATTCTCCCACTTCTCTTTTCACCGAAGGGTCTGATTTCTGCAGCACAGTATTACAAAAGTTGCCGAGACCTGCTCGGAGATAACTTCAAGAAAATTTTTAATGAGTTGCTGGTGTTGTTACCAGACACAGTTAAGCAACAAGAACTGCTTTCCGCTCACAACGATTTCAGAATCAAAGAAAAACAAAGCTCAAACAAACCCAAAAAGAACAAAAAGAATGTTTGGCAGACGGACTCCAGCTCTGATCTCGACTGCTCCATCTGCCCCACGTGTCAGCAGGTGCTGACCCTGCAGGACGTTATCACCCACAAGGCGCTGCACCTGGAGGACGAGGAGTTCCCGTCCCTGCAGGCCATCAGCAGGATCATCACTTAGCTTTCCCCACCACCAATAAAAGCGTCTCTCTTGCTAAATATGCACTTTTTGGGATGAGGTTGGGCAGCGCCGGGGCGGCGCAGCGGGCAGGGAACCCCGGAGAGCCCCTGGTGCAGGTCAGAGAACTGTGCGCGGGGAGCACACGTCCAAAGTCTGAGCTTCCAAATGCCTGAGGAGAACGGGGCTGCAATTGCTGCAGCGGGTGGGTGGGCGGGGGCCACATCTAACACGCAATAGCTGAGAAGATGCTTTCTGATATGGGTTCTGACAGGGGAGACATCATAGGGGGATAAGTATCTGGTTTGGTTTTGTTTTGTTTCTTTAGGGGGTGGGGGAAGATTATGGATCACTGAAATGAGCAGAAGCAAAAGTGGCTTCCCTTACAATATTCTGATTTTTTTTCTTTTGTGCTATTTCTGTGACCACAAAGGTCACAGTAGTCAGGGGTACAACAGGGCAGAACAGCAGAAGATGCTGCTCACTGGTAAGACCGTTACAGCCGCGGGGCTGAAAACACTGGGCCGCTCACATAGCAAAGAAAACTCTTGCCTGAAAACAGAATTAATCTACTACTTGAAGAACTGGACTGATCTGTGTGATGAGTTGAACGTGAGATTTGAAGTTGCCTCTGACCTTTTATGTAACATGTTCCTTAAAGAAACTTATTTTGTAGCGCTGCATGTAGAATAATGATATTAAGGCTTTACTTTCTGTAAAGCACCCTTCACATTAATTTTATTTAATGACTGCCATGTTTTTAATTTCTTGGATGTATTAATGGTGGTAGCTCCAACCAACAGCATCTTGGGACACATTAAATGCTGCTGATCACTGACCGTGTTTATCTGCGGTGCCTTTTGGTCCATTTCTGCATTTCCGGTGCTAACGAGGGTCATTTGTTGAGATGGGACAGAGTGTTTCCATCCTGTCCCGGCATCTCGCAATTCCGCTCTTGGATACGAAAGGGGATGGGTTTGTCATGGAGGTAACTCCTGCAGCTGTGCAGAGTCCTCCCTATGCACTCCAAGGCCGGAATTCAGTGTCTGATCCTCTCCCCTCCCCACAGACCATGCTGAGTTATTTTTAACATGTAGGAACAAAGTTGAAATTAATTTATGTAATTTTTAGTGACGAAACACTGCTTTTATATAGGCATCATTTCCATGGAAGTGAGCTCAGAGTATGGCTGAGGAGCTGGTCCTGCCCACAGACAGTTTCCCTTGCCTTTCTATTTTCACTTGTCCTGCCTACAGACGGTTTGCCGTGCCTTACGTTTTTTATTTTCACTTGGTGTCAGTCTGCAAAGTGCTTTTGGTTTCTTTTTCCCAGCAGTTCAGCCTGGTTTGGATACCTGCAGGTGTTTTATTTGCCTGCGTGGCTGTTTATAAAATGCAGGTAACGCTTCCCTGCCCTGCTGCCTGTTGGCTCCTCCTGAGCCCTTTCCCTGCCCCTGTCTTTGGTTTGTACAGTGAAGGGGAACTAAATGCATTTGCCCTGCAGGAGTATCACGTCTTCCCTTGGTTTTCCAGCTCCTGTCTCTGTCCACAGACACTGAGCAGGTGCTGCTGGGAGGTTCCTCGAGCCATCGATCCCACCGGCTGCTCCTTCCTCGTGCTCACCTGATTAAATAATTACCACATTTTTCTTCTGTTCATTTTTAACTCTTTATTGAAAATACGTTGCAGTTGGTTACATGGACACTGAAAATACGTGATCACAGATTGTTCTCTCAAAAGATATTTTTATATATATAATATATACAAAAGTTGTAAACATTTTTAACTTATGTCCATACACAGTCCACTTTATACTACAATGCACATAAGATTAGTGACAACTGCAACTCTTTGAAGCGGTCTGCTCATACAGAGGTATCTGCAAAAAAAAAAACCCTTAAGTTTGCAAGTCACGTTTGGTATTGGTTTGATATTAAAACTCTTAAAGAATCTGAGGTTTAAATGCATATTGCAACAAAATATGATACAGGCAGCTGAACTGGGGTTCGAGTTGAGCCAGGGCCGGGTGTTTCTGAGCCTCCCTTGGGGAAGGAGCTTCAATGGGAGCTGAACAAACCTGAGTGGAACTAAACCCAACACACCTGGGGAAAACAATGGCTGGAAGAAAGTCTGCAAAGAGTAGATTGTAATGATGTGATTTACTAACATCACCAGTGACCACAGTTCCCTTAGTTGGGTTTAAGTGACAGAATTTGGGAAGATCCAGCCCCAACGCCTTTTTGGGAGGGGGCTTGTGGAGGGAGAAGGGTATGAATTACCCTGGAAAGAACTGCTGGGTGACAGGAGGGGGAAGAAAGGTCAGAGTTGTCACTTCGATTGAGGGGAAAATCTAAAGAGGGTCTGGGCAGAACAGCCAGGACGACCAACGGCCCGGAGCCGTGACCTGGAGGGAGCGCTCACAATGTGTGGAGGAGCTTTCACTAAAGAGCAGTGCAGCAAAACTTCCACCTAAGCTTAAAACATTGGGGAAAAAATTCCAATTCTTTCAAATCTTTTAATATCTTTAAAATAAATATGTAAAAACTATGATGTGGTTAACTTCAGCACTGAGAAGTGTCTGGTGGCAACAGAACCTCCTGGCCGGGCTGATGTGGCAGAACACGTCTCAGGAAAGGTGCAGGTGGGGTGAATTCTACTCTTTACACCCAAACTCAGCACTAACGCTGCGCGGCAGCTGTTGGCACAGCAGGATCCGGCCCCTGAGAGCACCAGTTTGCTGCTGGAGAACAGGGACATGCTAAAGGGGGGGGACAGGGGGTGGCAGCTGTCCCACCCTTTGGGGACACAGTCTGGAGGGCAACGGAAATCTGCGGGTGCTGCCGCACCCAGGCGAGCGTGCGGGAGGAAAAATGGGAGAAAGGACAAAGGACGGTGTTACGAATGCTTGAACCCCAAAAAATACACTACAGTTACTACACCGACGGGTCTAATTTCTAACCAGAAGCCTGTGAGGTTCTTTATAGTTCGTGTGGCTGGACACGTTATTCCTGACTCCGGTTTAATCCAGGAGCGATGGGTCCGGCCTTAACGCTGCCCCTGTGGCGCCCGAGCCCCTTCCTCCTCCTCCTCCTCTCCAGGTCCTCACACACTCACCGCACCAACTACAAGTTAAATACCAACTTTTGGGGAGCTGTAAGAAGCCGCCAACCTCAAGAAGAACCACGGAGCCTCGGCCAGGAGCTGAAGTGGCGCCGAAGTTGTCCCAGTGTCACCGCTCAGGTCGGTCCCGGCACAGGGGGTGTGTGGGGGGTGTCCCCTCAGTGTCCCCCCACTGGGAGCTGTGGGGCAAAGAAAGGCAACGCGGGGCTGGGTGTGACATTCAGAGCTGTAATATTCAGGGTTACACCAGCGCTCAGGACACGGCCCGAACTCGGACAGAGCTTTAGTTCTTTACGTTTACAAGGAAACTCTGGAACAGTTATATAGTTAGAAAAAATACAATGTACCGAACAAACATTATCTCACGTACAATCAATTTAAACATTTAAATTGATTATAATTTTTGCTAAAATATTAACACAAGTACTGTTTGTGCTGCTAAAATTTCAGTGTTCCCTCTAAGGAAAATATTGCTACAGTTCTACTGTACCCTGTATTAAAACCCTTTGCCTTCTAAAATATTTTTTCTCACCAAGACTGACTCTAGAAAAAGAAAATCACAAAGTTCCCAGAATTAATTTAGGCTTTTACTGAACCGGGGTTGGGGCGTCCCTGGTTTATTTGATGTAAGGATGTCCCGCTGCAGTGCCAGGCTGGGCTGCAAACACACATTGGACCTGGCTGGAATAGCAGGGGAGTCAAGTAGTTACTGCATTTCTTTGCAATTTAGCAGCAGAAATGATGACAAAAAACAACCTGCCGGATGATTTTGCTCCAAGGAGAGCGGGGGCGGCGCGGTCACTATTGCTCAGCAAGGGCGCAGACGGCAGCACCAACTTTTGCCGGTGTTAAACAGCAAAGAGAAACCCTGGGGGCTCCAAGGTCGGAGGGAATTCCAGTTTCGGCTCCTCTGCTTCGTCCTTAGTGCCGAGCAGCTCGAGCGGAGCCACCGCGCTGGCAGACGGGCGATCTACGCAATTTTGTACATTTTGTTTTGGCAAGGCAGGAATTTTGCAGCTGAAAACCCAAACTCAACCTGGGTGCTTTCCATTCACTTTTCTCCCGCTACCTGCAGATCCAGGGCCGTGAGCCCCCACATGTCGGACTTAAATCTCCTGTAAAGTCCAATTCTCCTCATTTCCCAAGCCCGCAGGGTAAAACTCACGTTTGCCCTGAGGTTCTGCTGCAGCTGCGGGCTATGGCAGCTGCTCCTGGTATAAAAACAGGAGTTCAATATTGCTCCAAATTGCCTCGGACTCCGAGCTGTGGGGACACCCCCGCGCGTGGGGAAATGCAACTATCGGTAAATATGCAAACTTTCCCAACCCCTGGGTGAAGAAGTGGAACTGCAACGCACCATATTTTCCGCTAATAAAAGGCTATTCCTAATTAGCAGCCAACTATTGCTGAGCTGGTTTCCAGTTTCAAACGGTAACTTTTTACATTCTTAACCAGAACCGCATTGAAGCGTTAGGAGCAAGTTGGATATTTGACATTGCACCCCCAACCCGCTGTGCCGCCCATGCCGCTTGTGTCCTAAGCTAAGTTTGAAACACCTGTTTGGATTAATTTTTTTGTACAGTAAATATATACAAATAAAAATAACACAGACACCACTTATTAGTGAATTTGGCACTTTCCATGGACCACGGACAGAAAAGCTCTGCAGCAAGGGTGGAACGGGGCTCATCTCCCCATCACCACAACACCGATTCTGTGTTAGCTCTGGAAGAATGAGATAAATAAGCAACTCCTCAGCTACTGTGCTTTCTAACAGGACAAAAGGTTTTCCAGGCGCTCAGCAGAGCCCAACGCCTCAGAAAGACCATTTATTCATCTTTTTGCTTCATGCAGGTGATGCGGTAACAACCTTCCTTCCTTCGGACTTAGAGGGAACACTGTTTTAGAAAAAACCCTTGGACAGGTAAGACAAGAACCAATTACCACTGTACAGAGTTCACTGCACAACTAGCTAATAGAAGGAACCCGGCACTCGCCACGTTAAGGAAATGGGACGGATACATTTGCGACCGCGCGGCAGGAGGGGCCGGGGGGCCCGTGTCCCTCAGTACGCCGGCACCTGGTAACCCTTGGGGTTGGTGTCCGCGGGCTCGGTGAAGGGCGGGCTCTGGTAGGTCTCTGTGCTCTCGATGCCGCTGCCGCTGGGGTACCCGGGATACGCCGCGGTGGGGTCGCTGGCGAACTGGTCGGTGGCGAAGAGCGACATGTCTGTCCCCAGGCGGTATCTCTGCAGAGCCCTCACCGCCAGCGCGACCTGCGCAACAAACAAGCGGAACACCAAAAATACACTTTCGCATAAAAGGATGTGCCTGTAGTTCTTCAACAACCCTGCGTCCCCCAGGACACACACATGGTGTGAATTTTGGGCTTGTCCTATACAGGGACAGAAGTTGGACTCAATGATCCCTGTGGGTCCCTTCCAACTCAGGACATTCTATGATTCTGTGACCCCGCATCACCCCAGGACCCCATGTCCCCCCACAGATCACATCAATCACAACATCCCAGGCAGCTGCTGGCCCTGCTCCATTAAAGCTGAACACTAAACCAACACCTGATGGCAAAGAAGCCATTTCTACCCAACACGTTGATCCACAAAGCTTTGCCCAGGGCGAGGGTCACAGCCTGGGCTTGGCTCATTCAGATTTGGCACCGGTGGCACAAATAAACCCATCAGCCGTGGGGAGGGAAAGCTGATAAGTCCCGGGCCAGCAAAATAGGTCAGTTCTACAGAGACTCCTTCACCCTCTCCCAGGTTGCTGGTATCCAGGTCACAAACCGTGGGAAATGCAGGCGGGAGAGCTGCGAATGCACCACGCTCGCTCTTATTGCAGGAGGTTTCATTAACAATTCAATTAGTTTATAAATGACAAGTGTGGGGGGGGGGGGGAAACGCCCGCAGACACCAAGAACAGTTTCCCAACCCCCCGTGCAGAGCATCCGCGTTTATTAACAGTACCAGCTGAGAAGGTGCTGGTGTGACCCCATGTCCCGGCCGTCCCTGTGCTGGGGCCGGGGACCAGTGTCCCCACCACCCTCCCAGATGCTGCTGGGAGGGGGCAGAGCATCCCACCCACCTCCCGTCCCTGGTGGCTGCATTTAATGGGCAAAACAGTGATGGAGAAGAGCTGTGAGGGAACTGGGATTAAGAGAGATTTATTTGGATAATAATAGGGTGGGGAGCAGTTGAACTGGTGGGCAACTGGAGCCAGGCATGCTGCTGGGAAGCCTCAGACTGTCTTTTGCCCTAATTCTTTTAAGGCGATATGGAATTACTGCACATCCTGGGTGCTCTCTGCCTGCAAAATGCCAGAGGAGGGGTGGAGGTGACACAGGGGACACCCCTGATCCTCCGTGTGCCACCTCCAGAGCAGGAACCCCCAAGTGGCACAGGGACCCCTGGGAACAGGCGGGTCCAGCAGCTCCGGGGTTTTGCAGACCCTGCAGACGTCCTGGGGATGCACGGAGCCAGAGCAAAGGGGGCTCTGCAGAGCCCTGCTGGGGTGGGCAGTAGAGGAGCTGATGAGCCTGGGAGCTCCCAAAATCCCCCCATTGTTCTGTGAGAGTGAATCATGCAGGGATCCGCTCCCGGGGACCCATTTGCCTCCAGCCAAGCTGCTCTCGGGGGTCTAAGGAGGCCCCGAAATGAGGGCAGCTCATGGCTGGCAACACGTTTTCAACAGGAACGCAACTTTCCAGCCACCGGAGAAGGGGAAGTCTGGAATTCCCCAGCGAGAGGGGACAGAGCTGATGCTTCCTGGGTCAGAAACCACCAGTTTCATGTCTCTGAAAGGACCGCGGGTTTCCTCAGCACAGCCCCTTGCTGCCCACCAGGACCCACTTCTCCAAACCATGCCCCAGATCCTGCCCCAGCTCTGCGCTGAGCCTGAGGCAGGTTTCATTTCTCCTCTCCTCACCTCGGCTCTGAAGCCAAACTCACCCAGACAATGATGGAGAAGAAAGAGAAGGTGATGGCTGCCCGGGCGGCGTCTGCTCCTTGCGAAACCCCTTTGCTCATCTTTGTGCGTTGCCACTGGTTTGCCAGGAAGCAGAAGGCTACAAACCAGAGGAAGGACAAGAAACCTGGAAGAGAGCAGAGCTGGTCAGTGCTGCCAGGAACCCCGTTTGCTGAGGCACAAACACGTCACCAGCAAGATTTTCAAACAGCAACAGTGGTTTGGGTGCCTTGGGCTGTGCTGTGGCCCCAATGAAACTGTTTTAAAAGAAGGTGATTTGCAATCGCTGGAAAAAAAGGGATGGAAGGAAACTTGAAGGGTCACCCAGTGTGTTGCCTGCCTGAAGTTCATCTCAGCCGCATCTCAACCTGATCGCAGAGCTCCAGGGCCAGCAGACCCTCTTGGACACACAGTCCTCGCAGATCTCAGCCTGCTCGCAGGCACCAAGGCAGCATCAGCTCAGTTCCAGGCCCCTCTGTGCCAGCCCAATGTTCTCTCTGGTCCCCAGACACCACCAGCTCTGAGAGACTTTGGGCTGGAAGCTGCAAACCCCGCATGGGAGATCCTGCACTCCTGGGAGCAGCAGCGGCTGATGGAGACGGCTTTGGAGCTGCTCTGTGATGGGCTGCGCTTTGGTCCTACCCAAGGACACAGCTGGAGAGCTTAAAAAAACACCAAGGAACAACCAGCCATGCATTTGCACAGGCTGAGATGAACCCCTGCCCAACAGCGCACCCACAAGTGACCCTGAGACTCCAGAGCACTCACGAGCGCAGCAAAGGGGCAGGAGCTGAGGGATGTGACAGGGACACACGTGAGCTTTGCTGGTCCCCGCTGTCCCTGCCGCAGCCTCCCTGAGTTCTGCGGGACTGAGCAAAAGCGCTCGGGTGATTATTCCTTCCCGGAACCAGAGCTGGCTGAGCGAGATAGGGCTGCAGCTCCCTAATTCAATCACCGGCCGGCAGCATTGTCCGGTGCCAAGGGGCTCGGCGAACAGGCACGACGCGAGCCGTGAGCTCAGGGGAAGGAGCAGGGATGCTTTCCAGTGCTGGGAACAGGAGCTGCACATCCTGGAGCCTCCCAAGATGCTGTGTTAGGGTCTCCAGCTGTCCTGAGCATCCCCAGCACAAAGGTTCCCCCACTTCTGGGTGTCGGGAGATGCTGAGCTGCCCAGCGCCTTCCCAAGGACCGTCAGCACATTGGTGTGAGCAGCCGGCTGCAAAGCACAGGCTGCTGCAGGGAGAGGAAAATTGCTCCCTTTATCTCGTCAATTGCTCCTAAATACAATATAAAATACACGCGTGCATCCACATCCAGTGTCAGAGTTACACACACCTCACCTTTAATTCAGAATTTGCTTCTAAATGCCAGTTAAGAAAACACGCTCCTCATCTCCTGCTCTTGCATGACGGAACCTGGGGCTTCCCAGCCCACGGATGCTTTTGTCTGCCTGGCGGTGCCCGAGCCCTTGAACTGTCCTCACAGCAACGCAACCGCCAGCCAGAATCAGCCAGGCTTTTAAATTAATACAACAGCCCCTTTTTGCTGAAAACCGCTCCGAATCTCTGCATAGATATTTTCACTTCCCCTTTGGACAACCCAGTTGTCACCAGTGTTAAAACAGACCTCTGGGGTTTGTTCCTCAGAGGTCACCTGCAGGGACAGGGATGTTTTCCAGCTCCAAAGCTCTGTTATAACAGGGCTTTGCCAGATCCAGCCCCTAAATGTGGACATGAGAAGATGCGCACAGGAGATTGGCACTGGCTGCAGCTTGGGTGACTGGTACATGGAGCAGCCCCAGGTCTTGGTGCAGATGTTGAACCACATCTCCAGATGTTGCACAACTGCAGCGCTCCGTAAAGCCCCATGGCTTGTGTCTTTGAAGGGTTTTTGAGAGTTAAAATGACATCATGCACATCTCGGAACGTGCACTGGCTGCGCTGGGTATTGCAGTTACCGGCTCCCTCTGCAACACCGTGCTACGCCAGACACCGACCTTCCCACTGCCTGCACCAGCCTGGGGCAATGACACTGTAGATGGGTGTTTTGGGGTGTCTCTTGCTCCACATGAATTTTAAAACCCCACATGGAGAGCTGAACTACATGTGCTGGTCCCGATTCCAGCTGGAAACAGGCACGGTAGGAACTCTGCACCCTCCAGCATGCTGGGGAACAGGAGGAGGGCTGGAGGCACTGCAAGAGCCGGGAGATAATTATCGTTTTAGGATCCGCAGACAAGAGAGTGCAAACACCAGGAAAGATGCATTACAGCCGTAATTACAGACTGGTCCCAAGCAAGCACATGTCTACAGGAGCAGCTGTAAGAGCAGATGGAAGATAAAGTTGCAAATGCCATGTGCACAGCACCATGGCCCTGCCTGCGCCCCAGTATCATCTCCCAGAGCTCGGTTGCTCTGAGCTGCCACTGATCTGATGCATAAGCCCCCTTTCCTTCAAGAGAAAGAAAAGTTGTGTGTTAACACTTTGATTAACTCTCCTCGCAGCCTCCAGAGCCAGTAACTGCTCGTTGGCATCTCCGGGGCAGCAGCAGCATCAGGTTCCCGGTCGGGCAAAGGGCCACGAATAACCTGATTTTGTCACCCCTCCGAGGGTCACAGCCTCGCACCGCGACACGCGGCATCAGCCAGGAGATGGATGTGATGTTCCCTTTCCATTTGAACTGAAGGGCTGCAGGCACCGAGCCCCACGGACAGAGCTGTAAACATTACCTAATGAGGGCTGGATGCCAGCGCTCCAGCACCATGGAAATCAGCTTTCCAGCAAGGAGAGAACATCCCTAAAAACAAGCAAGAGCAGGGAGGCGATGATGGATGTTTTCATTTGGGACCAGACAGCCACCAGTGACACTTGTGCTGGATAAATCACCTTCAGCCTTTGCTAACGCAGGTGCCTGGAATGGAGAACATCAGCTGCAAACCCAGGCAGGCAGCTCCCAGCGCAGCCAACGACGGCAGCTCCCACCAGCTCCTGTTCGCAGGGATGAGCCTCAGGTCAAGGGGCTGAGGACGACACAGAAAATCCATGCGAGCCCTTGGGAGCCCCAGAGCCCCCCGCACAGTCCTGGAGGTAGCGGGGATGACAGGGGTGCAGAGAAGCGTGTTTCTGCTTTGTTCCAAAACACGCACACACAAAGCGAAAACAGATTCAGATGTAACTGATGAAATGATATTAGCTTGAGCCAGAAACAGGAGACACGGGCAGGTGAAATGCCCTGTCTGCTCTCTGAGATACCACCACCAAACCTCAGCTCTCTGAGTGGCCTCACCAAACCCAGCTCAGCCAACAGCTCTGGCTGCACAAGTGACACAGATGAGCAGGACACCCCGCTGTCCCCAAGCCGCCACGCACCGGCTTCCTTGCTGCTGCCTCTGAGCTCATGGCTGATGGGACAACCCATCTGCCACCCCTGCTGTCCCCAGCCCAGGCGCAGGAGCTGTGGGAGAAGACGAGAGGACTCGAGTGTGGAGCCACCACCCGCTGCCCGTGGAGCAGCTTCATCCTCCCCGAGCACAGCAAAGCCAGAGACGTACCTGAAAAGCCGAGGTCCAGCAGGACAGCCCGCTTGCGGTCCTTCACACTGCTGATCTGCTGGAAGTAGAGGTCCACGACAAAGAAGAAGATGCAGCCAAAGAAGGCGATGATGCCGACGGCAATGCCGTAGCTGCAGGCACTCTCATTCTCATTGAAGATGCAGAGCAGCTCAGAGTCCTCTTTGTTCACGTAGCACTCATTCACGATGGAGCCGAACACCACAATGGAGAAGATCTGCGGAAGGAAGGAGAAAACACAACTTGCTGCTGTTTACATGTAACTCTGTTTTCCAACAGCAACATAATTGGATTCCATCCTGTCTTTGACTCCATGGCAACATGGTATTTGTTAGACAGATCCCGACTCTCGCCCAGTTGGTGGCACAAGGCGACGGGGTGGTGGATGGCACCCAGGTCCTCCTCCGCTGGGAGCCCGTCTGCCTTCCTGTGCCTCGGTTTGCTGAGTATTTGAAGAGATGTTATTCTCCAGACAGGCTGGGGAGGGAAAAAATAAACAGATAGGCTGGGTCTCTGCACAGCCTTTCTGCTCGTGCTGCTTGTGCTCAATAAACCCCCTCGTGCTGCTGTGGAGTGGGGAGAAATGAAGTTACAGAGGATAATGGAGCTGCTGAGCAAGGGATGGCTGGATGGCCGATATTTGGGGACAGGACCCAGCAGCATGAGGACACGGGGAGCAGCTCACTGGGGGCAGTGGGGCAGAGGACAGGCTGCCCTGGGAATGACAGGACAATTTTTCACCTGGCTTAGCAGGGGCTGAAGGATGCAGCGCCTGTATCCATTATCCTGTGATCTGGTTTTGGCCCTCAGAGAGACAAAAGGGCAGCGACTGCTGGTGGCTGCCAGGTCTCGCTGCTGGGACTGGGGGTGTTTCACATCACCGCAGGCAGGGAAGGGGCTGGATGGCAGCCGGCTGCCTGAATTAGCACCACTCACGATGCTGCACGCTAAAGTAATTCCCTTACCCCCCAACACGAAAGGCAGTGAGCAGAAGCTGCAGGACCAGCTGCATCACAATTCGCTCTGAAACCTGCTCTGTTAGAGCCCAGAAAGTGCTGCACAGGCATCTGGATTTGAAGACTGCGAGGAAGGAGGGAGGCAAGGCATGCAGACCCCTGCATCCAGCTGCCAGCCTCTGATCTCGTCCCTTGCTGCCAGCACCAGCTCCCTGCATGACTCCGCACAGCCCTGCACAGCTCCCCACATAACCCTGCACGGCTCCTCACATCCCTGCATGGCTCCCTACAGGGTTCCCCATGTCCCTGCATGGTTCGCAGCTCTGCCAGCTCGCAGGACGCAGCTGGAGGCCCCGTTTGCAGGAGAAGAGCAAAGAGGCTTCTCCGGCACAGCCCAGGAGCTGCCGGGGTCTCAGGAACGGAGCAGCTCTGGACACCCTGCCATGTCTTTTACAGTGATAACATGACACGAAGCGCATGAGACCGAGCCAGGTGACAGACAGAGGTGGGAGCTGAGGAGTCACATGATAAGGTGCAGCCGGTGGCTTTCGCAGAGTCACCCGGGTCTCACCCATGAGCTGATTCCCAACCGGGGCCACCTCCTGCAGCCCCAAATGTGCATCGTGAGCAGAGCAGGGTGAAACGGGACAGAAGTCACTGTGAGCAAATCCTGCAGAAAGCGCCAACCACTCTTTAACACAACATCATGAGAGGCATTTTCTCCAAGCACTGGCCCAGTGTCTCACTCCTGCCTGCCCCGGTCAATTGCATTTGGATTTTTCTCCCCTAAACTCCTCCCAGTGCTGGGGTGAAGCTGGGCCAGAGCTGCTTCTGTCTGAAGGTACTTACAAATGCAAGTGTCCCATCAGCAAACATGTCTCACATCATCTCCACTAGGTCTCCTCCAAACGGGAGGTGACAACAAAGAAACTGATCTGCAAGGGTAGGGTGTCATCTGGAACGAATGCTGAGTCCCTGGAGGACATCCTACCTTAGAGGTGTAGGAGCTCCTGCAAGCAGCCACCCCAACGTGGGACTTCACAGCAGCTTCTCAGGCGGACACGATGGCTGAGCAGGTTGCACCATGCTCACCCCACTGCCAGAAACCTGCAGGACAACCCACGGCAGGGCTCATCTACAAACCCTTTTAGGCAGGAACTGTTAGTGACAGCAGACTTCTATTGCTTCTAGCACTCACAAATCAGAATTCGGGTGGTGGAGCGGCTCTGAGACCCACTCACTAAGTCAGCTGGAGCAGCAGGAGTGGGGTTCTGCCCTGGAAATGCTCCTCAGCCCCCAGAATCAGCCTGTTCTTGCTTGACGCCCTCCTAGAGATGTTTGATTCCAAATGTGCATCCGCAAAATTCGGGCGCAACCTTAGATTTCCCTTGTAGCACTAAAAGGGGGTAGAAAATATGTATGTCCCATGGACCTCTTCATGAGGAGATAATTGGACCTTCCTCCTCTTTGAATTTAACCACTGCCTGGGGTCATGTTCCCATCTCAGCTGCGAGTGACCCGTCTGCATTTCATCCTCCTCCTCGCTGGTGCTGGGCTGTCACACCGTGACGGGCACATCATCATCATTGTCACGCAAAGAACAAGAGGGTTGCGTTGTAAGATAGAAACAACAACAAACAGCGGTAATAATTTTCCCAGTGCGTTGGCAGCAGCTGTAATATCAGCAGTTGTAAAAAATCTGTTCATAAATAATGCAAAATTGTTATTTACCATCAGAAATAGCAGCAGCATTTATAAAACAGGGCCCTGGAAGAAATAATGTGATTCTAGAAAACATGAATAATTGAGAACCTCTGATTCCATGGGATTATTTCTCTGGCAGGGCAGCAAACTTCTACTCAGTTTATCCGATAAGTGTCTTACTTAGTTCTCCCAGGATTAAGAATCTGAAGGACTTCTCATGTTTTCAGGTGCCAGTTTCAGTGGGTGAAGGGAAGGTGCCATAAATACGATTAGGACGCGACAGGGTGCCTGGGTGCCCACAGGCAGGTTTGCACACCCAGGGCTGTCAATGGAGGATGCTCAGGCAGCACTTTGGGCATGGAGATGGAAAAACCAGGCGTTTCCCTGCTGAACTTCACACTCCAGAGGGTTTTGCAAAGCAAAACGTCCTTCTTGAGGCTGGACAACCTGAGCAGCTCACGCTGGGACATTCCAGGGGCTGCCGAGGGGTTTTGGTGCAGGTGACATGGGACACGCAGCTTCTGCTCAGGAGGCCAAAATAGTAACGAATTAAGAACATGTACTTGATAGATGTGCTCAAAACATCAGCGCTGGCTGACATACACCTGTCAAAACATGCTTTTCTGAGAAAACAAGTCCTTCCATTGGTTTTCTCTCCCCCCCTCAAACCATGATTGAAATTTTACAGTTTTTCTTAAAAAAACACAACTGGTGCTTGTAAAACATTGTAATCAGAATAGATTTGGTGTTGTCTTTCTAAGTATAGGTGAAAAAAACCAGAGAAAATGTGCGTAGATGGGGGAAAATAAACCCCATACAATTATTTTTAAAGCTCCTGCAAAACAAGTGTCACTTCCCAATCACCTCTACAAGCCGCACTTGCTCAAACCCACAGCAGCTCATCAGAGACTGGAAAGTGAAAATACAAGGTCAGATTTTCCATGGTGAGGGACACACTGTGAGTCTGAAAAAGGGTTCGGGGATTCTGCTCTCCAGAGCTGCTCCTCCAACTCCCAGCTCCTCCTGCCTGTGGGTCTGTCCCCCCAAACCGCTGTCCCCACCACCAGCGACAGCACTGGGGACCAGGTGCCCAGGTCACTGGCACACACAGCACTGGAGCGTCTGCTGCATGAGCCACTGCACCCCAAGTCATCCCCCTTCTAACAGGGCTCCTCCACATATCACCAACTTTTCAAAGCAGCCTCAGCGTTCTCAGGACATTCAGTTTTCCAGCTGAACAACACACAACAAATTTTACTCTCACTGGGTGAAGCGGTGCACGATCCAGTAAGAAATCGGGTTTACCTCCCGCCGCCCCAGTATGAAATTGCATCCCCCCAGGTGAAGCTTTCGGATAAATGTGCTCACAGCTCGGCGCACAGGTCGCTCAGCCCTGCGTGTCCCCAGCACAGGGTGACAGGGGGAGGCTGGAAGATCCCAGCATATGGTCAGGACCATCCGTGTCCTCTGCATCCAGCTGTGGGGAGGGATGGGAAGGAGGAAAGCTGTTTGCTCGCATCCTGGCTGGCAAGACTTGCACTTGAGTTTCTGTGCCTCAGTCACACCTCGGGAGGGAGAACAACACTGGGCAGGGAGATGCACCAAGTGCTTGGGCTCAGGATGACACAGATCAGCTGCTCGTGCAAAGGGAGCTTGTTTGGTACCAAACCAGCAAGAAGCCAGGGACCTCACTTCTTAACGAAAACCCAGTTCTCCCAGTTTAAAGCTTGCTTCTGAGCAAGAGGTGGCACCTCACTGAGCCAGTAAGCATCTCTGTAGCACAGGACAAAGGGACGGGTATCAGCAGCCATCGGTGACAGGTGGCAGTACACCAGCCACAACAGACTCTCAAAAACAGCTGGTGCAAAGCCAAAACCAGAGGGGTTTTGAGTATCACCCTAAAAACCCAGCAAAGCGCCTGGGGATGCTGCTCACCCCGGGCTGGAGGCTGCGCGGGGCAGGAGCCCGAGCTCCGACGCTGCAGCTCCGATGCTGCCTTTGGTGTCTGACACGCTGCACATCTCACCCGCTGCCCTCGCTGGCTGCCCACCCCCCATTTTCCCTGTTCACCCTATTTTCGGCAAGACCTCTTGCCTCTTTGGTCCTCCCTGGCAATGGCTGGTAAGTGCAGTGACCGTGACTGAGTGCCCGGTGCCGGTGGCTGCCCCAGTCTGCCCCCTGTGCTGGAGGGACAGGGAGGTGACAGCGCACAGTGGCTGCCCGCAGCATGGAAATGCAGGAGATGGAGTGAAATCTCATTCTTTCCCACAAAAAAATGAAAGTGGAAGCCTCAGAGGGCAGATTCCTTGCTTGGCTGTGTCCCTGCACTCATGCCCAGGCTGCTGGACTCGCGGACTCCACAGGAACCCAGGGCGATGGGGACACCTGTGTCCCCCACAATGGAGAATTGAGTTGTGCTTAAAGCTGGGAGACCCACAGCCGCCTTCCCCGCACCAGATTTTTACCATCTGGAAGAAGGTGGCTCGCCAGGCTGCCTGGCTTGGTTCTGTAATTAGACTTTGCAGATCCGTGTTCCCTCCTGGGGCTTGAGCCGTCTGGACCCCAGGACACGCACATTTTTCATCCACGTTGCTTTTAGCTTTCTGTAGCCCACGCACCTGAAATGTGCTTCAGGAGACCCTGCAGTCTGAGCACAGCCATGGCAAGGAAAATACAAAGCAAATAACAGAAGAGAGCACAAGCTGAAAGCTTCAGTGTGAACTGTCAGCCATTTTAAGGTGAGATGTTTCCACTGCTGATGCGCTGTACTTCGATTTGGGACCTATAAAAAACATTAGCAGAAGGTGTGGGGTTGTAGGAGACTGCAGAACCTTGCTTTGATTACACACGCAAGCAACCATTAACGTCAACATCAAGGAAATTGAATGCAAGAAGAAAAATAATCCACTGCTAATTTGCTCTGCTGTAGCTCACAATCGATGGTGTCAGGCACAAATGGCATATACAGAGAGTCAGGACCAAAGTCTGGGTGATCCGTCATCACCCCAATGCCAGCATCATGAGACAGATGCCACCCTGCTCAGCACCCTCCCTCCTCGAGCCACCACCTGGCCGATGAAGGATGGACCAGAAAATGAGAAAACAATTAAGGTCAAATTAGCACAGGCCAAACTGGGTATTTCCATAAGAACCAGCTAAGCCTGTACCCCGTGCAGATACTCTGCTCAAGGACAAGTTAGACCCTTGGCAGAGGACCAGGCTCCCTCAACACTCACCAAGCTCAAATTCTGGAGGAATCAGGTCCCGGGTCTTCCTCTGGTTTATCTTTACACTGTCAGTCACGGGGAGGTTTCCAGCACAGATCTGCATCATTTATTGGAGGGTGTGAGGACTAATGAACGGCTTCAAGCGATGCCAGGTCTCCCACAAGGACTATGGATTCGACCACAAAGGAAAGACCTGACGCAGTTTCTGGCACAGAAGCGGGTGGTATGATGCCCCGTAACAGGTTTATGGACACGTCCACCAGGCTGCTCAGCTGGGGAAGGATGCACGGTGATGAACACATGACTGATTTTGACTGAATTACTTTTTCTAATGTGGTGAGAGATGCTGGCTTAAACACAGCGCCCATTCAGAGCTCCTAATCTAGCAGGGCAATCTGAGCACATGGGCAGCCAGCAGCGTTTTGAACTGGTGATGACAGGAAAATGATCATTTAGCAGCATTTCAAGCCCAGATGCAGTGAAACTTCTGCATAATTCCATTACCAAAAAATGTTACATTTAAGTTCTGCCTTTAATCTACAGCCCACGGAACAGAGAATTAAGATGGAAATCTGTTGACCCTACTGAAAAGCAGGCAAGACCAGACAAAGTCCAGAGCAGCAAAGATCACGCTAATGATTCTCAGCTTAAATGCCAGCCCAGCCTTGCAGCTCTTCTCTTAGAGCCCCAAGTGCTCAGTGAAGCCCTCAAAGGCTGGAGGGGCAATCTGGAACTTGCAGCACCAGGGTCCCACCTCCTGGTTCTTGGTGATGTCCCCTGTGGAGCTCTCAGCTTGGTGCTGGGGACGCCAAGCACCCGGGTCTGCTCCAGCGAGGGACATCTCGGGCTCCAACTCCAACCCTTGGCAGGAGCTGTGTGTTGCAGCCCTGAAAACCCAACTGTGCACCCAAAGCACCTCCTGCAAACCCCACCGTGCATCCACAGCATTCCCTGCAAACCCGACCATGCACCCCCTGCACACCCAACTGTGCACCCCCAGCACCCCCTGCTCACCCAGCCGTGCACCCACAGCACCTCCTGCAAACCCACCCTCCTGCAGCTTCACCCTGGTGGGAAACCCCTGAGAAGTGCGTCTGTCCTGAGGGTGCAGGATAGCAACAATCCCGGAGCCATATACTTCTTTGTTTGCTGCCTGGCTCTTCTGCTCCTGAGCTTGTTTTTTTCTAATGAAAGTAAATAGAGTTTTTACCATGAGCACAAATCCTGGCCTTTCCATCCCTCTGGAGAAAGAAAACCAAGCTGGAGCAGGATGGAAAGGGCACGCTCCTGCCCTCCAAGAGCCACCACCTATTCCTGGTCCACCAAACCATCACCAGGTATGTCCCTTAGCAAAGCCACAATGCAGCAAAGCACATTTGGCTTGTTGAAAAGACAACGATCTGCTGTGTTATGGACTAAAACCTGTATCAGTGCAAAGCTGAGTGCATAAAGTCTTTGCTGGACCTGAGCCGAAGCAACCTCTGGTCATAAAAGCTCCCTCCTGCATATCAAAGGCTACAGGGACCGTCACTTTGCTGCCATCCCTCCACTCAGTAATCAGATTTGGCTGCCCTCGGCCAGTCCCTTAATAAAGCTTTTGCTCTTAAAAGCATAAGACTATTGCAAGGAAACCCAAACAAAATACTGGGCCTAATGAGATAAAACACTACATAGGGAAAGCCATCTCCAGTGACCCAAGTGATGAGCTACAAATTTATTCAGCTTTAGGAAACAAGAGATAACGGCAGCAGATAGGGTCGGGCAGCTCCCGACATGCTGGTTGCAACAAAGGGTGTCTGGCTGTGCGGGCAGAAACGGGGGTCACTGGAGCAAGAAACAACCACGTGAAAGAAAATATTTCAGTGTTGCTCTATGTTGTAGTAAAATACGGACCTGACCTCCTGCTGAGAGGAGGCAGAGGGTGGGTGGAGGGAGGAGACAGTGGCCCAGTCCTTCCAAACTGGCTGCACTGGTGGGACTGGGCAGTGACTACTCAAGACTCATCCTCCATCCATGGGCATTTCCACTTACACCTGCCCCACCCCAAACCACCCGTGTTTGGGCTTCCAGCTCTTGTGACAAATATTAAAATTTCAGGGGAAAAGGCTTTTACTGTTGCACTTATGGAAATTCACAGGAACTACTGAAAACACTTTACTAGTATATTTTCCAGAACTGCTTTTAAAAGTCAAAGCTAAAGCCATGTTAAATGAACAACGCCTCTGCAAGGCTGCGAGGCCACTTGAAAGTCCAGCTGGTGCCGGCAGTCACAGAGAAAGGAACTCATGATTCTGCGGGCATCCTTCGTGAATATCGAGTTTGTTTTGCTGTGCAAAAAATGTCTCAAAAGGAAACCACAAGAGTGATCACATCTTCATCTGACAAACTGCATTATGCAGAGGGGGAAGAGATGAATGAGGAACTGTTAAAGGGTTCTTTCCAGCTTTTGATTTCAGAGCTCAAGCCAGGAGCGTTTTTTTTTCCCTTCAGATACTCAGAATTACTATATCTGTTGGGGAGAGGTTGCTATGGGAGGCAAAATCAGGAATCCCCTTTTACCATGGTTTACATTGGGGGATTTCTGCACTGAAGTCACCATTCACCTGCCAGTCCCAGAGGCGTTTGCCAGCATGAGGCCTGAACTTGCAGCCCAAAAGCAGCTCCTGGAGTTACAGAATGGAGCCGGACACTCCTTTGGGGTGAAACCCTGTGATGGCATCAGCCAGATCAGCACCAAGCCACTCGCATCAACCTCAAACCCACCCACATTCCACCATAACCAGCACAGTTCATGCAGCTCCCTCATTTCCTCACCAAAGGAACATGACACTGTACACCCAGCAAGGCATTTGATCCAGCCGCAAAGGTTGAACACGTTTAAAAATATGTAGCAACAAAGCACAGGAAGGAAAAACACATTAAAAAAACCTCACCCCCAGCACCTAAATTCAGTCATCCCCGAAGCCAAGGGCCTTCTGAATAAGCAGGTGATTGCACAGGCAGCTCATCCCCCCGTGACGGCAGCAGGACCACCGCAAAGGGTCAGTTTGCTTGGGGAGTTGGGGAGCGGTCATGTCTCCTCCATCCAAGCTCTCCCATCTTCACATGGGTCCCATCTGGCAAGAGCAGCAAAGCAACAGCTCAGAAGGTACACGGTGCTTTAGCAAATCTGCTAGAAATAGCGATGGCCACGCAAGCACACGGGCAGGAAAGCTCCACACACACCTCTCACCCACCAACGTTCCCGCTCACACTGGGAAGGAGGCGCAAATGCTGAACTGGTTTAAGACGCAAGTAACTGGACTGCAACAATGAACGAAGGTCACCAGGCTCTGAACCCCCAGGCTGGAGCAGCAATGGAGAAGGGTCCCCAACAGATGTGGGACCTGGGAAAGGTGGTCCAAAGGGTTTTGAACGTGTTTCCACAGCCCACTGAAAACTGTGACAAAAGCCCTTTGAGCTCAGTGGGCTTTGGAGCTGACTCTCAACACCGCAAACAGTTCCACCTGGGACAGCTCTGTGTGCACCCCACGTTCATCCACATCAGTGGGTCCCTGTGCTTGTTTAGAGTTCAGTTGATGCATTTCTGTAGTGCTCAGTTTTCACAGATTCCCTGTGAATGCGGAACCACAAAATTAGTGACCTTGCCATTGATGAAACCAGCCAACGAATATGTGCATGAATATTTTCTAAACTGGTATTTTTATTTCATCTCTATATTCCTCGTTCTGCTACTGCTTCCCAGCAGTGCTCAGTCCCTTTCTGCACAACCAGGATGATGAGCTCTCCGGGTGTGTGGTGGTGGATTTATTTTACGAGGGGCTTAACTTGCCATCAGGGTTAACAATTTATCCAACTGTACCCAAAGCCAACACCACCGCCAAGTTTGCCATTGCCATTTGAGAACCATCCAAGAGGATCCAGATGGGATTTTCTGGACTGAGGCAATGCTTCCAGGAAAGGAGTGCTGCCAGGAGCCTGCCCCAAACGCCCCATCCATCCAGGGGGGATGCTCCAGCCCCTTCTCCTCCAGCAACGCAGTCAGGGTCTTTCTCAAAGCCCTGGGAAACACACTGGCTCCCCTCCAGAAAAACACTTAAGCATGTGGTTTATCTTTAACCATGTGATTGCAGCTGGAATTGCTCATGTGCTTAAAGATACGCACACGCTCCCATGTTGTGCTGTGCTGGGCCTCAGCCGGCGCACCCCAGAGACCCCGCGAATGTACCTGCTGAGTTGGCTGTGGGAGAGCAGCCGGGGGGCAGCACCTTCTCGTCACAGTTTTCCTGCACTTGCTGCCTGCGTGTGGCACTGCTGAAGGTGACACAGAGGCCTCTGTGCACAGCAGAGGTGTGACACAGTGAGGACGAGCCCCCCAAACCCGACTCCGCTCACCTGCAGCCTCCAGCCAAGCACCAGAGCCAGGAGCCGGGCTGACCCTCCCAAACCAGTGGCTTTTGGGAAGGGTCAGGCATTTCCAGCCTCGGGGGGCCACGCTCACCTGCAAATCTTTGCAAGGTAAATCCAGGCCGGGAGAGGCTAATTAGTAGCTGCCCCCAACCCTGGAGCTCCCTGTGCTGCTTATTCACCCAGCACAGGTGAGCGGAGCCTTCCCCGAGCGGCTGCACAGCATCTTCCACCG
Source organism: Patagioenas fasciata (assembly GCF_037038585.1). Lineage (NCBI taxonomy): Eukaryota > Metazoa > Chordata > Aves > Columbiformes > Columbidae > Patagioenas > Patagioenas fasciata. The sequence goes on from NC_092534.1 coordinate 11,712,320, forward strand.
GCAGGAACTCATACGTAGGAAAGAGCCAAAAAATATGACATCTTTGAGAAGAACACGGGGAGCAGGGCAGGGCTGGCTCTTAGATTTGTCATTACACACATACACGGATGCATGGAGAGTACAAGGAAGTAAAATGTCCTCTGCCTCCTGGTTTACAGCCCATCCCCTTGGCCCTTGCTCAAGCACCAGGGACAACACCGGGAAGGGGCAGCAGCACATCCACCCACTGCACCATGCCCTGTTCCCAGGGGATCTCTCTGCAAACACCCACGGGACCTGGCCAGCCCCACACCACATGGCTGGCCACCACCACCACCTGCCACTGCTGGCCACCACCGCCACCGCTGGCCACCACCACCACTGCCAGCCAGCACCTACCACTGCTGGCTGCCACTGCCACTGCCGGCAGCCACCACCACTGGCCATCACCTACCACTGCTGGCCACCACTGCCACTGCTGTCTACCACCGCCACGGCTGCACCATTGCCGCACGGAGGCAGAGCAACAGCACACTGCACGGTGCTTGCTCACTGCACATTGCACGGGCACTGCATGGGCATTGCACAATGCACCGGGCGCTGCCCACCGCACAGCGCTGCCCGGGCACTGCCCCACGCCCCGTGCCAGCCCCGCGGCACCGTTTCCCCGCCAGGACCAGCCGTTCCGCCTTACCCAGGTCGTCACCCGGAGGATGGTCTGCGGCTGCTTGAGGAAATCCACGGGGTCGATGGCGCCCCCCGCCCGTCCCGCTCCGAACGAGGCTCCTTCCATCTTCCCCCGCCGCCCGCTCCGCTCCAGCCCCGCCGCGCGCGCCCCGCGCCGGCCGCGCGCCTGCCCGCCCGTCCCCCCGCGCCCCTCCCGCGTGGGCTCGTCCGCAGCGCCGCGTGCGGGCAGCGGGAGGAACCACCCGCCGTGTGGGGGAGGGATGAGGGAGGGAGGCACCGGCAGGTGCGCGCGCCCGGCTCACGGCCCCCCCCCCCGCAGCGAGCCCGAGCGGCACCCCGGGGCGGCGGGGACAGGCGGGGACATCGTGGTGTGACCACGGGCACCGGGACAGCCAGTGTCACCGTGCTGGGACCATGGGCACCAGGGGCAGCCAGTGTCACCGTGCTGTGGCCATCATCACCATGCCACATCCAGTGCCACCATGCTGTCGCTGGGGACACCATGCTATGGCCAGTGTCACCATGCTACATCCGAGGAAGAAGTGCTACAGCCGCAGCCACCATGCCATAGCCACCATGCCATAGCCACAGTCAGTGTGCAACGGCTGGGGAGAGCGTGCTGTGCTTGGGGACACCACGCTATGGCCGGGACACTTGCCACAGCCACGGTCACCATGCTGCTTCTGGGGACAGTGTGCTACAGCCAGGGGCAGGGTGCTCCGGCAAGGGTCACCATGCTACACCGGCGTCACCATGCATCGGCAAGGACCACCTGTGCCAGGGCAGCCCATGCAGCTCCACGTCCCTGGGCTGGTGGCAGGAGGGAGGTGTGATGGCCCAGAGCTCAGGAAGGTCACCACGCTGCTCACTGTGCCTCCCCCAAGATAAACACCCTTTCTCCACCCAGCCCCAACAGTGTCCCCACTGACAGCAGGGACAGGGAGATGTAGTGGCAAAAAGGGGCTGCTGTCACCTGTCCTGGGCAGCAGGCAGCACCCCCAGTGCACCCACCAGTGGGTGCAGAAAGGGGAAGCGTAGGCTGATGAGGCTGAAGCTCTCGCTTCCCTCATGCAGGACAGGAGGGACCCAGAGCTGCCGTGGGATGGGGGGATGCCCAGCCCGTCCCCACTCACTCCCCATGGACAACGGGAAGGAGAAAGAAGAGGCACCTTACCGAGGGAAACCCCAATTACTGCAGAGGGAGTTCCCCCCGCAGCTCCAGGACCATCTCCCGAGTTAGTTCTTCCAGCACCCCGATGATGATCCCGGTTCCATAGATACCGATGCCATGACAACCCTGACATCATCTCTGCTTCCGACGGGAACTGCAGGGACAGTGGCGGGGAGGAGAAGGCACCAGGGCTCCAATTGGGGCTGGGGGCTTCTTGGGGCTCCACCACCCGCTCTCCCCCGGCCTGCTGTCCATGCAGCTCTGATTTCCTGTGCAGGGACCAGGGGATTACATGGGGTACACAGGTAGCAAGTGTGTTAAGCCCCTTACAATGCAAACTGTTGTAACAAAGCACAGAATTTCCATGCGCTGGGCCCTGTCTCCAGCTTGCTTTGGCCTTTTGCAGCTTTCTTGGTCTGTTCTTTTCTGGCAGGTGGAATCAGGAATTAACTGTTAAAGCTCATGATGATGCCATTCAGTTTTTCTCAATTACAGGTGAGTCATCATCTCTCCAGATCTATTTCTGACTCTCAGCAGGAAAAGCAGAATTCAGTCTTTCGTTCCTCAATGTCACCAGCTCAGTAGAAATCACATTTTACTATGCAAAAAAAGAAACGGTTATGAAGAGATGGCCAGGTTGGTCCCTCCCACTTGCTTCTGGCAGGATGTCTCACGAGGCTGGCCAGCGGCTGCACCCCAGTGTCAAGAGCATCACCAGCTCCTCTCTGAATTGCAAAGACCGTATTTACTTGAAGGGATTACCATAGGTGAGCTTTTCAAACAACTTCAGCACTTTAGAAGCAGCTGTTCCAGTGTCCTCCAAAATGGTTTTCATGCTTTGAGAACAAACCATCACGTACCCATCAGCCCAGGGTTACGCAGGGAGGCAGGGGCAGCCCTGCCCATGGAAAAGGCAGAAAAATAGACAGACCCTCAGCAAACCAACAGCTGGTGACATTGGAAAAGACGCTTCAATCCTTCTGACTCTCTGCTCCCCCTTTCTAAAGTGTCTTCCCTGGTTCATCGGTCTCGACTGGGACAGGCGGATTTTGGACAACCAAGATACTGCCCGAATCTTTTAGATGCTACTGTAGAACAAATCACAGCTGTTTCCAGACAGATATATGATTTATACGCTTCAGGGTGTGGCCATGACGCACAGAGCAAGATCCCCACAGAAATCCCTGCTTCCAAACTTGTCCTCTTTCTTCAGGGTTCATCTCTGCAGCTTCTGCTGTGCCCAGTACGTTTGCACAATCATTTTTCACATTGTGTTGTGGCTCGCTTTTGTCCCCTGCCAGCGTGCAGATAAAGCACAGGAGCTATCTGTAGCCTACATGCAAACTGCATTTCTGTTTCACTTCCTACTGCTGCAAATAAGGGACAGAGACACAGAAGCAGCCAATAACGGGAGAGGATATTGCATTTGAGCATCTTCCCCATCAAATGGAGGAAAAGAGCTGCACTTGGAAATGGCACTTTCCAGAGCATTTGTTCAGTTTGAGCAAGTTCTGTCTGCATTTCCTGCTCCCCCTGGATTTCAGTGATGGAGCAAACAGAGCAGCACGCAGACAAGTGCCTGAGATGCACCTAGATTTTATGTGAGTTTAATTAAGGGTGGTAGAAATCATGGGTTTGCCTCATGCTTCTTATAGTTATGCTGACTTCTTAATCTTTGTCTCCAACATAAAAAAGCAATCAGGTTTTTACCCAGGGGTAAGTACGTGGACATGGCAACCCTGAGAAGACAAGAACTGGGGCTTTCTCCTTCAAAGCCTCTTGGAGTCTGCTGTAGCCCCCAGCTAAGGGCTGGTTTCAGCTAGTTCCTCAGAAATGAGAGTGGTGATGTTTTTCAAGGGCATATGGTTGAACACAACCAATTTATGAAAGCGTACCAGGTTATCTGTTGTTAGCTGAATGACTTTAAGTGTTGCGAGCATTGCTCTGTGAAGCAGAACGTATTCGCAAAAAAATTTCTGAGCAGATGGCCAAGGCTGTTGCACCCCAATTACAGCCCCGGCGCTGCCATCGCTGGGATCGGGACCTGGTCCAAAAGAAGCCCAGTGAAGAATGAGATGGGTTAATATGATTCCTTACAGCAGGACTGACCATATTTTCCCCATGGAATAGGGTAGCAGTGGGATGCTCCTGATTTGGTAGGCAAAACCAGCCACACTTTCTGCTCAGTATCTCTAAAATAAAATAGTGATGTGAAACTGCCTTGCTCTCCAAGCAGCTTTGACAATGCGTTTACAGCGAGGCTGCTGGGGCCGAGCAATTCAGCAGAACACCAGGTACAGCCCCGACCTCAGCAGCTCCACAAGCTCTGATGCTGCTTTCACCCAGACTTGGGTGGTAAAACGGCTTGTTCTTCACATTCCTGGGGCAGCATGCTTGAAGAAGTACTTTGATATGTGTTCATTTACTTGATACTCCAAAACGCTTCGCTTGACATTCATTAGAGTTTGGCTAATGTTGCTTTTCAGCCATTAGTCTCTAGAAAAAAAGAGCTGATGGAAGTATCGAGAGGTGCTTAGAAATTCAGAGTGTCCATTCACAGAGAGAATGGACTCCTGAGCAGCAATACCCTAGCATGCTATCGCTAGAAAGCTACTTCATGTCCTCCACTCTAAGAGATCCAAAAATACCTGGAAGATAATTTATTAACTGGTCACTCATCCATTTCTGAAACACAACCACTTCTCAGTTGAGATGCAGCAGTTACTGTGCAAGCATAAACGCAAGACAAGTATGCTTGAAAACAAATGCAGAAAATTTTACTACCTGAAATTGCAGGGGAAGATTTGGGTAGCAGAATTCAGCTGAGAACAGAAGAGTTAATGTCTCAGTACTTGCATAAAAATCAAACTGAACGAAAACCCCAAAGGGTTTCAAAGTGCTTTCCAGCGATGCGGTTGCAGGCTGGACATCTCATCTAGTGAACTTATTATTTGCTTCTTCTCAAAATATTTCATAGCACGAAAAGTTTGGGGGTTTTGGCAAACCAGTGATCTAATCTGACTGAGTCACTGGGGGGAACTCTGCTACAGAGAGGTGTGCAGACAAAAGGGAAAGGTGATCCTGAGCTGGTTTCCAAACTGACCTGAGGGTCACGGCAGCCAAGTCACATCGTGTAGGGCCTGACCAACAAGGTGACTGTGGGGTGTGTCACCTGTGACCTGCTGGGTGTTGCTGCTCAGCGGGTCCAGTACTGTGAGCAGAACTGATGGTGACACGGACACCGCAGCCTCCGAGCAGCTCGAACCTGCCTCGACACGCAAGGCTGCTGCAGTTCCCATGTGAGCTACAGCCAGATTCACTGCCAAAGGAGCTTGCCCAGCTCCAGCCCTTTGTTATTGTCAGTTTTGCTCATGTTACACAACAAAGCAAGATCCGCAGTGCAAGTTCTGGGGGGAATTAATTAATGTGGTATTTGTAGCAGTATACTGAAAATAAGAAACAATTTATTGCTACACTGAACAGGTTCTCAGATTCGAAAGATGTAAAGTGATATAAAGGAGGCTTGTGGGACGGACTGATCTGAGTGATTTTATTGAACGATCTCAGGCCCAGGACTGTGCAGTACAAGCACTCTAAAACAGCCTCTCTGAAAGAGATTTTAATCTGAATAGGAAATACAGGCAAAGGCTGCAGAAACCCCTATTTTTTATCCCCATTTTGCAGAAGTGGAAGCGTGGCTACAGGAGATGATGTGACTTACCTGGAATCCAGCAAGAAGCTTATGACCAAGAACTGAATTTTGATCTCTTGAGTCCCCAGCAACATGCTTTAGCCACATAGACCTTGTCTTATATACTTTGCAGATCTTTTACCCCATCTAAACAGCAAGACACAAGGCACAGTCACAAAATGCACTTTTTCACACTACTGGTAGCTTGGGCCAGACTAACATGAGGTAAAACACTTGATACCTGGAGCACTTTGCTATTCCAGAGAAAAGAGACAGGCAAGTCAAGGAAATTCAGGCTCTGTTGCCCTCTACTGTTGGCTTGAGTAAGATGCAAAGCAAATTTTCCTCATAGCTTCAGCCCTGTGAAGCACATTACAGGAACAAACAGAAGGCAAAAGGCAGTGTTAAACTTTACTTGTAGAAGTGTTCTGCTGATTTGCCTACATGCTGTGGTTTTGCTTTATCTGCTTCATTTCCTATTAGTCTACAAAATCAAGAGTTGACTTCAGACCAACCTTGTTGGTGGTTTCTAGTGAATCTTAATCATGTCTACACAGAATAATGACCAGCTCTTCTCTGTCATTCAGACAAAGAAACCCGGACAGTCACTCCAGGAATGGAAAAAATTCAATGTTCATATGGAGAGGCAAAAAAAAAACCCAAAGCAAAATCCAACCTCTACCCTCTCCAAGCCTGTAAAGCTCCCAATGGGAAGAAATATCACCCACTGCCTGTAACAGGCTGCAGCAAAAGATACACACAAGCAAAACGACTCTTGGGAACCCTCCTGTAAACAGGAGACTGTTCACACGTAGCACGCTGCAAAGGAACAGCTAATCCCTGGAAAAATGTTAAAGACGCAGCGGCGCTTCCACCTCCATCTGCACTCGTTCCTTGCTTAAGCAACTCTACCTCCCATTCACAAAGATGACAATTCCCTCGTGGCTGCCTGTTCTTTGCTTTCAGGGATTGAAATGCAATGAATGCAAACTGGTCTATGAAAACAGTGAGAGCTTTGTGAAGCTGGAAGGTCGGTTGGCCTGTGGCACAGCAGCAGCTCTTCAATAAGGTCCCACAGGCTCAGCACCTGCTCCTGCCTGGGCTTTGTCTTGCACGGGCTACTCGTACCGACAGGCACCGGCTCCTCCTTTCTGGAAAAAGCAGTGGGATGTCCATGGTTGTGCAGTGAATACGCAGTTAGCAAACACTGCCCTTCAGTGGTCAACACTCTCCTCAAACTCAGCAACATTTGAGCTACTCCCAACTGTAACACAACCCTTAATGCTGTTAGAAACACACACCAAAAAAAAAAAGTGAACCCCATAAAAAATCCCACTGGTCCCCACACGAAACCAAACTCTGATCTTATGGGCAAGGACCTGCTGGACAAAATCACTGCAGTTTTGTAGCTTCCTGGCCCACAGAGAATTGCGTCAATTCAGCAGCACAACAGAAAAGGACCGGTTGCAGCCCCATGTTGTCTGATCACACACCAAACCCCACAGCAACAGCTGAGCTGGCAAGCTCAGCCAGTGATAACACACAGCATGCTGATGGTGAGACGCACCAGCACCCGATGGCTTCCCCTAAGGTCTCATGCAGCAGTGAAGCCAGAAATGAACTCAGTTGCTTTATTATTTTTACATCAACAGGAAATATAATTTGAATACACCTATGTTTAAAATTAGATTTAATCATTTAGAAGAGAATTCACAATTTTCTGTACACAAATACAAGTATCTTCAATAGAAATTCCCACAGAAGATTAAAACTTGAGCTGTGGTACAAATGAGCAGCAAAACAAATCCCACCTCCCCGCACAGCCAAGTCCACAGAGGTGACAATATGCCCGAGAAACATTTAAGTCAAAGCTCTTCTGCAAAGCCACAAACATGAGAGAATGCAGTGCAAGCAGGTATTTTATCAAACGGCCACTCAGTAAAGTTACAAAGTGCTCTAATAACATACTACCAGCTGCAGACAGGGCTTTTCCTTCTGCACACACCTCCCTGGACACCACAAGGTGACAAAAATGTGGTGTTGCTGCAGTTGCTCTCCCGGATTTTGAGCAAGATCCATGTTTCTTTTCCTCCCCACACTCTCCAGATGGGTGCAGATGCTGCAGGACAGTGGAAGGTCACCACGTGCCCATCACCAACCGCTGGCCAGCACGAGACAGCGGTGGCTCCAGAGGTCAAGTGCATTTGCACTTGCGCAAGTAAGTGCAACTCACCCATCCGACCCATTTTTAGTATTAAGATGAAAAAGGATGAGACCGGTGTTGTGACAACCTCCTCATTTAGTCTGAAGCAAATTAGGAAGAAATACCATCTGCTCCATGGTGATGAAACTGTTACTGAGAACAGCCAGGGGCAGACTGGGGAGGAAGAACAGTAAATTCCTCCTTTAGCATAAGCAAGTCCATAAGCAAGCCTGTTCACACCCCCAGATAAAGCTGTCCTGACAGAACCTGGTAATTTAGGTCATGCGTGACAAAATGAGGGGTTGGTCCTCTCCCCACTACTCGATACCAACCTGACCCATTGCGAGGACTGAGATTGTTAGTTATCAAAAAAAAGGCCTAAATTCATTTGTCCTAAGAAACCCAACATGCTAATAGGCCAATAGGGAAATTTTCTGAGCACTTTTAATAACCTGAATGATATCTTCAAGCCATATGTCAGATCGCACACTTTACGAAGTACCTTATGATACATTCAGTTGGGTTTGGGAACGTTACTATATTAAAATTTCATGAATAACCAGTCCATAAAATTTGCCTCACGCTATTTTAACAGCTCCAACTTGAACGAACTTGAGTACGCCATAAAATATGAAAATGTATTTCCAAAGTTCTTATTGCTTCTCTAAACGCTGAGAAGCCCCATGCACACAGGCGTGAAGAGCAAAGTTCTAGTTGTGAGCTGTCATCACTCTAGTATTATTATAAAAGTACTGTTAGCATTTCGAAGGAACACTTTATCAGCAAGAGTAAATCTACAAACACACTGTGGGGCATGAAATAAGGAAGCTCACTGAAACACAGCAGAAAACCTCAGCAGGAAGTAGAGAAGGAGAAAAGCTGCTATTGCCACAGTTTGTGCAAACTCCTGCAAACTTTTAACGGCCAGAAAGGCAATAAGGACACAATATCGCTTATCTGATCTACGAACTTGAAATGATTTTGACTTTTTTTGGTAAGCTGTCTCTTTTTATAGAGAGGTGTGTTAGGAAGCTTTGTGGTGTAAACCATTTCTGCTGCTATTGCACTGGAATGTGGAATTCACACCTATAGGAAAAATACCCATGGCATATATTCTCAGTGGTTCTGACACAGGGAACTGACTGCAGGGACTCCTTTGAGTCCTCTGTGCAATAAATGTGATGTAAAGCTGACATCCAAGTCTTAAGCAGGACTCCAATACTTCAGTGGGGCTTGTAAAGTCCTTTTGTACTAGAGAGATTTATAGCTAAGGGACGACACCAGAACGCCAGCCAGGTCAGCAATTACCAATAAAGAATTTCAAAACACAAGTGACATCTCAGAAATACTGCATGCCAAATAAAGCTGAATTTTCCAACCAAAATGATTCTGTGATTCATTACAGATGTCAGTCTCAAGCTATTTTCACAACTGAGAAAAGTTCACGGCAGAGGTGAAGACGTTATCTGCTTTAGGAATAAGTAGTTCATTATACCACCTCTGTATCCAAAGAAAACTAGCAATCAATTGAAAACATTTTAATTTCACCAGGTGACACTTTGTTCCATTCATCAGATGAGGGTTTTTTTCTTGCCCTGCTTTAGTTTCCCTTTCCACAATGTTCTCTTACATGATAAGTTGAAACACACAATGAGAAACCCAGGCTCCATGATTTTAATATTTAAATTAAATGTATCTACCTTCAGGCCTTTTATCAAAGGAACTGGATCCAAGCTTAACAAAAAGCACTCAGAAAGAGAGATCTGGGGGTACAGACTTGGTACAAAACCCAGCACGAGTTTTCTCTATCGGAACAACAGAAATGAAAAAGTCAATTAATCAGATGCATTTTCTAAAACATCAGGATAATGCCTGCAGATAAACATCAAATGGCACAGGGCAGCCCTCTACAGCTGTGTTTAGGGAAAAGGAATTCTTGTCCCAGAAATAAGCAAATGCCCGTAAAACAAGAAAATGTCATAATGAAAAAGTCTCCGTGAGTTTGTCAGTGACTTAATTTCACAGGCTTTTGGCAATTCCTGTGTCAAATGTAAGGCCTCAGTCCCTCTAGTAACACATTCATGTAATCATTTATCAAAACACTATTAGGATAAGATCTTCAAATTTACTCTTAGAATTGGTTTACCTTTATTTCCACAAGCCAATCAGTCACACACACAAACACAGGTTTTGACTCACACATCTCCCTGCAGTGACGACACCAGAGTGAGTTGTTCTGTCCGATTTCCACAGCAGTCTCTGTGGATTAATCACAACTACCATCTTTCCAACCATCTCGCCAGCGCTCATCCACACGAGAGCAGTCAAATTCCGATTTCCCCAGTTTCCTGTTCACTTCATTGTGAAGAAGACACAACCACTGGGAGAAGTTATTTCTGTTGCTCGTATCAGGCTGGTTTGTACGCAATCTGCAAACGGGGAAGAGGAAAGAAGTGTCACCTCTTTACAGCGACCAACTTCAGCTCCCAAAGCAGACACACAGCGCACCGACAGCCAGTTGCCTTTTCTGTTCTTGCAAAATGAGTCCCAAAAAGACCCGAGAAGAGAGCACACAGAGATCAGTCATTATCAGAGGCCAAACCTTCACTTTAAAATACCACTGGCTGCAACAGTTTGTTTAATTCAGTACCCAGTCTTACAAATGGAAAAGATGCAAGAGTCTCAGCTTGTCTATGATAAAAAGCAAGAAATACTCGAGTCCATCAAAACACTGAATTGAAAAAAACAAAACACAATAATAAATGAAAAATACTGAGCAGCTGTTTTACCATGTGATGCCTGCAAAGTCAATACTTAGGCTTCATTATCCAAACAAGAGGAGTTGAAACTTTCAAGAAACAAGTTGACAGTAACAGGAGTAGAAAACTTTATCAAACATCACAGCCCATTTCAGCCTTTGCCTCCACTGCTGAGATTGCCAATAAAAGGTATTTTCTGGAGTAGAACCTTTGCTTCCCGAAAGCAAAGTCCTAGTCTAATTCCACTACTGAACGCTAGTCCAGTTTGAACCAGAAAATCCTGAAATCGCCTCAGGGAGGCCTTGGAGGCAGCATAGAACCCAACAGCATGAGCAAGGGTATTTGTTTTCTGAGCAAGTGTATCTGATTGGCGCAACAATGGAAGAAACCAGTTCAGTAGTGACAAACCCCAAGGGCAGGAGGAACTGCTGATACACAAATGCTTCAGCCCAGCACTTCAGGACACCAAAAAAAACCCCACTGACACAACTCACCGCTCCCTCAGGTCCTCAGCGCAGTGCTCGCAGGGGTAGAACTTGGAGAAGAGGTGGATGAAGTCGCGCATGTCGCTCTGCTGGGCTTGGCTGGGCTGCTCGGGGTAGTAGGCGGCCATGGTGTGCAGGAAGGCCCAGGTGCTGCGGCCCAGCTGCTCGCTGTCCAGGGGACAGTCCGGCGGCGGCTCCTTCTCCTCCACGACCGTCGGGTCCTGGAGCAGGAGAGATCGTTGTGAGGGGGTGATGGTGCTTGGTGGGGAAACAGCCCCGTAGCAGTTGGGGGGATGAGATGGGGGGACAAGAGCAGAGCCCCCCTTTGCACACGGGGTGTTGCTGTAAAAGGCAACTAAAAGCATTTCTACGCATGGATGAGGTTCTTAGGGACATGGTTTAGTGACGCTGTTAAGCTAATGGTTGGACTTGATGATCTTGAGGGTGTTTCTAACCGAAATGATTCTATGATTCCAAGATGGAGGTCGCTTCCCGCTCCCACAGCAGGGAAGCACTGCCCCCGGGCCCGTTACACCCTGGGGAGAGGACACAACCCCACCACGCTGCGGGAGGGATCACGGAGACCCATCTCCCAGCTCTGCGGGGAGAGAGCGGGGAGACAGCCCCCGGGGTGACAGCGGAGGCTCCCGCCCCAAAGCAACGCCGCCGCCTCACCCCGCCGCCCGGGGCCGCCCGCTTCCTCTGCTCGCGGAGCCAGCTCTTGAAATCTGTGCAGGCTCGGCACGGCTTCTTGGACGGCTCCTCCGCCCCGGAGCCCGCGGCGCCGTGCGGGGCGGTGAAAGGGAAAGAGAAAGGGCCGCTCTCGGTGCCCGGGAACGGCGAAGCGCCGCGGCCAGTCCGGCCCTCGCTGGGCGCCGCCATCTTGGCGCCGCGATGCACGCCGGGCACGGGGCGGCCGCGGCGGGAGGCGCCGTTTGAACCGCCCGGTTCCCTCGGGCGGGGCGGTGGGGCCGGGCACGGCAGGGGCGGGAGGGACGCGCTGGACGGGGCTTCTCCGGGTCTGGGTGAGGGGGCTTGTCCCGGGCGTTCGCCGTTAAACACCACAATCACAGAGTGACAGCCTGGTTGGGCTGGAGGCACCTCTGGGGATCCCCCAGCCCAACCCCTGCTCACGCAGGGTCACCGAGCAGATCACACAGATCGGTCCAGGCGGGTTTGAATGTCTCAGAGAAGGAGACTCCACGCCCGCTCTGGGCAGCCTGGGCCAGGCTCTGGCACCTCCCAGCAAAGAACTTTCTCCTCATGTTCAGATGGACCCTCCTGTGTTTCAGCCTGTGCCCATTGCCCCTCACCCTGTCCCACTGAACAGAGTCTGGTCCACCCTCTGACACCCACCCTGGAGATATTTATGATATAAATAAGATCCCTCAGCTTCTCCAGCTGAACAGTCCCAGCTCTCTTGATCTCTTCTCATAATAAAGGTGCTCCAAAGTGCGTGTTTATGGTGTTGGTTTTTTTTTTGTGAATAGAGAAGCAGCCTCTGCGTTTGAATCTTGTGACAAGAACAGGGCACATTTTCCTTCACACACCATAGTGACATGAGCCTCCCAACAGCATTTGTTCACCTCGCACCTATATAAATATATATATATATATATATATGTGTATGGGGCAGATCTCATGGCCCGGCGCATCTCTCCTACGTGCCAGCGGTGGCGGAGCTCACCTCAGTGTTATCTCCAACTCAGTGTGATTTAAAGAACAAACAAATGAGCAACTCGATTCCAACTCACGCACCTGCAGTAGAACACGCCCATATCAAACTTCATGTGTTTTGACACCTGTCACGCCTGTAAAACCCTAATTGAGGAAGAGTTGGCTGACCCCTTCCCCAGGGCACCGGCCCATGTTGCACTGGGGCAGGGATGGCGAAGGAGCGAGTCCGGAGCTGGGAGGTGAAGGAGACCCCAGGTCTTGCCCAACTCCTTGCTCGTACATGGACATTTCACAGCTTTATGTCCTCTCCTGGTTGGCCACAGCCTTGTGAGCACCTGAGGACGCTGATCCAGATCCCAGGCGATGCTTCAGCGCAGCATCGGCTCCACAGCCCGGTCTCCTATCCTGTGGAAAGGTTGAATTGCTGCAGCTTGGCACTGTGCTGACAGCGCAAATAAAGCTTTTGGCTAATTCGGGTGCGACTGCCTGGAGTGTGTTCTGCTACTGGCCTTGATGGGGGTTGAGAGGATGAAAAGTTGGAGGGCAACACAGCCTTGGGCTTCTCCTTCTTTTTGCCTTGACGTGAGAGGTTTTGAGGCCACAGGATAAGTCACCCACTGTGCACAATGCACTCTAGAATGTGAATTTTGCATCCACTTCCACTTTTCACCTCTTCATGCCAAGTGAAAAATATGATTATTTTGTTTAATGCAAACAAATGTATGGCCGGGGTGGAGGTGCACCAAAATATCATTGTAAGAAATCCCATATTGTGGCTGGGATGGGGTTCTGCCTCCCCTCCCTCCTCCTCTTCCCCTTCATGCAGTACCAGTCCTGTTCATGTCCCTTGGGGCTGTTGTGGCCTGGGACACTTCTCCTTGGCTCCTACTCCACACCTGGTTCTTTCCAGGTGGTTTGAAATGCATCTTGAGTCTTTTGCCTGATGTTAAGTGCTGTCGTGCCACCAGTTCCACAGAGGCACAGTTGCTAGGAAAGTTGCTGGCAAAATAGTGCTCATTTTCAGCTGTTATCACCTAATATATTTAACACAGCGTGGTGTAAAATGTTTAGTAGGTAATGCATCGTTTTAGAGAAATGCGTCAAAGACTTGCCTTCCAAAAGATTTCAAATCTTTACGTGGAAATGGTTCGTCTGTTTCCTGGTCTATGTAGCTCTGAGCTGCTGACCTGAATCTCTACCTCTGGACCTCCTGTTTACCAGTGCCTCATGTTTTTTTTTATTTGCAATTTCATGGGAACTTTTATTTGCTAATATGTGTGAGGGAGGGAGAAGAGAAATAAGTAACTTCTAGGAACTGCTGAAATGGCTTTGTTTAAAGTTATAGATAACTATATATTTGTTTAAGGTTATAGACAACTATATGTCTAAATTTCACACAGGAAGATTAAGTAGGGGAAAAGACATTCTTTATGTTTGTTTTCCTTACCCACCAGTAAATATTTAAATGACGTTGATGATCTCACTCTTCTTTTGAATTCAGGAAAGAAAGGTTTGCTGGTGTCTGGAAGAGAGACCCAGGGAATTTCCTGGAGTGTTTTATTGCTGAGCCTTCAAGCAATTAAATAGTTGCAGAGATGTTTCTAAGTCAAAGCAATCTCCTTGTTTGGCTGTTAACACTCTGTTTCCTCATTAGTGGTTTCGTTTATTGAGTTAGTTAAAATATAAGCATGTTTTATATTTATTTAAAATAAAAAAGTTCATAACCCTGCCCCTTTCCTGGTTGGCTGTAAGGGCAGAACTGGTTCTTTAGGAAAATCAGCTCCCAGTTTTCTCTGCTTGCCCCCACCGCCAGCATCATATTGTTTCAAAGCAGGTGAATAGAAAAAAATGGAGAGATGCTCAGATTTGAATCAGAGCAAGGAAATCCACTTTCCTGTCTCTAACTGAATCCAAGTGCAGAGCCTAAAGAATTCCATCCAAAGTCAGGAGCGCGGTGCAGAGGAGAGGGTAGCAGCTGGGGTCAGTTTTGGGTCTCTCAGGACAAGAAAGCACTTGAGGTGCTGGATCGACCTGAGAGAAGGGAACGGAGCTGGGGAAGGGGCTGGAGCACAAGTGTGATGGGAGCCGCTGAGGGACCTGGGGGGTTCAGCTGGAGAACAGGAGCTGAGGGGAGACCTTCTGATCTCTGAACTGCCTGAAAGGAGCTTGGAGCCAGGGCGGGTTGGGCTCTGCTCCCCAGGAACAAGCACCAGGACCAGAGGAAACGGCCTCAAGTTGCACCAGGGGAGGTTGAGGTTGGATCTTGGGAACAATTTCTTCCCCGAAGGGCTGTTGGGCATTGGAACAGGCTGCCCAGGGCAGTGCTGGAGTCACCATCCCTGGAGGGGTTGAACAGACATGGAGATGACGTTCTCAGGGACATGGGACAGTGCGAGGGGTGGGGTAACAGTTGGACTTGGTGATATTGAAGGTCTTTTCCAACCAAAAGGATTCTGTGATTCCTGCTCTCCCTTGGACAGCCTTTCTGTCACGTCCTGGCAGGAGCAGGCGGGTGGCCCGTGGAGGGTCCCATGGGTGCTGGTGTCCAACCACGTGTCCCTCACCGGCACCATGTGACACTGGAGTGTCCCTAAGAGTGGCTGCTCCCCAGGTCAGGAAGCAGAGCCCAGCTCCATCCCGTCCTGCCCAGCTGGGGCTGGCAACAGAACACCCATTTTCCAGTTATTTATGTCTGCAAGACCCACCTTGCTACATCTACTGACTGGGTGCCTCTTCATAACAGCCACTTAATCCGTGACTGGAACAGGGTAATAACGCGCAGGACGGTGATGATAGGAATAACCAGGAAGTGTTAGTAAAACTTGCGCTTGAGAAAACGAGCAGGATGTGTTTGCCTTTCTGAGAGAAAGAACTGCTGTTTGATGTCCTGCTTTTATCTTGGGCACTTGCTAAATGAGAGCTATTGAACTGGTGGCTGAGAGTGGGTGCACAAGGGGAGAAGAAGAAACGGGCTGGCAACGGGAGATGCCTTGTGTTTGAGGCCAGATGTGCATCCTCCTGCTCGCTCTGTGGTGCCAGGGTGGCAGCTGGGGACAGACGACACCCCCATGAGGACAGACACCCCCATGGGGACAGACACCCTGCTGTGCACAGACACTCCCCTGGTCCTTCGGGCACTGTGGCCAGAAAGTTGAGTCAGTTTGGGCAAAATGCACAACGCAGAGTGGGCTTTGGGTGAGGACTAAAGGCTGGGCTTAAATGCAGTTCCTGAGCAAAGGAGGGGAGACCCCAAGGAGGGGAGACCCCAGAGAGGGGAGATCCCAAGGACAGGAGATCCAAAGGAGGGGAGACCTCAAGTAGAGGAGACCCCAAGGAGGGGTGACCCCAAATAAAAGAGGCCCCAAAGAGGCTTCACACAGCTCCTTTCCCAGCAGTGAGACTCCAGGTTACAGCAGGAGGCATATTTGTGTACAAATAGAATTATATCTACAGAAAGGCTGCTAATTTTCCAAGATAATTGGCTTGACTAGCAGAGAGCGGACACAACTCTTGCTGCAACCTGCACAGCCACTTCGTAGGATGCGACGGGATTGTGTGGAAATGCAAGAACCGACAGGGCCAGTGAGCTGCCCGCTGACACGCGTTGCTCTCCGTTCCTGCAATAAACATTTAGATTTTCACTAGAGAACAAGGAATCATATTTTAAAATATTTTTGTTTCATTTGGGAACCTTGATGTCACTCACTTTTCATTAACTTATTTGAAGGTCTTTGGAAAATTTTAACCTATACCTCTCAGGATTCCTACCTTGTTTTTTGCGGTGGTTTTATAGATAGTTCCATTTGAATATAAGTTTTTCCCTCTCCTAGGGAATAAACCAACAGGAAGCTGATTTGTATCTACGTGTAAGGGTATGAGTCTAAAGTCCAACCAGTTACAAAGCATCAGGAATTAGTTGTACAGTTGTTTGTGAAATTACAGTCAACTAGGAAATAGCAGCAGAAAAACAATAATGCTTATTTCCAGGTATGTGAATCAGATTGAACAGTTTTGTTTGTATACAAGAAACTCATCACCTGCAAAATTTCCCAAGGCGTGAATTTATCTCCCAATTCGCTACCAGTGACTGGGTGAGAGGTTGAGCTCGGTTTGGATTTGTTCAGAGCTATTAAAATCTGTTTAAAACAGCCTGAGCTGTAAGATTTTGCGCAGACTATACCAAGATTTTGCTTTGCTCAGATCTGGGGGTCAATACCCAGAGCCTGCAGTAGGTTATTTAAAAGTTTGTGCTGGTTTTGTGTGTGGATCTTCTTGCTGATTAAAACAAGAATTCCAAAGTAGCAGTGTATTTATTTGCAATGGCAAGGATAGGGAGAAAACCAAATTACCTCCTGCAGGCTGGTACAGCTGATGCTATGAGATTTGGGTTGTGCTCTGTCTGCACAAAGGGACCCTTTGATTTAGCACAAAGATGCTATTTGAAGTTCATTAAAAAAATGTAGCATGCTGCTTCCCATGTGGATTTTGTGTGTCCTTCCTTATCAGAGACTCTCATTTTTGTTTCCTAAAAGTTAATGACCCTGTTGTTATGAGTGCTGTGCTTTTATTAATAAAATCGCTTGTCCCATGCATGCCGCCTGTACCTGGTGCTTTCTGGTTTTCCTCATCCCTATGCAGATCTCCCTCATTTTGGGGTGATTCCTTTTTCTAGAAGTAAATCAAAACAAATGGACAACAGTAAGTCTCAATCAGTGGTGGAGGATGAGATTTTTCTCAGATAATAGTTGCTATAAGAACATGTCGAATTGTTAAGAATTAAACATTATTGAAGTCCTGCGTTCAGCCCTGCGGTCCCCAACATCAGAGGGACATTCTGTGATTTGATGAAACAACAGTTCTCCTTCCACGTTACTCTTTTCCTGCCAGGATTTTGAGTGAAGATTAAATATTGTTTTGTGGGAGGAACACAGGTTTTGTCTTTGCTCTGAAATAAACGTGAACTTTTCACTTGAGCTCACAGCACTGGTGGAAACCCCAGCAGAGATAAAGCACTTTGCATATTCCGCTTGTCGATGGCAATGGGGAATGAGGAAAGGGCAAGGACAGGACAAGCATTTACTGACTAATCTGGGAGGAATACAAAAGGCTTGTCTCTGATCAGATTGTGCTATATTTAGCACAAAGTAAGAGTAGATTTTACCCAAGTGAAAACTATTTCTACCTGTTCACGGGTGCTTGTTTTGCTCGCCACTGGTGCACAGGTTGTGTTGCTGGAATTTTCTCCCCAGGGCTTGAAACCCCTTGGAAACTCAACCCATCCATCTCCTGTCACATCCCGCAGCGGGTCACACCACGGGCACGCCGCGTTGGCCCCAAGGCACACAATGTACTCATCAGACACCTTCTTTTCTTTTGGCTCTAGGAAAAGATGCAGTAAACTTTCTCTTGCAGCGGCTTAAGTTACATTCTCACCCTTCCTGGAAATTTTCTTCTTGAATCATGCTTTTGTACTTTGCAAAACCTTAGAAAAGCATGCCGCTTCTGCAAAAGAGCTATGAAATTGTTGCAACAAGTGCTCAGTAAACAGAGGCAGCCAGTAAACCCCACGGGAAAAGCTGATTTCTCCCCGGGTTGGGCGGCTGCATCCCCAGGGCATTTCAAGGCAAGATTGCTCTGTGGCTTTTACCGCTCTCAGCCGGCCGGTGCGAGCTTTGAGGGAGTTTATGGAATTATAAAATCATTTTGGTTAGAAAAGGCCTTTAAGAGCATTGAGTCCAACCATTAACCTGGCACCGTCAAGTCCATCACTAAACCATGTCCCTGAGAACCTCATATTTGAGGTTTGTTCATGAAAGAATGCGTCTTTCATTAAATAAATCCAGCTCTGAGCAGCTACAGAACCCCTGCAGACGGGCCTTCTCCTCCTGCGGGTCTGCACTGCAGGTCTGAGGGTTTTTACGTCTGAGTTGCTGCGGGTGCTCAGGGTCTCTCTGACTCAGAATCTCTGGTCACCAAAAAATGCTCCGGCGCCTGCAGCAGCTGTTGAAATTAGGAGAAAATGAAAGACCTTCTATTGGATGAGATATTGCAAAATCTCTCATCCCAACCTGTGTGAAAGTTCAAGTGCTTCCTTTGTTCATGAATTGAAGGATATTTTTGTCAACTCCTGTGTCTGATTTTATTTTTTCATTTTTAAAAAAATTTTAAATAAGGGCTCATTTATTTATTGGAAGTCTAAAACCTCTTTGTACTCTTAAAATCAGCTTTTAGCAGCTGGGCTTTTCATTAGAGGTGCTGATAGGTCGTGTATTATCACAGGTGACCTCCAAGGACAGCGAAGGGCAGGTTTTGATCCAAGAGTGATGGGAAGGATGGAGCTCTCCTTGGCACCGCTCCAGCCCAGGGCCCCTTGGCGCTGCCCATGGCTCTTTCCATCTCTCTTTCTCGCAGCCGTGGGGTCTCACAGGTGGTTTGAGGATGTTTTCTCTCTTTGCTTTTTCCCGGTCAGTGAGTCTGACCAGCAGCAGCTTCTCCTGTGCTGGGTGTATTAAAGAAACGTGTGATGCAGAGTCCCAGACATGTCCAGGTCACCAACCAGCCTGGACCCGACTTGTGGACGTGGTAAAGGCTGTTCATAGCACGGCTCCTTCTCTTTTCCATGTATGAGAGTCTGGGAGAAGAGCATTGCTTGTTGGACTGGGAAAACGGCTGTGGTGGAGCCGGTGGAGCCTTTGGCCCCCCCAAGTGCTCGGCCTCCACTTGTGGCTCCGGGTGGACGCAGGGAAGGGTTGGCCCAGGCACTCATCCCGCTGTGGCTACTCTGATCTGCTTAAACACACTGGATTAAGTTATTCTTGATCCATACTGAAATGAAAACCAGAACCTCAGTGTTGATTTGCCATGGACATTTTACACTCGCTGAAGGAAAGCTTGTCCTGTGAAGTAAATAGTGGAGCTCAAGCTGCCACAGGGACTCCCAGGAGCCACAGGATGTCGCACCCTGTCCTTCAGCCCATGGGCAATTTGGGGCAGGGACTCTGCAGTGACTTAGTCACTGGCTGTGACACAAACAGGATTTTGTGTCCCCAAAGCATGATGGTGACAGGGATGTTCCTGGGGCGGCAGGACCCGGAGTTCCAGCTCGGCGAGGTGCACATGGCTTTCTTGGAGCAGGTTGCAAAACGACTGCAGTTATTAGGAAGGAAAACTCGTATTTCCTCAGTCTTGCGAAAGCTGGACAGTCCGCTCCTATATATCACTTGTTAATTTATTATCTCCCTCGTACCTTGTAAAAGATTAAAGAAAAAAGCAACTGCTGTTCTCAGAAACTATGTAAATAGGCACTGATGATGAAACAGCAGCACTCAGTGATACGTGTGGAGTTTTACCTTTCCTGGGCACACCACTCCTACCCTTCCATTAAGAATTACACATAAGGAGGTACCGGTTTATGGCAGGGTGGTATAGAATTAGCGGAAGACACAAAGTAAACATGCCAATGTAACGAAAAGGACATTTTGGTTAGGTTTTGGTTTGTTTTTTTTTATGTGTGCTCAGATATAGCCAGGAAACAAGTGGAATTAATGGCCTCTTCTACCCAGTTACCCACCTGTACCTTGGCTGTGCATCGCGGTGACCTTCACTGCTGCAATAGGCTTTCTCAATAACTAATTATCGAGTTTTGAGTGGTTCTGCTCATACTTTACTTAGTCTGAGATCCTTGTCGCTAACTAATCTCCCCCAGAAAATCGTCCCTCCAAACCACACGGGTGGCTCTTCACTTGCCCACCTCTGCGTAGTTTCATCATCCTGTTGTGACTTTTCATTATATGTTTTCCACGTCCCCCTTCTGCTTTAATTCCCTGAGAATGGCAAAATATGGCAAAGCCTTTGGAACTGACAAAACCAGGGCTGCTTCCTGCTCTCCCTGTTCTCACCGACTCCCTTGGTACCTGCTGATGTGGAACTGCGACTTTCTTTCTCCATAAACCTCTGCCTTCTGAACCAGGTGGATTTATGAGCATGTGCTTTTGCTGGACGCTGTGTGAGTAGCGGGATGGAGGGGCCGATTTCGGGCTGGTGAGGACACTGAGCTGCTTTGCATCATCTTCCCCTGGGGCAGCTCAATCTGGTCCCATGCCAGGAAATGCCCTGGAGATGCCATCGAAGGGGTTTTCCCACTGAACCCATGCACGGGACCAACAGTTTTCCCCTTCCCCACGGAGGACAGGTATCCAGCAGCAATAGCTCAAACTGCAACAAAACCACTTCATTTGTTCTCAGAAACTGCTGCCCTGGGGTGCAGGAGCAGCCTCACATGCTCATGAAGCCAAAGATACTGTGTTCTCTGGCCATCCAGAAGGAATCTTGTCTGGCCTCCTGTTCAGCTCCTGGGGCATTGTTTGGTAGATGAAAAATCCCCTGCAGCTGTTGCTGAGGGGTTTCGGCAGCCAGGTGTAACTGGAAAATGAAAGGGAAGGCAGGGCTGAGCCTCTGGGCTCCAATAACGATAATGATCCAATTTAGACTTCATCAAAGAAGAAGGGAGGGAGGATGGAGAAGGCGCTTTGATCACAGGGATGCCAAGTTGTAACCTGAGGCACAAGGCGCAGTTCAGTGCATGGCTGGGCTGTCCAGGGCTGCAATGATGGGTCCAGCGAGGAGCTGGTTCCTGTGAGGAGCTGCTGGTCACCCCGGGGGGGCACAGACACTCCACTCAATGTGGGACAGGGCGCTGGGACCTGGGTCTTCATTCCACATTTACACCTGAGAAGCTTTGGGACATTTTTCAGTTACGCCCTGGGTGATGCGTTAGTTCGTGCTTTGCTCTGGCAACATTGGCATCAGCATCTCCCACTGACTTCTTGAGAGTGTGCAAATATTGCTATAGCTCCCAGAAATCCATTTAAAGTATCTTAGAGATGGGACAAAGCAGTGAAGAGATTTCTAACAGCCAGCACACACATCAGTTGTGCCTGATTTGCGCTTTACCAGAAGCTGTGTTTTTAACCAGTTTTCGGGACTGGCGTGGGGGCAGCCCAAGCTGCAGCAGCTCCGCTGGGCAGGTCAGTGCAATGTCACCACAAACACAACACATCCAGTCCCAGAGCTGCTGCCCCACTGACCCCCGACACCGGGGGACAATAAACCAGCCCGGGCTCGTTATTCTAGTGAGGATGAGATAACATGCTTCATCTCCTCAGCTCTGGACTCTGCCCCCATCACCTGCACCCGGACAGATTTGCATGTTAGAAGCAGTGGAGTAGGTAAAAGGCATGCGGTAGTTTGCCAAATTCCGGAATTTCTGCCAGGGCGACTGGGCGGAGGAGGAAGCGCAGGAACGCCCGGGTCCTGCCTCCCGTGCTGGAGCATTTAACCACGGGCGTCGTGTGCGGAGCTGCATCTCACATCATCGCACATCATCGCACGCCATCGCACATCCCTGCTCGGCCTCCAGCTGCCCCGGGGACAGAGGAACAGGGAGGATGAGCTGCAGCAGGTATCCGGTGGATGTGAAAGCTGTGGGCTTGATGCAATGCAGAAAGCAGAAGGTACTTTAATTTAATTTTTCTCCTTAAATATTATTTGCAAATTGGGAAACTAGAGGACTTTTTGGGTTACTCACCCAGGGGTATGATTGCTCATTCCCCCGCAGCACTGGGATTAGAGCCTTGCGATCCAGGACCGGGCATCTCTTGGACTTGTGTTTTAATGGGTTTACTATGACAACAAAACAGTTGTCTTGGATTCTGCTGTCTTTCTGTTCACAGTGTCATAAAATTCTGGTTTCAACAATGGTTGTCCATTTGGGGCCCTAAAATTAAGGAAATATTTTTGTAGGTCTAATTATTAATTCCATTTTTTAATGTGATAGTCTCACAGCCCAAAACCAGAACTAAATCTCAGGTCCTGGCAAATGCTGATTGCTTGAAATCATCCAGTATTGAACACTGCAATTTTAAAAAATGTATTTTTTTCCCTTTCATTTTTCCAGAACTACATGATGTTTGTGTCTTGGTCAGATCAGAACAACATCCTCATCTACCGGACATTTGAAGACTTCAAGAGATTCCATGTAAGTGAATTATGTCCCTGGGAACAGGATTCCTGTCCTGGGGAGGGGGCTGGAGCCCAACCGTGTGTCAGGGCTGTGGAACTTCACAATTCTCTCCTTCTCCCCTTGTAGAAAGAGCTGAAGAGAAAATTCCCCATCGAGAGCGGCTCAATCAGGAGATCAGACCGAACAATTCCCAGGTTTAAAGGTGAGGAGAACAAAACTCTGACAGACCAAACACCACGAGAGAGCAGTCGGGGACAGTCAGAACTGGTGACACAAGTTCCGGTCTCTGAGTCTGACCTGCCCTGGCACAGATTAACAGCTCCGTGGTCCTGCGGGTTACATCGGTGTGCCTGGGTTTATTACAGACATAAAACAACTCTGAAAGACTTAAATAGATAATTGCACTTGGTAAACTAACATTACACTTTAAATATTGGCCCAGAGCTCCTTGCAACATTTAAATGTGAATAAAGAAAAATCTCAGCTATTCAAAAATTGTACCAGGCACTATTAAAAATGCCAGGGAGGTTGAGGCAGCTTCTGCCTTGGCTATTTAGTTTGTATTTGTGCGGGGAAGGGTGGGGGGTGAGGACACACCCCTGTTCAGGCAGAAGATGCTGCTCTCAGGGCACCCAGATCCACTGTGCCTTACACTGACTTTGCTTGTTATTGTAAAGATGCAAACGTGAAGCAGAGGAAGAGCAGGAAGCCGAACAGGTGCCTGGAGGTTCTGAAACTGCTGGAAACGTATTCCCAGGAGCTGCTGAAAACGGACCCTAAAATCTCCCAGGGGGAAGATGTGATTCAGTTTTTCAAGGCACAGACCCAAGACCTGGATCCCTCCTTTCCTGAAAACAGGTACGAAGACATACCTGTATTTCTTTCTTTGTATGTGTCTTCGCGAAACAGAAATGTTATAGAATAAGGGTAGACAGGAAACGACAGTTAATGCCAGGGAGGTTCTCCTGAATGCTTTAATGCATGTTTATGTTGTTTCTTAGCCTACAGCATAGACGATTTTACCAAAATTAATACTAAATTCAACCTTCTGTGCGAGTTTTCCATAAACCAATCTGAAACTTTACTTTTCAGTGTCGTTATCATGCCCTCAGAAATGGGAGGCGAAAAGCAGAGCCGGTCCAAGCAGCAACTCTCCCATATCACCCATCCCCAGGCATCCCAGAGCTACCGCTGCATCGAGCCCTTTGAAACCAAGGACACCAAGAACAAGCCTTTCAAAGTCGCTACGAAGGAAATTGTTGAAGTATTAATCAAGGACGTGACGGGTACGTGTGACGGGAATTCTCCAGTTTCGGGGATGGACGGTGCAGATTGATTCACAGCTTGGCAAATGCCAGGTTGGAGCATCGCGGGTGTGCGGGGTGTTGGTATTGTATGCCCTGCGTTCACCTGGATTTACATGTGAGGAAAGAACGATATTCTCAGGGGATTAAGGTCATGTGTCTACTTGCAGGCTGTTACAACCTTTTCTTTTTTCCTGTTTGCTGCAGGGTGGTGGCTGGTAGAAAATGCAGACAAGCAGATTGCGTGGTTCCCAGCCTCCTACCTGGAGGAGATCGACATCCACAGGGACATCCAGAACGCCCTGAGCCCCAACGAGGAGGGTAAGTCTGTCTGATCCCTGGGACACCACATTCCTCCTTCAAAACTATGAGTTCTGTGAAAAACTCACCGCTTTAACCACTGCTTGGATCTCTGGGGCTGTGACTCTTCTTATCACCTGTGCAAATGACTCCAGGGATACCAGCTCTACATCTCTCGCTCACTCCTCTGCTCTGTCACAGGGATGGGGACATTTTCTCTGCAAAACAAACCCAACTTCCCTCTCTCTGCAGGCAGCCTGTTCTTTGTTGTGCGGGCCTACGAGGCTCAGAAGGCAGACGAGCTCTCACTGAACAACGGCATCGTGGTGGAGGTGGTCAGGAAATCCGACAACGGCTGGTGGCTGATCCGGTAAGGATTTTCTGAAGCTCTCATTCCTGAGGGAGCCGGTTACCAGCTGCAGGTGCTTCTTGCCCACTCTCCCCAGTCAGGGTGTAGAGGAGCCCCCTGAGCTGACTGTCCTTGGCGAGAGCGGTTCCCCGTTCCTCCTGCCCCATGCGCTGCCCGGGCCAAGTCCTCACCCGGGTGCTCGAAACTCTTTTCAGACTTGCTTTTCATCCTTTCTCCTCAGCTACAACAACTGTACCGGGTACCTGCCCTCCATGTGCCTCCAGCCCTACAAGAATCCCCACCACAAGCTCCAGAGCATCATGAACTCTGGGCTCAACACCTCCACCCCCAACCTCTGCTCCTTCCCGATGGCTCCGTCACCCGTGGGACAGCGCAGGGTCCAGGTCTGCTCTTCCCCTGAGCAGATCGAGGATGGGAACTCTCTGAGGAGCAGATCGAGGTCTCTGCCCAGGGTCAGCTCCACCCCAGACCTGGAGTTGGACAGCTCATCCCTCAGCTCGGGGAGCGGCAGCGAGCAGGACGGCCGGCTGGGCTGGAAACCCGCTTTGTCCCGATCTCTGCCTGAGGTGGAGCAGGGCAGGAGCTCTCCCCAGGGCCACAACTCAGCCATGCACAGCACCAAGCCTCCACACCTCACCCACGAGGACAGGAAGGACTCTGGCTTTGTGGAGTCATCCACAGCGGATCTCAGCTGCTCCCTCCCTGACCCCGACTTGGCCGCTTGTGTCCCCAAGGTGCCTGCGCGTCCCTCAGCCCACGAGATCCTCCAGAAGTGCAGCACCATCACCAAACGAGCTGTGCAGCAGTCGTCCTCCCGCCCGGCCCTCCAGGCTCTGCTCCCCCTGCCCAATGTCCACTAGTGTCCCCAGGGGGGACAAGGACCCAGCCCTGGGCCAGCACTGTGACTGTGCACCGGGCACCCTCCTCACCAATGTCTGTGGGCAGCGTCAGGGCTTGGGACTGTCACTTTCCAGGGACACACGTGCAAACATCGCTTCCCTGGGGAACACCGACTCGAGCAGTGGCTTCCCCAGGGAGGTTGCGGGTCAGGACGGGCTTTACTGGAGTTCAGCGGAGGGTTTAGTGGTTGAACTGGAGTGTGCTGCTGAGGGGAGTCGCAGCAGTTGCGGGTCTGGCAGCTCCCGTGTCGTCTCGAGGTGACGAGGGATTCAGTTCGTACTCCCTTGGGCAGGTTTTCCCCTGCGATGTGATATGCGGACACTTCATAGCAGTTCTTGCATTACTCCCGAGCGCTGCGGAGGGAAACCCAGACCCAGGAAGGGACAGAGTCATCCAGGAAACCCAGAGCTGCAGTTACTGCTGTGGGATGATGCACCTGTGTGAATGTCATTTATCTAAACCACCTAGTTTATACATTTTAAAAAATTATTTGATTTTTGTTCTTTGGGGTTTTGGTTGGATTTTTTGGTAAAGGTTAGTGGAGAGCTGGACAGATACATGAATCAGCTGGACCTGCTGAATGGCTGTGAGAACAAACAAAAACCTGTGAGCCAGGAGCTTCACCTCTGACTGTTCCCTTCAGAAACACTGTGGTTGTAGGACAGGCTGTCTCCCAGCTGGGTAAAGGGAACAGAGCTCATTTTTACGAAGAAAACATTCCCCTTTCCAGGGGTGTGATAGTTACTGAAACCGAGGGCAATTCTCATCCTAAATTTGTTTGCTAGAACTGAATTTGAAAATTATAGCAAAAGTCAACTTTTATATAGATTGCTACCTTTAGTTTTAATTATTCTCCCAGGTATCTATTAATTTTTTCTGAAACAAGCAATTTAACCAACTTGTGACATTTTTACATTTAAATTTTATACATTTTTGTTTCTGAAATAAAACACATGTAAATACCTACAAAGACTGCTTGATTTTTATACTTTAAAGATTTGCTAGCTGCAGAATTGAAACTGTGCTTATCTCCCTGCCAGGCACTAACAGGTGAGAGATCTGCCTTGACCCGGGCTGCGTTTGGCCCAAACAAAGACAAAACTCAGTGCCTGAACACTGACAAGCACACATGGCTTAGGCTGGGCTCTGGGATGTGATACAACATTCCCAGTCATGTCTCCCAACTCTGTAGAGGCTTTAAATCCGTAGTAAAGACCAACTGCTTGTTTAGAGCCAGATTCTGCCTTTTCTCCAAACTAAGCGTGGTTTAAATGTCTGGGCCTCAAAATGCAGAGTATGAAAATACAAAGGGAAACCCCAGCTTGGCCAGAGGAACGCTGCTTCCTCTCATTAATCCCCAAGGACACTCAATGCTGAACTTTTTTTAGAAATTGAAACTTTAAAATTTTATTATAAAATACAGGAATATTCCAGCTGCTGTACCTGGTAGGGAAGCAGTTCAGAGTGTCCCCTCCAGACAGAGCAGCTGGCGGGAGGGGGGTCACAGCATCACCTCTTCCTGCGGGGCTGCATCGGCCAGCCTCATGTTTTGCCACATGAAATCGATGAACATGGAGGCCTGGAGCAACCGGCTCAGCCGCTGGAAATGCCGCTCTGCAAGGAGAAAGCCAAAGGTTCACATTGTGGCAGAGAGCTTGGCAGAATGGGCTGCAGAAGTCTCTCTTTAGACCAAGGTAAACAAGGGATATTCCCAAGACAGGAGAGCTCGGGCTCATCCCTGCAGCGACTCACCAGTGTACGGCAGCAGGGACTCCACCGCGGGTTTGATGCCTGAGTACTGCAGGAGCTCATCCGGCGCCTCGTGCTTCAGGAGAGTTTCAATGACAGCCTGGGCCTCGTGGCAGTTTCGAGAGTTCGTGTTCCACGTCACCAGGAACGATAACACTGCCTCTGGGGAGGAAGGACATTCATACACGCTGGCCATGCTGTGGGCACTGGCATGTGGGACGTCACTGAATCAAGGAATGGTTTGTGTTGAAGGGACCTTCACAGCTCCCCCAGTGCCACCCCTGCCATGAGCAGGGACATCTTCACCAGCTCAGGCTGCTCAGAGCCCCGTCCAGCCTGGCCTGGGATGTCTCCAGGGATGGTTCATCCACCACCTCTCTGGCCAGCCTGGGCCAGGCTCTCACCACTCTCAGGGGCAACAATTCCTTCCTCATGTCCAGCCTGAATCTCCTCTCTTTTAATTTAAAACCACCTCACCTTGCCCTATCACAAGAGGTCCTGCAGGGTGCCAAGTCAGGAAATGTCTGTCTTACAGAACGGTTCAGCTCCCGCACACCGTGACCGAGGAACCCAGAGGGGCAGAACAATTGTGCACAGAACCATTCCTTGAGCTATCCCAGGGACATCCTGAAGAAGGGGGCGGCTTTCCCGGTCTCACTGCTCACACAAAGACACTTGCAGCAGCTCAGAGCAGCTGCTGGTGAGCACCACATGCGGCACCGTAACAAAGTTGTCCCTGAGCTGCAGTCCTGCTCGAGGCTGGAGGGAGCCCAATGCCAAACGCAGAGTCTAGGGAAACTCTTCTTTTAATTTCAGTTGAGAAAACCAGCCCCTAACTTGAAAGGTTCTAGCACTTAAACCATGTCGCAACAAACCTTTTTGATCCTTCCGCAGCCGAACAATGTTCTCTTCCAAGTGCTTTCTCCCATCAGTTTCCTTGAGGATGGCTGCAGAAAAAAAGAAATGAATAGTCCCTGTGAGAGTCCATAACACGCACCCATGGGCTGAGAGAGGGAGAACGTTTGTTAGCAGGGTGACTTCACTAAGGAAAACAGGAGTCAGAAGAGAAAAAGAAAACCAAAGTTTTCAGATAATTAGACTATGTAGCTTTTTTGTTTACATGGAGGGATGTTCTAGAAAGCAGAGAGGACAGAACAATTCCTTCGGACCACAGGGGGGACTCACCTTTGACCACCATCAACACCGTGTGCGGACGATCCAGAGAGATTGCCAGCCCTAGAGCTTTGAGGTACCTTTTCTCATGAAGCAGGTTAGAAAGCTCTTGCTCTCTGGAAAACAAATCAGGGTCAGGAGAGTGAGAAAAACAATTGGTTGGTGGAAGAAAATGCTGTACAGAAAGCAGGGGATTTGGCAATAATAGTGTGCAGAGGTTTAATGCCAAGAAGTTAGTAAATATGGCTTGCCAGTGAATGCCTCAGCACCTTAATTGTGTAGATAATTACCCTGGCACATTCAAGGGTTCCCTGAACCATCCTGTGCTAGCTGAAGCAGCAGAAAGTGAAAGAAGTTTTTGGAGGTTTGACTTTGCGTATCTGAGCAGCACACAAACACGAAACTAATCAACTGTCAAGCTGACAGTAAAGCCAGGCTTTTCAGGAACTAAACTACAAAGGAGAGATTACTGTGACTTGACAAGCCCTAAATAACAACATGATGTCACATTCTGATGAGCTGGGTGGCTCGAGGTGTGGACAGTCTCACTAGACAGAATTTGCCTTTCAGAGCTCCTTATTGCACAGGATCAACTTACTTCATTATCTGCTCCTCCTGTTTAGCTTGTGCTTCTTTCTCTTCAATTTCAGTGACATCCTATAAAAAACAGAATTTAACTTTGTCAAATCTTGCTTTAATACAGATTAATCTTTAGTCATGAAGTGTTTAGGAAACCAATTCGGCAGCAAGATCTCTAATGTCAAGCAACTTGTTAAATCCAGAGACTCGCAACTTCCCTCCAAAGCACCTTTACAGCACCCGCACTGGGCGGGCTGCTAAAGCTCATTGTATAACATCCACTGGGGAAAGAGAGTAGGGCCAAAAAAAAACCCAAGCCCCAAGATAAGCCTTACCAACCCGATTTCAGAGTGCAGAAAATGAGGAGAGCACGCACCATACTGGAACAGCCAGGAACAAGCCCCTGGGATCCTGAGCTCTCCAACTGAATTCTGATTTCTAACCCAGAGAGGAACCATGGTCAGGCCCCGTCGTACCTTCCACAGCGTGATGCACGAGTCGCTGGATGCTGTCACAACCATATCGTCTTGCTTGTTGGAGTGAAGCCCCCAGATTTTATCTTCATGACCATCTAACGTTTTCACACACTCATTTGTTTTAATTGTCCAGAGTTTTAAGAGACCATCAGAACCGCTTTTGGAAGAGAAAGAAACACAACAAACTTAACTCAGAGACTCGCCACACCGATCCAGTCTTGCTCTGCCTCAACCCAAACATCTGATGAACTTGTTCCATTCCAATACCTTTCAAACAGGAGTAGAACTAACCAAAAACGTCAAAAGAGCTTGGGAATTCCAAAGAGGGAGTTGTCAGCACTACCAGCGTTCCTTTAGGTGATTCCTTTTTGGGAATTCCTCCTATGCCCTGGTGGTATTTCCAGGTAACAGTACACATTTAGCACTGGCTGCTTTGTCCTCAAAGGGTGAGATGTACTCTTAGGCTCTGCCTAACTATAGTCTATGTCACCAACCCAGCAACATCACAGCGGTTAACAGGAACCCACAGTGTAACTGGAGAAAAGGAAGATAAATCAGCCCCTGCAGAAAGCTTGGCATAAACACGGCATCTTCTCATCAGTCTTTCCAAAACTAAATCACAAGACTCTTCCCCCTTGCTGCTGTTATCAGCTGAGAGATTTCTCTTCTGATCAGTTTTAGCATCTTCCCCTCGACTCCTGGTGTATGCACTCACCTGCTGAGCAGTTGTGCTCCTCGGCTTACAAAAATGATCTTCAGCACAGAGGCGTCATGACCTTCAAAGGTCTGCAAAACAGAAAAGAGTGAGTCTGGGATTTATGCGTGTGGTTTTCCTTCACGACCACAGCTGCCAGGCAAAGCTTGCTCTCTTTCAATAGCATGAGTGTGCTTTTTCCCTGTCATCAACCATGTTTCTCGTTGATTAGCTAGAAAAGAGAGATCCCTTGAGCGCTGTGCAGATGCTTGTGTCCTGGCGCTGCCTCACGGCTCACACATCCAAGGTCCTGGAGACCAAGGACCTGGACAGCTCTTCCTTCAGCACAGCCACATTGCTACATTTCAGCTGCACTAACCTGCACATAGTTTTTTGAAGCACTTTTAATCAATCCCCACAACACACAAGGGTTGCTCAGAGCAAGGGGCAGTCAGAGTTCTCATTACCTTCAGGCAGCTGAAGTCCCGAAGACCCCAAAGCTTCAGGGTCCCGTCTGCTGAAGAGGTGGCCAAGACCTGATCCACGGGGGAGAACTGCACACACCAGATTCCGCGCTTGTGGCCAGTGAAGACGCCCAGCAAAGAGCAATCGGAGCAGGACCACAGCTTGGCCAGCCGGTCCTGTGAGCCGCTGGCAATGAGCTTGTCGTTCGGAGAAACAGCCACGCTGTTGATGTCCTGGAGAGGCCGCACAAGTAGAGAGCGCAAAGCAGTTTAAGTGTTTGCTCTTGCTGTCAGACAGTAATAAATGTAGAGTACAACACAGGAGTGAAAGATTTAATTACTAAAAATAGGTTCTAATGTCAGGTAGAGCATTACCTTGTTGTGACCCCTCTCGGTCACTTTTGCGTGAAGGGTTTCTGGGCTGGAAATCAAGGCTGCTTTTGCTTTGGAAGTGAGGGATTCTGGGATATTCCAGATCTTGATCGTGCAGTCCTGGCTGCTGGTTACTATGAAGTTTTCTTTCAGTCTGAAAGGAATAAAAACGTCAAGTGTAAGGAAGGAACACGGTGGCTTCCGCTATACAGAACAAAAGGCTTCTCCTCCCCTAGCGGGATCTACACACGCTCAGTCACTCTGCTGGGATGTGAAACGGCACTTTAATGTTTGTTCAAGCTGTCTTCCATCTTACTTAGGCCCCTGGCACAACCTCCAGCAATTTGAACATTACCCAAGAGTGCTGCTAGCTCTCCTCATTTACAAATGAAGGGATTCTGCAGCTCTCAAACAGGCGTGCTGGGCTTGCAGATTGTCAGGCAGCACAAAGGAAGGAGAAGAGCTGATGGACAGATGTGCTATTCAAGCAAAAACCTTCACGGTCACACTCCCTTCGCTCCCTGAACCTCCTCTTCAGATCACTCAGACTTTATCTTGCAACTTAATCAGTTGCTGTTCTTTAAGGCAAATAGGAGTTAGACTAA
The DNA here is from genome assembly GCF_037038585.1 of Patagioenas fasciata. Lineage (NCBI taxonomy): Eukaryota > Metazoa > Chordata > Aves > Columbiformes > Columbidae > Patagioenas > Patagioenas fasciata. The sequence goes on from NC_092534.1 coordinate 11,743,979, forward strand.
CAAAGAATGCAAACTCTACAATTTAAGGATAGACAGATGCACATCCAAAAAAAGAAATCATCCTTCCTTCAAACTCAGAGCACCAGGACAAGCTGGGCCCAAGAATAAGAAACAGCAAAGATCAGGGACTGGCACCCGCCAAAACATTCACCCTGAGATCAGCAACGCAGCTGTGACTCATGCAAAGGTAAAACCCTCGTCTGACTTTTATTACCGTGAGCAAGAGACAGCGCCCACTCCATGCGCATGGCCCAGCCCTTGGGCAACACAGGTCACCCTTCCATCCTTGTTCATCCGCCAGACTCGAAGGCTTTTGTCCTGTAACGAAAGAGGACAAACTGCTGTGGTTTTCTGATAAGTGATCAGTTCCCTGTGCATTCACCACATCAGTGATCCTCACTATTTACTTATTTTCAAGCCTGAACCTTTGCCTGTGTTGGCCAGCGCAGTTGATGGTGGACATGGAACGCTGTGTGCTGGGATTCCAGCACAGATATTTAGTTCTGGGTCTATCGGGGCAGTCGACACCTTTCTCAATATGTTTTTTGGACACAGCTCCACAGTCTCACACTAGCGACATCACTGAACTCTAATGCAAGAGCAAGACACTTGGAGAATGAGAGATGGCCTTTCAGGCTAATAAAATATAATCAATCACATTTCCCCAAGGACAACATTAAAAAGGGACAGTGGAAGAACCTTATGTTTGAGGGATGTAGCAGACAGGAATTCTGTCTGAACACAATCCTTTTCTGGAACACAAGAAAGGAATAAGACAACTCTGCCCATAAAAGTCACCAGAAATCAAGAGTTTCATTAAATAAAGAAAACTAACACACCTTAGCACAGCTGACGAACATCAGGCCTTTTCTGAAGACATCCAAAGCAAGAATTGTTTCTAAATAGAAGAAAACAAACAAGCAAACAAAACAGCTGGAGGCAAAGTAATACTGAAATCAGACAATAGAAGTGTGTGAATTATTAACAAGTCCAGCACCTACTGACTGGAGAACAGGTTTGGGACACAACATGTCCATGAGGTGACGGGCTGCTCATGGCACACAATACTGCATTCGGAGCTCACACTCATACATCTTCAGCTCCAATTTAATTGATCTCACTGAGAGTGAAAGGGACTGAACGGACAGACCAGAAATTGCAAAACCAGCACAGTACAATATATCCTTCCCTCACCCGACTTCAAAACCTGTTGCGATGCCCTTGCAGAGGGAACTCGAGGACTCCAGCTCACCCACCTGTGTGGCCGTAGAGGATCTGGCAGTGCGATGTCGCCAGCTCAAACACCTTCAGCTGAGGGCTGTTGGTGGCCACAACGATGTGAGAATCACCCGGCCCCACAAACTTCACATCCAGAACCTCATCGTTGTACCCTGCAAGCTGAGGACAGCAGGAATAAAGAGTTTAACAGGGAGAATCAGCTGGTTAGAGTACGGAATGGCATCACGTTCAGAGAGACTGTACTACTGTTACCCTTCACGTAATACTGCACATAAAAATCACGTTAGCCATAAGCATGGGAGTGATTTCTGGCAATGCCTGCTCTACTTTCCTTTTCTTGTGTTTGTTTCTGTGCAAGATTTCTCCCAACAACCCCACTAGTGAAACTGGTTTTCTGATTTGTAACCCAGAACAGCTCAAGGATGGGCAAGAGAGCAGTGCACCCCCGGACCAAGCTTCCACCAGCGCCAGAGCTGGCCCTCGGCGACGGATAAAGGAAGGTTGTTACCTGCTTCCTGAGCTGGAGAGTCTGAGCATCGTATAAAACAATGTTGTGTTCCACGGACACGGTGATAATCTCATTTCTTGCAGGCACGAACATGCACTGGGTGAGGCTGCGCTCACTCGCCTCCTCCTTCGACTCAAAGGGCATGGGCTGGGTGAACACACAGGCAGCTGTGGCCACTTCCCACACTTTCAGGACACCTGACAAAAACAACAATATAAATTATCTGGTCAGAGTCACTGTTTTAGACAATTGTCCAAAGAATATAAAACAAACCCTGGCTTTGCCTGCTAGAAAAAACTAAGCAGCTTTAAGCAGGGCTGCAAAGAAATCCAGTCACAGTGGCACAAAATGCCAAAAGGTTTCAGCCCAAATCAGACTTTTTTGCAGTTTGAAAACACACATAGTTAAAGCTCTGCAGCATGTCTGCTCAGTCCTGCTCATCTGCTCATGTCGGACGGACCCAGGAGAAGGCTCCAGCCCTCAGGAGTTCAGCCCAAACCTTCTGCCACACAAAGAAAACACATCCAGGGAATAACAGCAATGCGGCGTCTAAAGTCTTGTCTTTCCTCAGCCTCCAAACCTGGCAGCGACGTGCCAGGACGCTCACCTTTGCTGCCAGCTGTGACCAAGTGCAACCCTTGTTTCTTCACGCCCAGTTGCGAGAAATCTCCCTTCTCAGGTAACAAGATAGCAGCTTCCACGCTCTGCAAGAATTGGACAAACACCAGCTGAGCACAAGGGACCGGAGCCGCGTTTTGGCAGCCAGAGCTGTGCAAGAGCCGCACACCCTCCACACACACCTCCCACAGTCCACTGCCCAGACTGAGCACAGGAAGCTATAACAAGAGAACAAAGCTCTGCCATGATTGTCCTTCCTTCCCCAACAGCACTGGAGGCAGCCGTGACATGTGTTTCCTTAAAATGCCCAGGCATGAACACACCAAACAAGGAAAGACAGAAAATAACCAGCTTTGGACACAGAGTTTTAAGATATCTGGAAAGTACAAGGGAGAGAAACCTGATTTCACAGTACATACGAACTGTGATCTGGGGACTACAAAGGATCTCAAAGAGATAAATGAAATGTGATTTCACCTCATAGATGGGGATGGTTCGTTTACTTTCTCTGGTTTTCAGGTCCCACACCATGCAGATTTTATCACGGCCGGAACTGCAAGTTAAAAGAACAGATTCAGTGCTAAATCCTTCCAGCTAGGGCTCTGAGTGGAAATCTGGAAATGTGGGAAAAAGCCCATGTGAAAAAACTACCACTAGCCTTCCACCTGACAGCACAGGATATTGCCAGAAACACAAGCACCGAGACCTGCAGTCATTCGTTTGTTCGGTCAAGCAGAGACTGAACACTTGTGACAGCCCTTCCCCTCCCAGAACCTGTCCGGCACTCACAGAAACACCCAGTCCCGGGCAGGGTGAATAGGAGAGAAAGGCTAAAACTCTGTGAGGTTTTACCTAACGAGCGTGTTTCCATCAGAAAATGCCAGCGAGGTGACAGCACTGAAGTGACCGTCCAGGGCAGCCACACACTTGCTGGATTTCAGGTCCCAGATGCGGATTTTGTAGTCGATCGAGGAGGAGAAGAGTTGCAGACGGGAGATGTCAGGGTGAAACTCAACAAGGCTGGACAGAAAGAAAGGAATTAACTTTCTGGCATAAGCCAAATATTTAAATAAACACAAATTCTACACAAAGGGTTTGGCAGATCAGTTGATGTGAATTTATACTAGGACTTTCTTTGTACAACTTCATTCCTCCCCCAACCACCAGCAAAATTCACAGCTGATCTTTGTCAGTCTCTTATGTTCTTGGAGCACATCAGGTCACATGCACAGCTATTCCATTTACATCCCAACAAATTTATTCAAAGTCTTTCCTCTCTGGGATAAAGTCACTCAGAGCCTTCCTCCTTCACTAGACATCTCAAAAATCAGGAAACAGAAGAGCCCAGAACGGGCCTTTACATTTCCTTAACTTAAGACATTTCACATCAATCACAGCATCACACTAACGCCAGCAAATGACAAATACAATCCGTCCTTACTGAACAACTCCTGAGGATCCTTTCAGGTTGTGCGTACAGTACTGCTTGATCATATCCCAGATCTTAATGGTGCTGTCACAGCCGCCTGGGAGAAAGAGGGAATAAAAAAAATGAACCACGAGGGAGAGAGACACAGGAGGTCCAACATATCAGCAACTGGAAAATTTCATGGGTTGCAAAGCCAGCAGAAAGAAAAATGAATGTGGAACAACCACCCACACAGAGAGAAGCTCACGGAGCAGTTCACAGTTTCAGGGAGCTGACTGCCCAGACGAGACACATGAAGTACAATTAAGTTCCAGGTCACACCTGCTCATCTCCAGGAGTCCCGGTTCTGCACCAAGATAAATACACCACACCGTCCCATAGAGGCCTGATTTTCATCACCATTTTACTAAGTATATTTTAGATAGAATATTGAAAGGCTCCCTCATTGTCTGTCAATGCGCCACTTCTATCTAAGCAAAACCTCTTCTGCTTGTGTCTGAATCCAGGAGATTGCTACCTCAGGCTGCATTGAACTAACTAAGCCACACAAAAGGCCACTCGGTGTCACCCCCATCGCATGATGCCAAAACGGGGCCGTACCCGTGGCCAACAACGTTGAAGTGGAGTCAAAGGCCATGCTGGCGACTGGTGCCATGTGCACAGCTCTCCACGTGCGAACACACTCGTTCTCTCGCCACTTCCACTGCTTCAGCAGCAGCGCTCGGCTTCCCGTCACGAGGATCTGCGCAAGAGCAAGGTGAAGGAAAGCATAATTAGCTACTAATTGCATCCCCATTTCTTCCAGTGCCACATGCAAAGCACAGAAATGCTGGTTGCTACGATGTTCTTGAAGCTGAGTCTCTCATCGTTCCTCTGTCTGACTTGAAGCCAGAGGAGACAAAGAGAAGTGCCTGGGAGGATCCACAGGCATCTCTGAAGCTGCGGGGCTCTTCCAGGCAGAGCAGCCTCCAGCGTCCATCGGCTTCAGAGAGAGGCCTGACAGAGCAGTGCAGAAAAGCATAAAACAAACACGTACCTCGTCATTGGGGCTAAGAGCAAATGAGGTGATTTCTTCTTCGTCATCCTGTGAAAATGAAAAGCCCCACAGTTAAACCACCCGTGAAGTGCTCTTGGAGCTCCCTCCTCTAGCAAGGCCAAGGGTGCCTGGCAGCTCCCGGCTGTGCTCAGGGGCAGCACAAACGGCATCTGTCTGCGTTCGGAACCGGCCCTGCCCTCCCCGCCGGTTCTGGCTCCTGGGATTGCCGGTCAAACGCCCCAGGAACCCCCAGCAGGCCGGAACTCACCTGCTGCAGGCTGCGCTGAGCCCCCGTCTCCACATCGATCACGTTCAGCCGGGTCCCGCAGGGGCAAAGCATGAACTTCCCATCCCGGGTTATCTGGGGATAAAGGGAACGGAAACCGGGAACGTGCCGGGACCGGGGCTGGTCCTGCTCCCGCCCCTCGCCCTCAGCTCGGCCGTTACCTGGACCCGTCCCCCAGTGTAGAAAGGTTCGATTTTCCTCGACACGGCGTAGCTGGGGGGAGAACAGACACGCGCAGAGTGGCGGTTACACCACAACCGTGGCGCCCATCAGCTCCCGGCCGCGGGGCCCCGGCAGCACCCCCACTCCCGCCCAGTCCCCCGGTCCCTCCTCACTTGCTCTTGAAGCGCACGGGGCTGACGGCCGCTGCCGCCTCCATGTCTGCCTCCGCGTGCCGGCCGCTTCCGGCGCTCCTCGGTTGCTACGGGAGGTCGCCACTTCCGGCGCACGTGAGTGACGTGTCGCCATATTTGGTGTGGGCAGGCGGCCACGCTGCTCACCCCTCTCATGGCGGGGCCGGAGCTGCCGGTACCGGAGCAGATCCGCGCCACTACCCAGCGCTCCAAGGCGTTTTCCAGACGACCATTCGCTCCCTCGCCCCAAGGAAGCGATTTCCCAGTGCCATCCACCGGGAAAAGCAGAATTTTCAGGCAGTAGGAACAACAAATCAGAGACTTGACATGCCAGCTTTTGGGTAATACATCTTTTATTGTGTATAAAAATACATCATTGAATCGTCTATTACAACAGCCCCTTCGCAAGGCTCATCGGCACAGGGAGCAGAGGAATCACTTAGTAGGACACGCTGCGGGACCGGCGGCTCCTGCTCGTGAGGACACGGCCCAGCTCCACGGGCCGGCGGATCCAGCACCTGCTGAGGGAAAAGCAGCTCAGCACCGCGTTACCCAGCGCGCTGGGCCCGGCACCTGCTCTGCACAGGGTTATCGGAACATGGGTTTCACTCCCCACGCATCACCGTGGGCAATAAGCTTAATGTTCCCAATGCTGTTGGCGCAGTTATCTCACCAGGGGCCACAGGAGATCCCGAGTGATTTTCAGCCCGCGCCTGGCGCCCGCAGCCAACACAACCCCACCAAGACGCGACCCTCCGCTGCCCGCCCCGACACCAGCCCGGAAAGCGCTACAAGCACATCCTAGCAGGTATTTTTCAAGGCTTTAAGGGCACAGAAGAGTGAAAACCCCGCATGCCCCTCGAAACTACGACCAACCACACTCACCCACAGCTCCCCTTAAACTGAGGAGACGAGGTGTGCGCGCCCCGTCATATACACATGCGCAGACTGGCGCATGCGCACGGCGCCGCCAGATCTGCCGGCTCCGCACCCTGTATAAGCGAGCGGAACGCGCCGCTCTGCACCGCGGTGCATTCCTCATTCAGCGCGCGGGGCTGGCGGAGCCAGGCGGAGTTCTCGCGAGACTCCACGGTCTATAAATTGCGGGCAGGAAGGAGGCGGGGCCTTCTACCCTGAGGGATCACGTAAGTGTGGCGGGTATGATAGTGGGGTGGCCTGTGCTCCATCCGCGCTCATCGGGCTGGGGTGGCCGTATCGGTCACCTCTGGGCCCTGCTGCCGGTTCCCGGGGCAATGTCCCGGCTAACGCGCCTGTCTCTGCTCTAGCAAATGGCGGACGACGCCGGTGCTGCAGGAGGTGCAGGAGCGGCCCGAGGGGGCTTCCGCGGCGGCTTCGGGACCGGGCTGCGGGGCCGCGGGCGCGGCCGCGGGAGGGGCCGAGGAAGAGGCCGCGGAGCTCGTGGGGGCAAGGCTGAAGATAAGGAAGTAAGTGGGTCCTGGGGCTGGAGGGGCCGCGTGGGGTCGACCCTGGTGGTGTGGAGCAGGGTGGAGCAGGGCCGGGTGAGGGGCTGGCCCTGCTGCCTCGCTGAAAATGAGAGTAAAAAGGAACCTGTTCCTGTGAGGTGCAGGCAGCTGATGCTGTCCCTGACCCTTTTCCACGGGTTTCTTTTGTAGTGGATTCCTGTCACCAAGCTTGGTCGCCTGGTCAAGGATATGAAGATCAAGTCTCTTGAGGAGATTTATCTTTTCTCACTTCCTATCAAGGTGAATTTTTGTAACAGTTTAAGTAATGTCTAGTTGAATCTTCATCTGGACTATAACATGGCCAATAGTTGCTGTGTTTGCAGTTGGGGACACTCGGGTTAAGTGTGTTTCAGTTAAAGATGCACCTGATGTTCACTTAAAGACACAGGACCAATGTAGTCACCGGAGCGCACCATGGTGGGTTTTGTGTGTTGCAGTCTGCCTTGTGTTGAGATAGCAACACTTTGCTCAAGTGTTTCTGTAATAGTTCTGCTTGGTGGTAGAAGAAAACTTCAACTTGCAATGTTGGGCTGCCTAGCAAGCTAGAATAAGTTTATGCCTGCAAAATTTAACATGTTTAAGTACAGTTACTTTAAACACCTTGGTATAGGATTGAATTGTCATATCCTTACTAACCGCTTTCAATTTGTTTAAAAAGTGTGGCCTCATGTGATTAAATGACTGAATCTTGCAGGAGTCAGAGATCATTGATTTCTTTCTGGGGTCCTCTCTGAAAGATGAGGTTTTGAAGATCATGCCTGTGCAGAAGCAGACTCGTGCTGGCCAGCGCACCAGGTTTAAGGTAACCTTGTTTTTCTGTTTTCTCACCTTAAAAGCTGTGTGTTAACTTCTGGTTTTCAGTATTATATTGATGAATTAATTCAAATACCTTTATTTTTCTCTGTAGCAAATACTTTGGTATGGAGATGGGCTTGTGTAGCTTATAGAGTTTTTGAATTGGCTTTAAAATCCTAGCAATACATTAAAATATTCCTTGAAATAGCCCTAGCACAAAATTTAAGTCACATTTGTGTGGCAATGTTGGCTTCTCAGGGGAGAGAGCCTTATCTGTCAATAGGGAATGCTGGTTGGAAATTTTTGGGACTTGGGACCAGTCTGAGGCTGTAACAGGGATTGGAATTCCAGTTGTTTAGCTGGTTTTGACTCAAGAATGAGCTCCAAGGGAAAAAAGGGGCTTTTGAACTGTGAGGTGTGACTGTTTGCACCACGCGTTGTCCCAGGAGAGACCCCAAGGCACCGAGTTTGGAGTCCTGTGGAGCGCAGCTGCCGCTGAGCATTTTCATTTCAATTTCAGGCTTTTGTTGCCATTGGGGACTATAATGGCCATGTTGGTCTCGGTGTCAAATGCTCCAAAGAAGTTGCCACGGCCATTCGCGGGGCGATTATTCTGGCCAAGTTATCCATCGTACCTGTACGACGAGGATATTGGGGGAACAAGATCGGGAAACCCCACACAGTGCCGTGCAAGGTGAGGGTGGCTGCCCGGGCTTGGGGCTCATGCTATGGTGGCTTTTGTGGGAGTTGTGACCCATTGTGTCCATGCAGGTCACCGGCCGGTGCGGCTCTGTCCTGGTGCGGCTGATCCCTGCACCCCGTGGCACGGGGATTGTGTCTGCCCCTGTCCCCAAGAAGCTGCTGATGATGGCTGGGATCGACGATTGTTACACCTCAGCCAGGGGCTGCACTGCTACCCTTGGCAACTTCGGTAAGATGTATTTTATGTTTTTGTTTTGTAACCTTGCTGTTTATGTTGCCGTTTTTGTCAATGGCAGGGATGTGACATACCCATTCCTGTAGTATTTTTTTAAAACTGTGTCAAAGTAAAGCAAAAAACTTGTGCTGATACCTTTTATAACACAGGTTAGACCTGCTGTAGGTGATACTGAAGTTCTGTAAAAGTTAATGACAAGAAGTTGTCTTTTTATATATGCAGCGATACTAAAAAAAAAATCTCCCAATCTGCGCGATTGCACTTGTTTGAAGTAGTGTAATTGTCGTAACTGGAGAGAGAGAGGAACTTGAGTTCTGTGTGTATATTGGAGAGACCCCACTGTGTTTCTCCATTCCTCCTGAACCCCACACGTGTGGAGCTGCGTGGGCGGGTCCCAGTGAGTGGGTTTTCATCACCGTGATGTGTGACCTTTGTGTCCTGTCCCTAGCAAAAGCCACCTTTGATGCCATCTCCAAAACCTACAGTTATCTGACCCCAGATCTCTGGAAAGAGACGGTGTTCACCAAGTCTCCGTATCAGGTAAGAGCATGGCCGCGCTTCACAGCTCACATCTTACTCTTCGCACCCTGTAAAGTTCTGATGCTTTACTCCAATAATTTGTGGTGCAGTAAGGGGAGAACAGAACTGCAGGCAAGTAGAGTATCACTTTTCAGAATGCATTTTTGAGTAATAATACTTAAAATTGCATTTTGTGGACAAAGGAAATAGGAAGAGAACTTTGAAATATTAAGTAAAGCTAAGTTATATCTGAACCACTGCAGCCTGCATATACACTGTTGCAAAGGGATGCAGTGCTAAGAAACCCATGATTGTGGCTTAAGAAAATGCTTTTTCTTCTATTTTTGCAGGAGTTCACTGATCACCTGGCCAAGACCCACACCAGAGTCTCGGTGCAGAGAACCCAGGCAGCTGCTGTGGCAACAACTTAAGTGGGTTTTGTCCAAGACAATAAAGTGATGAGCGAACAAGAAATAGTGATTGATTTGATGGATGATTAATTGGTTTGACTGGATGCTTAATTGGTTTGATGGCATGGTTAATGCGTTGGGCAGATGGATTGAATCTCTGCTGGAGATTTGAGTAGGTTGGCGTCTATGGGTCAGAGTCTGAACATCTGTGGGATGAAACAGAATTTTACGTTATACTGATACTCGTTACTTGTGTATTAAGTGGGGTGTAGAACCAGCACTGAGGATGATGTGCTATCCTATGGAAGGAATTATCTACCAGTGCTGGGCTGCACAAGAGGTTTTGTTGGTTTGTGGAGGTGGGGACAGGTCCTGAGGGAAAGAAAATCCCAGTTAAGGCAGCTGGTGTGACTGGAGTTAGGGCTGGCCATGGTTCAGAGGATGGTAACAGTCAACTGGAATTCAAAGCTGAACACAGAGCTGAAAAAAGGAAGAATTCTGTTTGCACATCTCTTCAAAGAATTAGTCTACATTCCAGCTGTGTGGCAGATGTTTATTGTGGAAGTAACAGCATTCGAGATGCAACATTGCGGTATCAGATGAGCACTGTGGAGGGAGGCATTAACCGTTCAGATCTACTGTGACGCATTTTCTTGTGCCTTCCTCTCCTCCATCATCCTGTGCTTCTGCTTCATCAGGCAAGTCCTCGCGTTGCCGTGGACACCAAGATCACCATCTAAAATAGAGGAAATGTCTGAAGAGTCCCCCTCAGCAGCTAAAAATAGAGCTCTGTCATGTATGAAGGCTGGGAGGTGGGTTAAAACCCCCTTTCCCTGGAGCTGCACAGGCTGTAGCTGTGCTCACATCTCTCCTGTGTGCACATCTTTACTCACATCTGTCCTGGTAGGCCTTGGTGACCTGCACCAGCTGCTCCATCTCCTTAGCACAGTTCTGGAACTGGTTGGGTCCCTCCCTCTGCTTGCAGGCGCCCAGCCGCTCTCGGACAATCTCCACGATCTCCTGATCAACCATCCTGCAGGGAGCATGATGCCAAATGCAACAACAGCCCAGAGAGGATAGAAAACCCAAACAAAGGGGCAATGATGCCCCATGGAAGGTCAGCTCTGGGGTTGTGCCAGGATCCTGGTGGGTCCTGCAGTGCTGCAGGGACCAGGCAGGGCAGAAGCACGTGTCCTAAAGCCACCTGGCTCAGCTCGGGTGTGTGCAGGGGACAGCTGGGCTATGAAATGGCAGGAAGATGTGCCAGGGATGTTCAGGCTGGACATGAGGAAAAGGTTCTTCACCCAGAGGGTGCTGGACACTGGAACAGGCTCCCCAGGGAGGTGTCATGGCCCCAAGCCTGACATGATTCAAGAAGCATTTGGAGAACACCCACAGACCCATGGTGTGAACTGTGGGGTTGCTCTGTGCAGGGACAGGAGTTGGACTTAATGATCCTTGTGGGTCCCTTCCAACTCAGGAATTCTATGGAATGGATATTGGTAATGGGGGGGCAGGAGGTGCTGCCCCAACACCCCAAACTTCATGAAAATGCTGTAAGTTTGAGCCAACTGCTGTGGTTCTCAGGGGTGGGTCACCCAGGTGACAACTATACCTGTACCTCAGCCGTACCTGTCCCTCCTCCACTGAGCTTCAGCCTCGTAGAAGCAGAGGTAGTCACCTTCCAGACACTCACTTAGGTCGGGAACGCGGCGGAATTTCTGGTGGTAATAGTAGAACTTGTTCTTGGCCTGCTGGCGCTCGATCCACTCTGCGAACAGCCCCACAGTCACACACCTGGCACAGGTCGGCAAGCAGAGCCTGGGGCTGTGGGTGGCCACTTAGGGTTTCTGGCCCCCATGTGCCCTGCTGTGTGTGGCCCTGTGTATGTTCTGTGTGCCTGTCCCAGTGTCCATGCTGTGTCCCATGTCTTTGTCCCATTGTCCATGCTGTGACCTTGTGTCCCAGTGTCCACACTGTCTCCCACATCCCTGTCTATCCCAGTGTCCACACTGTGTCCCTGTCTGTGTCCCATATCTCTGTCTGAGTGTCCTGGCTGTGTCCCATGTCTGTGTGTCTGTCCCCGTGTCCTTTCGTGTACCTGTGCTCGTGCCAGTCCCACGTTCCTGTGCCTGTCCCCGTGCCATGTCCCGGCCGGGATCCCGCAGCCACCCACCCCGCGGAGCGGCGCTAAGGGGTCCCCGGGAGCGGGGCAGGGGCTCGACCCGCCGGTACCTCGGACGAAGGTGACAGGCGCCTCAACGACATAACCGAAGACGGCCTGGAAGAAGGTGACCGGGTTGGGCACCGACGTGGTCCTCTCGACGACCGGGGTGCGGGTCGGCGGCACCTTGTACGCCTCCCAGTCCCTGTCCTCCGGCATGGCGGCGGCGGCAGCGGGACCGGCGGGCGGCGCGGGCAAGATGGCGGCACCGCGCACAGCGGCGGCCTCGCGGGGTCAGGGCGCGCGGCTCTGCGCAGGCGCCGCTCAGCCCGGTGCATGCTGGGAGATGTAGTTCGCGCCGTCCCCAGGCCACGACCTGGAATCATATTATCGAATCATTTTGGTTGGAAAAGACTCTCAGGATCATCAAGTTCAACCGTTACTCCACCCCTGGCACTACCCCTTGTCCCTGAGAACCTCATCTCTGCGTCTGTTCAACCCCTCCAGGGATGGTGACTCCACCACTGCCCTGGGCAGCCTGTTCCAATGCCCCACAGCCCTTTGGGGAAGAAATTGTTCCCCAGATCCAACCTCAACCTCCCCTGGCACTTGTTACTTCAGGTAAGAGACCAATCTCCTCCATGCTGCATCACTGTCTCTACCCACAGCAGTGGCCGCATCAACCTTGGGGTGCCTGGCATGGGTATTTGCAGCGCTGGGAGTGCAGGTCCCTGTTAGGAATGATCCCAATTGCTGCTTTTAAGGTTTAAGTTGTTTAGGAGGGAGAGGCGTAAACTGAGACACTGGAAATTGACCTTTATGACTCTGCCATGGGGATGTCCGACCTGCCAGCTTGGCCGGGTACGAAATTAATATCGCAGGGGGTGAAGCAAGTAGCTAAATTTGTGTCTTCAGGGCAAGAACCATCTTAAGTATTAGACAGGGGAGGCACTTACAGACGGCCTCTTGCTGCTGCCGGCCGTGGCTGAAGACATCCCATGGTTTGTAACGCTCGGTGCCGCTACCTTTCTGTTGTGTGCGGAGGGACAGGACTGGGGTACCGGTGACATTAGTGTGGCTGGAATGGACTCAAACTCAACATAACTTCACTTGGGCTGGAAAATAAGCTTGGTGGAAAGTGCAACCAGGTGCCAGGACTGATCTTAGCAAGGAGAGAGTTGCAGTGGATGTAGAACTAACCCTGTTCCCTGCCTGGAAGCCAATTGTGTCCATGTCTCTGCAGTGCTGGTGCTTTCTCTCTGCCTGGCTCAGCATGACCTTGCGATTGGGGTTTATATATTTAGCTCTTCTAATTTGGTTTTCAAGGTGCATATTTAACCTGCACTTGTTCTTATTACTGATTCCTTTGGGCATCCTTTCCCTTTTTTCTGATTGTTAACTGTGCTTATTTGGTACCATTTGCCTTGACAGCACAAAGCCCGTGAATCCTGAGCAGGCCCTTTTGTTGCTGCCAAATACAAAATAAGTCGTTATAATTAACATCACAGAAGGGCAGAACATCTTCCTTGTTCAAAGTCCTCAAGCAGAAGGAGGGAGATCATGTTCAAGTTTTTTATTTAATGGGCATAATTTGTCTAAGAATTTACTCAGTTCTTCCATACACACGATGGCAGCTTGAACAAAGTCCCATTCTGTTATGAATTCTTGTTTGTTATGTTGGAATCGAGGCGGAGCCTGGAATCCCTCCAGCATTCCCTGATGTTAAAGGGAGATTGCCCGTTGTGCTTGGGGTCCTGGTTTCTTCTAGGACCTGAATGTGAAGCTGGTGTGTTTTGTTCTTCCTCTGTGCAGTCCCACCGCAAGTTCTCTGCCCCAAGGCATGGCCACCTGGGCTTCCTCCCCCACAAGAGGAGCCGTCGCCACCGTGGGAAGGTGAAGACATGGCCTAAGGACGATCCCAGCAAACCAGTCCACCTGACGGCTTTCCTGGGCTACAAAGCTGGCATGACACATACCGTGCGAGAGGTGCACAGGCCTGGGCTCAGTAAGGCTCAGCTGGGGGAAGCGGGGACTTGCAGCCAGGAATGGATTGGGTGGGAAAAGCTGTTCCTCGGAATGGGAGGTGGAGCATGTAGCTCCCAGGTTATCTCCTGGAATGCCGCCCAGATCTTGGGTGGCCAAAAGCCACATCACAACCAGTGTCAGCTGAGTCTGGGGGTTCCTGGGTGCCCCCACACCAGTATGGTGAGCAATTCTAAATGATGCTGAGTTCTTTCCCTTGGCTGTCTTGCAGAGCTCTCCAAAAGGGAGGAGGTGGAGGCCGTGACCATCATTGAGACGCCCCCGATGGTGGTGGTGGGGGTCGTGGGGTACATAGAAACACCGAAGGGCTTGAGGAATTTCAAGACAGTTTTTGCTGAGCACATCAGTGATGAGTGCAGACGGCGCTTCTACAAGAACTGGTACGTCTCTCTGTGGCTGGGGTGTCCCTTGCAGGTCATCCTTGCAGCTCCTCATGTCACAGCCGTGGCAAACAGCTCAGCTACCGGCAGCTGGCTCTGGGCTGGAGTGAAACTGCGATTTATTTAGTCATGCAGAGAGATACTGCAAACAGTTTGATGCTGGGAATCAGCGCATACATATGTAAATTTATTCTAATAGTTGAACTGGGTGAGCTCTCTCCACAAGATCATATGGCAGTGAGTGCTGCAGGTTCGTTTTCCTTTGTGTGGGTCGGGCCCATCTACTCTTGGTTAGATTGGAATACTTGAGCTGAGTCACCCAATGAAGGGAATAAAAACAGATTTATCAGGGGGAAAATTGATGCACAATGTGACCCCCTGGCCCTTGTAAACATCAACATCCCAAATCCCACACCAGCAGAGAGGAAAACGGAGACATGGGTTTCGTAACTGTAGGAATCATGTCTCCTGCACAAGTGCCGTTGAGATCCACCCACCGCATGCCTCTCATCCCCGTCTGGGGCTGTTTTCTCCTTTCTCCACTGACTTTGTGCTTGTATTTTGATGGCACCGAGCCAGTCAGTGGGAGACAACTGGATTCCTCATGCAAAAAATGTTTGAATTACCAGCCCTTTTCACAGTGTATTATTCACTTTCCTCTTCCCCATGTCGTGGCCCCAGCAGCGAGGTGAGGTTCAGGTATCCACAGGTACCTTGAGCCTCTGGGGAAGTCCCTGGCCAGGTGATCTGTCCCCATGATCTGTCCTCCCACGCTGTGCTGACTCAGGAGCAGGACTTCACTGCTTGGCTCTGCTGGACATTAAACGCTCTTCTCGTAGGCACAAGAGCAAGAAGAAGGCATTCACCAAGTACTGCAAAAAATGGCAAGATGAGGATGGCAAAAGGCAGCTGGAGAAGGATTTTGCGGCCATGAAAAAGTACTGCAAGGTCATCCGTGTCATTGTACACACGCAGGTCAGAGCACAGGGTGGATCAGGGTCTTCCTCAGCCTGGGAGTGTGGTGAGGGCCTGGGAACCACAGGGTGACATGGGGGGTCCTAGAAGGCTTAGGAGGCTGAGCAGGCAGACGGTGTGGGACAGGGCACGCAGGCGATGCGAGGTGCTGCCTGATCTTTCCAGCTGCGTCCTGGCACCAGCCCTGTCCTGTTAAGCCGGGCTCAGCAGAGCTCCTTGGCAGGGGTTGCTGGGGAGCCCACCCACGCCATGGAGAGCAGAGCCTCAGCAGGTGCTGAGTCCCGTGTCAGTGAGGCCCCATGATCACCTCAAATTAGCCACTGGTGTCAAATGTTTGCGCAAAAATAACCTGTGGGCCGTCAGAGTTTCACCAGATGCCGATTGCTGGATACACAAGACACATTTTCGTGTTGATCCCCGGAGTTCATGGCTGCTCTGGAGTCTGGGGAAGAGCTAAGCTGGCTCAAAGCTTCACTTGTGGCGGGCACAGACTCTCAAAGTCCTGCTGTGGCGATTTGGCAGGGGCTTTGTGCAGGGAGCAGGGACTGGGGCAGAACGGAGACACCTCTTGGTGGGAAGTAGAAATAGATGTGATGGCAGATGTGGAGGAGGAGCAAAGGAGAGATAGTGCTGAGGAGCACAGCGCTGTGTCCTGTGCATGACTCTTGGGGTAGGATGAGGCTGGGCTGCTTCTGTGCTCACTGGAGAGAGTATGTACGTCAGATCCTGCCAGGAATGGGAGCACTGGGAGATGATAGGGTTGGTCTTGGGGACAAGGAGTTATGCCCAAGAGAGATATGATAAGGAGAAGTGGTGAAGAACTGGTCCTGCTCACCCCCTGTGCCCCTCACAAGTGGTGGGTGATGTGCTCCTGCCCTCACGTTCATGTCTGGGAGCTGAGGGACAATGTTTTCCCCCAACACACTGTTTCACTGCAGATGAAGCTGCTGCCACTGCGTCAGAAGAAGGCCCACGTGATGGAGATCCAGCTGAATGGCGGGACAGTGCCTGAGAAGGTTGACTGGGTTCGAGAGAGGCTAGAGAAGCAGGTTTCTGTGCACAGTGTCTTCAGCCAGAACGAGATGATCGATGTCATTGGTGTGACCAAGGGACATGGGATGAAAGGTAGGGATGAAAGGTACCAGGGGTTTGGTTCTGTCCTTCTCATGTAGTCCCAGTGTCGGGGGAGCGTTGTCTGTGCTGAGACCCCACCAACTTACTGCAAGAGCCTTAGATCTCAACCTCGACATGAAGTTCCATTGTAGCAGAGCTTGGTTTCCTTAATCTCAGTAAAATCCATGTTGTCGGCTGTGCTGAGTCCTCCCAGGAGGCTCCAAGGTGCTGGGAGTGGGTAAAGCCATCGCACTTCCCACTAACCCCCCGTGTGTGAGATGTGGGTGTTTCTGTGCGGGGATGTGCTCAGCAGGAACACGTCACAGCCTGATCAGCTCCATGGGAAGCGAGAACAGTTCTGTGCTCTGGCCTCTCACGGCGGTGACAGCTCTTGGTCTCCTTCCAACACGGTGTTTTCCAAAAGCTGCAGAAGAACGATGAGCCGCTCCCCTCCCCAGTGCTCGGACACCAGCCCTGAGTCTCCCCGCTGTTCTCACTGTCCTGTCCCATCACTCTCCCAGGGGTGACGAGCCGTTGGCACACCAAGAAGCTCCCCAGGAAGACGCACAAGGGGTTGCGCAAAGTTGCCTGCATTGGGGCCTGGCACCCGGCCCGGGTTGGCTACTCCATTGCTCGGGCTGGCCAGAAGGGCTACCACCACCGCACCGAGCTCAACAAGAAGGTATGGCCCTGATGGGCGCCTTCGGGGCACCACTGCACCTTTCCTGCCTCCCCTCCTGTCCCCATTCTCCTTTGCTTGGTGGCCTCTGTCCCCCCCCAGCTACTCAGATTTTTTCTCAGAGATGTGCAGAGCTGTTTTCTCTGTGCTTTTCCCTGTTCCCTGCTCAAGGGACACATCACAGGGGACGCATCTTGGTAAAAACTGCATCATCCCCGCTCATCTCTCACCGAGGAGCTGGGAAAGTTGCCAGCTCCGTTTCCTTTCTGTTCCCAGATTTACCGTATTGGCCATGGGATCCACGTGGAGGATGGCAAAGTGGTGAAGAACAACGCCTCGACGCACTACGACGTCACGGAGAAGACCATCACACCTCTGGTGAGGGCTGAGGGGGGAACAGGGCTGTGACTGGCTCGGGTTGCAGGAATCTGAGCTACGGGAGTAATTCCTGGGCTGGAGACAGCTGCTATAGGAAATTATTTGAAGATAATTCACTGAAAGAAATGCAGTGATTCCTTTCCTTGTGTTTTGGACATGGAAAACCATCTCTGTGAGGTGTTTTTTTGGCCCATTGGTACACCCCAACATTTCGTTTTCACTTGATGACCTAGGCAGGAACTGAGAACTTTGTGTAAAAAGACATGTAAGTGACATTAAAAATCTCATATTTAACAGATAAATATTTGTTATTTGGCTTAAAAATTCACTTTTGTTTATTAAAAACTCTTAAATGGGGAGTGTAGGCAGCTCTGCTCTCTTGCTCACCCACATCCCCAGGGCAAGACTCAGGTTGCTGGTTCCCCAGTTTGCAGGGGATGCTCCTCATCTGGGATCTCGTGTGGCTGAGATGCTGCGCTGGTCCCAAGTCGGGGAGCCCTGAAGGGTGCAGAGTGTCCTTAGCTGGAGGGACTGTCAGTCGCTGCCTTCTCCTTCCCTAGAAAAAGCCACCCGTGGTCACCTGTGTTCACCCAGCTCTTCCGCCTGCCAACCCCCCTCTGCCTCTCCCTGCAGGGTGGATTTCCGCACTACGGGGAGGTCAACAACGATTTCCTCATGTTGAAGGGCTGCGTTGTGGGCACCAAGAAGCGCGTGCTCACCCTCCGTAAGGTGAGAGGTGGTGGTGCTGGGGAGGGAGGGGCTGTAGCTCAAATGAGCTGCTCTGCCATCCAAGGCACCCGTGAGCACCAGGATGTTTCTCCGAGAATGCAGATTTTCATGCCAATACTGTCTAAAGGATGCTCCTAGGATATTTCAACCCCACTTCCATCAGATTTTCTGTGAAGATAAGCCTGATGTGTTGTGACTCCTCTTTTCCAGTCCCTTCTGGTGCACACGAGCCGCCGGGCTCAGGAAAACATCGAACTCAAATTCATTGACACCACTTCCAAGTTTGGGCACGGCCGGTTCCAGACGGCGCAGGAGAAGCGAGCTTTCATGGTGAGTGACACTCCGTGCCGGCTCCTGCTCCCGGCCCGTGCGCTCAGCTGGGGCTAAAGCAACCGACTGACTCCAACCCAACATCTGCTTCTCCATATAATGAGCGATGGGGACTGTCTTGCAGAAAAACAGGCATGAATTCAATTCACCCAGCAAATATTATGCTAAGGAAGAACACGATGGTTGTGTGAGCGATCCAAGACAACCCAACTAGCAAATAATATGCCATATGGCCAACCAGTTTCCATTCACCATGGGATTTTTTAAACAAGCAGTTAACTTGGCAGGAGCTGCCTTGGACATATGGTCCCTTTCACCCGTAATTGTCCACTGCTTTGATTTGTTTGGAATGATTTATAACATTAATGCTCTTAAGAGGAAAAGGTTGGGTCAAATTCAGACCCAAATTTGCAATTCTTTTGTCAGGAAGCTTTCAAAAAGACTGGGCAGTATATCTTTCTTAAATCCAGGGGAAAAAAAAAAATCCAAAACAAGCAGAGTTTCATGAATAGTTTTCCAACCTACACCAATCTGAATGTGAAATGGAGGAAGTGTTAAATAAGGCAGGTCTTCAGCTAGCAGAAAGGAAAGAAACAACTGCCTGGATACTGTGCAGACGTCAGCGTGTCTGGGTCTGGCCTGGTGGCTGGAAATCCCGTGTGAAGCCGGTTAAGCCTCCTCAGCCCCAGGAGGGGGATTGGCTGCGCGCTGCCTTTGCAGAGCTCTTTAGAGGTTAAGCTGTTTTTCTTTATCTCAGCATTAGGAGCTTGTTCTATCTTCTGTTCTTGCTGTTGCTGCAAGTCCTGAGTAGCTGTGATGTGGATCTTAGTGACAGGAGGGAGTTTTACCTGGTTGCAGATGTTTTCTGTTTTCTGCGGTGGAGTGAGAGTTTCCCCTATCTATACTGTGCTAGAACTTTACGTTTGCCTAGAAGTGGAGTCACATCAGTAATTCTTGCAGCCTGCTGCAGTTGGTCCGGAACAACCCCATTTCTTAGCTGGTGGAAACCCCTCAGGCTCTGTTGAGTTGACTGATGAGAACCTTTCCCTGGGGGAGGTTTTCCCTACTCCAGGGCCTGTACAGCAGCTCAGCAGCACCGTGCTGAGCTCCTGGTAGCGTTCACTGGCACAATTACTGCTCCCCTCCCTGGCCCCCAACTGCTGGCCACTCATTGCCACTCTCTGGCTGCTTTTGTGCCGTCCTGAGAATCAAACCCATTGTGCAAGAGTGATAAAGTCCTGCTCTGGATTTCTGCGGAGCTGAGGAGGCCACGGGGTGGCTGGGAAGGGCAGCATAGAGCTGGGGAGCAGAGACCAGGAGCTGCCATGCACAACAGAAGGGGACCAGAGCTGCATTTGTGCTCTGCCCCCACTCAGCCGCAGCCTCGAAGCTCAGGTTTGTGTGCTGCTAACCCAGAGCTCTGCTCTCTGCTCTCTTCCAGGGCCCTCAGAAGAAACACTTGGTGAAAGCGAAGCCGAGCGCGCAGGAAGAGCTGTGAAGACTGAGATTTGCAAAGCTACCAACTGGGGTGCCTTCAATAAAGGGGTGTCAAGTTGTGCCTGCTGCCTATTTTCCTTCTGGAGGGGTGTCTGCCTGCACTCGGTGCTGCCTGCATGTCCTTGGGCTCCTCAGCGGGTGGGGATGGGACAATAAGCACTTGGGACTGGCCCATGTGGACAGGTACTAACTGGGACAGCCCAGTGTCTCCTCTGTCCTCTGGATCGTCTCGCTCCTTTGCCCAGTTAATTTTTTCCCACTGCTTGTGTTCACCCAAACCACAGTGAAGACTCTGCTTCCTTTTCCAGAGGAGAAAAGAGCAGGTACTGCCACTTCTGCCCCAGTTTCTACTGGGAATACTGGGTCTCTGCCTTACTTGCCTCTGCCCAGCCTCGCTGACCGTCTCCCCCCTCGCTGCCTCTCACACACGCACACCCAGACACTCCTTTTGTTGAGCTGAACGTATGACCTGTGAACTTCTCTCTGCACAAGCCCTCACCATCCTGGCCGACATCCCCCGCAGATGTGGGAACTCATGTACAATGAGCAGGCTGTGAGGTAAGACCGGGCATTGATTGATTTATTCAGATTTTGAACTTGTTTCCCACTCATGATTTCCTCGCAGTCCAGCTGCCTCTGTGGTGGGTGTGATGCATCTTGGAGCTGTGATGTCTTGGATCAGCAATCACAGAATTACAGAATGTCCTGAGCTGGAGGGGACACACAAGGATCA
Source organism: Patagioenas fasciata (assembly GCF_037038585.1). Lineage (NCBI taxonomy): Eukaryota > Metazoa > Chordata > Aves > Columbiformes > Columbidae > Patagioenas > Patagioenas fasciata. The sequence goes on from NC_092534.1 coordinate 11,764,614, forward strand.
TCAAGTCCAACTCCTGTCCCTGCACAGGACAACCCCAAAATTCACACCAGTGATCACAGCTCCTTCAGTGCAGAACTGGTCTGAGCGTCCTGCACCCTCTCTGGGAACCAGCCGGTGGAAAGCCCAGCCCTCCACTGCTCCAGAGCTGCTCCCCCTTCACCAGGAGTCCTGAGAGCCTGGAAGGAGGTGGTGAAGGTCTTGGGTCTCCAGCAAACCCCTTGCCCTGGGGCTGGTTCTGCTCTGAACGTGTGCTTGCAGGATTTAGAGAGGCTCATCTACAGAAGTGCAGAGGATGAGATGAACCGAGAAGCTCAGATCCCATGGCACAGCCATGGGTGCAGTCGCTGGCCAGACTCTGGCTATCCCCATGTCCCCACAAGGTCCCCGAGCTTCATGCAGTGTCTCTGCCCTGTCCTGGGGCTGCGTCTCAGAGCCGCTGCTCTCCCCTGACTGGCGGGTCCCTTGTCAGGTCCCCAGCAGGTGGCTGAGGATCCGGACCAGGGCGCATGATGGGAATGATGAGATCGTCCATGTTCGGCATCACCAAAATTTTCTGAAAAGAGGAATCCATAAAAAACAAGTAAGTGGTTTTGAATGCCATTACCTGACTGGTGACGCATCTGCTGGGAGCCCGGGTCAGAGACTGGGGCTGTGACAGAAGGTCCTGGGCTCTGTCCCCTGGTCAGCAATTGTCCCCAGAGGACTCCCAGCCCTGAATGTCTCTGGGCAGGGACAAGCAGGAGCCATTTTTCTTTCTCCTGCTTCCCGGTGTGCGCAGCTTCAAGGGCAATCAGGGCAGAAGGCAGGGACCAGCACTTCAAAGTCATTCAAATGGGCAGACTGTGGGGGAATTTGAGTACCTAAATATCCATGGGGACATTTCTTCTCTATGACCAGAGGTCTTAAAGGCAAGAGGTGGAAAACAAACCAGCGGGTACTGCATGATGGGAAATTGCTGACCTTGTGGTGGTAAATCTCCCAAACACGCTGACACTCCTGATCACCCCTGCTCAGGGCAGGGCTGCACGTATTGGGAGAAAACCACTTTTTCCAGTGCTCAGCGCACCAGCCCTCACAGCTGGTTACTCAGGTCATGTTTCTTGACTGTCTGAAGCTGGATAGACCAGATCAGATGCTGGCTTTCTGTAGAGATAACCCGGACCCAAACTGAGCTCTGTCTGTCCCTGCTGCCAGGGGACTTGCTGAGCCCTTTAGCAGAACAGGCACCTGAAATTCGTGCTGCAGCTTCTTCTCGATCCACTCGGTGACATGGAGGAAGGTCACCTCCCGCTCGCCCAGCTTCGGGCGCACCTTCAGCTCCAGCCGAGGTGGGACTCGGAAGCTGTACCTGCACGGGGAAAGGAAAGAGGCAGAAAGTGTCGTGTCCCCAAGCGCCAGTGCTTGCTCCTCAGCTGAGCCGCAGGGAGCACGCAGGGCTGGCAGGACACGCGTGGGTCCCCGCGTGGGAGGAAGAAGAGCCAGTACCAGACACGGTCTGTTGGTGGTGGGGGGATGTTCACGGCCAAGGTGCCTGCCAGCTCCTGCACCTCCACCGTCAGCAGCAGTGGAGTGTTGGAAACCTCCTCGATCTTCTTTTTGATGAACTCGTTTTCAGTGGCCTTCTGGAAATACTTGGACTTGGCGATCTTATCCACAAAGCGCAGGATCTTCCGGCTCGTGCTGTTTCCACTGACATGGCTAAAGCGAGGGGAACCACAGCTCAGCAGCGGAGTGAGACCCGGAGCCACCCAGGGTTTTGGCATCTCCCAGCCTGCTGTGCTCCCACTGGGGACAGGAGTCCCCTGGGAAGGGCTGCCATGGCATGCCGCGGTGCTGTGATGTGCCGGGGCGCCTGTGTGCGCCTTCCTGGGGACCCGTCCCCAAGTTGCCATGCTGGTGCAGCACTGTTCCTCCCCTGGCATCTCCCCACAGCGCAGACCCCAACAGCCCCTTACCCCTCTGTGCCGGGTGGGGGGACCCGCTCCCCCAGGGCTCCCATGGACTCTGCAGCGGTGACATCTTCCTCGTCGGAGGAGCCAGCGCTGGACGACTCTGCATCGCTGTCTGCCAGCAGGATCAGCCGTGGCCTGGCCCTGCGACCCCCAGGAGCGTCACGGGACTGTCCCAGGGCCAGCAGCCTCTCACCTGGCTCAGTCAGGAGGAGGAGCAGGATGAAACCAGCTGTGTGCAGCCTCCTTACCCCTCTCCGCCTGCCTCTGCTGGGCTGTTCTCCTCTGCAGTGCTCTCCTTCCCCAGCTTGCAGAGGTTCATCTTCGTCTCGAGTGTCATCTGCAACGAGCCGCTGTAGGTGACCTCCATGTCCACCCAGAGCCCTGCCGAGGAGAGGACGGGATGAGCCCCTGTCAGTGCCGTGGGGCCAAGGGCTGCTTGTGTGCCTGCCGAAGCCCCCCCACTTCGGGGACCGGGCTGGCACCTCCAAACAGCTGCCATGGAGGTCCCTGCTGCTCTGTGGGGCTCTCACCTCGGTCATTGATGGTGGGGTTGGAAGCACTGAGGACCGAGGGGATAGATGTGCCCATGTCGAGCTCCGTCAGTGTCAGCTCATTCATGAAATATGGGAGCTGATGGAGGGGAATCACATGGGGATGGTCACCACAGCTTGGCACCCACTGTGGGGCCTCGGGGACATGGTGCCTGTGGGTGATGTGATGTTCCTGCCTCTCACCTTGATTTTGCTCAACTTCTTCTGGATCTTGTTGGACACTTGCTCGGCCCAGTATCGCTCCCGGAGGAAGTCCCAGAAGATGCGTCCCACCAGCGCGTTCATCCAGGCCATGCCCGCCTCGCTGCGCCCGTCCTCACCGAGCTGCGGGGGTACAGGAGCCACCAGCCCCTGGGCTGAGGTGGGACCCACTGCTGGGTGCTCCCTGCCCCACCGCTCAGATGCTCAAACCATGGTGCTGGGAGGGAGGAGACGAGCCACAGGACTGGAAGTGGCTGCACACAGGGTCTGTCCGCCTCCGCTTTGTGCTTGTGTCCCACCCCAGTACTGGATTTGTCACCACATTTATCACTCACCTTTGTGGGTGTGGGGCTGCCCAGCGTGCTGTGAGAGGGGCTCCGCTCCGGGCTGCCCCCTGCCTGCGCCGGCGCAAATCGGGTCATGTAGGTGCTGTAATCCAGGAAAATGTGCTGCCGGACGCTTCCCGCCAGGTCCTTGGGTGGGACAGTGGAGGGGATGTCCTCGGTGCTCCCTCCGCTGCTGCTGCCGCTGCTCCGCGGAGCCGGCCCCGTCCCTGGGGACACGAGTGGGTCAGGATGGAGTGAGAGATGATGTGATGTGCTGCTCAGCACAATGCACACGAGGTGACATGCTGCCCATCCACGATGGCAGTGACCTGTCACCACCCTGTACTAGTGAGGGGGACCCTCTGGTCTCTCCCTGCTGCTGCCAACATTCCCAGTTCTGCTCTGGGCTCTTCCATCCACCCATGCTCACCACTGCCTACCATGGACTCATCGCTCTGGCACACATCCAGCTCCTGCCCTGGACCAGGTCCCAGCACAGAGCCAAAGCCACAATGGCCACATCTCACCTGCCCTGGTGTCACCACGGCTGCTGCCAGGGGTCCTGCGGGAGGCTCGCACGAGGTGCTGGTACCACTCCTCCTTCTCCCTCCCTGTCCGCCCAAAGAGATACAGACACCTCTCCCTGCCGTCCCCCGGCACGTCCTGGCCTGGCACCGGTATCTTCTTTGTCCCTTCATCCCCCTGCAGCTCCGTGTCATGCTGCTCGCTGGTCCGGCACTCTCCATCTGCCAGCTCGGGGAGGAGGATGCAGATGGGGTATTTCTTGTTCCACGTCCGCTTTCGGGCCAGGCTGGGTGGGCAGAGGAAGACCTGCAGCACCGAGAGCGGCAGTGAGGCTGGGCGTGCTGGGGGTACCCCAGCGGGGGCCCTTGCACCGCCGGGCTCACCTTGGCATCGGTCAGGTCATAGCAGCGGTGGCTGACAAAGGTGACATCGAGGATTTCCTCCTCGAAGGTGGCTCGGCGTGGGATGTTGCTCTTGGGGTAGGAGAGCTTGAGGGTGGCCCCATCCAGCGTGGCGAGCACCGAGTGTGTGAGCGAGGGGTGGAAAAACTCGGGGTCGTAGATGTGCAGCTGGTTCATCCAGCCCTGCATGGGGGCAGAGGGACCTGGCTGCTCCCCGCTGTGCTGTGCAGCTCAGCACCCGTGGGTGCTGCATCCTGAACCCCAGGGTCCCCTCCAGCTGTCACCCAGCACCCCATCCCTGACACCCACCTGGAGGTGACAGCTTTCCCGTGGCTCCCCTGGGAGCGGCTCGGGGCGCAGGCGTCCCCGCGGTCCCCGTGCCACTGGCGCGGGCTTCGGCAGGAGGAGGAGGAGGATGGCAAGGAAGCCCAGCACCAGCCCACAGACCAGTCCCAGGCAGAGGCCGGCGGCGTAGGGTGGCAGTGGCAGGATGAAGTAGCCGTAGGCGAGGAGAGTGATGGAGACGAGGGCTCTGCCTGGCACTGTGCCCCCCAACCGCACCGGCTGCGGCTCCGTTGGGGGTGGCAGCAGCTGTGGTTCGGCGTCCTGCTGTGCCACCTCCACCACCTGAATCACGTCCCCATAGGAGCAGATCTCATAGCGACAGTTCAGGGCGGGCTCCCAGGGGCTCCAGTCCTGCGCGCGCTGTCCCCCAGCCCCACGGCTGCCCCCCACCTCCTGCCCCCCAGCACCCGCCTTCGCCCGGGTTGCGGGGCTGCTCTCCTCGGCCATGAGGCGGCTGAGGCGGCTGAGCGGCTCCTGCACGGCCTCCGACAGCCGCCTCCTGGTCTCCTCCAGCCTGGCCTCGCGCAGCCGCAGCAGGGCGGCCCGGCTCTCCGATGGGGAGACGCTGGGTGAGGACGGGGCCGTGCGGGACTTGGCCGGGCTCAGCCGGGGCTGGGGACCCCGCGGGAGGTCAGCCAGGAGCATCCCCCCAGGCTGGGGTGACAGGGTAGGCTTTGTGTCCCCATCCATGGTGAATATGAGCCTGCAGCCGTCCCGGCCACCGCCATCCTCCCTGGTGGCGGTGGGATGTGGTGTTGGCCCGTCAGTGTCCCGGCGCCAAGGCGAGCCCGGGGACGGTGCCAGGGTTGGAGAGGTGTCCGCTGCCGCCGCAGCCTGGTCTGTCATCGCTCGCATTGCCAATGGTGCCGGAGCTGCTGGGGGGAATGAGAGGAAGCAGCTCAGCTCTGTATCACATTGTGTCCGTGCCCCGATCCTGCCTTCCCTATTGGCACCGCCATGAGCCAGCGAGCGAGGTGTCCACAGGGACCCTGTCACCGTGGGCTGGGTGATCCCGATTTTGGGATGCGCTTGGGGCTGCCAGCAGGCGGGAGGCTGGTGGCTGTCCCTGCACTTCCCGGCCAGGATGTGATGGACGAGGCACCACGGTGGGGTGAGCTCAGGACAGTGTGTGGGACCCATCTGTGTAACGAGGATAAACCTCAGCTGGGCAATTAGCAACTGCGCTTCCGAGAACCTGGAGCTGTGAGCCAGACCTGCAGCAACACAAGGGTAATTTTCCTGCTCTGGGACGTTATTTTGGTCCCAGTGTGGGTGCGGGGGCTGCGAGGAGGGATGAACGCCAGCAGGCAGGGTTCTCTGACTCCTCTAAATGCCTCTTGCTTAACCCACAGTGGTTTGGCCTTTGCTTAATGCATGAACCTGAGCAGAAACAAACCTGCACTGTGGCCCCAGCTCAGCACGGGGATGCTCTGGAAGCAGGGGCTCAGTAACCTCTGGTTTTACTGGAGGGGCACAAAAGTTTTCCTAACACTTGAAGTTTCTGTAGCCCTGAGAGTATTCCAAGCCATGGCAAAGTGTTGTCCTGTCTCCAACAGCCACTGCAATCCCTCCATCACCACACTCCTGCCAAAGCAACAGCGCTGGCCCCCTCCTGAGTGGGTTTGTGGGCTGCTCGAGCTCCATCACCCCCCTTCCCCTTGCAGCATCCCTGCGGCAGGAGTGAGGATATGGTTTCGGTGAGCCAGGGCTGAGCAGGACCTGCTGCCACCAGCGCTGCCCCCCGGGCTGCCTCACACCCGCATCTGCGGCACCCGGCATCTTCAAAGCACTTCACTGCCAGGAATTAATTACAGGCTGTGCCGCAGCTGCCTCCAGCACCGTTTATATAATCTCACGCTTCTTGGCTTTCGCTTTGCTTCTGATTTACAGGAGCCACTTGTTAACCCCAAATAATCCATGGATCATTACCCTGGTGGTGCCCAATACACAGCAGAAACCCTGGCATCCCCAGCCAGACGGAGTAGTCTGGGGCATCGTGCAAAGCACCGAAATGGGGATTGAGCAGAAGAAAATGAGTGGTGAAGCTGAGCCAGAGAATGGACACCTTCTCCAACACTGCAGGGCCCCGTACACCTCCCACCCAAGCACAGCAGGTGGGGGCAGCCAGGACCCTCACATTTGCCCCTCACCATGCAGGTTTCTTAGTGGTCTCGTGTCACATGCATCCCCAGTCTCCCCAGTGCTGCCCATCACCCTCCCCAGCCCTCGGCCATGCCTACCAGCAAGCCCTGAGGCTGTTCCTTGGCTGGTCCTGCCTGGCCACTGCTCCCCGTCCCCACCAGCTCAGGGGGACGCTGGGTTCCCTGCACTCAGCTCCGTGCTCCGCTCCGCTGTGCCTGGCTTTTCGTTACCACTGCTCTGGTATCCGTGGGTTTTAAAAGCTAAAAAAAAGATGACAGTTTCCTGAGAGACCATTAGCACAGTGGAAGACGAAGATAATAATAGCCTGGGTTTGTATAGGAGTTTTCATCTGGTGGGGACACCAAGTACAGCGGGGGCTATAGATATGCAGCCACCTCTGGGGACTGTGGGTGCCTGTGAGGGTGGGGACACTGGGGAAGGACCCCGCTGGGTGCCACAGCTGGGCCACCAGCACCCTGAGATGGAGGGTCCACATGGAGCAGCCCAGCAAAGGCTTTGCTGCTGGTTCAGGCTTCCGAGAGCAAATATCGAGCCCAGACGTGCCCCTGGAGTCAGCTCCTCAGTGTCAGTGCTCAGCCAGAGCTCGTCCCAGCTCTGATCCCAGGGATGTGCAGGGCAGGGAGATTCTCTTTGTTCCTTATAGGAGAAATTGCATAGGAAGGTCCTTTCAAGTATTTTCATCAAGCGCTGGGGGTGAGCTGGGTGGGCATGGCTGGGGGATGGATGGATGGGGATGGTACCAGCTTCAGACTTGGTGTTTGGGACACCCAGCCTGGGAAGGTGACATCTCTGCAGAGCCTTGAGAGCTGCGAGTGCCCCAGCTGGGCAAGGACACGAGATCCTAATGACTACCAACCCTTCTCACTGCTCTTCAAAACACCAAATCAATGAACACCAGCAAGACTCTCCACTGGACCCAGGCTCCAAATTTCCACTCCTTGCTCTCAGCTCTGCTTCAAATTCAGGGCTTGGACTTCACCTGACACAGAGACAGGCTGCGGCCTGGACTGGCTGGTATCTTCGAGCATCACCCCCAAAACGCTCTGGTTGTGAAATCAGGGAGAGCTAATAGAAAATTAATTGGCAGCAGCCGTCTCCAGTTGATGAGTGGTGTGGGTGGTGGGGGCGCAGGGCTGGCACTGCTGGCAGGGACGGTGGCACAGCTCTGCCTGGGCACAGAGGAGGCTTTCGTCACCCAGCCAAACAAGCTGGAAATCCCTCATCTAATTATCTCCACAATATACCGCTACAGCAACCAAATTGCCGTGGTTATTAGCACTGTAATTGGAGAGCTCTCAGCATTTTCCTGTGATTAAGGAGTGTGGCGCTTTGAAGAAAGTCTCACTACAACCTCAGGACATAACTCTGAGCGACGGGAAGGGCAGCGCGGCATCCCAGCTCCATCTTCTGCTCCATCTTCTGCTCCCACTTCCAGATCACAACGCTCCTTCTCAGGGGATTTACTGGTGAATACTGGAGTGGATTTCATGCTGCTGGGAGGGTGAGGAGCTTTGGCACCACACAAACAGCTCCAGGGCAGCTGTACCTTCTGGGATGCCCCAAGACGGCCAGCCTCAGCACCCAGCACCCTCTTTGGTCCCCCAGGGACCCCTCTCACAGCCTCCCAATCACTCTGTGCTGTCCCAGCGCCTGAGCTCAGCTCTGCCTCCACTACGGACTTTGCGTTGCCTTTGCACCTCCTCGTCCTCTGCCTGTTTTCCTGAGACTTTTGTGTCCCTTGTGGCATGGTCCTAGCAGCTCGCAGGAGGGCTCCCAGCCCTGGTGTCACCAGAGGAAGAATCCGCTGGTTCACTCATCTCTTCCATTAGCATAGGCTCAGCTTCTGAAAAGGCTTTCTGGTCAGCAGCAGACATTCAGGCAGATGATGCTGCCAAGACATGGAGTCCTAGGGGCCACTGTAACTCCTACCACTGGCTGAAAAATCTGCACCCTGAAGGTGTGCACATCCCTCGAGTCTATTTGGAGCCTTTCCTGACAGCCGGCTCCTCTGATCTTGGTGGATCACAAGGAAGGTGCTTTCAAAACAGCACGTCACTGGTTCTCTGCACGGTGACACGGCACGTCCTTGGCTCCCTCCCGCCCCACGGTGCTGCAGCAAGATCCTCTTCCCCCCCTGCCCGGGCGTCTGCCACAAATCATCAATCCCCGGGGCTGGAGCGGGGAGCTGAGCCTGCCCGGGATGAAAGCCTGACCTAATTCATAGTGGCAGCATCCAGCGGGCAGCAGCACCACCAGCACGGGCCCCACACGGGGTTTCCATGCCGGGCGCAGCCCTGAGGTGAGCTCCTGGTTGATGCACATGTCCATTGGCATTTGGGATCCGGGACCCATCCAAGCGCTTTGCTGCGGGCTGCAGCACTCCAGCAGTGGGGCCAGCTCCTCCGCACAGCCCTGAAGGGCTCTGGTGTTTTTCGTCTTGCACCATGGAAGGTGTGATTTCCATGAGAGCCCACTGCATGAGAACTCATCCAAGGGTCCTCGGATAAAACTAGGGAAGAAGAGACTCGCGGTGCCTGTTTTTTTTGGAAGGAAGAGGGAGCCACACACAGCTCATTGGCTCCAGAAGCCTGCCGAGGAGTTGGCTGCCTGCGGTTCACCTTCAAAGCCCTCACCTTGCCGCATGCCTGGCCGCTGCCACCTCCTCCAGAGTCACACGCACCCAGCAAAGGGACACAGCCCAGACCCTGTGTCACCTCCCCACTCTGCCTGCCCTGGGGGATGTCCCCATGGGTGACCACTGGCTCTGCGCTCCTGGGGTGGCGAGATGGGTGGTCCCCATGGCTCTGACCCCAGCGTGTGCATGGTGGGGGAGCCCCCAGTTCATCCCAAGAGCTGCCCAAGCTCCATCACCCAGAGCTGCTGAGGGAACTGGAGCTGCCCCAGACCCATCCCCGCGGGTCCTTCGCTCCCGCAGCACCGGTACCTGGGCCAGAAGGGGCGTCCCGGTGAGTCGGGGGAGGGTCGGTCCTGGTGCTGGAGAAGGACGAGCAGTCCCGGTGCCACCGGGGAGACGGGTTGGTCCCAGTACCGGAGGAGAAGCGGTACCGGGGATGAGGGGAAAGGCGGAGGGTCAGCCCCGGTGCTGGAGAAGTAGTGGACCCTGTGCTGGGGAAGAAGAAACGATGCCGGTGCCGGCGCTAAAGAAGACCGGCCGGTCCCGGTGCCGGGATCCAAGGGCTGATGCCGGTGCCGGGAGAGGAGGGTCGGTGCCGGTGCTGGGGGTGAAGAGCCGTTGCTGCAGGCTGGGTCCGTCCTGGTCCCGGTCCCGGGTGCCGATGACCGGTGCCGATGACCGGTGCCGGGCTGGAGCTCACCCGGCTCCAGCCGCCGGTGCCGGAGCATCCGCAGGACCGCGCCGGGTCCTCGCCCCGCCCCGCGTCCCCCCCCCCATCCTCCGCCCCGCATCCCCGGGAGCCTGCGCGGGGCTGCAGGGCCCGGCATTGCCCACGGAGGATGGGGGGGCGGAGCTGGGCCCCCCCGCGGGTACCGGGACCCCCCGGTATCGGCTGCCCCGCAGCGCCCCCTGCCGGCCGCGGGGCGGTGGCGGAGGCGGAGGCGGAGCCGGGGCGGGGCCGGGGCGAGCGGAACCGGGCCGGGGCGGCGGGCGCAGCCATGTCGTTCTGCTCGTTTTTTGGGGGCGAGGTGTTCAAGGATCACTTCCAACCGGGTGAGCGGGGCGAGGCGGGGAGGGGATCCCCGTGGGTCCCCCGTGGGATTGGGGCGGGTTCTAGGGGATCCCTCCGTGGATCCAGAGGAGCAGGGGGTATCGCCCGAAAAGGCGGAGTTCTCCGGCGTGAGTGTGTGGCGGGGTGGGGATGTGAGTGCTCCTCCCGTGGGGCACCCTCCACCCGTGGGGACCGGGTTCGGGATCCCCTTTCTGAGGTCCTTGTCGAGGAGTCCCCCCGTGGGGGTGGGGAAGATGCTGGGGGTCCCCGTAGGGGCTGGTTTGGGGGGATCCATCCTACAGAGGAGCCTTATAGGAGATGTGGGTCCTTCCCTGTGTCCCAAAGCCCCCGCCTGGCCCCGGGGCGCTGGCAGCAGCCGCTGGGGTGTCCCGTGTACCCCATTGATGTGTCCCCACTGCTGCGCCCCTGTCACTGGCAATGGCTGCTGGGAAGCGGGGTGGTGGGGCTGCCCCCCAGCACTGACCCCTCTCCTTCCCCCTTGCCCCCCAGGCATCTACGTCTGTGCCAAGTGTGGCCACGAGTTGTTCTCCAGCCGTGCCAAGTACGAGCACTCGTCCCCTTGGCCGGCATTCACCGAGACCCTCCGAGAGGACAGCGTGGCCAAGCGCAAGGATCGCCCGGGGGCTCTAAAGGTGATGAGGCTGAAGCGCTTGGGAATCAGAAGAAAAAACCCAACCCCACAGGCCTATTTTCATGAGCCTGTGAGCTGAGAATGACTGCTCGCTGTTCAACCCTCTCCTTGCACTTCCAGGTGTCTTGTGGCAAGTGTGGCAACGGGCTGGGCCACGAGTTCCTTAATGATGGCCCGAAGAGGGGGCAGTCCCGCTTCTGAATATTCAGCAGCTCACTGAAGTTCCTCCCAAAAGGTAAAGACTGTGGCTTGGCAGCGGTTTCAGCCCATGTAGTTATTTTTGGGGAAGCTGCTGATAGCAGTGTGTGTGTGTGCGATGAACTGCTTTTGGGTGGGGTAGCTGGTTCTTTAGATAAGCCGCAGAGCAGCTCGCACCCTCAACAAATCTCGCATGTGTGACTTGGCTCAGTGGGGGCTCCCGAGCTCCCGCGGTGAAATATGGAGGGTGCTGGAGCTCCCGGATGCGGCCGCAGGTCCCTGAGGGGCAGCTGAGATTCTGGGGTTTCTGCTGGGGGTGCAAAGCAAGGGCAAGAGCTCCTGTGCTGGCAGAAACGGGGCTGGGAGAGTTTGCTGGGTCACTCCTTGGGGAAGTCAGGTGGGAGCTCTGAGAATTGCAGGTGCCCCATGGGTAGGGAGTCTGGGCTTCTTGCTGTTGGGGTTATTGTGATGTTTGTGTTCTCTGAGTCAGAAAAGGCTTTGGGAGGTCAAGTTCAGGACAGCACCTCAGCCACGACTTGCTGACCTGCTTGTTGGACTGTGATGACTGTGAGATGTCAGCTGTGTGTAGCATAAAAGGGACTGGGGGTTCTGGAGCAAGAAACACCAGCCCTGATTATTCCTCCCTGCTCTTTTAGGCAAAGCAGATGAGGACGTGCAGGAGAAGTAAGCGAGCTGCTCTGCTTGGCACACTGCGCTGGGGCTGAGCCTGCCGTCACGCCAGGGGATGCTCCGGCCCATCAAGGGGGCACTGGGAGCAAGAGAAACCCTGAAGAAGCTCCTGGTGTTCCCAGGCTGGTTCCTTCTTGGGGCTGTTCCAGTCCAGGGTGCTGGGAGGAGCACGGGGAAGGCGAGGGGGAAAAGCGGTGCTGAAGGTTTGCTGGGTGCTGGGTTGTGTGACCTGTGCCCGAGGGTGTGTCACACAAACTGGGGTGATGCAAAGGCTGCAGCTCTTCGTTTTACCCGAACTTTCCCCCATCTGTTCTCCCCAGCATCCTCACCTCTGCTGGTAGCAGCTACTACTGAGTCTTTTTGGGCTTTTTTTTCCATTAGAGCAGGTCCTGCCTCTGCTGACGGATTCTCTGTTGACTTTAGCTGAGCCAGGACGCATTAAAACTCACACCGAAGCAATCCAGAGTCACTCCACAGGCATTTCCAGGGAGTGAAGCTGGATTAGCTGAGGTCAAAGTCTGGGTTAATCTCTGGTGCTATTCTGGGCTGGGATCATGGTATGAATTGCCCTATATAAACCCTTCCAGGGTGCTAGGGCAAGGATGATTTTATGACTCCCCCACAGACAGCATCCAGATATTTTACCCTTCTACCCATCCTGCACACAGTAGAGACAGTTCCAGATTTCCTGTGTCCTCTGGGCTTGGTTCTGACTTGGCCTTACACCAGATTTATCACTGTGCTATAGGCTCCAGTGGCACCACTCTGTGCCATACACAGGTGCAGGGGAGGCCGGTGTCAGCTAACGGGCTGCGCTTTGCACAACTCAGGCTTTAGGAATCGCATTTGCACTCCCTCTGCACTCGGAAGGGCTGCGACACTGATTTCTCTTTAATTCCACATCTGATTTGTGGCCTTCCCTCCCTGCCCAGAAACCAAATCCTCCTCTTGGGAATCAATACACAAGGATTTTGCAGACGGTGAAGCCTTTTGCTGGCCCATGGGGCTGGTGGTGCAGCTCTAGTGCAACATGTTGATGCTGTTCTGGTGCAGCCGTGCTCAGGGTCATATCAGAAGCTTTTCTCAACACGCGTTTTGCCTCAGTCTCACTGCTACAAGGGCACCAATAAAAAGTGCAATGCACCAGCTCTACCTGGAGCTCACTGCTGGTCTTGTACCTCTTTCAATACTGAAAATAAAGCACTGATTCACTGTGTTGGAGAAAGAACCTCTTTTAAAAAGCACTGGTGCATCTGCCCGGTGTCGGTTGCAGGGACAGGGAGGCTGCGTCGGTGGGGGAATCAAGCACAGGGAAAAGCCCTGGCCAGGGGGCTGAGAGCAGATACCAGCTGGAATCTCTGTCTCCAGCTGCAAACCTGAAGTGCGAATATGTTCTGACAACGCAGAAGGCTGGCCTGAGGTTGGTGCGTGTGGTTTTATCCTGTATCTATTACTGTTACCCCAGGTTTTGCCATGTGAAAGGGGGATGCTTATGTGTTGGAGATCTTAGAGCATTCCCAAGGTCTGAACTTTCACTGGGGAAGCATTTTTTTCCCAATTGAAGCTGGTTTTAGCTTGTTTCATAGTGCGCTCTTGATACCTTCTGGGCTGGCAGGGTTTCTGGGCAGAGGGCATACAAGCTTTAGCAGTGTCTCACAATAGTTTCCCTTCATGAAACTGTCTACAAGACTGGAAGCTACAACCCTCTTTGCTTTGCAAAGGTCTCTTCACCCTGTCAGAGCTGGATACTGGGTTCCTGGAGGATGGAAACTTAAGCTGAGCTTTGCCCAACTCCAGTTCCCTCCTCCAAGGGAGTAAAGTCCTCTCTGGAGCGCGGGAGCCAGTGCCACGTGTCCCTCCTGCTCTACCGCTGGCTCGTGTCCCGTGGCATTGTCCTCACCGCTTTCCCTGTGCATGGGACGATCTCCAGCCCTAATCAGTTTCCAGCCTGAAGGTTCAAGCTGCTTTTTGACCAGTTAATCCCCTGATCTTCTGCTTTGCCCCTGGTCTGGTGATGCCCACGTGAGCCTTGAAGGGCAGGAGCTGCCCCTCTGCATCCCACCCTGGAGCATCGGTCCCCGGGACAGGGACCCCTCCTGCCGCGCTGCCCCTCGCCTGCTGGGGAGGAAGGGATTTTTAGGGGGTGTTCCCCTGAGATGCTGCAGTGGAAGGGACCCTCGCTGGTGGCAAAGGGACAGCGATGATTCCTCCCGCTCATGGGCCCCGGTTGCGCTCCCCCACTGCCTGTGCAGTTCGTGGACGCAGGCACAGGAGGGTGCAAGAGCTTTTCCTTCTCCCAGCCCTTCCCGAGGCGCTGCAGGGAGGGAAGGATGAGGCTGGGGTGATGCAGCAGTGTCCTCTGTATTCCTGTGCATCCACCTGGAGGAATATTGTCCAGAGCCAAAAAATGTCAGGATGGTTTAAATAGGGATGGGAGATTTTCCTGGAAGTCCAGTGGAGCTGGGATTTTGGCAGGGGATCAAGGACTTGAGGCTGGAGCATGGTGCTGAGGGTGCAACTTTTCAGGCACAGATCCCATCCCTGCCCCTGAGCACCCTGAGATGTACCAGGAACCCCCGGGTCCTTCATCCTTCCTCGGAGCCCCTCGGGTGCCCTGAGCATCCTCAGCCCTTCCCTTGCGCTGCAGCACCCGCCATCCTCATCACCCCCACTGGGCTACTGCCCCATCACCCGCGCCATTCATCTTCATTCTATTATTACACTAATGACAATTCTGCCTTAATAAGAGGATTTTGCTTAGTTGGACAAAAGCGGCCCCATATCAATGATGCGAGTTTAGTGAAATTGAATTACGTTACCAGGCCGACACAAACTTCTCTGGTTGTTTAAAAAATCATTAATTTCCTCTGCCGTAGCCTCCAGCTGACCTCCCTTTTTAATTTTTTAAATTTTTTTATTTGCATGCCACGAAGAGGACCTGCCTCTTTGACCCTCCTCAGGATGGCTCCGGCGGACCAGAGCACAGCAAGATTTAAATTAATTCTCCTAATAAAGACGACAAGCCCTATAGAAATTATGTTACACAAGGCAAATGAAAATGACCTGGAGGCATTAGGAAGCTCTGATTATTGTTTTTCCTTGGAGCCAGTGCAGGAGGAGTGAGCCGGCTGGCCAGGCGGTCACCTGCCTGCACCCCTCTGCTTCTGCTTGGAATTTTCACTTGTGTTGCAATGGGGCTGCCAGGCTTTGCAGGGGTGGCTCCTTCTTTTTTATTTGTGTCCTTTAATTTTAATTAAAAAGCTATGATAGTTACAAAAATTTTAAAGACTTAAAAACTGCTACCCATCCCTGATTTCCCAATGATGCGGGGCTGTTGGGAGTCGCGGTGACTCCCCGTTGCCTGCTCCATCCCAGGAGCTCACCTGCCCCTCAACACATCTAGCAACAGCTGGGGAAAATTAAAGGCTTATTCCACTTCATTTGCCAATAACAACTCCATCTCTCCTTATTCCGGGCTGCCCCCCAAGCCGAGATGCCGCTCACTGGGTGGAGGGAATTGCCGACCCCCTTCCTGAGATTCATTTAATCCTCCCGGAGCCACGAGGTGGAGAAATTTGTTTTCGGTTTGTGGTGTGCATTAATTAGGGAGATAATGACTGGAAACGTTCAAAGCGAGTCTCAGCGTGTTGGAAAAATGTTTAGCCCAAGGAAAATTTAAATATTCTTTTTTTTTTTTTTGCTTCCCAGCTGTTGAGATCCAACTTTTAAAGGCAATTAGGGTTTATTTGTTAATCAGTCATACACTTGCTTTGGGTTCTCATCTCACACTCTCAAGTGCACATCACTTCTAATCATGAGCTTCATTTTTGCTGTGGTGCGGCCGCCTTCCCGCGCTTGGCTGCTGGTTGTGCCAGGACATGCCGGGAGCTGCCGGCACTGCCGCCCTTCCCCTCCCTGGCCCCAGAGTCGCGGCCACCATGGTCCCCTACTCAGCCAAAGCGCATCCCGAGATTTTGGGGTGGCTTCCTGCTCTAGAATGAACCAGTCCATCGCATGCTGAAGCAACGTTGTTGGTCAAGAAACCAGTTTCTGGCATAGCACTATTTGTAGTTACTTTTGCTTTCTCTGAGAGAGGTGTAGACATGAACCCCTCGTCAATACATTCAACTTTCTGTTTAGCTATAGCTTTATTCAGCATGACTGCAGGTAAGGGAAGCAGCAAACCATTGTTGAAGCTTAAAAAAATTTGAAAAATAAGTACAAAGGCCTAATATTTGCTCTGAAACTGTTTTGTTTTTTTTTTTCAGGTAATACCATTTAATTTAATTATATGGATTTTTTTCTGGCTCTGCAGAGTCTGCCCAGGGTGGGAATATTCACCCCCAGCCAAAACCCCATCCTTTACCATGGGTGCAGCCAGAGCCGATACCAGCTTCCAAAACAGCAGGGCTGGTGCAGGGATGCCCGCAGCACTCCTGCCTTCCTGTGCTGGGGAAACTGCCCCAAAATACATCACATACATCCTGTGGCCATGGGGAAAGGCACCAACAGGGAAAGCTGCTCTGAGCTGTGTCAGCATCACTCCAGCCCTCCCAGCATCGGTCCAGCCTTGCACCAGCATCACTCCAGCCCTCCCAGCATCACTCCAGCCCTCCACCAGCATCACTCCAGCCCTCCCAGCATCACTCCAGCCCTCCCAGCATCGGTCCAGCCTTGCACCAGCATCACTCCAGCCCTCCCAGCATCACTCCAGCCCTGCACCAGCATCGGTCCAGCACCGCAGCTTCTCCTGTGGCCACTCTGATGGTCCACGACCCAAACCCCCCCGGTGCTGGGCGATGCCCATCCAGGGCTCTCCTCTGCGATCCTCGTGGTGTGCGCTTTTAATCGATTCACTTTACTGTCTTCAATAATGATTTGTTGCTTGTAAAACCACTATGATTAACTGCAGTTTAGCCTCCTGGTTTCATGTCTTATCATGTTTCATCTCACACAAAAGACATTTACAGTCTATTTTCAACTTCAAAGCAAATGCTTCTTGCGTGAGTATTAAGGAAGGCAAATATTTAAGCAGAACCTGTATAGTATTAGCGTCTCTTGATGTTCCCTGCTGAGCGAGGATTGATGACTGCCTCAAAAGGCAGGTTTTTCCTATTGTTTTATGCACCAGTGATTAATATTTCATGTTCCCACTGTTACGTATTTGCTGGCTGGCACTGGCCTACCCTGACAGTGCTTTCTTTGTGTCTTACATGTCCAGCTTTTATGCACTTCAACATAAGAAGTGTGACTCTTGGCAGGGCCCTTTGGTCTTATTGAAGCCTCCTGCCTGAGTTTTTTCAATTAAAAGTTCATCTCGATGGGGTGAGGGCCCCTGGCACATTCTCCGGCTCTGTCCTGTCACCTCGGGGTGCTCTGCCCAGGCCGGGCCCCTTCGCTGCCCCAGTGCTGGGGTGGGTGCTGTGGGCTGTGGCCACCGTGTCCATCCACACCTGCATGGGGACAGTGGGGATGGCACCGTGGGGGCCAGATCCTACAGCAGGAGGAGGATGAAGTTGGATCTTGCCCTGTACAGAAGTGTAGAATCATTTTGGTTGGAAGAGAACCTCAAGATCATCAAGTCCAACCATTAACCGAACTCAGGCACTAAACCATGTCCCTAAATGTCACATATTAGCCCTGCAGAAATGGGGGTTATGGATCAGGGGGAGAAGCCGCTCCCATCCTTGGTGCTGCTCTCTGCTTGGTGCATTATGCGGCATCGGCATTGCCCAAGCCTTTTTCGGTGCTACCATCACCATCCAGCACCAGCCATGGTGGGATTTCCCCTCCCCAGTGCCGGGGGAACAAATGCAGCATTTGCACTGAACTCACCAGCACTTCCACACCACAACCCCCCAAAAACCCCGAGTTCCCGGCCAGCCTTGTCAGGGCAGAATGAAAATAGCCCAGGACCAAATTCCTCTGCTTTGAACACGATGACACACTGGCGTGCATTTGTCTGAACACTAAACATATTAAGGCCAGGAACTGTAAGGGACGACTCTGCTTATCATCCAGCTCGGAGTTAATATAATTCAATTAGCATGAACAGTAAATATAGCTCGTTTTAATTTAGATGGAGGGGTTGCTGTGGCTCAGTCCTTTAATTTCAGGAGTAGGGAGGCTGTGGGAGGACTGCCAAGAATTTCTGCAAACCCCATGTTTTCTGCGTGGCCGTGGGCTGTGGCTCCGGGTGCTCCGCAGTGGCAGGATCTGTGTCCTTGGTGAGCGGCACCCGGCGAGGGGCTTCATGGAGGACCAGGGGGAGACGACGTTTTTTCGCATTGTTATTATATGCAAAATAAAGACTGGAAAGCCATCAGGAGGGAACAAGCATTGCAATCTATTTAAAGAGGGAAAGATCAGCTCGGGAGAGACGCTGGAGACATGTGTCTTCAGGGCTGTGCTGCGTTCTTTGGAGATTATTTTAAATGCATGCATCTTTTCTGCATCACAGTCTATCTTTGTTCCTCTCTGACGTCTTGAACCAGGGCTGGTATTTTACGGCCGTGGCTGCGCCTGCCAGCAGCACAACAGCTCTGCTGGAAATTAACTTCTCCGCACTTAAAAAAAATAATCTTGCAGACATAAAATTCAAAGTAAGAGATCAAACTAGTTAATCTCAGCTTAATTTAAGTCGCTGGCTCTGGCAAGCGAAGCATCAAGGCTCTGATGGGGATGAAATGCTAAGGAAACGCTCAGGGCAGGCAGGAGTTGCTGCCACATCGTGTGTCTGTCCATCTGTCCGTCCAGGTGTGGGGACATGGTGGGGCTCCTGCTGTCTGTCCAGACGAGCTCACCCTGACCGTGGTGCTTTCCATCCATCCAGGACGGCGGGACAGATATCAGGTGATCTGGTGTTTTCCCAGTAATTCTGGCTCGAAGCGAGCGGGGTTTGTGGTGCCAGTTTGCATGAGTGCACAGGGGGTGAGGTTGGTGATGGGTCATGGGCTAACGAAGCTCATGGAAAACCTCCTTCTCTGCCGGCCGGGCCAAGTGCAATGTTTTCTATCATCTCTCCTGACATTACCGCATAACTTAGATTGCCTTTAATTAAAATAGCTCATTTCACTGATGGCTCCTCAGATGCAATACTGGAGATTGTCCGTTTTTCCTGCTAAGCCCATGCACAGCCTGGCCTGGGATGTCTCCAAGGATGGGGCATCCACCACCTCTCTGGGCAACCTGAAATCTGCCCTTTCCCAGCCCAGAAGCACCAGCTGATGGGCACGGAGATCTCAGCCCTGCTTGCCCCCATGGTTGGCAGAGCTGGATTTATCAATTGGGGATGAGCCTGGAACGTGGACCGTGCTGGAGCCAGGCGTGAGCTGGCTGAGAGCTCTGAGAAATGGGCGCTGGGGGCCCGATCCTGCCTACACAGGTGCAGCAGGGAGTGCTGGGCAGGGCTGAGGGCACTGACAGGGCTGAATTGGTCCACCTGGCTCAGGCATCACCCTGAGCAAGGATAAAGGAGGGAGCAGGCAACCCTGGCCTCTCCTGCAACAAAGTGAGCTGCAGTTTGGGGCAGAGGCTGTTTAGGGGTCTCTGTCAATGCTTTGATCCCAAAGCACTCCAGGCTGGAGTCACCAGGACCAAACCCTCATCCCAGTGGTCCCATTTGGTGAGTGGATTCTCCAGAGCCTTGCAAGGGGCTCAGCTCTGTTAAACCTCTGTTAAGCCCTGAGACCTCATCTTGTGCGCTTCATTGTGTATTTTAAAAAATGAACAATAGATGTCGCATAAATGCAAGTCAACATCAGGGTGAAATGTTGACTGTGGGGTGGGAGCTGCAGCGTGTGGTCCCTGGTCTGGGCGGTGGATCCTGGGGGTGCTGTATCCCCTGCCCTGAGTGCACCCACAGTCCTTAAAAAATGCCCTGTTTTGTGGGTGCCTCAGTCTTGCAGAGGCGTGGGAGCCCACGCAGGTCTTTGCAGGGAAACTGTATTGCTGGGGCTCATGTCCATCCCCAGTGGGACCTGTCTGGATGGCGATGGCTGGAGGTGTTGGAAGGGCTGCAGCTCTGTGCTGTTTCCCCAGGACAGGGTCTGCTGTGGTCCCTCAGGCTCTTGGCGAGGGATTTTTCCCTCCAGAGCAGAGCAAAGCGATGGGTGCATTGGGATTTCTCAGCACGGGTTTGCATGGTGGGTGATGATAAGCCTGGTGTGTTTCTTGTTTCTGGGCTCCCTGTGAGGGGCAAACGCGAGATTAATGCCTCTGCCTCAATGCAGATTAAACTCTGGGAAATAATGAGTAATTTGCCAATACATGCTGAAGGGCGAGACAGATCGTGTCTTCAATTACAGCTGCTCACGTGCGAGTCGCCAAAATATGCACGGTATTTGTTTAATTTTTCTGTTTGAGGCTGGCGCATATCCTGATACTTCACAAGCCCCGTGGCTTGGACATGGGTGCTGGAGAGGGAACGTGCAGACAGCCTGTGTCAAACCAAGGCACTGCTTAAATCTCCAAAACTGGGCCTAAATTGAATGTGTGTGTGGGTTTGTATGAGTTGCTGTTGGAGCAGGATCACTTTTACCCAGTATTGTGCAAGATCTGAATTCCTGCTTTTTGGGGAGAGATCTTTGGAACATGGTGTCCCAGAGAGACGGGGGCACCCAAGTGGACCTGTGGCCACCCCGACCTCAGCCTCAGCCAGGCTGTGTGTATGTCCTGACGCTCCCTGGTCCATCCCAGCACCCTGGGGACAGGGTTGTGGCTGAGCTGGGGTCCTGGTGCCAGTAAGAGAGCTCTGGCTCCAGCCATGGGAAAGGTCAAGTGACTGCAAACCAGGAGGAAGTCTGTAAAATTAGTGGCTAATTAGCAGTGACTGTAGCGTATGTCATACCATGCTGCTGCTTGGTGCAGGGATGGGCACATGTGTGATGCTGTTTTGCTCCCCAGCCTGAGGCTTTCGCATTTGTTTGTAAGCCCAGAGCTACCATCTTATAATTGCAAAGTAGGGCAAAACAAGTGCTACAAATGATAAGAGCAAATGGAAACGTGTCTCCTCAGAGCTCTGGCAAGGCTGACTTCTGCCTGGCGGTGCTGAGGTCTGCAGGAGGGGAAGGGATGCCCAGGGGGAGTGTGGCTGTGGCTTCATCCCCGGGCAGGACCAGCACCACTGGGTTCAGGTGCTGGCAGAACTAGGGCAGAGCTTGAGACCCTCACGGCACATGTGGAGCACGGAGAGACTGATGGATGGAAGCTGGAACCGGGGCTGATGTGCGCTCTGGTGTCCCCTGCCACCAAATCTGTTGTCCCCTGCTGCTGCACAGAGGGATGGGCTGGCACAGCCCCAGTAAAGGCTCCCAGTGCTGGTCAGATGTGGGTTATTTGCTGGCGAATTTGCACAGTCGGTATTTTCCCTTCCCTCTACTCTGGTTGCAGGCAGCCGCCGAGGCGAGCTGAGCCGAGGACTGCAAAACATTTGCCGTAGAATCTGAAGAATTTGGAGTGAAACCCCCAAAGAAATTAAGGACAGATGGGATACAGGGGAGGAAAAAAAGAAACCCGAATTCCTTCTGCTGCTCAGTCCCTGTCTCGGGGCAGCCCCTGGTTCCCCCCACGGCTCGGAGCTGCCGTGGGGCTGGTCGGGCTGTGCTGGGGTGTCAGCCTCATCCCCACACCTGCGTTTTGGGGCTGGAATCACCTGGATTAGGAGCTTTCGGCTGGGCCTGGCGTGCTGCCGGGCACCACGTCAGCCCCAACACCTGCCTGCTGATTTCAGCACCTCAAATATTTCTGATGCAACTTTTTTTTCACTCCTAAAGTGAGCTCAGTGCTGTCGAACATGTTAATGGGTAGAAATGAAGCATAATTGTCCCTTTGTGTAAAATCGGCCAGCAGAATAGCAGTGGCTTTGCTGCAAAACTGGAACTGCAAACAGGTTGTGGTGTCATCCGTGTTCGCTGGGAGAGCAAACCTGGGAGGAAAACCAGAAAAAAAGGCAGAGAGACAAGGGCTGGGAAACAGCACATCATCTCCTCTCTGAAGGTGCTGTGGGTAACTGCTGATGTGTAGGGCTAATTTTATGATGGTGTGTTTGATACGTTCCCATATGCCAAGCTGCAGTAAATGACATCCAGATGAAACCAACGCTGGCACAGCCGCGGCTGGGGAGGAGGAGTATGTGCGGATGCAGCGCTCCAGATGCAAACAATAAGTCTGATGGATCTTGATTTCATCTGTCAAGTAATTGGGCTGGAAGTCTGTGCATGCTAATGACTCCACATCAAGCGGTTTGGTGCTCAGATGTGACCCATCCCGCACGGCGGGGAGAGCGGGGGGCTGCAGCCCGCGGTGGCCGTGATGAATATCCCCCAGATGTTATCCCACGGGGAAGTGAGACCCACATGTATGTTATTAATAACACCAAAGATCTGAGGTTAAAAATGACCACAGGGTGCTCACATGAGCCTTGGGATGGTGGGTCCCTCGGGCTGGTCCTGCTGCGGTGAGGGACTGGGGGGGCCTGGCCCCTGTCCTGGTTCTATGCTTGGTGCTGTGTGGGGTGGGTGAACACCATTGGATCCTTTAGCATTGAGTTACCACACACCTTATTGGGCAGCCTTGAGTGTTTTGGGGAGGCGGAGGATACTCCAATGAGCTCCAACAGCTGTGACAGTTAAAGGTGGAGATGGACACAAGGGGGAAGGATGCAGAGATGCCCTGGAAGGGATGGACACAAGGGGGAAGGATGCAGAGATGCCCTGGAAGGGATGGACACAAGGGGGAAGGATGCAGAGATGCCCTGGAAGGGATGGACACAAGGGGGAAGGATGCAGAGATGCCCTGGAAGGGATGGACACAAGGGGGAAGGATGCAGAGATGCCCTGGAAGGGATGGACACAAGGGAGAGGGATGCAGGAATGCCCTGGAAGGGATGGACACAAGGGAGAGGGATGCAGGAATGCCCTGGAAGGGATGGACACAAGGGAGAGGGATGCAGGAATGCCCTGGAAGGGATGGACACAAGAGAGAGGGATGCGGGGATGTCCTGGAAGTCACAGCCAGGGCAGAGCCAGCAGGCTTGTCTCAGACACATCCCTATTCAGGGGATGGTGGGCAGGTGGTCCCTGCCCTCCTGGAGCATGGGCATCCAAATATTCAGTTGAAGCCCTGAGGCATGGGATGCTGGTGGGTGTCACGAGCCCTACGAAGCGATGCTGGTCCCAGGGCAGCTCTCCCTGCCCAGCCTCAGGTTACTGGCAGCTTTGGTCCTGACTCCATCTCCCCTGATATGGCAGAGCCTGCATGATCTTCCTGAAAGCTCCTGTCATCACCCTAGCTCCAGATGAAGCCCCAGCTCCTTCCTGCAGCTCCGGTGAGCACTGAGCTGCCTTTTTGGGGAAGGAATGGGGCCCACAGGGTCCCACAGCACGTGTGGGTGCCTGCGCTATTGGAACCAGGTGCCTCCAGTCCCCAGGAAATGAGATCCTCACCGCCAAGAGGCTTTTGTCTCTAAATGGAGCTGTTTTTTCCCCAAAGCTTTCCCTGCTGTGTGGAGCCAGGAAGGGGCCAGGGAGGCAGGATCTAAATGGAATTGAAGCGTGTGGGCAAGCGCTCGGATTCCCCAGCACCTGCGGTTTATTGGTGCGGGAGGAATTGCAGCCGTGGGGCTGTGGGAAGGTGAGCGGACCCTGCGCCCATTTTGGAGGTTTTCCAGCCTTTTCCCCACTGATTGCTTCCTCATGTGCATGGCAGATGATGAGCGATGAGCAGAATCGGACCCTGCCCTCGTGCCAGTGGGAGCTCCCAGCAGGCAGCCATGCCCCTCATTCCACTCGCTGCTCCTCGGTGGGACTCAAGGTCTTGGCAGAAAGTGGGTATTTTTCACCCAGAAAGTGGGGTTGTGATGCACTTGGCACACGCAGCTCCAGGGTGACCTGCCGGCTGCTCGGGTTTTTATTTTGGCAGCTGTAATTCATGAGTGCGCATGATGCGTTCCACTGTTGGGGGAAATTAGAGAATTAGCTGCTTGTGTTCATTACCTGAATCATTATCTGTTCATTAGCTGTTCTTAATGGTGCAATATTTTGCTGTCGTAGGGGTTTTGCAGAATTAAGACTGGAATAGACAATGAAAACAGACAAAGAACATTCGTTACCCCTCTATGTGTCTTAAACACTGCTGGCAGGGCAGCTTGGGAAATGGGTGACAGCGGGGGCAGCCACTGCCCAGTGCCGGGGTCAGAGCAGCATCAACCGTGGGGTGCACAAGAGCTCGGGGCTGTCCCAGGAAGTGGGACCATCCCTGTCTTGTGGGGACTAAAAGTCAGGATTCTGACCCAAAGTGATTAGTGCTGAAAACTTGTGAAATTCAGGTTTTATCGCACTAAGCTCTGGAATCTGCGTTGCCCACAGCAAGGATGTTTTGCTGGAGGTGCAGCTGCCCAGGGTTTAATCCACTGGTTGGTTTTGCCTCCTCCTTTGACACCACTTTTTTTTGCCTGTTTCCAAAACCCAACCAAGTCCGCAGCAGAAGGACAGCTGGTCCCCAGCCTCCCGCCTTGCCATCAGCAGGGAGCCCTCTGAACTCCACTTTTTCTTCTCCATCCATTCGAGACATTTTCTTGAAAACTCTGCTTTGCCTTTGGTTACAGCTCAGCTTTGCTCCAGGTGTTCCAGCTCTCCATCCCACACCTTCCTCTTCCTCCATCCACTGAATATTTGGCTGAACTGGAGCCAAACAAAAGCTCCCCCCAACCTGTGCATGGAATTAGCACTGGGCATGCCGGGGCTTTGCAGACTGGTGACATTATTTTTTAAGGGCAAAGAAACAAAACTCCAAAATGGATTTGGGGTTGTGGTGTCTTCTTAAAAAAAAAAAAAAAAAAAAAAGAGGAAACTTGTAAAGTGATTTGCTTGCAAAATACAGCTCCCCCATGGGTTTTTCGCAACATCTGTGTCCAGGGAAGATGCGCCCAGCTGTGCCAGCACGCCGCTCCATTGAGAACAACTCTGGGCACCTCCCAGCTGATTTTTACAAGTGTTTGGGATATCATTCTCCAGCAACAGGGGCAAATGCAATGGGGACATGACCCAAACTGAGTCAGCTCAATTTTTAGGCTAAAAAATGGGATTAAACCATGTGGCAAGCCTACTACTAGCCTGCTGTAGATGGATTTTAAAGAAGAAATGAGGAATTTCAGTGTGGTATGTTGTTTTAACTGCCAGACTGGCCCCATCCCAGCCATGTTGCTACCAGAGCTGATGGGTTTGGTGCTGCTGTGGTCAGGTCTCACTCGCTCTGACCAGGAGAATTCCCCGGTATCCTCAGTCTCCCTCGAGCTGAGCTGATGCTGTGTCTCCCCCCAATGCAAACGGGATGAAACTCTTGATTTAGACCTGCAAATGAGCACCGGGTGGTGAAACACCCAGCAGAACAAATACCTGCATCCACGTACATATTTATGGGCTGCTCAGAGCCTTTATTGGGATGCTTCCCAGTGGATTACAGATACATCCATTTGGCATGTAATTAACTCTAAATGGGATTAGCAATGAACATGTAATTATAGTTCCTTGTAAAGAGCAGGTAAGTGGTTGTCAAGTATCCCTGGCTGGTCAGTCAACCACTCACGGTGCAGATTCATGTAGCAGAGATGCAGAAATCCCTGCATCTGCGGACCTGTGTGACCAGCTGCTGGATCACAGCAAATTAAACAAACAAAAACCACACACAAAAAGCACCTTCACTTTCATGCTTCCTCCCCATCCCTGTAATTTTTCACTCCTGGGATGATGTGAAACCATTGTCACTCTGGTGTCTTCACCCAGGAGGGCACCAATAATTGCAGTCAGCCCCGAGTCTGTGTTCGCGATGGGAAATGAAGAGGCAAGAGCTGGGATGCTGTGCTAAGGGTGTCTGAGAGCTTGGGATGGCACTGTTAATAGCTGGTGTCCCGGGGAGAGTGGTTTGGGTAGCAAAGGGATGTCTCTGATACTCTGCAGCTCTGCCTGTGGTAATAAAAATCACACATTTCATTTATCTTATTTTTTTTTAGATTGAAGCTTTAAAAAAAAAAAAAAAATCAGTGGGTTTTGGCTGCTTTATCCCCTTGTTGGGATTATTTAAATCAAAAGCAGGAATAGGGGGAAGGCTCCTTTTGTAACTGCAGCTGGCCAGGAGCCAGCGCTGTCTGTGCTGCTGGGGGTCCTGTGGCCTGGGGGGCTGCTGCCCCAAAACGCCGTTATGAGAATGAGATGGAGCTGCTGAACCCACATCGCTCTGGGGCTGGTAGAGGGAGCGGAGACCTGCAAGTGCTGAGGGTCTGGAAAAGCCGCGTCCTCCCTTCGGTGCTGCCAGCACCAGCCTTTCCTCCTGTGAAATGCCGAGTGGTTGTTTGGTCACCTGTGCCACTGCAGGAAGGTGCATCGCCCTGCTGTCCCCTGGGGATGTCCCATGCCCGATACCAGGGGCATCGCTTTCCCAGGCAAAACCCTCGCTCCCGGGAGGGTGCTCCCTTCCCGGGATGCACGGGAGAGCGGCTTCGCCCTCATCCACACACCCTCCATGTGGCTCAGTCCCCAAATCCCAGTGGCAACCAGGCTGGAGCAGGGAGATCCAGTGACCGAACATCCCATTGGTGGCAGGGGACAGCACACTTGTTGGAGTTGGTGGGTGTTTTATTGTGCAAATGCTTTGCCTCCTCCCTGAGTGGGGCGTCTCCAGCTTGCTGGTATTGCTATAGCTACGGGCAATTTTCTGTGTTGGAGTTTTGCAAAACCATATTAAGAAAAATCTCGCCCTGGCGCTGCTGGCTCTGCTCCAGGCTGGAAATTGCATTCCCCTGCTTGAAATTCCTCCCAGAGTTTCAGATGGAGAATGTACAACTTCACTTTCCATCTTGAGGCTGCTGTCACACATTTTAATAACAGGGGCTGTGCTACACCCCAGAGGTGGCCGTGCGCCAGGATTGTGCAGCGAACCCATCGGAGCGGTTGCGGTGAGGGTTTGGACGTGAAGGCGCTGGAGCTGCGGCTCAGGCCCAGCCCTGGTCCTTCCTGAGCCTGGCTCAGCCTCTTGGACCAAGGATGGAGTCTGCGGGTTCATTTTTCATCTTCCATGTGAGCACAATGATGAGTTTGTGGGTGTCTCCTCTGTCCAAGGTAATGGGAACCCCTGGTCCGAGGGTATTGGCTCTGTTTGCTGTACTGCAGCGCCCATGATCCCAATTAGAAGGAGATGCAATTCATTTCATTTCTCCTCCTTCGTGCTTGTATCCATCCCAGCTCAGCTGGCCCTGTGGTCCCCTCTGGGTTTCTCCCTCTAAAACCTGCCTCTCCTCCCTGCAGGATCAGGGCAAATCCCCCCAGCACATTGTGTCAAGATTGGGTGATTTTTGGTTTTAGGTTTTTTTTTTTTTTTCAATAGTCAGTGGGTAAATCTCAAAGTTCACCAAGTGTCTGGAGAAAGGGTTGCTAATGTCACAGGCCAGCTGAGCTGGGTGACAAGGGGTGGCCTTTACTGAGACCCTGGAGGGTTCTACATAGGGGGTCACTGACAGAGCCCCTGGTGGCATCACCCATCTCCATGTCCCCAGGGCCCAGCTCCTGGTGGGGACCACAGCTTGGAGATCCTGTGTCCTAGGCTGGCTGGGTTGTGCTGCTTTAGGGACAGTCACAGGACAGGCAGGGCTGCTCTTCCAGCAAGTGTCACCGTGCCTGGGGTTCCAGCATCCTGTCCCCTGTGGTACCCACATCTCTGGGGACAAGGACAGGGATGGGGTTTGTCTCCCCTGGCTGCAGGCACTGGCTTGGCTTTTCCCAAGCTCCCTTTTATGGGTTGCTCTTTGAACCCGAGGAGTTGTGCTGTATTTGTAAAACACACCGCTGTAATCGGGGAAACAGCCTTCCTAATTGGATTGGAACGGCCCAGAGCAATTGGCTGTTTGGGAGCAGCCGTTTTAAATCAAGCTGTGCGCGCCTTAATAAGTTTGTTCGCCTTTACCAGCTTGGCAAACTCCGCTGGAGAGGTGACCTGTTAAATGATCTCCCGTGTTTCTAAGACATTTTTCATCCCCACTGATCCCTTGAGCCTTTTTTTCCTTTGTAATAACAAACTTCGGGAAATCCCAGAGCACCCGTGCTGTGGCTCCTGCCGGCTGCAGCGGGGCGGGGGCTCTGGAGACGGGGCTGGTCGTGGTGCTGGGGTGGTGGCTGGTTATGCAGGGTCCCATCCTGCTTGGACCAGCTGGTTTGGGGGTAGAGGAGAGGAAGGACAAGGGGAGCATCAAGTTCACGTGGCACCACATTAATGTTGCTCTGTTTGGCTCTTGGTGGGGCTTATTGCTTGGATGTCCCAGATCAGGTGTGAATGTCATCTGTTTCGGGACCAGGATTTCAGCCCGTGAGGAGCTGGCTAACCCCTCTGCTCTGTGTGAGCAGGGAGCTGCATGGGTGGCTACCCCGGCATCCTGCTCCATCCCGGTGCCTCCTGAGCCACCCCAGGGACACTGGCAGGTACAGCCCTGGCTTCAGAGAGGGCAATTAACCTGCTTGGAGGGAGCCCCCCAGGGCATCACTGCTGCGGGACCTCTGGGCCAGCTTGGTTGTGTCCCACCTCTTCCCCTGGGCAGCCACCCCATGGTCCTTTGGCTGCGCTCCAGCTCCTCCATGGAGCATCTTTGCCTGCAGTTCCCTGGTTGTCCCTGTGCCTGGGGAGCTGCTGAGCTGCCAGCCAGGACCTGGGGCTTCCCGGGGATCCGCTTGCTCCTGCCAGGACCCCAGGGGGAAAAAATGACCTTTCTTGTCTTTCAGAGGAGACAATTGTCTCTGGGGTTCAAAGCCCATTGGTGATGCAGTGAGTGGAATGGCTGGAACTTGCATCTCATCAATCAGGGCTCGGAAACACGGAGGCTCCCTCCACATCTGCGGTGTCTGCGTGCCACTCCCTGTCAGCACTCACAGCCCATTCCTAACGTCAGTGACAGCCCCAAACACTTTTATCTGCCTCTGCCCTGGGGTTCCCACATGCTGTGAGTGGCCTTGGGGACCGGTTGTGCCCTGGGGAGGGCTGTGGGTCCACGGCTGCCAGTGTTGACCTGGCAAAGGACAGGGGACCAGAGTGGCACTGGGCACTGGCTTTGCTGGCCTGGGTCCACATCCCATGTCCCACACAGAGCTCCTTGGGCAGCCATGGACATGTGACGGCATCTGCTGCTGGCAAAGGGCATCGAGTGTGGAGAGCATCATTACAGGACACCTTTTTCTTTTTTTTCACACCAAATGTCCTGATTTTGTTTAAAAACTGGTACCTGAGTACTTGTTATCCTCAATTGCTTGAGCTGCCAGCAAGGCAGGGGGATGGTCCTTGTCCACTGGGATCTCGGATGAAGCTGGGGACTGTCCTGCAAGGCCACCCACCAGCTCATCCGAATGCGGGGCTGGGGAAGCCTTGGACACAGCCCGAGTGCTCACAGTTTGCTCCCAGCTCACATTTTAAGCCTTTTTCCCCAGTTTTGAAGGTGAGAAAGCAAAAGCTGCTGCTTCTCAGACTGTGCCCAAGCAGCAGTAAGCACTGGGCCATGGCAGCACCCGTGGACAGGGGAGGAGCTGGTAGTGCTGAAAGGTGTTGCTGCATCAGCTTATCCTGTGGAGCCCAGCCCTGCACCCCTGGGGATTCCCTGCGCTGAGGATGAGGAGGGTGGCTGTGCTGTGCTGTGCTCCCCCGCCTGCCTTTCCACAGCCTCCCTGGCTGTGTTTTGACTGAAGTTTGTCAAAATGGATATATTCTTGCCAAACATTTCCATTTTGACAAATTGGCATTTTCCAACAACAACATCCCCCCCACCAACCCAAACAGGGAGCTGGAGAGGTTCCCACCCGCTCTGGCCCCGAGTGAAACAGTTCCTATTTCTAATTGCTTACGTAAACCCAGCAAGAGCTGGCAAGCGCCATGCGGCAGATTTTGGATGCGTTTTTATTTATCAAACTGCTCCCGATAACAGATTCACTTCCTCGTCATAATCTTTCCTCCTCCTTTTTCCCTGGGGAACCTTTGTGTTGTGAATTGGAAGGGATCTCCAGTCACACTCATGCAGTTATTTCCTCTGGTTGCAAAGCCACTGTGCAGGATGGGCCAGGCAGCCCCAGTGCAGCCTCCGAGCACCAGCCACGAGAGGGCACAGAGACCAGTCCTGCTGCAGCCTGGCCACCCTGCAACTGTGCCACCCTACAGCCGTGCAATCCTGCCGTCCTGCAGCCCTGTCACCCTGCAGCTCTGCCACCCTGCAGCCTGGCTGTCACACAACTGGGCAGTCTTGCAACCATGCCATTGTGCAACCATGCTGCCTTGCAGCCGTGCCATCGTCCAGGTGTGCAATGGTGCAGCACACAGGAGCATCGCTGCCTCCTGACGCAGCTGGGTTCGTGCAGGTCTGCACCTTCTCTGGTCTCAGGCCATGGATCTTCCCCCTCCCTGCCAGGCTCTGTCTCTTAGAAGACTCAGGGGATCTAATTATAAAAAGAGGTAATTATATTAATAGGTTAATTAAGAGACTGCTGATCTCAGGTACACAAAAGGAAGACTTTAGCACAACACTGGAAATCAGTCTCGGGGTTTTGAGGCATGGGGCAGGGTGGACCCCAGCAGCATTTCAGGGAAGCTGCAGCAGGTCCCAGGTGTGATGACCCCATGGGACCCCCCAGGCATGGGCACCCCGGGGCTGGACCTTGGCTGTGTTGTGTTTGGTGATGGCACACGCTGCCGGGATGGTGCCATCGCTGTGTTCATGGCCTGGGCCTGGCCGGCAGCACCCAGAGATGTTGCTTGTGCAGCCACTTGCCGTGGGGTCCAGCTCCCACATGTCACCAATGCTGTAGCACCAGATGGGATTTATTTGTTTGGCACCCAGGATGCACATTGCTTTGGGCCCCAGGGAATGGGGTTTCCCCAGCAGCATCAGGAAAACCACTTCATCCCACCCACCAGCCACTACATACACTTATTTTAAATCGCAACACCCAAACTCCTGCTTTCGGGCTTATTTCAGAAGGTGCAGGGGGATGGGTGGAAACTCAGGACCATCCTTCCCATCCCAAACAATAAATACACGGACACGGGGGCCGTGTTTCCACACCTACAGTGGGAGCCCATGCAGCCTAATTAGCACTGCCTCTCTGAGTGCTGCTCGCTAATTGCCTGGCGTTTCGCTACCCCCGTGGTCATGGCTTTTTATTTTATTGCTGGGATACCCTGTACGATGGGAGCGGCCGAAAACACCCGCGACAGCCCCAGAAATTATAACAAGAGGAGGAAAGAAAATAAGGAGTCGGATGGGAAAAGATGAGCAAACGCGTCGCAGCGGGGCCGGGAGCGCTTCCATCGGCTGCGGCTCCTCGGAGGGGGCGGGCGCGGGGCTGCTCGGCCCGGGCTGCTCCCCACCCGGAGGCTGCGCAGAGGGTGTCCCGTTCCTCGGGGGAGCCCGGGGGTGCCCCACGCGTGTGCCACCCCCCACATCCCCACTCAGGGCGTGGCCGCCCCCACGCGCGTGTCGCGCGCCGTCCCCCGCCCCGCGAGTGGGCGTGGAGGGGAGGGGCCGGGTGGGCGCGGAGGGGAGCGCTCGGGGGGGTGCGGCGGGGCGGGATGCGCTGCCCGGCGGGGCCGGTCGCGGCCCCCGATGGGATGTAGCGGGCGGCTGCTGGGACCCGTCGGGGGCCGCCGCGCCTCGCTGCTCCTCACCATGATCCTCTTCTTCACCTACTTCTTCTACTGCCTGCCCGGGCCCTGCGAGCCGCTGCCGCCCGCCCTGCTGCTGCCGCCGCCCGCCGCTCTCCCCGACGGGCCGGGGGACGCGGGGCCGGGGGCGGCGGGGGGAGGCGGCAGCCGACGGTTCCCCCAGGCCATTATCGTGGGGGTGAAGAAGGGAGGGACGCGGGCGCTGCTGGAGTTCCTGCGGGCGCACCCCGGGGTGCGAGCCGTGGGTGCCGAACCCCACTTCTTCGACAGGTGCTACGAGAAGGGGCTGCGCTGGTACAGGTAACGGCGGGGCGGGGGGAGAGAGCGGGTTTGGGCTGGGAATCGCTAATTAAGCTCCGAGCCGTGTTTAATTGCTCCCCGCTCCGGTGCCTTGCTGGGGTTGCTCTGCAACAGGCTGGTCCGGGATCGGCGGGTCCCTGGAGATAAAGGGCGTTCGAGGGGCTGAGAGTGGAGGGAGGATGCAGGTCCCAAGGGGGAATGTGAAGGGACACGGGCTGCGGTTCACGACGGGGGTGGGGGGACAGCTCCGACCCTCCGCCTTGCTTGAGGAGGGGGCTGGTTTTTCGGGGCCGCTGCTGAAGTCGGGAGTGATGGGAGTGTGAGAGAGTGTCCCCGTGTCCCCCGTCCCGCGCAGCCCAGCGGCCGGGGACAGGTGACCGGCAGCAGGACAGTCGGCAGCAGAAATTGGCTTTTTTAATTATCCAGGCTTTGCGATTTTAACCTTTAACACTTTATTCTTAGTCATCCCACTGTTTCCCCACCGGGTTCATTTAGGAATTATTTTATTCGAGTGGCTTATAAAAATAAAGGGAGCGAGGACGTGGAGAACCAGGTTTGATCCTGGCTGAGAACTGGAACAGCGAACCGGCGAAGGCAGGGGAAGGGTAAACCAGTGTCGCTGGAATTCCTCGGTAGGTTTGTGTCAAAGGGCAGAGTCGTATCGATTCAAGGGAGTTGTTTAGTTTTGAGGGTTTCAATGGAGTTGAACTCTTCAGGCGATAAAGCATTCGGAAGAGCAGCTACTGTGCATGTGGTGTCTATTAAACTCCCGTCTCCTGGCCAACTCCTGAGTGGCCGGGCCAACCGGAGTCAGAGAACTGAGTCCCTTGAAGGCAGCAAAAGAATCTGGTCCGTTATTTTGAAGAGAGTCCAAATGTGTAGATTTATAAAAGCGCTGCGGTGTTCTCAGGGAAACATCTGAAAATAATAAAAGGAGTAGCTCTCCCTGTCCTTCCTGCCTCTCCATCCCGTGCTCCCCAAGCCCCGCGGGAATACTTTATTTCTTACATGCCCTTAATATTTCTCCATGTTTTGGGGAAGGCTGCAACTCTGCAATCCTTGCCAAAATAATAACCTGTGAAAATCAGCGTGTTTAATGGCAAGTGTAATTTTAGCGGTAATTTTACCCGCAGAGTTTCAGCTCGGTAAGGCCACATCTGGAGTGTAAAGTTATTGACTTAACACACCTTCAAACACAGTAAGTAGCGCACTTATTTTTATGACTGTATTAATAATAATGCCGTGATTTATTAGCTCATTTCTCAGTTCCATTTGTACCTACGCTGCCCTAGAAACAATAACGATGATAACTAATCTTTTTGGTTGAGGATTACAAGACAGGTCTCACTTGGCGGAATGGGAGTTTGATGACTGCGAGCACATAATTAAAGTGAGGAAGATCGAGCGCTTTCATATCGCTCGCCATGGTCCGGCGAGACGTTTGCAGGGTGGACCACAGCAAGAGAAGAATAAATAAATCTTCGGTTTGGATTGCTGTGTAGTGAGTTTTTAGTGCTGTAAGTGCTCGCAGGGAGCCTGGCTTGGTACCAGTGAAATGTTTTAAGGCTATCCTGCATATGGTTGTGGTACATTTGGAGAGCTAGAGCAGGGAAGGCTTTCAGCACGGCCAGATGCATTGCAGGGCAGTGTACGCAGTGCTGGGGAGAAGTTGCATCCTTTCTAGTGAGAAAAAAAATCAGTAGACATTTTGCTTTAACTCTGCATAGAGTTAAGAGTGTTTTTAATCACGGGCACAACTATTTTCCTTAGTTTGCTCTTCTCTTTGCCACTGTTTTGTCTTCTTACAAGACTTTGCTCTGCTGAGGGTTTTTTTCCCTGGGAAAGCCAAACAAAGCTAAATGCTTAAAGCTGGGGTGTGTTTGGAGCAGAGGAAAATAGAAATTGGACAGAAGTTCAGGTTTTTCCAATGAATATCTCGAAGTGGTGTAAGCATTTTTAAAATATTTGAACTTGCTAGGAAACCAAAATTACACCAGCTGCTTCTCATGCCAAGATATTTGGCCCGAAGGCACCTGTAGGTTGTTGCTTGTCTTCAGTAAATCTGGGGAGAAGAAAAAAGAATTCCCTTGGAAATATCACCACAGAATTATGTTGTTCTTTCTTGGTTGTCCAGTTCCATAATGATTTCACAGCTGCGGCAGAAGTATCTGGTGTTGTGGGTGCTGAGTAGTTTATATTACAGTGTTATGTTACTGGCAGAAACCATTTGTTCTTACCAGAGTGTTGTATTTTATTTAAATTTGAAATAACCAGAAGTCCCTTTTTTTGAGTAGTTCTTTTTGCTAGTGAGAAGAAAATGTTCAGCGCAAGCAGCAAGCATCTCATATGAAATTCCTTGAGTTGCTATAGCTTTAGCTAATTATAAGAAGATTAAACACCTTTTCTAGACTGCAACATAAATTACCTAATGGATAATCCAAGCATGACGTGACGTTTTATCCTAAAGCAAAACACTATTTTAATTTTTTTTGGCACCCAGAACTGCTTAAAGTAAAGCTAAATAAGAAGCAGTGATGGTGGCATGTCTGCTCACACAGGGGTTTGGGGATCGCGAGTGTCCTGGTTGGGAACCTGTCTGTGTGTCTGTCTGTCTGCTTTACAGAAGCGTAGGCAAAGGCAAATGTAGAAACTTAATTAAATAGTTGTTTGCCTATGATATTTAGAACTTCATTGCAGAGGTGCTCAGCATGCTGGCAGCGTCCCCCTCTTGGTGTCTGTAGACCAGCGCCTGTGTCCACCGCAGGGACTTCCCGGTGCCAGGGGAACAGAGTCGGGGTCACAGGCGGCGTTTGGGGTGCTCGGGGTGTTTGTGTTCAGTATGGTGCCCATGCAAGTGGGGCTGTGGGCTCTGTGCTCCGGCAGCGCTGCTCTGCTCCGCTGGGGACACTTTGGGGGCGTAGCCGAGATCTTTGCACAGGATTGTGCTCTTTTTGGTTGCTGGAGCCCGGCTGGTTTCCCACGCAGCCGCCTGATGTTGCTTGGAGGTTCAGAGTTGCACCGTAATTCGGTGCAGCCTTGGCAGTTCTGGTGCTGGGGGGAAAAAGGCAGGAGAAATGGTGGATAACGACAGCTTTTGGGCATGAAGGTGGTGCAGGGAAAGGTTTTTGCAGATGCTGGCATGCATAAAAGGGGTTTTGGGGGATTTCAGCCTGATGTAGCTCACGCAAAGAACAGTTTCCTTCTCTCTGTTCACCAAAACTTTTTCGAATTGAGCTGATGTTGCTGCAGTTTTGCTCTGTTTCCTCGCATGATCCATCATCCGAGTCCCTCTTGTCTTTCTTCTCTTCTGGCTTTTTTTCAGTAGCCCAAGCAAGAGTCCTGCAGGAGGGTCTGGGCCAGGGCTCCCAAGGACCCTCCACGTTCCTGGATTTCATAGGAATTGTAAAGAATTCCTTATTTCCTTACAGTTTGGGCCAGAAGCAGTAAAAAGTACTATGGGATGGCTAGCGATAGTTAGCAAACGCCTCCTGGCATCACTGCTGAGCATCCTCTGGTGCTTCAAAGCCATCCCAGAGCTCTGAATCTCTTGCAAGGTGATTTTTAGCTTTTAATTGTAATTTCCCCTTGTGATCAGCTGCAGCACACGCAGGTTTGCATGCGGGGGGAGGAACTGTTTGTGTGATTCGCTGTGGATCGCGCTGTGCTTCTGTGCATGTGTTAAACCGTGCTGGGGAT
Source organism: Patagioenas fasciata (assembly GCF_037038585.1). Classification (NCBI taxonomy): domain Eukaryota; kingdom Metazoa; phylum Chordata; class Aves; order Columbiformes; family Columbidae; genus Patagioenas; species Patagioenas fasciata. The sequence continues at coordinate 11,799,983 of NC_092534.1, forward strand.
GTCCCCACTCAGGAGTGCCCGGGGAAGGTGGGTGATTTGCAGAGAGCTGCTACATGCAACGTGGGGTTGTTATTTTTTATTTCCCCTCCTTCAAACCCACTCATGGGAGCTCATAATGTTCTGGAAAGGCATCCAGGATTTCTTGAGCCAGACTTTGTTATCTCCCAACCTTGCAACCCTGAAGCCTTTGAGCGGCAGGGAAAGGACGCGGCTCCGGCGCTGCTCTTTTGACTTTTGCTGTGAGTGTTATTGGCAGCTGAAAAGTAGAGCTAAGTAGATGCCTTGAGGGGGTTTTTGTGTGTGTTGTGATTGTACAGACAGATCAAGACACTCTATAGCACAAGCTGTTGAATAAAAATCCGACATTTCAGCTACTCTGGAGTCACCAGGCTGAGTTTTGGTGCAGGATTGCCTTCCAGGGGCAGCTTTTCACAGGCACAGTTAAGAAACACATAGGTGGGAAGAGACAAAAGGATCTGGCGAGGAGTCAGATGGCGATGCACTCAGAGCTGCTCCGGGACATTATCTTTATTCATTGACACCGGCTGATCTGTTCTCCTGCTGGACTTGTGTTTCAGCTCCGCGCCTGAGAGCGGCCCTTGTTTTTTCTTGGTGCTTTTGCAGAAACTCAGTCCTGCAGCGCACTTCTTGGCTTCAGCACTTTGTAATATCTGTTTGTTTTTTTAATCCTAACTTTCATTTCAAAATTAGAGCCTCTCTGTATCAGTTTCTCCTATCCTCACACTTATGTTTAGAAAATAAATCCTAAAATGCAAAGAAAAAACACAGGAAACCTGAGAAAAAGCTTTAATTTTGTAGCTATGAAGAAGATATTTTAAAGCTTTTATTTAGCGCACAGCACTTTGGATTTGCTTTTATGCAATGTTTTAGTCCCGGCTTTACACTTAGAACAGGGTTTAAGCGCTGTGCACATCCTTGCCAGCCGGACAGGTCACCCTGTGATGGTGTGTCCCCGTTTTACTGCTCCCCAACACACAGCGCTGCCTGGAGCAAGGAAACAAGCTGGAATACGTGCGAAGTTTGGTCTTCTGCAAACTGCTTTCACGTGGGATTAAAAATAGCTTTTACTACCATGATGAGGAATTAACATTTGAAACCGTTTAAAGGGATCCGGGGCAGATCCTACCCAGGGCGGGCAAGGGGATGTGTCTGCTCGTTTGGGGGGGTCTGTCCCTCTGGCACCAGGTTGGGGATGGGGCAGGGAGTAGGATTTACACCCCTCTGCCCCCCACTTTCACCCTGCTGGTATCCCCTTGCAGCAGCTCCTGAGTTTTGTTCGCGACCCAGAGCCCATGAAGTGCTTCTTGCTGATCCAAGCAGGTTTGAGAGCCTAAATTTCAGCCTGGCTCAGCCGCACGGCAAAATCAAGTCGGGTTATTCCATGTGTTGTTACATAGATAGTGTCAGTCTAAAGTGATTAAAGCTGCTTGGTAGTGTTGGCTGCGATTTTTGGGGGATGAAAGCTGTGACTTGCGGAGTGGAATGAGTCGCGGTCTTCCCGCCTGAGGAATGCTTTCTCTGTCTCTTTTAAATAAATGGTGGTTTTATATACGGGCTGTGCAGTGGGGTGTGCAGAAGTAACCTGAGTTTCTAAAGGATTTTTAGTCTGCTGGTGTTCCTATCCCAGACTGCTTAAATAAACAGATAAAGCTGGGCACCTGGAAATCACAGGGCTGGTTTTAAAAATTAATATTATGTGAATCAATATTTTTGGAAAAGACTTCTTCATTCACACCCTTTTTCTTGTGATCCCCTGGTTACTCTTTGCTAACCTCAGGGGCTAGAAATCTGAACAGGGACAGGTTTTTTTATCACTTGTGTAACTCCACAGAACTTCCGAAAAGATGTCAAACATCATGAGAAGTTCACAAACAGCAGCAAAAGCTGCAGGGTTTCTGTTAGTTGAATTATTGAGGGGCTGGAGAAATAGTCATCACAGAGTAAGAGGGAGTTTCTGAGGTTTTTCTTTAAAGTATTACTTTTTTTCCTCCCCCTAGATTATTTTTAGATCCAGACAGTGACAGAAAGTGGAAAAGGCCAGTGGATTTAGAGGGTGCTTTTATGCAAGGAGAGGCTATTACTTAAGAGACTTCAAAGCTTATTTATAAAACAGTAATTACCATCCCCTGAGACGGAAGCGGGCAGCTCGCATCCAGCCGGGGAGGGGGTTACAGTACTTAATTGGCAAATATGCTTAAAAGCTTCTTCCTGACCTTTTAAAAAACTTTTTTGCTGAGACAGGCTCGGGCAGAGATTGAAAACCTGACTAATGAAAGGCCAGGTTTAATACCGGGATTTATCTCTAAATGGCTTTTCAAAGGGCTGTGGAAATCCTCCTGCTTAGGGAGCCGGCTGGTTTTGGGGGATGCTCCCATGTCCTGTGGGGCTCCGGGAGCTGGGGGGGACCCGAGCCCGGTGTCTTCTTCCCCACAGCCCAGGTTGTGGGATGGTCAAGGGGCTGGGGCAGCCTGGCAGCCTTCCCCTCCTTGCCCTGCCCCAGAAAGCTAAAAAATCAGCACCTATCTACCTGTGGGGGATGGCGGAGGAGCCGACGGAGCTCTTGGATCTCCCTCTGTGCCTCCCACCACATGTTCCTGGTGTGTTTGTTTAGAAATGTAGTAAAGTGAGGAGCAGAGGGGTGTTCTGGGCGGCTTTCTGCAGGATTTTGGAAAGTGCTCAGTTGAAAGCCCAGCCTGCGGTTGGGACCAGGAGAGGTGGGAGGTGCAGGCTGGTCTGGGCCAGCCCAGGCACTGCTGGGGTGATGGTTTAAGACGAGTCTTTCCTTGCAAGAGGATGCATGGCCGGGGGGTGCCACGCATTGCCCTGGTGAGCCTGGGTTTGCTGGATCCCACTCAGATCTCTCTAGCAGACTCTCTTGCCCTGGGCTTGTCCATATTATTCTCTATGGGCGGAGTGGGCTAGCTCTGCTCTGTAGGAAATGACAGACTCATGGTGGTTGCACATAAGAATTATATTGCAGCTTTCTGCAGGGTCTGAGATCCTGACGTGTCTGTGCTCGGTACATGATGTACTGCTCAGGTTTTACACTGTCACCTTTTGAGGTAATAATGGTCCTGGGTGGAAAATCCACAGCATCCCATTTCATTTCACCGCCTCCTCCCTCTGTGCAGAGACAGCTCGCAGATCACAGAAGCCTAAATGTCTTCAAAATTATTCATGCGTCTCTTAAGTGAGTCAGTCTTGATCTGAAGAGTCGTTTGAAATGCAAATGGGGAATATTGCAGGCAGTCAGGCCACGGGGGCGGTAGCCGTGGCACAGAGGCAGCGTGCCCGGCCAGCTGGGTTGGAACCTGCAAGTGATCCCAAGGCTCGGGGTGCGAAATGTCCAGCTCGTGTGCTGTTGGTATTTGCAGACAGGGCTGGCTCTGCCTGCGCAGATCCAGGCTTGGCTCAGCTGAGATGCTCTGGAGCTGCAGACCAAAGGAGCATCCCAGTTCTGACGTGTGCTGCTCGGTTTGGGCTGGTTGGTGACACAAACTGCTGGGACCTGGAGCGTGTAGCGTGCTGGGACTGGCACTGAGGCTGAAATACAGGGTGAAATGGCTGAAATTAACTTCTCATAAGCAGCTGCGGAAACTTTCCCTGTTTTATCTATTAAAGCACCAGCACAGAAATGGTTTAGGTGGAAACAGCAGCACTTTGGGAGCAGGAGGTGCTGCTGGGCTCCTCCTGGGAGTGATTTTTGTATGATGCTCTGCTGAGGGAACCCCCCGAGATGGGGAATAAAACTCCTCTTTCCCAGCCCAATCAGCAGCTCCATGGCGCTGGGGGTGGCACAGGCATCCCAGGCGGCCGGGACCGCTGTGCATTTTAACGCACAAAATTGATTACAAGCAGGAGAGAATTACATTAATATAGTCACTTGTCACTGAGGTCTTATTAGTAATCTCCACTCATTAGTCTGGAGAGAATAAGGATGTGACCTTGTTAAGTGTCCTTGCAGAGGGTAAGGCTGACCATTTGGCTATTGATTGATTACTGAGCCCCTCCACAGCGCGCGTGTGCGTGGCCGTGAGTGTGTGCACCCACCCGGGGGTGCACGAGAGGTGTTTCCGCAGCTGGGACAGAGAATGGGCCATCGCCTCCCCTGCCCCTGTGCACCTTTTGGGCTGGTGCAGCCGGTGAATTAGCAGCTGCTTTGGGCAGGAACCGGATTGTCAAAAATTAAAAAAAAAAAGAAAAAAAGAAAAAGAAAAAAAAAGGAACTGCTGGTGATTGATGGGAAGGGACAAGAAAAGTGACAGATCCCATCCCCAGAGGCCACATCATACTTCTGCCTCCTGCCCGTTGCTGCGGGGGCTGCCAGAGCCTTCCTGCATCACCCAACTTCCCAGCCGCTGCGGAACCCCCAGCACCGCAAATCCTGCTCCTGGGGTCTGGGCTGCCTGCACCCAGCTGAGGGCAGGATCTGCCACCCCTGCAGTCCTGCATCAGATATTTTATTTTGCTTCTTAATTTTTTTATTCCTCAAGGCTATTTGTGGGTGCTGACCATGCCTCGAAGGTTTCCCCAGCCTCTCCCCACCTGATGCCTTGCACCACGTGCTGTGACATCGGTCCCCATCCCGCCTGTGCCACTTGGCTCCCCTGTAATTCCAAGTGACAACGTCCCCCCATGGACACCCTGCCAGGGAGGGCACATCAATAAGAGCAGAAGGGACAGAAATCCTCCAATTACTGGGAACGTGGAGGGGGCTCGATAAGTGCCATTGATCAGGTGCTCATCAGTGCATCCCTCATCGCTGCTGCTTGTCAATAGATGCTGTGGAGCGGGAGGGGGCCGCTGGCAGCCTCTCTGGTCCCTGCGGAGGCCACCCCAGCACGGCGGTGGCTTTCCAGGGCTGGGGGGATGCTGATGGCCAGGCAGAGCTTTTCCCAGCTGGTTGGGACCTGCCGGCTCCATCCCTGCGAGTGACAGCCCAGTGGGGCACAGGGGGGACGTATTCTTCAATGAGAGCACTGGCCGCTTCCTCCAGCTGCTTTTATATTTCAGAAAGTCGTGTTCCTCAGCCACACAAACCATGAGAAAAATTTCAAGGGGCTGCTGCCAAGTACTTTCGGCTGAGAATTTCAGTTTTGTTGAGGGAAGGGATCATTTGTCTCCATGAAAAGCCCATTTTGTGGGGAGGGAGGGAGCTGAACGTCCCCCCGCCGTGTTGGAGACCCGAGCGTGACAACCTGCATCCGCTCTGCTGCCACTCGGGCGGCGCGGAGCTGCCGCTGCTGCCTCCTGCACAAAGGAGCTGTCGGGCAGGGGCTGGGCTGCTGCCGGAAAGAGGAGGGAGAAATGTGTCCCCAAGAGCCTGATCCTGCCCCACATCAGCGCACACGTTGGGGATGAAGGTCTGACGGCGATGGCGGGAGCATCCCAGTGTCCCGGGATGGGACTACATGTGAGAGTGGGACCAAACCTGCCGGGTTTCCCGGGGTCCAGGCTGTGCTTGGTTGGTTCCTGGAGCTGAAGTTGTGCTTTATTATTTGTTTTGAGTCTGTGTGGAGAGGGAGGCTTGCTAAAACAGGCTGGACATGAGGAGGAAATTGTTGCCCCTGAGGGTGGTGAGAGCCTGGCCCAGGTTCCCAGAGAGGGGGTGGATGAACCATCCCTGGAGACATCCCAGGCCAGGCTGGACGGGGCTCTGAGCAACCTGAGCTGGTGAAGATGTCCCTGCTCATGGCAGGGGTGGCGCTGGGAGAGCTGGAAAGGTCCCTTCAACCCAAACTGTTCTGTGATTCTGTGATTCTAAAAGGATGGCAGCACTCTGCATCTGCGCGGGTTCGAAGTTCAGATCTCCCCTTAGGTGGGTGGGTTAGATGGGAGGATGGTGGGTTACAGTTTTGTTGGAGGGTGGTATCCTGGCGTTGGCACTAGCAGATGGCTCCAGGTCACTTTTGTCTCCTGGCCCACCGATCGGGGCTCTCCGAGTGCCTGTTCTGCATCCCTTGCTTTCTTCGAGTTGGTGATGAAGGGTGTCCCCAGCTCTGCAGCAGGTCCCTGTCTCTGCAGCCTGCCTGGGTTGTTTTGGGAGACAACCAGGGACGGCCACGATCACCCAGACCTGCCCCAGAGCGCATGGTGTGATGACAGGGTGGGCATTGCCAGTGCTGGGTGTCAGAGCTTATTTCTGGTGCTTCAGCTGCATCCCAGGGGAGCGGAGACAGTGCTGCTGAGCCCATACAGCCCTAACGAGTCACCCACAATTAGCCCGGGCTGCAAGCATGGTGTGCTGGCTAATTACCTGCTGTACAGAGTGGGGAAGGACCGTGGCTCCACCACGGTTTGAAGATCTCAGTGGATCAGAAGAAAGAGGTTAGGAGCCGTTCAGTGTAGGGTTGTGGTGTGAGGTCCTGAAGAGACCTGATTTCTGCAGAAATCTCCTTTCCTCCAGAGTCTGGAGGAAAACCCTTGAAGCAGAAGGAGGTGGAAGGGTGCTGGGGCAGTGGCTGGGTGTCCCCACGGGCAGGCAGGCCATTCCTTGGTCACCTTGTCCCTGGATGATGTTAGCTTCAAGCACCGCATGTGCTGCACGTTCGTTCCCCAAGTCACCGTGCAGGACGGAGCAGAAGAACTTTAAAGAAAAAGTAAAACTGTTGCCACTTCAAAACTACTCTCAGAATTGATGCCAGGACTCCAACAGACTGATGCTCCTTTATTCTCCTTTTAATTAATTCTTTTGCCTCCAGTGAATTTCCATCTTTTATTTCTGCTGCAATCAAAGGCCTGCGAGCAGCAAGGCTTGCATTAGGAACAGACCGTTCCAACCTTTTTTTAATCTTCCCATATCAGTTACTTGTCTTTTCCTTGCACTGCCACGGTGCATCTGAAGCACATATGCCAAGAGATGACTTGTGCAGGGAGAGATGGGGCACGCAGAACCCCGGAGTTTTCTCTCAGCAGGTCTCCTTTGCTGGCAGCAAAGAGTAAGAGTCCGGATAAGCTCGCTCAGATACACAAATGGGCAATTATGTGGTCACCTGAGAAGTGCCTGATGATTTATGGTGTTATTAAAAGGTGATGGTAAGAGTAGAAGAGATTTGTAACATCTGCATCGAAAACCCCGTCTCTGACCCTCACACCCCAGATACCAACATATTAAATATCCAAACAGGCATTCGAGCCTGCAGATCACTTTGACAGAGATTCCTGCACATCTGGTAACACTTGGCCTGATACTTAAGACCCTGGACAGTGTGTAATTAAACATAATTCAGTCCTTGCCCTGTTGCGCACTCAAAGAGGCTGTTCCTGCCTGAAGAGCGGTTTTTGGAGGAGCCTTGTGGAAGAGGAACATGCAACTAAAGTTGGTGTGAAAATGAAGATGTGCTTTGCTGAGGGCTGCTGGGGGATGAGGGGCATATTGTAGGAAAGCTGTCATCTTCAGGTGCCAAAGAGACAGACTTTTCATGCTTGGTGGGAGCTAAGCCTGATCCCAACCAACAGCTTGATCTTCTTGCTAGTGATGATGGCAGCTCTGAAACAGCCTCCATGGCTCATAAGTCTCTTCCCATGACCAACAGCAGTGTGGCAGCATTGGCTGTCCTTGGCCGACTGCTGGATCTCCATGTTCTCTTGCCTTCTGAAGACTGCAGAGGTCCAGGGTGATGCTGTTGGCTTGAGCCCTCAGATTCTGTGTTGCTGGAGCAGTGCAGTGTTATTCTTTCTCCCTTTCTATCTATTTTTTGCAGTTCTGGCTTCTGTTCTCCCTGGATGGGCATTCTCTCCCTTAGTGGGAAGAAGTCATAGCTGGAAATGAAAGGTGCAAGGAGTGGGCTGGTCAGAGAAGATGGTTTGTGGTGCTGCACCTTGGCAGGGGTGGCCTGGGTGTGTGGTGGGGTTGCAGAGCAGCGTGGGGTGGGTTTCCTTGCTTTGGCAGATGTGTGCTGTGATGTCCCAGGAGAGACACATGTGTTTCATGGATTCTGGTCCTCCTCACCTTCCCAACTGGAGAAGATCTCTCCTTCCAGCCCTGGGCTGGCATGAATTGATAGGATGCCCTTGACTTTGGGGAGTGATGCCGTTTGCAGCAGCAGGATTCCCAACATGAAATTGTATCTCCATCTGCCAGCACTGCCTTGTTTTGTGCAAACACAGATTTTTAGGTACAAACAGGAGAAAATCTGTTGGTGGGAGCAGCTTTGACAGATGTGTTCACTTGCTAGAAGCCTGCGCTGTGCCGAACTCGCAGCCTCTGCGTTGTGCTGAGCTGGAAACGAGCAGAGAACCGAGGATGCACGTGTTTTCAGAGACAGGGAGAGCTGGCAGTGGCAGGGATAAAAGCAACATATGTCTGATTGAATAAATGGAGAAATGCAGGCCAGATGGCTGGAAATACTAAGAACTGTTTAATAATATCTAAACTCTTTGCTCTCTGGAGCAAGATTACGGGCACTTGCAATCTTTTCCTCTCTGCTCAATTTGCCTCCTGTGCTGACCGCGTTACTCTTGGCTTCAAGTAGAGCTTTTAGTATTATTGGTGACCTTCAGGAATTTGTGAAGTTATTACCTGGGGTATAAACATTGATCATCTTTCAGGGAGCAGCCAATGATTTGTAAGGATGACCCCTCTGTCCCGGGGAGGTGCAATGGTTCTGAGGATGGGTCCTCAGGGTGGTTTTCTGTTGAACGCCCATTGTCATCCCTGGAAGCCAGGAAGGACTCGGAGACCCTGGGGGGCCCTGTTCTTCCCCACGCTACCTCTCCATGGCCAAGTATCTCATCTTTGTTAGGGGATGCTGGGATGTGATGAATGCAGTGGAACAAACTCATGCAGGAGGTGGCCGGGGTGGTTTTGCGTCAGGCTCAGGCCATGGCCGGGGTGGTGGCGTAAGGACAGGGATGGCGTCTGCTGGTCCATCCCTGCGTTCAACCTCTTGCGAGGTCAGAGTTGATTTTCTCCCTGAGTTTCCGAGGAGATCTGGAAGTGCCAAAATCAGATGGAAAATGCTGACCGAGCAATATTGCTGGCCAGGACAGGGGGTGGTGGCAACGTTGAGGAGCTGGCTCTGCTGTGACCACCAGGCATCCCAGCCATGTGAGAGCAGGACTGTGCGACCAGGTTGGGAATGACCCCAGATACCACCTTTTTGAGGGTCCCTGGTAACGAGAGGAGCTGGTTTGTGTCGGTGAAAAGCTGCTCTTTCGGGAAGACACAAACACAAGTCCTTTGCAGGTCAGCGGGGAAGTCAGGCTTTGGTTTCTTGTAGGCAAAATTGAATTTTTCCTCAAAGCAATGGTTAGATTTTTTTTTTTTAAATACAAAGCAAGGATCTTCCAGGTGCAATCTGGATTTGGTTGGTGTTGATGTTTCAAAACTGGGGAAGTTTTGACCAGAAAATGGACGTTTGTGTTTTAGGGGAAAGGCTGATCTTTTTGTTACTTCAGAACCTCATAATCAGCTGTCGAGTTTCTCTGTGGTTGTAAAAACAGATATTGTTATATTTTCTCTAAAGTATTTGTTGTTTTGCACCAGACAAATTGCATTCAGGGCTGTCGTGTGGTCTCAGCATGGATGGATCCTGCTGAGCCCCGTCCAGGTACCAAATGACTCCTTGGTTGGAAGAGCTGTTGTGCTCCTCCACAAGGTGGGGACAATTCAGAAATGAAACAATTGTATTATTTAGGTGATTTGTTTGTTTGTTTGTGGTTTTTTTTGTTTTTAAAAGAAGTGTCCTTGGAGGGAAAAGGGATGGTAGGAGCAGAAATTGCAGTTACAGTAAATTGGAAATCCTAAATAATCCAAAAATAATGCGGGTTGCAGGTTTAGAAGTTTTTCTTTCCTCGCACAGTGGAAGGGGAAAAAAAGCTCTGTGTGTATACCCTCTTTCAAGGAAAATGAATTGCAAATAAGAAAAACAAATTTGAGTTAATTCCTCTTTTCCAAGCACAGCTCCATTCAGTATTTTAAAAGTCAAGGGATTTAGGGATCTGGAGATAGCGTCAATGTTTTTCGGTAACAAGTACAAACTGTAGCGGGTTTTAAGGCTTCAGAAGCTGTTTCTGATTAGTATCTTTTCTTTTGACAACTTTTTTTTTTCTTCTTTTCAGAAATGAAAGGGGGGGGAAAGGGCTTTTTGTAACACAGTTGCACTAGAAATGGGGAAAAATCTGTTTGAAATATGCAGGGACCTGAAAGAAAATCTTGAGTGAATAATAAGTTTAACTGACCTTAAAATATCCCATTGCCATGAGGGATTTGAGAGTAATACTTCAAATGGGTTTTTGATGAGGCTCTCCAGGCTGTGGGGAATTGAATATTTTACCCAACACGTTTTCTGATCTAAATTTTCACAATAGATAGGAAAAACTATTCTGAAATGCCTAAAGAAGTTTTTGTTTTGTTTTTGTGTTTTGTTTTGGTTTTTTTTTTACATTAAAGCTACTGACATGTGGGACGAGGGTGGGAAATCAATTTGCTGGAAGGTGACTTTTCAGAACCATCATTTTTATTTTTTTCCCCCAACATTAAGTTTCATCCTAAAGCAGAATTCACCTGCCGGGGGCTCTGGCGGGACCCTGCTTTGGTGTCACCCTCCCCGGATCCCTGTACTCCCCTCCAGCAGCACAAAGCCCACGTTGGTGGGGGGCACGGGGACAGACACCCCCAGAGAAGCGCTCCGAGCAGGCACAGCATCCTTGGCTGGGTTGCAGAGGGATCCCCGAATCCCAGCACAGACCATCCCTGTGGTTGCGTTTCTCTGAAGTGGCAACACCCAACGCTTTCTGGGCTGCCTTTCTGTCAGTCTGTCTGTCCGCCCGAGGGGCTGAGTGAATCACAAGTGGACAGAGGGACATTTGGTACCTGCAGGGGCAGTGGGGCTCTGTGATGGGCTCCATTCATCCCCTCCGCACCAGAAAATCATCGAATCATTTGGGTTGGAAAAGACACTCAATATCGAGTCCAACCGCTCCCCCACCCCTGGCACTGCCCCATGTCTCTGAGAACCTCATCTCTGTCTGTTCAACCCCTCCGGGGATGGTGACTCCAGCACTGCCCTGGGCAGCCTGTTCCAATGCCCAACAGCCCTTTCCAGGAAGAAATTGTTCCCCAGATCCAACCTCAGCCTCCTCTGGCACAGCCTGAGGCTGTTTCCTCCTGTCTGAATTTGCCATGTGCTCCCCGTTTTCCACATTACCCAGCTGGCTGGAAAACCAGCGCTGAAGGAGAGGTGGTCCCAGTTCCTCTGCCTCTGGACATGTCCCATTGTCATGCTGGCTGCTGGCTTGTCATGACTGTGGTGTCCTGGTGGTCCCCGGCTGCTCCTCACCCCGGGCTGGGTTATCAGCAGCAGCTTCCAGGGATGCAGGATCGATCTGTCCGTATAACTGCATGTTCCCATCAGTCATCCGCCCACCCATCCATCATCACCTGATATCGAAGTGTCTGGTTAAGGATGCTGATGCAGTGATGCTGTAGGAGATGAGGAATAGAATCAAGCTCCTGGCTGGTGGCATTACTACTTTTCTCTCACCCAGGTGCCCCAAACTGTTCCCAGTGCTGTGTGAGCAGGTAATTGAGCATCCATGTGGTCCCATGCTGGGCTCTGGGGTAGCGAGGAGCCCATGGGAACCTGTTTCTTGCTTTTTCATGTCCCTGGAGTGCCGGGAGATTGTGGTCATCCCACATATCACAGTCAGGTCTGGCTCCCTTTGGACTGAGAGACTTTTGTGCTGCAGCACTTGGCCTGCAGGCCATTAACGCAGGTAACCAAGGTGGCCACCAGCCTGTCTGCTTCTGGTGCTGCAAGGGAAAATGAGCTGGGTTAAGAAAACGAGATGGATTTTGAAAATAAGCCGGATTTAAAACACGAGTTGAGTTCTCACCTTTGCTGGGAGTTACTGTCGGCTTCTGGACACAGCCCAGGGAGATAGCGTTGGTCCCGGGCAGGCTTGGTCTCTGCCACCACAGTCACTTGCTGTCCCTTGCTCCCTCCCTGTGCTGCCAGGCTCCGAGCTGCGAGCCTCTGCTGCTTCTGGAAGCATTTTATTGCTGATAAATTTAGGGGCAAAACCTCCAAGCTGTGAGCAAACAACTGAGGGCACGTGTGGCGGGCAGAGATGCCTGCCAAAGATGCCTCTGTTTAATGAGAGGATTATTGAGCATCTTTCCAGCTTCTGCAAGTGAGTTTTGGTTGCAAGGAGTTTATTTATCCTTCCTTTGCAATGCTGGCCACCCAAATACCTCGGTACTGAGCAGGACCTGGGGAGCCTGAAGCCCAGCAAGGTGATGTCCTGGTGGGACTGGTGTGGATGGGGCTGGTGTGGATGTAGCTGCTGCGGTTTGGGTTGTGCTGGAGTTGCTTTGTCCCAAGCCGAGGGCAGTGGTCGGGATCCCAGCCGCCGCTTTTCATGGAACTGGGCAAAATTCCTATTCTTGATCCTTGTCCTCCGTCAAATCTGGCTGGAACGGGCTGGTGGGATCAGCCGTGGCTGGGGGAAGGCGGACAGACAGCTGGGCAGACGGGCAGACAGACCATGGGATTGCTTAAGCCACATTTCCTTGGGAAGCCAGGCTAAAAATAATCAAAATCCAGTCCTTTCCCACAAAAAGCTCTGCTTGCCGCAAACTGATGATTTTCCAGTGAAGAAATATTTTGTTAGAAAATTCCCAGTTGCCCCTGCTGGAGGGAGGGAAGGAGCACGGACACAGGGCTGGAGAAACCCCTGGATCCTCTGATATCTCCACAACCTTTTTCTCTTCAGCTGGAGAAACAGTTCGTTTATTTTGGGGTTTGTTTTTGTTTTTGTTTTTGTTTTCTTTTTTTTTTTAGCAAAGTGCATAATCCACCCACATCTCCCTTCCTGGTGGGGGATTTCCTTCACCTGGGGACCAAGCGAATGGCAGTATGAGGGTAGGGAGGTACCCAGCAGCATCCCCAGCATCCTGAAGCCTCGTTGTCCGGGCTTGGCTGGATTTCTGAGGCTTCTCCCTTATCTGCGAAGGAAACAGTTATTAGCTCCCATGTGATGGGCTACAGACTGGGGAGAGAAGTCCTGCACGCATGTGGAGGTGGCTGAGCAAGTTGTCAGGGAGAAGAACCATTTGGTAGCTGCTCCGGGCTGCAAAGCGGGTCTTCGGGCTCCTCTCCTGGTTCCCTTTGCCCGGCTCCTGCCGGAGTTACGGAACATGCTGCGGGACGGGATGGCACCGAGCATCACATCACTGCCACGCTCCAGGGCAAAGCTCGGCTCAGCTCTCTGCCAGGAAACAGGGCTTTTCCTGATAACAACAAAAAATAAAGACCTAAATTTGTTTCCCATCTTCCTGCAGGCTGGATTACAAATTTGACCCAGATGGGGAATCTTTTTTGTTTCTGTGGAAAACTGGATGCATTTTCCATCCCAACAAGAGCAGCGTGACAGCATTCAACCCATGATAAACACCAAACAAATTGTATTTTTGGTTTTTTGTTGTTGACAGAGGCAGGGATGGCAGACGAGCTCCTCCGGCTTGGAGCTGTCGTGAACTGTAGCACCCATCGCCTGAGGTTTGCTGGGAGCTGCTCCGGTGGGATGCAGGGATGGTGACTATTACAAGGGGGTTTTAAGTCCAGGTTTCCCCTGGTGACCCCAAAAGCCAGGGAGGGAGGGTGTAGACTGCAGCAGAAGCTGGGGGGATGCCAGGGTTTGGGCTGCTGGATGCTGTCACAACCTCCGCCCCAGGGAAGGAGCACAAGGGGATGGTTTGCTCTTGCCCGGGGGCTGTTGGGCACAGTCTGGGCTTTGCAGGGTGAAACCTCTCTCATTCCAAATGCACTTTTGGCTCCTCGATGGGGAGGAGAGCTGGGCAGCCCTGGCTCCATCCCCGTCTCCTTGCAGGCAGCTGTCTCAAAGGTTTAGGGGTAACCGTCACCTGGAGATGGGATAGCCTGGGGTGTGGAGGGAGTGTGACCAGCAGGTCCAGGGAAGTGGTTCCTCTCACTCTGCTCTGCCCTGATGAGGCCCCATCTTGAGTATGAGGTCCAGTTCTGGTCTTCCCAGTTTAAGGAGGTAAAGGAATTACTGGAGAGAGTCCAGCGGAGGGACACAAAGATGCTGAGGAGTCTGGAACATCTTTCCGATGAAGAGAGACTGAGAGAGCTGGGGATGTTCAGCTGGAGAAGAGGAGCTGAGAGGGATCTGATCAATGTGATCAATATCTCCAGGGTGGGTGTCAGAGGGTGGACCAGACTCTGTTCAGTGGGACAGGGTGAGGGGCAGCGGGTACAGACTGAAACACAGGAGGGTCCATCTGAACATGAGGAGAAACTTTGCTATGAGGTGCCAGAGCCTGGACCAGGCTGCCCAGAGCGGGTGTGGAGTCTCCTTCTCTGAGACATTCAAACCTGCCTGAACCGATCCTGTGTGATCTGCTCTGGTGACCCTGCATTAGCAGGGCTTGGGCTGGGGGATCCCCAGAGGAGTCCCCTCAAGCCCAACCAGGCTGTGATTCTCTGTGATTCTGTAACCTGCTGCTCTGCAGATCTGCTGCCTGCTCCAGGCCAGCAGGCAGCGTGCAGCCGTGCCCCTGCCAGGCTGGGCAGGCAGCAGCCCAGTGATCCCTGCTTGAGCTGTCAGAGGCATCAGAGCAGGACCAGGGAGATGGGACAGCCGGGTCCTGCCTGCAGCTGGGGACCAGGGGGGGCTGCGATGGTCACATCGCTGCCTCAGCACATTTCTACTCCCTGCCCATCCCCAAGCACCAGACAAGAGCTGATGCTGCAGATGATGCTGCTCATCTGCCAACTGTTGAACCCGGCCCAGGTGCCTGCGGAGATTTGTCTAAACTCAGGTAATTGCACCAATCTGGTGCTTTTCCTCCCCTGGGCCATACTGAGCATCGTTCCGGGCTGTTTGTTGGAGCTGCTGCTCGCTCAGAGCTGGGCTGGTCCAGCACCGTGCAGCGAGAGCAGGACTGGTGCTGCTGGCTCCTGTCACCCTCCTGTCCCTTCTCTTGTCCCAGGGCAGCCCCTGTTCCTACCCCAGTGCTGGTGATGGGTGTTGGGTGCTGGAGATTGATGCTATGGGGGGGATGCTCCTGGCCAGCCGGTGTGTCACAGGTGGGATGTAGGGTGGGGGAATCTGGGGCAGAGCGAGGCACTGGCTCCATTCTCCCCTTCAGAGCAGAAAATCCCATTTGCAGGGGGATTGAGGTGAGCAGTCACCAGTGATTTCAGTGAGCATTGGGTTCCCAAATACCTTTGTGGGTCTGGCCAAGAGAGCTTAAACCTGTCACTGGGATCTGTTTCTGCTGGATTCCAATGGCTTTGTTGCAGATCTCAGACCTGGCTCCAGCTCATGAGTGAGGACTGATTTATGTTTTCTTAGGTAGAAATGAAACAGTTTTGGATGCGTTTCAGAACGACTTGTCGTTAGTTTGAAGCTGAAGTTTTGAGCAGGACTCAGTGCTTGTTCAGCAGGGGAGATGCAGGCTGGGAAAGCATTTTTACAGAAGTCTCCATGAGGTATAGCTGGTGGACTCACCATGTGCTCAACTGGCACACGGTGATGGGGGAGGCGTCACGCCGATGGCAAAGGTCAGGCTCTCACCTCGCTCAGAGCATCTTTGATTTGTAAGTCATCAGATCCAACCAGTGCGATTTTTAATCTGGATGCAAAGGCGCTATGGGCAGAACTCCATTAAAATGGCTTTTGTTAAAGGAGTTGAATTTGCCTGGTTTAAAACACGGACTGTGTGCCTGGCTTTACTGCTTGATTTATCTACTGGAATAGGAGCTGGGCTCCCCAGGAGCGGAGCATCCTGGGGACACCCCAGGGAGGGATTTCTTTCTTGATCCCTGATGCCAGTAGCGGTTTCCACTGGCTGCCCAGTTTGGAGCCTGGGCCGGGGTCTCCTTTCCCCTGACCCCCCTCGTTCACAGGTTCCAAGGTAACTGGTGGGTTTACCTGTCAGACCATGGAGATTTATGGGCAATTAATTACTCTAAAATGCACTAATTGCTTTCTAAAGAGCACTTGACCCTTGGTAATGCCAGCAGAACCCTAGCATGTGGCTTCTGCTCTGGGAACCAGAAGGTGCAAAGTTCGCCTTTTTGTCCATTTAAAAGTAGAGGAAAGGTTAAAAAAAAAAGACTTGATAATGTGGAATGAGTTATAGTAGAAGTCGTGAGCTTGGGAGGATCTTTTCTCTTCTCTGAAAGCTGTGGGGGCGTCGCTTCCTCACCACTAATCCCAGTGGTGTGGCCATGCAGGAGGTGGGGATGGGGGAAGGAGAAGGGTCCGGCAAAGGGCTCTGTGGTCCCCGGAGCACGATCTGGAGGGGACAGCCCCGATCCGGAGGGGACAGCCAGCCCTGCTGGTGGTGGCCTTGGTACAGCCATCTGGAGAGCCCGGCAGCCCCTTCCCCACAGCCCACAAGGGTCCGGCCAGGGCTGGGCCAGCCCCATGCTGAGATCAAATAAACACAAATCCACGGAAATTATTCATGGCTCTGGGGACTTGCCTCGATGCCCCATCAGCATCTGCTGATCAAATCCCAGCAGCTGTCAGTTTGCCAGGACGTGGCACCACGTGGCTGCAGAGGGATGGATGCACTCAAAATATTGGAGGATTTGTCTATAAGAGACGCTTTTTAGCTACTACAGTTGCTTTCCTTTTGCCCACACAGGCATTGGGAAGTGGAGGAATTCCCATTTCTGCTGGCCACATAACTTTAAACCTGAAAAAAATGAGATTTTTGTGGGCTTTTTATGTTCTTCCTGTGCTCTCCTCCATCTAGGTGGGAAACTGGGAACCATCAGCCCGTTGCTGCAAGAGGATAATTTAGTGAAAACCAGTATGAGTGTTTTTATTTGTAATTGAAAACAAAGACCTTAGACACACTTAGAGTGATCTGAGATACATATATAGATATATATGTTTTTTAAGCAGCAATAAGTTTGCATCTGAACAGCCTTCCAGAGGTGTGTTGCTGGTCTGGAGTGCTCAGACTGGGTACAACTGGTCTGTAAAAAAACCAATAACTGGCCTTTAGAAGTATATATGTTGATCATGTTATGCCCATCCGAACGTTGTTGCAATTGCCGGGGTCAGTGGGATGTGGTTGGGGGTCCCCTCCCCTCCCGAGGCTCTTGTGCTGCCAGCCCCATGCAGCTTGAAGAGCAAATTTCCCTTATTTATTGCAGTCCCCAAGTATCCCAGTTACCAGAGGCATAAAATTTGTCACCGGTGCCATTGGTCTGGTTGCGGAAGAACGTAATTTGTGTTTTGCTGCACTCAGACAGCAAATCAGGTCATAAAACACAAGATGCGCGGTGAGAGGAGAGCGTATTTAAAAGGCTGATTCTGCTGAAAGGTGTAATAATCTGCCGGATTACTTGCCGGGGTAGCTCCAGGATAATTTACTGCCTCGGAAGGAGATTATCAGCAGCTGCTGCTGCCAGCAGATTTCTTCCTTTTCTTTGCTAAGAGGAAGGAAACGTTTCATTGAATTCCTGCTGCTCGTGCCTGTGAACGATGCTCCCCCCCTGCAGCCAAACCGGCCCATCGGTTCTCACAGCTCGGAAGTGGAAAAAATAATCTGGACGACAGCACATTTTATCCTTATCTCCCCTCTCGGTATGAGAGGTAAATTCAAGCCTGTGTTTTTGAATTATGCTGGTGTGAGCTTACATGTGCCCAGAGCCGTCCCTGCCTGGAGCCTGGAGCTGCTGAGCTGGTGGGGGGGTCGAGTCTTGCTCCGGAGGCTTAAACAGGAGGAGGAAGGTTTATTCTTCCCAGTCTAGGGCTCCAGGAGCATCTTGCCAAGCCCCAGCTACAGGAACAGGCTTTGTATGGGTGACACTGGGGCTTCCTCCACTGCAAACCGAGCAGAGACCCTGACCCTGAGCATCCCTTCTGTGAGCAGGGACAAATCCTGAGTACCTGCATCCCTACAGCTGGTCCCCAGCAGAGCTGGAGCTCAGGGTCACTCATGCAATGAGTTTGTTGGTCCTTCTGCAGTGCCCCCAGCCTTACGCGGGACGGACCGGCCCGGGGGTGTGCAGGGGGGTTGGTTTTGTTTGATTCCATTCCCCTGGAAGGGAGGAGGGCTGTGGCGGGCCGGGGCAGCTAACCCCTTTAATTGTGTGCAATGAAGGCTGACGGTGTGGAGGAGCAGCCTTTAAAAGGGGTACTGAACCTTTAATTCCTGAATAAATCATCTCCAGTCTGTTGCTCCTTCATCTGCAAGCTGTTTGAGTGCGGGTACATATTCACTGCTGGGAAGGGTCATTTGGAGATCAGAGCCCTCGATTGACCTGGGTCACAGGCAAGACACCTGCCACAGGCTGTCCCCAGGCCCCCGGGGCTGGGGAATCAAAGGGACACGGGGGAGCGAGCTGCGGGAAGAGGGTTTCTAATTGCTGCCGTGCAGACACGCATCACTCCGGAGGGATGGAGAGGGATGTGCCCAGCACTGAGCCCCAGCCCAGCATCCCACCATGGCTGGGCACGCCTCAGCCCTGGCTTTCCGTAAGTTTTGGGGGATTCACTGTTTCTCACTTGGTTTAACCCAAGCAGCGGGTTCAGCTGCTTTTCCACCAATGGTTGTTCAAAATATATCTTTGCTTGTTGTAAGCGAAGTATTGCTCCTGGGACCATGAGGCTGGTTTTGTTTCAGGTCCCTCTCCTGCCATCAAGGGCTGCAGGTGGCCCCGTCTTGCTGTTATTGTCTCTGGGTGATCTTTGGAGATGACTGATGTCCCTGTGGGGTGCCCAAGCAGGCATCCCAGGGTGGCCATGGATTTGTGCCTTGGCCAAGGGACACCACCTTTGGCAAAAGCCAGGGGGGACCTGAGCGGCGGTGGCTGTGGTGGGTCCCTGGCAGGTGTCAATGGGGAGTTGAGCTGCTCTGCATTTTTGGGGTGACCCTGTGAATCATGGCTCCACAGCAGGGACCAGCCTTGCATCCCAGGGATGCTGACAGAGGCCAGGCAGCCTCTTCCTCCAGTGCTGTCATTCCCGAGCGGGGCAGGAGCTGCGCCCTTATTAACTCTGCTGTCTGCTCTTCATAATCAAATGCCGTTCTGTGCATTCACTGGGAGCCCTTTGGCCTCAACAACCCCACTGGAATAACCATGAAAAAAAAAAACCCAAAACAAAATAAGAAGCTTCAGGGCCTTGAGCTGCCCATAATTGTAACTCCCAGCCATAAACATGAGCACAATGGTGACACAAATGTTGGCCAGTGGAGGGGCTGGTGTTGCCCCCCCTGTTTTGTAGGGGAAAGGCCTTTTTCTCACCTTCCTGCCAGGGCTGGGGAATCGGGGTGCACTGAGGTTTGGGTAGATGGACAGAGCAGCTTCCCAAACGGCGCCAGTTCTTATCGAGGTTAATAACTGGGTGTCGGGTGACTTGCAAAAGCAGCCACTCCATTAGAAATGCTAATGGGCTTCTCCCCTTTCCCGGCTCTGCATCCCCCTGGTCTTGATGCTAAATAGGTTGGAAAGTCAAATACAAAACTCCCCGGCTCCTGGCCCTTCCCGCAGGCCCCCTAAAAACCCCATTGCTGCCTCCCCTCTGCTTTGCAGCCTGTGCCCTTCGCAGGATGAAGCATCTGGGCTCTGTAGCTGGCAAGGGAGTCCATGGGGAAGGGTTTGGGGGGGCTCAGACCCCCCAGGGACCAGCTCCCTGCTTCTCTGAGCCTCTTCGCAGCCTGACAAGGCTGGATCCCACCCCAGGGATCCCTTTGTCCCCTGTGGTCTGGTAGGGGGAGAGCTCTGGGATCCCTGGTGTTGGCTGGAGACCCCCCAGCCCTGGTCCTGGGTTATTTGTTGTCCTCCCCTGAGAGGCTGCTCTGCCCAGGGATGCTCCAGCTGGGAGGACCTGGCAAAACTCTGTGATGTTTCATGTATCAAACTGTAATTAGGAGCAAAGGGCAGGGGGGATGCAAAGGAGCATTAATAAATTATCTTCCTTGTTGTTAATTGACGTGTCTCAGAGTCAGCCGATCGTTGAGCCCAGGGCTTGGCTCCCCTTCCAGGCGCATCCCAGGCTTGTTACCGCTGTCATTAGCATATTCAGGTTTCCCTGCTTAAAGCCAATTAGCTCCTGGCCAAGCCTGATTGGAAAGCTGCGGCCTCATTTACACATTTTTGAATCGGTGAAAGAATCAAAAATAATGGAGGCAGGGCAGGGATGGAAAGCGCCCGGGGGGCTCTGCCTGCTGGGGAGGTGCTGGCAGGACCCGCCATCTCCTCCAAAGGGGCAGTGGGGAAGGAGATGGGGGATATCACAGTAATTAGGAATAAAAAAGGAACGTGGCCTAATTTGCTCCCGAGCGGCTTGGCTGGCGACTTCAGTGTTCCTTGGCTTGCACTGGGGTTCAACAGATGCCTCAGGAAGAGGAGACGATGGAGGTGACGGTCTTGGGGGGTGAGCATGGCTGCCCACGCGTGTCCCCCACCCCATTTTGGGGAACAGAGGGTCCAGCACAACCCTCGGCAGCCGGGGGGTCCCTGGGAGAGCTGGGAGTGGGGACACAAGGCTGGATCTGTCCCTTGTGACATCCAGACACAAGGCTGGATCTGTCCCTTCCATCACGCCCCCCTTGCTGCCTCCTTGTGCCCTGCTTCCCAGCAAAGGTGATGCTATTTTAGCTGCCTGGACAGAAGAGGCCGGTATCTTACAGTCTACGTAGCTGGTTCCAGTTTAACAACTTCATAGCCGCTGTGGGGCACAAAGGCAGCCTTGTCCCGCCGGGTGAGATAAGCCTGTTGGGGTGATTCATATGCAGATCCGGGTGGTACTGGGTGTCTGCTGGGAGAGGATAAATCTGTCCCAAGCCTTGTCCCCTCTCTCCTGGTTCCAAACTGTTTTACATTTACACAAAAAAGGTTCTGTCCCCCTATTGAGTGGGGTCCTGGGCAGGCTGTCACCGGTCCTTTGAGAGAGGAGGTCCCTGGAACCACAGCCACTGGGTGCCCCTGGGCCAGCGGAGCCGTCACCGGCGCTAAGCTGGGCTGTCCCGGCCCGTTTTGTCCCCTGTGTCAGCCCATCGCCCATCTTATCGCCTTCAAAGAGTCACTTTCTTTGGCCCTGCAGAAAGCTCTCAACCATATCCCCTCGGGCAGAAATCCCTTCGCCTTTCACTTGCTTTTGTGGGGGGCTTTTTTTCTCAGTGCTTGTGTTTCTTTTTAATAATAATGGAGAGTTTTGGGTTTGTGTCTTTCTTTTTCTTTCCCCCTTTTTCTCCCGCTTTTGATGATAACATAGACCCTGCAAGCTCTGATCCAGGCAGCACCCATCACCCACATCTGCAGTTTATCTGGGATTTCAGGGTTTCCTTTCATGTTCCTGGCACAGGTTGGACTTATGTCCATATTAAAGATGCTGCCTGGCATCTTGGAGGGGGGGGTGTGTGAATGGTGGTTAGAGCCAATTCCTCACGTGGGGCTGCCATGCGAGCAGCGGGTGGGAAGCTTTTGGGCTGGAGACTTATTTATCAGCAAGGTTCTCCTCCCACGGGTTCATCCTTTACTTTATGCTTTCAGCTCGGTGCTGGGAGGAATTTTCCCTCATCTGCAGCAAAATCATCCCAAAGTCGAGGAATCATGAACCAATTAACCCTGAAAAGTTACATTGGCCCAGGTTTTTGAAGTCTGCTTTGAGTACCTGCCCGCTATGACTGCTAATCTGTATTTAATGCAGCTTTCTGCATTTTTATCAGTGCTGGAAGTTACCGCACCTTGCTACCTCCACAGAGGAGGTAATTAATGTAAACGAGGGCCCCTGAGAGCACAACTGTAATCTGCAATTTCCCATTGACTGTTATAGAGGGGATGTCCTGGAGAGGTCCAGCAGCTCTTAGAAATGCAATTTCTGGGATGTTCCAGCATCAGCTTCCATGGCTGGAACCTGCAGCCCCAGGTACCACAGCCTGGCGGGTGAGAGGAGGATGAGGATGGGTCACCAGGGCGAGTGGAATGGAAAACTTGGTGAGATGATGGGCAAAACAGCTCTCATGATGCCCCAAAGTGGATGGTGGCTTTTTCCACCCCTCTCTGTGATTTTGCTATTTTTCTTTAAGTGTTAACAGCTTCACAAATTGAGTATTTCTACATAGGAAGTGCCATTTCTGATGCTTCTGAAATGCTGGTTGTTTTACTATCTGACTTATCAGCTTAATAGAAAGGTAAAAGAGTTTTATTTCTCCTCCTGGACACAGCGTCTCCTCTTGAAATACAAACCCCCTCCAAGGCTGCCAAGCTGCTCCCTCGTTGCAGCATCACCCACCTGTAGGTGATACTTAGCGTTCCCGAGGCGTTTTCCTCAAGTCGATAAGAATTAACCGTAAATTTAATTAAAGTTTCCAATGCTTACACTAAAGTGAAACATTACAGAAGCCTGGTCTGCTCTTTGCCAGTTTAAGCCAGATCTGGAGGCAGAAAGGGGTTATCAATAATTAACTGGGGTAATTTAGGGGAAAGTATTAGGGAGTTAATGAAAATGTGAAATAGCGTAATTATCTTGCAAGTAGCTGGGGGTGATTGAGCTGCTGAGGAAGAGGAGGTGCTGCACAATTAACTGCGTGGAGGTTCCTGTTCCCAATGCGATCTTGGGATGATGTTGAATCCCCCCATCACCACCCTGACCCCCGTGGCTGGTGGTTCCACATTAAGTGTGGAACTGAGGATTTAGACCCAGATCAGCAGCGTCCAGCCGACAGCGGGTCGTGCACCTTTCATTCCTGTTGGAAACAAGCTGTGGGTGTGTTGGAGCCTGTCTGAGCATCCATGTAAGTGCTGGTTTGCAGAGCTTATGGCTCTGATGGACCAGCCTGCGGGGGTTTGCATGAGCTGTCACTGTCACATTACTGTCCCCAGTCGGGGGACACCAAGTTTGTGGCCATGCTGGCAGGGGAAGGTCTCTGCACCCCATCTCAGCCCACAGGCACAGGAGCTGAGTGGCACTTGTGCAGAGTTGGGAATCCCTGCCCCAACATGGGCTTCTATTAAAAATTCTATTTTAATTAAATTTTAATTAAGCTTTAGGATGGTGCGGTTGGCTTTAATTAAACTTGGTGCTGCTCCCGTGTGCTGAGAAACCCTTGGTCAGCAGGACGAGTGTGGGGAAGGTGCTGGTACTGCTGGGTGCGGGTCTCCAGGGCCGCCTGCTGTGAGGGGGCTCCCAGGGAGTCCCTCTGCCCCGCAGAGCTCTTAGGGACAGGGTGAGCACCCTGGGGCTCAGCCTGGCCCTTACAAAAAGGAAAGGGGGAGCTAAAATGGCTTTTATTAGAGTATTTCAGCAAAACCTTTGCTGTGGCATCCAGATTCGCGTTGTTCTTGGAGGCGGCTGTGCCGGTGCCCTCGGGGAGCCCCGCTCTCGCAAGGGTGGCTCACGGGTTCCTTGCTGGTTTATGTCCTTGGGAATGTCGTCTTGGCGCCTGCAGCAAACCCAAACCATTGCGTTTTGCGAAAGCTGAGCACAACTTCGAATTCCTGAGCTCAAGTGCCAGTGTGGGGAGAACAGGCTGAGAAAAGCAGTGTTTTGGGTTAACGTGGGCTCTCCAGGCTCTTGGATCACGTCATCCCAAGCGTTTGCTAATAAACATTTTATTGCCCATCAAGGAGAGGGACTGATTTAGGTCTTAAACCCATGTTTGCTGAGGGAGGGTTTGGGCGTGTGAGCCGTTCTGCTGTGCAGAAATCACAGTGGCAGCCAGGGCAGCGCTGCGAAGCGTGGAAATGCCTCAACAAGTCACCCAGAGGAGGTGCCTGAGGCAGCCTGGCAAAGCCTGCGGCTGGTTTCTGAACATAATTAGGGTTGAACATGCTCGGCTGGCGGGGGAAGCCTGAGCAGCAGGTTGGGGATGTGCTAACAGCGGCGTTTGGGGATGTGCTGTTGGGCAATCCTGGCAGAGAAGGGACTGGGAGTGGGGTACAAGGGCCTGATCCTGGTTTGGGGGGAACCCTGGCAGACAGCCCCTGTGGTGAGCGCGGTTATTGGTGGCAGGGGAAAAGGTGCTAAAGAGGTTGGGGAAAGCTCCCATGGCTGCCCCGGCACCACTGGTGCCAGACAGGGGATGGTGAGGATGAGCTCTGAAAGAAAATTAAATAAATAAAGCGGGAGGGGGAGGAGGGAGAAGCCACAAGTGGCTTTTGCCTCTTTGAGGGAGGGAGTTGTGCGGGGCCCAGTATTGCTCACAAATGCTTTTAATAAAGTGTTCTTTCCTACGTCCAGGGAAAAAAAAAAAAAACACAACAAAAAATCAAAAAAACAACCCAAACCTCAAGCCTTTTCCCATTACATAAGGACCAGATGCTGCTGGGCAGAGTCCTGGTGTCCCCACAGCACAGCCCGGCCATGCGGACCATCCCCTCCCGCCATGGGGACCCCGCTTTCCCCCGGGAACAACGCTCCGGTGCCACTGCTCTGAGCAGCGGGATGTGTTCCCAGGGGGATTCTCAAGCTTTAAAGCCAAAATTCTTCCAAGTTCAGGCAAAAGTGAGTGTCCCTACAGGAAAGAGTCTGTCCCGTCCCAACTCCCTCCTTTCAGTCAAGCGAAACCTCTTGGTTAGGCTTGATTTTTTTTTCTCTATTTTATCCCTTGTCACAGTTAATATCTGGGTATTGGTGCTTTTTTAAAGAGACTTCCTGATCCTGGAGCTTGTCCTCTGGGTGCAGAGCAGCTCAAGTTGGATCTCCCTGTGTTTGCTAAACCATACAAGTGGTTTTGTGTCAGGACGGTGGATGTTTGTTGGCCGGATAAACGTATGCATCTCCACAGCAGCTCCTCCGGGAGCTGTGTCCCCATCGTGCCATCAGCTTGGAGTGCCCTCCAGCCCTGACTGTGTCCCTGTCTCTCCCCAGGAGCCTGATGCCACGCACACTGGAGGGGCAGATCACGATGGAGAAGACCCCCAGCTACTTCGTCACCAAGGAGGCTCCGCGGCGCATCTACAACATGTCTCGGGACACTAAGCTGATTGTGGTGGTGAGGAACCCGGTCACCCGTGCCATCTCGGACTACACACAGACACTCTCCAAAAACCCCACCATCCCCAGCTTCCAGGCCCTGGCCTTCAAAAACATCAGCACAGGACTGATTGACACAAGCTGGAGCGCGGTGAGGATTGGGATCTACGCCAAGCACCTGGACAACTGGCTGCAGTATTTCCCCCTCTCCAAATTCCTCTTTGTCAGCGGAGAGAGACTCGTCAGTGACCCAGCAGGGGAAATGGGCCGTGTCCAGGACTTTCTGGGTCTCAAGAGGGTGGTGACAGACAAACATTTCTATTTTAATGAGACCAAGGGCTTTCCCTGCCTGAAGAAGCCTGAGGGTGGCAGCAAGCCCCGCTGCCTGGGGAAATCTAAGGGGCGGCCGCACCCCAAAATTGACGGGCAGGTGGTCCAGCGCCTGCGGGAGTTTTACAGACCCTTCAACATGAAGTTTTATCAGATGACAGGGCAGGACTTTGGGTGGGACTGAGCTGTCCATGGGTCACAATAATGCACCAGGACCCATCTGCCTGACAGTGCACAGAGCCAGTACCGTGGTCTGGGGATGCTCACAGATGCTGTGGTCCAGGGATGCCCATGGCCACCCCACCAGCAACTTCCTCCCTTCGTTCTAATTTATATTGGACCTTTTTTGGCCAGAAATGGACCTTTCTGGAGTAGAGAGAAATATTTAAGAAATAAAACCACAGATGACCCCTCTCCCCTCCCTGACCAGATTAAATATTCTTCCATATAAATCTTGCTAATCTGTATTAACTGTAACCATTCTGGGTGGTGAGTGGGAGCGTGTGAGTGCATGGGTGGGTGGGTGCGTGGATGACAGCTCTGCCGTCCATGATAAAAGATCTGGAAACCAGCTGGTCTCTGGGCCGTGCAGCCAGTGGGGTTTTGCCAAAGCCAATTCCAGTGTTGAGCACAAGCAGCGGGTGCCATGGGGCGGTGGGTGAGGCCGGCTGAGCAGTGGACCCCAGGTGTGTGTTATGTTTTGCAGACAGAAAATCATCCGCAGAAATTTGCTAGTAAAGACAGACAATTAACAGCAGTAGTTTTTGAATAAATGCCAGGTCCAGGGTTAGGGAGAGGGAGTTTTGTATCACATGCCGTCTTATGTTCTTTGAGTAACCCAGCTGATAAAGCAGGGCATTTCTAACCCTCAGGATTAAAATCTCTGCTTCCCCTAAATTTACCCAAGTAGAGCAAACAAAAGCCCCAAACTCTGACCTTTTGGTTCAATAATCTCAATAGATTTTCAAATCTGCAGCCATAGAGGGCCATCACGGGAGGCTGCAGAAATTAGTTCAATCTGAATTAACTGGTTTTCCCTTAATTAAAGATGGGGAGGAAACATTTAATTAACCTCTAATATCTTATTAGTGACTTGTATTTGTCTCTTTAGTGAGCTAATTATGTGTTTTGAAGGGCCCTCAGGCCCTGCATTGTTTGCAAATACGCTTTGGCTGTGGTTTCTTCCATCGAAGCATCCCCAGGCTGACCGTCCCGCCAGCCGTGCCATCGCTGTTGTCCTCACTGCTCCTGCCTGGGGTGATGGAGTCATCAGGTACCGCTTCTCCTGGACTGCACACCCTTTTTTCCAAGCTCTGGGGCAGGTTTTTTGTCCCACATAGCTCCCATGCCCTGCCCCCCAGCACCTCCTTTGTGCCCCTTGGAGGTGACACGTATTTTCTGTCCCGTTGCTCTGGGCTGTTGCTGAGGTTGAGCACGTTTGCCCCTTCAGCCCTTGGGCTCGTCTGGTTGCTGCTGGGACAAGTGACAGGTGCGGAGACGGGTTTAATATGATGTTGGAGTTAACTGCAGAGAGTTGCCTGTTTCTGCGTGGGGACTGGGACATCGTGGTGTCAGTCCATGTGCTGGGGACAGGCTCACATGCCACCGGTGCAGTGCCAGAGGGTGGGGGTATTAAGAAATTGTGATCCTGTAAAAGAGTAGTAAGAAAAGATGCAATCTAGACTACTTTTCTGCTGGTTAAAATCCCGGAGGCCCCAGAGCGATGTGGTGTTGCCAGGATAGGCTCAGCGCCCTGTGCCTGGTGCAGGGTCCCCGAGCCGTGTCCCCCGGACTGCGGGTGCCCCGGCCGCCGACCCGCTGGGGGTTGGATGTCGCAGCCGCTGGAGCCCGTTGTCATCCTCGCTGGCAGCTCCGCATGATGGACTGCACTCTGCTTGTTTAGGTTTTGTTTCCAGACACGACATTCGACCAAATTATTCTCCGCCAAGGGCTTTAAAGTTTCCCAAGTGCCTGTGAAAGCCTGGAAAAGCTGATAGTGATCCTATTTCTCAGCTGAGTGACTGCATTCAGCCCCAGCCATATTGATATGCAAAACGCTAAGGGTCTTGGTTCTAAGGATGGTTTCTGTCTGCCCTGTGAAAGGGAACCATACTTTTTTAAAGCCCGGGCCTTTCTAAAACCACACAATACCATATAGACTATGCCATTTAAAGCATCTGAAGCGACCCAAAATGTATTGAAAGCTTGCTTTGCAGACTCATTAAGACTACTCAATAGGTTCTGGCAAATACGGTGCCGGGGCTGACCGCACGGATTAAGACTTTTGAAGTGTTACACAAACCCCCTGCCTAAACTAATTGCTGCCCCGCAGCTCATGAGGTCAAGTATTTGTATTCATTGCCTCTGAGAGGAGCCACTTCTGGGTCTGTCCAGGTGAAGTCTGCACTTCATTAGATCAGGACAATAAAAGCGGCTTTGGGGAGGAAGCGGGAAGGTGCCCAGGATGAAATCACCCAGCTCTTGCTCAGGTTTGTGTCCATTCACCACGGCAGTGTTGTGGGCTGTTTCTGTTGCTTTCAAGTGAAAAAGCCCCAGCGGAGCGATGCAATTCCAACCAAAGCTACTCGGTGCAGAGGCGGCTGGGCTGGTGGCTCTGCCAGGGTCTGCATCGCTCCCTGGTCACCTGCAGCATGTGGGATGCAGCACTCATGTCCCACTGTCATGGGGGTTTCGGCTCCAGAAGCCAGTCAGTGTGCATGGGAAGGGTTGGGGTTTGGGAAGGGTTGGGGTTTGGGAAGGCCTGGGGTTTGGGAACGGCGGGCATCGCTCCAGCAGCGATTGCTGGAAATTCAAAGGGGAAGCCACCTTTGTCATGATTGCCTCACCCTCTAATTAAAAAAGGAGATTTAAGTAAAATCAGAAGCTGATTTTCTGAAGGTGTCAGTCGCATCTCAGCAGAAGTTCTTGTGCTGTGTCACCAAGAGCTGAGGACGACAGAAGAAACTCGGCCTCTTCATTGTAGGTGCTTTGGTGGAGCTTATTCAGGAGCCTTTTCCCTGGTAAAAGGAAAATCGAAGCTCAAACCCCCTTTGCAGTGTCTCATAATCATGGATATCAGCCCATGGACCATGATTTTTGGTGCTTCTGCTGCTGGGCTTGGGCAAGGGCTGAGGGGTCTCCCCTGGTGGGACCGCACAATGCTGCCGGGCAGTGGCATCATTGGTGACCCCAGGCTGGGGGCTGTCACCGCTCACCCCACTGCACCGCAGGGTCAGGAATCACTTGGAAATGCCCCTAGAAAACTCCTGCAGAGGCTCAGGGACAGGCGTCACTGCTGCTCGTTCTGCACAAAACCTCTGGAAATAAAGTTATAAACAAGGTGATGCTGAGCGGTACCGACGTGTTCTGTGTGACTGCTCCTGTGCAGCGCTGGGCTGGGCTGGGCAGCTTCCCCCTCCATCCCAACCATGCCATAAGCTGGGAAGAACAAGGTTGCAAGAGCCTTCCAAAATGTTTATTTACTCCATTTTCTTTCATACCAAATTTAGGAGGACAGAAGGCAGAGAACAAAAATAGAATTAAAATAAAGCTCCAAAAGGAAAAAAGTGAAACTTCCCTGCCTTTGTGTAGGTGTGGAGATGCAGGAGAGCAGCAGGGCTGGTTTGTGATGACGCTTTTCACCCTGATGTGCCCAGGGAATATTTTGCAACTTGTAACAGGGAAGTTGTGCCTGCAGCCCCTGCAAATGCCCCATCCACCCCCATCCCCTGCTTGCAGCTGTGCTGGGCCCATGTCAGTCCCCAGGTGGGGCTCATGCTGCTGGTGCTGGGGCACCTGTGGGTTATAAATGTGGGTAGGGGAGGGTGGATCCTCCCTGTGGTGCTGCCCCTGGTATGGAAGGTGTGGAGGGTGTCCTGGTTTGGGATGTGGGATCTGGGAGGTAAGCAGGGGTGGGAAATGCTGCTGGGGAGGTTGGGCATCCCTTGTGCTGCCTGGGGGCTGTAAGGGTAATGAGGTGTTTGGGGTCACGTGCAGGAGGTGTCTGTGGGTGCTGCTGCATCTCAAGTTTTCCAGTGCTCATGCTTGGGGTCTCTTCTCCCAGGTAACAAGTGACAGGATAAGAGGAAACAGCCTTGAGTTGTGCCAGGGGAGGTTGAGGTTGGACCTTGGGAACAATTTTTTCCCAGAAATGGCTGTTGGGCATTGGAACAGGCTGCCCGGGGCAGTGGTGGAGTCACCATCCCTGGAGGGGTTGAACAGATGCGGAGATGAGGTTCTCAGGGATATGGGGTAGTGCCAGAGCTGGGTTATAGTTGGACTTGATGATCTTGAGAGGCTTTTCCAACCAAAATGATTCCATGATTCTACCTGCAAACCTCAGGTTCGTGCTCAAGGACACTGGAGGCTGCGATGCTTCTCACTGCAGGATGCGTTGTTGTGACCTCCCTTCCCACCAGCGCAGAGAAAGGCTCCAGGGAGGGATGTGTGTATCACTTCATGGTGTCCTGCCGTCCTACAAACTCCCCCAGCACTGCATGTAGCCCTCAAGCAGTACCTGGAGCTGTCAGCTCTGCCAGCTTCTGCTCTTGTTTCCATCTTAATACACAGAATAAACTCCTGCCATGTTCCTTAATAGACAAGAAAATGCCCACACTGAGGGAGAGGTCGCTGTGATTGCAACCATGTGCCTGGTGGTGGCTTCCAAGTCATGCAGAGCACGGGCTGGATCCCACGTGTGGGCATGAATAAGCAGCATCAGGTGCAGACAGCTCTAGGGGACACAAATGTGATGAAGAACACAGAATACGTGGCACTTGAGTCTCATCCTGGAGTGAGCTGGGCTGCCCTGATCCATCCTGTGCACTGGTTATAAGCTGGTTTAACTGGAGGTGGGGTGAGACAAGCACAGCCCATGTGCTCAGCCCCTCTGGAAGTCTGTGAGCAGGCAGTGAGATGCTTTTAGGAAAATAGTAGTCACTTACTAAAATAATAAACCGAATTACTTATTTGTGAGCAACCTGTTGGGATTTGTGCCTGTCTGGACTGGGACAGGGCATGGTGCTGGTGTGTCCCCACCATGAAGGTCTTTCCAGGGGTCCTGCTGCAGGTGAGGGCTGGATGTCCCAGCCAAGATCCCCCTGTCACCCACATACCCAGACCCAGCAGCTCTGGAGAGCAAGTGGGAGAGATGTGCAAGTGGTGTGGCTGCTGGGAGGAAACCAGCTCTGCTAAGTTTATTTGCAGTTCTTGGTGCAAAAAAGAAAAAAGTATTCTTTGAGCTGTTTTGAAAATGCAAGCTGCTTCTCTGCTTGGATTTTAAATCTGTCTTGTGCATTCAAAGCGATGTGGGCTCCGAAGGGGGAGTGGTGCCAGTCTCAGCCCCTCCTGTGCAGGTTTAACTCAGCAGCACCTTTTTCCCACTCCAAGAGCTGAGATTGCGGTCAAGTGAGGGGCTGGGTTCTGTTTGGGGGCAGCCTGGCCCTGCAGAGCTGCCCACCCCTCGGCTAATGCAAGAAATATGTTGGTTGGTTTTGTTTGTTTTTTTCTTTGATTAGAAACAGTGATGCGTTGCTTTGCATAATTAATCAATTTATATCAATAGAAAGAATAAATTGGTGTTTTTCTGGCAAGCTTTCTCCTGGCAGGAGGTGAGCCCCAGGCCCTAATTGTGTACCCCCCATTGCTCCCTGTGGGTGTGGGCAGCGGGAGACTTGTGGGACAGGGTTCTGCCACCACAGCCCCTTCCCCAGGGACCATGGGCACACAAGGGCAGGAGGAGGGTGATGGCTGGAACCTTTGGGGTGGTTTGTGGCAGAGCACGGAGCGATGCCACAGCTCATCACACAAGGGGCAGTGTTAGAGGTAAGTAACGGTGCTGGAGGGTCTGATTCACCCCATTTCTCCCCATTTCCCGTGGTGAGGTGGGTGTAGACCATGGCCAGACCGTGAAGCTGATGCTCGTGGGCAGGACCAGGCTGGCACAGCCACGACAGCTTTGCCACAGCACCAGCATCCAGCTGCTACCTCCAACCATTCCTGAAAGTCAACAAGGAGAGAATTTTTAACTTTTTTTAATATATGTATATATATTTTTCCCCCTTTTGCTGTGAGTGCAACTTCCATCTGCCAGCAGGGGCTGACTGCCAGAGAGACGCCCCGCGGCAGCCACAGCACGCTGCCGGCAGATGCCAGCGGGAAGGAAAGTGCGAGGGATGGAGGGCAGCAGGGGAGAGGCCGGGAAACTTCTGGTGCGGATGGGAAAGGGGCTTGTGCAACAGCCAGCCTTTAATTAAGGGTCTTTAAAGCATTTTCCCAGCTGTTTAACATTGCCTTGCCATATTGGAGTGGTTTAGAAGCAATGCTTCTCAGGAATTACTCCCTTCCTGTTGGCCCTGGGGATGGGTCCCCACCAGTCCCTCACGCCTTCCAAAAAATGGGGTAGAGAAAAAACAGGGCTTTGCCTAGGTGGAGAGGCGTGAGGTGGGGGAGAAACCTGTTTCCCTGCCATGGTTGCAACACCCCAGTGTCTTTAACACAGGTTCTGCAGCACCCAGAGCGATTCATGAGGGACACGTGCTGGTGGCATTGCTGGGCGCTGGGGAGACAATGTGGTCCCTCTTCTTGCACACAAAGGCTGGACTGGGAGAGCTGGATCCACCTC
The DNA here is from genome assembly GCF_037038585.1 of Patagioenas fasciata. NCBI lineage: Eukaryota > Metazoa > Chordata > Aves > Columbiformes > Columbidae > Patagioenas > Patagioenas fasciata. The sequence continues at coordinate 11,831,865 of NC_092534.1, forward strand.
TGGGTTGATACTTGTGCCAGGAGCCAGTCCCGGGGCTGTGGCCATGGTGTGGGGAGGTCTGTGGACAGGAACAGGAGGCCAAAGCTGCATTGGGAGAGCAGGAGCTCCTGTCTGGCAAGGTGGGCACAGCGATGGTACGAGACCAATGTCTTGGTTGAAGTGGGCAAATGCTGCTGCTCTGTGCTGCAGCTGGGGCTGCGCTGATGCTTTTTGGATTGCCTCTAGGAAAAACAAAAATCAACAACAAAACACACAAAGCCATCGGAGCCAGAGAAGGGTCAGTCTGGAGCAACCTTTTTGTGTGTGTGGCTGAGCCGGTGCTGTGGAGCTGGAGCTGATGGCTTTGCCCTGTTTCTTCCACTGCAATAAAACTCAGCCAAAAAGAGCTTCAGAGTGAAAGTGTTTGCCCACCTGCCAGCTGGGGGGATGCTTTGCTTTGCAAGTAAACCTGCACAGAGGTGTTTATGCTGAAACTACGCAGGGACTTATTCTTTATTTTTAAGCTTCGCTTGCTCACTCAAATCGTTCTGGAGCCTTTTGCTCCTCCATCCCACACACAATCATCAGAGTTGCCTTGTTTTTGGAAGTGAGAGCAGAAATGCCCACTGGCTGTGAGGATGGAATAGGTGCATGTCATGTTGTGCCCTCCCCGCTTTGCCAGGAGATGTGTTAGTGTAACAAAAGGGAGGAAAATGCTCCATGAATCATTGTTGCACCGGGACATTGTGATACTCTGTAGATAATGCAGGGAGCTGCTACTAATGGAGTGATGTGCTCCAGTGGGCGCCCCCAGCCCTGTTTCTCCTATCACATTAGGATTAAGCTGCTGGTTCCGGGGGGTCCTGGGGTTGTTCTCTCCACTGTCCCCTGGGCTGGGCTTTCCCAGCGTTTCCAGGCTCAGCGGAGATCTGTGGGTGCCAAACCCTGCAGCGGAGCACACTGCACGCAGAGCTGCCTGGGTTTAAATGCCAGTTTCATGTGTTTCTCTGTAACCCGAAAGCTTTCTGTAGAAATGAGCGTGAGCTGACAGTCGTCCCCTGTCTTGGGTTCTTCTCCTCCTCCTGCCAAGGTTTCAGCCAGAAGCTGTGTTTGCAGAGGAGGAGGTGATGCAAACCCAGCTGAGGGTGTTTTACTCAGAAAGGGAAAAATCCTTCTTTTCCAACAAAACATCCCATGACTGCTGGAGTTGGGGCTGGCTGATGAGATAGTTGAGCACCTTCATCATCCTCATCTTCCTCTGCACACCACGGCATCACCGCAACGTTCCCTGCTTGAGGCATCCTACTCTGACAACTCCAATGCCATGGTTAGTGCCAGGGCTCCTTCTGCTTCTCCAGTGCTCTTTTATATTTGGAAAAAGCCACAATAAAAGCTAGAAGGCACCTTTAACAGTGTAATATTAGAGAGGGCTGGAAGAGAAAAGGGCTTGTGCTGGGGCTGTGGCATGGCTCGGAGTCCCAAGCACGGATCCACAGCTGCCACTTAAGGATGCAGAAATGGAGAATAAAATCCATAAAATCCACAATTTCTGGGTTTGGCTGCTGTGTGCCAATGTGCTGTGCGCAGGCAGGGAGAGGACAGGCTTACCCTGAGGCTGGCACAGCCTTTAGGACAGGTAGTGGGATTATTTAGACCTGTCTGAGCTGAAGGCCAGTCCTGTTCCTGCTTGCAGAGAACATGATCTTGGTGCGGGCTGCCCAGGACTGGTGCCTGTTGGCGAGCAGGATGTTGCAAAACCAGGCAGCAAAATGTAGACACAGGCTGAAGAGCTGCCCAGAGCAAGTGCCTGGAACCAGCGGAAAAGGTTCCAAGTCCAGAGAGGCTTCGCAATAATTTCCACATTCGGTAATTTTTCTCAAGAGGGGAAGAGAGGCACGCCTGAAATAATTACCCACACAAGCAGCCATTGAAATGTTCTTTACTGTGAGCACTGATCATTTACTGTATTTAACAAGGCAATTTTGGCTCTCAGTGCATAAAAGCAAGCAATGACTAAAGCTCTTGTTTTCAGGATCCATGAGCCAAAGCACAGAAGTCTATCACTAGATCCAAGTCTGAGCTTGGCAACCAGCTCGGATCTGGGGAGTGGGCCAAGGTGAAGTGGTTCTGTTCAGTATCTGTAGGGCTTGGGGTGCTGGGGAGCACAGCAGGTGCTGGTCCATGCTGGGTGCATGGGGACATCTCCAGCAGCAGGGACTTTGGCTCTGAAGTGAGTTGGGGTATTTTGCAGGAGGTGGAAGATGTTGTGGCTCCTCAGGGCTGTGAAAAGTTCCTGTAATGTGAAAAGGGGTAGGTGCTGAGTTCGAGGGCAGCTTGGGAAATAGGGCCAGTGGGTTTCTGCTGCCGTCTCCCCCGCCTGGAGCTGGGGATCCCACTTTGGACTCAGACTGTGCTCTCTCCCTTTGGGGCAGCGGCCAGCTCAATTGGAAGGAGCCATCCCCTGGTGAGAAGCCATCAGGGTATCATGCTCGTGCCAGGGTGGAAATTAGAGCTGATGAAAGCACGTTTTGTGCTGTGCTGTGTGCCACCCTGCTTAGAAATACTTCCCTGAGATGAACCGGGGTCAGCCAGAGCTGGCAGCATCACTGGAGATGTTCCTGCAACAGCCCTAGGGCTGCTGGCACCCACCAGAGTGGGAGCATCTCAAGGCGCAGGACCCCTGTGTTAGCAGAGCATAGGGGGACGCTACAGGTGCCATCAATGGTGCTGCAGCTGCTGTGTGTGGTGTCACTCATGCAGGACAAGAGGATCCAGGCACAAAATCCACTCCTGAGCTGCACAACTGGTTTGCTCAACTCCTCTGGTCCCTGATCAGGGACCTTTTCCAAGACTGGCTTCATGACTGAGACAGGACTTTGATGTAAGATTGTCTTCTCTGGGAAGTGACACTTTTGCAGCAAGCCGAGTTGCCCGTGTGTGCTCGTTGGGACAGTGTCGCACGTAGCGTGTGGTGCGGGGGTCTCTCCTAAAAGTCAGCTGTATTTCAAGTGCAGAGCAGCCTTTGGCAATGAGTGGCTGTGCAAAACCCAGAGGAGTGTCTGCTGCAGCACATCCCCTTCTGGGGGTCTTTATTTTACCTTGAGACTCTTAAGGTCTTTCGATGAGGCAGGATGCTGAGGTCAGTGGCACAACCGAGTGGTTGGTGCGAGTGTCCTGTGGAGTCTGAGTGTTGTTGCCACATTGTGGCTCTGTGCTGTGCTGTTGGCAGTCCCTGAGCCATTGGGAGAGCTGGTGTAACTGGGATGAGCTCTGTGTGGTGTGGACAGGCAGCTCCAGCAGTGCTGGTGGCAGCAGGAGCTGGGCATGAATTTGAGCCCAAAAGACCGGCTTCTTGCTAGTGTAAATCAACCTTGTTTGGTTCAGCGCAGCCTTATGATTGAGAACAGGTCAAGATCTGGTTCAGATCTTCCTACTTTGCTTGTTAAGCTCCTGTCCTTGAGGATGGTGTTGGTTCACCTTTGAGAAAAGATAAATGAGTCCCAGTGTAGCAACACTAAATCTATTCAGGCTTGTGCTTGGGTTTCCCAGATCTCTCTTGCTGCAGGATGGGGAGGGCTTTCAGGGACATACTTGGGAAGCTGAGAGACACAGTTCTGCATAGAGAGTGTTATGCAGGGTCCTCTGGTGTCTTTCCCCTGCAAAAAGTGTAAGAATTCAGAGACTGAAGAAATTCCACAGACATTGACTATGCTAATCAAGCAACTGCTTATACACAGGGCTGTTATGTTTTGCCTTCTTCTTTCCCCTAAGTGTGGTCAAATCAAACAAACAAACAAACAAATCCTTGCAGAGAGCTTTTATTTCTAGCAGTGGCCTCCTGGCTGCCCCGGAGCACATGGTGCTGAAGGTGCTGCAGGGATCCAGCTCCTGATGTGGCTACGTGTCCCTTGGGTGCCCCTGCTTCAGCTTGGATGCAGTCGAGCAGTTGCTTTTTGTTCGTCGTTGCCCTTCTGGCATTAACTGGGAGCATCCCATGGTGGGTACAGGCTGCATCCTGTGTCCCTAGGGATGTCCCCACAGCACTGGCTGTCCTGGCTGGGAGCCCTGGTGCCAGCCCAGGGCACAGCTGCCGCTGGGACCCACCTGGGAGCTGTGCTGGCTCTATTGGCTTTGGGATGAAAAAAGCCATTTCAGGAGCAGCTCTGTCAGCCCCGCGCTGCTGGTACCAACCTGGCAGCCCTGGGAGGGATGTGTCAGGCCCTGGCAGATGGGCAGCCTTTGGCCGTGTCCTCTGCTCGCTTGGATGAGTTGTGCTTGTTGGAATTATTTACTGCCCCAATCAATAAATACCATAGGCAGCGGGCTGTATTTCATGCACACAAGACTATACATGTGCTGGATGCTATATTTCAAGAGCATAAATAACACTGGGGCATCAGCAAAAATTAAAACCAAACAGATAGAACAATTTACACCCAGAATTTTTCAACATGGGCGCAAGGAAGGGAGGAAACAGTGTCTTCAGACAAGGTTCCCGGGCTGTGACCCTCACTCACTCGAGCTGTTCTCCTGCCTTTCCTGGAGTGTTAGCTCAGCTGCCTGTGGCTCTGGCTTTGCTCCTGCTTCCAGCCAAGGTGATATTGGCTGTTTCCCACCAGCACGGCCAAGCCACCTGTTCTCCCCATGTCCCCTCGCGCATGGGGACGCAGTCCCAGCCTGGCTGCTGCCACATGCACTTTAAGGGCTGCCTTGGCACATCCCGCCTGCCATCGGCCAGTCCTGCGGTGGCACTTCAGTGTCTGCTTTGCTAGGGAGCACTGAACCCAGCAGCATGTGCTGCAGTTGCCAGTTGTTTGTTTTCCTTCGAAATGCAATATCGATCTAATTATATGAAAACAAACTATAATGAATAGAGGGGTTATTTGGTGCAAGCTCCTAAGTGCAGGCAGTGAGGGCTCGGTTCCCCTTCCCTCTGGTAGCATTTAAGCATTTCCCCCGCATCGGTGACGCAGACATTCTTCATAAATCAGCGGAGGTAGGAGCACATTTGCTTCCCTGTCTTTGAAGAGGCGTCAGATCTCCGAACAGAGGCTTCTTGCTGGGTGATCCTCCAGGGCTGGTTCTCATTTCCTTGTAGGAGGTGGGTCTGGAGCCCATTTTGTGCATTTGTAAAGGTTTGGTGGGGGGGGAGGAGGAGGAAAACAAATGACTTTGCTTCATTGACAGGAAAAAAAAAAAAGCCTTGACACCACGAGCACTGTGCACCATTAACGTCCCACTGACACAATTATTTACCAGGAAGAGGCACATATTGATTTGGCAGCAACCGCACATGGCAGGGCTGGGGCTGCTTGGATGCTGAAAGGTTCCATAAGCGTAAGCCGGGCTCCCCGCAAGCCTTAGTTTGGGCCTGATCCTGGCTGCGTTAAGCGCACGTTACTTTAGGTTCTGCTGTGGCTTTTGCTCCTCTGATGTTCCTGGCTTTGCTGTGTGCAAAGGTCTCTTGTGAGAGGGGATGGTGAAGGATGACAGCACGAGATGTGTGTGGGACCCTGGATGGGCAGTTGCTGCTCTCTGCTGGGGGGCCCCTGTGGTGCTGGGGGAGCTTGGGCAGGGTCCCTACAGTGCCTGGAGGGTCCCCATTGCTGGGGAGGGTTCTGAACTGTGTCTCTGCTGTGACAAGGGGTTTTTTTGCTGCAGTCACTTCTGTCAGACCTTGGGAAGAGCCTCTGGGTGCACCAGCTTTTGGTTGCGGTCACTTTCTGGTGGATGGGGATGAAGGGCAGCTCCCATGGCTGAATGGGACCGTGTCTTCCCTGCTGTATTTTAGCTGAATAAAAACTACCAAGGCAAGGCTTTGAGAGCCCCCAGCTTCTGCAGGTGAGCTGCAAGGGAGGTTGATGAGGAAGAAACTCTCCTGTTCAGCTCTGCTCAATTTTTACTGTCTTGGAGTAAGAGTTTTAATGCATGACAGCTGCACGGTGGCACAAGGCATCCATCTCCGTACCCAGCCGCTGTTGTAACCATCCTAAATCTTTCCTGTGAGTGCATTAACTGGGAAGGGCTATCAGGGACAACTCCCTGCACAACCTTAGGGCCAGGTTGCCTGGAGAAGAGGCTTTTCCAGCTAGCCCATCATCTCTGGCAGCATTGGGATGCTCCTTGTCTCTGAGGAGCTGGGGGCTAAGGACAGACATGCTTTGGATGTGCCCTGGGAGACACTTTTGCCCGGGAATGGCTCGGGTGCTGCCCTGGGAGAGCGTTGCCGGCTGCAGCCAGGACCGCCATGGTCATACAGGCAACCGCAGCAGGAAGAAACTCCTTGAAAGAATTTGAAGTTTTTTAAAGGTAATTGTAATGTGAAGGTTGAGCTGGAAGATTTCTGCCTCACTGGGTCGTTTTACCGAGGAGCTGGCAGCAGGCAAGCTGCTGAGTGAGGAGTCGGCGTTGCCATATGGAGCTTTGCTCTGGCTGCTTGCTAAAGAAAAAACATCATACAGGGCCAGGACTTGGCAGCCTTTCTCCACAGAGACCACTTGTGTGAATAAATGTTACTCATCAGTGTTACTCAGTGCTGCAGGATCTGGCCCACATTCATAAAAAGCTGCATTTTGGCCTGGGTTCAGCAAAGCACTCGCATGTGTGCTCAGTGCAAAGCATATGAGTGGTCCCAGTGACTCCCAGGGATAAATTTTGTGCTTAAACACACTCTTTGCTGGATCTGCGCTTTCATTTGACTTGACTTTTGTACCCTGAATCTCCCTTGGCTTTCCCGGTGGAGGTAAAGCCTGAGATCCTTCCACGTCCCCGTCAAATCTGGCTGTGGCAGGAGCCTTAGGAAAGAGGAGCTGGGGATTTGCTAACGAAGGCTGCAATGGGATGCAGGCTGGTAGGGCTGCATCTTATTTCTGTTGTTAAAAGCAGGGAAGAGAGAGGAAGAAATTTATCAAAATTAGAAGGCTGGGCATGTGAGAATAATAAAGGGATATTTGTGTGTATTAGGCTTAAATAGTCCATGGAACTTTGTAGCCACAAGGTCCTCCAGGATCCGAGTGCAGAAGGTGAGGTGAGGAAAGCGTGAGGCGCAGGTGATGAAGTCATCCTGTTGCTATTAGATGGGAGATGCTTTGGAAGAGAATCAGACTTGAAAGTTGGAAGTCCCAAACCCATCGCTCACGTCCCAGCCCGGTTCTCCACAGGCTCCCGGCGCCTCTTGGAAACTGTGGATTTATCCGTGAGTTAGACGGGCTTTCATCTGCGCGGCGATGGCTGCTCCTCTGTTCCCGCACTCATCTTTAATCTAACTCAACCGATCGCAGCGGAATTACATCAGGGACACATTTGGCCTCCAGTATTTACACATGCAAGTGCCAATTTCCCCTTTTCGTTTCATAAACGGGTAGTTAAGTACATGAGCAAACCACGTGAATCGGGCCAGCGATCATACAGGCGAGCTCCAGGAAAGGAAATACTAATATATAGCAAGACAAGAACAAATTCAAAAGAATAGAAGAAACTCTTGTTAGATTTGAAGTGTGTTGCCAAGCCAGTGAATCTGGATGTAGTTAGAGTAGTGTACAGTACACAGAAGAAGTTTGTAATATTTTATTCCAGGGATATGTATTTCCGGGACAAGTTGTTAGATTGACCTCTAGTGTTCATTTTCTTACGGGAAGATTTCTTGATAAAGTCCTGTTTTGATCAGGTCTTGTACCTTTGCGCTCTGAGCAGGCTTTGGGGGGAGGTTTTGTTTTTCTAATGGATAAAAATATTAAAATGTCAGTGTTGGTCTGCAGGAATTTTCTAACGAGCTGGCTGACGGGCGTACGGTGGAAATGTTGACACAGGATTACCTAGGAGGGCTGGATGGGGCCCTGGCTCTCGGAGGCGATGGGATGTTTGCCACCACCACGCCGGGGCCAAGTGCTCAGTCAGGACATCAAAGGTAGATTTTTTTTCTGGAAAGTTTAGCTTGGATGGGTGGTTTGGATTTCACTGGTGCTCTGTTCACTGAATTCTGTGGTGGGGGAAAAATTTTATTTACTCTGAGATCCCAGTTTTCTCTTATAGCCATCCCCATCTGTCTTTGAGAATTATGTTCCAAGTTTTCCTCCTTATGAACTGCTCAAGCAGGGATCGAGTTTTAGACTTGGCTGGGAACTGGAGCAACTGAAGGCTGGAAGGATTTTCCCCCAATTTTGTCACTGGAAGACACTCATCCCGTGGTTCCTAATTGGTATTGTTCAGTATCGTGTGTCTCAAACTGAAATCCAGACAGAATTTATTTGGTTTTGGTTTCATTGATTTGAATAGCTGAAAATCTTTGAATGGCAGCCAACCAATGCTAAGTATCTTCTTTTTTTCCTCCCAAATCCTCCTTCTCCAGTGTCATGGAGCTGTCATTAGAACTATTTTTAATTGTTATATTTTTTAATTCTTGATGCTTTGCTGGAAAATATTTGTTTGCTGAGAGAGGGAGGAGGGAATTCTGGACTTGGGGAAAGTTATGAAAATCCAAGTAATTTCACTGACCTCACTTAGATTATTTTGGAATTATGTGCAGAAGTTATCCTCTATAGCCTGCATGCTCTCATGCCAACCACAGGCTCCAAAAAGAAGCACTTTCCACCTCTACTTTCAGGCAGGCTGAGGGCTTTTGAAATCTAGGGCAATCAAAGTGTAATCTTCAAAAATGTAAGGTAGAATATCCCTCTGCAGACAAAGAGAGGTGAAGAAAAGAGACTTGTCAGTGTTTTCGAGCAGTGAATTCCTGTGCAGACATCTTGTTTTCACTTTTTGCTATAAAAGAGACATAGAAGGAGTAGTTCTGGGATACGTCTATTTGCAAACTATATGCTGAAAATACACCAGCTATTTAGTGACTATCCAGAAGTTCGTAGGTTTCAACTGTGGTGTTTATTTTTTGCTAAAATTCTGCAATGGCCACCTGATGTGAGCCGATTTCGGGGTACAGACTGGTGCCAGTGCTTGCTTTCCTCTCCGGATTGTGCCGGCTTGCCTGCGCTACGTGACGTTCCTGCTCCACCCTTGCAGGAATGTCGCAAAAGGGATTAATTAGTGCTGAAATAGTTAAGAACTGAGCTTGCTGATGAGTGGGCATCCAGGCCCAGCCTTGGCAAGCAAGGACTTGGCCTTTCCCTGGCTGTACTCACTGCATTCGGCCCTACAGATGCTGTTTGCTCCCTGCCTGCGGGAAAGGCTGCGGCTGGTTTTAAGCAGCTTCATGTGAATTCATCAGAGAGAACAGGGAGACTTCGTCTTGTGAGCAGCTGTTTTTCACAACACTGTCCTTCCTGGACAGCTGGAAAGAGCAGTGCTTGCATGTCCCACACAGCTTCTCACCTGAAATAAGGCTCTTTTTGTTCTTTGCCAGCAGTAAGGCTCTTGTCGCGCAGAAGAGAGCTGTTGGTGTCCCCACTGGGCACACAGGCACTGCTGATGCTGCTGCTGCAAAGATGCACCAGCCTCAGGTCTTGGCATCTTCCCTGGACCAAAGGAGCCAGAATTAGCACAGATGAGGCATGAAACAGCCCCAGTTCACTCTAATTTTAAGATAAAACTCAGGGTTGCTGCATTTTCCAGTGCTGCTCAGAGCAAGGAAATCCCACTGAAAAAGCACCAGGATGATGCCCATGCTGGGCACTGAGATGGGGGGATTTGGGGCAAAGCAAGAGATGAACAATGACTCACTGCGGTGATGGGGAGAAATTCAGATTAAATATCCCTCAACACACTGAGCACCTGTTGGCTGCATCAGCACCTGCATTGCTTCTGCTGACGATGTCTGTCATTACTCCATCAGCACCCCTGATTTGCAGCCAGTTCGGGTATCGGCCAAAGCTGCTGAACAGTGAATACCTTTAATAATTTGCTGCTTTTACTGTATTCAGTCAGGCCAATTACATAAAATTACATGTCTGCCCGTTTCATTTTACAGATTCTCTTGGTTCTAAGAATGTATAAATATTCAATGAGCCCACTCAGTTAGTGCTGTGGGCAGTGTAAAACTCAGAGAGCAAATGTTTTTATATTGTTTTAGCTTTGAAGATCCTTCTGGAGATGATTTCTGCAATGTCCCTGCTATTACTGGATGGAAACTGGTTTCACCTGCATGCAAACAGTACTGATTGTCACATAACAAATTGCTAAGTGAATTACAAGATGGCATTTGCACTCCTTGACCATGCCAATGAGTGTAATTTAAATAAATCCATTCATGAAGGCCTAATTAGCAGGGACTGTGCAATTTACAGCCACGTATGGGAAGTCTCTGCTAATCGCTGATTGAATTGGGCAGAGTGCTAAGTGCTGCTGAAGTGCTGAAGAGTCAAAATCACTCAGAGCTTTCACGGATCACGCACTACATCAGAAAAAATACTGAACTAATATTGTTGCCCTCCCGCAGGGGCAGGTGCTAGTACTGGAGAGGAGAGCAGGTCCTGTGCAGTGCATGGCCCTCAGGAAACTGCTTCTGCTCTTTCTCTTGCCTCTGTTTTTCCAGTTGTCAAAGGGAGATAACAATGCTTATTTCTTTTAGAGTGCCCTTTGAGGTCAATTGAGGAGGAAAGCTTGAGTAAAGCTGAATACAAGTCGAGGAACTTCTGGTTTTGCAGGCTCTTTTCAATGTTTGTATTAAAACTTCCTAACTTGGCAAATCAGGTGACATTGTAAACTAGCAGGAGACATTCAGGTTAGACATTTATAAGAAGTGCCAATGAAGATGTTTTTTGTTTACGGTGACCTACAGGAGTCCAAACTGCTGACCGTCCCCTGTTGTGCCATGTGCTGTATGGATGGCAGAAGTTGCTGCATCACTGTGAGACAGGTAAGTCAATCAAACGAATTCTTGCCACAGTACCTGTGAGTTAGAAATTCAGTGTTTTAATCAGATCTTCCAGGGAAATAACTTTGGTGTCATGTCTGCTGCCTTTGTGCCTGTGGCCAGATCGGTTCATCCCTTCACGATGGCCCTGATAACATCTTCCTAGCTTTAGCTATCATGGGAAAGTTTTTTCAGAATATGTGGGCAGATTGAAAATGGGAGTGGAACTAAATCACAAAGCAAAACCACCCGATCATTAGACGTCTGCTGAGGCTATGGGGATGCCGAGAAGGGCACACAACAGCACCCTTGTTCTGGTGGCTTTGAAAGGAAACAAAGCCTGTGGCCCCAGGCTGGGGACACCGGCAGCCTCGGGTTTCACCTGCCTTTATGCCTGTGGGAGAAAAGCAGCTCAGCCTGGACAAAACCGAAGGAAAATGGTGAGGCAGCAGTGCAAGATCCCAGCTTGGTCCTCGTTCAGCAAAGCTCTGTTTAATCAGGTGCTTATGTCCCACCAAAACCTTGCTGAGGTACCAGACAAGCTCAATGCCTGCAAGCCCATGGGCTGTGGTCCTGCTTTTGTCACCCTCTGTGGTGGTGGAGACTCCACAGATTTCATTTCAGGTTATGCTTTTTTATCTTTTTCCTGGTTTACCTTGCAGTTAATGTGGTAAGAATGAGACCTGTACCTTTGTCAGCACTTTCCAGGTAGTATACAAATTCTCCTATCCATTTGATTAGGATCCCATCACCACCTTCATTATCTTCTGCTTGTTCATTAGCTTGAGATAATTAAAACAACAGAGCAAACCAAAAAAACGACCTTATTCTGCTTACTGTAGACTTCAAACCTATGGAACAAAGTTAGATCCATGGATCATACTGTATAAAAGGTGACCTAAAAAGAAACCCCAAAAACCCCAACCAGACAAAACCCCAAACCCCACCACCCAGTCTGTCAGTTCTCTGGCATGCCATTTGTCATCAACACTGTGTAATTATCATGGACTTTAGTGACACAATAAATATGAGAGCACAGGTGGTATCCATTTTCAGCTGTTTAATTGAAGAAATGAAAGATCCTGTAATACAGAGTCAACACAGAGAATTTGTCAAGCTACACTAAAAATTTCAATAGCCATGGCCTTGAGGTCATAAAATTACTCATCAGGAGTAAAATTTTTTATGATACAGAAGTGAGGAGTATCGATTTTTATAGAAAATAATTTTATGCGCAATATAAATGGACAAAATAGCTCACTCCAGTCTTCCATAGGGCTTGAAAACCCAGTCATGCTGCGTGCAAATCAATACAAATAATATCATAAAACATAAATTTTAGTTCATTTATAAAATACAAACTACAATTTTTTTTTCCCTTTGAGCTAACACACATACACAAAAAAAAGAACTAAGGAATGGTTCCTCCAAAGCTTTCTGAAATGTGCTTCGTCTTGCTGGTGTGTTATGCATGTATAATTGTAGCAGAATAAGCCTGACTTTAGACTCCTGGGCTGGTGCTTCCTTGGCTTCATCAAGCCCAGGGACTTGGGACCCACTAGTGATCCTGCTGAGCGTGTTTATTCAAGAAAATTATTCCAGGACATGCTGTGGATTAGCACTGCAAGGAAATACAGACATTTTGTTAGAACAGCAAGCAAAATATGGAATTAGGTGGTTCAAGTTAACATCCTACCCAGGGAAGCTGGTGTATGTTGGGATGAAGCTGCTGAGGGAGCGAGGGGACAATGATGGTGGGGATGTGGGTAAAGCCTCACAGATCAGAGGGCTCACAAAAACAGAAATAGTTGTTTTGGTTTGGTTTGGTTTTGTATTTTCTTTTTTTTTTTTTTTTTTTCAGCCGTTCCCTGAGCCCCAGGGGCAGGGGCACCCTCACACCTCTCCCCATCACCCCCGTGAGGGAAGGTTGCACGCAGTGCGATGGCATGAAGCCCTTTTCCCGCCCACGGCGCTCGCCGCCATTTTGTCTCCCTGTCCTGAGCACCTCCTGTCAGCGAGCTCCCTGCCCAGCCCGGCTGCTCTGTGTCTCCCCTGAGATCCCTCGGAGGCAGCTGAAGCTGTGTAAGGGCTCCTGCCTGCCCAGCCTCCAGGCTGTCCCTGTCCCCATGGGATGGCCACCATGTGCTGTTTGGGCAGGGAAAGGAATGGGGATGATGATGGATTCATGCAAGAACTGTAGAGCCCAGCCTGGCTTTGAGGGTGCAAGCTCATCTGGTGCCAGAGACCGTTTGGGATGGGTTGGTGACGCCCATGGCTTTATGCTTTTATTTACTGTGATTTTTTTTTAGAAGGAGGTCTGGCGTTGGGTGGTGGTGCAAGTTCCTTCAGGAAGGAGGGGCAAGTCAGGGCTGTAGCATTTTAAACCCTCAATTGCCTCACTAATCTTCTTTTGATACATGTGTTCGCAGCACGGTTTCCTTTAACCTGATTCAGCTGTGGTGTGAGGTATGTCACTCAACAATCTTTAACTTCTTTTGAGGCAAGAATATTAACATGCCTTAGAGGGACAGCTGAGGCAACTTACCTACATAAGTAAACGTGAATTCTTCTATATAATGGGATGGGAATAGGTTTGAAGGCCCCACTGTTCAGTAGTTTTTGCAAGGCAAATTTGGGATATCTTTCTGTGAGAGTTCAGTTTTAAATGCTGTTTGAGACAGATGACTTCATGTTCTCACATAATTACTTACTTTTTTTAAAAAAAAAAAGTAGACTTCTTCCTTTTCTAGTGTGTTGAACAGGTCATTATACTAATGATCAGTGAAACGGCTAATGTTTCTCACACAACGTGCCAGGTAGAAAGACCATGAAAGCCATTCAGGACTTCTGTTGTAAAGTCTGAAAAATGTCAGCAGTTTTCTCATATTCAAGGTTATTAAGATTTGGACAACTTGATGGTTCCTTTTATGGAAAAATAGAGTCTGACAACTATTTATCAATAATGTCTCTGAGGGTACCCATGAAATAATAAGAGGCATTCAGGTGGGTAACAAAGTGGTCATGGCCCGACTCTGGCAGCAATAGACAGGACTCACAGGAATGGGCAGCAATGCTATGTTGGCAGCCTGAAAATAACAGAGTTTTTAAAAAATTATTTTAATAAATTTCAAACTTTGAGAAAGGAATGAACTCACATTTTCAAGTAGTTTAATATTAAGTCAAAAACCTCAATTAAGGTGGTTTGCAACCCAGCACATTGCTTTCTTCCCATGTAAATGGCCTTTTTATATACGGACTGCCTCATTAAATTCAGTTGGATTTCCCAGACAGGAGAAGGAGGGTAAATATTTTTCAGAGGCTGGTGCTCATGGAGTCATTTAGTGCTGAATAAATAAATAAAAATTACAGGCCTTTCTTTGAGAAACATAGGTAGAGTAGCCATAGTCATGTTCATAACTTACATTGCCAAATACAAACAATTAAGAATTGTCTACTTCAGATGGCTTGAAACGGTTTTTATTGAAGACAGATGCTATTTATGTCAAAACACCTGTGTTATAAAAATTACTTGTTATTCTCACTATGAATAGTTTCAAGTGATTTGTTTAGATTTTTTAAAAAAATATAAATTAGTTTTCTCAAGTTACAGATAAAGAATGGCTTATTCTACTTCAACACGGGACTTTGTTGCACTTTCAGATCTGCATCCAAACCTTGCTCGTCCTGTAAGTCTCATAGACATAGTACTTTCGTTCTCAAATGAAATTGTATAGGACTGTATTATGTTACTGCAAAATTATGTAATTGACGTGTATTTAGATACTAATAGCATTAGTCTGATTGTTAAAGTACCTTACCTTCTTTGTGTGTAAACAAGCAAAATGAAAATTGATGCTGCTGTTGTCCATAGTACGTAGATACCACAACTATAGATATTGACTGGACAATTCAATGTCTGAAAGTCTCAGAGGCTCCTTTGTGATGTTTTAAATGGATGCTCAATTAGTAAAGACGTACAGAGTCAGCATTATGCAGCCACAATACATCTGTAACCTACAAGAGTCTTTCACCACAAGCTATGAACGTGGGGCCCAATCCTTCCATCCTGTGTGCTCAGTCCCTCAGAGATGAATAAGAGTCACAAATTATTCAAACAAAACCCTTGATTGAGTGGTATTGTGTTTGAACTGGATAAAAATCTCACCATTACATGTCAGATAGGATTGTTTCTGTTTCTTTAGAACAAAAAGCAGGTTTTGCCATTGTCAGTTTATGAGGAGCTAAGAATTTTGCGTGTGGGAGCACAGGGGAGTAAGATGAACCACAAAGTAAACTTAATGAACAGCAAAGCTTTGTAGTTCGTAGGTTCATATAGATGTTTGAGCATGAAGTTTTTTTGGTGTCCTGATGTGAGTGAGGACCATCATCACTGGAGTAAGAACTGAACAGGACTGTGCTGTAAGACTCAGTATTTTTCTCTTTTTGGTTTCAGATGGTTGAATTAAAAATAGGAGGTTGGGGGGACAGCACAGCTTTTCATTCTTTTCTCCCCAAGGTGATGTTTTAATAAGGGAGGGAAAAGGCTCTGCTCTCCTCTGTTGCAGTACTTCCGCCCTTCACTGTGCAGCCCACCAGCCGTAACGTGTCTTCTGAGTCTTGGGTGCTGCTGGGAGCTGGAGAACAAAACCGAGAAGCAGTGTTTGCACATGGCTGCCCCGCCAGCTGTGCCGTGTGTGGTGTCCCAGCCCGCCAGCTGTGCCATGCGCGATGTTGCAGTCCCGTCTCTCCAGCTGAAAGCAGATGTGCCTCTGCAGAACTGTGTGCCCCATGGAAGTGCTGATGCCTGTGAAGAGAGGGAAAACAACAAGGAATTTTCCTGTTCCCACAGCTTTTTATTTGGGAGAGGCACAATTTTTTTTTTTTTTTTTCCTCTTTTACTTTAAAGAAATGAAAGAGAAATCACAGAAAAGCAGTGACCTAGGAGAGGGAGTTTTATATGCCCTCACAGCAGTATTGTATATTCTTTCCAACTTCTTATAAACTCCTGGTCCTCAGCAAAGCTAATTTAATCTGCCATTCACAGTTACTCCCAAATACAGTGATCCACTAATTCAGCTAAAAGTTTTAATTTTACAAATAAAACTAATCTTGAGTATTGCAATTAGCAACATATAGTAAAGAAAGTATTTTTATAAAAAAGTAATTCACTGTCTTATGGTAGAACAATAAGTATGTGTGTGGAACTTGAAAACCACTGAACATGCATCGTTCAACATCATATATTTTTTTTACTTTGCAGCTTATTTTTTAAAAGTGAAGTAGATTCAAGGCTAAGAAACTTGCAATAAGTTCATGCTGTAGTCTCAGGTTTTGGTTGAGCAGCACTAAGCAAGAATAGGCAGTATTGCGCGCTTCCTTTGGTGAAACCAGTGCTTGTGGAGTTGCACAATAAGCTGATCAAGGAAATGATCTCTGGAAGTTTTTCTACCCTCTTTCTCCCCAATCCACACCCCGCCCCCCCCAATTAGTTTCCAGCCAAATCACTTCCTCTGCTGGGTCGCTGTACAGGCTAAGTGCTGATACAAGAGGTGAATATGGGGAGGGCTCTTTTGGAAACTGCACATTTACAGCAGATTAATTCATGTGAAGAGTCATCCTAAATGCCAGTTCTTCTGTCTGGTGGTGGGAGACAGGCTGTGTTGCACTCTGATACAATTGAAATGTTTGGCTTTAGGAAACTAATCCGAAAAATATATTAAAAAAATCCTAATCTAAATTACTACATGTGGAGAGGTAGAACGCATTCTGCTAGACTGGAAGAACTAGGATATTCCACACACATCCTCTTATTGAGTTCATTTCCATCGCTATAGGATAAGACAGTTACCTTGCTCCATCTAGTGATTCACATTAAATTGGGAACAGGAGAGAAAGTCGGGCACTAGTGCAAGTGCGTTCCTGTGTGAAGTGGCACGTTCCATGTTTGGAAAGGACCATTGCGATATCCGTCTCTCCTTCCAGTCCTTTTTACACCACCAACTTTCATTGCTTATCTCTTAAATTCCTAAACTAGCACTGCAATCCCTGTTCTCTCACACCAAGGAGGAGCTTTTCTTAAAAAATAAACACCACCACTACATAGCTATATATTATTAACATACATATTTTGTACGTATAACTTTTGTTCTAGTAGTTCTGTTTGATAATTGAGACTGGCATGCTTTTGCATAATAACAGTTTAGCAAAGCAGGAAAAGATTGATTTTGTTTTGAATCATCAAAAAGTTCGCTGCCTAAGCTGTCACTGTAGTTGGCTGAGAGACAGCAGAAAGAGGCAGGTGTAGAAATGAATGTTGCTTAGATGAGGACAGGATAAATGACCCTCCCTGTGCACGTATGGGTGTGCATCTCGGTGCTGACAGCAGAGGAAACCTTGGACGCCTAACTGTAAAATAAATCCTGTCCAGACTTTTCATAGTGCATTTAAGGAGATCTGAGACCTGTGCAGAGAGCGTGAAATGACAATATTGCTGCCTACCTGAGGAGAGATTGCTGTACAACAGCCAAAATTGGGAATGTTTGGGGTGAACTTTTGTCCCCCCCATTGTCTTCACAAACAGAAACAGATGTATTTCTTTGAATATTTTTATTAGTCACTCTTTTCTTAAAGTAAAATTGTGTGTTTATGTTTTAGTCCTTAGTTCATATGGTACTGTGGAATAAATAGATTAAAATGATTACCAGTCAGAAATATGTTTATTATCATCAGTAGAGTACAAGTCCGTGAAATCTAATTCATCATATACATCTGTGTTTAATACTTGTATTCTATAATCTTTTTATTTTTTAGAGTGTAATCGGTGTGGTTATTGGGAAAACAGATGTCAGAAGCTTTCCAGACAGAAAAAGTACAGTCGTTTTTAACTGTGTTTACTTCGTTTTCTTATATGGTATAATTTGGCATATATGACTGAAATCGATATTTAAATGACTGAAATCGATATTTAAATGACAAACAGACTTTGTAGTGTAAAATGTATAGAATAAAAGTGCATAAAAATAATTGTGTGTGCTTGACAACCAAGATGAAAGAGCAGCATTAGTTTTGCTACACCTTAACAGTTACAGTTTTTTGGGAAAAGCTCCATGATGGAGTTTCAGAGTCTGAAGGAGATGGTACCAGTATGAACCCACTATTACATAAATACTGCTAGAATTGATCTGGTACCTTCATATTCATTCTCTCCCAAAACAGAAATGTTAAGGAGATGTCTTGAGTGAAACAAGTGATTTCTGGTCTGAGTAGCACCTGCTTCATCTTATCATATACTCCTAAAGAAAAAAATGGGAATAATACATTGTAATAGAGCATCAGTTGGAAATTGAAGTAATATATCTACAGCTTAGGAATGAGGTGGATGCCATTTGAAAGAGTCTCCACTCCGCGGTTCTGTTGTTGTTGTCATCACGCCGAGCTGCTCTAGCTGCTCCTTTTTAGAAGGAATTCATCGTAGTCACCAGAAAAAATTCTACATAGTCTGAAAATGTGGTGTTTGCATTTGTGCCTCCATAGAACTACAGTCACATTATACCCACTACGCGCAGATCACTGTGCAGTTTTCATTGGCAGCTTAAAAATCATGTCTTGCATAAGGCTGTATGATCCATGGAAAGCTTTGTTAATTAGCTGAAAGAGAAAAGGGAGTGCAGTGTTTCCGAGACTGATATCCTCTTGATCGTGAACTTTCCATAGAGCCAGAAACACTTTGTTTTATTCGGTTAAACCCCTTGGTACTATCTGGACAGTGATACTGCCTGTGACCTGCAGCCTTGGATGTCACTGCCATGGTCTTGTGCATGGGCACAACCACCTAAAACCAGCCTACCCACTCCAAAATTTGGGCTAGTACATACTCTCATAGAGTTGCTTCATGTGTTATCCCTTTTTCTGTGTTCGTCCATGTCCTGAATCGTCCGGTTCTTAAATTTCTCTCGCATGCGATCTGTAGGTTCAGTGATGTGTGGGTGGGTGGACGGTGCGGGTCCCTCCTCAACACAACGTGATTCCTGAGCAATCTGCTGACCTCTAGTGGCACCCACCAGATCGCGGGGAGTAAATTCATGACAAAAATCCAGGAAAGCCACGAAATCGTAGTTTTTATACATATATTCTAAATTGATATCAAGCTGTGCTAATGAATTACAATAGTGCTGTTTATTTCTGCAGACATTGGGTCTGAAAGATACACCTTCAGCTTTACTATTCGTGATTCACCGACTTATTTTATAAACGTAAATTCTTGGGGCAGAGAAGAATATATTAGATCACTTTCAGAAAGCTTTAGAGTTGGTGATTGTGGTAAGTTGGAGTTTATTCTTAACATATTTCTGTTTGAATATAGGTTTTTGGTTTTGTTTTTTTCCAGTAAATCACTGTTATGTGTTTGCGGTTTTGCTATATTTGTCTCTGGGGACTCAGAAAACAGTCTAATTGGAAACAAATTGTTCAGTTATGCTAAGTATAAAGAGGAAAGGAATAAGATTTCGATGATTTTAATTCAAAACCAGTAAATATGTCAACAAAAGACCAGATACAAATTCACTAAATGTAGCCATCCAGATCTTATGTATAGCTAATCAATCTAAACTCCTATATTCATTTCTTATAAATTATGAAAAATAAACCCTGTGAAGTATTATAGTTTGGTGTTTGTCTTCGTTTAGTTGTATACGACTACGATTGTTCATAAGAGCAAAACAAAAATCTTGTATTCATTTAGGGTCTGTGCTTTGATCGTGTTCGGTTGATAGACTTCGCTGCCCATGGTTGCTATAGCAGAGTGTTTGAATAAAACTTGTAAATATGAGGAGTACACAACAGGAACTCGGTGTCATTTTGTTTCCATTCAGTGTCTTGAGGACTCCTGAGGCTATTTGGCTATAATGTGAGCGGTCTGGACAGATATGTGTTTTAATATGAAAATGTTTGTTTTCCATATCAGCCTTGGAAACAACCATTTTAAAAAGGCACCTCTCTTTGTATGCACCTAGATTCAGTTTTCTAACATTACTTATCAATGTTTTATTTTAGTTACAATCGAAAATCCTTTAGTTCAGTCAAAGGAAGTGGAAAGAGAAGAAAAATTCAACCCTGTAACTCCCAGGTAAATCTAAAGTGTAGACTGGTAGTTCTTTCCAGAAAGATCCAAGTTAATACTTTAGTTGTCAGCTGGTTGCACCACAATGCAACCAGGGGAAGGATTTGGGGTCAGTCTTCTGCTGTAGCGCACCTTCCTCCTTCAAACAAGGAGGAATTGTAATATCTTTCTCAGTATATAACCTTAGGAGTTTCATCATAAAGTAATAATGCTCTTTGTAAATAGAGTATTTTTCATTCTTTGAGTAAAGTCTAGTAAAATTATTTGAAACAGATTTGATTTTCCTGAAGTGTTTTATCAGACACACCCTTTTTATAGATAGTATATCCTTAGCAAAATCCATTCACATTACATGTTTATCTGGAAGGTGTTTTACTACACTGTAAGGCTATTTGTTACTTATTTGATAAGGCATTGTCATTCCTTTTGTATGGTGCAATGTATATATATTGTCTTTCAGTGTATTCTCTAAAATCAGAACAGTTTGAACTGGTATATGAAACTAGCTAACATTGCAAGTCGTAATTTAGATATGTTTTAACTTATCTTAGCTATCTAAGACGTAGATGTTAGATAAATACACCGGTTCTTTAATTAGGGTTTCTTTCCTATTTCGTCATATTCTAATATTTTTAATTATATGGCAGTCATAAGAATATTGCATATATTCATATTAAATTGGCAAGTTTTATATTCTTGCGTACTGACTATCTCTAAGCTTTGTAGCAAAAAAATAATTGTAGAACAAATAAATTCCATTTTTTCCTTATTTTTAAGGAAAACAATAAAAGAATAGATCAGCAGTTATTTTCTCATGTGAATTGAATGAAAATTTTACATTGATATACTGATGAGTGACATGTTGATGTGATTTGTTTTGTGCATATTACCTAGTTGCTACAAATTATTGCTCAGTGAAAATCATTCAGTGGTCAAAACATCTTCATGTTATGAAATGGACACCAAACTCCTTTCTCTGTTGCATCTGCCTGTCAAGGACCCTCAGGACTATTATTCGCTGGGTGATATTGTTGCAAATGGACAAAGTCTCGATGGAAGAATCCTTAACGTGCTTGCGGCTGTGATGTCAGTAAGTTAAGGGGCCACAACAGAGTGGTGTTTTTCCACTGTACCTACCATCAGTGACTCCAACGACTTAAGTGTGAATATCGATTTTGGGAAACACAGTGGGCAGGAATCGCTGGTTTTATTTGTTTAGGTTGGCAGTCACTTCAGCTGACTTACAAAAATCAAATAACCATACTAGTTACTGGAGATTCTCATCAAAAATATCGGGTGGAAATTAGGGGAGCGGAAATGTCCTACAGCAGTTGTCATTTTGAAATCATACATGTGCAAGCAGACGAAAGCTTGAAAATAAGTAAACTGCAGATTTTTCAGATTTTTATAAAACCAAATGTGTCCCTTGAAGTAAAATTACTGTTGTTAAACTTTTAGTGGTGTACATGGGTTTTTTGGAGGTCTACAGGTTGTGGGGTTTTTTTCCCCTTAAACTCTTTTATTTTCTAGGTTATTACTTCTATTCTCCTGAACACTTAGCAGAGTTAAAGTGATTGCTTCTCTTTCTTCTTAAAGGTTGGGGAGCCAAAGTATTTTGTGACTTCAGACAAAAGAAAAGGTCAGAGGTGTGAAGTAAAGCTGTATGACGAAACAGAGATGTCTTTTCCAATAGTATGGTAAATGTTTTCTAATTCACTAAAATATACACGTTAATACAAGAGTAGGTAAAT
Source organism: Patagioenas fasciata (assembly GCF_037038585.1). Taxonomy (NCBI): domain Eukaryota; kingdom Metazoa; phylum Chordata; class Aves; order Columbiformes; family Columbidae; genus Patagioenas; species Patagioenas fasciata. The sequence goes on from NC_092534.1 coordinate 11,853,517, forward strand.
AAATTAACAATAACACATACTGTTATACCACTGTCTTTTAAAGTGTCCTGTTATTTTGGTGGCAGAGTGATGGGGCAGCAATGTACATTGAACAGAGGCTTAAAGAAGAGATTCATTGGAGTGACCTTGTGTATTGTCTAGTTTTATGACTTGCTGACAGACTGTTAGCTCATGAATGGCAAAATGAAGCTTAGTTCCAACTAGTTACATTTTTCTAATGTGGAAATTTGAATTAATTCAGGAAATGGCATTTAAAAACAGTTGCAAAGGCAGTACGTTGGTTCCACAAACTATCTGGAAAAAAGAGGAGCATGCTTCATTTTTAAAGCCAAGCAGAATTATCAAATGGAATGGAAATCGGTTGAAACGGTTTTTAAATGTTTAAAACAGCACAGAAACATTTTAATGCTACTTTGACCCCACTTTCAAACTGTATCCCATTTACAAACATGACTAAGCCTATACTACTTATGCATGCAGATAGTGATTTGCTTACACAGGAACCTTTGCATTTTGCCCATAGTTTGTTTGATAAACTCGTGGTTTATCTACGTGCAAGAGTCTGTGGGTATTCGCTTGGCCTGGCTTTGCTGGTTTTGGTTGAAATGACTTTTGCTCCCTAGATAGAAAGCAAGATAGAGCATTGAGCTCCCTGCCTGAGTTAGGAACTGTATCTTCAATCAGTGTAATATTTAATGCAATTAACGGATACACATGAACACTAAGAAACATCTGTGGTGTGAAATTTTCCAGCCCCTGAGCTGTCACCCTTGTTAATTTGCAGCAGCACCTCCAACAGTTGTGTTTACACAGAGCTGTCCGGATGCTTCAGGAGTCGGCAGGAGCAGGGACTACATGGAGTTCCTGTGGGCACCCTAAAAATTGGGCATTTTGCACTTTCACGGAGCCACGGGCAAAAATTTGGGAAATCCTTGAGCAACAGCACTGCAGTGAAGATATTTCAGAAGTGAAGAGGTGGCTGAGTAATGCCAGATTAAATGCCAATATCTTATATCTTTTTCCAAAGATTAAGAAAAAAAACCAACAAACCACCAGAATAGAACTGTGACTTGGCAGTATTCTTGCCACCTAAGATTACGAGGAACTGAATGAGATCTTATCGAGGGACCTAAGCATCAAATTATCATTTTTGAGGGATGCCGCTGCCCTCACTCTGGTCTTGTCATCTGCAGTTACAAGGATTCTGGTGTTGGAAAATGGTTGAACATCTGGCCCAGGGATGTGAACAATCAACTTGTTTCCACAGAACAGGCTCTGCTGATAAGCAGTTATTGTAACCGTGACTTGCTTTAGTTAGAAATCACTTTTGTCGAAGCTCTGAAATACATACATTTCCCAGGTATATACTACATTGAATAATTTTGAACAATCTAACAGCTCCTTATTTTTTCCTGTTTGGCATGGGATAAAACAGGAATGTATTAGATTGTACAGAAAGCATCTTGGCTGGCTGCAAACTAGATGCCTGTGGATATACAGGGCATTTTATTTGCATGTGTATGTAACAAAGGAGTTGTGTCCCCTTTGACCAATTTAATGACAACTATATTATTTAGTAGTTTAGTACTAAACAGTTTGTGTGCTGTTTCAAAAATGTTTTGATACATGAACTTCTTTTCATTTAGTTGGGATAATGAATCTATCCAGCTTGCACAGAGTTGGATCCCACGAGAAACAGGTATAATAGCCTGTTTTTTATGTTTTTTACCATAGTGCTTAAGGTCATACTTATTCTACAGTAACAAGTGTGCTTTTTTTGTGCACAGTAATATTTGCATCAGATGTGAGAATAAATTTTGACAAATTTAGGAACTGTATGACTGCAACTGTGATATCGAAAACCATCATTACAACTAATCCAGGTAAGAGCTGATGAAGTATTGCTTTGGCATTAGTAACCATTATGAACCAGAATGCACGAAAGAATCCACTGGAGGTCTGATTTCTTCTGCCCACTTGCCTCAGAAAGCTTCCTGCCTCTTGTCTGTTAAGTAGTGACCAATGCTTTTGGCTTCCATCCTTTTCTCTCTTTTTTAAAATTTTATTTTATTATTTTAAATTTTATCCAAGTGACCTTCATATATTCCATGTAGGACTGACAGTTAAAAGTGGAAAAAAGAGAAAAGCATAGCATCTCCTGGCTAATTCCAAGAGACAATGTGTTGGTGCCACCAGAATAAAAAGTTGTAAAATATAATTATGCTGTTATTTTTACATGCTTCATCTATTAATAACTTAAAAATATATGTTTTCAAGAAACAGCAGAAGCAAATGCTCTCTTCAGCTTCATAAAAGACAGTGTGCAGTCAGGAGCTTTGCTTGATAAAATGGAGGAGCAGTCAAAAGAACCCATTAACCGTAAGCATGGACCCAAACCCTTTGGTTTTATTTAATGGATGCTGTAGTAATTTTCAGTCTGGACTGCTCTTGCTGGGGCTGTCCCTTAGAACGTCACTTATTGACCTTCAGGGGTGATGACTCTGCCAACTTGCAGCTTGTCTGGCATGTTCTGTCTTCAATAAGTACAAAAAATGGAAAGTTTTGTCAAAAACTCATTTTGGGGGATACCAAGATTAACTATTAGAGAATTTCCTCATTTGACTTCCCTTTTGTTTTATTTTTTTGGCCCCAAACGACAAGCCTGCTTCAGAAGGAAGGTGTGGGGGGCTTTCCTGGTGCTTTAGATCAAATCCTCTCAGTTTTATATTACATTAAGATCCTCTTTTGTTGTTGCTCTCCTGTGTTGTTTCTTTCTTGGACACACTTAACATGTCTTTTGAACTTCTAGTGGAGACTGTAGTTGATGTTTATACTGTGGAACAGCTGAAAGAAAAAGCTTTACAGAGTGATGGGAAACTTGATCCAATCTATGGAATTATTTATGGCTACATTTCTACACTGGACATTGACGACAATGCATCTAAAATTATTCGCAACAGATGGTAAGCAACTGCTTGTTTAAAATTTGTATTTAAAAGTGCTTATCCTTCTTCCCCTCACCCAAATTAGACAGAACAATATTTTAGTCCAGTTCTGGACAAGAAATAGAACTCCTCTGGAAGACGGCATGTGAAGTTTTTGTCACGTAGACTTCCAGAAGGAGCAAGAGGGAGGCAGTGGCTTTGTGAAGGACTTGCTCTTTCTCGTGCTAGAGGAGCCAAGATGAAAAAGGGCATTTTGTTTCCAACAGACTTAAGAGTTTAGAAGATTAAGTTTTTAAAGAGGGGAACGTATCTTGGGAAATCTCAGTCTAGAAAACAATTTCAAACAAGAAGGAATTGCGCATATGCATTCATTATTTTCTTACGTTTCAGTTCAATATGCCGTTTTCTGGTGAACGAAGTGTCAAACACGTGCACCTTCTGCAGTGACATCTCTCCGGGTTCCAAGTCAACTTTTGCAAGCTTTGACATACTGGTTGATGTGACAGATCACACGGGCACCCTTTATTCCTGCTACCTGTCTGACTGTGTAGCTGAGGAAACATTAGGCTGCACAGTAAGTAGAAATTAATTAGGTTGTTCTTATTTGATCTGAGCTGTGAAGCCTGATGAAAATTACAAATAGATGTAAATGTTCTTTGTGTGTGTGTGCACCAGTTAAAAAAATTGCATGTGGATATGGATACACACACACTTGGTTTTTCAACAAGTCAAAAGTTAGAAGTCAGCAGCTGCTAAGAAACCTGTTAAATGTAAGAGTGAATGCCCTATTCAGAATACCACTTCATTTTAATTAATTTACACTTTTCTGAGAGCATGGTTGGAATTTCCTAATTTTGATTCTCAAACACCCTGCAATTTAGTCTGATTAACCTGATTGTCTTGGTACATATATTACACCAAATACTATGTTAAAAGAGGGAAAATACAGCTTAGAAATTTACAAAAAATGCATAAGATGCTCTTTTCATTGTCATTTTGCTGTGGAAATGCTGTTGTAACTATATGCTGAAGAAGTGCTCTGTTCTGTCATGTTATTTCCAGGTCCACGAGTTCCTCATGCTAACAGAAGACAAGAAAACTGCGTTGAAATGGCAACTTCTTTTGGAACAAAGCAAGATTTATTTTAAAGTTAGTATTAATGTTAATTTAAAACAGTGGCTGTTACCCATTTGGTAGTGTATTTAGTATTGGAAAACTCCATGTCAGTTCTGCTGAAATTTTTAAAATAAAGAATACTTTTCATACATATTCTGAATATCCCAATAAATAGACTTTGTCATAATTTCAACATTAGCAGATGTACCTGCAGGCTTCTTTCAGGCAAACCGTGAAAAACACAATCTGCTCTTAGCCAATACTGGTTAAGGAGCTGATATTTCAGAAGTACATACACATGATTTAATCACTGACTTCTATGGCTGTAGGTTTATAATTAATAAAGTTAACACTATCTGCTTGCAAGAATAAGGCCCAGCCAAAATACGTAACAGGCTTTATGGTATATGCGGTTACCTAAAGTGTATTTCTTAGTTACCTGTATTTTTGGCAATAATGTAATTAGGTATGTCTAAAATCTGCAGTTCTCCTTGAAGCAACAATATTAGATTCACACACCTGGAACAACTGTTAAAAGATCTGCTACTATTTGCAGTATTATTTACTTTTTTTGCTTGCATGCTGTATACTGGACTGGATTCCTTTGTCACAGAACTGCCTGGTCTAAACTGACTCACTTTCTAAAACTTGCCCTTCTTAGCAAAACTGTTCTTACTCTCCCAGCTCCCTCACCCTCTGCCTCTATTTCCAGGACAAAATTAAAGGGTTTCAGTTCAGTAGTGCCAGTTATGTAGCATAAAATGTATGTACTCATGTAAAATAATGTAAAATATCTATAACCAAATCTGTCAAGTAAACGTGCTGTGTGATAACAGAAAAGAATGTATTTCAAAGTGCTATACAGTAGTAAAATCAAGACCTTTAATTATTTTTGCAGGTTACTTTGTCACCCAGCTGGAGAAGTGGACTCAAAGTGAATGTTCTCTCCTGCAAACCGGCAGACCCTGTAGAGGCCAGTCAGAGCTTGCTGGGAAAAGGGACTGGAAATAAGAGATTATACCATATGGCTTGAGAACAGCCAGGAAAAAGACCATTTCCTCACAGTATTATTGGAGGTAGAATGATGTTCTCACTGTATTTTGCTGAGCATGTTCTGATGATAAAGAAGGAATATGCATTACTAACCCCTGTAAGTGGGCTGATGTTGATCTTTTTCAGGTGATTGTATTTTAAAAAGTGTAATGAGGCCTCAACCTAAGAAAAGTTAGTTCTGCCCCCAGTACAAGGGGGATGGAAGCGTTCTTTGCCCAGTTGAGAATATATTTTAAATCAGAAATAACAAATAGTACATGACAGATCTGTTGAGCTTCTGTGTTTTTTACTGCCTTGCTACTTCAATTCTACTTCTGTTTTAGTTTAAAAAAATAAAGACCCACTTTGAAACACTGTCTGGGCTTGTGCTGCATTTTGGTGTGCCCAAACACGGAACTTCTGGCAACTGCAGAGAAACTGCTTGGCAATAGCTGCTGTTTGCAGGGCTGCTTCTCTGTAGGGCAGACCAAGTCTTATTAGAACAGAGTAATCAATTAGCAGGGACCTCTGACAACCAATCAATCAAGCTACGACTATAAGCGGCAGAGAGGGACAGACCCAAGATAGCTGTTAGCTGAACATAAAGAATCCAGGTATGTTCTCCATGTATTTTTCTCTGGTTTTAACCTATTTCTGTCCTTTGCTTCCCCTGCAGCTGCATTTGCTGCATTCCACAGTTGTCACCTCCTGCGCACATTGGGAGTTGGGCTGTTTCAAGTGGTGGGAAGATGTTTGTCTCTGTTGGCCTCAGTTCCTTTGGCTCCCTTTAGACGAAATCTGAATTTTGTCCACACGATTTAGAACTCATCATACAAAAAAATTTTAAATTTCCTTTGGCTTAAGTCAAAACACAGTGAACTGGAATGTTTGCAGGATTAGTACCAGGGCAAGTGGCGTACGGGTACATGGTGCCATGCTACAGGTACACACAGCTGGAGAGGCTGACAGGAAAATGTCTATTTTCCTTCTGCAACAAGTTCTACTTTCTTTTTAGCATGTGATTTGTAGTACCCTGGACCATGCTGCCCTTTCACTGAGGTGCTTGTCTTTGGGTTACAGCAATTTTCTCTGCAAATGCACTTTTAAAAACCAAGTGGTTGTCAAGATCTGGCTCTAATAAACTGAAGCATTTAACTTTGGTGCTTGCATGTGTGTTAAAAAAAAACAACAAACCATCTGGGTTTGTTAGAAATCAGACAGTTCTGTGCAACCTTTGAAAATTCTAAGTTTTGATGTTTGTGTGGGGAGCGTTTTTCTAATTAGATTTTACAACTTTGTCACTCCATCAAATTGAAAGAGAACTCGCTGTCATGCAAACTGGTAGAGAGCGCTCGATCAGTTGGAATTTGGAAACAGGAAAAGTTGCACAGCATGAATTTTTAACAGCTGGAAATATTTAAAAACTCCAACTGTTGCACTGCATTGTGTAAGTCATGGTAATTGCTGCAGTTAGATTTTTATTAAAAATATATTAAATCAATAAGAGTAAAGACAAGTTTACTGGTGATCTTTACCAATAAGCTTCTTTATTCTAGATATTTTGTATTATTTTACTTTTAGAAGCACATTTAAAGCTCAGTTTAGGGGAAAAAAATCTGCCAGGCATCTGGCACACTTCCTGCTGCATTACGCCTCTTGGAGTGGGAGGGAAAGCAATCCTCATTTAATTTGTGCATTTGAAAAATGCACGGAGGAATCGTGAAACTAATCTAAAAAGCAAACAACTTTTCATTGTAGGATACCCCAAGGAGAGACATTCTTTCTGAAGCGGTAATTCTGGATTTATTGTTAGACATACATCTTTGATTTTACATGGCATGGGTGAGCTTTAGCTCCTACATCACCATTTTAATGTTTTTTTTTTGTTTGTTTGGTTTTTTTTTAAGGCAATACACTGGCAAATCTCAAAGTCCCAGCAGAACAGCAGAGCACACGGTGCCAGCCAGCCCTGCTCCCCCCGAGCCGCCCTGCGCACCAGCTCCAACAGTTCTCAGGTACAGTTTGGGTATCAACCACCCCCCAGCTGCGTTGGACTCCAGGTTCACAGCTTCAGAGGAGGCTGGAGCCTCCATGGAAACAGGGCTGTTTCAGTCAAATGCGTTTTGACCTCATGGGTTACATGTCATTGACGCGTGACAGCCCATTAGACGCTTGGGCCATGTAAATATGTAACAACCAGGACAGCTTGTGTGTCTCTTTGATGACCAGATGTTCCTCTTAACCTCATCTAGGTGTTCCTGCTCCAGGGATTGGACTAGATGATCTTTCGAGGTCACTTCCAATCCCTAACATTCTGTGATTTTGTGATTCTGTGCGATTCTTCCTATGCAGATAGTCCCAGCCCAGTTCCCGGTTAGGATCTACGTATCTGCTGCGCCACTTTAAACCGCATGGAGAGGATGTCACTTATCCCAGCCTCTATCTCATCGTTGGCCTCCACAGACCCAACTCCTTCAGGAGACCCTGTCAGAATCAAGTCTCCTTCTTCCAGGGTGACTATTTCGCTGATGTAGCTGATCAGATAAGGGATGGAGAAGATCATCGAGGAGGTCTCCCCTTCCTGCCTCAGCTTTCCATTCACCTTGAGCCAGATCTTCAGCTTGTGAGGGTCTGGGATCTTCTCCTTGGGCACAAAGTCACTGACCGGGCACGATGAACTGAAACCCTTGGCCAAGGTCCAGGGCAGACCCTTCTTTTTGCACTCCTCCTGCGTGTCCCTGGCCGTCATGTCCAAGCAGAGGGCATAGCCCGCCACGTGCTCCATGGCGGCCTCCTGGGACACGGCCTGGGCTCTCTTCCCGATCACCACTCCCAGCTCCACTTCGTGGTGCAGGTTGCTGCAGTAGTAGGGCCGCAGGATGGGCGAACCTTCGCGCACATAGGCCGAGGAAGGCTTGAGGAAGAAGAGGGGCTCCCGGGGCAGCGCGCTCCCCATCTCCTGGGCGTGCTTGGCGTAGTTTCGCCCCACGCAGATGATGTTCCTACCCCACTCCCAGAAGCGGGACAGCGGCTTGGAGGCCATGGCCGTGCCGCGTACCGTTCCCTGGGAACCGCGGGTGCCCTTGGCGCGTCCTTGTCGGGCCTGGAGCTGCCGCCGCTCCTGTGCCCCGCTCTCCTTCCTGCTCTCTGCCCGGGCAGCCGCCTGCCCCCCGCCTCCTTACCCGCCTTAGCAAATCCCCGGCCCTGCCGAGCCGAGAGCCCCGGCGAGCGAAGGAAGGGGCCGGGCGGGCGCAGCACCGCCCCCGCCGCACGCCGGGCCGGAGCCGGGGCCGGGCCGTGGCGGCCGCCGCCTCCCCGGGGCCGGCCGCAGGGCGGGGAGCGAAGGTAACCGGGCCGGGCCTGGGCAGCGGGCGGGGTGCGGCGCACTATGCTCGGCGGGGGCTGGCGGGTCCTCGGCACCGCCCTGGCGGCGCTGGGAGCTGGGGCCCTGCTCCGAGCCGGTACGTGGGGCGGGCGGCGCGGCTCGCCCGGCGCCGGGGATGCAGCTGGGAGGAGCCGCCGGGCCGCGTCCCTGGGCAGCGGGGCTGGAGCGGGGCCGGGGGCTGCGCAGGGACCTCCTTGTAGCCAGTACCGGGGCGGGGGACGTGCGGTGTCCCCCGCGCAGCTGGGCCCGGGGAGGGGACGAGCTGTGTCCCCGCACAGCCGGTGCGCAGGGAGCAGCCGGCCCGGGGCTGCTGGGGGGTTGGCAGCGGGTGCTCCCCCAGCCAGCTCAGGAGGTTGATGGCGGATTTTTCGCTTCTCGTTTCCCGGCTCAGGGGTGTGCCGAGGTTTTTGAGCTGACTCACAGCCCCAAGTAGGTCAGTGTCTGCCGAGCTGGATCCTGGCTCTGACGGTGACTTTTTGGATCGATAACCTATCTAGGAAGCTCCTGTGGAGTTTTTGGGCTGCCAAAGTGCTGGTTGTTGCTCTGGGAGGAGGGCTTGGGGGATGGGGACTGGCATTTAAACTGGATTTGATGGATGGCAGACTAGAGTGGCAACATAAAAAAAAACCCCAAACCAACTAAAACTGTCAAAACTCTCTGTTTAGATTTAGGGCCTAAACTCTGAAAGCATCTCCTTGAACTAGAGTTTGGGCTTTAGCCTCACTGGTGTCTCTGGGAAGTGTTGCCAGAGGCCCTTTGCATCACTCTGATTTTAAGACCTGGCCTTAACGAGTGAGAATCCACTGGAGTTAACTGCCAGACTTGGAAGCCCTGATGCTGTCTTGGCAACAAGTGTGTCAAACCGAGTAACCAGCAGCTCCTGAGTTCCCCAGGTTGTAGGGTGGGTGCTGCGCCTTCCACGCAGGCTCTGCTCCACCCATGGGTGCCCTGCCCGCCCCGCTGGACCCGGCTTTGCTGTCCGGCTGGACCTGGATTTGCCACCAGCAGCCTGTGCCAGGTGGGCAAGTCAAGCCGGAGTTGGAGTTGCCTGAGGTTTCTGGAACCAACTCGTTTGGTATCATGCGCAGCCACAAACTCGCTGGGTATCCAGAAAACATCTGTGTGCAGAGTGTGTACAAAGTGAATGTAGTGTTTCTTCTTATGAGGCAATGCAGGGACGTTCATCTGAGTGTTTATGTGCAGTCATTTTTGAGTGACAGCCATGTTTGACATAGAAATTTTCCACTCTTTTCTATAATAAAAAAGTGAAACAAAATGCTATGAAGCAAATGAACGAAGCACCCCTCTTCTGAGGGAACCTGCTGTTAAACTGCCTGCTCGGCTTTGGTCTCCAGCCTGTGTATATTTATGTGATAACATTAACACTTCCCATCTGCAACCCCTTTCCTCTTGGCAACCCGAGCTGTACTAACAAACCGTTTCAGAAATGCAAGGTGTGTGATTCAAAGGCGGCTGCTGTTCTGCTCTCCCCAGTCCTCTCTGCTTCAGGCATGAAGTTGGGAGGGATGCGGTACAAAACCGAGCAAAAATGAAGTCATTGAGCATTAATTTTGGAGCAGACCTGCGTGTGTTACAGCGATGCTGAGCCAAGCTGTGTCAGTACTGGGCCAGGGCAGGGGTTACGTGTTTCTTGGGGAGTTTTCTTGAGCAGAATGGGGCCAAGAATGCCCTTCTCGTGAGAGCACTTCTGGTCTGCTCGCTGAGCGGGCTGGGAAGGTGCAGTGTAGCTGCAGATGGGAATTCAGAATGCGTTTCATACTTTGTGGATGTTTTCTCATTCCTTTGTTTAAATTACATTTTAGAAAACATTTCCTTATGTGGTGTAGCTTGTTTGTTTGTTTTGCAAGAATTGTGAATTGAACCTGCAAAGAGACTTGGGGATCATGGCCAAGGTTCGATTCGGTTCGTAGGAAGAAAGCTTTTTAAGTATGTGAATAATTCCTTTGCCTTGAAGTTAAGGTTGTATTTTCTTTTGTTTGTGTTTTTTGTTTTATTTTGTTTCCAGTTAGTGTCTGCTATGCAAACAAGCATGCAGTGTATAAAGCTCTTGTGACTGATCACATCCGAAAACACTTTGTGTTAGGGAGTGGTTAAAGAGCAATTGATTTTTTTTTTCTTTTTTTTCTTTTTTTTTCACATCAAGGAATAATAAGGGGTTGTTTTGTTTTGTTTTGTTTTTGGAAGGACTCTTCTGCTCCAGAGCAACACTAAACAGGTACAGACGCTTTTCTCAGTACTATGTGCCTTCACCACCAAATACCCAGTGCATGCCTACCCTTGGGGTTTTCCTTGCAGCACTGTGGTTAATGTTAATGCCATCTCCCCTCTTTACCTCCCTTCTCTCACAAGCGAGATGATTGAGTTAGAAGGAAAGAAAGTTCTGGTAAGGACAGTTGTGCCAGAGGGGCCTTCCAGCTGCCCTGGGGCTGGGTTTGCAGCCCCATCAGAACCTGGATCTCAGTTTTGCAGCCGTGTTGGGCTCTGGAGCTGCAGGGATCTCTCCGTGTTGGCTGCAGCCCAGCCTGTGGAGCCTCTTCTCCCTAAAGCCGGGTCTTATCAGGGGCAGGCAGGACTGGCTTGTTTTGGGAGAGTGGCGCAGGTTGATTAGGCTCATGGTGACCCCTCCCTTTGGCACTGATGAAGTGACCAAGCACCTGAGCGAAAGTCGGTCCAAAATGAACCCGCGGCTGAGCCAGCGCGGTTCAGAGCAGCACAGTCACCTTCAGTGGTGTATGAGGACCTTGGGTGTCAGGACAACTGATTTTTGTAGAGACTGACAATTTTCCCTGCCTGTGTGTGGACCCAGGCCTGAATTGCAGGGTCCCAGCAATGGAAGACCTTGTCCTCTTTGTTTCCCTTCCTTTTTATTGATTTTTTTTATAGTAGAGCCTCTTAGAGCTTGGTTGTTTCTTTAAGAATTGTGTATCTGTGGGTTGAACAATGGAGCCCAGGTTATTTGCAGCTGGAATTAGTTTTGCTTCTTGGAGCTGATTAAACATTTAACCCAAAGCAAACAGGGCAGCGCTGTTGTTGAGTCACGGCGGCCCATGTGTGGGAGCCCTGCCCGTGGTGCATGCACAGTGCTGAGAGCCCGGCTTCGCTCTGTGCCCCGGGCAGGACTCAATTTCCCCAAGTAACACACCACATATTTCTGTTGTAGCAATGCCTATATTTCTGTATTTCTCCATTTTTTTTTCTTTCACCCTTTTTTTTTTGTCTTTTAGCCATAACATGGCCTTTTGTGCTTTTTGTTTGTTTGTTTTTTGCGAAAGTCACTGTCGCAGGCTGACCTTTGTCCAGCTCTTCCCTCTCCCTTCTGCTTTCCTGCCCCTTGACACCTCTCCAGTCAAGGTACAGTGCTTTCCCTGCATGAGCAAAGTGTCCCATCCCCCTTCGGGCACGAAGAGCCTCCCACGCTTGGGGCACAATGTGACACGGCCGGGCACTGCGGCTTTGTCCCATGGTGGTGTCTCCTTGTCCTCTGAAGGAGGCAGTTTGGGCTGTCCATACCTTTCCTTCTCTGGGGCCACGGGCTGGGGGCCCTGCTGCTGTGTCCCACTTGTTCCCCTCCCTGCACTAACCTGAGGTCTGGCTGTTTCGGGGTCCCCAGGTCCAGCACAGCTGCGAAGTGTCTTCCTGCACACAGAGCACGAGCAGAGGAAGTCGAAGACGGTCACACAAGCCAACATGAAGGTGGAATTGCTCCCGGCTCTCACAGACAACTACATGTACCTCCTCATTGATGAGGAAACGAAGGAGGCTGCCATAGTCGATCCTGTGCAGCCCCAGAAGGTAATGCCATCTGCTGCCCCTGTGCCCATCACTGCAGGCCTGGGAGATCCTTCCAGGTTGCCACATCCATGAGAAAATGAGTCACATGATGACTTGGGCCTGGGGAAAAGGCAGGAAATTCTGGCCATGCAAAGGTATGGACTGGGCTTCTCATTTCGTGAGTTGTAACACTCTTGCTGTGCCCTGTGCTTGCAGGTTTTGGATGCAGTCAAAAAGCACGGCGTGAAGCTGACCACCGTCCTGACCACGCACCATCACTGGTAACTATCTGCTGCAGTGAGATCCCGCTTCCCTCCGCGTGAACACAAACAGTCAAGAATTGGTGCTTTTCTGAATCAAGTTGGTCTTCTTTAATCAGGAGCTTAAGCATGAGGAGAAGGATCAGAGCTTAGGAATTTTTCTTAGGCTTCCTCTGACCACATGCATTGTCTAGACTACAAGCTCTGTGTGTCAGTGCCTTTAACATTTAACAAGCTGACTTCTTCCAGGTGGCCAGTGAAGTAATGTGTGTGGAGGGTGGGAGGGAGCAGACCCACTCTGAGCTGCCAGGACATGTCTGTAAGGTGTGCTCCTCACAGTCAGCAGTTGTGGGAGGATTACCTGGATTGCAGATTAACTCTGCAGGCATGTAGAGATGAATGTTTTGCTTTAGCAGTTTTGCAGAGCTGAACCTGAGTAACCTCTCCTGTGGGTCACAGTGGAGCCACCTCTGTGGCTGGAGAGCCATCCCTTGTCTGGCACCGCAGACAAATGCCAAGATGTTTCGACATCTGTGTGCCTGTTCCACAGTGTCTGTGGGACACCAAATTACATATATCCCAGTTATTCCAGTCTGTCACTGCTCTAGTTACTGATGAGCTGAATGGGAGCCACTAAGGCTGGTGTTTCTCAACTAGGTATGGACTTGTGAGGGGTTGTTCCCCCTTCTCACTGCCCTAATTACTGGAGAAATTGTCTCCACTCGTGTTGATGTGGTATATCCTATGATATGAGGACAGCGTTACATATACTGGGAGAAGAGTTGATCAGAAATGATCACGTGGAGGTTACCATTGCAATGTGAGATATGAGAAATTTGTCTTCATCCCTGTCCAAATCCGTTTTTCTGACCTTCCAGGGACCATGCTGGAGGAAATGAGAAGCTGGTAAAAATGGCAACGGGGTTGCGTGTGTATGGGGGAGACAGCAGAGTCGGAGCCCTGACACAGAAAGTGTCTCACCTGACCTCGCTCAAGGTAAAGGGCTCAGCTGGGGGATCTCCAGTTTGTGTCGCAGCTTTAGTGCTGGACCTGTGTGGTGCCGCTGGAGTTAATATTGTGGTCGCAGCTCTTTTACTTTTCAACATCTCTTGGATGTACTGGATAGTTTAAGTCCAGGTTTGGCCGTTTTTCAGCCCTGTGAACCACAACCCCTCTGTCCTGTTTCAGTTCCTGATCCTTCACTGGTGGTTCAGACACCTGCATTGCCTGGGGCGTATTGGATGTCCCTGTGCTCCCTGACAGGGACCTTAACTGGGGTGGTCAGAACACAGCGGGGAAAGGACAGGGCTTGTGCTCTGTCTAGAGCCTGATTAGCACTAAACAAATGCAAATGGTTCTCTCTAAATGAAAGCTGGATTACCGGTGGAAAGAAAGTGGGCCAGCAGTGCTAGCTGCCTGCATCGCTTTTCCAGAGCTAAACCAGCAGAGCTAAAGCACCAAACCTTGTTGGAACTTCACTGTTTGTGTACAGACGAGCTGGCAGATGACATAAACTGCTGTGAAATGTGCAGACTGGCATGAATATCACTGCTAGTCTTGTGATTCGGGGTGGGCAGCAGCAAAGAAGGGAGTTCAGAAATACATGGGAAGGTGTGCGAATTAGGGCTGTGAGAGAAACATCCTCTTGGCCTCATGAATGTGTTTAATCCTTCCCAATTCGTGTTATCCACTTCTTCCCTTCAGCTTCGTTTTTGTTTGGAGTTTTTTACACTTGATTAACTTTGTTAGGATTTTGTTTTGCTCTGGATCTGGTTGCTCTTGCTGCCAACCAGACGCTGAGTCACTCTGCATGTAAATGAAAGAATCTGGCAGTTCTCTTTGTGACAACACCTGCTAGGAGGAAACAGCTCCCTTCCAAGGCCCTGCTGTAAAACTCTCTTGCTGGACTCTCCCAGGAGAAGAGCTGATGTATACTGGCCAGCTATGTGAGAATTTGCCTGTCAGATCACTAGACCATTGTAATAGTTGCAATTCTTTTCTAACCATACGAATGGTAGCTTAAGCTCTAGTCTTCTGCCTTCTTCTCAGGTGGGATCTCTTAACGTGAAATGCCTCAGTACGCCGTGTCACACTTCTGGACACATCTGTTATTATGTGACTAAGCCAAACAGCTCTGAGCCACCTGCTGTTTTTACAGGTGAGGAGTTGGGCGGTTACGTTGCCGGCAGTGTGCATTGCAAAGAAATAAGCTGTCCTCTGCCTGTGTACTCCTGACTCTGGGTGTGCGTTCGTCCCTCCCTGCCTGTGCAGCTGGTCACTGTTCACTTCTTGCCCCTGTACCCAGTGGTAGTTGTATATGAAACTGGTGAAACCCCTCTGGGTTTGTAAACCATTGCTGGGCACCCTGAAAGCAACACCAAGAGCGAGCCCTGAATGAGTCCTACACCCAGCATTTTCTTCCTTGGAACGAGAGCTGTTTGTTTATTGCCTCAGGCCAAGCTGTGGCTGATTCCAAAACCTGTTGCCTTTCCATACATCTGTACTCATGTCTGTAACAAAACTGAGGGAAGAGAAAATAGGGGAGTAAGAGAGGGCTGGTGCTCCATCTCTGGTAGCCAGGTTCTGCATTCTGTTTTGAAGATCAGGCCTCCCTGGGACTGTGCCTGGTGTCCCCAGACTGCCATGTCATCCCTCTCCTGACAGGTATTCCCCAGAGCTTGCACCAGCTGCTGCGTCGAAGAAGTAATGGCTTAAATAAGATTTTAGAGAGCAGTGGGGAGAAAAATGCAGAGGTGATTTGGCTGTGTTCAACTTAACAGCAAAGAGAACAAATGTTCCTTGTCCCCTCTAGAAGGGACAGGAGGGGACAGCGCTAGCATGGTTTGCCTGGCTAGGCTGTGGCGTTTCCCACCTGAGAAGTTGTGTTTGTCCCGTGGGTTTGTGTAGCGCTGAGCCCATGGGGCAGCAGTGTGGCCTGGCTGTCCCTGTGCCTCCCGCCGAGCTGCAGTGGGGACAGCAGTGACAGGACTGAGCCCTTGGGGACCCTGTGCTGATGCTTTGCTGCGAGGAGCCTTGTCTGGTCCTGATGCCCTGTCACCCCTCTCCTGCAGGTGACACACTGTTTGTGGCTGGTTGTGGGAAGTTCTTCGAGGGAACCCCGGAAGAAATGTACAGAGCGCTGATTGAGATTTTGGGCAGCTTGGAGCCCGAAACGGTATGAAACTCTCCTTCCATGCTAGTAAGTTGACTGGCCAGAAACTACTACAGACATCAAATAAACTGTTTTCCTAGTAGTATTGCTGTTCAAAGGGAGAATTTCTCATGTGTGAATGCTTACATCAGAAGTTGCCTTTCATGCTGGAGTTGTCTGGGAAGGCAACAATACATTTGTGTTTTGTGCGGAAAGACATGGGGCTGGTTGTTAAAACCAAGGCTAGTGAGCTGGGGCACCTGAGCTTTTCCGTCAGGCTTGTCATTAAAACGGCAGATAGCACGGGCTGGTGACTGCTGGCACTTTGCCTGGGCATGTCTGCAGTGCGGGGTGTCGTGTGTCCTGGAGGGCTGGTTCTTGTTCCTGCTGTGCTGTAACGTTGATGATGGTACCTGGTACTCCCTGATAGTTCTCGACCTCTGGACCCCCAGAGTTACCCGTATCACTCTCCCTGTCTCTTCCTAGAGAGTTTACTGTGGTCACGAATACACCATCAACAATCTCAAGTTTGCTCGACACGTTGAACCCAATAACATCTCCATCCAGGAGAAGCTGGCTTGGGCCAAGGTAAGCTGGCTCCTCTGTCCCCTAGACTCGCTGGATGCTCTCACAGAGGCAGAGCCTCTCCAAGGAGGCAGAGGAGAGAGGACAACCTTGTGGGGAAGGGAGTTAAGAGGCAGGAGCCACAGTATGTGTCCAGAGCAGCAATGCATTGGGAAACAGGGTTTGTGATCCTCCCTGGAAACTCCTTGGTACAATTACAGGCTGGTCTCTGTGTCTGGGAGGCTCAGCTCTGTCCCAGGTCTCTCCCTGTGCACCTCAGTGCTTGTCTGTCTGTCTGTGCATGTGGCCTGGCCTGAGGAGCAGCTCGGGCAGTTTGGTGCAGCACTAACCCTGCATGGTTAATGCACAGGACATTTCTTGTTCACCATAACATTCCTCATTAAGCAGAAATCTCTCCGTGGTTACAGGCGAAGTATGACAGTGGTGAGCCAACCATACCTTCCACCATCGCAGAAGAGTTTACCTACAACCCCTTCATGCGTGTGAGGTACGGAGCAGGTGCGGGTGTGGGAATGGTCCTTCCGTGCCTTGTGTTTGGAGGGGGATGTGGGAAGAGATCTGCAAAAAGAGCCGTAAGCAGGAATTACTCTCCTGCCTCACAGATACCTGTTGTGATGCCTTCGAGACCCTCCTTAAAACATCTGCCTTCTAAGAACAAGTATGATAAAATGTAGTTGCTGTGCTGGCAGAAACTCGCTGCAATGAATCTGGAAGGGTTGTGTGGAGCGTCCCTGATTAAGGAGGCAGAACAAGCTTCGTTGTGTATTGTGTTCCTTCATTGTGCAGAGTTTGGCAGATGGGCATAGCAAAAGATCCTGTTCAAGGCATGAGTGTTCACAATTTCCTCTTGCCAATGAGTGTTTAAACCAAGGGAGCTGATAAGCCTGTGCCAAATCCCCGAGTCTTTGATCTCGAGTGCAGCATTCCCCCTTGATGCAGGCGAAACGTGATAGTAGTGACTTCATACGTGAGATTTTATCGTGCGGTCTTTGAATTTGCTGTCCCTGCTGTTCCCTCCTGGCAGGGAGAAGACAGTTCAGCAGCACGCCGGGGAGACCGACCCCATCCGAACCATGGGGGCCATCAGGAAAGAGAAGGACAACTTCCGAGTCCCCAAGGACTGAGCCCTCTGCCTGGATCACTTTAATGTCAGTTTAAGTGTAATTTAGACTATTCAGATGTTTTAGGAGTTGAACTTTCTGTTGTGGTTGAGACAGTTCATACTTAGGTTTTTATTTTGTTTTAATTAAGGAAAAAAAAAAGCACTTTGCCCTTGTTGAGATGTTCTACAGCATATTTATATTATGATGAAGAATATTTATCCTTCTATTGCTGGCTCTCAAACTGTCGCGTGTGTCACATGCAGATCATTGTACAAGTGTTGGTACGTGGCTCAGAGTTGGGTGGGGAAAGGTCAAACGTTGGCGTCAAGGAAAAAGCTCCTGTTGGTTTTGTAGGAGCCTGATGTGAATTGTAGATGGTGGGACCAGGGCCCAAGATGTCTTTATTTAAAACAGAGATAGAATGCAGTAATGATATTGCCAGGTGAAGATTTGAACTTTTCTTCTGCGCTGCTACTTAAGTGCTTCCAAGTCTGTCGCTTCAGAATCTGTTGCTTTTGGCTCCACTAAACCCAGCTCCCAGTACCAGACTTGCTCTCCCACCAGTTCAGGGCTCAGTTTGTGCAGTGCACAGGGTGACATGGCTCTGGGGTGGCACATGGGGACTCTTCAGCTTTTCTCCTCTCTGATGTTCCCCATTGTCGACTGCAGGAACTTTTCCAGGCAGCATGATGCTGGCTCAGAGATTGCACTGTTGCTTATACCCTTTCACTCTTAAGCCTGTTTGCATATACCTGCTGACTGCTCTTCAGCGTGATCTGTGTGTTACACAGAAAGGATTTGTCTGCTGCTTCAAAATCCTGGGAAAAAGACACTTACCTAGTGACCAAACAGCTGAGCAGCGATGACACCTCCAGTAGACCCTGCCCATAGCCAGAGCAGCTGCTTTGTACCTTGCTGTGAGTAAGGTGGCAAATGAGCATTTATTGACTGGGTGCCGTTCTCCAGCGAGAGAACAGCTGTGCTGGGTCTGGGAGACTTTCTTGGTTGGTCCATGGGGTTTAAAATCCATCTCTGTTGTTTGGGCAGTGCTGTATGACCTGCTCTGCAGCCAGCTTGAAAACTACAGGGTGGGACCTTCACCTCGGCTGTCTCTGAGGGGGAATAATGTGTCAAAGTGGATGGACTTTGGGGGAAAATAAATCCAGGTTTGCAATGAGTGGATCACCCCCCTCCTGCACTTCCCATCCTCCAGCTCCATGTCTTGGAACAAGAAATGTGAGCGAAGGGTGGCAGGACCAGCCATGCGGGCTTGGCGTCTGCGTCTTTAATGCATCTTCCTCCTAATTATATTTTCATCCTTATTTCTTGGTCTGGGCTGGATACTGCAGATCTGCTCAAATAGGAGAAGTTTTGAAACAAAACGTTTCACAGCCAAAGCGAACAAAAGATTTGCAGGATTTTAGTTGCAGTTTCTTCCCTGGTGCCTGTTGGTGAGTGATGCCCCGATGGGGTCGCCCCTGCTGCAGTGTCACCGGTGTGATGTTTGTCTGCTGCGCTCGCCCACATGCTGAACGGCAGTGCCTGAGCGGGATTTGCTATGGCACCATTTATTTGCTTTCAAAAAGTAAATTTTATGTAGTTCAGGAAAAAAAAAAAAAAAAGTGGTACCTAAAACTTTACTGGCTGCTTATCTTGAACGCTGTGCTGCTACGGAGCGTGACTGTACAGATGGCTGTTTGACAAATGAGCAAATAAATAACAGCTGTAAACCGAGCATTGGTGGGGCAGTCCGGGAGAAAGGGGTTTCTTTAACTTGTGGTTTTTATGTATATATTTTGTTGTACTAGCAATTGAAGTCAACCAACTGGAAGCATCTTCCTACCCAGTCCTGGGGGGAGCGGGTGACATTTTGGGAACCTCTGAAGCTTTAGTCAAGGTCCTGTCATTTATATTTTTCCATTTTGAAGAAGAATAGAGGATGTTCATAGCTTCTCTTGGCTCGGGCTGCTCCCTCCTTCACCAGTGGCATTTTGGGACCGCAGTCAGCCCTGAGCTGGGACTCGTGCTGAGCCGGGAGAGGCACCAGGGGTTCTACCCTTGTGCTTTTTGGGCTTGGGTGGTTCGGAGCTGGCCCTGCAGCTCTGGCTGGGTCATGCACAAGCCCTTCCTGGGGCCCTTCCTGTGTCCTGGACTTGCCTGTACCATCTTATGTCACTGGTGTTCCCAACGCTGGGTGGGGGCCGGCACCCCTCAACCCTCCCAGAGACTGAAGAACCATGTCCCCCAGCACCCCAGCCAAGGATGGGAGAGCCGTGTCCCCCTCATTTTAGCTGATTGTTGGTGGGAGAAGTGGCTGGTTTTACACCCCAGGCTGCGACTTGCTGCTCTGGTAGGCAGCAGTGGGGGGCCAGCCTGCAGTTTTGGGGTCCGGGAGGGGGGTAACCCGATGACCCCCAACCTCTCTCCGTGCCGGGCTCCCCTGCACGCCTGGGTGCTGGTGGGACCCGCGGTGGCAGGATGCGCCGTGGGGAAATGTGGAGGTCCACGGTGGGATACCGGGGAGTGTTCCGTGCTGTGCCCCGGCCCGGGGCTGGGGGGGAGCGGCCCCACGCAGCGCGGCGGGGCCGGGCGGGGTCAGCCCGCCCCACGCAGCGTGACCCGCCCCGCGGGGAGGGACTGCGCCGGGGCCCGCCCGGGGCCGCCCGCAGGTACCGAGCGTTTCACGCGTGGGCTCCGGAGCTTGGTAGCGGGGGGACCGCACCCCCCGTGCGGCCGGGGCCGCCCCCCGCCTTTTGCTACGTGGGGCCGGGGCCACCGCCGTCTTTTGGTGCGTGGGAGTGGGGCCCCCCCGTGTCCCGCGGCCGGGGACGGACCATGAAGGTGAAGGTGATTTCTGTCCTGGAGGACAACTACATGTACCTGGTCATCGAGGAGAACACCCGGGACGCCATCGCGGTGGATGCTGCTGTCCCCAAAAGGGTGAGAACTCCCCCCGCAGGGACCACAGCCTTGCCGTGGACCCACTCGGGGGTCGTACCCACGGTGGTGGCCCCACACGGGGTTAGTGTGCGGGGTGTTTGGGGGCAGTGGGTGTATCTGTGTTGAGAAGCATCCCATGGGGCGTGGACCCCTGGTAAGGCCGCCTGGGTGAGGGTTAGACCCGGTCCCACCCCCCGGGCTGTGGGAACATTTCCATGTCCCCTTAACTGTCACCTCCCGACTGTCCCCGTATCTGAGCCGGGCACATTGCAGACCCCAAAGCAAGCAAGACTAACCCAAAAAATACAGCTTTGGAGCATCTCCCATGTCACATCCCATTTTCCAGGAGTCAGCCCGTGGCTGTACAGGCGGGGAAGGCAGTGCCGGTGTCACCCTTTGCTGCTGTGACCCCACGGTCCCCCTGCCCAGTGACCCCCTGTGTCACCCTCAGCCGCTGCATGTTGTGCAAATGCTGTCGCAGTTTTTAAGCGTCTGTAGCTGGCTTGGACGTTTCCTTCCTCTCTGAGGAACGTAGTCAGGAGCAGCCAGAGGGTTCATTAGTAGCGGTGAATTTTCAGTTGGCATTAGGAGCTCGTGGCAGCCGAGCGGCGGGGCTGGCAGCGCTGCTGGGCCCCCACCAGGACGGGTGCACAGCCCGTTCCGCACCTCTGCGCTTGTGCTGTGAAACCACCGGCCATAAAATGAGTCCGTGTCCATGAGACCAGCGTGTTCCCATCTGCCTGTTCCGCTCTGCACGACAGGGCTGGCCATGGGAAGCTGAGCCTTCGTCCCACGCTCATCCTCTCTCTGCTCAGTGGGTGTTTTTGACTGTTTGCTCTGCCCTGGTCCGCTGAGAGTGGTGCCGTACGGGACCGACCCTGCGCTGGGACGGGCACAGTGGGTGCCAGCTGTTCACAGCTGTGCTGTGCGGGTGTAGCTGCCATGGTGCCTGTGTCGCCTTTTCTCTGTGCTCACTTCCTTCTGCTCTGGGCCCGTTTCAGTTGCTGGAAATCATCAGGAAGGAGGATGTGGCGCTCAGAGCGATCCTCACCACCCACCACCACTGGTAAGCTCTGCCGGCGTGAGCGTGGCGCTGGGGGTGGCACCAGTGCAGGACCAGGTGGCTCTTCTATTCCCTCCTCTGCCCACACAGGGACCATGCGAGGGGCAATGAGGAGCTGGCGCGGCTCTGCCCCGGGCTGCGCGTGTACGGGGCCGATGCGCGGATTGGGGCCCTGACGCACAAGGTGACCCACAACCAGGAGCTGACGGTGCGTGACCGTGGGAGCACCTGGGGTTGGGCCCCGCACACCGATCTTCCCCCACATGTGGATCTTGCCCCAGCGGGTGGCCGTGGGGTGTGGATCTGGGTAATGGTGCAGTCCCCAGCAGTGCAGATAGAATCATGGAATCATTTTAATTGGAAAAGACCCTCAAGATCATCAAGTCCAACTGTTACCCCACCCCTGGCACTACCCCATGTCCCTGAGAACCTCATCTCCATGTTTGTTCAACCCCTCCAGAGATGGTGACTCCACCACTGCCCTGGGCAGCCTGTTCCAATGCCCGACAGCCCTTTCCAAGAAGAAATTGTTCCCTAGATCCAACCTCAACCTCTCCTGGGGCTGGCATCTGGCCAGGGCTGTGCTCGGGCTCCTCATGCCCTGGGTAGGTTGCAGATGTGACAGTGATTTGGGGTGGGATGGAGGAGAAACCTCATCTCATTCCCAGCCCACCTGGGATTGTGCTGGGGGACCCAACCCTGTCCTGGGGCCCTGTTGCTAAACACATCAGAGCAGACGTGCGATGTGAGACTCAGCTGAACCGCTGTCCCCAGCGTGTCTGTGACCTGAGCAGCCCCGGGCAGGTGATGCCGTGAGGCTTGGGGGGGTGTGGGGGTGTCTGGCTGCCTCTCAGGCTGGGGTGACCCCCGTGGGGTTCTGACTCTCTCCCCGCAGTTCGGGGCCATCCGGGTGCGGTGCCTCTTCACCCCCTGTCACACCTCGGGCCACATGTGCTACTTCATGTGGGAGGACGGTTCCCCGGACGCTCCGGCTCTTTTCTCAGGTACCCCTGCTTGTAACATGCACCCTGTGGGTACCGGGGACACGGGGGGCACTGCCTGTGTCCCCCGCTCACGGGGTGAATCCTGAGAGCGGGTTTGGGGTCCCATCCATGCCCAGACCCCTTTCCCCGCAGGTGACACCCTGTTCGTGGGAGGCTGTGGGAAGTTCTTTGAGGGGACAGCGGAGCAGATGTTCACCAACCTCACTCAGACCCTGGGGACTTTGCCCAAGGAGACGGTGAGTGCCCCATGTCTCAGCCCCAGCCTAGGGAGGGACCCCAAAATCGTGAGGGGTTCAAGGCCGGGGTCCCTCGGGAGGCAACGCCCGCCCCGGGGCTGGGGTTGCGGCGGGACGGGGATGGGTTGGACACCGTGGCACAGGGTGATCCCTGCTGGCCTTGCAGAAGGTGTTCTGTGGCCATGAATGCACTGTCCGGAACCTCAAGTTCGCCTTGAAAGTGGAACCAGAGAATGAAACAGTGAAGAAGAAACTCACATGGGCCAAAGTAAGTGGCTGTGCTCCTGCCGAGTGGGGGTAGGGGAGGTGTTGGGTGCCAGCACGTTTTGGGACGTCTCTGTTTCCTTGACAGCAGCGGGATGATGAGGACTTGCCCACGGTGCCCTCCACGCTGCAGGAGGAATTCCTCTACAACCCCTTCCTGCGGGTCACGTAAGCAGCACTGGGGCTGGGGGGGGCACGAAAGGTCCCGCCATGGGTTGAGCCAGGGGTGGGCAGGTCCTGGCTGTTGGTCCTGCCCCAAACTCTGCTCCCCTTGTCCCTCCAGCGTCACCCGATCTCCCATGGCTTCACTGGCTGGTGGGAAACCCAAAGCCTGTGGGAGGGAGCCCAGACAGGGGCTCCTGCACTGCCCAGCACAGGGTCCCGCAGACAAGCCCCATGTGCCCCAGCAGCCACCCAGTACCGGGATGTGACAACCCCTTGTCCATCCCGGTGTGCACTGGGTCCCCATCCCATCCCCCGCGGTCACAGCAGAGCCGTCTCCTTGCAGGGAGGAGCCTGTGCAGAAATTCACGGGTAAGACGGACCCGGTGGAGGTGCTGAGGACCCTCCGCACCGAGAAGGACAACTTCAAGAAGCCCAAGGAGCGGCCCCATCCCCAGGCTGTGCTCGCCTTCGACTGGGGACTTTTCAGCCCCTTCCTCGAGAAGAAGTGAGCAGCCGTGGCGGGGGCTTCCGAACCGCAGTGTCGCCATCCCCATGGGGGCTCCCGAACTGCAGTGTTGCCATTGCCGTGGGGGCTCCTGAACCACAGCATCCC
This sequence comes from Patagioenas fasciata, assembly GCF_037038585.1. Taxonomy (NCBI): domain Eukaryota; kingdom Metazoa; phylum Chordata; class Aves; order Columbiformes; family Columbidae; genus Patagioenas; species Patagioenas fasciata. Next base: position 11,877,171 of record NC_092534.1, read on the forward strand.
CATCGCCATGGGGGCTCCCGATCTGCAGCATCCCCAGCATCCCTGTCACGCCAGGGCTGCATCTGTCCGGCTTTGACTCCATCAGACTCAGCAGCTGGGAAGCTTCTGTCTTTAACCTGCTTGTTTTGAGGATAAAAAAACTGGAAAACACTTGGCTGAAACCTACATTAACTTTGCCTCATCTTTAGAAGAAGAGCTGGGGAGCAGCTGGGTCTCTCAAGCCTCTTCAGCCTCCAGTTTGTGCACAACCAGTACTGTATTTTAACTTTTTTCAAGTCTGAGAAATGTGCAAAACTTTGATTTGCAGGTGGTGGGAAGGTGCATTACAAGCCAGTAAAACACAGGGTGTTTCAAAAAGATGGACCCAGTTTCAAAGCAGTGTATTTCATGATTGGGTTTGTCTTTCTGAAACATGCAGTAGTTTTCTCTTTTATTTTTTTTGGGGGGGGGGAAGAACTGGGGCTTGCTGGTGGCTGTGTGACAAGTGGTGACAGTCCCTGGCGGGGTCGGGGTGGGGTCGGTGGCTCCGTATGGGACCGTTGCGGGTCTGCGGTTCCTGCCCTCAACGTGCGGAGTGTGTGTGACCGTCCTGGTGCTGCTGAGTTCACCCCATCTTATGTAGTTGAAATGTGAATGCAGAGGAGTTGGTCCCGTAATCCTTTACCGTTCGTTGTCATTTTAAGTAGCATTGATTGTAAATTTTATAGCTCCTAACACTGGAATCGAGTTGACTTCAGGGTCTTTCACGTGTGGACTGAACTGCATCTGTTACCACTCAATCCTCTTTGTGGCTGTTTCTTCCCTTCCTAGAAACTAGACTAAGGTTCTATTTTTTCCTTTTCTTTTAAGCTAGAATTTACTCTCCCCCACAAGAGGGGAGGAATTAATCCTGTTGCACAAGTTGCTTCAGTGCTATTGCCTCACAGTTTCTCAGTTTCAATGCAGTGGTGCTGTTGGCGGCAGTTACCTGCGTGTTGTCTGGCGGTCTGTCTGTCCTGGGAACAGGGCTGTGTGTCTGGCAGGATTCGGAACCAGCCCTGAGCCTGCGTGCATTGGCAGCGGCTTCATGCAGCTCAAAGGCTGCGGGAACCTCAAGCTGTTCGGCAGGAACAGACACCTGGGAGGAGACAAAACGTAGAGCTCCAATTCTTTAACCCATAGCTATCTGAGCTTTATTTATTTGAGCACTTCTGGCCTGATGTGCATGTTCTCAGCGGAACCAGAATGTGTTTCTTGTGCACTGATGTATGGAGTGTGAGCTCAGTGCACTGACTTTGCATTCGCGGCGGCTCTTGCTATAGATCAGGGTTTTAGGGTTCAGCACAACAGCATGTTTGACACCTACACAAGGGGAAGGGCTGAATCCACCAACCTGCTTGTAACATGAATGGGGGGTGGGGGGAGCAGAGGGAGATTCTTGCCTTATGAACACTGTGAATTCAATAGTTGATCAGCAACACCTGAAAATGTAAAGCTTTTAATTAAAAACATTTTTAAAAGTCTTTTACACTGCTGGCTTATTTTTAATGCAGAGTGGAGGAGGCTTTGAGAAGGACACGGGCGAGAAGTGCCAGAGAAGCTGTGACAGGAGCAGGTGGAGCTCTGAGGCTTTGCGCCAGCCCTGAGCTCCAGGTTGGCACTCACGGGTGCGGGTTCTCCTGGACCAGGGTATGGGCGAGGTTTAAACCTGGCCTAGATGCTGTAACCAGCTCCAGCTGTTTGTGTTTACTCTGCAGGAACAAAACAACATGGCAGTTTGTTTTCAGTTTCCATCCACTTTCTGCACAATCCTTCTTCCTCACTAACAGTAACTGGAAAAAGGAAAAATCTGAAGTGATTCAATACTGTGATTCTTAAATTAGTATTTGCTTGCGGCTACAGCAGCCACAGGAGAGATTCCACATCTGCTCATGTCCCTCAGGTTCAGGTACAGCTGCAAAGCCTCCTGCTTTCCCTCCCCATACACACGGTGACATCAGAAAACTGATATTCAGATTAAACAGACCAAACCAGAGTTATTCGTTCAGTTGTTTTTGTGTGACTAGTTCTGAAAATACCCGTATGTAAAAATCCAGAGAGCAGGACAAGCACACCTCACCTCCAGAACAAAAGCCCAAAGCTGTTTCACATCCATCCATCTTCTGGCACAGCACCGTAACACGCTGCCTTAAACCAGATGTGGTCTTACTAACCTCATGGATTGCTCTGGTAAACTACTTGTAATGATTACATCTCACTTTTGTAAAGTAACACCTTTCAAAAACACTAAGGTCTGTGTTGGAAAGAAAGCTGGTAATCAATTCTTACTGGAAACACTGTAAAAAATTGTTTTTTTGAGTTTAAGGATATTATTCATCAGTAACTGGCTGTTGAGGATGGGGTAGATGTGACAATTCTGTATTTAGGGAGGGAGACATGTAATTGCCCACAGTTATAGACAATTATTATAATTGCAGGGGAAAACACAAATCACTCTAGCTTTTTCTTCTAAAACATTCCTTCAAGCCCCATTTCATCAGGCAATCGAACAGCCCTGGAGATGCTGCTGATACCTGAGAGGCCAAAGCCACTGCAGCTGGAGCAGCTACAGGGACAAGCAGAACTCGAGGTCTAATTAGACCATTTAGAACTAAATGAGGATGTCCTGACAGAGACAGCCTTAAAACTTGGTGCTGTGAAAACACAGCAAGGCCTGGGCGAGAAACTGTCACCACCACAAAGCTCAGCGAGGCCATGGGCTAACACGAGCCAAACCGTCCATCACCTTAAATCCAGCAGTTCTGGTAGGAATCAGGTTGTGAAGGGAACGCAGATTTAGTCTTCAAAGGCTGCACAGAAGCAGGATGCATTGCTGCTTCTTTTGATGTGTTTTAAGTCAAGGTTTGGTTTTTATTGACGCCACTTCAATAATTACAAAGCCGTATGAATTAATACTGCCGGGCTCTATGCGCATTACCTTAACGAGAGTCAGAAATTGCACAGAACACTAGCTGTCTTTTGAGAATCTTACATCCACCAGAGTTAAAAAGGCACTGAGTGTCCGTATTGGGGCTCCACAGCATCCACCTTCACCACTTGATGTTAAATCCAGCGCTCGTTTTCTCCACCGCGTGGTACCCTGTGTGCAAAGCTTCCGCAGCCTTTCCCGAGCCCGCGCCACCCAGCCACCGCTCGTACAGCTCCTGCACAGCCCGGTTCTGCTCCGGAACTTCAGTCTGAAGAGACTCATACAACCTCTCGACTTGCTGAAGCTGCTCCTTGCTGGATTCCCCGTCAAGTTTGATCTGGCCACCTCCATTTAAACAGCCTGTGTGCAACAAAGGGAGAAAATGTCACTGAGTTTATCAGAAAGAAGAAACCCCAAATAACTGTAGTTAATTTACTCTGCACCTGCAAACATTTAAGCAATGAAAACACCATTATAATTGTGGTTTCATCCCTGTGTATCTAACACAGCAGCCCCTTGGGGGAATGGTTGGGCTGGTGTGTTTCTGTGCTCACTCTGGCTCCTGCCTTGTGTCTCCAGAGAAGGACCAGAACGCAATCCAGGGGAAAACAGCCTTGGCACTTCACCTGAAGGTAAGATGAGCACCCCTGGGCAGTGTTCTGGGCTGAGCAGGCTGGGAGCTGCGCAACATTTTGGGGATTGAGAGTTTCTCCAAGCACTGAGAGCAGCAGCTCAGTGTCGCTTCGGGTTGGGCTCAAGCTGCCCGCGCTCTCTGTGAGTGGGTTTGAAGAGAATCAGGAGGGAGAAAAAGGAAGGTTTGCACAAAATGGAAACAGGAATAAAAGAGGGAGAAAGATACTTCCTTCAGCAGCCATAGCAAGTGTTCTCTGAAAGTGTAATGGTCAGTTTTGTGCAATTGTAGGGGAAGTATCTCCTCATGTGCCAAAGAGCTCAGAAAAGCAGGATGACCTCCTTAAAAGCACTAATTATGCAAATTCTGTGCAACGGAATTTAGCTGTAATTACTTAACTCCTGAAGAATTACTAGCTTCTAGGTAGGAAAACAGACACACAGACAACTTTGAAATTCCGATACTCTGACTATCACATCTCAAGAGCCTGCAGGCTTTGCCACGATAATTCAGGATGTGAGAAACTGCCTATTCTTAGATTTTATTTATAGTTCCATACAGCTTCTTACAGCTACGGACTGTAACAGTTCAACCTGTGCAGCCCTACCTGATGGGCAGGCCATGACTTCAACATAGTGATAGGGCGACCTCCCTCGTTTCAGCTTCTGCACCAAGTTCTGTATGTTGCGAAACCCGTACGCCAACGCAAACTGGAGCAGGACGGCTCCATCCTTCTCCAGCGTCACCTCCTGGAAGTCCTTGTTTCTGAGGAAAAAGAGCAGAGGAAATGTCTTCTCCAAATTAACTTCTATTTTAAGCTTCAAAGAGCCCTGTGCTAAAACCAAGTTCTTTGGGAAATCTTATTTGAGAAAGCTGTCCTAGTTCTTCGTCACCCAAACAAAACATGAAGGTATTATCTTCCAGATCCTTGCTTGAGGACCTGCTGAGTAACACCTGTGTTGAATAAATCCTTAAAATCTAAGCAAGTGGAGCCTCAACAAAAGTTTCTTTGTGATCAGCCTTCTGAGTTGGCTTTGGCCAACTTATACATTAGTGAGGCTGCTAAGGAAACTTTTAAATTGTAGCAGGTCATAAAACCAGGGAGCAAACCATTACTGAAGGCTTCCAGACTCGGAAGGTTAGTGGAAGTGCCTGATAAATATTCTTGATAAAAGAATAAGTAAATTGATTTTTATCAAGTATTTCACAATGAGACTCTGGAGGACTGTTTTCTTCTGTTTCCTAGACCAGAGAATCCCACATATAAATGTTGCTGATCAGGGATATAATTAATTACCACTGGTACATTAATACTATAACTGGGAAGGTAGCGGGGATCTCAGCTGAATGAGCCTCTGTGCCAAACTCAAGTTTTCTCTCTTGCCACAACATAGTGAAAACAGCCCCAAGGCCTTGGCACAAGATTTTCTGTTCTGTGATAGCCAGATTAGCAGCAAATCATCTTTATCAGTCTGACTGCAGGTAAGAAAGCTCAGATCCATGTGAGCTCTGTCTTCTAAATTACTCTAAAAATTGTCTGCAACTCGATACTGGGAAAATCCACCAGGCCAAAATAAAGTGTGTGGGTGGCGAAGAGGCCGCAAGTCTCCCCGGGAAAGGCTGGACGGCGCGCGGGCTGATTTACTGCCAGGCAGCTGTGGGAGCGAGAGGCCAATTCCCATGCCTGGGAGTAAAATGTTTAACATTGCAAGGCAAGTTTCAGTCCCTCAGCAAGATAATGGCGTGAACAGAACTGCAGTAACAATAGCGCTTTCTGTAGGAATTTAAACTCCATACTTTAAAGGTTTGTACTGAATTGTGTCCACTTGAATTCCAAAGAGCTCCTTGGCTGCGTATTTGTAGATATGCTCCAAATAGCCACCCGAACCTCCTCCCGCATGGCCAGTGAGCTCCTCTTCTGCAGTGCTACCAAACCTGGGGAAGGGAAGAAAGCAGCAGTTTTAGGGGAGACTTTGTTAAAACAGCACAGGCAGCACAAAAGCAAAGGTCCGGGGGACTCGAAAGCAGCAGAACAAGCTGCAGATCAGCTCCCTCTGAGCTCCACGCTTCTCCCTTGCTCCTGGGCACCAACTATTTACAGCTTCAGAACCCAGCAGGTTTAACTCTGTCCCACCTAACGCTGCTTGAGTCAAGCTCAGTGGAAATAGTCATGTGCCATAACAAGGCCTGACCTGTGCGCTGCCAACTTAATCTTCATGTGACAAAAGTATGTTTGAGTTATTAAGACAAGGGCAGTTACCTGATGTGCACATTTTGTTAGTTTTCTGTTTAACATCTCTACAAACATCCTGGCTGCACTGAGAAATGGGAGGAGGGCAATAACGAAGCAGTGATGGTGTGGGGCTGTGCAACCTGTGCTTCTCTCGGAGAACACAGCCCAGCGGGAGTCCTGTCTCAGTTCTGCAGCCTCAACAGAAGCCGAGTTGGTTATACAAAGCTCTAGTTCTGTGTTACAAAGTATTTTTTTGAAACCAGCTACTTAAGATGTGGTTGCTGGGATGTGAGTGAACACTTCTGGGAGGCATCGGTGCTATGATCACAAGCAGAGAGAGATGAAATCCGTGTTGCTGTGGTTTCTTGTGCTTTAACTTATATAAAAAAGGTGAACAAACCTAGTGATGCCAGGACGTTTGCTCCTCAGTGGGATCCTGGTTCAAGTTCAACACATTTTTGGTGTTGAACAGCTATGTTAACCTAAGTTCTGTAATTCCAGTTCTGTGCAAATAATTCCAACTCCCTGACATGCCATCAGAGGTCAAGATAATGTTTCTTGAGAATAGCTCACCAGATGGGAGCCACAACAATAGCTTTTGTTAGCAGAGAATAACAAGCCAAGGGATCTGCTCTAAGCACTCATCAGGCACTGACACCCGCATTCTCCTCCTAACAGCTGCAGAGGGGAAAACACTTGAATTCAGGCCAAAGAGTTTCAAGTCAAACTGAAGATGTTGCCTCTTGCAGATAAAAATCTCAGCTTTGGAAGAACTGCAGAAGGCAACACTCTAGTCTGCGATCACCCGCTGAAACTATTTTTAATTTGATCTTGTTTACAGGAACTGAGCTTCATTAACAAACCGTTTCAGTGTGTCTGGCCTCACGTAGTGCTGCTCTCTGAAAGCGGGGCTGCCAGGAAGCTCCAGCGCTGGGCCGGAGCAAACGGTTACACCAGCAAAAGTCCCGGGATTTCTGGCACTTTAACTCATTCTTGCTGCCAAATGCAATAACCTCTTAATGGGCTTTTCCACGTGCGGGAGGATAAAGCAGAACAAGAGCTATCGCGCTGCTGATGTGAAGGCTCCGAGCTCCAAGGGATACGTGCTGTTTGTGACCAGTCAATTCACCCAGCGCATTAAAGCCAGCAAAAGGTTATAGAGGCGCTTTATCACCGTGAGTGCGAGGCCTGGTGCTCACAATGTACTCTGAAGAAGCTGTCCAGAGATGTTTATCAAGTAATTAGACATTCAGTTCTATTTTATAACTGACACTTCTATAATGTCAGTTCCTCAGGGAACCCAAACACTTCAGAATCTGTTTTTCTCCTTAATTTTCTGTTAGTGGTGTAAGAGTAAAGCAGGTAGAACAGAAGTATCTGTTTACATCGGCAACTTTTGAAGTTGTACTTTTGGGACTCACCATGCAGGCCTTTATTATAGCTTGAGAATACTTTTCTTTTTTGATGTGAAAGCAACCTGTGCATACACTATGTCAGAAAAAGATACACTTAATTTAGCAAGAAGTGTGCCTAAACTGATCTGTGCTAGTAAATGTATGATGTGAAACCTCCACCTACCCATCCACTGCGATGTAGCAGAAGGAAACCGAGGCTCTGGGCACGCATGTTATTTTTAATCACCTCTTGAAATTCTTACAGGCTGCCACATGTGTAGCCTTTCTGTTCAGTTATGTGCAAAGTGCTACAAAGACACTTCTTTTAAACTGAAGAAGAGAACGCTTTGGTTTAGGGTTCCATGCAGAACCACCACTGCATGTCAACTTAGATGAATAAAATGTGATTTTAATGTTTCTATAGTCACTTAGATCTCTGTGTTGCTGTCACTTAACCAGATGTTACTTGTCAGTTGAAGCAACTAAAGTCTCATCTGGTTTGCACATGTTTAAGATCTTATTTTTTTACAAGTGAAGACTCCTAGACATTAGCTGAGTGACTCAGATATTTCTTACTTACGCTTTAGTTCTGGAATCCTCACAGTAGCTCTGATAACTAAGGACAGGTGCAAGCAAACTGAGTATGGTGCAATAACAGGATTTGTTTTAGCAAACTCTTTTAGCACTGATCAGATTCTTTCACTTTTCAAATTCCGCAGACAGACTTTTGTGGGATTTCACCAGCTATATTGTGAGTAACTGTAACTGAAGTCAATGACTGTCATGCGACTTCTCCTTCTCTGCATAATTATTTTGCCATCATGCTCTCAGTGAGCTAATTGTAGCAATCCTGCTGATTTACAGTGAGAGCTGCTAATCCTTGGACTACTAAAATCTAGAACAAATAGTTACAGATCATCCAAAAGTAGAGATTCAGCATATTCTGTAATGTATTTTATGTACAACTGCACTGATTCAAAATCAGTGACACAAGAAAAATGCAAACACCTGCAGCCTTGGGCAGTACTGTAGTAGAATAGCAAATTCTGTTGAATAATTCTGTAAATACTGGATGCAAAAGAACATGACTGAAGATGTGAATGAGATTTTGGTCTTACATGGTATCCAAAGCAGCAGGATCTACATCTGACAGAGACACTCCCTCTTGTTCCAACAACTTTAGAACTTCTCCTAAAACAGAACCACAGACATAAAAAGATCTTATTTTGGTGATAAAGGAAAAACAAAATCCACAGGTTGGTACACAAGACTGCATGTGTGATCTTTACCAGTACATGCTTTGCATTATTAAAGTGTAATTATACAGCAATTATACATACAGTACACCCTCTAACAGAGTTGTTAAACCGAGTGAATGGCTTGCTTGGAGGCTTACAGAAATTAGCCAGGCTGCCTCCAGCTCTGCTCACCTGTGGTGATGACACAGTCCACGTCACGGGTTTGGTATTCCTGGTTGAAAAAGTCTGGCCGCGAAGCCTCCAGCTTTTTGTCGTAACAGGGCATCACTGTGACGTGGTATATCCGGTCAGGGGTTAAGTGCTGGAAGAAAGACAAAGCTGTGCAGCTGGGTTGGCCAATTTCAAACCTGTCTGGAGGGAGATGTTTGCCAGGTACAAATGAGAATGATGAAACTGGTGTCACCATGTCTCTGGAAATACTCTCCACTACTATATATATACACACACAAAAAAAGAGTTGAATATGTACACACACAAATTTATATATACATCAAATTATTTCTCTCATAAAACCCAATTTTAGTTTGTAGAAAGTGTCAGCAACATGTTTTTCTCCGTGTCCCCCCACTTTTGCTGGTGCAGATGATCCAAACAGAGTCAGTCAGTGAAGAATTCCAAACGATGCAGTTAGAGAATCTGCTTCTTCCACGCTACCAAAATCCAGCCCCTGCATCAGCAAATAATCTGGTGTCGGACAAAAACCTCATGACCATCCAAGAAACAAGTACAGGCCAAGGAAACGAGTCATTGACTCAAGGCCATCATTTCAATATCTCGTGCCAAATATTTGGAGTTGCTGCCAATTTTTGTAACAAGTATGCAGATGTCAGCATTTACTTAATGCAAGTGTTAAATCACTGCTCATTAATGGACAATAAATCATACAATCAGAAAGACTGCTTAGGTTTCTTACGGGACAAATCTAGGTCTTTAGTATAACTCTAGTCTTTAAAGATCAAATTCACATCTGGAAAGATTCCAAAGGTTAAAGACTGAGAACAGAACTAAGTCAAACTGAAAGAGAACATTCAGTTGGGAACGAGCAAGTCATTTTTAGACGAGACATGACCTGCACGTATGCACTGACTGGAGCTTTGTCTCAGGCTCATTTATTTTAAGTTGTTCACCAACTTTAAACAACATGAAAATACCACACATAGACAAGATGGGAGCACCAGGACACTGAAAAATAAGTTTCTCTGGCCTTCCCAAATAACATGCAGAGGTTTTAAATTGTCCACTCAGCATGAGCTTAGTGTTACTGCCCTAGTTGCTAACTTCTCATTACATAAAATAGAAATGAGAAAGATGTTGCCTTTTGCAAGATAGTTTTTGCCTTTAAGCCTAATGTATGACATGTAGCAAAATTTAAAAAATATCAGCTCCAAGTCTTCAATGTGAGCAGTTCAGCGTTCTTCAGCCCCTTACCTGCTGTTCCGCAAAATGGCCCTTGATCAAGGAGCCCATGACCTGCTGGGGAGACTTGGTGGTGCTGATATAGGGAATGATGAAGCTGCCGTGGGTCTTCTCTGCGTAGCAGATCCAACCTGATAAGAGCATAATTAACAAATTACATTAAAAAGAAAATAACAAGCACCCCTTCACTCTGCTCACCCTCCCCGCAACCCCAGACTTCCTACCCTTTAATTATCATTTTCAGTCTCACTTCAACACAAAAAGCAAAGGAAGCATAACATAAGATTAAATTAAAGAGCTCCTTAGGTAACTGTACAGCTCATTAGTGCTATTAACATCAATCCTCTAAGCAAATGTACCCATTTAAACTTTTCTGACTAGCTTTCTGCATTTTTCTTCTAGTGTATTATTAGTGTACTATAATTTTATTATTTCCATAACTAATCTAACACTATACCCGGACAGGCAGAAGCCAGCATTGGCAAAGCCTTCTTATCTTCGGATTGCTTCCGAAAGCGTTTCACAAACTCTCGTTGGCTCTCCAATAGGCTGAAGTTTCTTGAGAAAGTTGTATCAAAAACATAGTGCACACCTAAGCAGTACAGAATCTGTGTTAAAATTCGCAACAAAAAGCCTCCAGTCAAACTTAATTCAACCTTATGTTTATTTAGAGGTATCAATCTCTGCAGTTGATAGTGAACCTGTTTCCCTAGCACATCAGCACAGTAAGACAAGCAAAAGTGACAGGAGGATTGCAAATCTAATATTTGAAGTGCCTTCCTTCCATCACTGCATGTTCTTTACGTGACTGAAGTTGTAGACACGTTTACATTTTAGCTAATGACAATCACAAACCAGTAAGTGTCCATGGGGAGGTTAAATCACACCAACCGGGTGCGCACAGAACAATTACCCTTAACATTCCCCCCAGCAGCCCCCTCGTGACCAGCAGAACGTGAATGCCACACTTGCCTAAACTCTTGAAGAACGCGGTCAGCTTCTGCGCTGTTTCCAGAACACCCAGTTTACATTTTGCTGCTAGTGAAGCTCTGGATTGTGGTGAAACAGAAATCACCACCAATTTCTGCTCATTGGGAGCGGCAGTCTTTGAAAAAAACAAACAACAACAACACTGCTGAGACAATATTAATGTGGCACATACAGAACTTCCAGCACATTAGGGCACCAGTATCTCTCAGCTTAACCCTGAAGCCATAACTTACTGCATTAAAGGTCCTTTTCAAACCCATTATAACTTTTTAAAAATCAGAAAAAACATAGCAGTGCACTGAGAACATCCTTGGATCCTTCAGAAATTGATTTTTATGTGTGCTGTTTCCACACATGCTTCTGCAGATGCCTCGTATCAATCTGCTACAACTTTCACACTCTGCAGCCTCCCTGGCCATGACTTGTCACCCACCTTGTTAAATGTCAGTATTTTGCAGAGCTCTTCGTGGCTCTGTTGGGTGATTAAAACACTTTCTGCTGATGTAATGCAGCCACTACAAGCCAGACAGTCGTTCAGAGTAATTTTAGCCTTTTCCAGTTTCTGTGCTTCTCCATCCTAGAAAGAAACAGATCAGACTCACTTCTCCTCACAGTGCAGAATTATGCAGCAGTTTTCCCACCTTTAATGTATTTAGCACAAAGATGTTGCCTTTTTTATGCGCTTGGTTTATCACTAAAAAAAAGTACCTTGTATTTTTAGCAAGATGAGAGGGAAGACTTTGAAGTTTGCTGCTTTCAGTGGGATTATTTGGCATAATATGCTGAGGAACTTCCAGATAATTTTAACAAAACCAGGAGCATAACGTCACCTCTGCCAAGTGCAGCTCATGTTATTGAATAGTACGGGACCTGTTTCTTCACATGAACTTGAATTTCACTCTTAAATAGACCACAAATTCACTAACATTTTTAATTGATAGTGTTCTGCAATCTCTCTGTGTGTCAAACTTAAACGGACAGCGATGGGAGAACCGTACATATGAAGAACAGTGTGTGACTTGCCACTGGAAGGAAATATATTTCATAATATTTGACCTGAATAAAACAGTTTTTCAGTTTTCTCCTGAGACTCCTCTCCTCTTACATTTCACTTTTCAATCAAGTCAGAAACAGACTGAGCAATTAGGCACAACTAAATTAAATTTTTAAAATAAGAAACCAGACTTCTATGGGAGAGCTGTATCCCACTTCTTTAAGTCAAAAGGTCATCATCTGCTTAAAGTTAACAGTACTGTTTCTACACAAATTCCCAGCTTGGGTAACTATGAAATGCAAACCTTTTTTGTGTAAACAGGAGAAAAATTTTCCAGAACTCAGCATTAAATTTTTAAGCAGGAGGCTTAGGAATCCTGCAGGCTACCTAACAATCTGAAATATTATTAAAAATATCAAGAGCAAAATTTAAGAGTATCTATTTGAATCTCTTTGAGAATCAGCACTCTGCTGTATGACTTTATGCAACAAGACATTGTCTCAGATAATCTAGGAATTGCTAATACTTAAGTACTGAGGGCAAAATACTCAGCTTATCTGATCTCATACTGAAAATCAATGTTAATTAATGTCAATGTTTCAGAGCATAAAAGATTGACATGAAATCAGAATTACTGCTTATAAAACCAGGTAATTTAAAAGTTGGACTTTGGAAAAAAAGATACAAGAATGCTGACATCAACAACAGTGACACTTTTCTAGCATCTTGGTTCTCTTTGAGGCATTAAATAGCTGCAGACTATTCAAATATTTAACAATACATCCATGTTTTCTGGATATTTTACACAATCTTGAAGAAAAATCATACATACCTGATTGATCTGAAAATAGCTTCCATCTGCTTCAATTCTGATCTTGGCTGCTGCTTTTCCAGGTTTTTTTTCCACTTTGACAGGTTTGATACATTCCTGAAAGAGAAATCAAGCCCAAAAGTCAGGAGACGAGCAATGAAGTGTGGAAGAGGTGGATCTAATAGAAAGTAGAATGACTGAACCCAAACACTAGTTGTAGAGTGAACGCCACCCACTCTCCCTTACACTGTGCTGGATTTTCTTGCAGTGTCTACAGCCACCAAGGGAAAACGTAAAAAGCCCAAACTGCTCACCCCTTTTTTACAGAAGGAACACTTTTCCAGCATCATACCAAAAGCAGGAAGGATTTTGCTGTTCTGAGAACACAGCTGTTTTACATGCCTGGCCAGGAGCAGACTCGCCTGCACACTCTCCCTCTCAAATCCCAGACGCTCCTGCTCCTTCATTGCAAATTTTAACTGGGGGAGGCGTGGTCACTACAGCCGATATGTGGTTAGTGCCAATGAAGTTCCATTTAATGTGGAAAGGACTCTGACGGCCTCAGATGGACTGCCTCCAGTTTTCTGTGCTGTTCTGTGATGAAGTCTCCAGGGCGTCTTTTGCATTTTGTGTGATTTTTATTGTTTAGGCACCTCACGACTTCTTGTCCTTCTTCAGCTCGGATTCGCTTTGCCTTTTACCACCTTTGCTCTGCCAACATCTTCAGTTTCCCTCCCTAAATTAATCCAGCTTTCCTACATTTTGCACGATCCACAGACTGGCCGGAACAAGTCATGATGATCCTTCAGTTATGCTCGCTCAATAAAACAACGATCTCTACTTGAAACACAGAAGTGTGTTGCATTATTTACATGCAAGACTTCACTAGGAAACCCAAATACAAGGAGAGTTAACGGGGTTTGCTATGCCCCATTCCACTGCTCTCAGTTCAGGATAATTTTTCTGCTGCACTTGTCAGCAAATACGCCTAGAATTACTCTTTTGTACTTCTGTGAGTGCCTGAAGTCTCCTGAGGAACAGTCTCGACCCATCCTTGTGCTCACCCTCCTCTGCCACACTGGCAAGAGCAGATATCTTCCCTTTTACCGCTTTATTTATCCTCGGAGGGCTGAACAGACGTGGAGATGAGGTTCTCGGGGACATGGGCTGGGGGACTGGCCACATGGACTCCTGGCGTGGGTGAACCAAGAGGCCCTTTTTTTCTGCAAGGCACTTACATTTATAGTTAGCAGCTGTTGTACATGAGTTTAGCTTTCTGTTTTAATTGGCTTATGCTAGCTGTTCACACACTTAAAGTTATCTTGCGATTGGTTTACTTAATCTTGCACGCACTCTGGCAGCTTGGCCATTGTAAATATCTTTTCTTGTACAAAAACATTCTGGTTTCTCATTCTGCTTTGGTCAAGGTCGTTCCAGTAACTCAAGATGACTGTCTGGAAGATACTCCACAAGGGGTTAGTGCCAGCGGTGGGTTAACGGTTAGACAGGACGATCTTGAGGGGCTTTTCCTCCCAAAATGATTCTGTGATCTCACGTGTGGAAGCGCCGCCCTCGGCCACTTCGCCCCGGCCCGCGCTGAGCCGCGTCCCGCCCGCGGCCAGGCTGTCACCACCAACCCCTCAGCGCCATCTGCTCACCCTGCCAGGGCCCACCCCGGGCCGAGGGACCCGCACCCACCTGGGCCGGCCCGATGAAATCGTCCAGGTCCGCCAGCTGCAGGACCCCGCTGAACGGAGACGCCATCGCGGCCGCGCCGCCGCCGAGCGCGGCAGCCAGCGTGGGGGCGGGGCCTGCCACACTGTCGTAAAAGGGAAGCGCCACACTGCCGGAAAGTGTGGCGGGGCGGGAAATCGGTGTGGTGGTCGGGGCAGCAAGCAGGGTCGTTCAATGGCTAGAGAGGCAGGAGACCCCTCAGACGTGCTCCTTGCAGGGCATGGTTCATTTATAGGCTGCGGTAAGATGTAAGCGCTCTAGAGAGGGAAGGCATCCTGGGCTTTGGCCCTATAAGTTGTGTGGGCCTGTGCTGGGCTGCTGCTTTTTCTTGCAGAGAAAAAACCCTCAGAGCCCTCGGATTGTGGGGTGGCCTGGACACCCGTCACCCTTCTTGGGACTGCTCTCCAGGGTGCCAGCTGGTGAGGTTCCTGCCTCTGTGGCACCGGATTTAAAGCTGTAAATCCTCCCTGAACAGCTTGGCTGTGTCCGTGCAGAAGCATGATGTGTGGGGTGTTCGAGAGACCAAGCTCAGTGTGAGAAATGATTAATTCTTTGAAGGAAACAATTTTATTTATGTGAGAAGCAGTGGAGAAAGTGGTGTAACAATTTTTCAGGGTTGCTTCTTGAGAATTTGGCATCTTCTTGATTGCAGACCCTGCTGGAGATTTTGCTCTGTCAGTGGCCTTGCAAGGAAAGCTTTGCAGATCTGGGCTCCTACAGAATGCAACATTAGATACACATTAACAGGAGCTGTATGAACAAAAAAATAATAGCTTTGCACTGTTTGTAGAAGCACCCTGAGGTACCTAGATGGAAGGTGCTAAGTGCCTGTGATGTTAATGAGCAGAGCTGTGGGCAGAATGCAAAGAGAAACTGGGAGTGTCAGGGGCCTGATTCTGAGAGCATTGTTGGGTTTTGTCGTTGCAGCTTCAAAAGCTCCAGTTAAGGTGTGGAGATGGGGCTCTAGACAATATACTTACCAACAAATGCACCAGATTCTGCAGATTTCTGTAGGTCTTTAACATCCTCCAGTTGCACTTCTAGATTATTAAGAAACAACGAGCTCTGAAGAAAGTAAACACCCTTGTTGATTGAAGAGTCTCTGTGCTAGAATACCTCATTATTAGGAGCAGGATATCATCTTAAGAGAGAGTTTTTAGTAGCCAGAGGGGGAGAACACAGTAAAAAGTCCAAAATGTGTAATTTTTGATATATGTTGTTGCTCTTCCGGTTACAGGAGGTACTGAAATAAATATAAAGGCACCTGATCAGTTCTGAGTGCATAGGGATGGTCCACAGAGACAATGATCTGTTCCGGGCTCTGCAATAACCATTTCACCTCCTGATGACTTTCCCATCCGCCCATTTGGGAATGTTTTACTAGTGTAGACTCCCAGGGGAAGGAGCAAAAGTCATCTGCAATGTTGGTTATAATTAAATTATGCAAAACACTGGGGAACCTGAGGTATGTGATAGTCCTGCTCCTTCACAGCGAACCCAGTGTGACCCAATGTGACTTCCTAGTTGACCCTGTATGTGATATTCAGTGTGGTGATGCTGAGCTTACAGCCAAGCATATGCCAGGGGATCCCACTGCAAAATGGGGCACATCCTTTCGTTCATGTGCTAAGTGATTATTTTCTGTACAGTGGGAGAGAATCTGCCGTCAGGCAGGCAAGGAGTAACCTTTTTGTATACTTTTGCTGTGCAGGTACAAGCCTTTTGGAATTTGTTGGCATTCTAATTATATATAAGGGTGTCAGAACTAGGGAAAACTCAATGGTAACTCCTAAGTCCTCTCTCACCTGCTGATGGCTCTTGTGAAGATCCTGCTTCAAGGTGAAACCCAAAATGAGGTCCCAGCAAGTCTTTCAGGCTCTGAGCACTTAGTTCCTATACAGGGAAAATGGTAATACAGAAATTAGGCATGTTCATATGAAATTCTGTGGAGTTGCTCGTTCAGTAGTTACATAATAGAGACTTTTAAGCTGATCAGCACCACTTGGGTTGTGTTCGCTCTGCACAGAGATGGTGGTGTCTCCAGGGCAAGGTGAGCAACAGTGTTTAATTTTAATGTGTGTTATGTTCACTTCCTCTGGATTAAGGCCTATGAATGTATTAGTGACCCTGATGGGGTAGTTGGAGGCAAATTTTTGGACTTCTTGGGCCTTTGTGTGGGAAATTTTAATCCCCCTGAAGGCCAGTGTGACACATTGTTACCAAGAATGAGCTGTGGCATTGCCGGTCACCCTGTACAGACATTCAGCTCAGTACCTTAAATTTGGCATTGAAGTGAATGAGATCTTGCATGGAGGATTGTTCTATGAATTTCCCCAGGTTTATGTCAATCCAGTTTCTCATTCCTCTCTGGGTGTCACAGGCAATCCCTAGAAAGAGGGAGAAAACCTACAGGTCTATCGACGAAGCAGCATTACAAAGTAAGACAACACATGTCCTTTCAGGGCGGTGATGATGCTAATGAAAGGCACGGAAATTGGACAGCATTCCCATGAGCATTGACTCTTTTAGATTATTTGTTGAATTAAGAGATATATCAGAGCCAATTCTAAATCTGGGTAATATCTCCATGTGCGTAGGCAGGACCCCCAGACAAGACCAGCTCCAAAGAGACTTTACAACAAGTCTGGACCTGCTCTGTTCCTGCTCAGTGAAGTTGGTTCCAGCCACGAGCACACCTGAGTGAAGGTGAGATTAATTATTTTACATGATAATGACTACATCATGACTGGTGTTTTGTAGCCTAGAAACAAACTCTGTGATTACTCTCTATCCTTTGGTCTTTAGAATTATCCTTCTTTAGGGCTCTCACCTGTAGAATGTGATTGTTGGCTCAGATAGGTTTTAATGTAGCTGTTATATATGTCCATTTTGTTGGAAGGTGAAAGGGACTCATAACTCATGCTGAATCCTTTGACTCTGGAAAATAAGAGAGGATATTTTCAGAAAGGACTGTATTTGTTTGGAGTTTTAAGGAAGCTGACCTGTTGTTTCCAACCTTCTGGGTGGTGCCTAAGGCTGTCACATCTCTTAATTGGACCTCACAGAAGATACTCATTAACAGTGCTGTTTATATGAACAGAAATATCTTTTAGAATGTGTGGGACTTGCTCACAGCTTTCCAACAGTGACCAGCAAATCAAGCGCTCTGGAAGATCTCTGTGCAGTTCCTGCCACGTGGTTCTGTGTTTGGTTTCAGCTAATGAAAAGAACAATGAGAGAGTCAGAGCTCAGCCCTTCCATCTTAGAAATTCAAAATGCAGAGCTCTCGGCTGAAACACTAACTTTTAACTACAGTGCTGTCATGGTAACACACATTGAGTCACGGTAAACTCACGTGGCTTGATAGGAAGCACATGAGATGTTGGTTCCCAGCCATGCCAGGTGGGTTTTGTTCAGACTGGGCATCAATAAGGGCAGCTGCTGCTGGAACCAGCCTGCCCAGCGCTCGCTGGAGAAGTGCTGGAGTTCGGGTCTCAGTTTTAGTAGCACTGTCTTCAGTATTGCGTCTCTAACCAGTGGGCTGGGCAAGGAGCTCAGATTTACCTGTGATATAAAGAAGAGTAGAACCATCAATGGGGCTTGAGGTTTGGGATAAGCATTTAAGTCAGAAGAGGCTATTGAGGCAACTTCTACAGTCTTATCCAAACAAGATTAAATATTTTAGTTGCCTGTCCGTATCCAGGCTTTAAGTCTATTTTATCGATTGCCCCTTGCTGAGATCTCTTATAAGGTTGTAAATATTTACGCCAGCTCCTCTGTGCCTTTCAGTTCTGTTATGTGTAGGTGGCTGCCGTGATGTGCAGAGTGCAATGTGATTTGTGCAGTGAAGGCACTTAATTAATCATGGCACAGACTGTCCCCCAGTGCAGTGACGTGGGAATTGGAGATACCTGGGATTTGTTAGGACTGACCTGGCGAGCACACATGTTAAACTGGCTCATGTATCTGTCTATGGTGTTATAGGATCCGCATTCGAGTATTGCCAGAATTGAGAGTGTGTCTTCCAGGCTGGTCAGCGTTGAGTTAACAGTCAGCTGTGCCATCTCCTCTGGGGTATTGAGATTGGGAACTTTAAACTAAGAAGAAACACACGTAAAAGAGTTGTCCAAGGGTGATATTTGCTGTTATGTCAAGGCTGTGGCTCGCAAGTGCCTCTAAAGCGAAGTTCTCTAGCAGACAGCAAGGGAGAGAGAATGTTTTTGTGGTACCGCAGATGTTTGTGGGCAGTGCTCTTTGAGAAGGAGACAAAAAGCAGGTTATGCCTGGGCAGATCCACGTTTCCTTATGGATCAGTGAGGTGGGAAGAGCCTGGTGCCAGGTCTGTTGGGAGGATGAGAGTGACAAACTCTTCAGTTTTGTGTGAAGAGCCTTCAGGGGAGAATGTCAGGTGTCCCCATGGAAATGGGCTGTCATGTATCAGCAGGAGTTCCTTGCCTGTGAAGTGTTCAGTGAGTTAATTAGTTTTAGTCTGTACCTGCTAAGCTTAAGGAGAATTCGATAAAACTGCCTGAAAACCTGTGGCTGGTTCACACTTGTTGATTTGAGATCTGCCAAGGAATGTTCTTTTGGATCTTCGGCTTCCCCTGTCTCCGTGCACAGCACCCATCTGCAATAGCCCTTTCTCTTCCACCTCATCACTTCCATTGCCTTTTCCCTCCCACCTTTACCTGCTCTGTCTTTGCCATTTCCTAACTGTGCTCTTTTCCACACTAATCCCTTTGGCAGGGATGACTTGACTGAGACTGTTCACAGGATATTACCTATTCCAGTTATGAAGACCCTAAATAAAACTGCCAAATAATGATTACCAGGTTAAAGGGCTTCAGGTAAGGCTGGCTTGTAATTAGTGCTTAGCTCAATTGTTTGTAAAATGGAATGTGTGCTGAGTCTGTGTCTCTCTCTCCACCTGTTGTACTAGGCAGTAGGTTTTTGTTCCAGGGATTCCGACCCCTTGTGTTAGCCCTGACAGGACTGTCCGCTCTCTGGGAATTTAAATAAAAAGTAACGGGAAGCTGAGCAGTGTAATGCGATGTAAATGCAATATCTTCTTTAGCAATGTAAAGATGTGGGTCATGGCCAGACCAAATGTATATGTACCCTTGTCTACCCAGTTAAAAGACAACCTGTAAAAGTGGTGTTGAAGTAACGTTATTCCTCATATAGAACTGTTGATTTTGCTGAAGAGGGGGAAAGGTGCTTTTTTCTAGCTGCTCTGAAAGAGTCACAGCTAAAGCCTTTCAGCGCTATATTCGAGAGCAAAGCAGCCATTGCTAAAAAGTTAGAGAGTGCACCATGCCAAGGAGATGAGATGAATCGAGGCTTTCCCCAAACTCTGATGGGCTTTCAGATCAGTGTATGCTCAGAGAGAGAGGTTGCTTTCCGTGCTGAAAAGGAAGGGATTTTAATGGAGCAGGGAGCTTGCAAAGCACAGGGAATGTCTGCAAGACAATGAACACCAGCGTTTCTCCTTCCAGAGCTTCAGCTGCAGGAGGAGTGGGAGTGTTGGGTTGATCTGGGGTGTAAATGGGAAACAGCAGCTCAGAGGAGTCGTTTGTTCAAGATTCTGCTGGGTGTTTGGTATAGAACAGCGTGTTTATCTTTGGACTTAGCTGCAAGTAAATAGGGGAATTGTTGAGCATTTTGATACTGGTGGTATTTAAGATTGAAGTGTTAGAATAGTGTTTTCTTTGTTGCTATAACTCCCTTACAGAAGCTTGGTGTGTCTGCATGGCATACGGCCATGGGCTGTGCTTCCATTGTCTCTGTAGGGAGTTAGCAAACTGGTTCATGTTTGGGGATTACAGACTGTTTTGTTTAGTTCAACCAGTAGCAACTACTGTATTTGTACCACTACCTCCTGAATTAGTTAAGTACCATCAATAGGCTTGTCAGGAACAAGATGAAGCAGACCAGGTAGGTTGTTTGACGTGATTTTTATTGATGATTGGATAGGTAGTGTCACATGAATTCTTTAAACAAAATCAGCATTTTAATAAATAGTAGCACTGGCTTACAGAGTGTATGAAGTTAAAACATTGTGTAAGACATGTTTTACAGCTGTGCAGGACTTTTTTTTTTTAGATCATCATGTGAAGAGAAAATCTTTGGTTTTCACATGAAAGCAAAATTGTTGGATTTTCAAGTTGTACTTATTTCATTAGTGCAATGTCTGTCTTTGCTGTGAAACCAATATTCTAGTAACATTTAGGCACATACATCCCAATCAAATATTAGTCTAGCAGGATTCAGTTCCTGTTGGTCTTGCTGATGTTGCCCTTTGTGACATCTTTTCTTAATGCTTTTTTACATTGTTGTAGTTACAGCTTGGTACCATAATGCAGGCAGCTTGAAAGATTAATTTACTGTGTCCTCAGGGTGTGCAACCCATTGCTACTGATTAGACTAAACTCAGAGTACTAGAATGTATCTGGTATTTTTAGCAGACCTGAGCAGACAAAAGTGTAATTTGAAGAATCATTGGAGTGATTAGGAAAGGTAATACCCACATGAGCAATTTTACTGTGATCTTTAAGCCAATTTGATTTTAAAGATGATTTAAAAGAAGTTCTCCTCACCACTTGCAGCGGAATATACCTCTATATTTCAGATACATTCCAGGCTCTTAGCATTGGTTCTGATAATT
Source organism: Patagioenas fasciata (assembly GCF_037038585.1). Classification (NCBI taxonomy): domain Eukaryota; kingdom Metazoa; phylum Chordata; class Aves; order Columbiformes; family Columbidae; genus Patagioenas; species Patagioenas fasciata. The sequence continues at coordinate 11,898,244 of NC_092534.1, forward strand.
AGCATTAACAATTAGTATCTTGCATCAGAGAGAGGCTGTGAAGAGAGAAGCAAACAGCTGACAGGTGTATTTCAACCCCTGATGCTGCACATGGGTCATATCTGATAATCTCTCCCATATAACCTCAAGCTGATTACTGCTATAAGAGATGCAGCAACCGTGCTAGGAATCACCTGTATCTTGCCCTTACTGATCATTATAAATGCGAAGCCCAGGAGGCTGTTTTGTTTGGAAACCAGTGCTAATTTTTCTGTTGTGCAGTGCACAGACTTGTAAAACTTACTCCGACAATGTCTGGGTAAAAGGGTTGAAGATCACTTAGTTTAGCTACTGAACAGATCTCTCCCAGATTCTTCTGTAACCAGTCTTTGGTCCCACTTGTTCCATCCTGGCATGCTGATCCTGTAACCAAAATAGATCCAAGGAGTTAAAAGCCACAGCCTATACTGGAGGAGGTGTCTGGGCATTCTTCATGTGACTAATTAAATATCAGCTAACATGGCTCATCTTCTTCCCACTGCAGCTGCAGGGGCTGATCTTCTGCACTCTGATTCACTCCCACACTGGGGAAATGGTTACATCCAATGCAAATCTTATTTCTTTGCCTGTATCCTATTAATTCTGTACCATCCCTCCTTACACCAATGTTCCCTGTAGCTTCCCAAACAGAAGGAATTGCCCTTTTTCACAGAGTTGTTGTGAACTTCCTGGGGTTGTAATGAATAGCAGAAGTGACTGAACCTCCATGTTGGAAAGATGTATGATTGTTAGGCATAAAAATCTTAAATGTTTGCAATATGGAAGATGCTTCATACAAATACTAGTGCTTCACGGGGAACTTCTGTGTGGTACCTTACCTGAGTCTGTGAACTGGGCTGTCAAATAGGCCTTTTGAAATGCATATACATCATGTTTCTTCCTTGCTGACAATGCTGGGTAGATGCCATCAATTGCTGCAATGCTGAGGAACAACCCAAATAACAGATTATTTCCATGAGATGTGTAGTGGGGTGAAGAAGACTTCTTAATGCTGATAAACCAAAGGTGGCAAGTTTTGGTAGCTCGCTTATCATATATGGGTAATCAGTTCTGTTTTCTGCTGGGCAACGTGATTTATGGTGTGCTCGAGAATAAGGATTAGTGTTTGGTGTCTGTCTACAAGAAATTCCCCCCTTTACAGCAGACTCACCGACTGATTTTGGTTATACCAAATGATGAACATGAAGGTATAAAGCAGCTCTTGCCGGATCAATAACTAATGATGCGTGATCAATAACTAATGATGCAAGAGCGACTGCCGTTGTAGCAACACGAAGCTGAGGCGGCTGCAGGTACTTACAGCGCCTGGTAGTGTGGGCAGGGTGTCCTGCGCGGCAGCAGCTCCAGCACTGTCGCGTTCACCTGTGGGAGCAGAACACGCAGTCTCTGCAGCCACATGGACGTGTCTTCCAGGGACATGTCGGGGATTTGTGGGAAGATGATCTTGGCCGACATCATTAGCATCGCTTCTCGAGCTTTAGCGCTTCCCAGGACATGAGGGCTCTGAGGAAGGAGGATGAAATTGAAGCAGGTGGTGAGCAGAGCTGTTAGAAAGCCTTCAATATTGAAGCTAAGCAGAAAAAGTGATAAAGAGAAAACTGGCAAAGTACCCACTGTTGCTTGTCTTTGCTCTCTCCTCCCCTTCCTTCCTCTCTGTTTAACAATAAATATTGGAAATCTGACCTGACTGTGGCCTTGTTGGGGAGTTGACCTTGGCAATTCAGATTTTCTTTTGTCAGCAGAGTTGGACAGAAAAACAAGCCAGGTGCTTGAATTTCCTTTCCCTTACACTCCCACACCGTTTTTGTTGTAGCGGTCGGCAGGGTGATCACGCTGTGTCTGAGGCCAGCCTGGGGCACGCTCAAGATTCTCAGCTCAGGGTTCATTTGTTGTATGAACAGCCTCAACCCAGCAGGACCAGGGCAAGCAGCAGAGTCTCTCCCTTACTTGCTCACCCAAATGTTTTAATGGATGTTAACAATTTTAGGGGGCTGTTTCGGAACCTTCCTAAGTCACTAGACTACCACAGATGCGTGGTAGAGAAACCCTTGCTGTTTACATCCCAGCTCTAGGTTGGAGTGGTGGGTGTACTTCCCAAAGTTCCTCTGAGGAAGAACCTTTTATACTGTTCTGTGCACAGAAGCTAAACCAGAGTAAGGGCTGGACAGAGATCAAGATCATATTGAAGCAGGAGGAACTCCTTTCAGGCTTATCTTCCACATTTACTTTATATCTAGCCATGAAAATCCCTGAGCTGCAAGTCTCAAAGTTCTCTGACCTGTTCTGCTTCCCCAGGACTTGGTTGTCCCAGGCACTTGGGTTCCTCACCTTTAGGACAAGAGCGTTGAAGTCCTTTAGGAAGGCACTGAGATACTGGAGAGGCTCCTTCTTGTCCCCAATGACCTTCAGGACCTTCTGCGTGGCTGAGGGGCTGTAGATGGTTTTGCTCTGAGCAGTCAGCTGGGCCAGGGCCTCGGCTGAGAAAAGGTCCAGGGAGTCATGCTGGAGAAGACAGAGCACAGGGTGAGGCCTGGAGACCAAGCCCCAGTGTTCTCCTCTGCATCTGTCCCGCCCAAGCCTTGATGTATGAGGAACATCAACTTCTGTCTGGACACGATTTCAGACAACGAGCAGTGCAGTGTTTACTGGGATTAAATTTAATAATAGCTGCTCTCTGCTGCTAGACAGGTGATTTGTGAGAATGTTCTCAGCAGACCATTTATAATTTAATATCTGCTCTTCATGTGTCATATCAGCCACTGCTGCTTGGAGCTTGTCATTGAAATCCTTGTCTTCCTATGGAATTTATATTCTCCTGATGTGATGTTGTCTCCTAGAGGCAGTGTTTTGACACTGTTTTAGCATTAAAACTTAACAAGAATAAACTTAATGAAAAAAAATAGGAGCACATAGGAGAGCGTGCAACACAAATAACAAGCTAATCCTGTTGAACTCTGTTCCTGTCAGCTTCTTTCATGGCTAAGAATAAAATGCCAGGTATTTAATATCTAGTCCTTACCCCATGGAAGTTGCTCTTCAGTGTTGCAAAATCTGAGTATGATCCAAAGGCAGCAAATAAACCAAAATACCGCAACAACCATTCCCTGTCTGCTGCAGCGCCCTGTGTGCAGGCAGAGCCTACAAAAGGAAAAGTAAAGCTCAGAAGATGCATAATTTCTTTCACTGGATCACTGAGATGTGCCATACTGTGAGTTGCCATCAACAGTGAAATATATATTATAGTTCATGTTACAAGCTTTCTGTGAGATCCAGCTGCTATCAGACAGGGGGTGGGGGAATCGTGTAGCCTTTGAGCACATTGGGGTTGCCAGATTCCTGCAACACCAGCATGCTCCGGTCTCATTCTTGATACAGCTGCTGCTTTTTCACCTCAGCTCTCTGTGCTGAGAGAGGTTTCAGTCCCCGGAGAGGAGGGTGGTACCTTTCTGAGACCACTGCGAGCAGAAGGGCTGAGCAGCTGGCTGAGGAGCGATGGTACCTTTCTGAGACCCCTGCGAGCCGAAGGGCTGAGCGGCCATCTGAGGAGCGATGTCTATTAGGAGTTCGCAGGAAATTCAGGACATTTATCCCCCAGGGAAGCAGCTTATCCAAAGGCAGAGACAATTCTCTGTCTACCAGCTTCAGGGGACCCTGAGGACCTAGTGTTGGTTAGGCACTGAATTGTCAGGTTGCTAAAATGATAACATTACTCTTTCCCACAGAAAGAACAGGTCTGCATGTCACCTGAAATCAAGGACATTTATGAGGTGTCTGAATCTTTTCACCCGCATACCTGGAGACAAACAGGCCCAGACGTTTATTACCTGAGTTCTGCAGCTGGAAGTGAAGAACTCTCTTGATGAAGGAGTAGATGTGCTCTGGATTCTCGTATGGCCCTTGGGCTTTGTGTTTGTTCAGGATCTTCACTCTGCAGGACAAGGACAGTCAGGGTAAGCCAGCCACAACCAAATAATGCACAGCCACTGGGACAGGACCTGCAGAGCTCTCTGACAGTGAGCAGAGAGGTGTTAGGGCTGCATTCATGGGATGTTTCTATTCCATGGATGGTAGGGAACAGACTCATCCATCAGAGTGTGACCAAATCTGCTTCTTCAGGGCATTAGGCTCTTTGGTTGGTTTTATGTGGGTTTGCAGGTGTATGGGAATGAAACAGAGTCTCTGAGAGTCTTCTGTTTGTGGCCTGAAATGTGAAACTGCAATGGCAGCTGAGTAAGATCATATGATATTCACCAGACGAGAATCTCAGGTTCAGCACTGTTTTTTTGGGATAGTGGAAGCTGCTCTCCCTGTCCAGTGGTTGGGCTCCCATCTTTACAGGCAAAGAGAGAAGAAGAGTGTCGCTGAAATAATGCACTTGATACCTACATGGCTGCAAGAGAGTCGCATGTCATGTCACTGGGTAAGAAGCCGAGATTCTGTGCGTTGAGGCTGCTGAGGAAGAGGCCCAGCCTTCCTCCAAACCAGGCAACGTAGTCCTCGGTAGAGAAGAGCTCAAATACTGTACTTAAGTGACAGAAGATCTGCCCCAGGATGAATCGTCTCACATCACCGTGAGGAAGCTGAGATAGATGATGCTTCAACCAAAAGAAAAAGACATCATTGAAAATGTGCATTGCAGTTAATATTAGGGGCAGGACTGGTAGAATTGGGTCAAGCTGAGGACCAAAAAGTTATCCTCCAGGATGGGACCCAGACTATTTCCTACACCTGGAACCCCATCTCCCACATTAGTATGCAGTTCATGTCTAAACAGTTTTATTCCAGCCTCTTGAATAAGGAGGTGATGTTGGTACCTGCTTTGCAGCCGCATTGAATGCGTCCATGAAATCCTCGAGGGTGTGAGAGCTCAGGGAGCTGAAGACCTTGCCTGCTTTGTCCACGTCCCGCAGGACATCGCTGGCCAGTGTGTAAGTTGCCAGCTGCTTGGGGCTGAGTCCTGCCACAGCATCGATCTGTGAAACCAAACGTTAAAATCACTGTCTTTGCCTCATGGTAACAAGCGCTTTCTAGCCGTGAAAGGCTATTGGGCTGGATTTGGGGCTTGTGCTGGGTTCTGTCTTGCAGAGTCACTTACGGAGCTGAAATCCGCGTTCATGTCAGTCAGGTCTTCGTACGTAGCCAGGGAGCTGAAGGAGCCCAGGTTTGTTTGTAGCCATCCCAAGCTTCCTCTGGTGTTCTCAACGCACGGGCCACCTTTTAAACAAAGCATAATTCAAGGGTGATACAACCAGCTGTTCAGTCCTGTGGTTCTTCTGTGGGAACAGTGTGACTGTGCTGATACAGGAGGATGTTAAATAGGGGAGATTCATGGGTATTGTGGCAATGGCAGCCGGAATGGTATGAGTGATAGTCCAGTTCTCAGATGGTGAGGGGTAGTCACTGACACTTGTCCTGACTCAGGGAAGAACACAGCTACTCTTTCAGACACTTTTGTTCTCCTTTTCTCCTTGCTATAGAGCAAAAAGCAGACGACATCTTCCAGTTTTAGCTGGATTGTCTTTTTTATGGGTAAATGGCCAGCATCCTGTAATTTTGTGAGTGTGTTACTGCTTCTGACAGAGACGCAGAGAAGTTCAAGGAGGAAGAGAGTGCAGGGCACCTTCGGCGTACCTCCTTGAGAAGCCTTCGCAGACAGGTAGCTCTTTGCAAAGCTGTAAACATCCTGGCGACTCGCGGGGGACATCTGCTGAAAGCTGCTGTCTAAGCCACTCATTCTATGGGAGAAAGGAAAGCAGGTTTGTTATAGCAGGAAAGCCGTGGCTTTGGTGACTGAACCCACCACAAGTTTGCACACAGGAACTCTGCAGTCTACGACCTTTTTTTCTCAGTGGTAACCAAACTTCTTTCTTCAGATTAATTTGCATTATAATTATTATTTATGCTAAATCTGTAGTTGGATAGAGATGACACAGCACTTGTCAGAAACTGGAGCTGAGAGAGAGTGAAGCTGTTGGGGGTGAAAACAGAAGGAAGGCTAAATCTGGCATTTTAAGAGCCACAATATAATTTTGTTTCTGTATTTAGACAGGATCAAGCAGGACAATGGGAATTCTCCTGCTATGTGCAAAAGCTGAAGTGAAAGTAAAAGCTGAAGTGAATGCAGGCAATGAAGTACTCACATAATTTGGTATATGCTACAAGGTATGTTCCTTGGGATAGCTGCAAGGGCAGAGGCATTTATGCTGCCCAGCCATAAGCTGAGCTTGTTCTGGAACCAGTCCTTGTACTGGGCGATGCTAAAAGTAGGGAATTGGCCTTGGAGTTTGTGGAAGATGGCACGGAACATGGCATCTCGAACTTGCACGTTTGCCAGGGATGTTATGCCTTGCTGCAAAACAAAGCAAGAACACAGATCAGCTGTGAGCAGAAACAGTTTCTCTGTTCTTGCTGTGGCAAGAGTGTGGGTGTGTGTGTAATAAAGCATTTGACAGGGGAACCAGCTCTGGGAAGATATTCTCTAGGTCCATATGGGCTGAAGCCTGGTAGTTTCTGCAAGATGCTGTTCTCGCAGTTCTCTGTACTAAAACAACGTTCCTGTGAGCAGGCGTTTCCCTGCAAATCCAGAGCATGGGGCTGTATCTTACCTGAGAAGCTCTGGCCACAAACTCAGTGACAAATGCAGAGATGTCCAGAGCTGGCTTGCTCTCCAGGGTAACCAGAAGGGTTTCAACCATGCTGGGATCATCCAGGATGCCAGAGTCAAAAAATACGTGGGCGAGCTGGGTAGCGGTGAGATTGTCCCTTATGCTGAACTGCAAAACCAATGGGATGTGATCAGAGGGAAGTAAAGTATTACTGACAAGCAGAGACCCAAGCCAGAGAGCTTGCTGGATTCCCCGTGCTGGGAAGAAGAGCTCTGCCATGGCTGAGTGATGTCCGTTTACCGGATTAGATCATTTAAGAGTGTGCTCAGCCTCGTGCATGCAGGGAGCTGGAGCAGAGCAGGTTGTTAAACCTGAGCAAAAGCAAAGCTCTCAGGTCTGAGTCAGAAAACAAACTAACCCCACTGAAATGTGTCATTAATCGGGTGAAATCTTCATAACGAGCATTGGCTGCAAATGCCCCCAAGTTCTTTTGCAGCCAGTCCAGACTTGTTTCCTGGCCCAAAGCACATGCAGAACCTGCAGCACAGGAGAACAAGAGAGTGTCACTCGCCTTCCCTCGCTGTTTGCCAGAATGCACAGTAACGTTGGAAACCCATTTTAGATTTTGGCTCAAGTTACCTGTGGCAGTGTGTTGGCTTTCAAGGAAGGTCAGCAAAGTGCTGGAGATGTCTTGCTGATTCACGGGTGACAGGACCGTGTACGCCTGGCTCAAGGAGGACACGCTGTGGAGGGAAATCACATGGAAAAGGTTTAATTCCTGCTGTCCAGCTGGTGCCATGATGCTATAGAAGGGAGAGATGTTACTTCAGCATGAATAGAGTTTCATAAAATGAAAGAGGGGAAGAGAAAGGGAAAGCTTTCTCATTATGAAATGGCATGTTGCTTCACTTCTCCATGTCTGTGATCTGTATGTGAAAGACAGGACCGCCAAGGGCGTTTGAGAGATCTGTGCCGCGGGGCAGGATTGGCTCTGTGCAGGTGTTTGCCTTGGCTATTGTCAGAAATCCTTAGAGATCGTGGTAGTACAGCCTCCCCTAGTGATCCCTGTGTGTGCTTCCTTGATGTTAACCCCCTGAACAGCTCATGAATGGGTAATTAGCCTCGCTCCCTGTGTTGCCAAATTAATTTCGGAGTATTTCCTGAGTAGCTAACGTGAACTGCTAGATTTGAACCATTTGCTATAGATACCAAAGTCCTATACATATGCAAAAAGCAGAGCTGGGCCATGCCAGCCCCTGAGAGTACTGTTGTGCCAGAAAAGGCAAATTCAAGACCAGAATGGGAATGTCTGTTCTGGACCCAGCCCTGCTGTTTGTTTTCCTGCATCTTCCCTGGCTCCGAGCAGGGTGGTGTTGGCACCATGGTCTGCCCTGCTCCGCGTGGCCCAGATGTGACTGTCTGTGCTGTTTCCTTCCAGTGCTGCCCTTTGGAGTTTATTTCTCCGCTTAATCTGTTTTATTAGACAGGATATTTCCTCTCATGTCTTTCTGATATTTTTTTCATTTTACTGCACCCAGTTGCACTGTTCTACAAGCAGGTAAAATCTATTTAATAGAAATTATAATTGACTTTGTGCTGTATGAGCAAATGTTTTATTACTTGCATTTGCACAGTTTTACTCGGTGGAAAGATCTGACCCTGGCTATTTTGTTTGCCTGATGGAGCATTTCTGTAAATTATGTTGTCTTGCTCAACGTTCTTTAGCACAGTGGTGCCCCAACAATTCCTTCCTCTTTCCTCACAATCCCCCTTTTTTATTTCACATACAGTAAAGAGGACACTTCCCTTGTGTACTTACAGAGCTTGGAAACTGTCACAACCAGAGATGTGGGACAGGAAGAGTTTGGTGTCTTCCTTGCCAGCACTCGGCAGTAGCAGAGAAAGTCTTGCAAGCAAACGAGTCCATTCAGCAGGGCCAAAAGCTGGGAATTCTGCCTCGATGTCTCCTGTGAACTGGGTGAGCATCTTTTTCCTCACATCGTTATTATTAATGGTGGTTATTCCCAGCTGAAAGAGAGAGGTGATGAGCATCAGGGAGCAGGCAGGATTAAAATGGGACCTCAGTGCAAAGCTACAAGGAATAACATTGTAGAAAACAACTCTGAGCGAGTCCCAGAGGAGGAAAGATGCATCTTAGGGGTGTCCTGTGAAGCTGCCGTGCAGGCAACCAGCACCAAGGGACAGCTGGCAGTGTCAGCAGTGTCCCTGATGGCACAGGGACGCTCTGCCATGCCGGGCTCCCTGAGAGTGCTGTCTGCAGGCTGACCATTCAAGCACAGGTGAGACATGGCTGTGAGGATCAGCTGCCTCCACTGAACCGCAGATCACGAGGTTCAGTAGTTCTGTTTGTGCAACGTCCGTGTTTCCACGAGCACTGGAGTGTCACACAGCCGTTCAGTCTTGGGCACTGGCGTTGGAATACTTTGGGCCAGGTTTTATGTTGATATGCTTTGTTGCAGTGATTCAGACTTTGAGACCAAAGCTTAGAAACCATTTTTGAGATTGTCTTTAAGATTCTGGATAGCTGAAGTCCAAACTGCGAGGGTTTACGCTGGACTTAGATTGTTAGTACCCCTACCTGGGCCGCCTCTCTGTTGAACTGGTCTAAATACTGATAGATTTCCTCTGATGGTTTCTTGTGCAGTTTTGCAAGGATTGGACACATCTCCTCTTCCTCATTAATGGCACCAGCTGAAAGCGTCAGGGATGCTAGTTGTGGTGGGGATAACTTGTCCAAGACATCTACCTGTGGAAGGGGGCACAAAGAAGATGACAACGTTTTTAATCACCTGATAGTGATCTGTAAATGCTAGTGTTCCCACAAAGACTCAGCACAAATCTGCACAGCTGGAATTTCAACAGGACTTGTCCTTTTTCCATCAGGAGGTGTAGTGTCCCATCTCCTGTAGCCTTGCAAATGCCACTAGGCAGTGAAAAGCAGTAAAAATGTTTGTGATAATTGGACATTAATGCCAGAGTATTTTTTAACAAAAACACTCCTCCCATACTGTGTGGAGCGTAAAGGCATTACAAATGCTTTACAAACCCTGGCAAGGTAGCATGTTTCATGGTAGAACACCACCACCTTCTCATGGTGAATGGTAGTGAAAAATAAATTAAAAATACTTACTCCAATGAAGTGTTTGTTCCAAGTGATCAAGTCCTGATACTCAGCATATTTGCTAAAATTTCCAAGATTTACTTCCAGCCAGTTCTGAGTGCTTTGGGTTGCGCTGCCGCATGCAACACCTGGAAAAAAAAACGACTCCAGGAATGCTGGGGACTGCGTAGTGCTGCCTGACATCCTGACTGGGAAGCCCAAGCACCAGAAAATTCCCATTAAACCTTTGCAGATAGCAGAATAACTTCATATTTGTATGAGAGAGACCACAATCTTCATTATTACGTAATAACATTTTTTTGTGCTGTAGTCTAAATTTGGACTTTTTATCTTTAACAGTGTTGGGCAACCCAATGTAGCTGGCAATGGTTAAACGTACTAGCCAGCCATCCAAAATACTGGAGGAGCTGTGAGAATCCGTCAATAAGAGAAAAACACCATAGTATTGGAGCAACAATGTAAGTATTTCCTTTCTTTCTCTTTCTTGTCATCAAGAGCATCTCAGACATTCCTACAGGAATCTCTGCTGCTTCTCAAGCTGGAAAGCTTTCAAAGGACATCCTCAAATTAAGACTTTTTATGCCATTACCTGATTTCACTTTTGATGTCAAGAAGGTTTTACAGAATCCAAAAACGTGGGGAATATTTTCTGTGGGGATGTCAGCATAGATTTTGTTGAAACCCCTCAACCTGCAGAAGGGAATGTCAGGATGGTCATGGGAAGTAATTTTAGTTTTCCAACAACAAAACATTTTCCATTAGAAAGAATTCAACAGCTTTCATCATTATTCATTATTGCAAGACCTTATCACAGATGTTCTTAAGAAGTAACTGCAAAGTGTTTTCAGATCAGACTGAACATGGCCTACCTATGTGAAAATCATATACAGCGTAGGGAAATAGAAATGCTCAGTTAAGTTAAATGTGTGTGGAATGGATGACTCACATTTGCTGATAGGAATCACATGAAATATTGACAGGTATTTCTGCAAGAATCGTCTCATTCACGGCATGCAGCACGTTTTGTAGAGTATCTTGAAACCAGACAGCGAAGCTGCTGGTTTTCATTTGGGGAAAACCAGGAGCTATTTTATGCAAGGCCGTGCTTAGCAGGAGATAGGCAAGGTCGCTCTTCTGAAGCTCCACCTGCAATCACGCAACAGCTTTTCAGTTTAGTTGACGTGTAATTTATCATGCTCAGCTTTCCTCTGTACTCTTCAGGATTATTTCGTATCTCTCCCTTCATCTGCCTAGTGCTTGTCGTGGATCTGTTTTCCTGAGCGATACTCAGCTATGCTGACCGTTCCCATTGCATCCTGCCATGGCTCATATAGACCCTTGGAGCAAGAACTGCTTGGTGTCTGGACAGGAGACCAGTGATTGCTACAGCCCCAGGCCTTACGGCACAGCTGGGCAAGGGCTCAGCTACAGCCTTGTCTCAGGTAGGTTTCCCTCTGAGGTCTGAGTGGGGCTGCAGGATGAGCCCCTCTTTTCGGGGCTGGGGTTTGAGTATCAAATATCAGCGGGTGTTGACTCAAGGAGCTGCAGCACTTGGGTGCAGAAGCTTTGGAGCACAATAAGGGAAGTTACCGGTGCCATGTTGTTTAGTGTGGCAAAGAACTTGGTGAGATCTGCTGGCGTGCGGAGGTTGTCCAGGATGGGGATCACCCTTGTTTCATCAGCCAGAGCCCCTGTTTCCAGCATTAGTTGTGCCAGCTGAGCTGGTGACAGGTTTTCCAGAGCTGACATCTGAAAAGAAACACAGAAACACCTGGATATTTATAACAGGCATCAGCAGTGCTGTGGCCAGAAGTTAAGGATCAGCTGTATTTATGTAGAAAGGAGCTGACAATGCTCAGATGGAGCAAACTTCAGTGTGTGACCTACCCCATTGAAATTCGGGTTGAGCGAAGAGAAATCATGCAGAGTGGCGAGGGCGCTGAAATAGCCGTAGTTGACAGCAATCCATGTGCTGCTGTTTGCATTTGGGGAACAGGTGACACCTGAAATACAGAAGAACCCCCAGTCAGCAGTTTCCTGAGCTGTTAGTCAGCCTGGAAACACAAATCCTGTCCAGTGATGGGACAGGAGGAACATCCCATGCACCTCAGCTGGTTTCAGCAGGGTGATGGAGCGAGGGGAGCATGCACAGTGCATTGTCTGTTGCCTAATTTGTGCTAGGACTCTTAGATCACTGGAGCATCCAGAGACTTAATGTGTAAAATTAATTGCAATAACAAAATCCTAGTGGACTTCACAGAGGATCTACACAATTCCCTTTTTGCAGTTGAAACACTCTGCTTGTGTGTAGTTTTTGGGTTAGAAGATTGCAAGCCAGGAAGGATTTGCCAATCAGCAAGATTAAATTCTACAATGGGAGAAGAAGAGCTCTTGAGTAGTGTGTGTTTTTATACCTTGAGTGTTCCGGTAGGTCTCCAGAAAGCTGTGTATTCTGTGACAGATGGAGAGTCTCTGCTCGTGGGTGTAATGCTCGTACACCCTGCCCATTGCTCGCACGCTGTATCGACACAAGAACAGAAGCAGGTTATGGACCAAACATCTGCAGAGGGCACTTTCCCTTTGGGGGAAAAAGTCAGGTTCATAGGAAACATGAGCTGAAAGTACTAGTGGCAGTAAAACAGAAATGTTTTACTTGGTCTAAATCAAACTGTTCTTTTTCCTCCTTGTTCCCTTGGTAATGTCTTGGAAAATAAAATTATGGTATGCTCAGACACCTGATGCTAATCTGATGAACGGTTTTGGCTGATGCAAAGCTGTTGTGAAGCTCAGTGCACTAAAAGCAGTAAATGTCAGATACTCTGGGGAAAGCAGCACTGTTGGTTTGACAAGACAGCAAGAGCTCCGGCACCCTTAGGAAAGGCAGTTGCTCGGGACTCACAGGGTTTGGTGGGACTGGCAGTCGATATCCAGCGGCAGGAGCTGCAGATATTTGGTGTTCATCGCTGGCAGGAACAGCTGCAGCTCTGAACCAAACCAGAAGGCATATTCATGGGCTGTAAAGGTGCTGAGTGGTAAAGATTTAAAAAGCAAATCGAAGAGCAGCTCACGAATCCGGAGGTCAGGAAGGACAGTGAGATTTCTCTGCAAACACAATCAGCACATGAAAATTGATTTTAGCAATTGCTAGTCTAGAGCCCAAGGTTTACATTGGTGTAAGAAGAAGAGTTTGTCTCCATTGTGGAATTTTTAGTATTTCTGCGACTTGTAACAGGATGCTGTTCTCTGGGGTGGGAGCGTTTACCATACCTGTTCTGCTACAGCATTCAGCGCCTTAATGAATTCAGTGAGCTCCTCAAAGGAGCGTTTCTCCATCTCCAGCAAAATCTGGACAGCGAGGCGTTCCCTCTTAAATGCATTTGTGAGCACCGTCATCTCTCCTATTTGTCTGGCAGACAGAAGGTCAAGAACTTCATACTAACAAGAAAAACACAGCAGAAAGAATATGGACTTAGAAAGTCATTTGCTTGTCTGCTAATTGTTCTCCTGATATCTTTGGTGAGGGTGTTCCCTTGGGGATAATATGGAAGAGGATGATACCTCCTCAAAGTTCAGCTTGTGAAAAACATTCAAAACTTATGATACCTTTTACATTGCTGAGTGTGGAGACATTGTAAGAAAAGGCTCCTTGGGAGATTCCTAAATAGTCATGGGTTTGTCTTGATTTCTAGTCTTGGAGTGTCAGTGTTGGCAGAAACAAGGATAAAAGGATTATAAACTGTAGGGTTATGTCTGAAGGTTATAATAAAAAAATTGAGACGATGTTTTTGACTTTCTGAAGTCATACCAGGACTGAAATACAGCCCCAAATTTTCCACAAGCTTCAAATTCGGTGCTGTCAGAGCTATGCGTGTCCTTACCCCATTAAAGTCCTTGTAGAAGTCAGTGAGGTCACGGTAAGGAGCAAAATGTGAAAATCTGTAGAAGATGAGTTTCAAGAAACTTCGGCTGCTGTCATACGTGCCAGGAAATACCTTTTCTGAGAAGGCACAAGAAGTCTGTCAGTACACCGTGGTAAATGATCTTTTTTTGTCACAACGTGGCTGAAAACCAGGTCTGTAGGGAGCTGTGGGTGACAGGCCGGGCTGTGGGTCCTGTCGGGTGTGGGGCTGGTTTGGGTACAGCGAGCGGCTCTTTGCCGGGTGGTTCTGGCAGCTACTGGGGGTTACTGGTGGGGGTGTTACTGGGAGAGCTATGGTGCTGAGGCATCCTGGAAGAAAACAGATGCTGAACCGTTTTGGTTTTTTGATTCTAAGCTGCAATCAGTATTTGGTGTTTCAGAGGAAAGTCAGTATTCAATGACTGAGAGAACTGAGCAATGTACTCATGTTGTACTTGCTCCTGCGAGTAAATTCCTCTCTGAACCAAGGAGGGACAGGCAATTGGCAGAAATTTTAGCCCAGATGTGACAAACAGCTACAATTCAAATATGCTATGGAGCATCACAGAAAGCAGACCAGTACCTGAAAGAGTAAGTTGAGCTTCCAGGATCCTTTTGATGAAGAGGTAGACAGCATGGGACGTGTTTTGTGAAAGCTCTAGAAAGACGTTATCCAGGCTTCGCACTCTGTAGTGGTTGAAAAATAAGATATCATCAGCCAGAGACTCTAGAGAGTTGTAATGAATAAAGTAATAAAATGATTTATGACAATATGTAGTGCAGGTATTGCCTCAGCTGTAATGTTACAGCAATAATGGCAACAACGAGAAGTGCAAGGGTTACGGGCTTTCTGAGGCATGGAGAGTTGGCGTGTGCCTTGTTTGGAGAAAACTGTCCTGGTGGAGGGTATGTGGAGATACCCAAGAGCACAATAACTGCATTTTTGGAAAATGATGCCTGAATCTCCTTTACCACAAAAATCAAGTTGAGACTTATATATTCATCCACATGAAATGCCAGCATGGTCTTTTGCTGGGAAAGATGCTAAAACTTGGGCTGTGGTACTCACATGGCTGTGTAGGCTGGGAAGCTCAGGTCTGCTGGGATTAACTGCAGCAGATCCGGGTTTATGCTGGGCAAGAGGAATCTGAGGTTCTTCAGGAACCACAATTCATAGTCGAGATCAGCAAATTTGTAAAAGTGCTTGGAAAGGTCTGTGAAGAGCGTTGTCAACATTTCTGTCCTCACGTCGTTTCTGATGCCCACGGTGCCGTCCTATGGGGAGTGGAGATGTGGGTTACCTGGAGCTGTTTGGTGGGGACACAGCATCCCTCATCAGCATCCTTGTTTTACCTGCCACCAGGAGCAGGACCTTCTCACACATCATCTGAACCCCTACTTTTTTAGAGGGGAAAAATATTTATAATACAATTACAATACCTGTGTCAGAGCCAGGTTGAAATTCATCAGGAATTCACTCATTTTAGGCACTGGAATTTGGAGATTTTCACCTCTCAGGACAGTCAGGATGTTCTGCATTGTGGTCACATTGACCAGTGCATCAGAAGTCAGACCATATTCCACCAGCTGCTTGATGCTCAGCACATTGAGAATTTTGCCCTAGGAAATAGTAATGACAGCAACTGAAGATGAGCTTATTCCCTCTTCACTAGAACTGCCTGAAATATTTTTTTCACAATTTTCACACTTTTCTTTTTGCAAATCATGTAGATGTGATGATTAGTAGAGGTTTGCTTCTATCCTGAAGTTATTTCTCACATCCTAGGCAAAGCTATTCCAGCATGAGGATTCAAAACGGTGACATATATTTTCGTTTTGACTACCTGAGGGTGTCCATTCCAAACTGGAGCTTCTTTCAATGTCCTGGTAGTTGAAAACATACTACTATTTCTGGTTTTAGAGTTGCTGAGAAGTGGGTGTATATTCTATTACAAATCTTGAAATTAAATCCATTAATACTCTCTACTGTATGATAAACATTTCTGAAGCCCCAGTTAATGCTATGCACTTACTGTAGGGACCATACTTACAAGGTCAAGGTTGGTGATGGTTGCTGTGACTTCTTGGAGGGCTATATCGTGGAAGAAGGATTTCCAGGTAACTCGTATCCATTCAGTAGTGGACTTGGTTGGACCAGCTAAGTGGGAAGAAGATGCAGTGAGCCTTAAGGAATCAGCCACTGCAGTACATCCTTCTCTTTAAACAGTACAGTAATGGCTGAAAAGGGGAAAACTCAGATCCCAATGGACTGAAAGAGAAGCTGCCTGTTTACTGGTACGCTGCAGTGTCACTTCTGACTCAGGAAAAGTCTGAGCCACAAATCACTTGGAAACCAGAGGAAAGTAACAGGGAAACTCCAGTTTCTGCTGGTTGGGTTCCTTTACTCCTGCCTGGCCATCTGTTCCTGACTAGTGCTGGATACAGGATGCTGGACTACGTGGGATTTGTGTTTTTTAAGGTGAAATGGGAATTTGTACCTTGAGAAAGTAAAATCAATGTGCAATAAATAGCACAGAGAGAAGACAGAAAAATGAGGATCCTCAGACCAGGTCAAGATATCAGATATCCCATATATGTCTCGGGACTGCCACCAGAGATCAACAGGGCATCCTGGTGTGAGGTAGCCTTGGAAAGACAATATTTCTCCAGTTGAACAGCCTTTTGCTGTTTAGTACACCCTGGCAGTCGACCAGCCGAGCCCCTGCTACCCTGGAGGAATCTGGTAGCTGGGATCTGCGCCTTCCCAGAGTTACCTTTCAAAATCTGGAGGTTCCGTGTAATCCAGAGTGCTACATCTCTTCTAGAGGACTCAGTCATGTATCCGTAAGTGTTATCAAGGGCAGTAACGCTAGGTGGACAAGAAAAAGAAAGCAGATAAAATATACGGGATGACCAGCTCTTTGTAACTTCCTCTGACTGGAGCTTTGGACAAGAAGAATATCTCTTTTCCAAGATACTGTGTTCCTTCACCTGGAGATTTCTACTGAGGGACTTAATACTCCACCCCTATTGTACAAATAGCATCTGTGGACCAAGGCCTGTATTTGATATAGCTCAGCTCTGTAACTTCATCTCAAACTTCTGAGAAAATTACTAAGGTGTGGGTAAGAGCCCAGACTAGAGGCATTCAGGTTGGCAGCACATCATCTACCTTTCAGAATTCAACATGACTCCACAAGGAACAGCGTTACCCTGTTTACTGGCACAAGAGAGGTCCCAGCGATGCCCAAAGGACTTACACAGCAACTAAGGAGTCATAGTCCTGCGGCACAATGAGGGCGAGGGTGGATTCATTGATGACAGGGCGCAGGTAGTACAGCTCGTTTTGGAAGGTGCTGTTCCAGTCGGTGGCAGTGAATGTCTTGGTTTGCTCCGACACGCTGGTCAGGTACTGCAGGAGGAGCAGCCGAGCAATGTTGTCGTTTGGCAGGACTGTGATCTTGCGCTGGAAGAAAAATTATGTGATGAACACATTGGTGCGAGGGCAATCGGAAGTGCAAAGCTACAGCCAGGGAGGGAGCTCTGGAAGGGGCTTTCTAGGCCAGAATTTTGGTGAATTCAAATTGAAAGTGAACAATACTCTGAACAGAGTGCAGTCACTGGAAGGACCTCATGTGTACGAATGTTTGATGATGAATGTTGTAACAATGTACTTTCAAAATTATAGTATTGGCAAAGACATTTTTTCAGCAAATAACTTGAGATGGAGATGCAGAGAACATGGGCAATGTCTACCGTGCCTGCAGCCTTGGTGAACTGTGTCAGAATCATCCGAATATCCTCAGCTTTACTTTGCTGGAAGAACCGGACAAGCTGGACTGCTGCATCCATACGGGTCAGGGTGTCCGAGTGCACCATCAGGTCACCGATCTGGGTGGCAGTGAGGAGGTCCAAAACCGCATACTGGGGAAAAACAGAGGAGTT
Source organism: Patagioenas fasciata (assembly GCF_037038585.1). NCBI lineage: Eukaryota > Metazoa > Chordata > Aves > Columbiformes > Columbidae > Patagioenas > Patagioenas fasciata. Next base: position 11,915,873 of record NC_092534.1, read on the forward strand.
GAATTGTGTTACCTTATCTTTGGGCAAATTAATTTCCATCTTTTCTGGCACATCCTCTCTTGAGTGCAAAGACAGCCTGGAAATGCACAGACTTACCGCATCAAAAGGTTGGCGGTAGAGTGAAACCAGCTGAGTGTAAGGTGCTTGTGTGCAGAATTTTCCAAAGAACTGCAATAACCAGTCTCTAGTTGTGGTTTGGGTGGAGCAGGCAGGACCTATGGGAGGGCGCAGAAAAACAGATAACGTGGCAGTAGATTCGCATACACATCAGTACCCAGGGTTGCCAGAGCACCTGGAAGGCAAAGGAGAGGCTTGAAGTCCCTGACTTGGGCTTTTGCATCAGCCCTCCAGTGGCACGCTCTGCACTCGTTAATTTTCATGCTGTGAACAGTGAGTTCTGAGAAGAAACACCCGTTAGTCAAGCAGTTTGGAAAGTATTTAACTAAGTGAGAGGCTGTTGAGCTCTGTGCCACAACTTGCAGAGAATTGGCTGTACTGATGGGGTTACCCGTGAGCTCGGAGGGCTGGGTGAGGAACGCCACAATGTAGTTATAGACATCGGTCTTAGTAGCCGCAGGGATTTCGGAGAAGACTCTGTTGATCCCCGAAATTCTGTAGAAGAAAGAAACCTGGAGTAAGTGAAGGTCTCTTGGGAGCAAACCCATTGCTCAATAGCTCTCCTGAAATATTCTGAGTTTATTCTCTCGGGCTGCCCTGAAGATATTGGAAGAATCAAAAGAAACCATTGAAAGCCTGGCTTCATTGTTGCCTGGGAGTTTGTCATCGGTTTTAGTGGAGTCAAAGTGAGTCCAAACTGGGGTCTTCTAAATGTCTTGTGCCAAGAAATTGTCTGAGTCCAATTAATATGTGAACTCAGCAGCTTGTGGGCTAATACATAAAGTAAATAAAAGCCAAATAAAGCGACGTGCCAACGCTTGTAAGATAAATGAGAAGAGTGGGAGTAACTGTCTTCTGGCCTTTTTCTGCAACCATGGCACCATGTTTCATCCTTTTACAGTTCATCCACTGCACTGAATTACTCTTTTACTAAATAGTTTAAATCTCAAGTAACACGAAACAGCCTCCGAGTGGGTGACTGTGACTCACAGAGACTTGTAGGAACCGCAGGACATGGTGCTGGGGATGTCCTGGAGGATGGTGGCATCAATGCCTGGCAGAACAGCCACGAGCCTCTTCTGAAACCAGAGCTGGTAGTCGTGGTCTGTGAAGGTGGGGAGTGCAGAACGGAGCTGCCGCACTGTTCTTGCCAACATGATGCGCTTCACTGCCGTGGAGACATTGAAGGTGATGGCAAAAGGCTGCAGCAGGAATACAAAACGCAACCGTAAATCTCTGGGAGAATATTGGAAAACTAAGAGAAGGATATTTCAGAGTGATGCAGTTTCTATTTCTAACCCAACATTAATAGCAAATCATGTGGCATCCAGCAGGATTTTACAGCGTTGTAACAGCCAAGACCTGACTAAATTACTGTGAAGCATCGAGTCACACACAGGCAAAATTTCCAGCAAAACCAGCATAGAAGAATAAAGATTTTTCTTCTTGTCTCCACCTTGATCTTCTGCAGCAGGGAAATGTTTTGAAACTAATTAAGTGCTCTCAGTGTCTCTGTGAGCACAGCCCAGGTGAGACTCGCCCTCCATACCGGACTCCTGCTTTCGCATCAAACAAGGTGGGAACAGCTGAGTTCTAAAGAGTTGCATTGTTTTCTATTTCAAGGAAAAAAAATGGAGTAACAGTTGCAATTCTTGCAGACCAGGGGCTATCTTTGTGCCATTCTAGGCACATGCTTCATCTTTGGGATAAATGTGGAGAATTAAAAGAAGTTGCTGTGGTACAAAGCTCATTTTCCTAGCTGAGTTAGTCATGATGCCATAACCCAGTAGGAAATCTCTCCGTGGTAAGATCTTACCTTAGGGAGAGACCTGTGGGGTCTGTATCTTGCAGCCTTTACCTGTCTTCTGTTGGCCTGATGAAAGATTTTGTACTTACAAGAGGCCAAGAAGCGCCCTTAACTAATTATTGTGTTAGGGGAGCCTCAGCAAATAATCGTCAATGGGTGCTCTGTATGTGGAAGAGGAATTACTACAGCCTGAGCCAAATAGTAAACTTATGTGAGTTAATATGATGTAAATTAATGGTGCTTCAGGGACCTCTCTGCGCGTTATTGTTTTACCGAGGCTGGAGATCTGGCCTGTGTCTTTCAGTCTGAGGTGGGAAGGGGCCGCTGGCAGCACAGACTAAGCATCATCTGCTGCTGGCCTTGAACCTGCTGCAACCTTCCCTGGCAAACCTGCTGTATCACCTTCCTTTTACCATGGGAAGGCTTCTGTCCTCACAGACCCCTCCTGCTGAGCCCTGGTAACCAGCCGGCTGCAGTTACCTCCTCTAAAGCAGAGTTCAGCTCATCCCAGTAGGCGGCCAGCTCCTGGACGCCCGGCAGCTTGGTCATTCTGTCAAAGATCCGTTTGATGTTGGTGACAGAGCCGAACAAGTCTTGGGACAGTGTTAATTGGGCAAGCTGGACGGCAGTGAGCTGCTCCAGGAACACCAGCTGGAACAGAGGCAGAGAGAATTATTATAAATATACATTTGTATTATCTTGATGGTGTCAGCATGTGTCTGCAGCTTTCCTGCATGCCTGGGCCTCAAGTTGGACCTGAAATGCAGGGGGAGGATCAGAAACTGTAGTTGAATTCTTCCTGTAGCAGAGGGGAAATCCCAGCTCTCCTGAAAAGGATGGAAACGTTTCCATTGTTTCTAGTTAAGGAGGAAAGGACAACGTCTTTTCATTTCATGTTTGTTCAAACTACTTTGTAATACTCCCTGTTTTTCAGAGTATAAATCCCACTGTGAATTGTGTGACTGTCTAAAAAGGAAATCAAAGTGTTTTTGGCTCTGTGGTAGTAAAATGTCACAAAGTGTCTAAATCTGTAGTCTTACCCCGGTAAAGTTCGTGCAGGCAGCAACAAAGTCTGTGATGTTAGCTGTGGATCCAAATCTCCGGAAGTTCAGAGTCATCCAGTTTTCATCCATCTGACAATCTAAAATGCAGCAAAACAAATTATTTATGTTTCAGTTCAAGACTCACAACACTTATGATCATTCCAGAGTATTTAAGGAAAAGATCGAGGTAATATTGCCAATTATCATGTGTCTAAGCAGTGAATCAGCCTGGTTCTGACCAGGTTGGCTCATCTTGGTGCAGTTCCTGGAAGACTTGAGGTATAATTGTAGTGCAACTTTTACAGTCTACAAAACCCCTGGTTCCCAGTTATTGCACACTCCTCAGCACAGGAGAAACCTGCGTGTCAATGAGATCTGAGGGAAACCAGAGGCCTGAACAAACTTGAGGGAGGAGGAGACTCACTTAAATGAGGAAGGGTTTGCACAATCCATTGGGTTATGTCAGTCTTTGTCTCTGTTGTCATGTCATCAAATGCATAATCCAAACCTCTCACTCTGCGAGACAAGGAGAGAGAAGACGTGTCAGCATCAGTTATTTGTTGTGGCTTTTACAGATAGAAGCTCATAACAGTTTTAGCACAGCCAGCCAGAGACGTTTTCTCCGATGGGACAGATGAATTCACAGCCCTTCTCACTTGTCACTCTGATCGCTCCCTGTCGTTACAGTGACATTCTCCTTCATGGTGTACACAGGCGAGAGAAACGGAGCTGGGTGGGTACTCACATGGTGTGTAAGAGCGGGCAGTCACCCACAGCAGGCAGGGTCAGTAATTCATCGTGAGTGATGGAGCCCAGGTACAAGGTCAGTGTCCCATTGAACAGAGATTCCACGTCTGGTCTTGTCATGGAGGCAAAATGTGGCTTCAGGATCTGGAAGATGCCTTTGAGCATTATGTCACGAACCCCAGTGCTTGTTATTCTCTCCACGTGCATCTAGGGAGAAGAATAAATGGGAAGTGATGCTCTACTAGAGTGTGATGGAGATGCTTAACTTTGGGTCTCAGTCATTCTGAATATTAGTGTGGCTTTGTTCTTGCAGAAATGAACAGCGGATTTCACAATACAGGGCTGGGCAATGTAAATGAAAAGGTACTGGTTATTTTTTTCTTTTGTTTTTTATTTTTTGGCTGCTTAATCTGAGAGACTTGATAATTCTACTTGTTTGGATTGACACCACTGTATTGTTTTATAGAAATTTGCTTTGGAAAAAATCTACAGTTGATTTTGCAGGGGCAAGAGCAAATGAAAATGAGACCCAACAAGAGGAAGGGTGGTCCCTGTAGAAAATAAAGAGTCTGAACTGGCGGAATTCTCTTACCTGTGCTACAAGAGAATTAACCTCCTGCAGGAAGATGTGTAGTTCAGAGATATTCCGGGTTTGGAGAGTTTTCATGATCTCCGTCACATCTGCCTCAGCGCTGGCTCTCTTGTTGTCAATGAGGATACGGGAGGTGACGAGTAGCTTTCCTAACTGCACTGCGGTTAACAAATCTGTCACCTCAAACTAAAAAGGAAAGGAAAAAATTGTCATCCCAAGGGCAGTTAAGTGCTTGTCGTTCTGCATGTGAGTGGCCACGCAGGAGCTTCCAAGTACCCCCAGGCCAGTGTCCGGCTGCCATCATAGAGCCACCCAATGTGGGCTTTGCTTGGGGATACTCACCCCATTGAAGCTGGGATTGAGGTGGAGGAAATCACTGTAGTCACTGTAAATACTCGAGAATCCGAAGTTGTTCTCTAACCAGTCTCGGCTGGTAGAAGTGGTGAACGTACAAGCTGCTCCTGCAAGAGAGGATGGTGGGTGGTCAGGAGCTCACAGAGCCTGTTGGCAGGAGAGAGAAGCTTTGTGTAATGTGTCAGATACTCATCTATGCTAGATGAGTGTGTGCTGCTGGAAAATCCCTCTCTGTAAGAAGGTGAGAGGTAGGAATGGTGCTGTAGCAACAGCTGGACCTAGAAAAAGCTCAGAGTGCTGCAGAAGGCAGAAAGTGGTGCTCAGGGGCACTGGTCAAGAGGTGAAAGTTTCTTCCCAATTTCAGGTACTAGATTCATCCCAGCCCCCTGCACTTCAGCTGGCCGTGCTGTACCAGGGCAGTCCTGGGACAGTTTGCCCCACGGAAGGTGGGAATCTGCTTGTTTTCATGAATTTTGTTGTAATCCTGAAATTCTGAGCATTATTGGTCATGTGTTGCTCAAAAGTAGTGTAGGGTTTCAGTATTAAGGTGCTTACAGAATCATAAGAGGAAATAATAGGCAGTAATCTGTTACCTTCTTTTGCTGCTTGTCCATTGAGGAAATCCATTCTGGCCTGGTACACGGCTCTCTGCGTGTCGGGATCTAACTCGTGGTGCACAGAATTCAGTCCTTTGTAGCTGTATATTGATAAAAATGAAATCTGATTTCAGTGTTGCATATCAGAGCATCTATAAGCCGTGCTGTAGCGAAAAAATAAGTAATTTTTAAAATTTAAGATAACTTTAGGTGGTGAGAAAAGAGTAAGATGGTTTTGAACCTTGCAGAAAATTAACATTTGGGTATTCAGGTGCTTTGTTCATATATCATTGGTGCAAGTTTATTTTCATTGTGCTGTACTGTTTGTTCTGGAGGAGAAGTAACATTGTTTTATCTTATGGTCATAATCTAAATATGATAATTTCAAAATCTCCAGAGCAACATTTGACAGTAAGTGATGCAGATTCATTTTTATGGTAGTCTTAGCAGTCACAGGTAATAAAAACATGTAGTAGTCAGAGTGAGGAGCCTTGTTTATGCATTATCTGTTAACTTCATTTCTCAGTAAGTGCAGGTGACACATATACTCACATGTCTTGGAAATCAGTGCAGCCTATTTTCGTTGGGAAGAGCCTTAATATATCTGCATCGGTAACAGTGAGCAGCCTTTTCAGTTTCACCTGAAACAAATCCTTTAAGGATGGCGAGCACAGATCTGGGAAGTTCTCTTTGACTTTGGTTAAAATGGTCTCCAGCATTGAGTACATCACGCCACGGTCAAGCGGAGGAGTCAGGGTTAAGGTCGATAGCTCGGCCAGGTAATCCTCAAGGTAGAGGACGCTGTTGGCGCTGAGGACCGGGGCGATGGCAGCGGCCAGGCTGCGGTTGGCCAGTGCGTTGCTGTGCGCGGTGAGCTGGGCCAGCTGGCGGGCACTGAGGACCTCGAGGGCTGTGAACTGGGGAGAGATGGGCATGAGTAAAGACCCAGTGCAAGAATTCTCCCACTGTTGTTATCAGATCATTGAATACATAAGTTTAGTAGGTGCGATGTGGGTGTGGGCTGCTGAAGTCTGACTGTTCGCTGACCTCTGGTTCCAACCACCCATACTACGATCCATAGGCAAACGAAATTTTCAGTCCCTTCATCCTCCTGCTCATCTAATGCTTGAGCTTTCCCAGCCTGCTGGATGAAACGCCCGAATGAAGCCCAATTTCAAAGTGATTTCTTACCCCATCAAAGCTGCTCCAGCAAGAGGCGAGATCATTATATGATGCGTAACTTTGGAAACTCTTCCAGTTGGTCAGTAGCCACTCCTTTGCTGAATTTTTTTCACAAACTAAATAAAACATAAAAAATAATTTGTTATTTCTTGATAGGTAGATGAGGATGGGTCTCCTTTGAGACCATGGGGATGGAAAAGGCTTGGAGGGAGGGTACTGGGAAAAATGGAGATGAATTTGACCCAAAGAACATCACTGTCACTGATCTCCTCTCCTCCTAAGTTCAGAAGAGCTATTTAAACAGTCTTATTGTGCTGCTGAAAGCATGGGTGTGGTACTGAATAATTTTTGTTAGTGTACTTTATAATCCAATCATCTTAACAGCTAATTCTCACTCTGCAGTCAATAGATCTTGGTAGTTTATACAAGGATCTCTGAATCTTTTGCAATTGTACCAGGAAAATTTGACCTGTAAATCTGATCACTAACCATGTATGGTAAGGAATCTTCTAATCCAGTCGGCTACCAGCTGCCTCGTGCTGTTGTCCATCTCTGAATAAGCCGTGTCCAGAGCTTGAACCCTAGGGTTCGAAAGGGACAGATGACACAAAAGTTGTTGCCTGTTTCTGGTATGAGTAACAATTTGTTTGCTCGTATTTCCCATCACTTCCCTCTCTAAGTTGAATGTTAGAAATTGTGCTTGGGTGCACAATAGAAACTGAGATAACCCTTCATGTTCCAAAGACTTGTTTTAATATCCCAGCTGATTTCTTCACATCCATCCCGCTTCACACCTTCTTCCAAATTTCTACCTGCCTCCATTCATCTCCTTCACCAGCTCCTCTCTCTGCAGGAGAGGTCCCCAAGAGGCACAGAGTATAATAGTAGTGCCCTGGGAGCTTGTTCTATCATCTGTTGTTTTTTCCAGCCCTGTCTTAACTCTTCTGTGGATTGATCTTAATAACACCAATTAGAAACAGAAATAACTGGCAGGAAAATAGACATCAAAATTCACATCTTAGAATGCTCTGTTTGACAACGCAATGTATTTCCTGGTTCTGTCAAACCGCAGGCTCGTGCAGACCATCTGATTAAACTCTGAGCTCTGATGGGACATACACTGTGGCCAGGCCATCGCAGGTGACCGGGAGCTGTGCCATGCAGTCCAGGATGCCGGTGCCGATGGAGGGCAGGTAGGCGTGCAGTGTCTCCTGGAACCAGGATGCCAGGAAACCTGCATTTTCAACCTTAGGATCAGACTTGATGACTTCCCACGCTGCGTTTAAGATGAAGGCTTTGGTGGCTGGTGCAATCTGGTCACTGCGAACCTGGAAACAAGATGGAAAATGCTGAAAGTGCTGCTAGTTTGTTACAGGTATTATTGGCATACTTAGGGCTAGTGATTCGGCACAAACGCTGAGACAAGAGTGCTGTCCCTTTCCTGAGATCTTCAGGTCGGCTGCTTGTCCAACTGTCCAACTTCGCTCTTCTTGAGAAGATACAGAAATTGCCTTAGTGCTTCTAATCTCCAAATGTTACCTCAAATTGGTTCATCTAGGCTGCCTTGAAAATTACTCCTGAGAGCGGACAGAGCAGACCAATTTTCCTTGGTGCTGACACTGTGCTGGGAGCAGGGTCGTGGCAGGAACTGTGTCTGGACTGAAAGGCGGTCGCTTGTTCAGGTGGGCTGTGCTCTCTTTGACAGAGACAAGTGAATGCAGATGGGGAAGGAGAAGGTGTTCAGCTGACTAAAAAGTGGATTTCTCACCTCAACAGCCAGACTGCACTCCTGTGCTTGTTAAAGAGAATAGGAATATAAAGTGTTGAGGAGGATTTGGAAGGGAAGAGTAGGTTGGTTTGTACTGAAACTTGAGCTATTGTTTTTGTGTAAATGTAGTAACAACATACTAGAGACCTGGGGCTGCAGAGCCCTAGGTAACTATCCAATGGTCTCCCCTCTGATGCTAAAATTACCTGCACACTGATTTCATTCAGAGCAGCTTGCAGCACTTTACTGTCAACTTGTTGGAACAAGAGCAGGAAAGCGCCTTGGTCCAGGAGAGCTGCAGGATCTGTGATGTAGCACGAGAGGATGGAGAAGAGTTGACTCGATGTCAGCTTGGTGCCCTGGGACAGACAGAAGGATATTCCATCAGAAAAAGGGTAAAGATCTGCAAATCCAAGGTCAGAGTTTGCAGTTCTCTGGCTCTCCAGGGTCAGAGGGGTGGCCTGGCTTGCTGCATTTTGCCCGATGGCAGTGATTTCAGAGCAAACCCATCTGGTGTGCCCAAGGAGGGGAAGGCAAATCTGACTGAGAACGGCTCACAGTAGCTAGAAAGGAATATCTGGGGAGCTGGTGGGACCTGCTGGAGGTGACGTACCGAAGCGCAGGCGTACTGCCGCAGGGAAGGGCTGCACCAGTCACCACTCTTCAGGACGGAGCTTAGATTGGAACTGGAAAGGAAGCAGGAAATGTTGAACATTTTCCATTAAATGTCTGAGGAGAAAAGAGCTTGGTAGGTGGCAAAGGGCTCAGGTTCTTTTGGTGCAGCTTTTGGGAGCTGGTATTTTAACACCAGCAGAATTGCTCTCAAGCAGTGCGGATACCAGTTCTCGGGGATGCCTACCTGCTTTCAGATGAGCAGTAAGTTGGAGCTGTGGAAGAACAAAGAAATGAATGACACTAATATTTTAGCCTCTTTGAGAATACATGTGATGCTTTCCTTTGGGTGCAGGAAGTGTTGACCAGCCCTTTCAGTTCCACACCCTCTCCCGTCAGCTCCTCTTGTTTGGTCTTTGTGTTGTGTGGGAAATTGTGGATATATAACAGTGAGTGTTCCTTTTCAGTGCTGGGCTGAGACCCCTAAAAGGTCCTTAAATAAATGATGCAGAATTTTTACATGGATTCTATTCAGGGATGATTCCAAGGGGTGTCAGCTTCCCCAATACTTCATTCTGCTCCTGTGTGTGCAGAGACCCTGCCCAACATCTCAAGTGTAGAAATAGTGCCTTAGATACAAGGAAAAGTTTACTTACACATGAAGAATGCTGGACACTGGGGGAAGAAAGGAGAGAGAGCAGTAGTTAGGACAGAGTATTCGTGACATGGAATAGGGTGTGATTTACACAGGCTGCTCGCTACAGTGCAGTGCTTCCTGTATTGCCATGTGGATGTTTGTTTATAACCTCACGGAGGTTCCCTTGCACTAGATTTCTCTAAATGGCTGATGCTGAGTGTCTAAAAGTGAATTTTGCCTGTAAGTGGCTATTGCAGGTAACTGATGTTGCTTTTAAGTGCCTGCTAAATGACCAATAACCCAGAAACAAACTTTGTACAGCATTCTGTGATGTTACACACATACCTGATTTAAACCTTTTACACATGGCCCTAGGAAAAAACAAACAAACACAGAGGGAACAGTTAGATGAGTGGAAATAAACTGATTTTCTCCTGTCATAGACCCCCACAGAAATGCAAGAACAGAGACCAGAGAAACATGAAATTAAGAAACTAAGCTCGTTTTTCATCCTTTACTGGTTACGTACTAGTACTGAGCACACGTCCGAGTTGTTATTGCTGTTTTTGCTACATAGCACTACGTTTTCAGTGCTGGAGCCCAAACTGCACTGCAAAGTCTTGCCAACACCAGAGACACTTTGCTCTGTCGCTATAATCTGTATATTCAGCTCAGCATGGTTGTAGGGCTAAATTGACTTACCTAAAATGAGTAAAGTTATAAGCGCAGTGAAAAGCGGTGGCCTTTCTTTTCCCTTCATTGTTCTCTTTTTTTCGGGAGTGGATCACCTTTTCAAGCCTAAAAAAGCATAAGTCATTGGTGAATTATCTCTTTGGAGTGCAGGTACTCTCTGGAAGTTCAGTGAAAATTCTCCATCCTGCCTGAGGGGTGCTGGGAAAGGTCCAGTGACCTCAACACTATGAGAGGAGATGGGCTGAGGGATGGGTGCCATGTACAGATGGTCAAAGTTGGTGTTCATCACCAGAGAACAAAAACGTTCCTCCAGCACTAAAAGAGACTGCCAAAATGTAGTTGTATGTTTTCATAGGGGTATCTTGCTTTCTAAGTAATTCCCTTTTTTTTTCCTGGTGCACTTTCTGTCAGTGTCACTTTCTGCTTGGTGAGCAGAGATGGTCAGGTCTTGCTGGCACTAGAAATCCTCGAACACAAACATAGTATTTTTCCTCTGTAACATATCTCACTGCAACACAGCACAGATCCCAGGCCACAGGTCCCTCTAGTATTTCAGTCAGTTTAGTAACACTTTGCTTTGATAGAGCAGAGTTTCAAGCATCGTATGTCCTGTGTGGCCAACTGTGAACAGCCACAACCACTGATAAATCACCATTTTGAGATTATTTATTTTGAAATTATTTTACCCATCTTTTTCACTGTCCCTCCCTCTTGTCTCTGAGCACATTGCTTTATTGTTTAATAAACAAAACACCACCACCTTGAAAGTGATAAAGGAATGGCCAGAATTGGCCAAGAACATTCTAGTTCAACCGGAGATCAGTTGCTCCGCCAGGTTACCTCAAAGAGCAGCAATATACATATTCCTGCACAAAGTACCAACTTGCTCATTAATAATCATTAAGTTATTTAGCTGAAAGAGAAACAGCCGTCTCCCAAAACTTACTTTTTCTCCTTCCAGAACCTCATGAATCCCGGGAAGCCACATGTAGTCCAGCAGCTCCACTGCAGTAGCAACTCCTTCTCTGGTGCCACCCCTTTATACGCGCTGCCCAGCTGGTTGTGGGGTACACGGGGAGCGATGCCAGATGACTTCTTTGGCTGGTCCAAGGGGCAAAGACCCAGCCCTTCCTGAGTCATCTTCAGGTGTCACGTAACTCATGTCACTTGTTGAAAAAATCAAACTCCAGTAGTAGCCTCTGTCCTCCACCCATTGAGTGTGAAAATGAGCAGCCTTGAAGTGGGAGCAGCTTTGAAGTGGGCAGGGTCAGAGAATCGATAAAGACTTGGTGGTGCAGTTGCACAGGGAAAACTTCCGTATTAATTCCCTGAGTGGGTTTGTGTGGGCCAATGTAGCATCCCTTGGAGTCTCATGCTATTGAAGTTATGATCAGCCAATCAAGAGGCAGCACATAAACTGTTTTAATGAACTGCTGCTGCAATTAGTGGTAACTGAGAGGCAGCACTCTTAGGGCAAGCAAATGTGGACATACAGCCACCCTATTGACTGTTTCACAGGGGTCAGACCCTCTTGTCTGGTAGGAAGGGAGTGTAATGGGATGAGGATTGTACCTTATCATGTTGCCTACTGAAGGCTTGACTAAAACTTGGCATTAAAACTAGTAGTAAAACTGAATCACCCTTCAGGTGATGTCCTCATATGGAAATGGTGCAATGAAACAAGACCACTTGAGATTCTCATTTTGCCCTAAGCTGGCACAACCTTTCTCATCCAGCTAACGCTTTATCTCCAACATTTAACCACCACCTTATGTCGAAGGGGGTTTGTGTCAAACAAGGGACGGAAAAATCTCAATGAGAGAGTGACTGTGTCACAGACCATCTAATGGGATCAGGGCACTGAAAGGAAATTGAGTAGAAACGACAGGCCAGTTGGAGTTAATTTTTTTGCTTATTTAGTTCTCAAGAATGAATGACCTGGCAGAAATGCGTTTCAGAAGCACCTCATTGCTGAGATATTTTTGTTATGCTTCATCTCCCAAAACTTTTGTCAGCCCCACTGCTTCTATGCCATCCATCTGCCTTGCCCATTTCTACTGATAACAAGACAATACTGTGACAAAATGGTCCTTCTTTGTGAGCCTTTTGCGGTCACAGTGGAAGCGGTTAAAAAAAATAAAGGATTTTATTCTCATTTGCTTTTATATGAATGTGGACTCACTTGAGTGACTTTGACATTGTGTCTCTGTAGCATGGCTGGAGCAAAACCCATCACACCTCCGTGTTTCCTCCTTCCCGCTGAGGTGACCTGTGACTCAGCTGGGAAGTTACCCGGGTTTCCCCACTGTTCTCTGCAGCACCGTTGTCATGAGGAGCCCGGGGTCTCCGCAGCATCATTATGTTAACCTGCTCTTTCCTTTGGACGCTCTCTCCATTTCGGATTTGTCTTGTAGTGCATTGGTCTGCTCACACTTTGAATGTGATTCTGTGCCTACAGGTGAGTATTTCCTGATGCACCTCAGCACACGAGGGAATCCTGCTGAACCATGGCACGAAAGAGCATTAAGTGGCTTCAGAATTATTGTGCTGCTGAGGTGACGTTTGGGTTTCGTGTCCTTGCCTGTCTCAGGAATGCTCTTAATTGTTTTAGGTGGAAACAACAAAACAGAACAGGCCATTTATGTTCATTGGTGCTTAAACGTGGAGGTGACAATCTCCAGATGTAGCAGCTGCAAATGAAAAAAGCAACTGTGTTTTGAAAGCATGGTCACAGGCATTTTAGAGATACTGTTGGATTGTATCTCTCCTACTGTTGGAGATACTGTCTGATTGCCCTCAGCAGAGATGCTACAAACTGACCTTGGCTCAAATCACTGCTTGTCTGTCAACCTCATAACCTCATGTCAGCCTCATAAAATGACCTTTTCTGGGATCCTCTGTGCTTCACTCTAAGGAAGAGGAACATCCCTAGTGATGGAGCTGAGTTTTGCATTTGTCCATATTTATTCTTTTCCAGTCTTTTCTCTTGATAACTCTTGGACCCACAGTATCCCAACAAGTCATATCTTGGTGCTCTGGCTTTTGTTCCAGGAAAATTGTGAGCGATATTTGGGAGAGGCCTTTGCTAACTTTGAAGGCCTGTATCTGTTTTGCATTTTTTTTTTCCAGTACTACAGAAGCAATTTTTTGGCACTTCTTGGTCTTAAGGCTCGCTGCTGCTCGCAGACTATGAAACTAGAACACAGCAAAATTCACCTTGCATTTGAGTGAGACCCGTGTGTTCATCTTACTGTCACCCCAAACTCCCCAACATCAGCTGGAGCAAAGCCCAAGCTCTTCCTCCTCCAAAAGGTCAGTGTGTTATATGGAGCACAGAGGTTCTCCACAAAGGGCTGTGATGCCCAGGTCACAGCTTTCTGCCCAAGATGTCGGGAAGTGACTATGCCCTGCACATTTAGCAGAACCTGATGTTTCCAAGTGCTACACTTAAAGTTAGCAGATAGAATGACCAAAATTCCACATCGTAAGCCCAGAGCTCATGGAATTTATGTAACTGATAAAGCTGAATTATTATGACAACACTTGAGAAGTATTTCCCTTTGCTCTGTTAGACGGTGATAGCCCGTTACACACACACAGAGGTGTTTCCTCTGTGTTGCTCGAGTTACGACAAAAGTGCTTGGGATTTTGCATTTATGGAAGTGGTGCCTACGCAACCGAGTCCAGTCCTAGTCTTTAGTGCAGACACGGGAATTGCAGGTTTGGGGCTCAGCTGGTCTCTTCCCTGCTTTGCGATGTGTTATCGTGCTCTGGCAAAGTCCCCGTGCCGTGAAGGTGCCGCGTGCCTGTGGAGCCACCCTTGGGTGTGGGACACCGAGGGAGTTCCTGCCCTGCAAAGGCATCAGTGTTAGGAGGGCGTGACACTGAACACCCTGCCCAGAATTAAAAACCAATTGGTGACTCAAATCTGGATCAGATCCAGTGAGAAGCAGTTTCCCATTTTCAACAGGCATTGGCTGAAGATGGCCCTGAGTGGCCAATTTCTAAAAGCCCTCAGCTGCTCAGCTTTTCTTGAACTTGTCTGATCTGGGCTGTTTCCTGAATTTTGCAAGTTCTCAATCAATGTCTGATTTGCTGACACTGATTTTTTCTTGAACCACGTTCTCAACACACTCAGACTCATACCAGCCAACGTTTTGTTCTAGGGATGGAGAAGGACTTTTTCTAGGCAAGTCAAAGGACAATGTATTGTCCAATGTATAATCTAAGTACATGAAACTGGAGAATAAATGAGCATCGTGGAAAGATTTGCAGTACAAGCTGAAGAATCAGAGTATTAAGGAGGCAAAGTCAGCAATAATTAAAGACTTTTTTTTTTTTCAATAGCAGCTAAATCTTTTTGGCAATAGCTGTTGCAGACATTACTCAGTTTCCATGTTTGGGCTTAAGTCAGCTTTGACAGTAACACCAGTCCATCCCACTTACTATAGTTTCATAGAAGCTGTTGCTCTCGCATGAAGGCAGCTGTGGAGGCAGCTTTTTACTTTTCTTCGTTTGACAAGTCACCAGCAGATACTCATAGAGATGTAGAAAACTTGCTGGATCATCCAGAAGGGTCAGGGGCTGAAATACAGGAATAGCGGCCACACGGTCATCTGTTGGAGGGGTGCAGTGGTGGGAAAGCTTTCTGTCTGTGAGGAACAATCGTAATTCAAAATGTGGGGTTTTGTTTTGAATGGGAAGGAAATCAGAAATACAAGAATATATGACTGAAAGCAAAACAGAAATGACTAGTGTTTGTCTTGAATATTTTGCAGCAGAGTTTCCACAAGAACAGATACTGTTTTATGAAATCCTCCAGCTTGGTTCAAACACCTTCTCCATGGCTCTGTCCCCAGGTGAGTGACTTGGCAGAGCCCTGCAGCGGCGGCAGGAGCTATGGGCTGGCAGGGCTGAGCTCCTGGTGCCCTCTGGTGCCTGCACGCTCCTTGTCACAGCCTGGGCCCAGGGAGGTGCTGGTCCCAGGGTGGGTGTCCTGAGCCCCACAACGAGGAAAAGTTGCTGGGGAGGCAGCAGGGCTGAGCTGGGCTCTGCTGCACAGTGCAGTCACCCCCATGGTGGTACCTGGGGGGCTGATGGTTGCAGGAACAACCAGAACTGACCCTGCGGTGCTTTTCTTACTTTCCGTCTCCCCAGGTCTCTCTACAGCTCTGACCTTGCCATGTAATCTTTAACACACTGCTTAATGTCCTATGTCCCTCCTGCCTTTCCTGTCCTGGAAAATAAGGACACAGCCAGGCAAATTACCTGCCTATGGCTCCATGTGCTGTTTGGAATAGGACGTGTTTGATGAGATGGGACGAAACAGCTTCAAGTTGTACCACGAGAGGCTGAGGTTGTATTTTGGGAACAATTTTTTCCCCAAAGGGCTGTTGGGCATTCGAACAGGCTGCCCAGGACAGTGCTGGAGTCACCATCCCTGGAGGGGTTGAACAGACGTGGATATGAGGTTCTCAGGGACATGGATTAGTGCCAGGGCTGGGGTAATGATTGGACTCAGATATTGAGGGTCTTTTCCAACCAAAATGATTCTATGATTCTATGAATGTGATGTTCAGTCAGGTTCATTGATTGTCCTGCTTGGTACATGTTTGCTTTCAGCAGACACAGACATGCAGCAGTAAGGGATTAAACCTTTCTTACCCTGCAGAGCAATCACTGGCTGGATACTCTGAGCTGACCTAAATCCCTTGCTTGGCATAGCAGGTGCTAAGTATTTGTGAGGAGAAGGTACTTAAGAAGAGTGTTTAGGGCTGGTGGCCTTTGGCTGAAGGGGTTTAGGGAAAGTGAGAGATGGGGTTTAGTCATGCTAGAAATTGATTTAAGGTTTCCAGTTCATGAGCTGGATCTCTGACTTTCATAATGCGTTCTCTGTGTTTTCCCTCCCCTCCTTCTGAGGGCTGTGTGTTATCTGTCACCTACTACAGGTGATCATGTGAACACACGTTTATATATATATATTTATATATAAATGAGAGGGCAGGTTAGACTGCTGTGTTGTGTCACAAGGTGTCAGCCTTGCTGTAAGGAGAAGCGACTGAGAACATGCGAAGTTCTTATCAGGGGGCTGACTCACACACGAGGCTGTTGTCGTGAAGCTGCAAAATCCAGAGGCAGAGCTTCTTCGTGCTTGAGAATAAGAAGTGCCTGTCAGTGAGAGCTGCATTTTGCCACACTTCAGTGTATGGCAGAGATGGCCAAGTGCAGACAATACTCACATCAGAGCCAGGTGGGGCAGGAGCATTGCTGGTGCCCACAGCACCTCACCCGTTCTTGTCTGTCCTCTGGAAGGTGAGTGTGTGCTTTGGGAGGACCCTCTCAGCCAAGGACATGGGAATTGCAAGAACATGGCACAGCAGCTGGCACCAGTAGCGCTGTTCTGGAGTGCTGGGTGCCAAATACTTTAAATAACATGAGCACTGTGCTACAGCCAGAACTGATGGTTGAGGGGCCAGTGTTGTGATAACCTGGTTTTTCCCGAGCAGCTTTTCAAGGCTGGGCTGGGTTTCTGGAGCACGTGTCAGCTCTGAGCCTCCTCCAGCTGCAAACTGGTCTCCCAGTAATGTAAATGGCCTTAAAACTGATCATGCTTCTTACTCCTGGCTGCAGACCCTGCCCTGATAGGAGCTAAACAGGTAAGGTTAGGGCATTACTAAACAACACTTTTGCTCTTGAGTGCGCCCAGCTGGTCACCAGCATGAAGAAACCTTGCCAAGAGAGCAAAATCAGAATGTTAGTAATTACCTTGGTTTGGCTTATAATTTAGGACAAGGTTTGAGTTTTGGATGTAGGTGAGTTTTGACTTTGTGCACCACAAGCATTACAGAGGAGAGAGGGAGGCAGAAAGCAAGGAAAATCTCTTGTGTAAAACTCCAGGAGTGTTGTGTGGCCAGAGCAGGGTTTGCTCTTGAGTCACTGCAGTGGGGGATAAATCACGGTTGAGTTTTAGTCCTGAGGTGACCGAGGATTCACGTGTTTGATGGTAGGCAGGTCTGTGAGACCCTTGGCTTTCCTCTCTTCTCCTTTTCAACTTAGAAGCAGCCTCAAGCAAAGGCCTGGTAGCACAGGCAGCTGAGGACAAATGGTCTTGCATGAGCTGTAAAGCACAAACCTTCAGTATCAGGTTCTGGTGACCCCGCTGGCATTTGTAGGTGTGGGCGCAGTAACATCTTGAAGCCAATAATGATTCTTTTCACATATTCCCTGCGAGTAAGTGCATGCTTAAGCAAATAGAGGTGAGACAAGCTGCTTATTGAACCAAATGTTGCCCTGTTTATAAAATCTCTCTGGCTGACATTTAACAAGCGGGCACATAATACCATGCAGTCACATAGCTGGATGTGACCTGTGCGCTTACGCATGCTTTTAAAGATCTACGGTGAGATAAGAATCAGTCCTGCTGATTTGAAACTGTACTTGCATTGATAATAAATGAGAGTATACTTTTTGCTCGGTCGCTTTCTGGACTAGTGGTGACCTCTGGTATGTGCCACTCTTGGAGACAGAGCTGTGCAATTTAATCACCAGTGTGGAGAGTCAGCTCCTTTTCTAGTCTGAACCGTACCTCTGGTCCTGTGAATCTCTTGGTTTGCAGAGAAAGGTGGTTGTGCAGCTGAAATGAGCCAAAAGGCTTGGTGCTGCAAACATCAGAGTTTCCTTTTCATTTGATAGTTCTTTTCTTACCACCACTGACCACAGCAACAACTTCAAGGAAAAAACTTATTTATAGGTTACCCGAGACTTTCAAAAAATGCATCTTCTACCTTAACCCGGAGCCTTTCGGGCTGCCAGCCCGGAGCATTGATCCGGGCAAAGCGGTTGTGAGACTGATCCATGTGAAGGCAGGAGATGTTCCGTCAGCACCTGGGAGCCCTCCCGACTTTCTCTGCGTGACTGCCGGTAGGTGACAGCGGTTTTGGTCAGGAGCGGAGGAGCGAGGGCAGGACACGGCCGTGCGGGGACGCGCTGAGCCGTGGGGCAATGCGTGTTGGTTCGCTGCCACTGAAATCACAGCTCTCAGATGCGGGAATTTTTTTTAGCAGCGTTTCCTTGTTTGTGTTTTTGGAGAGATAAGGATGGGAGAGGCTTCCCACAGATTTGTTTCAGTTATTGGGGAGTCTTCCTTTGTGTGCCAAGTGCCAGGAAACCTGAGATCTGTACAGAGAGGATAAAAGGGAGAGCTAAGTGCAAGTGATGACTCTATCATAACACCATTTTTGTGGGCTCGGGGCTGTTTATACCTCAAACCACAGGCATTGCATCACTTCTGTATCTATCCTTTTCTGTCAGCTCGAGACACAATCCTGGGAAGGGGCCTCACACACCTCACTTGACTCTGCAGCAAACTTGTTTCTTGTCCCACCAAAGAGAAGAGGTTTGCTCTAGGCTGAGCATTCACGTCTCCCTTTTTCCTTCTGGTCTCTGTCCAGTCTGCTTTGGAGATCCTTCGAAAACCTGCTGCTGTGTCTGTCACCTTCCAACCTGTGGTCCACAGGGTGTAATTGAAGCAAAGGGCTGGACACACCAGATGCGTCACGTCCTTCTCCTTCAGGACTCTGCGATGTGATTGCTTTGTCTGGGCATTTTGGTCTGATTCTGTTCTGTTACCTCTTCTGTCACTGTCTACATGGGAGATTCATTCTTAGATGCACTCACATAACAAAGCAATCTAGTGTGATGGGTACAAAGAATGAATTTAGTTTTCCTTTTAGAGCTGTGTATCTCCAGATCTTCATTCTATTCCTGGGCCACGTTGTCCCAGCAGGGCCCTGACAGATTCCTTCTTCAACACAAAAATAACTTCAAGTTTCTGAAAGACACTTTCTTACTTCCCGTAGCCTGCTTTGCCTTTTTGTTCAGTTATGACAGTTTGCTTTTCTTTGCTAGCTGGTTTGCATTTGCTTTCAGCCTTCAATGTGTCTTCATACAATTCCCAGAGCACCTGCGACACTTTGGTCTTTCAGCAAAAAAACCCTCAAAAAGCAAGCAAAAAAAATCAAAGAAAAGAAAAAAACAAAGAAAACAAAGGAAAAATTAAAAAAAGCAAACAACAACAAAGAAAGTAAAAGGGATAATCGCAAAGAAGATTTCTGTTCTAAAGGGAGCAGAAGGCTCAATATGCACTGACAGGACTCAAAAAAGCCTGACAGAGGCCGACAGAGCCTAATAAAGCACAAAGCCCCTTTTGTTCAGGATGAAAACCACAGGGAAGCCCAGTGATTTTCTGGGCTAAGCAGGGGGTGTGGTGTGCGTGGTGGAGATGGGATGGGGAGGGAGTTTTTGTCTGTCACCACACCTGGCTTAGCACAACAGGAACACCTCAGCAATCGATTGTACAATTCTATGTGACTGAAGAACACTTAAGCCAGATTTGATGGTACACATGCACAGTCAGGTCGGGTGAAAGGAGGTTC
The DNA here is from genome assembly GCF_037038585.1 of Patagioenas fasciata. Classification (NCBI taxonomy): domain Eukaryota; kingdom Metazoa; phylum Chordata; class Aves; order Columbiformes; family Columbidae; genus Patagioenas; species Patagioenas fasciata. The sequence continues at coordinate 11,935,455 of NC_092534.1, forward strand.
TGACTCATTTTTCCCATGGTGCAAACCCCATCTCAGACCTGTCCCACTCCTGCCCACCCGCTGATTTCATTGCCTCCCCTCCTGCCCCAGGTTTATGGGGTGTATGTTAGAGGTTGTGATGCAGAATTGGACATCACTTCTCACTTGCTATTCATGCATTTGAAAAGAGAGGGAGTTGACACAAAGGCATTGGTTGTTGTGGGTTGGTTTTTTTTGGGGGGGGACACAAGGTTCAGTTTAGGGAAAAGGAAGCTTGTGGAGAGGGAAGAATGCAAGAGGGAAGGGAGGCAGAGAGAGGTCTTCTGTGTGATTGTGTTGAGCTACAAGTGATTGTTACTATGTGTGAGCTCTAAAATCTCCCTCCCAGATCTGTGCAAGGGCAGGCTGGCTGCGCCTCTGTCAGCTCAGGGTATATTCTACAAATGACCTGTGGTACCAGGACTGGACTGGGCAGTCTGAAACCCTTCCCATCTCTGTTCTTCTTGGACAAGAGAAGATCTCTAGTTGTCTCCCACTGAGCAAGTTCTGGTAGCATTCCTGGTACGTGTTCCGTGTTCCCATTTGCCTGCAGCCAAGAAGCCTGATGCTGCAAAATTAGAAAAGTTCAGAAGGGGTGGGGAGAGCGGTGCTTAGGAATGGAACATGGTGCAGATGAGACTAATGACAGGGACCGTTCTTGGCTCTGTCTCCTGAAAGACTTGTCTGCCCAGGTGTGGGCAACCCTCTGTCAGGACAGACTGCTTGCAATGCCGAATCTCCAAAAGGTGTGAGACACTGAAAGTTTGGTATTTGAAACCTGATGTGAAGGATCTCCCATCCTTCCCAAGGAGACCTCATTTGGATTTCCTGGAGAATAAGCTTCTTGCTTTGAACTAGTACTCCAGGAATCTGACTATTTACAAAATAGTGCATTTCATGTTTATATAGATTTGGGTAGCTTAGGATGGGTTTTGGTGAGAGTCACTTCTGAGTCACATAAACTACATTTATGCATCAGTGTTGCACTAGGTCCAAAATAGCTGCAAAACATGTTGATTGTGGTAAGAAAACTGGGAGAGAGACGGTGTTTGGGTACCTGGTGATGTTGTGTGTTGATACTGGCTTTTCTTAGTATTGCCAGTAACACGTGAGTTAGAGGTGGGCGTGATGGGACAAGTCTAAGCCTGGGACATAATTGGCTTATGGCAAAAAAACTTCTCCTGAAAAAGCATCAATAAAGTGACCAAAGAAAGATTTTCAAATCTGAGGATGCAAAATAACTCTGCTGCATCCAGAGAAATTGAGATAGTTACAGTGGGCAATTTCTTAGAGACTTGAGGCCTCAGATCCAGGGGGAGAAAAAGTCTGAAATAGGTGGAAGATAGTTTAATATCCACCCCTTGTTAGAATCTGCAGCAGCACTCATTTCATGCAGATGATACGTGCCAGGTTTTCCTTGCTGACCTGCTGTTAGGCTCAGCATCGGCTTGGGGAGAACACAAGTTCAGGTGAAGTCAGATCCTCCTGTTTGCTGCTGCGCAGGTCTTGGGGGGTCGTGGGGAACCACAGCACATGGGATTCAGGCGAAGGACAAACCCTCAGCCCCTGCAGCATACAGTTATTGTATAAAGACCCTTTAAAGTCAAATATGGTCTCTTTAATAAGAACGTCATTTAGTTTTTAAAACAGAGCAGCCTGCAGGAATTAGAAAACCCATGAAGTGATTTCTCAGGAGCTTTGCAGCAATGAAATAAATGAAAAAGGCCATTTCTGGTGATAGGGAGACAGGGATCCCTGGAGTTACAGATTTCGAGCCTTGGATAATAACATCCCTGCATCTCATTGCTGTGGTGCCTGTGAGTGCAGGAGCCCAGGTGGCACTTGGATGCAGATGTTGGGCCCCTGGGCATGAGGCCAGTGTGGCCCCTGCACCCCGAGCACCTCAGCGAGCAAAGGTTCATCATGGAAAAGAGACTGATGGCCGTGCTGTGGGGTTTGCCTGCACAGTCCTGGCCTTTTGTCCTGCTGCAGAGCCACATTTTTTATTTCAGTTCTCCTGATTCCTCTGCCCTGTGTTCCAGTTGACTGACCTTGCTGAGCCTGGAGGAGAGTTCCCAGTTTAACATACCTGGGATCTGAAAATGGCCTGTCTGAGCAGCGGAGGAGCTGCCATGGGTTTCTCTTTGGGATTTCCCAGGTGGAGATGTCTGGGGTGAGTAGAAATTTCAAGAAAATGGCCAAATATTTCATGCTCCACTGACGCAAAATTTCCTGATGACAAGTATTTCTTTAGTAACAGGAGGAAGGTGATCCCAGAGCAGCTCTGTCCTGGGAGTGCAGCTTTATTTTGGTTGCCTCCTTTAATGCCAAGCACAGGGCAGGGAGGGACCACAGCTTTTCACTGCTCTCCTCCTCACTCCGTGTAGTCTCGGCGTTCCCTGTCGTATCCTAGGAATGACAAGCATTAACAAATAACACATTTATTTGTACTGCTACACATTTGTATTCTCAAGTGCTTGCAGGTGTGTCCGGTGCTCCAAATCCATCCTGTAATTTCAGATGCAGTTTTGCGAAGCCAGAGACACACCCTGGTTTGCTCAGTGAAAAGCAGCCACTGATCGGAGCCCTGCCCAGCGAGTGCCGGCGACTAACGGCTCGGAGGTGAGCGCCACCGTCACCATCTCCTCCTCCTGTACTAGGGGGAAGCCTGGCTTGATAGCACTGAATTAGCTAATTAACTAATTCTGAATTTTCTGCATGCAACTCTGTGCTTTCCCAGGTGTAGCAGACCTTCAATAGTTTTTCGTGTGCTTTGCGTCTAGTGTCAGATATGTTTTCTGAAGGGTGTGCTTGTGAGACAGTCACCTTTTAACTTTCCTACTTTTGAGTTTGGTTTTGTGGTTAAGAAATACATTTGATTTCTTTTCTTGGCTGCAACAAGGTGATTCCTTGCATCTTTGGGTTCTCCAAAGACCTTCACAGAAATGCTGCTGTTATTCCAAAGTCTGGGCTTCCTCCTTTTGGTTGGTGAGTATTACCAGGAGGGCAATGGGTGTCCTGGAAGGATTTTCCTTACCAGCAGATGTTATTGAGATAATCCTCAAAAGGGAAAATTGTGCTGAAAGACCATTGAACATTACTTTGGTGGTTGATCTGAATCCTCAGCCTTTAGTTATGTGTGTTTATTATTGTATCTGTGAATGAAAATATATTAGTTTTTGTAACAGACAGGGTGGAAAGACAAAATTGAAGTTCATTCTCCTCCTGTCATTGCAGAGCTGTCTGCTCACTGCTACTTTTGCTGGAGTATCCAGGTATCTCTGAGAAAGCACCTAAGAAATAATCTTGCCTGAATCTGCTAACCTTCTATATTCCCCTACTTTCCCTCCATCTGTTTTTTTGGTAGTCAGGGATTCTAGAGCAGGATCTTTGTTTCTTTCCAAAACTGTCAGCGCTTTATTCTACTTCACTCATCAGACTTGAGGTCATGTTTGCAGTGAATGTTGATGACAACAAAACATGAACCTGTAACATTATGAACAAGCTCCTGAGCCATCAACTGGCGAGCAGCTCCATAAAGGGACTGTTGCTTCGTCTGCAATGGCCAGTGCTATAGGAAGGAAAAAGAAATAGATAACTTTTCTTTCTTTCTTTAATTAAGCCCTTGTTGCTGTGCAAAACTGACCAATGTGTTGTGGACACCCTGATGAAAATGTGATTTTCCAATTTCCTGTACAAAGAGGGATGCCTTTGTCCGGCAGAAGTGCACAGGTTGCTTGTACGATAGTAGGTTGGGGTCGTCTCTGGTCTTGCAGAGCGAGAAGCCGCCCTTCCTCTTCCTCCTTCTCCTGCGGGGGAGTTTCTGAATGCTGCTCTTTTGAGTCAGTGAAACAATTTGCATGCTTCAGGTTTAACATGTGCGTAGGAGCTTTCTGAGAGTGGGGCCAAAGGGCTTGGCTGTGTGTTCCGCGGGTCCCAGGTGAGCAGGAAACGATTTTCACGGTGGCTTTGTCTGCAGGCAGGGGAGCATGGCCGTGGGGCCAGCGCTGGCACCAGCTCTGGTATGGTTTGGGTGACTCCTTCGGGACTTTCTCTAAGAGTGAAGTCAATGTGTGTGCAACCTGGAGGGAGGCGCTGCATTTGCCCAGCTCTGAGTATGTTTCCTTTGCCTGTTACTTAGCGACAGGTCTCTGTTAATTAAATTATTTAAAAGGCATAGCAACTAGTAATCGAAAAAGCTGTTATACTAGTTAGGGAGCCATCCCTTCGCCTTGTGGTATGGAGGAACCACTGGAGGTTGCTTCTGTGTTTTGGTTTTGGGGCTCAACTCCTCCACATTCCCTCCATGAGTCACTTCTGACCAAATATTTGTAGATAATGCCAATCCTGACCATTCTTCCCCCAGGGGTGATAAGGAGTGGATGTCATGGATGCTTTAGAGCCTTGGAGCCATCGTGCTGAGCCTGAGCTCTGCCCAGCTGCTCTGTGGGTGCAGGTGATGAGATGTGGATGGGGGTGACCTCTGTGGCCACCTCAGCCTCCTGTCAGCTGTAGTGCCTGACCCAAAGTCACTCTGACCATTTCCTTCTCCCTCTCATTTCATGTCGTGTTTTGTTGGATTCACTTGTTCTGTCCTGTCTGAAACCGGTGGGAAGTCTCTACCTTCCCCTTTTTTCTGTACACAGGGGATGCTGAGCTTGTCAGATTCCTAATCTCAAGTAAATAATACTAGTGCCAGGGAGATTTGAGTCTGTATATTGTTACTGATTTTCTAAGCTTGTGTTTCACCACCTTTCCAGCTTCATGGCATTGGCAGAGGAGATACATATTGCCATCAGGAACAATGTAAAAGTTGAGAAACAAGGAATAGGCAAGTGGAGGGCTTGTATGGACCTGCTGGGAGGCAGCAGGGATGGGTTGACTTCTCTTCTTTCACTAAATCCCAATCAAGCTCTTGGGCAGGACTGACCTGAGGGCTGGTGTGCACTGGAGTTACCTGTGTCCTCTGCAGCTCTGCAGCACAGCGTGATTTTAATCCAGTTGAGGACTTGGCAGGAAAATTGTATGAAATCCATCCTAGGCTTGGCTACAATTGACCTGTTGATGGGGATCCTGTAAGAAGGCTGCAAAGCTAAAAGCAATGTGGAAATACAAGCATGGTGAGCCTGGTCCCTGAGTGGATCAGTGAGCATGGGCTGGCCATGGTGCACGAGGGATACAGGACAAGGAAGTCCTGGAGGGAAAGACTGTTCTCAAAGTGTTATTTTTGCCCCTTTCACTGCTTTTTCCTCTCTGGGGAGAGGGATGCATGCAATCCCTCATGTCATCCAAGAGGCCACATTTCTGTCCTGTCAGACTGACCCAGGTGGACAGGGAGAACCTCACGTCTGCTCACCCGGTCAGCAAAGTCAAAGAGGAAGCAGCAGAAAGGTCTGACAGAAACGATTCTGTGAAATCTTGTGTCAGGAATGAGGAATAAAATCATGTAGCAAGATGAGTGATGTTCAGGGTCTGTTAAACCAAATACGGGCTGGACTGTGGGAATGAGTTTTGTCCTGGACTTGCTGCTGAAATTGTCTAAAATTGCACATTGTCTTCCAGGTTGGCAGGTTGCTGCTGCAGATTCTGCTGGGACATACCTGGTAAGACAAACTCATGTGTTTAAAATATGTGTCATCCATGTTATTACTTGTAAAGCGTGTGTGGGTTGGTGGTCAGTGTTTTGATGGGAAACCATTGCTACAAGCCAGATCTGGTGCATTGAGCATGGAGGTGGGTGGGAAATGCCTTTCCCCTGCCTGTCTGCAGTGCAGTGAGGGTGACATCCATCAGCCACACTGAAATCATCAGAACAGTCCATCGCAGTGACCCTCATCCTGATGGGAGCACACACATAGCCCTGAGCTTTCTGGCTGTTGGAAGTGCAGAGCTAGTAGCAATATAAATTTTGCAGATGGCAACTACCTTGCATGTCAAGAGGACACCTCTGGATCTTGGCACTTGTGTGTTTTCAGGCCAGATCCAAGTACAAAAGATTGCAGATAACTTGTGTGTCCGTATGCAATGGTCACTAATAATGCTGTGCTACCATTGTAATTGCATGATAAAATAATCTCTTTTCTCTTTTTCTCCCGGTGCAGTGCTCCAGCTTCCCTGTCAATGGTGAGTTTCTTATCACATATTCTCCATAGGGAAGATTCAGGCATGGTTCTGTAAACATATTCCTATAACAGTTCATTTATGTTTATCACTCTTTTTTTTTTTGGGAATCAGAATCTGCCGTGTGTGCTTCAGTGAAGAGGTATGTGAACCACCAGCAAATTTTCTTGGCACCATGTTCCTTGGGACTGACACTGGTTTGTCGGGGATGTCACTTTGGGTAGCAGGAAGCCTCTGAAACCACGTGTACCATCTTTCACCACACAAAGTCCCAGGGTTGCCTATGGGTAGGGAGGGCTCTAGTTGTGCTCCTTGAAACAGTGAAGGGAAAGTGCCTTCCTGGGGCTCTGTGCCTGTGCAGGACAAAGGCAGGCAGGGCCAGTCTCTGCTGTGTCAGCCAGCCTGACGGGGGGGATTTATTGCTCCAAAACCCTTGACATTAGTGCTGAGCTTGGCTTGGCTCGTGGTGGCAGATTATGACTCTCACAGGTCTGCTTCCAGCCTTCATGGAACTTATTTTCTACCAAAGCGTCAACAGTTGACAAGTATCTTGTCCCTGCTCCCAAATGGTGCCAGCAAGTAGTTCCCTGCTGCAGCTGAATAAAACTTCAGTGAACAAAAAGGTGGGCAGGGGTGTTCAGATGCCTTTTGCTGCCTGTCAGGGCTCAGGCAGCTCTGCTCCCTGCCCGTGTCTGCAGGTGTGGTGCTGTTGGAGTGCCAGCTCCAACCAGTTCAGCCCACAGCTCCCCACCAGTTCAGCCCCAGCTCCCCGCCAGTTCAGCCCCCACTGCTGCAGCTCTGGGGCAGCTGGCACTGAGGTGATGTCTTTGCTTTTTTCCCCCAGGGTCAGTCAAGAGGTGCTTCTCAAGGTAGCCCGTGGCCAAGCTTCCCCCTGCAGCCTCACTTTTGGGCAATACGCCTGCGCACAGGTAATAGCAGTCACCTTCTTCTCATGGGCTGGCGTGTTTTGTTTTCCTGACAATAGTGCAGTTTCTGTATTAAAAGCAGTCCCACTGTCAGCTGTGAATGGAGTGGCCAAAGCTGGTCTCCATGGGGCATGCTATCTTCTCCAAATGTCTCAGATGAGAAAGTGGGACAAAGGAGATTTCTAAAACAAACTGGCTCTTAGAAACTGGTATCATAATGCTGAAACAAATCTGTACGTGAGAATAACCCTGATCTGTCGGGGTAAACCACTTTTGAGCACAATGAACACTGATTGCAGTGTCATCTGGGGTATTTCAGGTTTACTTCCCTTCCTGCTTTTATCGTTATCTCTTAAGTTGCTGTGCTACCGCTAATTGCAATCAAATTGACAAAGATACGTACTTTCCTGTAAGTGTTTCTAACAAAACGATGTAATTTCTTCAGGTATTTGTTGTGGTTTTTGTTAATTTAAAAATGTTTCTGGACCAAGGAAGTTTCTTATGGAAGTTTCCACTTTGATCAAATGGCCATGTATTTTTGGTGGGAAACCATTTTGAAAAGTTTTTTAAAGCCACTCTTTGCCTGGGGGGGGAACACAGATTAGGTAACAGAAGGATCCCACATTTGGAACTGGATAAGTTTAGGCTTGCTTAAAGTCAGTGTAAGCTGAACTTGCTTCTGATTCTTCTGCCAAGAGGTTTCATCACCTTACGGTGCCGAATGCTAACGTGTAGCTGAGCTTGTGACACAAACCCAAAGCAAATTGCATACTGCAGCATCTCTAAATGTCACACACCTTTTCGTATCTCTATATGGATTTCCCTTTTCTTTTTCAGAGTGCTTGGCTCCAGGACCTTCAGGATGGTTTTCTCATATCCTTATATTCTTGCCTTATCCCTAAACCTGCCAGTCCTATGGACGCGGAATACTCTGTTTTGTTCTTTTCCAAGTATGATGCCAAGAAGCTTATAGCTGCCCTGACTATGTTCAGCCAGCGGGTGGGTATCACGTATCCAACTGTTTGTTCACCTGTGACATTAATGCCAGTAGAAGGCGTTAATTGACATTACCTTAGGGCACCATTTCAATCAACAGATCTCCACCAACATAGTAAAGTCCTGTACTGTTGAAAATAGCTGGGAAGATGGAAATAACATTTGTTTAGAAGTCTGTATTCACTTGAATTAATGTGTTTCTTCTCATCTCTTGCCTTCAGTTTTCTCATGTGCCTCTTTCTCTTGAGTGGAGCATGGTCTTCATTAATGGCCTGTGGGAGAAGATGTTGCAAATACCCAACGTAGACAGCCCGCCCATTTTGTCTCAGTGGGTCCATGAGGGGCTTCAGCCATTCCTGGTGGAACCCAAGGTCTTTGCTTGCCTCCATGCCAAAAACATCTTGTGTGAGACCTTTCAGAACATGTAAGTGCTGAACACAAGCGTTGTGTCAGTCCATTGTTGCTGAGATAGGAATGTGGCCCTTCCTCCAGCCCCTAAAGCGAGGGGCTAAACCATGTGAGCACCGGGAACTGATGGAGAGTCTCTGAGAACATCTCTCTAAGGCTTCATAACACACCTACTGACCCTGTAACTGCTCCTCGGCATCAGTCCACGTGTTGGTGGCTTTGAAGAGGAATATGATGGATAATATCAGTCTTCGAGGTTTGGCTTCAGCTGTGTTTGAGATGTCTGCCTTTCTTATCCATCTTTAGAGTCGCTGCCCTGAATGACATATATTCGGACCTTCCAGTGGAAGAACAGAGGAGGATTTACTCTGGAATCAAATACTATCTCACCCAGGATGGTAAATGACTTGATTTTTCTTTAGGAAACAAGAGAATGCTTTAGGCCACTGTTGTATGTTACAACCTTAGATGCCATCTCTTAAAGGGCTGAGGCTTCACTTTTTTTTTTTATAATTTATATTGTCTCTTCAGTGGAAATAGTCTGGCAATATGACAGTGATAAGTGGTATCAGGAATAATTTCCATGCCTGAAAGCTTTATTAATCCAGGATTTTTATAAATCAGCACAGTCAGTCCCATGCTGACTTACATCATGCGCAAATGGCATTTATGACTTTTGGTGTGAAAGAACGGGGCAGGATTTGGTTCTGAGACCTGAAGAATTCAGTCAGAAATTAGCTCACAAAGGGACCCAGGTGAGACACTCCAGACAGTACCTTGCATGCAAAAATTTTATGTCCTGCTAAATGTTTTTGTCCAATTTGGGGAAAGAAAGAGACCGGTGGTGACGTGGTGGAGGGCCGTGAAGGAATGAGCCATCTCTCCTGTCCCATGTGCATTTGTCATTTGAATGCACAAACACACGGATTTGAGCATAATGTGTGGCCAAAGGCACTTGGGGAGCTCTCTGCTGAGTTCTCTGATAGACTGAAGCCTGTTCCGCATTCAGAAATCTCCAGTCTCCACTGATTTCCTGATACAGTACGTCTGTAGTTTTATGGTGTCTGCCTGTTTTGCAGGATCAAACCAGAAATGCTACAGTGCAGCCATTCCAGGTCTGAATTCCACTGCATGGTTTGAAAATTATCTGGGATCCTTTCTGGAACATGCTACTGTTGAAGACGTGCAGCTTTTTGGTGATGAACCAACAGTAAGTGCAGGCTCATCATAATACTCTATGCCTGGGATGCTGTCTTCCTGCCCTGACCAAAATTCATGGAGATGCTGCTGACAGGAACATTTTTCTTGTTTATTTATTGTGAACAGTCACTTCAGTTCTTATTTTTTCACTGCATCATGATTTCTTGTGATAAGAGGCACTTGCACAGAAGTCGGTTTCACATGGGTAATTCTGCAGAAAGCAAACTGGAGTCAGTAAGAGCTACAAACCCCAGCTTTATCTCCAGACTGGATCGATGTCTGGGCCTGGTTTAGTGTAGACTGTACCAGGCCTGTGTGTGTGAGTGGTGCTGAAGGGGCTACATCCTTTAGCAGTTCTCCCACCTTTGTGCCTCACAGCAGTCAGAGAGAGGCTTACATGCCCTTGGAGTGCAAAGATAAATAAAACCAGGTACAACTGTATAACTTGAAAACAAAAAATAAATTTTGTCACAATCTTAAAGCCAGGTAAAAATATCCTTATTGCTTGAAGTGAGGTTTGTTCAAACTGTCCTCAGTGACTGTCAGGATTAAAGTATCCATTCTATTCTCTTTTTTTTTTAAATTTTTTTTTTCATGTCCACACCTTCAGCTTCGAAAATTTGCTGGGGATCCAGTCAATATACAGCTGATCAGCAACCTCACCCTGCTGCGGGAGACAGCTGTGTACTACACCTGGCTGCTGACCTCCACACCTGGTTTTCCCTTATCGAGGTATGGGACCTGACCTGAATTCCTACCTGACTTACGGTTTCTCATGGGACTGTGACTTAGCAAATGTTTGCTGAGTGACGGCTCTGATGGCTGCTTCCACGAAACATGTAAAGCATTTTTCTGTTCCTCAAATCATTGCATTGCACTTGATCTCGGGGAGGGCCAGACCACAAGTTCCGTGTCTTGGGAAATGACTGTCACACCGTGCCAGCCACCAACTAATGACCAATAGCATGTCTTGCATGTTCATGCAGTTTTGCAGGACACAGCAGTACTCTCTGTAAGCAGGAGCATCAACATCATCAGAGCTAAAATGAATCAGCAGAAATGTGCACTGGAAAAGAGCATTTTTGTAAAAAGGGAAAAGGTCTGGCAGAGCCACTGTCTGTCGCACTGGCAATTTCTTGTTTCCCGCCTGCAGTGTCCCAGACAGATTGGTTTGCTACCTGAGCCCCTCGGCAGTGAGCAACCTGAGCAGAGATGACGCTCTGAGCTTGGCCCAGAGGATCACTAAGAACTGCCCGTGGAACCTGGCACACAGAGGAATAACTAGGGAGCGAGCTCCCTCCTCCCTGCCCGCAGAGGAACTGCAGGTAATCTCCTCTCCAGCCCCACCACGGAGCTCTTCATTCTCCTGGACAAAATTTATGAGGGCTGAGGATTCAGCTTTCATACCTCCTCTGAAAATTCTCAGGGGATGAATGCAGTCTGTCACAGGCTTCATCGCACAAGTTGGAGGCAGAATGACTAGTGATTTAAAGTGTCCAAAGGCCATAGGATCCAATAAGCTCAACTCATTACTCCTCTCATTCTCTTTTCTTTCTGTGTGGGACTTTTTCAGGTTGCATCCTCTTTGGTGAGAAAGTTTGAGCATTTCTCTGCTGAGATCCTGCGTGCACTGGGCCAGGCTGCGGTTGGGCTGTCCGTATCCAACATCCAGAACAACGTCCATGATAAGGACCTTGAAGCATCTATTCCTGCCCTGGGTGAAGTTCGCGGCTGGAATGCTGATCAGTCCAGCGCTATTATCAACAAACTGCTCAGCTCTGGCTATCAGGTACGAAGGATAAGTTTCACAAATGCACCTCACCCCTGGTATAGCTATTATAGCTGCAAACAAATGATATTTGGCCCTTCACATACTCATGCCTGTGTGCGTTACCTTTCAGATCCTGGATGGACAGAGCCTGGCAAAGCTGGGGAGCTTGGTGGCTGGTCTCAACAGCAGCACAGTTCGAAATCTGCCTCCAGAAGTCATCTTGGAAGCCATTAAATTGCCTGAGTTTGTTCAGCAAATGGCGACCCTGCCCTCTCCTCTGAAAATGGCATTTGTGGAAAAGGTGAAGTTGTTTTTTTTTTCTCTTCAGGCGTCATAAATTAGCAAAGCTCCAGTGAGTCCCAGCTAAGAACACTGGTTACCTGGGGCCAGGCATTGACACACAGGTGCACACCCAGACCACATTCCCTTGGTGGGGGGGGGTTGGCATTGCTAAACAGAGTGTGCAGCAGGACAAGCATCTCAGGTCTCTGTCACCATGTCCTTGGCTGCCAGCCAGCATGTCCAGCTGAGCCTCCTGGGGAGGAGGGCAGGAGAAACAACTGTTCTATGGGCAGTCCTAGAAACTGCTCCCTACTGACTTGATGAGATGCTCACAGGGAAAGGTTGTTGTCATGGTTCAGAGTGAGACCCATGTGAGATGTGAAGGCACCTTAGAAAATAGCTTTCAAGCTGGACTGATCCTTCAGCAGTGCAGAATTTCATTCCTTCATGTGATTGTGTAGGATGTGGACAGCTCTTTGCCTTTATTCTCACTGACTTTAGCCTTCAAGCTGCATGTTTAGCATTCAAGTTTGTTGGTATTCATCCTACCTCTGGTAGGAAAGACTCTGACCTGGTTTTGGCACCCCAGGCCCTGCCTGTAGCATGTCCTGGCCCAAGAGGGTTGCCAGGGCTCTGTGTGAAGCATTAGAGAAATAACATCTCATTTACCGCGGCATTGTTCTGCTGTGTGCCTTCAGTAAGCTGAGACATTGTTTGGGTTGGCAGAGAGGAAAGACTTATCCCTCCTTTCTGGCCGGTTAAACATTTTTAGGGCATGAAGCCAGGAGGTGGGGAACTGATAAGAGACAGAATTGTTCCCATTCATCAGGACCCTGGGTATTAGGTCCAAGCAGCTCTCCTGGTCTGATGAATATGTCAAACAGGAAATATTTGATAGCGTTAGGTCTCTGAGAAATGCCCAGATGATCAGCAGGGGAATTTTCCTGGCTCCTTTCCAGTTTGTCATTTCTCCTCCAGCACTTGTTTCTTTTAGCCACAATGTTTGAATGATACGGTTGGTTTTTTTTTAAAGATTTCCTCCAGTGTAGGCCACCCTGCTGACCTGGTTAAATATATTCCTGATGATCTGGCCAGTTACATTCCAAAATCATTGCTTGTTTTTGGGGAAGAGAAGCCCAGCGTTCAGGATTTCAACAGTAAAATGTGGACCCGAGAACAGGTAATATGCCAGTGGCTTGTGCCCTTCCTACCCCTCAGCATCAGCCTTGGACTCTCCAGAGCTGTGAGTCTGCTCTGAAAATGCAGGTGGATGTTGCAGAGTAGCATTGTAACCACTGACACTCTGGCTTTGCTTCACAGGCTGCCATGTTCTTCAATGATGTGATAAAGACAGAGCCTGACTTCACCAGGTAGTTTTTTCTTATCTTTTTCCATTTTCCATGTTTGCTTTGATTGCAATTTTTGTGTTTTCTTTGGTTCATATGGCAGACCCACCATATTCAATCCATAGCAACAGATGGGAAATATCATGCAAACCAAAACACAGGTGTGTAGTACCAAGATTTACCAGGGTATCAGCTGTAAAATACACCCCAAAGCAACCTTTGCTTTCCAAGACGATGCTGCTGGCTCAGGCTGTGCCTGGAGCCTTGCTTCTGACTGCCTCTGTGTTTGGAATCGGAGAATATGTCAGTCTTCCACGGCACTATTTCAGGGATTAGATTTTGTCAGCTCTCGTATCTGAGATGAGAAATTATGAAAACCATTATATGTATCTGGAAAAACAATGGAGTTGGCATCAGTGTCCTGCTGATTTCACAGTAGAAGCTTTTCCATATAGAAAGCAATTGAAGTTTTAGGACCTGCTCCCTGAGCTCTCCCGGGCTGTGCAGCCGGTGCTCAGTGCTGAGGATCTGCACAACTCCACTGCGCTTTCAACGTGTGGCATGTACTGAACACTCCTGGAGGAGACTAGTCTTATAATTCAGGATACAGTAATACTGCTTAGGGAGAGTTTGTCCCTGCATTTCTGCTTCCCCTACGAGTCTCTAGATAATATTTATCTGACCAGTGATGGCTTCTTGATCTCTCATATTCATCAAGACCCACAATTTTGAGGGAAAGGGAGAGGTTTATGCTTCCTGTATTTGTTGTTACATATATGGGAGATCAGCACTGAATTTTCTCCCGAAGTCCTCACCCCTCTGATTTACTTTCTGTCAATGTTCAGGCTCTCCCAGTCGGTCCTCCAAGGCTTCACCTGTGCAGCTGCACATGAGCTGGATGCAGAAAGCCTTCAGGAGCTGGCCAAAGCCATGAAGGAGAAGAATGTTGAGCTAGGAGAAGACCAGGTCAGTTTCCATATTTCGAAATGTGGTGTTTGATGTTGACGTGAAGATAGCGATGACGATTGCTCAACCAGGACAAAAACACTTCCAGCTTAAGGGACTAGAACAAATGTGACTGGTCCTGGGTCTCCATCCCACAGTTCTGAATCCCCAAAGAGAGAAAGTTGTCAAAACCCAGTTGACTGGTTTCTCAGGACCTAAAACCTATGATTTCTGTATTATTATTACTTTGGAGCAGAGTAAAGTATTTATATTTGATTGGGGTTTATTTGTTTCTTTATGTTTTCCTGCTGTTTCCTTTCTTGGATGTAAACTGTGGTGTCCTTTCAGCTGGGCTGCTTAGTGAAGATGGTGACTCTGAATGGGATTCCCAAGGATTTAGATAACTATCCTAAAGACCTGTTGCTATTTTTAAGGTAACTGTGCTATGGTTTTTGTGTTCTTGCCTTAATACTTAGTGGTGAAAAGAGATATTACTTTATAACCTCGCTGGCAATGACTAGTTCATATTTGATGTGTATTTCAAACTTGTTCAGACCTCATTACAGGGAAAAAAACCCAGATTACAGAAAGCTTTCAAAAGGGTTTTAAGGTCCTTTCAAATTCAACCATCCATCATATTAATTTAAACATTATGAAGCTCTTTTTAAATACATCCATTTGGATACAAAACCCATATGGGTTTTTCTTACTTTCTGGCTTCCCTGAATGTGCTTTTCCCTGACAACATCAAAGCAAACAGCCAGTAGAGGGGATTTCTTTGTTCCAGTAGCTACCCATCATGGTTCTGTATCCAAACCTTGAACAACTTTAAGCCAAGTCTCACAACAGACTCCTTAAAGTGAAAATGAATTGTTAAAAAATGCAGACTAGGATCTTGTAGAACAACAACTGAATAGAGTTGAGTCTGTGGATGTGGGAAGTGTTATATTGGACACAGTGTATATTGAACAGCCTTGACCCTGACCAACTGTTCAGTATCGTTCACTGGAATTCATGGAGTATTTGTCTTTCTAGTCCTTCAGACTATGCAGCGACAGGGAGCTGTCGGCAGTACTTTGCTGAAATTGGGAAAGCAAATCTGCACGTTCTACAAAAAGAGTCGTCCCAGCGGAAACAGCTGCTCTTGGAAGCATTAGCGTGCCTGGTACGTGGTGAGGGGACAGCTCTGCACAAGGCTGGGGACAATGTGTGCTTCAAGAATCCCCTTGTACAGCAGTTCTATGTAACTCCTCTGTCTTGTCTTACTTCAGAAAATCCCTGGCACACAAGTAAACACAGAAAATACAGAGATTCTGGGACGTCTGGTCTGTGACCTGGGTGGAGAATACATTAGAAGTTCTGGTGGGAATTTGCTGAAGCAGCTAAGCCGGTGTGAATCTTTCCTGCCCGATCAGGAAGAGGCCATTAGGAGCATCGTCAGCGGTGGTAACACTACGTTTGGGTATGAATTCTTCTTCTGGGCATATCAGCAAAACAATTCCCCTAAACAAAACCATTGTCTTGTTAAGACCTGAGTGAACTCCAACCAACTAGCTTTATCAAAAACTGGAGTAATTTGCTTGTTTTGGATTTCACGTTTGGCCTTTTAATTGTTTTACTTGATTTTCTTTCAGCTGAAAAGTTTGGCTGGAATTCCACTGAAAAATACACTGTCACTCCTGTGTCTCACTTGCTCTAGTTTTAAAAGTTCTGTTTCTACCTGTCAAGCTGACAGGTGCTTGATGAACCCCTGGCTAGATCTGACAGAGACCTTGTCCAGGGAGACAACATATTTTCCCTTCCTGTGGCAAATGCCCTAAGATCTTGGCACTGAATTGGGTGATAGTTAGCAATAGATATTCTTTGGTTTGCATGGTTGAGAAGGTAATGTATTTGTTAAACACCATTTTCCCATCCACTTGCCTTTATTTGTGTTACTAACAATTGCTCCTGCTCTCAGGGAATGAAGTTTTGTGTAACAGGAAGGGATCGAGAAGTTCTAGGATTTAAATCTTTCTTAACTCCAGATGTTAGGAGGACATAATCCTGGCAACTTTTAAGGTGTTTTGGTTTTGTGTTTGTTGTTGTTTGTATTATTTGTATGTGGGGTTTAAAATTTTATTATTAAGCTGATCCCTGCTGATTTTTTCATGCAGGCCTCCTGCAGCATGGTCAGCTTTTACCTTGAATGAGCTCAGTGGATTGATTCCTGTCTTTGATCACAGTATCCTGCAGCAGATCCCCAAGGTGGGTTGGTCACAGAGGTGTGGGGAATTTGGGAAGCACTCGTAGGTCCTGCAGGATGGAAGAAATATGGTGGGGTTGTTCAGCTGTTTTCAGTAGTGTCTTCGTTAGAAGTGTGGTGCCAAAGGGGATGGATGGTCTATGGGAAGTGAGGTTGGCCAAGCTGACAACCTGGAACTGCAGATCCAGGTCACTGTCATCTTACTCCTGTACCTGTTGGATGAGTACCGGAGATGGAAAGCAATAGTAAGTATATGCAATGCTTTGTGAGGAGGTAAAATCTCCTACTGGGCATGGGATGTGGTAGAGTTTAGGCATTTATAAACCAGCCTTTGGCTCACCAAAGGTTGGTCTCAAGCCTTATGGCAGCAGCTCTGCTGCACATAGTGCTTTACTAGTGAAGTTTGAGTAGCAACTTGTTATGCTGGTGATAAGCCCAAAATTGCAATATCCCCCTGATGAAACATTTTCTTTGCAGAAAGCTTTAACTGTGTGGCTGAAAAACTTTGCACACGATTCGCCCCTGTCCAGGAAACAACTGGCAACTCTTGTCCAGGAGCTCCTGCCCACAAGGCACAAGCGTGCTGACGGTACGGGAGCTTTTCCTGATACTAACAGCAGGATTCCCCCGGCTGCTTGTGGGTCTCCCTGAATCTGTCTGAGTTGAACTGTGAAACCCTTGGTGGTGGATGACCCAAGAGGAGGGGGGAACCGTGATTTCATACCTATCCCTCTGCAGCAAGGGAGCATTCAGAGCTTGACGCGAAAGGATTTAACACTGAACACGTTTGATAATTGCTTCCACAGGTTGCCCAGCTGGCAAGCAGGTAACAGAGGAGGTTCTTAACGATGACTTGATGCCTATTTACTACACACCTGAGGAGTTACGTGCTTGCCTGAAGAACGTCTCTCTGGCGAACCACCTCTCTCTGATACTGACCTACCCGTTCAGTGTTCAGCAATTAGCTGTGCTGAAGGAGAATCTGGATGAGGTAATGCTGGGCTGAAGAATGTCAAATTATCTACTGATGAGATTGCTCAGAGGCGTGTCTGGTTGAGTTTAAGTATCTCCAAGGACTGAGACTCCACCACCACTCTGGGCTCCTCTTGCAATGTTTGACCACCTATGTATTTCTTGTTATCTAATCAGAACTTTAATTGCCTGTTGGCCCTTATCCTTTCACTGTGTGCTCCTGAGAAGAGTGTGGCTCCTTCTTCCCTGTAATCTTCCATTAGATAGTCAAAGACAGTAATAAAATCTTCTCAGGGTTTGTTCTTTCCCTGGGGACCTGCTTGCCTGAGCTATCGAGCAGAAAAAGGACACACGTGCTCACGGCATCTCTCTGGCTTCGCTTTTTTATTCCTTGTGGACCTTTAGGGCTTTTCCACCTTAATTCTGCAAAGAATGTAAATTCACAGGTGTGATAATGAGTGTTCATAGCAACAACTGTGATCTTTCCACAGACATATCCTGATGGGTATCCTGAAAGTCTGCTTCGCAACCTGGGACCCCTCATGGATTTTATCACCCCAAAGGACATTGCCAAATGGAAGATAACTTCAGCTGACACGCTGTATTTCTTGCTAAGAAATGCGACTGATAATGATCAGGTTTGGGTTTGCTTTGCTGCCCATGTTTGCTTCCTGGCTTGGGAGCTGCTGGTTTACGATGAGCTTAGAGGGTTCAGAAGTGATTGACCCCATCTTTGAGGGCCAAACAAACAGATTTGAAATGATTCAATTTTAGTTTTGTAAATCGCATTTGTTTTTCTTTTGAGGATGAAAACGTAAATTCTGATTCAAGTTAAATGTGTTTCTAGGCTTCAACAATAATTAGACGATATATTGACTTGGGAAACCCCTTGAATGCCACTGCACTGAATGCAATTGGTACAAGATACGTGTGCCTTCTAAATGCAACTGATTTGAACATGATAGACCCCAACAGCTTGAAGTGAGTCAAATATTGTGATGTTTTTGGCTTCTTGCAAAAGCACTTTCCCATCAGCAAGTGCAGTTTCCTTTTCTCTCCATTCAGTGACAGGAAATGTTGGAACCAACTGAACCTGCTCTGTGTCCAGGTTTCAAAGCCCACTGTTCTCCATCCCACCAGGAAGGGCTCAGATTTGCAGTCAAACTCTCTTTATTGTACCTCAGCTGACAACAGATACAGTCTGAATGCATGCAGAAGCACAAGAGAGCTCATTAAATGTGATTTAAATTCATTTGAAAGACTGCTATATGATATTAATTAAATAACTCTATCTTTGCAAACACTCAAACTTATCATGCACTACCTGAGTCATTCTAACTTAGAAGACACCTCATTTTGAGCAGGAGACTGAGTAATTTGTTATGGTTTTTTTTGCTTAGCTTCTCCCCATACCTCTTCGGTCTACTGGGAAGAGGGGGCAAGCTGTCCTATCTAGAGAATCCCAGAGAGATACTCAGAATAGTTTATTCAAATTGAAGATTGAAATTGAATATAATAAATTCTTTTTCTCTCCCTAAATCTTCATTTTTCTGCAGACTGGCATCTCTGAATCTTTCAGCCTGTTCTCAGACTACGAAAGACATCTTGTATGTTAAAGCCAAACGTGCTTTCTCAGACCAGCACAATACACCTGCTTATTATCAGCTTATTGTACCATATCTAGGTATGTAAAAGAACAGGATGGGATGGGGATGGTGTGGGGAAAGGGAGGGGCCTTAACCAGAAGCTGAGTGGGTATGAAATACTACCGAAGATGCGGGAATTTTCCAAGGCAAGTTGTTACCAGTTTGGGAGAGTTTTCCAACTTGTAATTGGCATAAAATACTCTGGAAAGATTCTGTACCTGACTTAAAGTTGCCTACATCAATGGTCAGGCTGTCACAGGGAAAATCAAACTCATGACTGCTGGGATGGGTAAGATCTGCCAGGTCCACAAGAAATCCAGCTGCTCGTGCTTAACGCTTATCTCACAGCCGTGTCACAAAACATGGATTTTACCCTGTTAAGCCAAGAATTTATTCACAGCCTGAGCAAATTCTTCTTACACATCTGCCTGGACTCTGGCATTGTCACAGATTGGCTTAATGGCCGATGTAATACTACCACCCAGCCAACTGGAGTAGCATCCATATATTTTGCAGCTGGAACTCACTCTGTTAGCACCCGCAGCCTAATAAATTTTGGATTCATCATTGTAGCTCCAGCTTATATAGGTACACAACCCTGCTCAGGTGAGGGCTGTTCCCCCTGCATTGACATGCTTTCTCTTTTGGGTCCCAGGGGGTGCTCCTGGTGTGGATCTCCAAGCTCTAAGCAAGGACAATGTGAACATGAATGTTAGTACTTTGGCGAAGTTAAGAAGAGACGCTTTGATGGTGAGCTGAGTTTTGAAATTGCTTGAGTCCTTGCATTCTTGTTATGGTTGCATTGTCCATTGGTGTGAATCAGGACTCACTCCATCAAAGTCAGCATGATGCTAGACCAGTACAAAGTGGCAAACCAGCCTCAGACTTAGTTAAAAATATAATTTGGAGTCATACGTGGATGCTAAGCCAGTCTTACTGGGGAATTTCTTTAGCCCAGGCTCTCATAGCAGGAGTGGCAGGAGCAGAGGATGGGCATCCACTAGACTACAGTCCACAGGTATGTGCCAGATCTTCTAACGAGAGTGTTAGCTGTAATATCATCAATTTTGGAAGAAACTCCAGTGATTTGGGCAGCGACTGGAGCCCCGACTTGGGTGTAGGAGATCTGACATCAGAGGACAACAGAAATAGGCTTTGAAGAACTGTTGTGTTCATCCCCTCAACCTAAGGCAAGAGTGTCCCAACTGCAACTGCTCACCAGAAATTTGTCTTTGTTCTTCACACTTCTGCTGACAGAAACCTCACAGATTCCCTGGTCAGACATATTGTTTCCATTCCTGCATTTACATCCGTAATTCTTGCTCTTTGATTTCTCCTAGAGCCTGACACCTTCTGAGGTTCGGGGCTTGCTGGGGATTCATCTTGCTGATCTGAAGAAGTGGCAGTACAAGCCTCCCATCTGGGACTGGATCCAGGTGCAGAAACAATCAGAACTGGATAAACTGCAGATTGGGCTCACTGGGGGAACACAGGAAGGCTACATCAACATCGTCACACCCAAATTTCAGAGTACGTAGCATGTTTGGACCTCTGATTATTGTGCTTTAAATATTTCTTTTTGAGTTACAGCAAGCAGAAAAGCTGCCTTATGGAAGCAAAGTGCTTTCAGTTGTCTGTAAAGAGATGCTGCAGCTGCTGCAGCTCCCGGGGCCCTGCCTCATGCGACATAAAGAGATACCCCACCGCATGGGGATAACGCTTCAATCTTTGATTTATTGGCACTGACACCCTCTTGTTTTCCTCCAGCACCATCCTCAGCCCCTCTGGGTCCTGTGGCCATGACGCTCCACCTCCTGCCTGCTCTGCTTACCAGTTTCCTGATCATGTCAATTTTATCTTGAAAATCTTCCTCGAGAGAAAGCAAGATGAGGGGGGACCAGGCTGTGACCTGTCGTGAGACCTTTGGGGACAGCCATGCAGGGGTGAGGGGTACTCAGTGCAAGCAGGCAACGTACACAGCCCAGTGTTTGCTTTCAGGTACTTCTATCTTTCAAATCACTCAAAAAAAGAAAAAAATCAGTGTTCTGTCTGAAGGGAAGATTTCAGACACTTCAGAGCAGGATCTTTGCCTTTTGTACAGACCAAGCCTAGGTAAGCCCGAGTCATATTATTGCAACACAAACTATGTCAGTATTTTACTGCGCAACCCTGGTGGGTTTAAGGGTGAGCAAATGGGCTGTTCCGCATGTTAATGACGAAGTTTCTCAAAGAACCTTGTCTCTTGACACTGCCAGGATCTCTGAGTGGGAGTGAAGTCTCCTGGCTGGTTGTAAATAAATAATGGAACTAAGTAAAAAATACCAGAAGCAAATTGATGAGTTGCTGTTGTCTGCTCTTCATTCAGGCTGCCCAAACCTTGTGTCTGCAGGTATTGGTCCAAATTAAACGGTCATAACCCCCAAATATGCCTGCTAATTTTCTTTGGTGTCGACTACTCAACACTAAAGAGCTGAGGCTGTTCTCAGTTTCCTCGTGGGGAGGGCATAAGAACTTTGTATAAGATTTTCAGTGGGTGATCTGCAAGTTGGAGGGATAAACGTTCACTCCTAGTAGAGGACGAGACACTAGATAATGAAGAAAGAGCTGAAGTGGAAGCTTCAGATTTAAGCCAGCCAGAAAAACCACAATACAAAGAACTAACACATCAAAACCCACATTTGATTAGGGGTAGGGGAAAAAAAAGGTTGATGTTTTATTTTTTATTATTGCAAGGATAATCAAGATAAACTATCTTCACTTAATCATCCCTCTAACTAGACTTGGCATAGTTGGAACAAATCTGGATCAAAAATCTCATAAGTTCCTGAAACAAGTCAAATGCAATTTAGTGGATCTCTGAGCTTTCAGTCTGCGTTGCTGAGCCATATTCTGCTGCTCTTGCAACACCGGTGACTCGAATCCCTGAGTTGTCCCACGGTTTCAATGGATCCCAGTGGGACTGCTTGGAAGTAAAACAAGCACTCGGTGTGAGTAAAGCCGGCAGAACTGGGCCCGCTATCAGCACTGGTCAATATTGCATTATGTAGAGCAACGAGCTAGTTAATACCTGCTGGGCTGGAAAAAGATCTGTCCTCCCTTCACTGCCCAGCCTCAAAGATAATGAGCAAATTCTGGCTGGTGCCAAATGGCCAAAGTCTGTTCCTGTCTTGGGTTTCTGCTTTCCAGCAGGGACGTTGCCAGCACCGTTATTTGCAGGATGCTGAGGGTTGCAGGTGAGAGCAGTGTTGGGGGAGCAGGGTCAGAGCAGCCCCCGCAGCAGGCATGTTCCCACGGCCACCATCAGGACGGACACCAGGCAGGGGGACAGGTGGGATCCCGATCCTGGGGGGAAAAATGGATGGGAAAGATCTGGGTTATCCAACAAAGCACAGATGAGTGCTCAGGACTGTAGGGCAGCTTCGGGTGCTGCTGCCCCAGAGGGTCACGTGAGTCCAGACAACGCGTTTCTGCCTTTTGTGACATTGCCCACACCTGTACCCACCTGCACCCTCTTACAAATGTCACCTGGCCGAGACTTTTCTGACTGTCACCAGCATAAAGCAAGACTAAATCTGTTTGAGTCATTAAAACTAGGGATGTGGCTCTGTTAGGGCAGAGGAATTTGGATTTCAGGGCTTTTACAGCAATGCCTTGTCAGAAACACTGCGTGCAGCTGAAATAGAGAAGGCCATATCCTTGCCTTGTGAAAAATACCGTGTGCCTTGGCGTTAACAGAATTACTCCAGTGTTCTGCAGGACAGTTATAGATTCATAGAATCATTTGGGTTGGAAGAGACCCTCAGGATCATTGAGTCCAGCCATAAACCCAGCTGCGGGTGGATGGGGGCTGCATGTTCAGAAGGTAATGAGACATCTTAAGGTGCTGGACTCGAGAGCGCAGTGGATCCGAAGGCAAAATTTCCAGATCCCAGGGCAGTAATGGCTATAGACACATCACTGCGAATCCAACCAGTAACTGCTTGGGGTTTCTGGTGGAGAGCAGCCAGCGGTGCTGGGTCTGCCCAGGAGGAAGGTGGAGCAGCTGCTGCTTGTTGGTGAAGATGGTTCCTAAATCTTTCCCAACCCACAACATTCCCACCTTACCAGGTTCAGGTGTCAGGTTGATGATTCCAGTGGATGTGGGTCCAGGTGACTGTGGTGCACCTGTGGTTGTTTTTTTACCAGTCTCACTGGCGGTGTTGGTGGAAGAGGGGCTGGGAGACGCTGGAGGGGCACCGGTCACGCAATCCAACGTTGTGGTCTCGGCCGTGGAGGAGACGACGTTCTTTTGGGTGGAGTGGGGACTGGGGGTGGGCTGGGGAGAGGGGTTCACTTCTGTGTGTGCAGAGGGGGAGTGAGGGACAAGGGTGCTGGGAGCACTGTGGGTGCTGGGGGTGACGGTGTTCGGAGTGGCAGGAGCAGGGTGGATGGTACCCCCAGGTGCTGGGGGGTTGGAGGACACCAGTAGGGTGCTGGTTTTGTGGGTGGTAACAACCGAGTTAGGAACAACACTGGTGGTGGTGGCGCTGTGTGTGACAGCTGGGGGTGGGACAGAGCTGGGAGAGGTGGCATTGGGGTTGACAGTGGCCAGGATGGTGCTGAGGAGGGTGACAGCTGGGGGTGTGGCCGTACTGGAGGGGAGAGCTGGATGGATGGAGCATGGGACAATGGGGCCAGTGGTGGGAGCAGGTTGGGCGGTGGAGGTGACAGGGGGACTCCCGGTAGTGCTGGGGACAGGGGTGTCAGTGCCTGGGGGGGTCAGGCTCGGGGTGGGAACCTTGTGGGGGCCAGTGCTTGAATGAGCGGTAGGGTGGCTGCTAATGGCAATAGGGGTGGGGACAGTGGGGAGGGTGGTGGGTGCAGGGACGGTGGCAGTGGGGGTGACACTGGCCGAGGTGGGGGGTTGAGGAGAGGGGACCGTCCCCCCTTGCAGGCCGATTCCCAGGACACAGTCCAGCTCCCGCTGGGACTGTCTCTGCACCCAACGCATCACCGAGGGCTCGTTCTCAACGTCCTTCAGGTAAGGGAGGTTTTCCCCGAGCAAATTTTTCACATCAGTGACACTGAGTTTCTGCAACACACGAACAACAGCATCTCTGTTCATCCTCACGTCTGGCATCGCCACAAAATGGGACTCAGAACAAGTTATAACATCCAAAAGAAAATTTAAAAAGGAATAAAAATAGACACTTGGAGATGTGATGGGGCTGTGGACCCAAAACTCAGCCCTCGATTAGTCCCTTTGTCAGGGACGAGAGCAGCGGTGGAGCGGGGACGTACCTGCAGCTCATCGGGATTTAGGGCAAGGAAAGTGGTGATGTTGATGGTAACACCAACTTCAGCCAAATCTTTCAGGTCCTGTACTGGAGCTCCACCTTAAACAAAGCATATGGGGCACCTGAACACTCCCAACACATTTGGAGGGGATCTGGAGACCGCAGGACATGTCTGTGGTGTGGCCAACCCCCCGGCCAAGCAAGAGGTACCCGGCCTCTGTGGGGAGGAGGACGAAGGCTAAAGCACCTACCCAGGTAGGGCCCAATCCGGCACAAATACACCCCGGGACTGCCAGCCTGGCCGGCAAAGGCCTCCCGGGCTTTTTGGTAGAGTTGGTCCTTCTTGGTTTGAGAGCAAGAAGAAACATTTAATCGCCCAGCAGTCCTGGGGAGAGGGAGAGTCACAGGTTAGAGCCGGGGCCAGCACCCCAATCCACAGCTAAAGCCCTTTTATTGGTGGGGGGACATGAACCATCTGTCCCTGCCCACGGTGCCAGGGGCTCCGGCAGGAGCCGAAGCAGGACGGGACCATCCCACCCTGCTACCATCCCACTATCCGCTTCCCTGCGCTCCCAGGACCAAAACGCATCCCTAAAAAGTGGCTTACCTGATTGCTTCTGGAGAGATTCGCTTGATGTCCTCCTCCTGGAGATTACAGAGGTTTTTCCCACCGATTTTCTGAAGCAAGGGCCCCGTCAAGCTGCCCCCCAGGTCCAGGTACCTCCTGATCAGCTGCTGGATCTGGGAAACAGTTCACATGGTTGCACGGGAAGGAAGATGCTCCGGGTAGAAATCGCTGTGCTGCAAACCCTTCGTGCTGCCCACAGGCGATGCCTCTGCCCCGAGCTGGGCTTGGGCACCGAGTGGTCCCAGTTCGGAGTCACCAGCCCCCGTCCCCCGCTGCTGCCATGGGTTTACCTGGGCATCCCCCCACTTGCCACACATGGGGTTGAGCAGGACTGACAGCGTGTCACTGGATGTCACCCACCACCGGCTGATCTCCTCTGGCGTGTACAGGCGGGACAGTGACCCCAACAGCTTCAGCTGCTCATCAGGCAGCCCCGACGGATAAGCCTGTAGGGCCAAGGCAGAGGGGCAGAAAAGAGGGTCAGGGAAGGGAAAAGGAGGCAGAAACAAGCACAAAGGACCTGCTCAGGTGTTTTAATCCCTGTTCCCACAGTGGGTTTCGCCCATCCCGGAGCAAGCCCACAATAACTGGGGCTGCGTGGGGGCTCCTGTCCTGCATCACCCATCACCTGGTCCAGCTTTTTTCTCACGACCCGGATGTACGCCATGGTGAGCGGCTGTTCCAGCAGAGCCTTCAGGCTTGTTTTTACAACGTCACTGCTCATGCACAGGTCAAACTGCTCAACGGTGTCGTAGTCGATGAGTAAGAGGGGGTCGGAGACCGTGCCGGCCGTGATGGGAGCGTACAGGCAGCCTGTGGGCAGGGAGGGGTGTCAGGGTGCCCCTGCCCACCATGAGGCCCCAGAGCCCCTCAGAAGAGCCCCAGTGAACCAACAGGGAATTGCAATAATGCAGCTCAAGCTGTCCTGACAGGCAGGACCGTGAATCACCCTCCCACCCCTGGGTCCCCAGCCCATGGCGATGCCTTATTCACTTCCATTCCTTGAAGTTATTCCTGAAGGCCTTGCTACTGTTTCTGCAGGTGACGTGCACTTTGTGCCATTAAAGGTAACTAAAACCAGTCTGCTAAGGTGAACCCTTTCCCACATCCCCCCACAAGCATCCTCTGGTCTTGCAGCATCCTCCCCAGCTGCTGCCCCTGCCTGGGAGTTTTCTCCCTCTGTCCCAGCTGTTGCTGCCATATTCCTGCTCCCAGGTATGAGCAAACAACCCAGTGTGCTGAAAGGACATTCCCCCAATCTCCTCAGTTACTTTAGGGGAATCCCTCAGCTTTTTGCCCCATCCTCTTCCCCCCGGCAAGAGCTCAGACTGGTCGTGGTGAAGGGGAACACTCACGGCCTGCATTCCGCTTCAGCCTGGGACGAGATGAAGCTGTGAGAGTCCTGAGGATGGTCAGGGATTTCTCCTGCTGGGAACGTCCCTGGCTGCCGTAGGCGGCCACGATGCTCCTGACGAAAGCCTCCCGCACTGCCTGGGGGGCAGAGGATGCTGAGTCCCACAGCCTGGGAGCTCATGGGCACCTCACCCCAGGGTCTCGAGGCAGGGACTCACCTCGGCCACCAGGCTCAGTGTGGTCTGGTTCAAAGCCAGCACGAGCGGGCCCAGGTTTTGCAGAGTCTGTAAATCCCAGCTGGAAGGATCCCTGCAGCCATCGGGAGAAGGAACAGCTCAGCATCCTCTCGGGTACGGCATCCGCCCCATGAGAGCAGAGGCTCCTTACCCGTACGCTGTCCCCGCCCTGAGCAGCACGGTGTTCAGGGCATCCCGCTGGGCTCCTGTCAGTGCTGGGCAGAGCTTCAGGTTCTCCAGGACGCCGGGGTCCGAGGCCGTGATGGTCTCAGGCTCCATGTCGCACACCAGCCCCCCGAGGCTGCTCAGCTGCTCGGAGTGCAGGTGGCTGCTCCTCACCCCCTGGGAGAGACCACCCGGCCCTTGTACAAACACCCGGGGGATGTGGCGGACCCTGGCAACCCCCACCTCACCCCCCACTCACCAGGCAGGTCAGAGCCCCATGGAGCAGCCCTGCCCGCTGGGCTGAGCCCCTGGGCAGCAGCTCCAGGTTCCCGCGGGACGCCCGGGCATAAAATGCTTTGCAGGTCCCAGCGTCCAGCTCATCCAAACTGCAGAGAAGAACTGGGGTGAAGGGCTTGTCATGACCTTTAATGTTGTTTTTTGTGGAGGGTGTGGGGAGAGTTGTCTTCAATGGTCGCTCCATTCTGAGCAATGAGCTGCCAAGTTGCACAGTGCTGGGGGGGCTCCTCTCCATGTCTTAGGCATAGCATTGGCCCCACGTGCCCCATGTCCCAACCTCGGAGAGGAGTGGGATGAGGGAAGGACCAGGGGTCTGCAGGACTGGAAATGCCCCATGCGGGTCTGATGGTGCCTGCAGACAATTTTCCTAAATCTCTTCTCCCAGCAGAGCTCCTGCATGTCCCAGGATGTATCATGGCCACGCTGGCCAGCGCCGGATGGGTGGGATTTGGCACCAAACCCTCTGTACTCACTCAAAGAAGAGCAGCAGGTCCGGTGGGTACTGGCTAAAATCGGCCGTCAGGTTCTTGGCAGCAAGCAGGCTGGCTAGGCAGGACAGCTGGGCAGAGAGAGGCTCAGACAGTCAGTGCCGAGGCAGCAAGAGCCCCTTTGCCCCCCAGCCCCAGCTCCTGCCCACCTGGGCAGCGCTCAGCTCCGCCGGGTCGCTCTGCAGCCCCTGGGCAAAGGCGAGGATGGTGGCAGCGGGCAGGTCACTGGCCGGGATGCACGGGAATCCTTCCAGGAGCGAGGCCGAGAGGCTGCGATGGGGAGATGCGGTTGCGTTTCACCAGCTGTTCCCAACACCCCGTGGAGTATGAACCCGCTCCTTCCCTCTGGAGATCCCCCTTTGGTCTGATGGCGCGGTAAGTAGGAATAATATGGGGTGTAATTAAGACTTTCCCTAACCCTGGTGCTGTGGTCACACGGAAGGGGATGCCCTGCAGCCGTGAAGGTGGCTGTCCCATGTCCCCATGGCCAGGGTGGTGGCAGAGGAGCCTGGGCAGTTGGGTGAGGGGGAAATCAGCAGAGCCTGGATTTCAGCTCGAGGGAGGTTCCCATTGCATCTGCGTCAGCCCCATAAAGGGAAGGAAATTCTTGGTGTGTTTGTGCCGATACAAAAGCTGAAGCGGCTGAAATCCCAGCGCCAGCACCAAAACCGGCTGCGCAAGGCTCTAAATCCTCCAGCCCAAGTGATCTGTCACAACAGCTGTGACACGGATGTGGGGAGAAACGCAACACCCACCCACCCCTGTCCCACCACCTGTGTCCCCCAAGACCCCCCACTTGTCAGAGACCATGCTGGGGTCTGGTACTTACTCGGGGTGTTGCTCAGCGGTGAGCTGGACGGCTCCCATGATCAGTGTGGCCTGGGGACAAGGACAGGGGATGCTCAGCCCCAGCAAGGGATGGGACAAACGGCTTTTAAATGCAGGGACCAAGCGGGAAACAGGACCTGACCCTCCAACAGTGGGGCTGTCCCTGCTTCCCCAGCTGGGGGCTGGGTGGCTGTCAGGGTTAGCGTCCCAGCCCTTGGATTGGAGCAGGGAGCGAAGGACGGGATGGGACAGGGACATGGGCTGTACAGGGACATGATGGCTTTGCCTTCCTGGAGACAAACGGCCAGGGAAACCGCGGCAGCTCTGCTGCTCCTGGCACCAGCCAGGATGTTTTGGCAAAGCTTCGGTGTATCCGGAGCCATCAGGGACTCACCGCTGCTGCCTTCCCCAGGTTTGCGGAGAAACCTGTAACAGAGCAGGAGCAGGTTATAAAACATCCCTGTTATAAAACATCTCTGTTATAAAATATTCATGACCATATGCGCAGGCAGTCGGGGGCTGTTCTAAAGCAGCTCCAGGTTTACAGCCTGGGAAGGGCCTTTTCTTTGTCAGTTTAATAATATCTAGTAAATGCTGGCAAACACAGTGCAGAGCAGCCCCTGTACCGCCCTGCAGCCTGTGCCAGCCTGGGCAACCCGGGGTGTATTTAGAAGACAAAAACAGATAAATCTACCCCTGGAAATCTGTTTGTGCAGATTTCTAATGCTGTTCTAGCTGTGGCTGCGAAAAACTCCCACTGCCTGCAGATGCTGCTGGGAGCACCAAAGCCAAGTGGGTTGGGGATGAAAAGCACCATGGGCTGGAGCATCCCCAGTGGTAGCAGAGGGTCCTTGGACAGGCATGAGGGTCTGGGCAGGGTCAGTTTAGGGGCACAAGACATCACTTACAGAGGCCGAGGGCGATGGCTGCCGGGACTGCCCACACCATGCTGCCTGTGCCCGGGCTTCGTCCTCAGAGCGGGTCAGGGGACAGATTTTAATCCTATACGACAGAAACCAGAACGTCATTCTCTGTTATCAAAATAAACCCCGCAATAAATTGTCCTCTCTGACACCCAGATCCCTGGTCCCATCTGGATGCTGCAGGGAGAGGGTTCCCTTCCATCCTCTGCTTTCTCACAGGACCACACCAGGAGGGGAGAAACCCATTATAAACCAGTGGAGGGGCACCCACAGGCATTGCCCTCCCCCCATACCCAATCCCATAGCCCTCAGCTAGAAACCCCCAATAGAAAATAAATCCCAGCTCTAGAAATGCCACCGATGGGCTGCTCAGAGCAATGAGCTTATCACCCTTCGAACCAGATGTGAGCCATTTTTCCACTAAGTTTCATTATTTTTCCCAAATCTCACCGGTGGCCTTGTCAGTCACTCTGTGTCCAGCTTGATTTGGCTCAGGGATGCGGGTTCGGTGCTGGAGACGGTGGATTCGGTGCTGGGGACGATGGATTCTGTGCCGGGGATGGTGCTCACCCACCGCGGGGACCGGGATGGGCAGCACCGGGGACGTCTCGGCACTTATGTGCTGCGGGGTGGGGATGTTGCTGTGAAAACGGGGTGTGACGGCGCAGTTTCTCAACAGTGTTTTGTAAAGCTGTTTCCTCTCCTGGTTTTGGTTTGTTCGGGTTTTTTTCCCCTTTGTAAAGGGTCACTTTGAACTTCGGGGCGAACTAGTTAAATCCTCTGGGTTAGAGGTTTCTACACTCCTGTTGGAGGCAAAGGTCCTCCCAGTTAGTGAGAAACCTTTGAGCTCTTCAGGGATGTATTTTACAGTGCAAGTGGGGTGCAGGATAGGTGAGTCCTTGGTGACAGGCTCAGCACCCCCGGGAGGTGCTTCTCCTCGTGTCCATCCTTTTTGACTTGTTTATGGATAATCCCTTTGCCTTTTTTCCACCTTTCTCCCAGTAATTTCTGATCCCGCTCTGAGATGCCATCCAGAAGAAGGAGACTTAAAGAAAGGAAGAAAAGCTTTTCCGGGACTGTGTGATGAAAACCCGAGGAGCCTGATACACGCACAGATAATGTATGTGCTGTATCCCGGGCAAAGGTACGGGCAGCGATCGGCCGGGCTCCACCACCCGCATGGCTGGGTTTGGGGACATCAGCCTTTGCAAAGTGTCCCTGGACCCGCTGGCACAGCATTGAGCTGGGTTTGCCATCCCCAGTGTCCCTGTCCCCCACCCAGCAACCCGTTCTGCAGCACCAGGGCTCCATCAACCCACGTGGGTGTTTCTGGTTTCTATTTTGGGATGATTTGCTGTAAAAATAGCTCTTGTTGGAGTGGTAGAATTGCAGAAACTTGTTTGCTACAAGGCTGTTGGTGGGACACAGCCCCTGCCGCGGGCTTGCTGGGCAGAGGTGGCTGGATGGGAGGGCGGAGGGACATCAGGGGCCCTTTGGGGGTCACTGTGTCCACCATGTCCCCATGAGGCTTAAGACTGGCCCCAGAACAACCCTGGGGGCTGTGGAGGAACAGGCACAGGAGCACCCACCCCAAACTCCCAAGTGCTGGAAGCATCTGCCCCAGCCCCTTCTCTGGGGGCTCCGACCGCATCCCCTGTGCTGAGTGAGGTGGAAATGCCCCTGCACTTAACCTGCTGCTTCTCTGCCCTTGCTGGGTTTATAATCTTAAAAACCTCCCAGTCTGCAGAGTGAAAATAATTCCTTTGGGTCTTCACTCACTTTTCCAGCTGC
This sequence comes from Patagioenas fasciata, assembly GCF_037038585.1. NCBI lineage: Eukaryota > Metazoa > Chordata > Aves > Columbiformes > Columbidae > Patagioenas > Patagioenas fasciata. The sequence continues at coordinate 11,966,315 of NC_092534.1, forward strand.
ACCAACCCCAAGAATGACCATTGATGTACAAGAGTTATGTAGAAATTGTGTGGCAGCGGCTTTCCCCGTACACCCCTGAACACCCGCAGCCCTGGGGCTGCTCCCCTGTTTCCCTGCCAGACAGAGCTGCGATGATTCTAAATCAGGAGTTTTTCTTCCGTCTCTGCTATTTGGTTAAAAACAATCCCAGCTGCTGGTGTTGGCTGGGATGGGCAGTGGGCAGGGACGGGCAGGGCAGTGCCATCTGCCCCCGCCATCTCGGGCATCCTTGGGCATCTGTGTCAGGCTTTCTAAATCCGGGAGGGTTTTCGGGTTGCTGATCGGGTGGTTTCGGCCGGGGGGGTTGCAGCAGGGCGAGGACGATGCGGGCGCTCACACAACAGGTCAGCCGGTCCCGCTGTGCCGGTCCGGGCTCATTCCTGGCAGCTCCCGGCACCGCGCCGGCCCGTGCGGGATGGAGAGACCAGAGGGTGAACCGTAGGGTATAGACGTAAATGGTTTTACTGTGGTGATGTGCAACAAGGAATAAGGGTTATTGCAAGCCATACAGAACATCACAAAACACACACCCGATCACAACCCCCCGAAAGCAGGAGTGGATTCACACGCGATGCAGAAATGGTTCCGTGATGGCAGAGAGGAGGGAGCGGGACTGCACGAGACATGGGAAGGGCACCAGGAAAACACCTCTGCAGGGTAAGGAAAAATATATATTTATGTCTGGTTGCTGCAGTATTGGGTAAAAGTGCAATGCACGGGGCAGGGGCTCCTCCACACAGATGTTGGGGAGAGTAATGGGTGCCAGTCCCCAGCTGTGACAGTCCCTCACCTTGTGCATGGGCACTGACATGTCCCCATGTACCACCCAAGTGACCACCAGCCCCACGGCCACGGGCAGCCTTGTCCCCAACCTGCGGCTGCAGGACACGTCCCGTCACGCAGTGGGAACTGTCCCCACATGCGCCTCCTGTGCGTGTCACCCATGTTCATCCTTTGCCAAACAGATTCATGGTTTAATTTACAGCTTCATCCTTTGGCAAACAGGTTGATGGTTTAATTTACAGCTTCAGGACCCGCCTGTGGCTGCCTGCCCGCTCCCCAGCCGCTCCTGGGCGATGGGATGGGCAGAGACAGGCCTTGGGAGGGAGGAGGTGGATCTTCTGCTCCTCCAACCGCACCCCGAGCCCTCTGCCACCAGCTCCTGAGCCTGTGTCCCTGCTCGGTCCCCAGGTACCTGCAGAGCTGTGAGCTCTGTACTGGTCCCCATCCTGCAGCTGACGGCAGCGCTTTGTGCCGAGCCATGAAACCAAGGTGATGGCAACCTCCTCCGTGGCCCCGCACCCATCCATGGACACCAGGAACGGGTGATGCAAAACCCCATGAGGTTTCGGTGACCTATAGGGTGCATTCACCTGCAATAAGAGGGCTGTGCCGTTTTATTTCTCCTCAGGGCAGGGATACAAGTTTTGTGAAACCGCTGTGGGTGCTTTTCAAATGGGACGGGGCTCGTGCCGTGATAGTAATTCCAGGCATGTGCTGATGTGGTGGCTCAGTGCTGAATACCATGGGGATGGGTGCTCTGGGTGCAAGGGGCTCCAGCCCCCCCGTCCCTCCCAGCCCAGCTGCCCCCTCTCTTAATTTTCAAAGCAGGGTTGGAGGGAGGGACTGAACCAGCCCGACACCGGCTGGCACAGCAAAGGAATTTCCAGAGAAGCTCCTCTACATCTCGCAAAGCCGAGTGCCAGCGTGAGCTTTGAGCTCCTTCCCACCTATCACATCCCTGCTCAGCCTTTTCTGCAGCTCAAACCATTTCCTCGGCCGCTCTGGCTGCTCTAGAGCCCCCCCCAAACCACTCACCCCAAGGCCCTGACACCCCCGCAGGAACCAGCCAGCGAGGGGTCATGCGATGGGACCAAAACTGATTCCCCCTCATTTGGGTACAGCAGAAAGGGGCTGATGTTTCCTGACCCACCTCAGCAGGGTTTACATCCACACCAAGGATAAAAGTGCGCAATAGGGAAAGGCAATGCTAGGAGAAAGAATAAGAAGATCTTTTTAAAAAGCTTTGGGCTGCTGGCTATTCTGACCACAGAAGTACGAAAAATACACACATTCCTGAGCCCACTGGTATTCCAGAACCACTAAAAGACTAGATTCTTCTTGTAAGAAATCTGAAAAAAGTCTAAAACCCGTTTGTATCAAGCCATTCGCCTTCCACAAACCTTAAAAAAACCCCACGTGCGGGCTGAATCAGGGAGGGAAGCACAAGGGCTCTCCTGTGCCCATCGCACAGCCCAGCTCCGCAGGCAGAACACTCGGGGTTGCCCCAGGACTGGGGGGGCTGTGGTTCTCCCCACAGGCTGCACTTCAGCCTCCGCATCTCCCACCTCCCACACACCAGCGAGTGCAGCAGCTTGGAGCGAAGGGAACGGGGGAATGTGGACACCGAAGCTGCATCCAGAATGTTCTCCTCTCCTTTTTGCTGGGCTGCATTTTAGCATCCCAGCGCTGATTTGCAGATCCATCCATCGTGCTCATGGCAAACGCTGCATCTGTGCTCCCCCAGCTGTGCCCGAGCCCGGGGACAGGGACATAAAGCTTTGGGGTCACTCTAAGGTGGTATGTGACACACTGGCTCTGCTGCTCAGGCCCAGTATTAGGAAAGGGGCATCCAGTGGCCACATGGACGATGTGTACATTAAAAAATAAACCCATCCTAATTGCTGCTAAAATCTGTCTAACCCCAGCCCCAGGAGTGAGGGAAGCCACGGTGTACAGAGAGTGCAGATGTGGAGTCAGCGCTGGGTTCTGTGGAGACCCACTGGGACGGAAATGGGAGCGTTGGGCTGGAAACGCAGAGACGCGGTGTGTGCTCACTCCAAAGCCCACTCGGCCAACCACTGCTTGCACTTGGCTTGCTGCTCCTCTGTCTCCGGACTCTTGGCTTCGCTCAGCACCTCCTCTCCTCCACCGCTGAGCATGGCTTCCTGGCTCTCCTCCTCCTTCTGCATCGCCTTGTCCTTCAGCTCTTGGATGATCTCATCCAGCCGGTGAGTGACCTGGTGAGGCACCCAGTTGCTGTCCATCGTGGTGACGAAGGGGTCGGGTGTGCAGACCTCGATGAGCTCCTTGCTGGTGGGGATGCGCAGGTAGTAGGCGTGGAGCATCATTCGGTAGGGACCGCTGTCCTTCTTGTGGCTGTAGGTGAAGTCCCCCACGATGGGGTGGCCAATGGCGCTGCAGTGAACCCGCAGCTGATGAGTCCGCCCTAGGAGGAGAGCAGGAGAAGCAGGGACAGGTTACCTCCTCAAAGGCACAGCGGTGCGAGGTGACAATGCACCAAATGGCATTTGTCCCCTTAGTCTGAGAAACTGAGTCCTCTGTGAGCTGAGTGTGGCTCTTGGCTCTGCTCAGCTCTTTTTTAGGCTTTATCACTTTTATGGCACCATGCTGCAACCACAGCTTGGGGCTCCAAACGCAGGTCCCACTCCAGCACCTCCACTGCCCACCTCAGCACCCCCCCGTGCTGCCCTGGCCCCCACCTCCCACCTGTCAGTGGCTGCAGCAGCACTTTGGTCACAGGGTCTCCACTGTATGAACCATGCTCGAGCACGATCAGCTCCGACTGGCAGGGTTTGGGATTTTCGCAGCCTGCAACAAGATGTGGAGGGGGGTCAGCTCCCCCAGCACGGCCCAGCAGCGTGGGCAGGGCATGGGAGCTGCTCACCCTCCGTTCCGTCGATGCACATCATGTGGGTCATGCCCTCGGTCGTGTTCTTCCCTATGGCGTAGCAGATCGTCATGCGGTTCTGGCTCACGTGGCCCCTGACCTGCAGGGCAGAAAACCGGTTTGCAAACCAAGCCCTGGCACTCACCGCCACCGGGAGGACAAGAAGCAGAGGCCAAGCTGCAATTTTGCAAAACCAGAAGGTAAGACAGTCCAGAGGCAGGACCTGGCGGAGGGGGCTTACCAGGGCGAGATAGGCTTTCGTCACCAGCCGGTCTTTAAAGCACTTGTAGGCACTTCCAGCCGCTGCTTTGTTGAGTGCAACGCACAGAGCCCCGCTAGTGGAGAAGTCGAGCTGGTGGCAGAACCTGGGGAGGAGATAGGAGGTGGAGGAGCATCCCCAGGCAGTGTCCCCTGCCCAGGCCAGCGTCGGTGACAGCCCTGTTTGGTCTCCAGCCACTCACCTGAAGCCATAGTAGGTGTCAGGGTCAGCCAGCTCAGGGAAGCGGTACTTGAGCTGGCTCTGCAGGGTCAGTGTCTCGTACCACATCTTGCTGTCGATGCGGATGTCCCAGTGCTTGTTGACCACGATGAAGTCAGAGCTCTGGTACAGGATGGACAGGTTGTCGATGGTGCCCGGCTCCATGGCCAGCGCCCTGCGGGGAGTGTGGGGGGATCAGGGTAAGTGGGGGAGAAAGAGCCTCCAGCCGCAGCCCTTGCACCCCCAGGATGGGGACAGCACCCCAGGGAAGCGAAGGGACCCAACGAGAGCAGGCAGGGAGCAGCACCTGGCAGTGGGTACCCCCGTGGGACTGCACGTACCGGTGCTGCACCGGTATCGCTGTCACACCGCACAGATCTCCCAGCCTTACCCCGGTGTCACACTGTGCAGGTCTCACAGCACCACCGGTGCCACCACTGTGTCGGTGCGACAGCAACGCTACAGCCACAGCCCTCCCCATGTGACACCTACAGGTCCTGCCGCCTCCTGGTGTCACCGCACAGCTCTGCCACCGGCCCGCTGTCACGCGTGGAGGCCCCGCAGCTGCACGATGCCGGGCCCATCCGGTGCGACAGTGGGGTTAGTTCTCACTCTTGTCCTACCGCCCCAAAGCTCCGGTCCCGCCGCCTGCCCGCTGCCAGCCGGGACCGGACCGCGATTTCGGCTGCCCGCAAGGGGCATGCACAGCGGAGAGGAGACGGGGCACAGCGGAGAGGAGACGGGACACAGCGGAAGGGTCACACACGGCGGAGAGGACCCGGGAAAAGGCGCAGGGGACACGCTCGGGGAGGGAAACACCACCCCCCACCGCCCTCCCCCCGCTCCCCCCGGCCCGACCTGCAGCGCCGTCCCCGGGCCGGGCGGGCGGCGAGCGGCTACATCGCATCCACCGGCGGCGCCGGGCCGCGCGTCGCGTCCAATCAACGCCGCCGCCAGACCGCGCGTCGCGTCCAATCAGCGCCGCCACCGCTTCCGGCCAATGCGCCGCGTCCAATCAGCAGCGGCTCCGCCGCGGCGCCGCGGCCGGAAGCGCGGGGCGGACGGGCGTGGGGCTCATGGCGGACACTGAGGAGGGTCCCGACGATGATTTCTACGAGCGGTTCGCGGACGAGCTGGAGGTGCTGGCCGAGCTGGGAGGTGGGTGCTGCTGCGGCGCCGTGCCCGGTACCGGAGACGGTGGCGGAAGGAGGGAGGGCGCGGGCAGGAGCCGGGCTTTGCGCGGCGGACAGCGGAGCCGCCTCTGCCCGCCCTACCGCGCGTTCCCTCCGGTGATCGGTACCGCCGTGTAACATCTTGCAGATGATCCATCCCCACTCGCTGGCCCCCAAATCTCCCAATTCCGGGGCAGGAGGCACCCACCGGAGGAACCCGACGTCCCCCCCGGGGGAAGCGACCCCGGGCGCACCAACCCCAGGAAGAGGGACCGGGGCTCTGTTCCTCCCGACTCCCCATCGCCACCCACAGCCCACAGTAGGTTTGGTCCAAGCCAGGTCTGCACCCCCGGTGGGTCCCCGGGTGCTGCTGACCCCTCTCCCCGCCCACCCGGTGCTGCTGGAGGAGCAGCAGGTACCAACCTTCAACCAACGGTGCTTCTCTTCCTCCTGCCCTCCCCTTTTCCTCCTCCTCCTCCCTTCCTCCAGCCCCAAAACCAAAGCGGCAGTGCCTGGAAGCTGTTAAGAAGCTCAGCTTTGGTGCGGATGATGAGTTGACTCCTGACATCCTCCAGGATGCTGATGCAGAGGCACCTTCTGCTCCCCACACTGCCAGGTTGGCCACCTTGAGCTCTACCCCAAAGATGGGGTTTGAGGGCTTTTTCCCTCGCCCCTGCTAAAGGAACTTGATGCTCATCAGCTCAGATCACCTGGAGATGAGTGGCATGGCCCCGCTACAGACAACACCACCCTCCAAGAAGAAGCGAGTCCTCAAGCGGCCACCCATCCTGGAGGACTATATCAACGTGACGTCCAGTGAGGGCACCAGGGTCTTCATGGTGGTGAAGGATGATCCTTCCAGGACAGGGGTGGAGGTAAGGAGGGATCTGAACGCTGAGCTTGCTTCTCAGTGACCTCCATCCAGTTCGGGAGGGGATATTTGTGCTGAGCATCATCGATGTGTGTCCTCTGATCCTCGCAGCTCTCCAGTTGCCTGGGCTGGAATGCACGCAGACCGCTCCACTTGCTGGGGGTGCCTTTCTCCTACCTGAAGGAACAAGTGAATGAAGAGGTATCACATCTTATGCCCACCTTCCCGTCTTCCCCTGCCACCCCTGGATAGCCAGAGCGTTGGCTCCTGAATCCCTGCTCCACCCAACTGTGGGTTAACGGGGTGTCTCTGACCCCCTTCTTGCCCTCTTTGTGCTGAAGCGTCGAAGACACGTTCTGCAGGCGTCGCAGCAGTTGACAGAGATAATTAACAGGTGAGATGTTGGGATGAAATCCTATTCCTATCCCTGCCACACTGTCAGGATGCTCCAGTGGGGTCTGGGTTTTGGGGACCGGTGAGCAGAGGAGCCTCTTTGTTCTCAGCATCCCCAGTTGGGGAAGTCTGGCTGTAATTCCCAGCTCTGCCCTGACTCTCCCTGGAGGTGTTTAAAAGGATATTATGAAAAAGCTCTTCACAAAAAGGGCTGTGAGGCATTGGAACAGGCTGCCCAGGGTGGTGGTGGAGTCACTGTCCCTGGACGTATTTAAAAGGTGTTTAGAGGTTCTTAGGGACACGTGTTAGTGCTGGACCTATGTAATGGTTGGACTCGATGATCGTGAGGGTCTCTTCCAACTGAAATGATTCTATGATTCTGTGACTCCCTGGGTGGTTTGGGCCAAGTTAATTCTTTCTTGCAGTTGCCTCGAGAGCGAGACCAGCACCGAGAGCCCAGAGCCCAGCGGGGACATGGAGCCAGCAGATGAGGAGGAGTCTGAGCTGCATTGTCTTTGGGTGGACAAGTTCACTCCCCGGCGCTACATGGAGCTGCTCAGTGATGATGTGAGGTGCTGGGATAGGTGGGGGCTTGGGGTTTGGGTGGCTTTACTCTTTTTATAACACTTCATGCGGTGGGATCGCAGTTTTACAGTGCTGCCTTTGGTTGTGAGACTTTCAGCACAAAAAAAGATTGGGTGGACTTTAGCCAGGAATTGCTGGCTATTTTGGTTTTTCTGGAATATCATAAGTTTTCTAGGGAATTGGAAATTATGGAGGAGGCTGAGAAGTGCTGGGTTGAGCCAAGACAGATGAGGGACAGCGGGGATGGGTCTGCTCTGGGCACACATACTCTGCGTTGCCTCCCTGCTCCTTCCTCTGCAGACCACTCTGGATTTAAGCCATGGAGAGGCCTTTCTTTGTCCTTGGCTGGATCCTTCCGAGGTTTGATGTGGTTTCCTTGCTTTCCTGCCCACCACACAGTACACAAACCGCTGCCTTCTCAAGTGGCTGAAGCTCTGGGACACAGTGGTGTTCGGGAAGGAGAATGCTGTGAAGAAGAGCAAGCCCAGCACTGAAGCTCGTCCTCCGTTCAACCAGCCCAAGGAGCAGCAGAATAAGTGGAAAACGAAGGTTCAGCTCACAGAGGAGATTCTGGAGGCTGAGCTGGACCAGCACAAGAGACCCAAATACAAGGTGAGCAGGACAGGGGGCTGCTGGGGGGCATCTCCTCTCCTGTCCCACTCATCCTGCCACTGAGGTGAGGAGCAGGGTCTTCCCTTTCTCTTCCAGGACAGGTCTAGGAGAAATTGGATTCCTTGTTGCCGTTTGGCAAATATGAGGTTTTCTCATTGCCTGTTCTATTTTAGCTTGAGTAATGTAATAACAAGGGGAGGCGAACAGACTTCTTCCAGCCAAATTAATTGGCCAGTTGAGGAAAGATGCACCCTTTTTAGAAGATGTTGATCTTGACTTTGTCTGTTAGGGGCAGATATGACATACTTTTGAGCCAGAGTTTCTGCATCCAGCAAAAAGCAATGGTGCTCAAAAGCTAAAGGGAGCAGAGATAACACACCCAGGCCAGCTTACCAGCATCAGCCTGCCCAGTGAGAGAATGTAGAAAAGCGGAAACAAAACCAGTTTTTAACAACATTGCCTCCCAGGAATGTAATTCGGGAAGGGATTTTATTCAGCCTTTTCTATCTATTGCTCTGCAAACTTAAACGTATGCACAAGAGACGCTGCCAGGATGAGTTTCTGTTATAGTCTGCTTCCTCTGATGACTTTCCCTTCTTCCTATATATCTACAAACCAGTGCAGCAGCTCCCAAGCCCAGTTTGCAGGCTGTAGATGCTCTTCCCCCCGCACAGCAGCCCCGGTGGGTGCTGAAGGCAGTGCTGCCCCACTGACCGCCCCCCCACCCCGCCGCAGGTAGCCTTGCTCTGTGGCCCGCCCGGCTTGGGAAAGACCACGCTGGCCCACGTCATCGCGAAGCATGCGGGGTACAACGCTGTGGAGATGAACGCCAGGTGAGTCTACACTGGCTGCACAGCTCAGGAGCTGCGGGGGGTGACGCTGTGATGGAGGTGACGCTGTGATGAAGATGATGCTTTGATGAAAGTGATACTGCAATGAAGGTGATGCCACAGCAGCCTGGCACTGGTTTGTCTTGCAGTGACGACCGCAGTCCCGAGGTCTTCAAAACTCGCATTGAAGCCGCCACCCAGATGAAGTCTGTGCTGGGCGCCAACGAGAAGCCCAACTGCCTGATCATCGATGAGATAGACGGTGCACCCACGGTAAGCCCAGCATGGACCTGGCCACCTTTTGCATTAACCACTTAATTCATAGAATTATAGAATAGTTTGGGTTGAAGGGACCTTCCCAGCTCCCCCAGTGCCACCCCTGCCATGAGCAGGGACATCTTCACCAGCTCAGGTTGCTCAGAGCCCCGTCCAGCCTGGCCTGGGATGTCTCCAGGGATGGTTCATCCACCACCTCTCTGGGAACCTGGGCCAGGCTCTCACCACCCTCAGTGTAAAAAATTTCTTCCTCATGTCCAGCCTGAATCTCCCTCCTTTAGTTTAAAACCATCACCCCTTGTCCTCTTGCAACAGGCCCTGCCGATTATTGCCCTCTTAGCAGCTCATCCCCTTTAGGAGTGGGTTCTTGCCACCGAACAGCAAGAATACATCCCTTCTGTCCTTGAGTTTGTATTTTTTTCCCCAAGGCATCTATCAACGTGCTGCTCAACATCATCAACCAGAAGGATGCGGAGGGCGAGGCAGCGGCCGGCGCAGGCCGGAGGAGACGGCGCGAGGGTGGGCTGCTGCTCCGGCCCATCATCTGCATCTGCAACGACCAGTGAGTGTCACCCGCGGCACTGGGGAGGGCTGGAGAGCTGAGAAGTACTTTATGAAAAGTAAAACGACAACATGGTCAGCTTTCCTGAACCCCTCCAGGTTTTGTAGCTGGGGTGACTTGTAGATGGGTGTGGGCGTATGGTTGCATTTGTGCATGCCCAGGCGTGCAGCAGTGTCCGTGCAGCTGATAAATAATCCGTCTGTCTCAGAACAGAGCATTAATAGCTGGATATTTTCCTCTGCTAGGGTCGCTCAGAGACCCCTGTGCTTCCCTTTGCCAGGTACGTCCCTGCCCTGCGGCCGCTGCGGCAGCAATCCTTCCTGCTCACCTTCCCGCGGACGGCCCCGTCGCGGCTGGCCCAGCGGCTCTGCGAGGTGCGGCACAGCCCAGGGCTCCTCTGCCCCACCCCGGGCAGGGAACCCCCCTCCTGACCCCCTCTCCTGCAGATCGCCCTGCGGCAGGGCATGCGGGCGGACACGGGCGCGCTGCTGGCCCTGTGCGAGAAGACAGAGAACGACATTCGCTCCTGCATCAACACCCTGCAGGTACAGGGGTCGCTGGAGGGTTCTGGGGGACACAGATTTGGAATCACAGAATCATTTTGGTTGGAAAAGACCCTCAAGGGCTTTCTTGTCCTGAGAGGCCCAAAGCTGACCTCAGGATTCAAGATTTGGCCTCCGTAGTGCCCAGCACAGGGAAACAATCACCAACAGACTTGCTGTGGCTCAGATGGGGAGGGAGGAAAAAAACTGTGTCCCAGGCAGATCCACCCTGTTCCCTGTGTTATTTTTAACCTCAGTTCGCCTATGACATGAGGAAGAGCAAGGTGTCTGTGTCTCTCCCAGCACCAACAGACTGTGGGGGCATCCCCTCCCTCCCTCTGTGCCCGTGTGCCCCCAGCACCTCTCTCCTGTTGCAGTTCCTGCATGGCCGGGGCCAGAAGGAGCTGAACATGCAGATGGTGCAGACCATGAAGATTGGCTTGAAGGACCAAAACAAGGGGCTCTTCTCCATCTGGCAAGAGATCTTTCAGCTCCCAAGGGTCCAAAGGTAAAGGGGGGGATTTATAAGGTCTGCTGTCTGCTTGGGGCACACTGATTTGTGGTATTGCAAGACATAGAGTAGAAAAACCTGAAGGATCCTGAGGAGTTGCAGCAGACCTGGCTTTGTCACAGGTTTGCGTGTCCAGGTGCTCTTTGGTCACTTTCTTTACTGCCCAATAATCTGGCATTGTTATTGTTTTCAGTCCAGTTTGCAAGGGTCCAAATATTCCTTGCTGGTCTGTATAGGGCTGGGGACACCATGAGCTCTTCCTTCCCTTTGGGCTCCCCCCAGGCACAGGGTCGGGATGGACACCGCTTTGCCAACCCAGCTACTGGTGGGCGATGAGGACCTGGCACACCTCGGGGGGACAGCTGGCTTCAACGTGTCCTCCCAGCGCTTCCACCACGTCCTGCACCTCGCCACGTCCTCGGGGGAGCAGGAGAAGTTGGCCCAGGTAGAGCAGATGGTTTGGGGAGTAAGAGCCGGGCTGTGCCAGCCAGAGCAAGGATGGCTCCTGATCTGGGGGTCCATGGCTGATGGGCGCCTGGGGAGATCCCTCCCTGCAGTCGGATTGTGCTAATTTGGGATGGAGTGTTGGGATGTTGTAGTGGGATGCTATGATGGGCAACTTGATCTGTGTGAAGATGTCCCTGCTTGTGGCAGGGGGTTGGACTAGTTGAGCCTTAAAGGTTCCTTCCAACCCAAACTATCTGATAATTCTATGACCATCTGCATGACCTCGAGCCTTTTCTAATCCTGTGTTTGCTTCCAGGGTCTGTATGAGAATTTCCTGAACATGAAGGTTCGGGACTCCAGTCTCGGCTCAGTCTGTTTGGCGCTGGAGTGGTTGGGCTTCTCCGACCTGCTGGGCCAGGCTGTCCTGCACCGGCAGAGCTTCCAGCTGCTGCGATACCTGCCCTTCCTGCCTGTGGCTTTTCACCTGCTCTTCGCAGCCACCAGCGTCCCCCGGCTGGCTTATCCCAGCAGCCAGCACGAGGTGAGCACCTCGAATCCTGGGGTCAGTTTTGGGCCCCTCACAACAAGAAAGCCCTTGAGGTGCTGGAGCGAGTTGAGAGAAGGGAACGGAGCTGGTGAGGGGCTGGAGCACAAGTGTGATGGGAGCGGCTGAGGGACCTGGGGGGTTCAGCTGGAGAACAGGAGCTGAGGGGAGACCTTCTGATCTCTGAACTGCCTGAAAGGAGCTTGGAGCCAGGGGGGGTCGGTCTCTACTCCCCAGGAACAAGCGCCAGGAGCAGAGGAAATGGCCTCAAGTTGCACCAGGGGAGTTTGAGGTTGGATCTTGGGAACAATTTCTTCCCCAAAGGGCTGTGGGGCATTGGAACAGGCTGCCCAGGGCAGTGCTGGAGTCACCATCCCTGGAGGGCTGGACAGACACGGAGATGAGGTTCTCAGGGACATGGGGTAGTGCCAGAGGTGGGGTAACATTTGGACTTAATGATCCTGAGGGTCTTTTCCAACCAAAATGTTTCTATGATTTTATGATCCTAAGTACGGGGGAGGGCGTGGTGGCTGCGTGGCTCCAGCTCTGTCCCTGCGTGGATGTCTGCGGTTGCAGCCGTGGCCGAGCTGTCCCTACACTCCCCACTCAGGCCCTGGCCAAGCTGAACCACATGCAGAACCTCGTCATGTCCATGATGCTGGGGATAACGCCCAGCGCCCGCAGCCGCACGGGGCAGCAGTCATTCATCCTGGAGGTGCTGTGTCTGCTCCTGGACATCATCGCCCCGAAGCTCCGACCGGTGAGTCCCCACTGGCCCCTTCTCCCTCTCCCAGACCTCTGTCCCAAATTTGGGGTCTGTTTGATGTACACCTGGAGCAGAGGCTGGGTGAAAGCTGGTGATACAGTGCTGAGATACCCAAGTGCTGGGGATGGGGGACGGTGTCCTACACCTCCCAGACCCCTGCACCAGGGTTGGCCATGGCCTGAGCGTGGGTTTGGGAACTGTCACAGTCTCCTTGCAGCACCTCACCTGCACACGGTTGTGTTGGTTGCATTTACCCTTTGGGCTGTCAGAAAGGTCTGTCCCTGCTCTGTGATGCGTGTCCCTGATACACAAGGAGGGGAGACTCAGGCCAGACACGAGGAAGAAATTGTTGCCCCTGAGTTTGGAGAGCCTGGCCCAGGTTGGCCAGAGAGGTGGTGGATGAACCATCCCTGGAGACATCCCAGGCCAGGCTGGACCGGGCTCTGAGCAACCTGAGCTGGTGAAGATGTCCCTGCTCAAGGCAGGGGTGGCACTGGGGGAGCTTTGAAGGTCCCTGCCAACCCAAACTGTTCTGTGATTCTGTGATAGGAAACTAAACTTGGTCTGAACCTCGCTGGTGTTAACTGTCCTTTCTCAGATAGAGCCAAGCCTCCCACTTCAGGTTATTTTTATATTTCGAAGTCATTCTGGGTCAGTGATGCTGGGCCTGGCTCTCCTCCCCAGGTGAACACGCAGCTCTACAGCCTGAAGGAGAAGCAGCAGCTGGCGGAGCTCATCAGCACCATGCTGGCCTACAACCTCACCTACCGCCAGGAGCGCCTGCCCGAGGGCCACTACGGCTACAAGCTGGACCCGTAAGTCCCAAGGGCGGGGAGAACATGTTGGGCTCCAAGGAAACAGCAGAGAGTTCAGGGAGGAGTTTGAGCCCAAAGGCATCGTGGGTTTGAGCTGGTTTCCTGCAGCCAGAGGTTTCTCGAATCCTGGGCTCGGTTTTGGGTCCCTCACGCCAAGAAGCCCTTGAGGTGCTGGAGTGAGTTGAGAGAAGGGAATGGAGCTGGGGAAGGGGCTGGAGCACAAGTGTGATGGGAGCGGCTGAGGGACCTGGGGGGTTCCTGAAAGGAACAGGCTGGCCAGAGCAGTGGTGGAGTCACCATCCCTGGAGGGGTTGAACAGACATGGAGATGAGGTTCTCAGGGAGGTGGGGGATTGGTTGGACTTAATGATCTTGAGCATCTTTTCCAACCAAAATGATTCTGTGATTCCCTGAGAGTGGCTCTGCAGGGATTTTCTGGTTTTTTTTTTTTTTCTGTAATTTTTTAAAAAGAGGAGCCCAGGAACCCAAAGCAGGGCTGGTTTTGCTTTAATGGGATTAAAGAAAAGGCAGCAGCTGCCTTTGGCTCTCAGCAGAGCTGGCAGAGGAGGGACCGAAGCTGCCGGGCAGAGCGGGTCCACCTGGGCACACCGCACACAGGAGCTCACTGTAGCCACAGTTAATTTGTATATTAATAGCCAGCCCTTGCTAGACTTGAGGCTAGCTTTAAGTGTATACACTGTGCTTTAAGTATATACAGAGCTGTAAACACTCCCAAGGCTTTGATGAAGTAATACAGACCCATCTACAGCTAGGAGCAAGGCTAATGTCTTCCTGGTGCAAAGTTAATTACAAAAATTAGCCTCTGTTAAATTGAGCAGCTGTATCTAATTACAGTGAAGCGCTTTGTGTTTGGGTTTTTTTTCCATGGAAAGGCCTGCAGGGGCTGCAGAGAACTGTCCTCTCTTGCCCTCCCCGTGCCAAGCTGTGCCACCAAAATGTGGCCATAGGGAAACCATGGGACACTGGGAGCCATGTGGCACAAGCAGACCTGTTGTGTTGCTTCGCTTTGGTTGTTTGGCAAAGTCCGAGCTGGTTTACAGGCCATGCAGGTGATGACAGGGACGATGGGGGTGTCACGTCCTGGTGGCACCTGCAAGTCACATCCCAGCATCTCTCTGGCAAGCAGTGTTGTTGTTGACAACAAAACTCATGTTTTCTCTTTAAAACTTTTTAAATGATAGATTTGACAGCCAATTTCTGAATGACTGCAAAGCTCTCTGGTAGTCTCTTTTGTTGCCTTTATTTTAAGGGGAATAATATTGAATGTGCATAAAGCGTGAAATATTTACAGCTGGCAGAGGAACCGGCCCAGCAGGCTGCTCAGCGCTGGGGCCGTCACGGTGCTGGAAAAGGCTTCATTCCAGACCTGGTGCACCAGCCTCGTTAGCAATAAGACTTCTCTGACTAGCCAGAATTACTGCTTATGGCCGTATCTTAATTAAGGAGCTCCCTGTGGACACCTCAGTGTTCACGTGAAGGTTCGTGGTGCCGCTCGTGCCCATGCTGGAATGTGACCGCAGCTTCTTCAGGGCAATGTGTTCAGCACAGACCTGCCTGCGGTTTCCTCTTCTTGCATTAAAACCGAGATGAAAAAAAAACGCGTTAATCCCTCCTGAGTTCCCATTCAGCTGAGATGCCCTGCAGCAGCCTGGCTCCGCTGTATTGGGCATAACAGAGAGGGCAGTGATGGGGAAACTGGGGCACAGGGGCCAGGATCATACTGGTGGGGATGGGGCTTGGAGTGTTGCGGGTCTCTCTGTGCCAGGCTGCGGTTTGCAGAATGCTTTTTTATTTTCAATATTGATGGTTTTTTGTCTGTTTCCGCCACGGTGCAGGAACGTGGAGGCCGTGTGCCGGTTCCCGGACCTGCCGGCTCGCCGGCAGCTGAGCTACCAGGCCAAGCAGCTCATCGCCAGGGAGATCGAGCTGGAGAAGATGAGGAGGACGGAGGCTTTGCTGCAGGCGCGAAACCTGGGCCAGGTAGGGACGGGTGTGGGTTCAGGGGGGATGGTGGGTGTGTTGATAGGGATAAAGTTCTTAGGGCTGGGCTGGGGACTCACTGGCTTTTGCTCTGCAAATGGAAATCCAGGATTAAACCCCCTCCCAGGCGCAGTGTCTGGCTGCACATCTGCCTGCGGGCAGCACAGCTGCGCTGGCTCACCAGCCTGAAGGGCTCATGTTTGTGCAGGAATTCTGGAAGGAAACGCTTACTGTAAATTAAAGCTTTAAACTCTCTAACGAGGGTTGTGATGAGAAGGGAATTTTAGTTCATCTGGCTGTGATTTGTTCATGTCCATGAGGGAGCCGAGCTCCTCTCGTTGCCCACACATTCCCTCGCTGCTTCACTTCCATCTTGCCAAAGCCCCTTGCAGGAGCAGAATCACTCTGCCCACCACAAACCCTGTGTGGAACAGCAGGCAGAAGGCAGGAGAAGGTAGAAACAGGTGGAAAAAGCTGAGAAATGGCTCAGGTGTAGCTGCTGCCTGCCCTGCCCTGGTGATTGATAATTAAACCCCGAGAGCTGCTTCTTGGAGCATGTTGGGGGATGTATGGGATAAAGAGATGCTGTAAGAACATCTCTGGAGGCTCCTTGTTTACACAGTGCAGACTGTGAAGGCCCAGGGAAAGGACTGCAAACACGCACGTGCCTGAAGCGCCACCGGGGCTGATCCCGTGTGCTGCTGTGAGACAGAAAAGGATAAAAAAATACTTAATGTGTTGTTTGGATATTGTACTCAAAGCTTGCAGCCACTAAGGGGGATGCCCAAACCTCAAAGCCCTGTTTCAGATCTCTCCTCCCCACAGGAGCCCGGGAATGGCCTTGGTGAGGCAGGGGACCCAGCAGATGGGGGAGCTGAGCCCCCCAACCACCGGCAGTGGCTGGAGCACATGGTCCGGAGAGCGGCCGCGGGGGAGGACAAGGTGAGGGGGCTGAGATTTACACCCCATTTCCTACCAGTGTGTGCTAGAAACTGGCTGGCTCTGTTGGTATTATTTATTTATTTTTAGTATATTTTCCTTTATTAAAAAGTAGTTCGACACCACATGTCCCATAAATGCATCACTGGGTTTAAAGATGGGGATGAATTGGATCTGGACTGCAGGGCACAATTATGTGCCCTGCAGAGCTTTAAGGGCTGGGGAGGGAAAGAGATGGGGATGTTTGGGCTCAAAAAAGTTGAATTTTGGGTCAGCGGAAGAGCTGCTTGGGGGCTGGGGGGGTTTGCACTCAAGAGGGGTCCTGGGCCACCTCCCCTCTCTGCAGGCTCAGCTTTGAGACCTCAGCTGTCTGTAAAACCTGCTTTAGCACCACAAGCCTTAAATTTTGTGTTCCCCACCCTATTTTGAATGCAGTTTGCATTTTTTTTTCCTGAGGCCGCTGGCCCTTTTTGCAGGATTTGCATCCAGCTCCAGCACCGGGGGGCTTGGAGGAAGGAGC
Source organism: Patagioenas fasciata (assembly GCF_037038585.1). Classification (NCBI taxonomy): domain Eukaryota; kingdom Metazoa; phylum Chordata; class Aves; order Columbiformes; family Columbidae; genus Patagioenas; species Patagioenas fasciata. The sequence continues at coordinate 11,982,908 of NC_092534.1, forward strand.
TGGAGCAACCCCGAGCGAGACCCCAGCGAGTGGACCCTTAGACCCTGCTTTAGACCCTGCCTAGGGCCGTCACAAGTGTCTAGCTTTGCATGGAGAGACACTGGGGTGGCTTTTGGCTTTTTGTGAATGGGAGCTGTGCTCACCTCCTGCTTTTTTTGTTGGTTCTTTTGCAGCCCGAGACCGACTTTTTTGGGCGGCCGATTCAGCGGGTGGCTGCACCGGGTAGGTGGCAGAGGGATATGGGGACCATGGATGCTGCTTTGGGGGGGTCCCTGGACTTCACATGAGTGCCCAAACTGGGTTTCTGTCTCCAAATGCTGAACAGGGCGGGGAAATCAGTGGTGTGGGGATATTTGAGGCAACTGCCCCTCAAATTTTGGCAGCATCCAAAGGGCCAGAAAATACCCATAGCTGGGGAACACTGATGTGGGTACCGCATGTGTTTGCTGATCTGGGCTTCAGGAGCATCAGCTCTGCCCTTGCAAACCTCCCTGCACAGGTTGTAACGTCACAGCTTCCGAGTTTCTGCAAGTTTTTGATATCAGTTTTCCCCCCGCAGCCCCTCAGGCCTCCAAGGAAGAGTCGATCGAGAGCCAGATGGGAAAGGCGGTGGGCAAGAGCGACGTCTGGTTCCGCTTTAACGAAGGGGTTTCCAATGCTGTCAGGAGGAATATCTACATCAGGGACCTGCTCTAGCAGGGCAGCAATGGAGCCCTGGACATTCTGTAGGTGGAACTGAAGTGATAAAGCTGACTTGACTTCCTAACCCGTTGATAGGGGGTGTGTGTGTGCATGCTCCTTAATTGTTTCTTTGGTACACATTTATTTTGTTAAAAAAATAAAATATATATATAAAAAATAACCATGAAGTATTGTTCTGTTTATTTAATTTATAATCCCTTGTTTGCTGTATTTTACCCTTTTTTATCCCTGCAAGATTGTATTCTACAATATACAAAAGACTATTTAAAATCACTGAAGGTGTTTTATAAAATTTTCTTCCTTTGCAAGTTCAAAGATGCCAGCTTGATGGCAATAGCACAGGGCTGAGAGTGGACATGGTGCTGCTCCTGTCCCCCCACCCTGCCCATCTCCATGTTTTCCCCATTGCCCCTCTATATAAAAAAGAAACACTTCTAAAAATAATAAGACCAGATGAGGGTAGGGTTTTTGTTCAGGTAGTCATATTCGGAAGCTAACTAATAAAAAAGTACATTCAGTGATGGGGAGCGAGAGCAGCAGGAGGTGCTGCAGGGGTGTTGGTCCCTCAGAGGATGGTGCATTTTCCTTTCTCCACCCAGGGGTTGTTTTTCATCAGCTCGGGGTTGAGGAAGGGATCCTCGGGGATGCCGTCCTCGATCCACTTCACGAACCTGCGGAGACGGAGCCAAGGGTGGGCACAGCCCCCACCTGCACCCCCAGCGCTTTGCGAACATCACCCAGCTCTGCACCCATTTTCAAATGGAGGAGTTAAGCACAAGACAATTCTAATAAAAGCCTTTTGTCCTCATATCTGTGGCTTTCAGCATACGGACAGACTTTGCGTTGGGTTTTAAAACTTATTCCCTAAAGCTGCTCTTTTTCTCTTTCCCCCCCTTTTAAGAGGTGAGAGGGCCATGGGCTGCATAAACTGGGGAGACGTCCCAAGCAACGAGGTACAAACCAGGGAGGGGAAATAAAACCTTTCTGTGACTGTTTTCCAGGTTTATAAAAGTCTTTAAGCTCAGCGGTAGCTTAAAACCTTAAACCCCAGTGTCGGGGGTTGGAGGACTTGAACAATAAAGTGATTTAAAAAAATATAAATCTCTAAACCTGACTTATTTTGAGAACGCCTAGGTGATCTGGAGAGGGACAGGGATGGAGGAGCTGGACTCTGCTCCCGGCTGGGCAAAGCCATGTCCTGTTACTGGGCTGGACTGGAGGTACTGGGAGGGGAGGGCGGGCAGCACTCACTCGGGGATGGTCTTGGAAGACATCTCCCGCTTGTAGGCCAGTTGGTACTTGAGGCTTTCCACCTCCTTCTTCCACTGCGGGAGGTCCCACTCATCCATGGCTCAGCCTGGGGCTCTGTGGGGCTGAAAATGAGAACTTCGGTGCCGTGTCCCACAGATGTGTCCTGTTCCAGCCCCCCCCTACAGCTCTGCATCCCCACAAAGAAGGTCCCCCAGGATGGAGAGAGCGTATCACCATGTTCCAGGGGAGATTTCCAACCCAAACCCGCAGTTCCGGAAGCCTTTGGGGTTCATTTCACAAGGCAAAGGCTGCACTTACCTGGGGACGTGGGGCAAGTGCCCAGTGCCGCCCTTTTGTAGCCACACCTGGGGGCACATGCAAAACCCCAGGGCTGGGCCAGATTTGACTGAATTTGGGTGTTGCTGTTGCTTGGGGTGGAGAGCGGCAAATAGTAACCAAGGCTATTTGGGGAGTGGGGGTGTCTGTCCTTCCCCTGCCCAGCCGCAGGGCCAGCAGGAATTTCTGGGCATCCACATGGGCATTTTCTCCCTCCACCCCACACCAGCGGCCCTGGGTACCAGCTAACAATTGGGATGTGAATGATAGGGAAACTGAGGCACAGCAGCTGATGGGACACAAGCTGTGATGATAGTCACATGAAACCCATGAGCACCTGGCACCCTGCAGCACCCCAAGAACTGGTGGGACAAGGGGACAGTCCCCTGCCCATGGCCTGCTGTGACCCCAGACCCTCCAGCACGCAGAGGCAGCATCCAGCAACATCATTTTGCACCTGGGGTGGCTGAAATCTGGGGATGACCACGCACCCCATCCTGCAGACCTGACCAAGCTGCAGCCCCCAGTGCCATGGCACAAACCCAGCCACACAGCAGCTCAAATCCAGCCGTGCACAGACACAACTTAAATCCAGCCACACACCGGCACAGCTCAGCAGCTGCCCCAGCTCCCCCAGCCCGACTTCTCTGCAGAGCATCCCCCCAAAAAACAGCCAGGTGGGGGGAAGACAAGCACCCAGTGCCCAGCAGCCCCCACCTGCAGTCTGGCCTCCCCGGGGCTCCTGTTCTCCACTGACCAGGAACCAGCATCCCTGCTCCAGCCACCCCAGTAGCATCCCAGCCCCGCGGCCGAGCCCTCCACCGACCTTGGCTGGAGAAGGTGTCAGTGGGGAGCGAGAGCTGCGTCCGTCCCCGAGCCGCCCTGGCCTTCCCTCCTGCGAGTGCTCCCCTCGCTGCCGAAGAGCCCAAATCCTCCGTGTAATCTATTAATGCGCGGCTGGTCCAGCTGCCTCCGCCACGGCAGGAGCCGGATAATGGGAACGTCCTCCCCCCGCTGCTCCCGGGGGATTTGGCTCCGCTGAATGTGAAGCGCCCGGGATGGAAGCAGCATCCCGGTACCCAGCGGCCGAGCTGCCAAAACGGGGTTACCCAGTGTCCTCCACCGCCCTAGGGGACCAAAGGAGAGGGGGTAACGGGGTGGGACACCCCGGGGAGGCCCGTGCTGCTGCCTGCATCCCTGCCAAAGCAAACATCCCCTCCCCGCTGCCGTGCCTGGATTTTCTGTTTCTTCCCGCTTCCCCTGGCTGGGGGCAGGGAGATGCAGGGACGTTAAAAGAAATAAATGATAATAAAAAAATCAATGCACAAAGTGAGCAGTTGGAAACTAAACATATGGTGGGTGATGGGGCAGGGGCAGCACAAAGGGAAAAGTGCAACGATGTTAGAAAATAATAATGATGTGCAACTTACAGGGAGAGACAAAAGCCCGGTAAGAGTTAACTGATTAAAGGCAATATAATTGATGCAAAAGCAAAGCCACAAAGAAGTGAAAAAATTCTCCACCAGCCCTCTACCATTCATTAAAAAATTTAAAAAAAACCAACTTCAGGTAATTAAGGTGATAGCGACTTTTCTGTTGAAGCAAAAGGAAAGCAAGGTTTGCACAAGGAAAAGCTGCCCTAAGCCCACCTGTGTCTGTACGGGCAGCTGTTTGTCCTCTCTGCAACACACCTGGGCAGGATTCAGCCAATTATGCAAACACATGCAAATGTCTAGTGAACAGATACACTGAAAAAAAAAAAAGGAGTATGTATGTGTATAAATACACATATATATTTACACATACAAACATACATACCATATATGTGGAGGTAGATACATTCATATGATAAATGTGTGTATTTAGAATTTATATTATAGAAAATGTATTATATACTATATATTATATAACATACATAAATACATTTTTTATACATATATATAATACACACACTTCTATGAGCAGGAGGGCAGTGAGCACGGGGGCCAAGCCAGGCTCCCCCAGCCCCAGTCAATGCTGGAAGAGGCTCCCACAGCCTCCTGGAGCCGCTGGCCCTTCCAGAGAAACCTGAAGCCTGGGGCTGGGCCAGGGATCGATGGAGTCATTTGGGGCTGAACTCTGAACCCGTTGCACCCTTTTTCATCCAAGTGAAATAATGTATTTTTTTGCTGTAACACCGATGCCGGGTTTTGCTTTGTTGCAAATAGCTGCATGGTGCGGGGCTCCTTTGGGGCTCAGGGCACTCTCCCTATGCTCCAAACGCCACCAGCGCTGATGATCAGGGTCAGATTATCCGGCTGTTGACATCAATCGTAATCTCCCCATGCTGCCTCCAAACAATTATGGGAAAGCCTTGGGTTTAACGAGAAAATGACACTGGAGACGGGTTATTGGATTTCTGTGGATTTTCCACAATCTGATGGCAGCGAGGGCTGAGTGGGGCCGGTGGAGCCACACGGGTGAATTCAGGAGCCAAAATCAACGCCAGCCCTAAGCCCATCAAGCCCATTCCTCCTGTAGGCAACATCTGCCCAGCTGCAGGATCCACTGCTGCAGGCAGGAGCCTTGTCCTGGCCAGGCAGCTGCCCGACCCTTGGGGTCCTGGGACGGAGGGGGACAGGGTGGGTGGCACCTCCCAGGCCACCAGATTGCTGGGTCTGCATTAACTGCCCCCACCGGCTTTGTAGATTAAAGAATTATGAACTCCTGAAGTTTTGCAATATTAATGACTGTAGCCATCTGTTAATCTGGCAGCCAGCAATGAGCCCATTTTTGACTTTGCTTACTCCAGTTATTAAAACTGAGTATTTTTGGTTTGGCAGGCAGCTGGAGGAGTGCGACCGCTTTGTGTCCTGGGGTAGCTGGGGAAGGACTTGCATCCCCCTGCTGATTGCTGGGGGAAGAGGACATGGATGCTGGGGATGACAAATGCTGTGCATGACCCAGGGACAGCACCAGCAAGGAGCCACCAGCCCCCACCACCTTCAGCCCAGGGAAGTGCAGGGTCTGTCCTCAGCACCAGCTGCTAATTCTGGCTCTTTGGGATGGTATTTTAGAGAACTCTGGTCTCTGGTGCGTACTCCAAAGGGATAAACTAATTTCAGAGGCTAATTAGTGTCCTTGGTAGAAGTGCTGTCAGCACTGTCCCAACCAGAGGAAGCATAATGCTGGTGCTGAGGCTGCAAACTCTATTTTTCTGTCCATATAGTTGAGATGATAAAGTTGCCCACAACTCCCATCCTCTCACCCTCATTGTCCAAACTTACCCATCATCAACCCCTTGAGCAGAGCTGGAAGAGCCATGGGGGGCTCCTGGCAGCACTAGACTTGGGGGGGGGTTGTTTATTTGTTCTTAAATATTACACCGAGAACTCCCCCCTCTGGCCTGCAAACAATTAGCTGATTAGCAATATATTTCAGAAACCCTGCCCCTAATCAGTGGTGACGCACACTCAGGTCTCCTGCCCACAGGCAGGCAGCTCCTTGGCCCGCAGGCCCATCACGCCATTAGCTGATGGCATTCCCCTTCCAGACCTCAAGAACATACAGACAGTTTCACTATTTTCAGATGAAATTTCATTTTCAATACAGGCACTTCTTTGCCAATGTTCTATTTATTGTTTGGCAGGATCAGCTGTACACACACTTGCTAAAACAGCAGAGTCCTGTTTTCTAAAATACAATATTTGGACAAGAGAGCTCTAGGCGCCCGTTTTCCTCTCCAAACCATGCATTTCCATTTTTAATGAGCTCTGCTTATCTCAATTATACCTAGAGCAAAGCAGACAAGATCAGCCTCCAGTTTACCTTTGGGGTTACACTAGTCACAGTCTCCAGGTACCAGGAAGATGTTTTCTGCTGGGGTTGACTGTAATGATGATACTTGTCTCTCCAACCTGTGTCCAAAGTGCAGATCTTCAGAGAAAGTCTTGTTCTCATACATAAAAGATTATATCATTATCTACAACATAACCCTCACCATAAGGGTTGCCATAATTCATTGCAATTCAGAAGTGGATAAATAATGAATAAATATTATATTACTTACAGTAAATAAGGAGTTCCAAGCCTTTCTTTGTGCTGGTAAATCCAGGGGTAACAAAACACCCCCCTCCCTGTGCCCTCTTGCACAGGGCACCAAACAGGGCGACAGTGAGGTCTGTGCCCAGTCCAAGTTCAGTCTGATATCAGTCAGGGGTTACTTGGGTTTGCTGTTATTGCTTTGGGGTTTGCTGTTGTCTCTTTACACCCACAGCAAAGTGACAAAGCATGATGTGACACCCTACGGATTATTTTGGGGAGCCAAGGAACCTTCAGAGCAGTCAGCTGCCCAATCCCTGCACGCTGGGAGAGCCCCAGAGCATTTCTGATATCAGGGCACAGCAGAGAACGTCGATACAGCACCTACAAAGATCAGTGTTTGCAGCCTCCTCCTCCCTTTTTATTCCCCCTCAGTCACAACATGGGTAGCATGAAATAAAGGTACAGCAACTGCTTTAAAGAAAAACAATAAAACAAAACCAACACCACCACACCACAAAAGAACCTCCAAGCCCCCTCAAAACCAAAAAACACACAAAAAATCCCTCAAAAATCCCAATCCCAGAATATCCACAAAAGAACCCCCAAACAGAACCAACAACAGATTTTTCTAGAGTTTTACTGAACATTATGTTGATTTAGATGCCTGTACACATTAGCAGAAGACTTGAATAGCATTGCTTATTTAGGACAAAAGCAGCAAAAGCCACTGAAAGCCTTGAATGTGCAAAATACAGCTCATCACATATTAGGATTTTTTTCCCCTTACTGCCAAACCAATGCAGACGGTATCGTAGCAGGCAAAGGGCAGCAACCAGCCCAGAAATATCGCTGTCTTTCTCCCTCCACAGTTCAAAAATTAACTCCTAAACCTATCATTACAATGATTTGAGAAACCCAGAGAACCGTCAGCATCAGTCTAACAGTCACCTACTGCAGAAAACAAAAGCAAAGCCCCTCAAACTAGACCTTCATTTTTATTTACAAAGAAAAGAAGCTATTTACTGCATTAAGTCTTCCTGAACCTTGTTTCTTGAAGCGAGCAAGAAAGTCTCACTTCATGTCCTTCCGTCTCAAGAGTAGCTTGTTCTTTATAACTACACAGGGTGTTTCAAAAAGATGGACCCAATCTGAAGTCTGCAATTCAACAAAATTGGGTCCATCTCTTTGAAAGACCCTGCACATTAAAAAAAGTGTGCAAACTGAGTTTATCGCACACTGTTGTACACCTGTGAAGACGCAGGTTTCTTTTTTAAATTCATTTCCTCTCTCAGCAGTTGTTATCTCGCCCACAGCGCATCTGTGCAACACAGAAGTAAAGACTTGCGGTGCTTTTCTACTTCATCTGTGTGTCTCTCCCCTCCTTCCTCCCTGGTCAGCATCGCTCTGTAGACCATTTTAAAACAAAAACCCAAAACTTAAACCCACTCCCTCTTTAAACTGCTACTTAATACATGGACCTGCAGGACAGGAAATGCCCCCAACACATCTGCTGAAATGCAGCCACTGTTCACCATCTTCACCCAGGATCTCAGTTGTGGGTTTGTCTGAAGTCAGTTTTTAGCTGAATGATTTTGGAGACGTTGACCAAAGTAAAACACGAGGGACTTCAGGAAGAGATTTCTCAGGTTAAGACAAATTGGAAAATATTCCTGAAGATTTTGCCAAATTACAGTTTTTCAAAAACGTTCATGAACTTCAAGATTTCATGATGAGTTGCAGTGCCAAGGGGCAGGTGCCTTAATCCCTGCGCAGAGGAAAATAACTAGTTAGTATACTTGCTAGTATACTTCAGTAATTTTTATAATAATGTTATAATAAATTACATTGACATATGATATATTTGATACATGATCTATTGAGTGATATATTTAAATATCTAATTGATACGTAATACAGTTGACATGTTTTGTTGTTCAGTTTTAAAACAGAGATACTCACTGCATTGTGAAAGAAATTGCAAAGATGCTTTGCCCATGGACACCTGAAAAGCAGATACAGGATCTTAATCCATTTTCTCACAAGGACAGACCTGTCCCCTGTCTCAGCCACTCTGAGGTTTGCATTACTCAAAGCTTTACAAGAAGGCTACTCCAACTATTCACCTAAACTTCAGCCCATAAGAAACAGATTCTCTTTGATAAGTGCTAGAGCATACACTGTAAAGCCTCACAAAACAAAGACAATTAATGGAATTGCAAATTTGTAAAATACAACTTAGCTCATACACAACTGAGTGAAATTGGGTATTTTACTCTCGCAGCTACACGCAGCGAAGGTTTTCACAAAGAAAGTCAACTCGCAGGTCTCTATTTCCCACATAAGACAGTCACTAAGGGGCAAACTCTCACCACTCTGCTGCCATCAGCTACGTGTGAATTTAAAGTGCCAGCGCTGGCAATTACTCTGCCTTCTGGTACACAACCACAGAGCCAATTAATTAGAAAACTACTGTGTCAATACATTAAAGTCTATCTCTCTAAAGCCTATAATGCTTCACTGCGTAACACAGAAGAGTGAGGATTATACTTATAAACAATCAGTGGTTTCAAAAGTGACACATTGGTGTTCTGTTATCATTTGTAATCTAAATAAAGCACTTGGACTTGTCCAGAATTGTTTTCCACACCCACTGAAGCTTTGTGCTGCTGCAGAGCAGGTGGTGTCTCTTCTTTTAAAATGAGGCTGAGAGGCAGAACCCTAATGCTGTCCCCAGTTTGCATTACAGTGCCTGTATGTTCCCAAATATCTGGTTTTTGGTTTGCTATGAAGTCCCAGCTAAGGTTTTTTGGTGGTTGCTGATGTCAGTGATATTTAAGTATTAGAACTAGACTGTACCACATGTCATCTTGACAACTGGTCAGGGTTGCCAAGATCAGACAACATGTTTTTTTATAACATTGGACACCATGAAGTGAAAAGGCCATTTGGTTTCAACAGGTAACACAGAAAAACCTTCATGTTGCAACACTGATGGTAGTTTTCTCTTCATTAACAGTCTTAACTGACAACTCTTGTTTTTTATTCTCCCCTGTTATTAGCAACGGTAAAGATACTGAGCATGACGGTTGTGGTAGATTTGAGATTATTTCCTTTGGCTGTGAAGTAGGTTCACACTTACATATGCAGATTCTCTGTAATAATACTCAGAGCGAAGAGGCCAATGGATTGCATCTTCTGGTATCTGCATGTCAGGAACAGGCAAAGGAATTCACCCACGTACTGGGGACCAAGGTTTTGCCACCTACGCAACAGAAAAAACACAGATATTCAGAGACAACTTTCCTATTCATTCCTAGCATTAGACCTTAGGATTATAGCTCTGCTAAACGTTACTGCTGCAGGACTACTCTTATGTTTCCACAAACAGACCTCAGGGAGCAAGTGTTTACTCACAGTTTTAGCATTGTTGCTTTCTGACGACTTAGATCTCTCAAAATCAGGTTGACAGTGCCATGGAGAACATGTTCTTCATAGGAAAGATGGTCCAATAACAGCCTCAGAGCCCAAAAGTTATTCTAGGAAGAGATAAAATAAGAGCAGTGATTTAACCTAGTTGCCAGTCATTTCTTAGAAAAATCAGAATAAATTAAAGGTCAGCAAAGCTAAAGGGGATGAAAACCAAGGTAAAAGTGTCTAAAAATCCCTACGCAGATTCTAAATTTAATTTGGTTTAATATCTTAAAACAGAAATCAATATCTAGGACTCACCCCAAAAGCCAGGGCTATCTCCAAGAAGGAATTCAAGTATGGAAGGTCACAAAAGAGCATCTGTTGTATTGCTTGTACTGCAAGAATAAGACAAGCCTCATGGTGCAACTACAGGAAGAGATATCAAGAAAAAGAGACATATTTAAAAGACACTTTCCCACTACTTGTATATCATACCCAGTCAAATCAGCACCAAGTTACTACATCCCAGTCAAACAGGTTGGATGTCAGACACGACATCCAAAGGATATCATGAAGACCAAAAGAAGGGGGAATAAAACAGGTACTTTTATTTAAATGGCATATTTCTCCTGGTGATCTCAAAATCCTCCCAGAAACATGAAGTCTCACACCCTCACAGAAGCAGAATTAAGTGAAAAAAAAACTTCTTGCCCAGTAGTTGCTTATTTGTAGAGTCAACTAAATCTAATTTTCTCAAAATAGGTAAAAAAGAATAAAATGCAAAATACATTTCAAGCCATCTTTAAACATGTTCCACTACACTTGAAACCAACGTTCAAAACAAGTTGAGAAATTCTGGGCTATTTTGAGTTTTGAGACAAACCCAGTGCCAAGTCTTAAAGGACAGCCTGCAGTTTGACTCCAACACAAGAACAGCCCAGGAAAGTTAAAAGAAGATCAGTTATTGCCAACCCTCCCACTTTATAAACTTAGACAGCGCTGAAATAAGGCTTGTCCTAGGTTGAAGATTGCATCAGACCAGAACTACCCTCAGACTTTTCTTAACTTCTGACAGCACAGGCTACAGCAGATAAGAACAGCCTCTGCCAATTCCAACCCCAAATCTTCAAACTTCCTCTTAAAAGCTTTTGAAAATAATCCCAGTGTTTTCAATACTGCTGTATCTTCATGCACAATAAAACAAAGGGTAAGTTTCCTTATCACTGTGTGTACACTTACTTGAGGAGAGAAAATAGTAGGTGGTAAAGAAACATTAATTTTTGCCTTCAGCTCCTCCAAAAGGCCGCCGCTGGCAGCAAGCACCCTCTGCAACACAAGCCATGAGTAAGGGGAAGGGTGTCCAAGATGGTTCTTTAACATGCTTTTACTTCTATTTTTCAGCATTTTCTTTTACAGATGAAGTTGACTGTTCAACATCATACTCAAGGATTAAGTTGAGGCGCTACAGCACTAACGAAACCACATCACATAACCTCTTCATTTCCACCTCCTGTGCTTAGCAGATCAGTTACTTCTGTTCTTGTTAAGAAAATACCCAGATACTGATTCTTTAGGACTATCTGAACACATTTTTCTTAAACTGCTTTTCTATCCACCCTGTCATCTGATCCACCTCAACATTAAAAGATACAGAATCAGCATTAGGCATTGAGCTGCAAGCAGAATTAATCTGCTTACTGTTGTATTTAACGCTCCTGAATCACAACATCCTGCAAAGTGCAAACACCACAGGAGTATTTGATGAGGCACTGTCAAGTTAACCTTAGGATTTAGAGGAAGAAACCAATGCCCAAATCAAATGAAATCTTGTCTAAACCCAAGACACCAGATTCGCCCATTTCACAGCATGTTTCCCTTACCCTTTGGAAGTCCAGTGGTGGTTCTTTCAGGGATAGAGGATGTAGGTGCCCACTTTTTTCCAGCAAACTGCTACTGCCCAAGATCATGATGAGGGAACTCCAGCATTTGGCCTGAAACACAGCAGAACATTTATAAATAAAGTCAAATCTGTTCACAGAGATGTGAAATATTCAAACAGAAAAGGGTTTGATAGTAAATCCTTTCATTGGAGAAGTAGCTAGGCTGGATGAGTAATATATACAAACACTTGATGGGCCACAGAAACAGAGTGTTAAACCAGACTCACATTCCTGTACAGTGACACATTGCTGTAAAGGAGCTTGAGTGCCTGCTTAATTAGAACACCGTCCTTCAAAGGAGATCCTGCAAGAAATAAAAATCGAAAACATATCTTATATTCCCTGAAAACTATAGAGTGTGAACACAAGCAAAATATTAACTTAGTTACAGATATGCTTCAACAGAAGCCTAACAAAAAAAAAAGTGAGCGTGTACAGTTATTTTACAATTTTTTTTTGTAGGCTGTGAATAGAAAAACCAACATCAACTGTAAAATGCTATTCTGGAAAGCTACAAAGAACTGAATACAATTTAGACTAAGCCATCACAGGACAAAATCCTCATTATGTGCATCACAGCACAGTACAGTGTGACACACTATCACTATCTCATACCTCTAAGAATTCTACTAGCAGCTGAATATCTCCAAAACAAATCTTTCATTTCAGAATACACCTTGACAAGTAGCACACAGATAGGTGACCACCGTTATCAGTGGCTGAAATAACAACATGAAGTAATAAACAAATCATTAAACCCTTACCATAACGCTCAGCCACACGCTGCCATCAGCAAGGCTGTGATGTAACAGAGCTTTGTGTTTCCTTTCAGTGAGTATTTTGTGTGAAGTGTACTAAACAAATCCATGCTCAAATACAAAAACATTCTTCCTGCCTAGAATTACGGACTGTGCTTTAGTCCAGACAATTTATAGCTGGCTTCAGAGTCCCTCAGAATACGATTAGATTTAATGCTAAGGTAATAGCTGTAGTTAATTAAGGTTCTAAACATATGTAAGCAAGAAATCAGACTTGCCAACTGTAATCCAGGGTCCAGCATCCAGCATATCCTTTCCAGCAGGGACACTGCCTGTTCGGAACATCTTCAGGTAGAGCTCAAACTGGAACGGCACCACCCGGCAGGCGGGACAGCAGGCCAGGCTGCCCACTGGGAACAACAGCGAGTGTGCGGCCGCGAGGAGGTCTCCGCTTTTACACAAGTAGAATGGAATTTTATCTTGAAGGTCTACTAGCCTGGAAAGAAAGAACAGATTAATATTTGAGTCTCATTAGCATGAAAGTTTTACAGTATGTATGTATAGATGTGATTATGCTTGACTGCTAGTAAAGCTGAAGTTGGTGGCAATGCTGTAGTACCTTCACTTGGCAAACAGCTCCCAAAAATCCTACTCCTTTTCATTCCACCAGTTCATTACACATTCAAGAAACAGATTGGGACATAATCTTAAGACAAAGAAGCAACTAAAAAAATTTTTAAAAGCCATTTACCCTTTGGTATCATTGCACTTGACAGCTCTCAGGTAGCGAACAACTTCTTTATAGCTGGGGACAAAAAAAGAGAGGGTAAGCAGAAGAGGAAGGATTGCAAAACTATATACAGCTCAATCAAATATTTACTACCATTAACAAAGCAAATCAGTAGATCTTCCCACAACAGCACAGAAATACAACTGGCAGAAAGAGACAGTTGGAAGTTCCAATAAGTTATCCATGGATTATCTCTGTTCTCTGGTAAAATAAAACAGGAGGTTTCCTTTACATTTACATTCCTTTACAAGTGAACTGTCTTCTTTTGAATAGACTTCCAAAGACCAGAACACACTTTTTTTGCTGTCTTGCAACTAGTCAGCCTTTGATGAACAGAATTTGTTTTAAACATCAACATCTAAAACCTACTGGGGTTATGGAAACAAAGGAATTATCCACTTCAACATTCTTTTCTGGTTCTGAAGTGTTCAAAGGGCTTGATACTGCTTTGAAAAACTTCAAAAAGCCACTGGCCTTGTTGGTAAGTGACTGGCATGAACAGCTTCAAATGTGTCTTTGTTTTGTAGGTTTTCCCATTATACAAAACTTCTGCAGATTTTAGGAAAACAGCACACTGCAAAATGTAAAACTTGGGTTCATAAAATGAAAAACGCTAAACCAAACTGATCTTACTTCTCTTTGTCTACCAATTTCTTCACTCGAGCCTCTATAACAGGGAATGCTTCCCACAGACGCATTTTTCTTCCTTTCTGTGTTCTCTGACCAGTGATGTTCTGGCCTTTTAAAACTGTGGTCAGTAACATATCGTCCCATGGTACAACATTCAAGCTGAAAGTACAAAAATAAAGTCATAGTTAAGTGTGCTTTGCTGGTACTCCTCACTTTATTTCCTTTAAGTAACATGAAGATTTACCAATAAAACATCTTGAGGTTTACAACTGACTTCTAAGGGGGAAAAAAACAATATATGGACAACAATTTAGCCCATAACATCAAACAACTTCTATAAGGAGAGGAGAAATTCAAAGCAGCCAATACTGAAATCTTCCTATAAAACACTCACACGTAACACTATGAGTGAAAAATACAACTCTATACAGCTGTTTTCAAATCAGGCAACTGTATAAACAAATATTCTGTAAACAAAACCCGAAGAACATACCTATTTGAGAAGCCAAAACAGTGACATGGAAGCGAGATGGACTGAAAGAAATTAACAAATTTTTCATACAAATTTTTTGGAAAGTCACACAACACCAGCATCCTCTGAAGTTGTGTTGTGATCCTGTGTATTGAAAAGAAGAAAAATCTCTTAAAATCAGTGAATTACTACTACATTGTTGCATACTTTTTAATTCTACAGAAAACTATTCTATGGAAATTTGGGGCTTTTTTGGTTAAGTGTCAGACAGTTTGGATCTATATTTAAATTCATGCTTTGAGATTTGTAGTCAATAACGGTATTGCTCTTTTATTTTTAAACTCCGGTAAAAACAAGCTTCTGTGGTCTTCAGTTTGAAAACAAAGCTCCCCAGTGAGCAGATGCGAGAAACACGTGGTGAGCCCAGCAAACCAACTGAGCTCCTGGCGGCTTCACAGCCAGCAAAACCACCTCTGTCTTCACTGAAAACTGGAGATAATGCACCAGAGAAGAGTTTAGTCTTTCAAAATTGGGGGAGGGTGGCCAAAAAAATTCCTTTTCCTGCTTTTTGAAGAAATTAAAATTTCAATAATAGTAATTTAAAATTAAAACTAATGCAGGATTTAGGTTATGTCTGTCATTAGTTTCAAATGAGAGGTGAGAATATATAATTGTTTTTGAGTGCTCCTGAAAAAAAGTTAATTCTTAACTCATTAACCTTCTGTTACAAGTGATTTTTGGGTTAAAGGTGAAAAACATAGCTAAAATGAGAAAGGAATTACACCAAGTGAGCCAGATGTCCTCATTCCACAGCCTCTGGGGGACTTCACTGTGTCACATCCCTGAGCACTCGGTCCCAGAGGAGCCCTGCATGGCTGCTGCTTTCATCTTTCACACACACTATGTACTCTGGGGCTTACTAAGGAGCTTTTGATGCCAGAACCATCAGATTATACACCTGTGCAAAGTTCACTGTTTTAAGGGCTAAAGCATTCACTATTTCACTTATACCTTTGAATAGAAGTGATTTGAAATGCATTTTAAAGGCAAACAGATGGTTTGCGGCCAGAAGCCCTCCCATCGCCATCTCACCGTGTAATAAGACAAGTCTCACCTTTGCAGCAGACAAGGGACAGCAATCTTTAACGAAGCCGTGTGACCAAGGTTCTGCCAGCTTCTAAGAGGGGAGGAAAAAAAAGCACTAATTAACATTTGATTGATTTTTCCTGCCCTTTCCCCTTCTCTATTCTAAACTGTTTAAGAACACACTTTTTTTCTTAAAAAGCATTGGGAGCTTTTGAGGAGCAAACGAAGGTGGCAGCCTAGATGTGGAACTGGTACTTACAGAGCAGGGTCTTTATGGAGTGCAATCTCTTTCGCTGCTCCCAAATACATGACAGCAGCAGCCTTGGGACTCTCCTGTTCTGCCTGATTTAAAAATCTTGTTACCAGCGCAAAAACTCCAGAATACCTGAGAAAGTTCAAGTTGTCCATAAGATAAAGTATCTGCAATGACGTACTTTGTCATCAAATGGCAATTATGACCATTCTACAGATTGAGAGCAAATTGACAGGCCTTTCCTTGAAAAACATTTCTAAGATAGTGACAGGGTATTTGCACAACCGTTACTTTAATCATTTTACAGGCACATAACACCGAGTAAAAGCCAAACCCCATCCTACAAACCAAATCAGTAAAAATATCAGCTTTACTTTCATGCTTTCCCAGGCTATAATAATGAGGCCTATTATCAAGTGCCTTAGTATAGCACAAGAGATGTACCTAAAGTCATATTTAAGACATATTTAAGGAGGTATTTAAGGGGATGTTTAAACTACATCCAAGTGCAATTTAATAGCTTGCTGGCCAAGTAAGTTTTCTCAACCAAGTTTCTGCTATATCAGGTGCCACGATTCTGAATATCACTTGAGTAAAGGAAAGCAAGCCTGCATAGACCAGCAGGTACTGCTAGTAGACAAGTTCTGCTTTCACTTACTTGTATACAACCTCTGTGTTGCGCGATCTGCAGATATTGCACTGCCCAGCAGGCAGTTTGGGGGGACAAATGCATTCGTGTTGAGTGGGAGGAATTTTTTCTCCAACCAGATACTTATTATATTCCACAGAAAGTTCCTGGATAAATTTTATTAGAAGACTTCCTAAGAGAGCAGACAGACGGGAAGCTGTTAGTATAATAATTATTTTTTTCCTCTTCCAAAACTAAAAGAAACAGGAAGACGATCATTTTACAATCCTATGTAAAATATTTAGCAAGTTACGTTCAATTGTACTGGCCAGGAAAGCTTTGTTGCTCCTTCCAGAGGAAGGAAAGCAGGAAAGCACAAAAACTGGACCTGCAGACTGGGCTCTGGTCTGAGTATGGCCAAGAAGGAGAGCAGCAACAGTAACCTACTGCCTTAAAAACTCCCCAAGCCCTCGCAAGGAAAGCTGTGGACCAGACAAACTGTCTATGAAGCCACAGGCTGAGCGGTCATGGTGAGGCACGGATCTCCCGGGCCAGCCTGCGAGCAGAACACTTACCACCGTGCCGAAGGTCCGCATCAATATCCGTGAGCTCCAAATTGAACATCACGAGAACACCAGCCAAGGCAAAGTCACGCTGGTCCTTCCAGAATTTGCTTTTGTTGTGTGCGTTGCAGTGACAGAGGGAAGAGGTTGTCCAGTTTTGGCACTATTTCATGAAACGTGAAAAAACAGGGAAATGTTTTTGTTTGTTTTGCTTTGTTTTTGTTTTCTTTCTTCTACTCTAGTTGATCAAGTCAAAACTTAGTTCCACTGAATGAAGGACTACAATTCATTTTATCCTTTACCCATCTAGGCAAAGCCACAGTGAAGTATTTTGACAGTTGGAGAAATAGGCCAATATGGCAATAACTTGATATCGTGGCTAACAATAAAATTAAAAAAGCCCGTAGTACTTCACCATAATTCCTGAAAACCTTCCAGAGACACTTCAGGCCGGTGCCCTCCCCACTGTAAATCAGTAATGGAGCACTGGCTTTGCATGTTCACCCAAACTTTGCTCACAGTTCAAGCTTCCCTCAGTTTTAAGAAAAAAAACAAACCAACCTTACACACCCAATTCCCTGCACTCCAAGTTAGGACAGTCTAAATGTCTGAATTTCTCTAGTGTAGCGAGCAGCAGTCTGAGTAATTTGACTCTATGACACACACTGTGTGCCTAAAGCAAACAGAGGGACATTTGCTTACACCAAGTGAACGTCGACTCCAACAACTGCTGGACTACTAAAAATAAACCCAGACAGTGACCGCATTTTTAGCAGCACTGTGAAGCAGACTGATATCAACATTTAGGAGAGGAACTGCTAAAATAATCAAATTTCATGTATCCTTTATTCTTTTAGTGTGCTTAAGAATGATTTATTTTGAACAGACTGCTGAATAATTTAGTTTACTCAAAGTTGTGCATTTCTTGATTACAGCTCTTCTTACCTCAGCAGCGAGTTTGTCACAAATGTAGCAGTAGCACTGATCACAAATATCAGCATTTTTTCCAAGGGGTGAGCAGGTATCACATTCTGTTCGCCTACAAAGTTAAAAAACAGAAGGTTCTTTATGAAACAAGTTACGCTCTTATCCAATTCTGCTTCTGCTTTCAGCTGGTAAAAAGCTAACGGGGTTACTTGACAAAATGGACAAAATCTGTAAAGTGAAACCCCTGTGCTATCCTCCACATCACTGAACGTACTCGAACAGGTGTATTGTACAGTCATATCTTGCATGAGGCATCACATTTGCTTGTTTACAGAAAGTCACCATCAGTTCACATTCCTCATCCACAACTTCTTCAGATTTCTCCTCTTCCAGGGCAGACTTCTCTGTAGAGAACAGAATATGTGGTGTAAGTCAGTATAAAGGTAACTATGACTTCATTACAAATTCAGCCACCTATTGACATTTTCTTTATAAAAACACTTTACGCATAAGTTTTTCTTATGATTTCATATGGTACCAATAAGAATGGTACAGTGGTCTACGACAAAAAACTGTCACACTATCACAACAGAGATAATGTAATCAGAAAGGATTCCATTGACATTGAAAAGCTCCAGGCTCAGCTAAGTTTGTAATATTCTGAAACCACACAGCAAAGTTCAGTACAGTACGCAGGTAAATCGTGCCATCAAAGAAATCACCAAAGTTACGGAATAATTGAGGTCCCTCCCGGTTTTATTTATTTTTGAAGTGCTTTGTTTTCTTAGCAGCATAAAGACACATTTCAAACATATTGTATAATAATTTAGTTTGACTTCAAACGTTCTTCACAGAACTTCATCAACACCAAGTGCACAGTGCTCACCCAGCGGGTCAACTACCAGAACTGAACTCCCCAGTGTGTTCTCAGCTTCATCATCGCTGATCAGGATCACGCTCTGTTCTTCCTCTTCTCCTTTCGATGGCCCCATGGTTACTGAACTCCGAAAGAAAGGAACGGTTTGGCAGCAAACGGGACACAAAGTTCACGCTTCTAAGGTTCCTTTCCTCAGGAAGGGAAGCAAAGGGCTCCTCCAAGACCCAAACTCCTCATCTGTGTTGAGCGAGTTACACTAGGGACAGTAATGTTTGATCTTTGTCGCAGCCAGCAGCTCAAAAGACCTTGAAGGTTCCATGCAGAGTTGAGAGAAATCTAAAAAACAAGGAGGTGGGAACAAATAAATAAATCTGCTATTTCTATGGTGGGTTTGGTGGGACCAACTCTGAAAGAACCAACTAATGATGACAACAATGGTTCACAATAATTCTGCCACCCCTTGCTCAACGTGCCCCACGCAGACCCTACTCCCTTCCCAGGCTCAAAAATCGCACCCCAACTACCCCCACTCCTCACACCACTGCCCCATTATCCTGCCCAACCACAAGACTCGCCCCCTCCCCATTCCAAGGGCCACGGATGCCTCCCAGCCCCGGCCCAACCGCCCCCTCCCCTCGGCTCTAACCGTCCCCAAATCGCCCCCCCCAGCCCTCGGGCCCCACACCGCCCTCTCCAACCCCTGCTCCCCGCCGCTCCCCGCCGCTCCCCTCACCGCCCGGCCCCACTCCCGTTCCACCGCTCCCGCCGCCGTCGAACCGCTCGCTGCCGCCACTTTTTGAGCGAACTAAGTACTTCCGAGGCGGTGACCCCGGAAAGGGCCCGTGCACTGACGCCATCCGCACTACTTCCGCCCTGGCAGCTTGGTGGGAGAGCTGTGGTGGGGCCGCCATATTTGGTGAGGGCAGAGGGGGTCGTGCGCCTCACGCCTGCGGGGCACAGGGCCTGGTGCGGGCGCGGCTCCTGCAGTACTTAAATAAATCTTTCATCCTCCACAGGCTGAGGAATGGAACAGAAATCGGTATTAGTGCAGGGTCCTCTTGGCGCTTGAGGTCCTGCAAGTAGGGAAGAGTGAGGTGGGAAGCCCCATTGCATCTCCTGTGCCTTTTGGGGGTGTCGTGGTGGCCCAGGCCCCATAGGGCACAACCTGCTCACGCTCCCCACTATGACTGTAGGAATCAATTACTTTGCAACTCAGGCAGGATCTCTCAGTAATTTTTTTTAATAAGGATATTGCAACATTTTGTGTTCTACCTAAAGGTAGGCATACATAATAGGGCAAAAAGCATCTGCTTATATCCCCCCAAAATACCGGCTGCAGTTTCCCTCTCCTGTACCCCATTGGTTGGTACTTCAGGGTTTACAGACTACCTGACCCTGCCTCAGTTTACATACAATACCCTTCCCCTTATCAATCTATTTAAGATACGGATTCCTGGTACTTTGGCTACCATTCCCCATAAATTAACTTGTAAATACAGGTATCAGTATGCATACAGGTGTCAGTATATATTCGGCGAAGAGACCGTGTTTTACATTAAGGATTCATAGTCCGATGTCTCTTGGTCCTTCCCCCATGCTGGAGTCAGGCACCAGGTCCTCAGTTATGTAAAAACAACAGTTCTTTGTGAAACGTTCCTTAAAATGATTATACCATGTTATGATTCTCTGTGGCCTCCCCGCGGGCAAGAGGGTTGATTCCCCTCCTGTCAGACCAGGACACTGGTCCTGAGCCACTATGGCCACCGATGGGACAGCAGCTGCTGGTGGGTAAGTTGGTTTTACTGCTCGGGCTCATCCCGAATCGCGAGTTCCGTCACACAGAACTGTCCTACCGCACACCCAGCAGCTCAGCGAGGAAAACACCACATTGGCTGATACTCAGCATTTCCCTGGTAACGCTAGATGGTACCAGAGCTCCACAGCGGCTCAGGCAGGACTCAACAAGACAGAAAGTGCCTCAAAAAATGGAAATTCTGAAACATGGAAAGCTGAAGATGTAAAGCTGCAATACATTCATGTGCGGTTGGCAAAGTCATTGCTGTTTCTATGGGAAAAAGCAGACGGGAGTTACAAATAAAATAAGGACATTTTTCCAGCGATCAGGGCAACAAGTGTAAAACTATTTGCAGTTAAAAATTATCAGCAAAGTGAAGGTATGAGAGCGCTTGATGGGGAAGCATTTGAAGACTAATCTTCATGGAATTTTTAACTACTAGTAATTAGTTAATAGCTAAAATCTAGGAAGTATTTTAACTTAAGGAGAAACTTCCATTAAATCATAAAAATGAGGTACATTGCTGGTATCGTTAATATTAGGAACTATTGAAACAGCACTCGGAATACGATCACCTTTTTATGCGAGCGGCTGCACACATTGCAACGCACTGCCTGAAATATTCATGCGTTAAAAAAAAATAAAAAGGTCTTCCTGCAAATGAATATTTATTCCATGAATAATCTTTAATGTCTTCGTAGCTTTCAACACATTTGGGCAAAATGTTTCAAGTTTCTGTGCTTACAGTGAAAAATCTAAACCCGACACCTAAATAGGTGGCCTGATTTCAGCTGCATGGAGTAGAGACGTCATTTCCTTCATATCGCTGCCTCTGTAGCATGACAGCATTTTAACAGCCTTGAGTAACTCAACGCGGCAATTCGGGTGATGAAATGAAGTATTGAGATAGCAGGGAGAAATAATAACGGCACAACTGGCACGTGGCCAGAATAATTTCTCTAAAACTCGGCTCTCACGCAGAAATCCTGTGAGATGATCTTATGGCTAAATATGGTCAGGACTTCAGTGCTGTGCCTCATCCAAAACACAGCAGCGCTGGTGCTTCCTCTCTTGCCAGATGAAGAGTTGGCGTCGGCGTCTTATTTTTAGTGGTGTGGGTGTAAAATGCGTTGGTTGTGTTTCACGTCGCTGGAGCTCGGGCTGCTCTGCCACGTCGGGTTTCGTGCCCAGACCTCGCGAAGCTCAAGGTCTGGGATTGACATCATCGGCTCCTGCTTCATGGGCTGTGTCTTGTAGGTCTGTTGCGTTTTGGGGTGAAGAGACGGTTTTCCTGCTCCCAGAGGCCCTAAGTCTAACATAATGCTCTGTCCTGAGCCACGAGCTGTGGATTCTGCTCCCTGGAGTGAAGAGCAAGGGCTGGAAGGTGGGTTTCTACCCACCCGCTCCTGAAGTACAAGTGGAATTTCTCTTTGACCGCAACAGCAGAGCTGTAGAGGGAACAGACCATTAAAACGACCGTTCAAAAATTTTTTTCACGTCCCATTTATATTTATTTCTGCTTCATTCTGCTGAAAGTCAAAGGCCCATTTGTACCCGCTGAAAGGCTTGGGATAGATCAGTTGACTGGAAAAAGCTGAGAGGATTGAAACCTGCAATTCCACATGGACAAGTGCTAATCCATCGCTCTGCTGAGCCCGAGGAAGGTGCCACAGATCTTTCGAGGCGCTCAGAGCTGACTTGTGTCATGGCTTTTGTGCTTGTTTGGCCCAGAAAAGGATGTTCAGTGCTAGAATTCTAAAAGAGGTTCTTATAACTGAGCTTCTCGGAAAAGACTTGCCGTCTTTTCTAGCTACATTCAGCATCTCTGCTGATTAATTGCCTCTGTTAATGGGCAAACTTTCCAAGGTGACTTTAAGGAGGGTTCCACCTCCTTTAATATTTGAAGTTCCTCCTGTTCCCTAACAGCCCCAACTCCTGGTAATTACTTAATTCTGGTGCCAATTTCAGCCAAATGGACAGCAGGTAAAAATCCCAAAGGTAACAAGTTCTTAAAGTGTTGTGATAAGAGATATGTGTGTGTGAGAGTGAGAAACCCTTCTTTGAGTTCAACCTCCATCAGAAAACTACAAATCCAGCATGAGACGGGACAAAAATTCCCCAGTCATGTCAAAGCCTTGGGAACATTCAGGCCTACGAGACACCAGAGAGTCCCCTCACAGGGGAAGATGCCTCAGAAGGGAACTCTGGGGTGGCTGATCAAGCAGGAATTGCTCTGGGTGAGTTATTCATGGTGGGTTTTTACCCCACGTGGCTTCTCTGGTGTGTAAGAAGGGGTGAAAACCTGCTGCAGCCCCAGTGCAATTCACTTTAAAAGTCCGTCACCCGTGAGGCATGAACCCATTGGAAACCAGGCTTCGTGACTTCCACTGCTCACAGGACAATGTGGTTTTTTAATGCTTGAAAGAAAACTGTTCCTTTAGCTCTTTCCCTTGTACTTTCTTTCCTTCCCCTACAAATAAAGCAGAAACGGGATGCCGTGAGAAAGCCCGTTCTCAGGTTATTTCAGGCCCTGTAAAAATGCTCTGGTTTGGTGGCTTTTCAGGGGGACAACAGCCAGGCCAGGGCAGGAGAATCACGAGGACCCACCGGCGCTAATTCGCCTTCGGCTCCGAGCCAGCCAGGGAGAGGAGATGTCCCCACCTCGGCACAGCGGCAGCCAAGAGCTCTCGATTGAAGAAACAGATGAATATGAACCTCGTTGGAATGCCTTCAAAAATCTGCTAGCACTCTCCTCCCCACCAAAAGCCGAATAAATCCCCTTCGTCTTTCAGGCTCCTAGTGAGACCCTGAAATATTATCAGTGCTCTTTGACACTCTACCTGCCCCTCATCCCACCTGGCTTTCCACAAAACACATTTCCTCTGCTTTCAGGAAAATAGAAAAAGAAAAGCCAGGTTCATTCAAACCCTGACACTTCTCTAGCACTAGAGTCATCAGATCTCCTCCACTTTATATTTGGTATTTTAATAGGGTTTCCTTTTAGACCTTTAATGAGTTTTTATTCCCCTTTGTATATCAGACGCTTCAGTCTGACCGACAGTTTTACTCACCCCATGTGGAGTAATATGAACAGTCAGGACAACCTTTTATTCCTGTGGCAAGGTTTGCTCTGCCAACATTCTTCCTCTGCTCGCAGTCGGGGGGATGTTTTGACCCTTTCCTCACCGCTGTTTCACCCGTCTTGAGCAAGGATGTTCCCCCAAAGTACCAGGGCAGGAACAAACCCTGCTGTCCCTGCTCTCAAATGCAGCTCTGTATCGAGGAAAGAGAAAATAAATTCAAAATAAAAGCAAATGCGGGCTTTGGCTCATCTGAACAGCTGAGTTTTGTTCCTTCAGCCTGACTTGCAGGACATTTTATTACAGTTTGCAGCGAGCGGGTCGGGCTGGGGCTGTTCCTGTGCCACAGAGGTTCGTGGCTGTGCTGGGGTGTCTTATCATTTGCACACATGCACCCTGAGGAGTAATTGTCTGGAAAACAGGTCAAGCTGTGGCTCTGTTCCCTTTATTTCTAATATATCCCAGATACCTTAGAAGTCATCCTGCAAGGCATGAGGTGCCCGGTCTCGTGGTCATGCTGCAAGGACAGCGGGATGAGATGTTGCCTGAGCTGCGAGGGGACACGACCATCCCCACTGAGCCTGGACAGGGCCAGGACCTGCCCATGTCCCATTTTCTTCAGCTTTGGACGGACACAGTCACCGGTGCTACACTGGAGGGTTGGTACGGGACACCTGGCTGGGGTTTTATATAAAGGATTAAACCCACCAGGCTGGGTGCTGCACAAATAAATAAAGAGGTGTCAGTCCTGGCTGGAAAAACAGTGACAGGATGGGTGATGGGCTGAGCCCGGGCTCCAGGTGATGTCGGCGTCTTCCAGTCCCAGGGATCCACAGCAACATTTTCAAAAGGCAGATTTTGGGGTGGAGGAGGTTTTCATGCAAATCTGCAAGCATTTGTTTTGATGTTTTGTTCTGCGTTTGGGAGCGGGGCGCTATGGAGGTGCCTTCTGCTGTCTGCAAGGCAGGCAGAGCGGTTTCAGGCATTTATTGTGCTTAACTACACAGGTCCAATGGAGTCGTATAATTTAAAAACATCTGCCATTAAAGGTTACATATTAAGCATGGTCTCGGTTTTTGATGTTGCAGAAGACTGAGACTCATCTGCTGAGAATTAGGAGGTTATTATTGTGTGGAAGCTAATCCAAATTGCCTGTTATCCATAGGCAGAAAATTAAAGGAATATTTAAGCCCATTCCACAGATTACAAACTTGGTGGCATAGCTCTGCAACCAGTAGTATTAGCATCTTGCATGTGATAGTTGCCAATAATTTAAGTCAACTGTTTAACATCTGGCATTACTATATAATGTCTGGCTTAAGCTGTAACCCTTTCCCCCACCCCTGCTCTTAGAAAAGCTTTTTCTGCTTTGAGAGAATTTTGATTGCTAAAGCCCTTCCCAGGACAGATTTATCCCGTGATTTAACATTTTGTGATGGAGTCTCATTTTGAATCAGTTGAATAATTGGCAGTGACTTTGGTATTAAACTGATTCATGATGTACATCCAGGCCCTTAAATAATTGAACATTATTGTCTTTATAATCGAAGCCCCTTTTTGCCCATTAAAAAACTATTGGAAACAGTCTAGTGATCTGCTTTGATTAAAAATAAAGTGCAGAGGATTGGTAATGATTAGAGATGGTCTGCGTTCCCCTCCGGCTCCCCCTTGGCTGACAGGCACCCCTTGGCTCTGCACAGCACCAACCACCACCCAGCAATGATGGATTGCGACGGTCTCCAGCGAAGTGATGAACAGGAAAATACGCCTGTCACCCCACCAGGCACCAACGATACCTTTTTTCTCGCCGAGTGGTGCAGTCCCAGTGTTGGTGACACGCTGAGGACAGCGCGGTCCTGATGTCGGTGACATGCCGAGGATGGCACTGTCCTGGTCTTGGTGACACGCCGAGGATGGCACACAGCAGGATGTCCTGCCCATGGTGGTGTCCGACAGCCCTGGCATCGCCGCAGGGTCTCTGCTCAGCCTTGGAAGAAAAGGCCATGCAGAAAATAGTTTTGTTTTCTCTTATTTTTGGAAAGCTTTTAACTGTGATCAATAAATCTGGGAAAGAAACACAGAGATTGCATTAGAGATCTACAGCCCTCATCACCAAAGAAGGACTGACGTGGGGTGAACAAGGTGCTTTGGGTAAAAAGTAAACATCAATGGGCCAAATCTTGTCTCTTTTGAAATCAATGCTGTGGCTGCCGTTGCCAGGGCCTGGCTGTCGCCCGGTGAGCTGATCCTGGGGGGGATCCCGTGGAATGAACATCCCACTCCAGTCCCACGGGTCTGGCCGCCGCCACCCGGGAGAGGAAGGCTCGGCGCGGCGGAGCCTCGGCACGCCAAATTCAAAGCTGTCCGCTTCACACTCCACTCTTCCCCGGCCTTTGGCAGGGGCTATGATATAACAGGTTTTGCATAGCTGCTAGACATCTTCCTAATAGTATCCCCTGTGAATTCTAAATTTCAGTCACAGCCTCTAAATTTTCATTAAGAGCAGTCACACAGAGAGAATGATGGATTAGATTTTATTGTTGGAAAATCTCCAGATAAAATTAAAGTGCTTCTTTCTTTTCTGAAACCTTTACCTTTCCCCTGTGGTGCCCTATAAATAAGGTATCAAATAATGTTTATCCTTTTGAATTCTGCAATCTTACATGTTTCATGCTTACTCCTGACCACTTCCCTGCCTCTTCAGAGATGTCACTCTTCAGCTCAAGCCCGGGAACAGCCACACTACCTCACAGACTTCGCTTTACTATAAACCAGCCTGACTTTGTGTCCCAGCAACATTTAGGAGACTTCACTTAAGCCCAGGTACACATTTGTAAATACAGTGTTGTCTCCTTTCCTTTCCTGGAAATCTTTCTTTCATTCCCTTCCACCTTCCCACCCAATTTTCTCTGTCCTTGCTTTTTTTCCCTGGCTCTCCATCCTCTGTGTGCATCGAATCTGTGCAGCCTGCAGACAGACGAGACACCGCGTTGGTGTTCGCTGCAATCACGGGGCCTGGGCTGAGGCATTTTCTGCTGGGAACAAATAGCCAAACTGCGATAAGTGGTATCCGCTCCCACCGCTCCTGGCCAGCAGATTTTTATAGCAGATGTTGTTTCTTCCTATAGTGAAAAGCAGGAAAAAAAAAAGTATTCTTTGAGGACAGAGGTCTTGAATGGTTTTAGATGCTTTTAGTCTTCACTTTAAAAAGCAAGAGCCCTGCAGGCAGTTGGTAGGAAGTGTTCAAGAGCTGGTAATGCCGGCGTGATTCATACTGGTGTCAGCTCGTTTAAATTAAATTCCACGGGGATTTATCCAGCAAAGGCTCTGAACAAGTTTTAGACAGCATCCCCCGCCCCCACGCCTCGCACTTCACAGCATCTTAAATTAATACAGAGCAGAAAGGCCAGGACTGGACCCGGACAAAGGGCTGGCCCAGGGAGGAGCTGTCTGGGCTCCAAAGTGGGGGCCGGGCCCTGCGTCCCACCATGAGCACCACCAACCATGGAGACAGAAAAGCAGGTTTTCTGCTGAAGGAACACAAGTCCTCGTTGTCAATGGGGGGGTCATTGGGTCTTGAGCTGGAGTTGGAGTTCCCACCACTTCAGTACTCCTGATTTACCCTACTCGGATGGGAAGATAATCCCCACTCGCAGAGAAACAAGCCAGCTCCTCATCTCAAAGGTCCCACATGGATCGGCCAGGGCTCAGCTCCCTCGCCATGTCCTTCTTCTCCACATGGACAAGGTGGAAGTATTTCCAAGAGGAACAATTGTCCTTCTTATAACGCCTCCTGCTAGGGCGCTACCAGCACAGGTGATCTGCAGATGTCAAGCTCATTACAATCAGAAGAGTCTGATCATTTGCACTAGGTGGGCATCATGCCCTTGGTTTTCACTCCAGTTTTGATCCCCACCACTGACCTAAGGGCTGGTTAACACAGTAACAACCCCGGGCTCCGGCCGCCAGCACCTGCGGTGGTTCTATAAGTATTTTTCTTTCCAAAAAAATATTCTCAGAACTCTTCTCGCACTGGTGGAAAAATCATATATCGGCCGGGAAACAAACAGAAAAGGATCCGAGTCTCATCCTCTCTGCTGCATTTTAATGTCAACCCAAAGGAAGCGGCGCTGCCTTGGCCACTTGCAGCAAAGGAAAGAAAATTCACCGGGTTTATTGGCGACTTTTATTGGTTTGTCCATGCCACGTTTCGCAGGCGGCTGTGCCAAGAAAACACCGCGGCTCTCCAGAGACGAAGCCTCAGAGAGGCGAGAGGTAAGACCAGGAGAAGAGTGAAAAGCTGGAAAGAGGAACCTTGTAAATTTGGTACCGGCGAGGATGGAGGAGTGCCAGAGCTGACCGAATCTGCCATGAAACAACTCGGATCGCAGCCTTCCCTTCCCTGCGCAGAAGTCAAGACGCCCACAGCTGGGAGAGTGGCCAGTGTTATTTTTGGGCAAGATTTATGCAAGTTCCAAGCAGAGTCTCAGTGAAAAGGAAGCGAGGGGGAGAGATGGAGGTTTCTTTTTTAACAGAGATGTTGGAAACACACGGGAGGCATGAGCGAAGAGTTAAGAGCACTCTGGGGTTGAATCCAGACCGCTGCAGAGCAAACACCACTGTCCCCCAGCAGCTCCTGAGTTGCAGTGACAAATCCAAGGAACAGCTCAAGCAGGGTCCCCACCAGACCTGTCCCCAGGTCCTCCCCTGCTCCAGGTCCTGCTGCATGTGCTGGGTGCAGGATCACAAGGTCAACGTCCTAAATTGCAAATCCAATTGAGCTGAGCAGAGGAAGTGGCAGGGTGGCCTTGGCCGCGTCCTAAACGGCCAATCTCAGCCCTGCTGTGGGACAGGGACAGAAAGGGGACCTTTAACTCCATTTCCATTTGGGAGGGAGGTGGTGACACTTTCAGTGCCACGAATGGTTGATAATTGGCAGTGTCTTGGATTCATGAAGTCAATGAAAAGCAAAAAAAAAACCCAAATGAAACCTTTTTCAGTGCCTGTGATACCAACCCAGTGTTGGGTTATAAGTAACCCAAGTGAGGTGCGTGCGATGGCCGGGCACGTGGGGCCGGGCCGGGTGCCCACAGCCCAGCACGCTGTTTCGCAAGGACCAGCTGGACACCAGCCTTCCCTCGTGCTGCTGCTGAAGTCATCGTGGCTTCATGCCCCCGTCCTCATCCCGCTCCCGAGAGGACGGGGTAGAGCAGCTGCAGCTCAGCACGTCAGTCAAAAAATCATCGTTTTCTTGCCTGCTGCCTCTCAGGGGCCCCGATATCACAGGCACTTGGAGGAGAGGTTTGCTCTTCACCTCCTGCCTTGTGCCAGCCACACACAGAGTTGAGCAGAGGAGCTGAACTGAGAGCAGTTACTCGCTGGAGGGTTTTGCTTGTGGATGAAAGTTTGCAAGTGGGTCCTCCTGGCTGCGGATCACCCCTGCACAGAAGAACCAGAGGTACCAGAGCTCCGCTGCGCACTGTGAAGGTGGGATGTCTCAGGAGAAGAAAGAAGCACTTTCTTTTTACTACCTGGTTGTTCTCTGTTTTGCAATTATTAGGCACATCACCTCTTAAAGCGAGGAGTGGACCAGCTGCTGCTGCTCACTGGAAACCATTTCTGGAGCTGGTGTGGATATGCACAGCTCTGCATCCACACATCGAAACCCTGCCACGCTTATGGAGAGACACCAACAGTTTTGGGGGCAGGCTCTGCCCACCCATCCCATCTCCTGGGCCATGGGGAGGGCAGCCCAGCATGGTGTAAGTTCACTGACACCAATAAGCTGTGGCTGCTGCTGATCCTGTTGTTGCAGCGCTGGACTCAAAGGCCCTGTGTACCCCGTGCACCCCATCCATCATCAGCTTGGGTCCGCCTGCCCAACACCATGGCTGGAAGACCCCAATGAAATGTCATCCCTACGTGGGGAGGTGCTGGGAGCTCCAGGAGCCTGGTGGTTCCTTCTGGGAACAGGGCATGCAAAATCACAACAGAAGTCCCAAGAAATTCAAACTCGGGATTACAGAGGACTCTGGATGTTGTTTTGCCAATATATCCTACTTTTCTCTTTCTCTGGCTAATTCTCATCTCAGGCACACTCAGATAAGCTTCAAGACATCACACTGAAAGAAGCAGCCAGTTCAAAGCACACGTGTGGCCTTATCTTCTCCATGCATTCATTTGAATAAATCTGTTCCGAAGCTACTTTACATAAATACGTTGAAGGACAAACCCCGGCTCACCCTGAGGGAGCTGGCGTCATCGGTGAAGTCTTATAGGAGGCTTTTAACTGACTCACAAGGGCACTCGTGTTGCCCTTCGGAAAATGCACTGAAAGTCGAAACCCTGGGATGTGATTCCACTCGCACTCTACCAAACCATCCCTCCTCTTCTGCTCAGCTTTCCTATTCATAAAACTCGAGTAATTAATACTGAGTAACCGCTGAGGGATTTTTCAAGTCTCGGTGAAAGATCTGGTATTTACTGAGATGGGGAGGTTGAACGTGGCGCACATCACATGAAAGCTGTTGTGAGTGCAAAGCTTTAAGAACATTGTTATCAAATCAAAACTAACTGGTTTGCGGCAATGAGGAAGCTGTCTTCAGGATAAACCACCTAACTGAAGTCATTTCTAGGTTATTAGCCGGAGCAGATATATTGTTTTAGTACAGCAGTGTGTATGAACAAAGACCAAAACTCAACCACGTATCCACATGTCAGTAAGAACAAATATCTTAGCTAGGGCACTCATTGTGGAATTTTGGAAAGAAAACCATTTTGAGGAAAACCATCCCAAAAATGTACTTCTAATTTTTTTTTTCTTCATCCAAAATAAGGTTCTGATTTTTACCAACAACAATAATGTTAAAAAAGATCTGGATTAACTCGAAAGCTATTTCACTTTCACTCCATTTCTTTTGCCCCTCCACAGGGAAATCCTCAGTGCACAGTTTCCAAATGTTAATGAACAACAGTCCTTTCTCTGTACCTTTTAGGGCCTGATTCACCATGATCATCCATAAATATTACTTTAAAAACTTTCCTGAGGAACTCCCGGGGGCTGTGAGAGCAGCCGATGTCAGGAAATGTCAGATATTTCTCCCTCTCCTCCTTGCTGGTAGCATGGCTGGAAAAGAACAGATGCATTAAATGCTTGGAGATTTACAGCACCCCCACACACGGGAACCATAAAACGACAATTTGTTCAATTCCAAAAGCAGACCTCTGCCCGTTGCAGGACCTTTCATCACTGTTTATAAAGCTGGGCTTAAAAAGCCTGGGATCTTTTATGATAAAATGGACACAAAGTTCATTTTTCAGCCTTTGCAATGTGTAAGGAATGGAGATGTGTGCAGGGGGAAGGAGGCAGCTCCTCCTGGCCCAGGCTCGCTCCTGGCTCTCTTTGGGATGGAGATGTCCCATCGTGGGCAGGTTGAAGGTATTGGGGCCAGCAGGGGTTGGAAACCCAGGTTTAGGAGATCGAATGCCTCACAAGGTCTGCTCCCAGGTTCTCTGGGTGAACCTCTGGTGACCACAATGGACCTCAGACCTGCTCCCCACCTCCAGTGGGCACTGGGACGATAAAAGCCCACTCACAACCAAGAAACCGCTTGATGTCACAACATGACAGCATCAGTCCGGTCTAGTAAAACGTGCCCTTGATGAAGGTGTTTGCACAAACACCCGAAGACCAAAATCAGCGTTTTGCCTCTTGTTCTTGACCCAGTTCCCCCATCACCTCCTCATGATGATCAGCTGGGATGCAACACCTCTTTCAGGAGCCTGACACATCACCAGCCACAGAGCAAAAGGAGATTTAGGATCACCCCATCTCCTACCACAGACCTGTGATCTCCGCAGTTTTGATTTGTCTCCGAATTTTGGGCTGGATGATCCTCTGGCATCCCAGTCCTGGAAACCAAGCGGGGAGCAAAGCAACGTTACCCACGTAATGGATGAATAAGAGCAGAGTTCTGCATTTATTGCTTAAGTAGTTTGAAATGATTGTAATGCAGCCAGATTTATTTCTTCTATACAGTGGCAGACTTACTAAACTTCCAAAGGAGCTCCTTAAGCTGTCATTTGGGCTTTAATTGCTAAATATAACTACCTGCTTCTAAAAGGCTGCTGTGGACCAGCCCTCCTTCCACACATCGTCATCTTCTGCTCAGAAGAAGATGCCCAAAAGCACAAAGGGTTAAAGCTTTGTCCTGCTTAGTCCTGTCCACCCCCTTCCTCCCCAGTTTGCAAATGGTAGAAAGGAAAGGATTAGAGGAGAGAGATTTATGGACGAGCCCATCACAGAGCCTCAATTCGCACTTTGATGATGGGGGAACAGCCCCGCTCGAACAAAGGGGCTGTAAAGCGTGGCCACCAGCAAACTGTCTATTGGGGGGAGCCAAACTCCTCCTTGGATTATTAAGGGCTCTGCGAGTCCTTGGAAAAGAAAGGCTGCACCTTTTTTATTGCTGCATTATTAATAAAGAGCTGGTGAAATACTTACTGCTGCTCCGTAAATCTTCCAAGGGCAGGAGTAGGTTGGACACACGGTTGGGCTGGAAGGAAACGGAGGGGCTGTGGGGCTTGACCTACATCCCCCATCCCACTATGGCTGGTGTCTCTGGGCAGGAGCCCAGTTCTGCTCCCAGTGTGGGGAAAGGAGCTCCATGCCCTTAGTCCCCTGAGATGTCCCCTGGCTGCTCCATCCCTGGGTGCTGCGGCAGAAACTGTGCAGGGAGAGGTCCCCAGGCTGGCTGGGGTGGCCCCATGTTGCTGTTCCCACCAGCCATGGGGTCTCTGAATCTGTCCCAAGGGCTGGGGAGCAACAGAGGCTGCAGGGACGGATCCTGGAGATGCAAAACTGCCTTGCCCAGGTCCCACAAGAAACCAAAACTGTAATTCATATCTATAACTTCCATCTAACTCCATGCAACACCTCCAGATGTAGTAACTGCTAAGGCTCACTATAGCTCACGCAACAAGGAAGGACCTTTTTAAAACATTTTTCGCTTTTCCATCTATTTTTTTTTTTAGCAGGGGAGGGAGGAATTAATGGAAAAACACAAGTATCACCTGTAAAGTGAGAGATGGCAAAA
Source organism: Patagioenas fasciata (assembly GCF_037038585.1). Classification (NCBI taxonomy): domain Eukaryota; kingdom Metazoa; phylum Chordata; class Aves; order Columbiformes; family Columbidae; genus Patagioenas; species Patagioenas fasciata. Next base: position 12,015,525 of record NC_092534.1, read on the forward strand.
AAAAGAAAGTCTGCAGGCACTACCCAGCCAACAAGCAGCTGGTGTTGAACACAAGTTCCAACCAAACCATCATCCATCTGATCTGGGTTTGAGGGGGAGGCTGAGAGGAGGGACAAGCTTGTGCTTTTGTACAGAGACGTTGCTCACATCACGAGACGGTTCCAGGCCGAACACCCAGGACCTGTCCCATGCGATGAGATGCATTTGCTCTCCCATGCACACATCCCATTCTGAAATAGCCCTGAAAACCCTCAAAGGCACCCGCAGCAGCGGAGGGACGCTGGCATCCATCGCCTTGCTCCATCCAGGGCTCTGCTCCCCCCACATCAGCACCTGTTTGGAACAAGCATCCCCCAAAAATCCCAGAGTACAAAGACCTGGAGACATTGGCTGCTCCTTAGAAAAAGCAAAAATAAACAAACCCCCATGACTACCAACAAAATAGAACCCACGACAACAACATCAACAAAAGTTTCCTTCCTAATTTCAGCTTCTGGTCATACAATTTTACTTTCTTGTAACAGCATGAAATCTGTAAAACCGGAACAGGGGTTTTTAATAAAAGGCAGGGTTGATGTAATATCTGAGCCAAGGTGTTTTTATAAGCCAGAAGAAGACAGACAGAAATACAGAGGGAAAATAATTTTATTGAATTCCTTCCAGAAAGGAATTTTCTTCAGATTTCCTTTAACCATTCTGAATTTCTCCTTCCTCTTGCTGCATGGGTTCTCCCCCTTAAAAGCCATTCCTCTTAAGCTGTGTGTTAATTCCTGCAAATCCAAGCCACTCATTCCTTTTTGCATCTCAGCCCTAATGCATTTAAGATGTTTGCATGCTGAGGAACAGAGCAATTTTTCATGTGCCGTGGGCTCCACCTTGTACCAAAGCCCAAACCTTGGCCTTGGAGGAAGGTCTTGCACCCAGGATAATGTTCCTTTTCCAAACCCCATGAGGATGGAGGGAAAGCGCTTCCCCCATCCCAAACCGTGACGTATGAGAAGAGAATTGTGTCTGCTGAAGGGCCAGAAACAGCTTTCAGCGCAGTGAAAAACGACTTCCAAATGCCCCCAGCTCTGGGGATTTTCTAAGGGAAGATGGATCTTCCTATCTGTTTTCCTTTCTTCTTCACTTTTCAACTCTTGACCTCTGCTGTGAAGAGCAACCTCCCGGGTGTGAGCCTTCGGCAGAGGAAACGCTTCCTCCAGTTCATTTGTCTTCAGTGGGCTGCGCAGCTGAAGAGACGGATGAGGCCAAAGAGATGCTGTTCCCAACACTGCCCATCCCGTCTCCTCCATCCCGAGAGCCAGGGGTCTGATTTTCAGCTCCGTTAGCCGGGATGGTACCAGCCAACCCTCACCTGGCCCTTTGCAACCAGAAAACAAGAGTCGGAGCAGCCTCAGTCCCACTTTTGGGCAGACACGCAGCCTAAGGCAAAGGGAGGCCAATCTGCTGCGAAAAAAACCAAGGTTTCGGTATTTACCTGGGCATGAAGGGGCAGATCTTAGAGGTGAGAAGGGTGTTTTCGGGTGCTGCTCTGGTTAACTCGTGCAGCCACTCTGGTTCAAAACATCTCTCAGGTCAGAGCATGACAACAAGTCTCCCATTTCAGATATACATTTCAAATGCCTTAAAGCCCCCTGATTCCCAACTCAGGGTTCAAGGGCGACATATCACCACAAGATGTTCTTCCGGCATCACTCATGGTCTTTGGAAACCACCATGGTAAATAGGCCCGACAGGGAAAGTATGGTGCGGCTTGTAGCACCCGGTTTGGGTGATAATCCAAGCTGGATGGTTGGGAACAAGGGCTGAAAGGTTTTTGCATGAGGAAATGTCTATCTAAGGGGGAAATAACGGGAGGATTCTATATAATTCAGACTTATGCATCCACTGCATCTTAGACAGCCCCAAACACACACTGTCCTGAACGTTGTCCCTCGCCAGACACAGAACAAGGATGAAGCAGGAAAGAATGGGAAGAAGGAGTGAAAATGGGGGTGCTCAGGTGCCCCCCAGCCTTTCCCTTCTCTTGGTCTGAATGTGGGATCCTTATTTCCTTACTGTTTTTCAGAGTGTCTCAAGACTGGCCATGGATGGGGCCTCTCGCCGGTGTCTGGCAGAGCTGTTCCAGCTCAGGCATTTTGAATGGCAAACAGGAAGCAACTGACCTCCAGAAAAGTGATTTATCAGCAGCTGGTGACCTGCAGAGCTGAAACCACGGCTGTACTTGTCTGTGGGCCACACCATGGAGCTCATAGCATCAGCAGGGGAAGCGCAGATGTGAGCAGCACAGACATTGACAGCTGGATGGATGATACCTCAGGACAGGCTGGTGCATCTTGGGTGCCCATCTAGTGTGACTTCAACCTGGATATGGAAAGGCAGCTGCTTCCATCCTCACCCCAAATTACCTTCATGGGAAGATGCAGGTGAGGCTGGACCACATCCGTCAAGTCTGTCACTGGGGCCAGCAGCTCTTGTCCCTCCTTAACTGCAAGACAAGCAGAAATGTCCTTGCAAGGCTTTCTCCTTTGTCACAGTTGGTGAGAGGCTGCATGAGACGAGGGCTTAGCTAAGCCCACAAAATGGGCTTTCCACAGCCAGGAAAAGGAGGTTTCAGATGCAGATTTAGGGAGGGAGCGAGACAGAATCTGAAGATTCCCATTAGATTTCAGTGCCACAGCTTCTATCTTGGACTTTGCTGTCCATTTCAGAAGTAGGAGATCGTAGTCCCAAGTTTACAAGTTGAGCCTATCTCCTTAGAAAAGTCACAAAAAGAATTTTTATAGGGCAATTTGTTGCTCTCCATGAAGGCCTGAGAATAGCAGGGCTGCAGCTCTGGTGTGGAAATGGATACGGCAGCATCCCGCCTGCCCTCTGCCTCTTCCAGCAAGAAAGTTTCCCTTTGGTTTACAGCAGCCCAAGCTCCAGGGGAAAGAACAACAGCAGCCGCTGTTATTCTTTATGAAGGCAGCAAGAGGGCTGAATAAAAGCGGCTGCATCCAAAAACACAATATGAGATGAAAAAGACATCCAAGCTCCATGGCGCTAGATAAAACAAAGCACACACAAAAAGAAGAGAATGCTGAAATATGTATTTCTTGTGGGTATGAATAGAACTGTCTATGTTTGCCTTGGAGACGGGGGGAAGGAGGCCAAAGGGTTTAATCTCAGCAGGTATTGCTTTTCAGCACAGAGACATCGAGCAATCTCAAGCCCTCCTGCCAGGCTGTTTCACAGCCCTGCTCTTTCTGAGCTGCTTGGTGGTGGCCTTTGGAAGAGTTACCTCCATTCTGCAGCCCATGGACAGGTAGATGTTCACACGCCTCTTGCCCTACCACACAAATTAGCGATAAAAAAAGCTCAACAAGTTCAAAGTAGCAAATCAGTCATCTCCATCCAGGAGCTTTCTCCAGCCTGGCTCCCATCACCAGGCCGTGCTGGCCCATCTGATGTGTCCTCATATCTCTGAACTCGGGGACTTTGGACTGGAGGGTAGACAAGCAGGGTTTGTTCTGGTGGGTTTGTTCTGGTGGGCTGTAAAGCACCGGAGCTGGAGAGCGAACAGCCATTTTCACTGGAGCACACTGATATCTCTAGGAGTCCCCTAAGGACACACAGGAACCAAGATCTGTAGATTTATGTCTTCATGAAACCACAAAACAAGGACAAAAAACAGCTGGAGTTTCACTCATGATAAAAGGTGATGTGGACATGATAAAAAAAAAATAAATTAAATGCTCCTATTAAAAAAAAAAATCATTTTTTTCAAAATTATTTCCAGGCTTGGAAATCCAGTGATGATACTGCTGTCCTATCTTCTTCCTCCTAATGACATCGTGGGCACATGTCCCTTTGTGTGTCTGATCTTAGAATCGCAGAATCATAGAATTATTTTGGTTGGAAAAGACCCTCAAGATCATCGAGTCCAACCGTTCCCCCAGCCCTGGCACTAATCCATGTCCCTGAGAACCTCATCTCCATCTGCTCAACCCCTCCAGGGATGGTGACTCCACCGCTGCCCCGGGCAGCCTGTTCCAATGCCCCACAGCCCTTTCTGGGATGGAATTTTTCATGAGTGTGTGTCAGCACAGCCGGTACCAGCAGCTGCTCGAGGCAGGCACACACCGTGCTGGTATGGCCATGAAATCATAGAATTGTTTTGGTTGGAAAAGACCTTTAAGATGAACAAGTCCAACCATAGGGCGCTCTCATCTGCTTAAAAGGCAGGAGGACCCCACCTGGCCAGGGCTGATGAAGGGTCCGGAGGAGCAGGACCACGTCCCAGCAGCGACGAGGGAGCACAGCCCATCGTTCAAAGAGGTGAAGGCAGAAGGTGTCCAGGTGTGAAAGCAGGTGTCCTGCAAATGTTTTTCACATATTTGCCTGTAAACTGTGATGAGCTCATCTGAGAAGAGCCCTGCAGATGCTGAGCACATCCAGGTTGGACATGTCAGTAATTCCAATATGCTGCAAAAGGTGCACGGGTGGATCAATTCACCATCGTTGGCATTGGCTTCTCTCACCCCAGACCATGTTACCATCTCCCCTGTCTCTGCACAGCCCATCCACGTGCAGAAATTCAGTGCCTGACAGTGATGGAGAGCAGAAGCAGCTGATGAGTGATGTTAAGTGCGGGAGGAGGTGGGAGATGTTTCCTACCTAATCCATTCCTTCTGAGCATGGCTAGACCTGCTCCAGCATCTCATCTCTGGTGGTTTTGGCCAGCCTGTTACCCAACCTTGTTGCTGTTCATCTTCATTGAAGAGCCAGGTGGTCCGAGGAGCATCCCCATCCTCCATGGGCATGTTGCCTCTAGTACCACCCACCGGTTCCCTTGTGCTCTGAGGCTGAAAATATGGTTTTAATAATGTGTCCATAAATCATTCTATCTGTAGCAGCTGATGTGAGCAGCAGTGCTGGAAATATGCCCAAGCTTCCCAGATGCAGGAAAGCCTACACAGGCAACCACAGTGAATGGTGGCCCTCATCAGCCCATGGCATGAAGGTGGCCACCAACAAGGGCACCCAAGTGCAGTGGCCACCACCACATGAAACCCCAACCCCAGGGAAGCAAGGGTGGGGTTCAGAGGTATCTGGTGCTGTGTGAGATGCTCTGGGGTCTCAGGGCAAGTCATAGGGGTGCCAGGATCTACAGGACACCTGAGCCTGTCGGAAGAGCAGCTGGAGGCCAGCTGGGGTCCTGCAGGGCATCGATATCACAGAACCACCAAATAATTTTGGTTGGAAAAGACCTCTAAGATCACCGAGTCCAACCGTTAACCCAACACCGTCACTAAACCATGTCCCTGAGAGCCTCATCTATGCAGTGGCACCAAGCACCTACCTTCAAGCATCCAAAATGTGTCCAAGGTCTTGACATAAGACCTGGGTCTTGGCTGTCAGTATCGCACAGGGATCACCCTGCTGCAGTGGATCGACCTCTGCATCCTTGGCCACCAACAGACCCGTGCTCAGGGGTGTCCGGGAGGATCAGCGCTGCTATGATCCCTCTCCTGCAGCCGAGGAACTGAAGCACACAGAGATGAAGGAACCCAGACACGTTCCTGGGGGTGTGGGCTCTCTGTTCTTTGCCACAGCACTGCACCAACAGAATCCACACTTCGGACACGGCTCCTCTCTGTTCACAAGACCATGGGACGATCCTGCTCCCTCGGCAGCAGCGAGAGCCATCGCGGAGATGCTGGTCAGCAGAGGCGGCACATGCCATCTGCCATGGCAGCAAAAATCACCGAAGGCTTCCTAAAAACAAATGTCATGTCAAAACAACGGCAATAACATGCGTTTTTTCACAGCCCTCCCAAGATTTTTGTCACGGATTCCTCCAATGGAGCCACGCTGGCCTCTGACAGATACAGGATAGGTCTCATGACGAACTGCTTGTTTTAAAAGTGCCCTGTTCTCCAGGTCTCACAAGTTGGGAAGCTCATTTGCAGCCTTGAAGGCTGTTAGCCAGCAATTCTCCATGTCTGCACAGAGTTCGCAGCCTGTCGGGCTCCCCTGTCCCCGAGCATCCATCACTCTCACACTTTGCTCCTGCACTGACACTGAAGTAACAAGTGAGATCCTGCACCGGTGCAAAGCAAACACCCCCAGCTGTCCATCAGGACAGTTCCCCAGTAAATAGACTGGTTGGGATGACTTTTTGCCTCATCTTGTGGTGGACGATTTCAGATTTTGAGCACGGGTTGGGTTCAGAGCAAGGGCTATGAAGAGCAACACCGCACCGCTGCTGCCCAGACTTGCCCATTCACTCTCTTCTTGCCATCACCTCCCTGCACCCAGTGGCGATGAGATTTTGGCAGAAAAAAGAAACATCACAAAAAAAGACATAGTTTCGCCACAGTTTTGGAGCACAAATCCCATTTGCTGCCCATACAGACATTTGAAGGGAAGAAGCCATTCCCAGATCGAAGGCTTTGACTCTTCCCAGCCTGTTTCTTTGCCTCTGGTGCTCAGCGGAGTGAGGGGAAAAGCAGCTGGGACTTTGCTTGATATGGAGGCAACAAGAGGAGTTTTCACCTGATGCTGGAAACAATGCCATCCACAGAGGCTCGCATTGTTACCTTGACATTTGGAAGCAATTACCTGCATGTTATGTAAAACTTTTATTAAACGACTGGAGAAATTCGGTAATGTGTTAATCATCGCTTGAATGACATCTGCTTAATACCAGAGATTTTTGAACTGCAGGAGAAGGGTTCAGCAGTTCAGAATGATTACCAAAACATATTGCTCCTTTTTTCGTTCTCCTACGTGTTAATTTTTCAGATTTATTGTCTAAGGCTCCTGCGTCTAGTATTTTCACTACATGTCAACATCTGTTATATCTCTACTTTTCACAGCTCTTTAGTCTTTGCCCCATGAAGCCTTAGGCACTCGGTTAAGAGATGCAGCCAGTGCTAACCCAGGGCTTATACAATTTTCCAAACTAATCCAAAGGACAATTACCAGGGAAATGTGGTTGGCAGATGCATTTCTGGCATCAAAAAAGGGCATCGGTAGATGGACTCAAACCCAAAGAAACTGGGCAGGTCTAGAGACAAACCTGGCTGTCAGGACAATAAAAATTAGAGCTTCCATTTATCATTTACTTTCCTGAGGGTCGCTATAAATTCGGGGGCACCCCATCTCTCCTGCTTAACCCAATGCAAACTCTCCATCCGCCTCCCTTTGTAGGGTGTGTTATTTCTGTAACCTTACACATCTCCGTTCCGCATCCTCATTTTTTTGGGGGGGAATAAAAAATTAAATGAACCCCAAATATATAAAGGCCCTCTTCAAAACTGCAGAATGGTCAGTATTGCATACAAATCAAACTTGTGGTTTTTAACGGGGGAACTTCCTGCCTTTTTTCCTTCCAGTAATCAGGCTGGAGAGGCAGTGACACTTGCTGCCCTCTGCACCCGTGGGGCCGGGGTCACTTCAGGAGGGGAACGAGGAGACGGAACACAAAAGATTTTCCTGCCTGTGGAGATTTGTTGCATTTTGTCAAAAAAAATTCCTCCATTTTCTCCACCTCAGAGCACAGTTTTTCCATGAACGGGAGAAAAAAGGTCAAATATTGAGGGTCGGTATCCAGAATGGGAGTTTTGAGGAGTAAAACACGGAATTTTTGCAGGAGTTCACAGCCAGCTTCTGCCAAGCTTGAGCACAAGGAGGGAAGAAGATTAACACTGACATGAAAATGTAACCAATGGGCCAGAATTTTCGGGAGACTCTACTTTAGCCTTTCTTTTTAACTCCAGCACTTAAAGATGCTGCTCTTTACTTAAGCGTGACTCTAAAGAGCTAAGCTCTGGCAGTAGTTCTCCTACTGCACAAATGCGTGACCTTGGATGACACCGATCTGTCAAAAAAGAAGGGAAAAAAAAAGGTGTTGCTGCTATTTATTTATTTTATGCGCCGATTCCTCATTCATCATCAGGTAAATTTGCTCTTGGCAGCAGCGGCGACTTCCTCAAACGCGGCCAAGGTGACCACTAAAATTAGCATCAAATCCCAGTAACGCTTTACATCATGTACACGTTATTTTTCACTGGACATAAATTCTGAGGTGTTCCGCTTTTGTTTTGAAGCCCCGGGGGGGCGGTCGTTGCTCCGGGCATCGGTCCATGCCGGGGACAGAACCGGCCGATGCAACCGACTCCAAACAGGGAACTTATACTTTTTGTTTCACTGGAGCGATTTTCTCCATCCTTGCCAAGATGAATTACTAAAACGTCTGAAGAAACAGCGCTGACCAAGACCTCAGACAGTAAAACACAATTTTCATCCTCTCTCATAAATTTTTTTTTGCTTAATAAAAAGTCCTTGAGGAGCACAAGTTCTCTGTCAGAGCCAAGGAAAATAAACGTGTGCGCGGTTAAACAGCATCGATAGCCGTGAACAATAACGACCCTTCCCGTGTCCTGCTGTTTAATTAAACATCTGCATCTCTGTTGTCCCGGAGCCCTCCCCACCTCCACCATCCCCAGGTAGGAGAGCAGAGGGATGCTCTGGCCAAGGGAGGGACTTTGTGCATCACACCCGTGCCACGCTGGGGGCGTTTGGTCCCTGTTGCCAGACCGATTGAACAGAGAGCCAGGCAGCAAACGCAGACTTTTCCTCAGCAGAATATAATGTTGTTTGGCTGAGGTCACTGGGAAAGCCTCGTGGGGAACAGGACGGCACAGACCGGGGTGGCTGTGGCCCTGGACAGGCGGCCACGTCCCTTCTCATCCCCAGGCAAGATTTTGAGCTGGACAAATGAAGCAAGGCAGGGAGGTGTAATTAATTAATTAAACACTCACAAACGTGTAGCATTGTCCAGGGATGCTCACAGTGTCCCGGTAGCCGTAAGTTTGGAGAGACAGAGGTTGAGGGCAGCTCACCATCGAATCGTTTAAGTTGCAAAAGATTTTTAAGATAATTGAGTCCAACCATTAACCCAGCACTGCCAAGTGCCACTAAACCATGTCCCTGAGTACCTCTTAGTGCCTGAACCTGGAGAAGGGGGTCATGCATTGCTCCACGACTGTGCAGGATCTGATATACCACAGACCTCATCCTCCTCATCCTCCTGGTCCTTCGAGGAAGTGGTGAGCACCAGAGGGAAACCTGTAAGCTGCGAGCACAAGGGAAAAAAACACATTAGCAATGGGGAGACGGAAACTCCCTGCAGGGGTTGCAGCAGGGATAACACCCCAGATTGATGCTCCCTGGCATCTCCAGGCATCACCCAGACTGATGATGACCCCCAACCCTCCCGAGCCATGGTGGGACCTGCCACACCAGAGACCTCGGTGCCTTCAGCCGGGCAGAAACGCTGGTGTGGTGGGGGCAGGATGGCACCCAGCAGAGAGAAGGAGAAATAAAACATTGAGTGTGATGCTGAGGATCCTATTTTTTCTCCCCAAAATGAAACCCCAGACAGCAGGTGAGGGTGCTGGCAGCCGGGACGTGCGGGCAGGGGTTTGCCAAACACATGGCCCTGCCTGTTAAGCTGCCGATTTCATGGTGCTAAAGGGGGCCAGGCTGCTCTAGAAGGCGCTGCCGCCTGCAATCGCGATTGGGGAGACTCAGAGGATTTTTAATGATGCTGTGATGGCTCATTCCTGTATCGCAACCTTCGCTGCAGTGAGCAACTGGGCCGCTGTTTATAAAAATATATATATATTCCATCTGGTAAGGCTACAGACACGTGCTGTGTGAGAACTGCTGGGTGCAATATTCAAACCTTTGCTCTCTGAATATTGCTATTTCTTGGGTCTTTTTTACGTATTTCAATCCAGAAACACTCAGCCTTGTGCTGGGTACGAATGTAGCCAGGGAATTTCCTGGGCTGGAGATGCTCGGACACCAGAGCTGCGTGTTTTCCTCTGGATTTCTCCTTTACAGGTGGGATTTAGTTGGGGATTTTGCATCAGAGTGACAAGAAGCAGCATCCCCAGGAGGGGTGGAAGGCAGAATCGGAGCACAGGGGCTGCTCACAGGCAAAAAATCACTTGTTAAGGAAGTTAAATGAGGAAAAATAAGCGAGTCCTGTCCCTGCAACACGTCTTTCCCAGGGCAGGGTGCAGAGGTGGTTTCAGTGAGTGCTGGGGAGCGGCGGGAGCAGCCGGGACTGGCTGGGAGCAGCTCTGGTTTCCAGGGATGAAGCTTTGGAGAATATAGACATGAAACACAAATTCCTGGCTGGAGCTCAGCCTGGGGCCCAGGGCTATGGCTGCTGGTGCCACGAGGCTCCTCACCACGGGAAGGTTGGGGTTTGGGTTTTACACAGACCTGTTTGTAGAGGAAAAGATTAAAGGTCTTGCGGACTCCTGTGAAATCCCCAGTAGCGGCAGCTCTGGTGACTGGAGTCAAACCAATTCCAGGCTGAGACCTTTCATTAGGGGAGACTATTTAGGGGTCCCAGCACCATCAGTGAGGGCTGGAGAGGGGTTTGTGGGCTCAGACACATTTCAGAGCAACCTTGTTCATGTTTTTCACACCTATCCATGGTAGCGAACTTAAAGACCAAAGCAACCAAAAAAAATACCCTCATTTGCATCACACAGAAACCCTGTCTCACCTGATCTGCACCTCTGGAGCGTGGGGAGTAGCTCAGGCTGGTCCGAATCCGGGGTCTCCCTTTTTCCAAGGCTGGGTGACCTGAGCAGGAAGGGCTGAGCAGCCCAGGCAGAAGGTGCGAGGTCTCCTTGGAAGCCACGTGCTCCTGCTGCTGGTTGGAGACCAAACAAAATGAGGAGAAAGAACAATTTAGGGAAGGGACCACTGGAGGCATTAACTCCTCATGCCCTGGCAGCCCGGTGCAACTCGCCAGCCCCAGCCAGATACTATCTACTAGAGATTTATTTCCAGTCTTCTTTTCAAGACATGATGTCAGGATTGTAACAACCTGACTAAGGCAAACTCTGGATGGAATTACTGTTGTGTTTATCAATTTTTCTTTTCTTCTTTTTTGTCTCGATTAATCATGGAAAAGTCCTGTTAGCCCAACCTGCCTCCCAGCCAAGGCAGGACTGATCCCTACATCCACCGTCTTCTGTTTCATCCAGGCTATTTTTAACAAAATCCCCAGTGACAAGATTTCTTGAATCACAGGAGCGAGAAATGGAAAAGACCTATTAGATCATGCAGTCTGTCTGCTGGCCAGTGCAGGCTGTTCCCTGCAGCCCAGTTTGTAGTGGTTCAGCTTCCACCTTTCTGTCCCTTGGGAGATGATCCCGCTGGCTAACGGATCCAACACTCAGGTTTGCTTGATGTCATCCTGGAAAGCAAAAATGTCCGGTATTGGCCTCAGCTGACTGAAAACGCTTTAAGTCTGGTCTGCAGGATGGGAGCGGGGCTGGCGAGTGGCAGCATCGCTGTTCATTGGGTTTGAGGCAGAAACAGCACATGTCTGCCTGCAAAATATTCACACCAGCACACCTGCACTGTGCCACCTGCACAGCCCGGTGCAAAACCCCCAACCCACCATCTGCTCCCAGTGCGACCCCTTGGAACTGGGGAGGGGGTTCCCCTGGGTGCTTGGGGCTCCCATGGGTGCTGGGGCCCGTGACCTTCCAAAAACCAGTCAGCATGCCCAAGCCACAAGGTGCCCCTGATCCCCCACAGCACAGGGTTTTCGGCTCTGCCCTGGCCTTATCTGCCTTGAGTAATCAAAAATAATTGGTTGCTCCCCAGTGGACTGATCTAATAGCAGTCCGAATAAAGTTATTTTGAACAGTTGTTCATGAGTTCATCTCCTGGAAAGCCTCAGCCCCAGCTGTTGCTGTGCTTTTGATTAAAAAAAAAAATAAAATAATATATTAAACTCAAACTGGGGATTATCAGGGCTAAGCACGTCTCAGCCCTCCCTCCTCCCTGTGTCAGGTGCCCGGCTGGGCTATAAACCACTCTTTGTCTGCGGCTCCCTCGGCCCTTTCTCCCCGCACTGGCACGGGTGCCGCGGCGGTTTGGCGGCTCTGGGCGCCGTGCCGGAGCGGGATGCTGGCAGCGCCGGCGTGGCTGCCCGGACCCGGCTGGCGGGCAGTGGTGGCAGCAGCTTGGGGAGGCAAATGGTCAGCGAGGCCTCCGCCCAACTCGATTTGTTAATGGTCAAGCTATGGGGAGCTGTGTTTCGGGAAAAGGAAATGGAATTAGGCACGAGCAGGGAAAAGGGAGGATGGGAGTGGGGATGCAGGAGAAACCGTGCGGGCGTTTGGTGACATGCAAGGAGGGTGCTTGGGGACAGTGTGACAGCAGGGGACCTGCAGCAGACATAAGCACAGCGCATCCCCGTGCAATCCCAGGGCGATGCTGGGGGTGTCCCCCTGGCACAGCCAAACCTCTCACCCTGCACCCATCCAGCTGCTGGACGTGGAGCCGGGCAGCGGGATTTTCCCTGCAACCACTGACCCACAACCCATCCACAAAGCAATAGCCAGCAAGCACAGGCTCTGAGCTGTGGGCTGACCACAGGGCTGGGATGTGCAGGGTCCCCAGGCAGGTCATCCCACATGGGACACCCAGGGACCTTTGTGTGACATATTCCCGGGGTCTGCACAGAGCCCAGCTCCTCGTCCTCCCACCCAGCTCCACCATCTGGTTTGCTGCTCCAGGGCCACCTGCCATCGCGGCTTCATCAATCCAGCAGCACAACCTTTGCAGGCTCCAGGCTTTGTGTTTAAAGCATCCGAGTCTCTGCCCTAATCTCTCAGAGAAGGACAGAAACGTCCCCTCTCCTCTCGGCAGCGCTGGCCGCCACGATGAGCCCGTAGCCAGGTGTGGGTGAGAGCCAGGGCTTGGGCTCCTAAAAGTCATCGCCAGAGCAGTTTGTCTGACTCCTCCACCTGCCAGAGCAGAGACGAGCTCAGCAACCAGCTCCTGCTCCGGGGTTTGGCCAGGACAACCTGTGCTCTGGCAGCAGTGGGTTTAGGACGGGTGGGGGATGATGCCCCGAACCCCCCAACATCCAGAGCAAGGGACAGCGATGCTGCAGCCTCCCCTGTCCCATCGACGTCTGGGTGCTCCCAGTGCGGTTCCAGCCCCTCTCTCCAGCACAAAATCCAGCCGGGCACACGTCCCGGCAGCTGGACACACGTCCTGGCAGCTGGACAGACACCAACGCCAGCACAGCGAGGACATACGGGGCGTCACCCCCTTCCCACATCAGCATGGACCTTGCTCGGCTCAAGCTGAAACCCCGCATGCAAGATCCCTTGGGAAGGGATGGATTAGCACCTTGGACACTTGGAGAAATTCTTGCTGAGGTGGAACAATTAGAGAGGGACTGCGGAGCAGATATTTGCAGACATTCTTGCTGAGACGCGATAATTAAAGGATACGGACAATAAAAAAGAATTACACACTTTCCTTGTCCAATCAATTAGGTAATAACAGAGTTATTCCACACATCTGCCTAAGGAGGTCCCTCCTCTTTCTGAATAAAGATAATTTCAAAAGCAGACCGGTGAAGTCAAACCAATAATTGTCCCAAGGTTGGGAAAACTTGGGAGCAATGCGGTGAAAAACAGAGAAGCCGATCAAAAGGCAGAAAAAAATGTGTAATAATACTAAACCCTGACTACATTCGAGGCTAAACATGTATATTGTCTTAAAGCTAAACTGTATGGTTGCCCATAAAGAGATGTGCGGTTGGACTGGTAGCCATCACTATACCTATTGAATTAAGATATTAATTCACAATGCCTGAGTCTCCTTCTCTAATGCTCTTTCCCGTTTTGAAAAGAAAGACACTGTACCCAAAGTGCAGGTTTCTAGAAGCAGATTTCACAGAGCACCCCCGCTCTCCTTGGCTTTCTCGCCATGGCTCTTATTTTTCTTTTTCAGCATCAGCATCTAAACATCTGGGTCATGGTGGAGCTTAGAGCTGGAAGCAACACAATATAGTGAGAAAGGATGTTTTTGTGCTATTTCCAACCTTCCCAGAACAGAGAACTTCAGAAAGCCCTTTACAAAGGCTGCTTTCTTCCTCCACGCTACTTTGAAAAGATGGGTGAAATCCTCAGTTATCTGCCTATACCAGGGCTGTACAAGACAGAGACGATCAAAAGTAGGGGGAAGGGGACGATGAAAAACACAGCCAAGTGGTTTTTTGGTTGGTTTGTTTGTTTGTTTTAGCTTCTTTTGGTTAAAACTGCAGTTCTGGAGCAAGTCCAGCCTCCTCTGTACTTGGGGATGACAGAGGATCTGAATGATTTATTAGTACTACAGATCCCCACTGACATTTTAATTCTGTTTTTTTCCCCCATATTAAAATTGCAGTTTCTTGCTGAAATGTTGAATCGGAGCAAGTTTGGGGGGCTTTTAAAGAAGCTTCAAACTTGGGTTCAGCTGTTCAGCAATGCTGGTCGGACAGACCAGTCCCTCCAAGCATCCCAGCCAGAAGCCCTGGGCGGGCATGGCGGGCGTAAGGCTGAGCTGGGAATGGGGACCTGGTTTCCCTCTTCCATCCAGAAAAGCTTGAGAAGGAGCATTAAGGGTCACGACTGGGATCTTCTCAAACTCTGCACCCAAGGGTGAGGGTGATGCTCAGCTCCATCCCCCTCCTCCCACCCATTTGGGTGCTCCTGGCGGTGTTGCACCTGCAGGACAGACCCAAAGTCAATATCAAACGTGATGTGGGACCTGCTGCACTCCTGCTGTCCCCTCCTGGGACGAGAGGTAATTCTGGCTCCCTGTGAGCTCAGTTTTGAGCCTGTTTAGGAGGGGGTTGCCAGATAGAGCAGGGCTGCCAAGCCCGATGCGATGTGGTTGTTTCGGGAGGTGGAATCTGTCTGCGGAGCGCTGGCCTGCACGATGCATTGGCCGGCACTCAACTATGTCCCTGTGGTCCTGACCGAAGGAAACCTGGACGTTTTACCCCCTTCCATGGCTAATCCCCTGCTACCTTGGGGCACACCTCCATTTTCCAGCTAGCCACCAATTTAGGAACTGCATCCTCTTTGCCTCTCCCGCCTCTCCACCCACAGGCAAACACTTGTGCAAAGCAGCTTGTCCCTAAAGGGAAAGTCCCTGTCCTACTCCCTTCTCCCCATTTTTGCTCCCGTGTTGCACACAGGACTCAGTGCAGAGCTAATCAAAGTCCCGCTCTGCTCCCCCCACAGCGCTCACCCATCGCCCCAGGGCTCCTGCTTGCTCCCCCAGCCTTGGGGGGCTCCCAGCAGCAACCTCTCTGTTCCTTCTCCCACCTCGCCCACTATTCGGGGGTAAAATCGCCTATCAGGAATGCCTGGAGATGACAGGTTTTAGTGCCATCCAAAGCCGCATCCCACAGCTGCTTAAAGCATCACCCCAAACAGTGTGAGCAGCTCCAACAAGATACAGACAACGTGGATAAAGCCACCCTGGCTCACAGCATCCTCACAGCGGTGACAGAGCTGTCACCTTCTAGGTACAGAAAATCAAGCCATGTCCATTTTTGCAGGCAGCCCCAGAGTCAGAAGAACATATTTTATCATATACATCATCTCAAAGCAAAAAAACTCCACACACCACCTCATCTTCTAGATTCCCAGACAGTACACTCAGCATCCTCATGCTATTGATGTAATCCCGGAGAAAGGTCCCCTGGGCCCAGCCTTGCTAAGCCGAAGCTGCACCGAGCCCAGGGCTCCAGGCCCTCGCCTGCGCATGGCAGTGGGACAGTCTGCACCGCTGGGATACCCCGGGCACGTTTTATGGACCCGTTTATACACTTGTTGAGTGTCTAAGTTCACTCTGCACCCAAGGGGAATGTTAATAGCTCAGTAAAGCTCTCTGCTAATACTATTCTTGCTGTCCTTTGTGTTCAGCTGCAGTAAAAATTAGCCAAGAATAAAACTGACATGATAATAAATAGGAATAAAACCAACACAGCACATTCCAGCGGTACCTCTGCATAAGCAGGTACCCACCTTCAACCCCGAAGACTTTACCGTTAACCAAAAGCAACTGCCAGGCAAACCCTGAGCCAAGGTACAACAAGTGAAACCCAAGACGGGTCGGTGGCGTGACGCCAGGGTGCATGTTTGACCCAAATTGCTTGAACTACAGCTGGTTGAGTGATTCACTGCATCCAGCTCCATCCGTGGGCCTGGCCTGGCTCTCTGTTTGTGACTTGTCTCCAGAGAGACGAAGGGTTTCTTTGTTTTGTTTGTATGAGCGCCTTGGTTATTCAGGGAACCGTGACACACGCTGTGGGAACACTGGCTGGCTGCTCCTGGAGAAGATGCACATGGTGGATCCATATTTGGACCTGGCTGCTCGGCCCCTCTGGGACCATTCCTGCTCTCCCTTGACCTCAGGAGCATCACTCATGTCTTCACATGACCCGTAACTCTTCCTGCTCCCCAGCTCGCCTGGCAAGAGAGGTCTGTGGGATGAATGGGGTGTGGAGATGGAGGAGAATGTAAGGACAGCTGGTTGAACACGAGCCAGAGTGTGCCCAGGTGGCCAAAAAGGCCAACAGCATCCTGGTGTGCATCAAGAATAGCGTGGCCAGTAGGATGAGGGATGCGATTGTCACACTGTACTGGGCACTTGGGAAGCCAAACCTCGAATCCTGGGGTCAGTTTTGGGCCCCTCACACCAAGTAAGCCTTTGAGGTGCTGGAGAGAGTTGAGAGAAGGGAACGGAGCTGGGGAAGGGGCTGGAGCACAAGTGTGATGGGAGCGGCTGAGGGACCTGGGGGGTTCAGCTGGAGAACAGGAGCTGAGGGGAGACCTTCTGATCTCTGAACTGCCTGAAAGGAGCTTGGAGCCAGGGGGGGTCGGGCTCTGCTCCCCAGGAACAAGCGCCAGAAGCAGAGGAAACGGCCTCAAGTTGCGCCAGGGGAGGCTGAGGTTGGATCTTGGGAACAATTTCTTCCCTGAAAGCGCTGTGGGGCATTGGAACAGGCTGCCCAGGGCAGTGGTGGAGTCACCATCCCTGGAGGGGTTGAACAGACACCGAGATGAGGTTCTCAGGGACATGGATTAGTGCCAGGGCTGATCTGATTTTTTGGGGACACACACACAAACCCTCCCGCACTTTTTGAGGGGCTCGGCCTTGCCCCTGGCACAGCTCAGCCACCGGGGCAGCAGATGGCAAACTGACATGAAAAAATGCTGAAAATGAAAACATAACAAAATGCTACACAGTTGCCTGTCCCTTTCGATTCAGTTTTTGGTCAGCTAAATTGTTGTTGAATATGGCAAGCTGCGTCAAAAATGTACTTTAATGAAGTGCAGCAGGGGCTCTGGCATTATTTCCCAAGCTCCACTAAGGTTTTAATCCCCCAGCTCTCTAAGCCACTGCGTGACATATGCTTTAAAGAGGATATTTTTTTGCTCCCTGGTATTTCACGCATGTTATATTTTAAAGACTGCTGCCAGTTTAGTTTAGGCCCAAAACGTTGGTGTCACTCAGGGATGGAGGAGGGAGGAGGTACTTCACCAAAGGGACTAAAAATAATCCCAAAGCAACCTTGGAGGAGGGGGACCGGGCATCACCGTGTGACAGCACAGCCCAAACCCCCTCGTGTCCCCGCCAACAGGTCTGGAGGTATCCAAAAAAATTTGGGAGAGGTCTGAAAACGTTGGGGGGTGATGGGCATCCTGTACACCCAGCCTCACCCTCCAGCCCCGCACTGATCCAGCCACCAAGGGTAATCCCAGGGGACTCCGCAAGCACCAAGAATGGACTTTGCTAATTAGTCCTGGTTTATCTCAAGCAAACTTTCTGCTCTGTTCGGTTAAGACCAGCCTGGAGTGACTAATATCTGCAACAGGGAGGAAAAGCCCCTCTTGGCATCTCTCTTCTTGCCTGGGAGAGCCTCGCTTGGGGAGATATTAAAGGCTTTTGTTTCCAGGAGCTGTCAAACTCCTCACCTTTCACAAGCACTAAAACGGCCAGGGGAAAAAATATATGCGAGTGGAATAATAATTTTTAACTCATAAATTTGAGCTCATAAATCAAGGATTGACGGAGCAGTCGTTGTAATGTCTCGTGAGTTAACATTTGAGGTTTTCTTTCACCTGAGGAAAAGGAAAAAATACCCAAGTCTCTGCCCTTCCACTCCAGAGATTGCTATAAATCACCTTAATGTTATACTCTTGCTCTTAAATAGACCAAAAGCATGAGCGTGGGGAACAGACAGTGAAACTGGGTAATTTTAAAATTACAGTACTGGGAAGAATGCTTTAAAAAACAAAATGTCAACAGACTTAAACCAAACCTGCTCTGCTTTTAATAGCAAAGGGCAAATCCTGCCCTTGGAGAAATGCAGCCTTGCGGACCAAGGCCAAACCTTGGTCCTGGTCCTGCCATGGGACTGAGCTTGGTGTGGGGACAGCTTGGACTGGAGCCACCCCTACGTGTCACAGCTGCCCACCACGAGTCACGTACCACTGTCACCATGAAAGGGAGAGCAGCACACACCCAAAGTGGGACCAAATACACCCAAAGTGGGACCAAATACACCCAAAGTGGGACCTGACACACACAGACTAGGACATAACACACCCAAACTGGAGATGCAGCGGCCACACAAGACAGAAGGCAACAACGAGGAGCCCACACTGCCGAGGGGACATCTGCAGAGCCAGGGCTGTCACCCACCTGCTGATGAAGTCCCACCACCCCAGCTCCTCTCCTGGGAAGCAGGGAACACGATGGGAAAAGATGGAGTGGAAAAAAAACCAGGCAGTTGGGCACTGGGCTGTGGCCACATGCAGATTCTGGCTCTCCCAAAGTTAAAAAATGATTTGTATTGTTTTTCCCCCTGGAATTTCCTATGATTTTACCTGTTTTGGATGAGAAGGATAATGCTCAGCAGATCTGAACCTGGTGTCCTAAATGCTGAAGATGCTTTGACCGTCACCCAGAGGGAGGCTAGAGGAGGAAGAGGAGGAGGAGAATGAAGAAGAGGAAGGCGTTGGCATGCGGAGCACAAGTGCATATGTGCCACCCTCCTCTGACTAATCCGGCAGGTTCAAAGCCGCCGGGTGGTGTCGGCCGCAGCTGCCGTGTCTGAGCTCCAACAGGTGACAGCTCAGCTGTCCCCATCCCCAAGGGGCTGCTTGCTCTGGCGGGGTGGGCGGCGGGTCCCCAACATCTCAGCCAGCCCCATTCTGCCCTCAGGAAACCTCTTTGTGCCCAGCATCCCCTCTGTGCTCAGCAGGACAGCACACAGCAGTGGGATGGGGCATGGCTGCTGGGAGGTGGTAGTTGTGCTAAATCCTCCCAAAAAGTGCTCTGGCTTGTTGGGAAATGTTGAACCGACCTGTTCTGCATGGTGCTGGTGAGCACTGAGACCCTGCAAGCAGCACGTGGGTTGTTTGCCCTGTGTCAGCACCTGGTCACCCTCCAGCACCCAGTCCCCCGCTGATGCAGCCGGGAACAGGAACAGCCCTTCCCACCCCCACGGGAGGCAGCACACAGCCCCTTGCTAGGAAATATCCCATCACATCTACAAATCGATTTGCAAAGAGCATCCTTCAGAGTCACTGTCCCCGGTCCCCAGGCATGCGGCAGCAGGACACGGACAGGCCTTTTGGGAAAATCCAGCCAGCTGGCCACATCTCTGCTGAAGCTGGGAAGACTTTTATTTCTGCTCCCAAGTGTCTCGTTCCTCCCTGGAGGCTGCACCAGCAGACGGGACCATCTGCCATCAGCAGGGTCGAAACGCAGCAAGGGGCAGGCGAATGTGGAGAAACGCTTGTGTGGCCAAAATCCACAGCCAGAGGGGCCAGTGGTCACCATGGGGCTGGGACAGAGAGGGGCTGTGTCCGTACGTGGCCTCACGAGAACTGCAGCATCCCGCAGCGATCCCGTCGCCACTGTGAGGGGATGCCCAAATTTCCTTCATTTGTGTAAGAAAATAACAAAGCGTGACCTGAAGTATTGCCCCACCAGCTGCCGCCAGGCACAGCCGGCCACATACACAGCTCGCTCACCTCCATGCACACAAGAAATACCTACTAAAATCCTAAAAAGTGCAGGTGCGGGGGGCATGTGTGCGCACCCATGGCCCTGCAGAGTCACCGGCATCACCAACAAGTTGCCTGAATCCTCATTAAGTCACTTGAGCCACCATCGTCTGAGCGGCACCATTATTCACGCAGGCTCCAGACCTCCTTCCCCACTGTTAATTTCTACTTATCTGCATATTTTATTGAAAATTAAAATCCTTTTGCATTTTTTCCCAGGGCTCAGTCGTGAACAATCTTTTCTTGCAGCCCTACTTGACTCCAATTAGTTGGAATAACAAAGCTGCCGCTGTTGGAGGATTATTGACAAATGCTCAAGGAAAAAAAAATGGCAAGAGAGTAGTCTATTAAAATGACAGCTTTTTAAGCCTGGAACAAAACCGCCTGGCAATTAATAGCGCTGGGGAAGCATGGAAAATATCAATTCTTAGTTTTTTGATGGCATTTCAATTGATTAGCCTGCTCGAGCCGTTTATTTCTGTCTCGCTCCTCTTCGTTAACCAACGGGTCACCATCAGCCTCCTCATCCGAGTGCAACGCGGCTGCATCCGTCCCCCACCCCGGACCGCAGGGACATCGGCACCAGCCACGGCTCTGTGATAGGAGCCCGGGGGAGCCAGGGCCATGGAAATACATCCCGTGCAGGACAGGCAGCCCCTGCCCGGCCCGGTTCCCGGCCTCGTGCTCACGCTGAGCTGCCCGGAGATACAGTTCCCATGGGCGCCCGTCGGCTCCTGCCCCAAAAAACCTGCTCGATGCAGCTGCAACTACGGCACAAAAGGACTGAGGAGCATTGAGAGCAGCACAACTCATTCACTGATAACTCGTTAATGGCGTTTCATATTTTTTTTTCCCTGGCATTTTTTTTTTTTCTTAAATAAAAGAATAAGGGGGGCTAAAAATGAAGCATACTTGATAAAGGGCAGTAAGTGTTATCCCTTAAAAAAAAAATATATAAAAACCTCACAGAGCTTTTTTTCTTTCATAGGTGGCTCGGACAGCTGGCTCTTTAAATATTAATCAGGGGCTCATTGATATGCAAATATGGTAAGAGGGAATAATGCTCCCGCAGCTGCGCAGCCCCGGCGGAGTGTTGGCCTCCTCTCCACCATGAATGGAAATATCTGAGGCCACAGGTGCAGGGAGCGACCGCGAGCAAGATCCTGCTTAATAAGGTAATTTGTGAGCGATGCTCTATAGAGACGAACCGGAGCAATCTTTTACCACTTGACAGTATCTGACCACTAAACAAGGTGTTAATCTTATAATTGTGGTGGGGACTGTTCCCTAGCACAGCGTTCCTGGCCTTTTGCCCTGACACTTGGCCAGTTAAAATCAACTTAACTGACAGGTCGGATGCGCGCCAACCGATCAGCGATAAATTATTTATTGTTCTATTTCCAGAATAACAAGTAAACAGGAAAGACGGGGCATCCCACAGAGAGAAAACCAGTTGGAAAGGCATCATTGGACCGAGTCACACTGCTCCATGCAGCCACCCCGTCCCCGGTCCCCGCGGTCCCTTGGCTCTCACCTCTTTCTGCTGGGACGGTGACTGCATCCCGTCTTGCAGGAGCAAAGATGTCTCCACCGATGGGTCTGGTGGTGTCACCCGTGTCCAGGGACCTGCAGGTGGGGTTTTGGGGTCACCCCCTGTTCCTTGTGCAGCTCCCAATTCCCACTCTCCTCTCTGGTGAACTGGGGGCCAAGAAGAGAGACCAGAGGCAAGGTCAGAGCTGCTGTGGACATCACCCATGGGTGGCTGCTGGCTCCCCCTGCCAGAGCGAGCAATGGCTGGGGAGGTGAGCTGGGTTGAGGGTGGAAAATGTGAGCTCCCTAGCCCAGGGACCTCAGCCCATTGCCGTGTCCTTGCTCTGGGGCCATCCACACTGCTGCTTCAGATGCTGCAGGAGACAATGGGTCAGAGCCTTCAGCAGTATTGCCCATAACCAGAGGCAGTGGAGCTAGACACCCATAAGTATGCGCAGGGCTCAGCTCACACATTTTGCTCCCTCCTGCCCTTTGCTGTTAGGACAGAGGGGTCTACAGAGCAGGGAAAGATTGTAAGGAAGGGTGTCCTTGAGGCCACCAAGCAAACCACCCTCCACAATCACCCAACACAACCCAATGTGCTGCATTGCTGATTTAAGCACTCGTAGCCCCTCGCTGTGCTTCTGGGGAAAGGCTGCCCTTGCTGCCCCCGAGCTGGCCCCGGGACACGGCTCATTCCTCCCACCGACAGGCAGAAGCAGCTCGATGGAGGCACACTGGGCTCCATCCCACGCGGGACACGACGGCCGCATCCTGCCCTTCTGTAACAGCAGGAGGAAACAAGCTCTGAGATTGCGGATACAACACCCGCTGTGGCAGAGTATTTTTAAGATTTGCCTCCTGTGGTTACCATCCTCCTCCTCCCTGCCAAGCTTCCTCGCCCAGGCTCCCGGTGATGAATGACCTCCCCGGGCACCGCTGGTACCAGGCACAGGCAGCTGCGATGAGGTTTTTTTTCCCGGGCGGGCGCTGCAGATGGCAGCTCCGAGCCCACAGCTGCGCGCTCCTCCGCGCCACAAAGGGACAGAAAACGTAATTAATTAGAGAAAAGGAGCGAGCGGGAAGGGGTGTTGGGATGTCTCAAGGAGCCAACCAAGTCACCCGCGGCTGCTCCGGCTCCACTGGGTAAGCGCTCAATCGGCAGAGGGTCTCGAAGCAAGGGTTGTCCGCACAGTGTGGTCATTCCCAAAGGAGCTGAAGGTCTTTCTGGAGACAGGGAGAAGCCCAACTCCTCATCCTTGTCTTCTGACTCAACTTCTGAGTTTGCCAGTGTGGGTTCTTGGCCTTCAGGGTCCCGCTCAAGGGGCAAAGCTCAGCTCCTGCTGCGCTGCCCAGCAGGGATGTGGTGGCTACAACCCATGTACGGATGTGGGTGCTGTTGTAGGTACAAGCAGCATCTCCCCTTGATTTAGGGACAGACAATCATCTCAGAGCATGAAGTCATAGGAATTCAGTTACCTTTGAATTTGTTTAAAGTTTTGCAAAAGATTTCTTAGTCTGAATAAAAGTCACTTTACTCCAGGAGATCAGAACAATTCTACAGGCCTTTTGTTTCCAAAGTGTATTTATCTGCCTTAGTATCTCAGCACTTGCATTATTCTTAATAATTAATGATAAATTACTACTAATTATTGTTTTATATACAAGGGATTTGCCTCTTTCAACACTTCATTGGGATCAAAACCAGATCTATAACCTGGGGTGCGGAGATCCCACTTTCCCACTTCCCAGCACTTCAGGGCAGCAGCTGGCCCTTGAACTCAGCCCAGGAGACAAAGATGAATTTCCTAATTAAAAGTACCAGCCCTGGGGCAGCACCCGGGGCTGCTCACGTCGCACTATTTGCTACATTCCTCCTATTTGCTGCCGCTGTCTTAGAAGCATAAAAACTTGATCCGAGTTGACGAGCAGCAGGGACACACCGTGGGCCTCAGCTGAATTAATCCTGAAAGGCTCAAACCCCACGAATCCAGAGCTGCTCCGGGAAGATGGAGTTTGCGCTGTGCTGATCGCCGGAGGAGGATGCGGCGCTGCCGACGCCGTCGCTGCTGGGACCACGCGCCGGCACAGCTGCTGCAGAGGTATCTCCTTACCCTGGACCTTGTTAATGAACAAAAGCTTAGCAGAGTGTAGGCGGCTGGGCTAGACGGAGAATAAACAGGGGATTAGCAGCACGTAGCCCCTGAGCGAGGATCGGGCTCTTTTTTTCCCTGCACTTGAAACCCAACTCCTCCCGCACCAGCCGGGAGCGTTTCTTCCCCTCCCGATGCTGCAGCCGTTCATTGTTAGCCGGGCAAAATTAGCTTTTGCAAGAGTTTTTACTGCAGCTGGGCAGCTAGCCCTTGGGCTTCTATTTTCTGTTCCTTTTTTTCGTGCACGTGGAAAACAAGAGGGCAAGCGATGCCTTAGCCATGGCACATCTCTCCAACTCTCCAAACTCTCTGACATTGCTCAAGCAAACTCACACACCGCAACCATGGCATGGCCTGGTGGTATGTGACCTGCAAAAAGGGGGAAAAAAATAAAGAAAATAAACCAAAACCAAATTCCCATCTCACCCACCCAGGCCTGTACACAGGGAGCTGCAGGATGATGGCACAGAGCAATAAACTGGTTGTTCCTGGCCTGGCTGGCACGGGCTGAGGTGCCGCCAGCCCAGTGGTGATGTACACTGTGCACGTGCTTTATATATATATGCCATAAAAATAATGCTTTGTGAAGGATACATAAGCATCCAGGGCAGGCAGCTGGGAGCTTGGCTGGGTTGAATTGGCTCCGTGTGCTCCAGCAAAGGGGACACTGGTGGCTGCAGTCCTCGTGGCACCATGTCCTTGTGTCACCTCCAAATAACCCCATGCCCAGAGTGCTTGCAGGATCACTTGCTTTTTGCTTTTTTTTTGCTTGTAAATCTCCTTAAGCAGTAAAGGGACTGAGTGTGCTGGTGGAGCAGCCCTTCCCGGGGAGCTGCTCCACTGCAAAAGGCATGTTTGCTCTTGTTGGGAGCACTGAGAAGCCAATGCTTCTTGTGGGGTGGAAATGACTTAAAAATCTGCTCGAAAGCATCATGTTCCACCACCAGAAATAGCTCCAAATAGGAACGACTTGAAACAATGCAATCCATGCTATTTTCCTCTTGTGAAACCAAACATCTTAATACAAGAAGGGGGAAAAAAAGCGACAGTTCATTTGAACTTTCCTCCCCAGAAAATCATCTGGTGAATGTCCCATCCTGCAGAAACACAAGGACTAAACCAGAACGACCCATCCTGCTGCTCATCCTCAGCCCATCCACAGGGTTTCTGGAGCTGCCGCATCCCTGGAGCGGCCCAGGAGCCGGTTGGGATGCTCAGGTCGCTCCTTCCCAAGGAGCTACCCCTTGGCAGGTATTCCTTATTTTTGGCCCAAAACAAGGTTAAGGCTTTGCACCAGACTAACACTTAATAAATATTCGCATGAATTAGCAGAACTTGACATTGCACAGCTCAATTCCTGGTCGGGGCCGGCACTGCAGGTGTGTGTGCCTGGAAGATGGAAGGCCATACGGTAAATATTGGAAAAAAGCTACAATATAGACATCCCTAGATGCTTTTTCAGCTGATCAGATTTTACTTGGTTAATCAAAGTTTATGTGATAAGCAGCGGAGCCCTGGGGCTCCAAAAGATGCAGGCACCGATTTTTGGTCCCATCCCTCACGCCTCCCCTGTGAGCATCTCTCTGTATCCTGAACACACTGAGGCTGCACCAAATAACCGACCAAGCTCCCCTGGCAAATACTGCAGGGACAAAACGATACTTCTTGAAGTAAGGATCCAAAAAAATGCCCATTCAGCCCTAAAGCACAGCGTGCCTCCACGCCTGTCAGCTGAACGCTAGAATTTCCTCCTCTACAAGGCTGGAAAAGTATCCAGTCCAGGTCGCCCCATGCTCTGTAATGAGCAATTATTCCTTTCAAAAGTAAAATGAAACAAGAACCATTCCCATAATCACCTACTGGATTTTATCAGCATGTTTGGGTTACGCTTTTGCCCCTTTGGCTAATGCCTAATTGATTCTTTAATCTCTACAAGTTTTTTATTGACTGATACAAGAGCTATTTAGCCCATCAGCGGCAGGAAAGCAGTCGGCAAACCCTCCGAGACCCGCGACACGGTGCTAGGATGACCTCATCTGAAGCCAACACTTTATTTGATAATCTATCACTAATTTATTATTCTAACTAACTGCTTGCAGGTGCTGTGATTTTAGTATAATTGTCCCAGCAACAGGGAAAAGCTCAGCAATGTGCAAACTTATCCGGAGCTGCTACCGCAGAGGAAGCAAATCCCAGCCTGTGCAAGGGGAAACGGGGGAAAACCCGGTGTTTTGGTGACGTGAAGGGAATGGCAAAATCACACTGAATGTGGAAAATTAAAGGTTGGGGCTTGTCCTGCCTGATGGCTTGATAGGGGAAGAAGGAGGTCAAGGAGGATGGAAAACTCTGATGCCATTGGGGGGGACCTGGATGGTGCTGGTGTCACAGCTGGGGCACAACTCACACAGGGACAATTTGGTGTTGCAGCTCAGTCCCCTCCTCCCCACCTGCCTGCGTCCAAAACCTGAAAAAACAAGGACTTTAGGCAGTGACAAGGTACCAGGAGATGGATGTCCCCACAGAGGTGGCTGGCACGGTCCTGTTCCCCAAGGGGTCAGCACTGGGATTGCCCACCGGAGCAGCACGGATGGGACGTGGACTCCAGAAGGTTCAGGCTGGCACATCCAATGCAAAATCCTGCATAAATACAGAAAACAGGGTTGGGGTTTATTTCTGGATGTCTCTCTATTGATTTTTCCCTAGCACACGGGTTCTCGGCCCTTTGCCATCCCACTGGCAGCACTGGGGAGGGACGGATGCCCTGGGAGGTGCCCCCGAACCCCCAAACCTGCCACTCCTGCCCAAAGGACAGACCCGACAAGGACAGTCCCGCCACCGCAAAGTGGGGGGTTTGCTGCCTTCCCAACTCCCCAAACTAGAACCGAGAGGAGGGGCAGATAAAACCAGCCCATGCATTGACAGCGCGACTCGGAGCCATCCAGCACGGGGCTTTTAAGATCAGTTAGCCCCACATTAGTCTCCCAGACTTTAGAGTAAGAAATCCCCCCAGGATTCAAACCACTCAAAGCGTTTTCCCAGGGAGGGAGGGGTGTGAGGATGAGGAGGTACCAGGAGCATCGCTGGGAGCAGAGGAGCCTTTTTTCCCCATTGTCTGCCCCCTCACCGTCTGCCCAAGCTCCTTCAACCAAGACAACGGCCTCAGCAAAAAAGGAAAATGGTATTTTGAGTGGCAAGACCCCACTGTGGCTTCAGTTTTAATCCTGGCTGCGGTAAAATACAAAAGCAAGGAGTTGAGAGAATCATTTTTTCATTAAAATAAAAATCGATCCATAATGAAAATAGACTTCTAATGGGAAAAGCTGAGTGCAAATGGAAGCTTTTAAAGATTCTTTTGACTGACAATAACCTGAAGAGCCTCCAGGAACTCCAGCCCAGAATAATCAGATTAAATGAAAACTAATATACGATCCTGAAATTCATCCCATGCTGGTCTAAACTTATAGCAGCTGGGTAATTTAGCCTACAGGTTTCTGCCTCTTGCCCAGCAGTTCACACTGAATTGTTTAGCCAAACTTAATCTACTGGGAAGGAAAAAAGCTCTTTCCTTTAATATGTGTTAAAGTAAAGCCAGCTTCTAAAAGCAGCTGGGAGCAGGGTATACAAATACATGCATTTTCTGTAGGAACTCCCAGACTGAAGGTTGGCTACTTTAAAACAAATAACTACAATTCAGAAATGATCCAGGAATGATGAAATCTCGGGGTGGGTGCGCTGTACAACGACAGCAGGAGTGCACAAGGACCTCGTACAGGCACAACATCATGTTCTCCTCACCATGACCCCACCACATGGCCCACGTTCCCAAAACAAGAGTCACCCTAAATCTTCTGGTTTTTACACCAACTCTAGAGGGTTTTTTTTAAAGGAAGGCTGTCAGTTTGAGGGGTCTGGCGAGAGGCAGCTGTCCTCCTGGGGCCCAGTGGCCAGCATGAGTGATAATGATGGAGCTGGGAACCTCTCTGTGTTCCTGCAGCAGAAATAAACCCTGATGGGAAAACAGAACTTCAAAAAATATAATCATAGAATCATGGAATCACAGAACAGTTTGGGTAGAAGGGACCTTCCCAGCTCCCCCAGTGCCACCCCTGCCATGAGCAGGGACATCTTCACCAGCTCAGGTTGCTCAGAGCCCCGTCCAGCCTGGCCTGGGATGTCTCCAGGGATGGTTCATCCACCACCTCTCTGGCCAACCTGGGCGAGGCTCTCACCACTCCCAGTGTCAAAAATTTCTCCCTCATGTCCAGCCTGAATAAATCCATCATTAAAGATTTTCCAGCTAGATCTAAAATTCGTGTGGGAGGGTAAATGTGTTGCACATTAATACACGGCACCCAGTTCCATCTTCCCACCAGAAGACAGCTCTCCTGGAGGGCTTGGAGGCAGGTGCTTTATCTATACAACCTTGAAAGCCCTTGCAAATTTATTTTCAAAGAAGTTTGAGCCCGAGCCTCACATGGAGGGCAGGGTAATAGAGCAGCTGAAGCTGCCAGCCCCTCTGGGAACGCCTGGACAGCTGATCCAGCCTTTCCCTTGACACGCGCATCGTTCCTTGCAGTGCGCCCTGAAAGCCACACTGCTGGGTCTTCCCAAATTATGCAAAAATAGATCGATTTAGCCACTCCCTGGGTATGAGGGATGAGCTAAAATCCATCTGCTAGTACGTATGAGCTGCCCAGGCCTGCAGTGGGGTGAGCATCCTGGCCACGTCCTTCCCTTCTTGGCACAGGTGGCACCAGGATGGGCTTGGAGCTCACACAGCAGGAGGGAGCGGGATTAGATCAGGCTCTGGATCAGGGGATGAGCTGGGAAAAATCAGCCAAGAGAAGAGAGTTGTCAGGGGGGTGATCAGCCCATTTTTGATCGATGGACCCAAACCCCGCACCCGACAGGCGCTGGAGCTCGTGTCGGGACCCTGATCCTCTGCGGGCGCTTGGTGGGTGTCCCCGTCCCCGATTCAAAGAAAAGTGAGGAAGAGGAGCCTGGCAGGAGCAGACCTCGGACAGAGTCCTCTTTCAAACAGATTTATGGCACGCAGACTTGGGAACGCCACAAAGTTTTACTTTCAGTGCATAGCTCAGCGTCAAAAAAAAAACCCACCCTCTCCCAGAAAACTTCCAGTCAACAGATAACACAATGTGGTTCTGATTTCCTCACCCCCTCTAAATAATTGTTTCTTTTCTTTTTTTCAAAATTTTGTCCCAGGGAAAGGTTTCTAATTTAATCCTCTGCATGCACCTTCCTCACTGCCTTTGAATGGGTATTATCTTCCAGCCAGTACTGCAGAGCGGAGCGAGAATTTTTGATTTGAAAAAAAAAAACCAAAAAGAAAAGAAAAAAAAAAGCTTAACGAGCACAATGCACAGCAAACAGGAACAGCAATGCCGGTCTGGGTTCCATTATCCCTGACCCAGAGGTTGGAAACCAAAAGAAATTAATTAAGTTGGGGATGGGGGAGGCCAGCACCATTTGCTGCTGGTGACCAGCCCATGAGGGATGCTGGGGGATGTCCGTCACCCATCACCTGTCACCGATCACCCATGCAGGGGGGCACCCTTGGCCCCTCACATCATTAGTGAAGCTGCTGGCTCCCTGGTACCCACAGAGAGGGACGGGGAGCAGAGTGTGCGACTGAGGACAGAATCACTTTTAACAGTGACTTCCAACCCCCCGGTTTTGCCTGGAAGACCCCCAGGCAGGACCCCGTCAGAGGCGGGATCCTCCACGGGATTTCGCTGCATGACCGTGGCCATCCTGGGTGCTGGGAAGGTGAAAACTGCCTTTTTGGGAGGTTCTGTACACACGGACAGTGGGTGCTCGCGGCCAACTCACCTGCGAGAAAATCCCGCCTGAGGTCCCGCGAGAGGTGAGACGGGGCCGTGGGATGGGTCTGGCCTTGCTCTGTGCATCCGGCTCCAGGGCTCAATTTCAGCCACGGGAAAAGAAAATAAAAATATAAATATAATGGTTCTAATGGTGTCTGGCAATGAAGTAAATGAAAGCAGCACCCGAGCCCATATAGATGCTCGGCTTGAAGCTGCACTGTTATCTCCCCCGGCTGTCAAGACACAAATCCCAACCCGTGACCAACACCGGACCCCAAGGGACACAACGTGGCCTCCAGCGTCCCCAGCCCCTTGGCAGGATGATAATGGGAGCGAGATGCAGGATCACGGTGTTTGCCCTCGTCCCTCCACACGGTAATCGGAACAAAATGTTCTTCCATTGTTCACAGAAGAACACTGGCTTCCAACTATTTAGAAAAAGACAATCGAGCCATAAATGTTATTTACAATTTGGAGCGCCCTATATGTTGCTCCAAGCCCCGCAATTAAACTATTCGTCTTGGTTCGAAAAAGACTGGGTAACATATAGGAGTTTCCCAGTCCCTGGCCAAGAGTGTTCAGATCTGCAGCTTTGAGCAGTGGGCTCTGCACCTCCGGCACTGTCACCGTCACTAGGCAGCCCTGGGCATCACCCGGTCCCACCAAGTCTCCTACCTTCCCAGCCCCCAGGAAGGACACGGGAGGGTCCCCCCGCTCCCTCCACCCATCCTGAGCCGGACCCACCAGAGACGGAGCAACCGGGCAGGAAAGGCAACCGCAAACCAACCCTGTGCAAACGCACCCTGGAACGCACCAGGGAAGGGACCGGAGAGCTGTGCTCCCGCAGCACCAGCTCACTGGGACAGGATGTCCCTCAAACACCTAAGTGCTGTGACACCCAGGACTCACCTTATTTATCACCTGTCACCTCAGCCCCGGGGGAGCTGGCGTGTCCCTGGGAGCCACGTCAGAGCAGGCACCGGGGAATGGCACCGTGACTGGGCTGCCCTCCCGGGGCTGCGGCTGTTTGCCCTTTTCAACACTTTTAGAAAAGAAAAAAGAATGAGTGAAGCTCCCTCTGGTTATGCAAGGGCTGTTTGCTTTAAAGCCTTTCCAGAAATACCCTCTCAGTGGTGCCCATTCAGTACAGGCGGTCAAAAAGAGGGAAGAAATGTGTGAAATGGCATTTCTGTGCCCACACCAACGCTGCTCCGTGCTGGGGACAGAGTTACCCGCTGGTTTGCTCTTCCCAGTTCGCACCCCTTTTTCTTTCAAAACCACATTTTGGTACATCCCTGCGTGAGAGGGGATGGGTTCAGCTGGACGAACCCTGGGGACAGGGACAGAGATGTGGCCACCGCCTCTCCCTCCCACGGTGCCATTGATCCCCAACAGGTTGGTGGCCTCTGAGGGGGACAGCTCTGTCCCCGGTCCCCAGCCCAGCACACAGCAACGCTTTTCGTCTTGCATGTGGCTTGGGATGAATTAGCTCTAGAAGCGTGAAAGCCTCATTGTGAGCTTTCCAGCCACTGGAATTCCTCACTGGGGAAGCCAAGGTGAACATCACTGCAAAACCCTCGGGGGAAAAGCCCATTCTGCCCTTCTCCCTGCCCTCTCCTGCTTGGTGGTGCCGGATGGTGCCCACGGGATGCTCGGCTCCTCCCGAACACCAGTGCCCAGACACCACCGGCACCAACCTCCGCCAGCTCCCCAAACAGGCGGGTTTCAGCCCCGCTGACAAAAAGCACCAGTTATAAAAATCCCAGGTTAAGCAAACAGGAAAGCGCAGCCCCGCGTGTCTGCGCCGCCAGGCCCGGGCCCGTGCAAACAAGCCGTGTTTGAGGGCGGTGGGGCTGGCGGCAGACTGAGCGACTCCGGGTGACCCGCGAGCATCGGCAGCGCTGGGGACATGGGACACACAGGCTGCGCTTGTCCTCGGGGCTGAGTCACCGAGCCCACACGGCAGCTCCAGCAAGGAGCTATTTCGGGTTTCTCAGCAAACCTGCGGCTTTCTGCAGGCAAGCCCGACACAACGGGGTTTTATGTGTTACACAGGTTGCTTTGATCGCTTTTTTCCCCCCCGCTGCAAGAAGAAACGTGTGCAGCAGAACGTGCCAACAAGCCATCGATTATTATAAACTACCCTGGCCAGACGCTGGCTGTTTCAGACGCCATCCACGTTCTTGCTCTCGCTTCCCTCCCATCACTGTGATTTGGGCTCACTGAGGAAAATTCAAGTGTTGGGACCATTTGGGGTGATTTTAAACACAGACCAAGATGAGGGGAAACTCCAAAGCAAACACGAGAGACAGGGGAAATTCAAGTTGAGGTCCCAGAGTGTTTTCTCCAGCCGGAGGACACTGCCCAGCCCCAGCAACCATCAAACAACGCAACAGGTTGGGGAGAGCAACACCAACACCTACCCTAATTACAGTATTCACCTTTTTCCCCAAATTCTAGAGCTGATGATTTCCAAACAGAGCAGCCTGGCAAAAGGGATCAATCACCAGGCAAGGCTGTGGTGAGAAGGATCAACAGAAAGAAACAGAAAGATGAAAAAAAAACAGATCACAACAGCATGTGGATAGGTTGACTGGGAACCTTCTGTATAATATGTGATATGGGAAGAAATGTGTGAAAAAACAAAGATACGGATAAAAAAATACAGAAAGAGGCAGAACGTGTCATTTGTAAGGGGGGGTGATGGTTCCCCTTCTTTCCCAGCTGGTCCCTCTTGACCTCGCTCATCCCCTCCATCAGTCCTGCGTGGGGTACGGCCAATTCCTGTCTTCAAAAAACTTCTTCAGGCCCTGGAGGTTGACGGGGGGGAAGTAAGGGCCGATCCTCTTCCGAATCCACCACCTCCCCTCGCTGGCGTGCTTTCCCCCAGGTTGGCTGAACTTGTACTTGAAGTGTTCCCCTCGGATCCACCTGCAGAGACACAAATCACAGCAGCTTGGGAGGGGCTGGCCCCGCTCTTTGGCAGCTGGAAAGGCACTGGACCCCATTTACGGATCTCTGGGAGAGGAGTTTTCGAGCTTTTCCATAGTTGGATGGAGAAATGGGCTGGAGGGTGCTCAGCCTGGCTGGTTGCTGCATCCCGGCACTCCATCCATCCATCCATCCATCCATCCATCCATCCACCCATCCATCCATCCCTCCCTCCCTCCCTGGGATAGCTGTGGGCAGCAATGCCACCATCCCTGTCAAGCTCCTGGGCTCCTCTAGACGCAATTTCTGAACGATGCACCAGGTAGAAGAACTTTAACACTCCCCATGCCCTCCCCACCACCACTTCCCTACAACCAACTTTGAAACAATAACAACAAAATTATTTTCTGAGAGCAACTATTGAGTATTTCTGCCCAGAATATTTCTAGGTACAGAGCCCAGCTCCCACCCCAGCTCCCCCACATCCCCCTGCTCCGGCCAGCAGCTGCTCCTTCTGCTCCGCAGCTTATTAGCGGGGCTACGAGCGCATCTGTTTTCTGGCTGCCCTGGGAGTTGACAGAAAAGGAGATTTTAAAGCAGTGTAGAAAGAAGCATTCATCAGTCTCGTGAAACACATTCGGAGGCTAACCATGCCTCCGGGTTCGGGGGGTTTGGTCCCGCTTGATGTAGGGCATGCTGACAAGAGAAGGAGTAACACCCTGCTCCTCCAGCGTCGCGGTCCCTGCTCGCAGAGTGCATCGCCGCATTTGCTGGATAAGTTCATAAAATAAGCCACAATATAAAAATGTCAAAGTCATGTCAGTGCTCATTTAAACCTGCTTTGCTTCACTACCAAAATACAAACCCTGCTACTGAGCGGGGCACCGCGCTCCCGCAGCTGCTGGCTCCCGGGGCTGCGCCTGGGGCAGCGCAAAGTTCCTTCCTACTGCTCAAATAATTAGGGACGACTCCGATACATTTGCCACTAGCGCTCACCTTTGTCACACCGACGGGATGCAGGGGAGTTTGCAGACGACGGACAAAACTGCACCCAGTTAAAAGGGCTGCTGCAATCACATCTCGACACCTCAATTTAAATCTTGCTGGGTACCCAGACGAGCGATAGAGAAACGATTCTGCTGACAAAACACATTAACGCAGAGCTGTTCATCACACCCATCACCTGCTGCTGACTTGCACCAGCCGGCAGTAATTCTGTCTTCTGATTGTCTCCTGGCTGGAAAACAGGACAGATATCTACCTGTTTCCCCCTCCACTGAGAATGAAGGGGAGATCTGAGGAAGCCCAGATTAAAGCATTTGGAGCTGTACTGGGACAGCTCTAATTTAAACTACTGGCAAGGGCTGGGTGCCAAGGGAAGCGTGGGGACAGAGGTGTCCCCGATGCCGTACCGCTCTGCGGCAGAGCCTCCTGGATCACCCCGCTGCACAAACCCGCATCTCAGCCCCGTCCATGAGACCCTGCAGTTGCTGCCTTCTCCCCTCACTGCCTCTCTGCAGCTGGTAAAAGTCAAACAGGGGCTGATGTGTTACTCCCAGAGTGTTTACTTCACAGGAGCACAAAATTTAATAATTAGAGCACAACTGAACAGCAACATTTCTGCAGGTCCCGGTAGCCTGCAGGCTCCTGCCTGGGACGGTCAAAGATTTCCAAGCTGTGATGCTCAATTGCTTTCTTGAATTCAAAAAACACCTTCACCTTCCAAAAAAGCTTCAATAGCTGATTTTATATCAGCCCCTCTCCTGCTCGAAGCCTCCTTTCACCGGCCACACCGGGACTTTTGGAGGTTTTTCTTCACTAAGCGACTCCAGAGCATCTCCCCAGCTGGACCTGTCTCCACCTACACCCCCACACGGGTATAACGGGGTGTCCCACGCCAAAGGACCTGTCTGCAAACCCCACCTGGCAAAGTTCCCATTTTCTAGATGAGGTGCAGAGCACAGGGAGCAGGTGACTTGTCTGAGCTCCTGGGGCAGAGCTGGGAGACCTCAGGAGATGCCCTGGGACGAGCACCTTCTCCCCAACCTCAGGAACCGCATTTGCTGGAATGAAAATTCCCTTTGGAATGAAAATTTCCCTGTCCCTTTGGAACGGGCTTGCCTGCCCAGATTAAACAATACCTATCATCTGATTTGGTATGATTTTTCCCATATGTTCTTTGTCTATTAAAGCATTTGCTATCAAAGGGATCGGCCTGTAAAACTAGAAGCGTGTGAGCATTAAAGCCACCACGTGCAATTCAAGCTGCATTTTTGTGGCGTAAAGTTTGCCCTTCTATCTGACCATGTTTCAGGCTCTTCTGTCCAGAGCCTAAATCAATCTGAAGAACCTTTCCATGGCTGCAGCAGCAGGAATATATCGGAGTATCAGAACACCTCTGAGCATCAAAATAGGATGGCAGCATCCAGACACCAAGCTTTCTGTCCTCTCCATCCTTCCTGGGGTCAGGAGCTGTGGAGAAATGCACAAAACCTGGAACCTCCAGGCATCTTTCCTTGCAAGGCTCAGCGATATAAAAGCTGCTGAGTTTAATACTCACCGGAGCCCCTCATTTCAGGGCTCAGAGACTTTACAAGCTACCCCAGTATTTATAATGTACCTGGATGCCTCAGTCCTGACGTTATGGGATTTCCCAGCTCCTCCTGTCCTGCTCCCTCCTCTTGGGATTTGGGGAGCAAACGTCCCGGCACTAATAGGGCTGAAGCATTAACACCCCCCCGAGTCCATCATTTCGGCGCTCACAGAGTTTACAAGCATCACTCGGAGCCCTGGACAGCTTGTAACTCAGGGAAGTCGCACGTATGCGTGGTTGACTGCAGATTCAGAAATTGTTACAGGTTACAGATCGCCTTATCAGCAATTGCTTTTGTTTTTTGCAACTTCAGGGCTCTGGCAAAGACTTTCTGGGTGCTGGAAGGGATGCACAGGTCTGTGACACTGCTGGCATGCGTGAACCTTGCTTTCTGCTCTGGAGAAATGGGAACACGGAGTCACAGAATCGCAGAACAGTCTGGGTTGAAGGGACCTTCCCAGCTCCCCCAGTGCCACCCCTGCCATGAGCAGGGACATCTTCACCAGCTCAGGTTGCTCAGAGCCCCGTCCAGCCTGGCCTGGGACGTCTCCAGGGATGGTTCATCCACCACCTCTCTGGCCAACCTGGGCCAGCATTTTACCACCTTTAGTGTAAAAAATTTCTTCCTCATCTCCAAGAAGGTCATAGGGAAGGTACCTGGCTTTGCCTACATTAAAAGGAGACTAACGCCACAGGTGGTCACTCATATCTGGTGGAGGCTGAGCCAGACTCATGTTTCAGAGGAGATGGAAAGCTCGGGAAGGACAATCCCAGCTGCAGGCAGTTTCCCAGGATTACCAAGCGGACACAAACCAGCAGCTCCTGGGGCAGCACTGGGCAGCAGCCACAGCAGCCGGGCAGGGCAACGGCTCTGGAAGAGCATCTGCTGACCCAGCCAAGCGCGGGACACGTCCCTCAGCAGACACATGAGGGCAAAGGAGCCACTTGAGAGGCGAGAACCAAGATACCACCAGATAAAGCACATCAGGCATTTCTCCTCCAGGAGAAGGAAAACCCTCCCTGCTGTAGCAACAACACGGATGGAGGAACAGGGGGTTGGACCACAAGACCTTTGAAGGTCCCTTCCAACCCAAACTATCCTATGATTCGATGACAAAGCTACAGCCTCCGGGAGGGCAGAATGGCTAAAAATAATCAGCATTATTTTTTAAATGAGTATCCCCATCCCACCAGATGCGCGGCAGCAGCTGCGCTGTAGCGCTTTTAAGATTCGATCATATATCAGCCTATTATGACATCTTCCAAGTGTACGTGTTAAAAATTAGCAGCAATATTGGAGTTGTTGGGATGGAGGGCTAAATCTCCTAGACAGCTGTAATTAGTTCCAGAGGGTGCAGCTGTCTCCCTGCAACAGCTGAGGGGTTCAAGGGAAAAAACCAGAGCTGGTGGTTTCTGTTAGAATTAATGGCCTGACAGGGCAAGGCAGGGTGGGAGAGGGAAGAAAGAAACCAAAACATGGGGTGCCTTTTCGATTTGGAGGGGGGTTTTTGTAGTTTCTTTTTCAATCTTGAAGTTCCCCACTCCATTGTAAATCAGGGAGCAAGTGGCAGTGGAAAGTACAAATTCATTACAGGAACGGAGCCTCCATCATCGGCTTTCTTGCTTATTCTAGCCCCGTTAGCAGGAGGGACCATAAATTCATCTTGGCCCAAGTTTGAAGAATAAGGGCAGTTTTATGGGTTGTTTTTCAACGCCGCTGACTTCTCTTTCTCCAAAGCTCCTGCAAGGTCTGGCCCTGCAGAGCCGGAACATCCTCAGGACTCTGTTGGTAGACTCGACTCGGGGTTTATTCCTCTGGGGACAGGTTGCAGCTGCCACCGCTACGAGACGTGGTTGGAAACCCCATTTTATATCCTGGGAGAAATCCCGATGCTTTGAGACCAGCCCTGTCCTCCCTGACAACACTGAAACATCATGAGTGTTTCTATCAATAGAAAATCCCTTAAACTTGCACTCAGGACAGTGGAATCATTTCCTTCTGATATCAGACATTTGTAAAGCTGGTGATAAAGGTTTGCTTCCCAATTATAGGCCAGGGTGTTTCAAAAAGATGGACCCAATTTCAAAGATGGACCCAATTTCAAAGCAGTAGATTTCACGATGGCAACATGCTACAATTACACAAAAATTGACAAACGGTTTAATGAGCTATCAAGTTGTAGTAACCTTTTTATAGATACTCTATGTTCCCCCATTCGTGGGCGGTTCATCCTACACCTTCTGCCATATGTCCATGGTGACTTACATGGCCTGAAATAACAGGACAAGGTGGCCCCAGGTGTATATAAAGCCCAGTAGCTGTGGCACAAATGGGAAATAAATGGGCAACTGAATAATAATAATTAAAAAAACCAATACCAAACTCGATATTCTTCTCGCCCTCCTGCAGCCAGGTAGCATCAAACAGGAAGCGCCAGCCCCATAAAGAACAGCACTGCTACAAATTCAGGTCTTCAGCTGCACGTTGGGGCTTTTTCAACAAAGTGCTACTATAATTGGAATAAAAGTTCTTAAGTGAACATGATTTAATATCAGAGACACTGAACACTTCAGGTCAAAAATAAAAACCTTTCTGTAGGCAAAATCTGATTTTTGTGTTCTTTTATTGTTGCAGTCTGTTTCCATGACGGTGTGTTAAACTCTTATTAATTTCTCAGCCAAAGCCCTACCGTTCAGATTTATGACGGTTGGTGTTTTATGAACTATCCGCTGCACAATAATATTTTGTAAATCTACATTCCACAAACATCACCGTGCTTGAAGTAAAGCTTCACACTCAGCCAGGCCGGGTGCTCAACAATACCCTCATTTTTAATCAGTCACCTGTTTCTCATTTTAAGTTTATCACACTTGAAAAAATACTATAATTTCTAGAGTTGTAAAGAAACCTACAAACTTTGGTCTCAGAAATTTCATTTCGAAGGCATTAACTCATTTTGAAAGTCCCTTGGCTATTTAAGGTGTAGAGTTTCCATTAACAGAATAAACTCCGTGGAGTATGGAGCGTAATGTTCTTATGGAAAACAGTCCCTTCCCCTAATTATTTAGTCTAGCAGGGAATGAAAATAATTAAGTCTCAAAATTCCCTTTACAGTGGAGGGGGCGGGGGGGGAAATATGGTAGGAAAATTAGCTTCTTTTCCACCCAGCTACCAAAGGGAGCGGGGATGCCCTTACAAAACCATCCCAGCTACAACCACCCTGAATTAGCTTTTATTTCCTGGTGTTACCATTGAAGGCTTAAATTTAAGGGGTTTGTTCATGACTGAAAATGAAATTATAACCAAAAGGTGAGGGCTGTCTTCATCCTGCACTCAGGTGATGATTGCTGGGTTCAAAAACTGGCTGGATTGTCTAAATTTAGAAAGTAGGTATTCTGCTCACTGCCTCTTCTGGCAGTTTTTGCCCCCAGATCGCAGGGTGCAGATCGATCACCAGGTCCTGGCCACGGTCGCCGGCCCCGCTGGAGCCTCGATGTGCAACACGGGGGTGTTTAAAATTAAATAAAGAAAAGGTGTATTTGAAACTTAAAGGAAAAACAACCTCAAACTGAGCCGGCGAGCCCGCCCGAGCAGAATTAACTGCGGGTGAAAAGCCGCTGTGCCCGCGCCAGCCACGGGTGTCAACCCAGCAGAACTGGGACGGGGCATTAAAAATGGGGGGGAAAAGGCAAATGATCACTTCAGTTTCCGTGCGCAGGCGAAGCGTTAACAGCAAACACGGAATAACCGCAGGAACGTAAATGGCAGCAGGAACTGGTGAGTGATGGGAGAGCCCAGCGCAGGATCCGACCCAGACCCAGCACGCCGGGGGGGGCACTGGGAGCACCCACCCGGCTCCAAATGTCTGGGGTGTTTGGATTTGGCTTGCTAAAACCCAAAACATGACCCACAGCCTGGGATCCAGAGTGAAACAGGGTGTCAGATTTTGGTCTGAGCCAAAATGAGCATTTGTAAATCGTTATTTTTATTTTACGCCACCCAAAAATACACTTAGACCCATGAAAAACTTTTAAAGCAAAGCTAATGCCAGAGCGAAGGCAGCTGACACATAAAACCAGCGCTGGATCCTGATCTTTTCCTACTATAAAATAGCTGCTAAAGAGTGAAAACAGAGTCTGTGCTGTGGTTAAACCAGGGTAACGCATGAATCAAACCCTGTTCACAAGACCTATAGCGGTGTGTGCTCAGCTCAGCATCCACGCTGCTGTGTCATTACCTCCCGGAGCTGCCTGCAGCCCTCTGTACGCTCCGCAATCGTTATCCTGCAAAGACTAATGAAGATGAAGACTTGCTTCTAGTTTTGCTTTGAATTACTGAACGTTTCACATCCTCACTTGTTACAGAATACCATAAAATAAACCTATTCGCCACCTGGAGCAATGTAGCATTACCCGGCAAAATCCCTCTTCGTTAGTTCCTGTGTTCAACTACTTTAATTCTTTTTAACACCACTGATGCCAGAAATCACAGCAGAGACGCAGCCCGTCGCTGGCAAAGTCTCAGAAGGCAAGATAAAATATATATTTTCTCGATTTTTTTAATCTGTTGCGGTGTCTTGTTTTCAGGCTGAGTCACAGTGAGTACCAGGAGCAACACTGACGGCACCGGGGGACACGTGGTAATAAACAGCTCTGGGATTATCAAATGCTTCTGCTGCTCCGTGAACCGCCAGAGCCGTTTATTGCCAGCAGCCACCAGCTGGTCACGGCTTCTGGCACCTGGGGACACCTCATTCAAATGGGTGACTCAGTGTCTAAGGGTCCCAGGTTTTGCTAAAACCCCCAGGGTCAGCCAGCACTTCTAGGTTGCTTTTTGTTAATTAAAAAAAAAAAAAGGCAATGCAAAGGAATGCCCTGCAATGAACGCCACTTGGTGAATTTACGGCACTGAGATTCAGGGACGGGAGCAGAGTTTGGTGAGACTCGGTTGCTAAACCCACCCAAGACGGAGCTGCCATGGTGCCGGTTCTCTGGTTGCTCTTCCAGCTCGGCTTTGCCAATGATGCCCCAACACCATCCCCATGATCAAGGACCCGGCTCCTGCTGCATCCCGGTGGGTGAGCCCTTGCACTGGGATGGATTTCTGCCCACTGTGAGCTCCGGCGTTCGTTAGTGGCCTAACGAGGTGCCCACCACCTTCACCACGTGGGTGATGGGCTGCACCGTGCCACCTCCCTGGCCATCAGAAAGGTGCCACCTCCATGGGGCTGAGCAGCCACCAAAAAGGGGGTGGCAGGGAGCAGTCAGGAGCCCTCGCTCACTGTCACAACCTCCAGACCCTACACTGGCAGATAAATGCACATGCGGTCAAATGAAGGTCCATAAAACACAGCAAAGATGGGAACACCACCCAGAGCAAAGAGGTTCCACATGCTCCTCTCAACGCCACCGAGCCAACCAGCTGATCCCGCAGCATTAGTGCACTGCTCCTGGCATGGAAAGCCAGCCCTGGCACAGCTCATCACAGCTAAAACCCCGCTGTAAACATGATTAAAGCTGCATCTCTCCACGGCAAGGGCTGTGCCGCTCTAGCCCAGCACGACTTTTGTAGCAATAATTAATCGAGGTTCCCCAGAGCCCTCCTGGACCGGGGCCAGGGTGTCATTATTTGTGTGTAACAGATCTGCTATGCAACCCGACAAATTGCAACACCATCCTGCAAGGTGTCCTGAACCATAAACCATCGTTTACGGGAGCTCTGGTGCAGCTCTGAGTCCCTGGATCCTGCCCCACGTGCCACTGGTTTGCTCTGCGATGCTGCTCTGACTGGAAAAACGGCTCTCAAGTGAGAATATGTGCAAAACCCCCAAAATTACTGTTCTTACAGTCAGCTCGGCTCCTGTACCTCTGTGCTCCCATCAGTCTGGATGGATGCTCTGATGAGCTGCCTGTGCAATATGATGGGGCGGGATGCCTGGGGAACCCCAGAAATGAGATATTATTAGAAATATAATTAGAAATACTCAAATACGATGGTGTGCAACTCACTTAGTGGTTATATTCCGAGCTGTGCTCCTGCTCTGTTTTTTTTGCAGACTATATACCGACATACATTCAGCTCAGAGTATAAACAACCTTGGGGTGTGTAAAGCACCTCAGAAGAAGCGCTTTGGTAGAAGGTGGAAGTTGTTAGTGTCTGAGCTGGAAAAGGAGTCTCTCCTCAGCAGGTCTGGGGGATGCGCTGGGCTAAAGCTGAAAAGCATCAGCAGGGTTCAAGAGGAAATTCATTTTGCACGGGGCTGTGAACCTTCATCCTTGTTTGCAGTGCATCCTAAGAGCTTTGAATGGAAAATATTAGCAAGAGCATAATATTACTTGAGTTGATCCAAAATTCCCTTAAAATGTTTTCTCAGCTAAAAATAACTTCATCAACAAAATAGACGCTTTTGTGAAAAATTTTCCTTTTGTAGAAAACCTTGGGGTTTTCATCTGTGCTTTTTGCTTGCTGATGTTTGCTTTGTCCCTCCATTGAAACACAAACACTTCCAAGACAAGTGTCCACACAAACAATCATTTCTGCAGGACTGTTTTGCCTTTGATCTGAGCTCGCAGGATGACCATGGCAAAAAATCCAAAGCTGATGGGCAAGAAACCACTTGAGCAGCCACGATTTCTGTCCAAGAGAAGCACCACCGAGCCCTTCACTGACCTGCCTGGGGACAGGCCAACCAAAGGGTCCTCATGTCCCCACCAGAAAGACGCTGAGGTGCTGAGAGTACCAGCTCTTCATGGTATCCTCAGAAAACCCACCGCCTGGGTACCAGCAAATACAAACCCCAAACCATCAACAGAAACCATGTCTGCACATCCCAGATAGGAACAACACAGAGCCCGGGTGCTTCCAGCTCCCTCAGCAGAACTTACCGTGGGGGTTCTCTGCCCGCAAACGGGTTGGTGGCCATCAGGGACAAGGTCTGCTCTTCCTGTGCCAGCAGCTTCCCAGCCAAGTGGATGATCCATTCGTTCTGCTCATAGGTCTTGGGGAAGGAATGGAAAATATAAACATTAGGCATTGCTGAGCTTGTTGTGTAGTGTTATTAGCGTTACGGACTTCTGTGTGGGGAGAGATTACAACTGATTTGGGTAGCAAATGATGAATGTCTTGGTGTTGCAAGGAACAGATCCTCTGGGATCCAATGCCTTAAGGTCCAGACTGAGACCCTCCAGCATCTGCAGGGAGAGCTTTTGACTTTACAAGTATCTACCCTAGCTGGAGAGGTTCTTGCCTCTTCTGTCCCCCAAATACTTGATTTTAATCATTCCTTTTAGCAGCAAGCTTCGCGGAGGAACAGTAACATCACATTTCAAAATGCCGATCTGCCCATCGTTTTAAAGCAGGCTGCTCTCCCCTGGCGTGTTACCAGAGAGAAAACAGACAAAAGAAACTCTCTATTCCTCATTCCTT
Organism: Patagioenas fasciata; assembly: GCF_037038585.1. Classification (NCBI taxonomy): domain Eukaryota; kingdom Metazoa; phylum Chordata; class Aves; order Columbiformes; family Columbidae; genus Patagioenas; species Patagioenas fasciata. The sequence continues at coordinate 12,057,959 of NC_092534.1, forward strand.
TCTCTTATTTAGTTTAGTCTAATCTATTCTCTTTACAGCCCATGCCATACCACAACCCTGCAGCCACGCAAGGCAGCAGATCAGCCCCGGGAGCTGCAGCAGCACAATCTGCACTTTCCTCCCTCCACGACTCCTCACATCTCCCGCTTTTCGCAGGGATTCTTGCTGAGGCTCCATAAGAATCATTTCCCCTTCTGGTGACTTTCTGTACTTTATCCTTACATGAAGATTTTTTTTTTTTTCCTCCTTTTTTAATGTGTACCTAAATGGATTTTTTAATGCAAGCAGTAGGGGACACTGTGGGAAAGCGAAAGCCGGCAGCTGTACCTGCAGGCCTGTGACTAATGCAGAACATCAAGGCAAAGTTTCTCTGCAAATCTTTTCTAGTGGTAAAGTTTGTTATTTCCGTTGCTAAGGGAAACAGAGGAGAGAAAGGAGATGGAAAACACCAAACACTGGTGGAAAGGCCCATCAAGCGGCAGCTCTACCTCGCAGGGTTTCTGACCCGCGCTCATCGCAATTTCGAGGAAAACCACAGTTATTTAAGCTTTTTAAAAAGATTACTCTCCCCATCCGCCTGCTCTGGTCCTGCCCCACCGCACGGCCCGTCCTGCCAAGGGCTTGACCATGTCATGTTTCATGGGATGACTCACGTCAAACTCCAGCCACCCCGAGCGACTCCGTGCCCCTCGAGGGCTCAGGGATGCCCGAGGATCCTTGGCTGTGAGCAAGGACATTGTGAGAGGTGTCACAGCAATGGCACATCAAATATCGTGAGTCAGAGCTTCAGCATCCTGTGCCTCCCTGCAGAGCCCGTTTTAAAGTGCTCTATATGATTTCAAGCTCTGTTTCTATGAGGGTCTGGGAGGTGTGAAGGTTCCTGAGTGCAATCTGGGGAGAAGCTGGAGAAGAACAGCAACAGAAATCACCAGATTCCCAAAGCTGGAGCTTTATGGAGGATCCCAAATCTTCAAAGCCAGATTCAAAACCATGAGGCTCTGTAATGGAGGAATCACCTCCCCGGCTCACACGGTCTCCAAATTGTTAATTAGCAGTTCCATGCACATGAGACTTGGACTTCTGGTTTGCAAAGTGTTTTTCTTGTAAAATTTACAACATGTCTGGCCCCGGCAAAGTCTGCGGTGAGAAATTTCCACCCGGTGCAGCCCCCGCCTCGCAAATCCCCCCAGCACGAAGGGTTAGATATCGCACGTCGCCGATGCTGGGAGCACGCAGGAGCCGAGCTGCACTAACGACTGCGCTGTTTAACTCATTACTCTGTAAAGTGATACGGTGGCAACCGGAGGGGAAAAAAAAAGAGTCCAGGAGATCTGGGCTGTGTCCAAGGAAGCATCAGACCCCAGAGTGGATCCAGCGAGACCCAGCCCACAACACCGTTTGCAGGATGGGGGGATTCGCCTGGCCCTGAGCTCCGCTTTTGCCATCTCTGAGTGTGCAAAACAGGAGGGTCAGAGCTTGAATCATCATTAATTAAAAAGCCAGGACAGATGCATGCATTGCTCTGAGGTGGGCATGCACACACAAACTGGGTTCATCTTGAGGTTTTGGATCTTTGCCCAGGACAAAGGCAGCTGGGGACTGACCCTGCACCAGTGATGCATCGCCAAGCTGCTCTGTCTCCATCAAGACACAGACCGACACTCCATCACCTGCCTCCTGTCCTCCAAAACCTGGGGCTGCACCTCCCGTTATGCCACACAGGGCCTGTGCCATACCTGTACTGGGGTTACTGGGGAACCAGTGACCCGCACAGTTGGTCAGAGCAAAACAAACTGTGCCCCGAGCTGCACGACTCCCTGTCCAGCCCTGAACGGAGCATCCCTGGGGAGCTGCAGCCATGAGGACATGACTCTCTCCTTTCTGAGAGTTTTCTTTCTGTTTTAGCACAGAAAGCAACTAACAAACCTAAACACAAAAAAGCCCATCATAAATCCAACTAAAATGCCTGAGAAAAGCAGCTCAGGCAGAATTAAGTTTCTGAAAGCAACGCTACCTTCATCACAAAGCCAAAGTCCGTCTTTGCTCACAGACAGTCTGTGCAGACCCACAGAAATGCAGCAATTGCATCTCTCCAGATCATCTTTACCTGTCCTGACAGCTGGTACCAGCACTCAAGACCTCCAAAAATCAGGTTTCAGGTCTAACACAGTGAACTAACAACGCAGACCTGGGATGAGGTGTTAAAGCCCATGGGCTTCAGCCCTGTGCAGTGCTCAGGCTGGTGCTCCTCCCCTGTTTTCCATGCCAGTCTCGCTTCAAACGCTGCCCTGGGACAGGGCTTTGCTCCTTGTCCCCCTGCACGTGGCCCAGGGTGAGGGCCAAGCATCCCTGAGCATCCCAGGTACCACCCTGAGGCTTCCCTGCAACCCTTTACATCCTCTGGCCTCTCCACTTACCCGCTTTAGCAGCGTCTAATCGTGGCATTCATGGCATTCCCACCTTGAATACATGAACTTGTATACAGAAGTATTTAATAACTTCACAGAATTTAAAACCGAATCACCACTAAGTCAGGCACCAGCAAGGAGCTGGGGGTGAACCAGAGGCAGTAGCGACAAACCTCTGTAGAGATAACAAAGTAGAAGAGAACATAATCAACACAAAAAATACATATTAAAAACACCCAGTACTACAGGGAACATGTTCCCAACCGAAATAATAATAATAGGAACCCTTTTCCTCTAGCTTTAATAGGTCATTTAATGAAAAAGGACTGCGGATTAGCGTGGCATTTTATTGAATCTTGGTCCTGGCACAGGCACACGGGAGGAGGGAAGTATGAGATGCACATGTGGAAACAGCTGGAAACTTGGCAGGGGAGCCCCGCGTTATTATTTCACATGGTTGGGAGCCCTGCACGGTGTCACATCGGCGTGCGAGGGTGGATGACAGAGGGGTTGGGGAGGTTTATGTTTCCCATGCTGTGTCGTAAGGGGCATTTTGCATGTCACAGCTACGCACCGCGGGGAGGGAAAGCGGTAACTCCACCGGTCGGGATGTTTTCACCCAATATTCACGCTGCTGTTTATACTGCTGCTTCCACTTCTGCCTTCAACTGTTGCTGTTTAGGGAACCTGAGCTATCAGCTGGAGAAATAACCCATCTCCCATAGAAAAGAGGGCAGAACTACTGCAATCCTTTGCTTTTTTATAATATTCCAGTGTTTGCTACCATCTCGCTCCCCGAACAACATAACCAAGGAAGGTCAAAGGCTGCGTCAGGTCACATCACTTCTCATTATCTCCAATAACTACATCCCCGTCTTTCTAGGAGTTTCCCAAAGAGGGAGGCCGTTTCTCCGCAGGTCTGCCTCAACAGATAGTATTTCAGCAGGGGCAGCTTCTCCAGCCTCACTCAAAGCCATCCCTTAGCCCGGCCTGTTAGCAAATGCTTGGGAAAGCAGCAGGTCCCCAGAGGAGATGGCAGGTCCGAGACGAGGAATAAAAGGCAAAGCAAAACTTCTGGGAACCAGCTCTTACATCTTGCCTATATGGGGAAATCGCACACCTGGCATAGCTCCCGTATCACCTCTGTGTGTGGAAAGAAAAGTCACTTTGTTCCAGAATAGAGTCTAGACAGGGACACACAATAGCCGCTGTAGACAATAATCACTCCCTGCACAGACAAGGTCTTGCTGTGTATTTATACAGCCCGTGGCACGATAGGCTATCGGTCTTATTTGGGTTTCTGGGCACTTCCACCACAACATTCCTACCAGAGGGGAGTCCGCCCCTGATCCAGCCTGCAGTTTGAATGCAGCTTGGGGCTTTGAAATCCTTCATATTCACAGGGAGACAAGGAATCACAGTTAAAAGAAGAAAATAAAATTCTTCCATGCTGAACATGGACCAAAATGTATGAATGCAGCAATGGAAACGGGAAGTGAATTGAGGCCTGGATTTTTAGAAGGGGGAAGAAAGGAAATGTAAAAGGCTGCGCTCAGCGCACAGCGCACGAGGTTTGGGTTTTATGACGTTACCCACACCTCCTCCTCCATCCTGCTGCCATGCAGCCTTTTACTGTGAGCACCTTCTGGCTGCAAGACTGAGATAACAGAGACTTGAATAAAATATTTTGCAGAAATACTCATCTGCCTTCTCTACAAACACGACTACCTTCACCCAGCTCTTCCAGAGCATGTGCCATAACACAAAGTCTCCATCACGACTCCCTGTTACCACCCATGGGAGATCCTCAGGGCATCCATCTGTTGCTGATGTTTCTCTCTTCTCTTCGGAAAGCAGCTGAAGTTTATCTATACAATTGCACATTGCATCTGGAAAGCACACGTTGCTTCTCTGTGCGTCGCAAATGCTGCTCTGCTGTGGCTTTGCTGACAGTTTGCAGAGCCTTGTAGGGCAGTCCCACCATTCAGAGACTCGTGGAGCTGCTTCAAGGTACAATGCAGCAAGATATTGGGCTTTAAAAACCAATATGAAGACGGCATTAGCTTTGTTATATTTTTTGAGCAGTTATTATTTGGTAAGCACCAAGAGTGTGTTGGCACAATGCAGTCTTCAAGCAGAATAAATAACCTTCATGCCACAGTAAGGAGGGGAAAAGCCTTCCCTTTGATTTTAATTTATTCAGGGCACTGGAGGCTTCCCAGTGCTGCCCACTGGCGAAGAACAAATCTTTGGTACGATAAATAACCGGCTTTTGTAAAGTCCAAGACATCCCGCTACCAGGAAAAGTGACTAACTTGAAGCCCCAAAACTATGAGCAGTATTTTGTTTTCTGGTTGCTATTTATTAACGATGCTGAATCCACCCATGGCCTGCCAAAATCCGCCTGTAACACTTTTTGTACCAGCGGCACAGCAGAACTCTGTTCTGGGTTGTGATGGCTGGGCTGGGCGCCTTCTACAAATACCCACCATAAATGAGAAGTTGAATAATTACAAGAGTGTTGCCATCAGTAGCTGGAAAACAGACAAAGCTTTAACAATTTGTCTCCAGCTCCTGTAAAAACAGGATGTCTTTGCACTAACACAATAAGGTTTCAAGGGGTGAAAGTTTTTCCTAATGCTTAACCTGAATTTTCCTGAGATTAAATCATATTCTGCAATTTCATCCATTACTTCCTCCCTTCTCCGTGGGGACGTGGAAGCCAGATTGCTGCTTTACCCTTTGCGGTAGGTTTTCACCTATTCCAAACCTCTTTTGACATCCAGACGCCAGCGCAGATTCATTGGCTGCCACAGGAGGAGGTTTCTGCAGCTGCTCTTCCCGTGGGTCCCTCTTCTGCACCCTCGCCGGTTGGCTGCATCTCTCCTGATTTGGGTGCTCAGCTGAGGGTCGTGGGAGGGTGACACCATGCACGCCAAATGCTCATCTATCATCACATCTGCCTTTTCATGACGGTTTTTCACAAGCGTGCTCATCTGGTGATGCACGCTCAGCCCCAGCAGCTTCCCCAGAGCACGATGCTCTGCTTCATCCCTTCTCCACCAAACTCACCAAGATTGCCAGGCTTTTAGACCTTGTCCTCGGTTGTGCTCACAGCTCGGTGGCTTCTGCAAATGTAATGAGTCGTTCTTTCCAATTAGCAGCAGCTCCTCTTAAAAATGTGCATCAAGTTGGCTGGGACATTGGTTTAAATCGCTTTAGATGGATGTAGGTGATTCAGAGCATCCGACCTCAACAAGAAACACCTGAACATCAGCTCTTGGCCAACAGACACATTTTTGTCGAGGCCACCCCAGCCCACTTTGCAGACAGGTGACAGGGTGATGGAGCAACCGTGGTCCCCGAGGTGGCTGTTGAGAAACCACTGAGAAGGGTCGCACAGATTTCCGCACATTGCTGCAGGTTCGTGGGAGCTTTTCCCCTTCTGCAGCCGGGAAGAAGCAACCCAGACATGTTTCTGGACGGGTTATGTCCCTGCCAGAACTAAATGAAGGGCTCCAATTCAGAACTACAGCACCCTCGGGATGTCGAGACATACAAAACAAAGAGGGGATTTAGAGGACAAGTGAAAAGGCATATTATATTTAGATAATAAAATTAACGTCACGAAAATTGTTTCCTGGAAAATAATGCCATGTTACATTACATGTAATTACAGCGCTACTGGAACAGTAATTAAGAGGCAGTCAACTAATAAATCGCAATTCAGAGGTGGAGCAGCGCGGCGGCTCCTCCCGCTGCCGCGCCAGCCGTGCCAAGGGCTCTCCCGGGCGCCGGCTCTTCAAAGCAAACCCTGCAGCTACAGCCAAGGTGGAAAGTTTTGCAGGAAAGCCCGAGCAGAGGAAGGCGTCGTATGTCAAGCGGTGATGAGGTGCAAAGAGGAACCTGTCAGGAGCAGCACAAAGGGATGGTAAATATCTTCCCCCCAAGTCCCCGGCTTTTCTGCAGCCTGTCAGAGCTGGATATGTCAGCTCCTTACCTGGCCACCACCAACGAACCGCAAAACCAGCCCTGCGGCCGCCTGCTCGGGAGGTGATGGGGCAGATGGTGAGCGGTGGCACAGAAAAAATCCAGAACTTGAAAAAAAATATTAAATCTAATCCAGAGGCTGAAGTAACTTGGTTTTATGGACTCCATAAACTACTGTATGGTGTTTGCAAAACCTGCCTGGCTTCACAAACTTCTGGGGTTTTGACTTCTGGTTTCTCATCCTTTCTGCAGCTGTGGGTGACTCAAGGCTGAACATCACCTGAACGATGGGGACTTGTGGCTGTGGTGGGGGGATGGCAGGACAGACAGCTTTCCCCAGGTGACAGCCAGCACCAAACACACAGCTCACCATTTTCAAACATATTCGGCCACTGCAAACGGGATTTACTTCCACGCTTAAGCAGGTATTTACATGCCTAGACATCCAGATTGTGAATGCTCGCTGTTGTGCCCAGGAACCTTGCCTTCCCATTATCTCCAACAGTCCTCCCCGCTGTTCAGAAGGGCTTTTTTTCTCCCTTTCTTCATTTTTTATTAATACTTCTTCTAAGCAGGATCTGAACTTGCTTCACACAGATCTGTGTGCACCAGGGGGGCCACGGTCACATTCCCAGTGACAGGAGCCCTGCGGTGGGCGGGGGACACCCATGGGATGGCAGGACCCATCTCCAGCCGGTGCCACCACGGCGGGAGGCGACAGACCCCAGGGCTGACATACACCTTGGGCACCCACCTCCTGCCGCCACAACGAGACCTTCTGTGCTAATTAGTGCTAATGAGCCGGTGTGAACAGATGCTTGGTGGGCATGCATGGCAGCAGCCCCCTGAGTCCAGGCGAACAGACACTTGGGGGAACCTTTCAGTGAATTAAACACTTTTAATAAAGATGCGAAGAGGCTGCGCTCTTTCATCTTCCTACTGTCCTCCTTTGGTTTTAAACCTGAGATCACTTTGTATTTTAAAGCCTTTGGGATGTTCTTGCCCTGGAAACAAACAGCCTTTCTCTCATCTCAGAAACATTTCTCTCCTCTGCAGACACAACCTTTGGTGGGATGAGCTGAATTTCTTCATTGCTGCCGGAGCCCCCCCAAAATACAATCAGATTTAAACCAACAGCTCCCATTCAACCTTCTGCACCTTTATGTCACGCTGGGTACCGCTGCTGGCTTGAGTTTTAACCTTTGCTGTCGTCTTGCTGAGGGATAAGCATACCTAATGCAGATTAAATGAAATTCCAGCACACAAAAACTAGCGGGGTAAATATAAAACCATAGCGATGGTTATGTCATTGCTGAGGAATCCAAAAGGCGCCTAAACGAAAATACCACAAAGAAAGCAAACAGAGAAGTTTGGGGCAGGGAAGAGGAAACGCCGGGAGAGGACACAGGAACAAAGAGAAAAGCCCGTGATAATCTGAGACGGGTTTGCCTCATGCCACTGCTGTAAACCCAAGTTTTGTAAAGCCCGGTCCAAGTGCTCACATTCACACAAATAAAATTTTGCAGAATAGGCTAAAAGATATACAAGAATTAATTTTACAAGCCTGCCCTCCCCTATTCTCTTTTCTATTTATGGCTGTCACTTGTTTGCTGACGCCATGTGGGGAAAATATTTTGAGGGACCCTCCATCCATACGTAGGCAGGTGGGCAGTGGAAGCAACTGCTGGTGTCCCCAGGGGTGTCCCCAAGAGGGTCCAAGGGGTGAGTCCCCTGCGAGGCAGCTTCTGCAGGGCCTTTCTCAATGTCTTGAACTCTTGTTATTGCTGAGAAACAATTAAGAAGCCTCACATAAAATTTTGAAGAGTTTCATTACACTAGCAGCAGACATCCTTTAGGAATACAACCTTTTTTTCTTTTTTTTCTAAACACAATTAACTTCATCAGGGCTTCAAATATCCATCCACCCACGCCAACACACAGTAAATTCATACAAATTGTTTTTCCTGGTCCAGGTCTCTGAACACCCAAAGGCACATACCTGGAAGGCAGCGAACCACATCAGCCAGTCCAGGCGGTAGTGGTAGGGGGTGATGAAGCACGGCCTCCTCTTCAGATCCCCGGGTTTGCATTTGAAGTCATACTCCTCCCAGACAGCAGCGGGGTCATTGGGATCCAGGCTGGATGTCGCCTGAAGGATGACTTCTGTCCTCTCCTTGGTAATGCTGTGGGACACAACATGAGCTTGGTTTTTGTTACAAGTCATGGAAAATGCTAATTCATGAGAGTCAACACTCAACTGCCTCAATGGCCCCACGGTGCAGGTGGATCCTGGTGGGTCAAGGTACAGAGAACCTCTATCACCCTGTGGTTGTGCCAGTCCAAGGAAGGACGATGACTAAAGAATATGATTCCTACCAAAATCGAAGGGTCTGTCTTTCTAAATCAGAGCCTAACACTTGCCCAAGATACAGAGAGAATACGAGTTCTCCCAAGTCCCACGTGAGTACGTTCAACATGCACCAACTTCTCTATTTGTCCCATGTTTCTGAAGGAAGCTTTTGTTTCTGTTACTCTGTTGATTCCCATGATATGAGAGCTCTCTGACTACAAGCTCCTGATTATTTGAGGAAAGAGAGATGAAAGACACAGTCACAAACCACAACTCCATCTCCAGGTTTTTAGCATGCGCCATGTGCAAAAATACAGGGGCAGGGCAGGACAGGCTGGCAATGAGCCCAGGTCAACTGGCCACAGCTGCTTGAGCCTGGGGGCAGTGGGTGGCCCCATACAGAGCAACCCCCAGGAGATGACACTTGGGGCATCATTAACAGCATCTCTACACCTCCAAACATTTCACCATCCCAGCTGGAAGACAGGTCTCATGGAGCTATTACTCAGCAATGAGAAGCGGAGGAGAAGGTAACGCGTAAGCCAATGCAAACCAAGCCATGAAAAGCAGAAAATGAAAACAAAAAAACCCCCAGTGCCCAGGTAATGTATAAAAACTTGGTTAAAGAGCAGGCCAGCCCTACGGCAGGTCATGGCAGGCTCTGCTGCTTGGCTGGACCCTGCACAGCAGGGTGGTAGAGCAGCGGGGACTGCAAATTCTGCAGGTCATGGAAAGCCCACGTGAAATCACCCTCACCGAGTTCTCAATGACCTGTCAGTGACGCTCGCCTGCACTGGAGAGCTGTTTTCCATAACCAACACATAACTCTGCCTATCAAAGCTGTCCAGCTCCCTACACTCCTTTAATTTTTTACTACTTTGGTCCTTCCTCCTTCAACCCAAGAAACCGAAAGCTTGGAAACGCGCAGCCTCCACCTTCTCTCCTGATGGCTTCCAGCGATAGATGCTTCCAACCCAAGGAATGCTGTACATCTCCACTTATAATTGTTACCTACATTTAACAGATTTCTGGATTCTCCAGCCAAGTCCCATATTATACACTGGGCTGAGTTATGAGCCATGGCCAGCTGCCCAATGGTTAGAAACACACTGTAAATCAGGGACACCAAATTACTAATAAAAGTATGTTCCTACTGTGTGATTCAAAATATGTCAAGTTTCACATAATCGTATATTCATTATAAGCTGCAATCCTCTTTTTATTGGTTTACATAGGCTGGAATTACAAACATATTACAGCAGCATTTCATCACATGCTCTTTAGGTTCTGGTAACTGTTGAAACAGAAACCATAGACTAAGGAAGAAAAAGAACAACAACCCAAAGAAAACAATCTCCCGTAGCTTCATCGCTCCAGCCTTCAAAGGGGTTGTTTCTCCGTCTCTCAAAAAAAAGCAGAAACTTCAGCATTTTCCACAACTAGCACTGATATTTTTAATATTTTTTTTCCTAACTTATTTCTTTCCACAGCAATTTCTGCTATTTGAAAAAATTTGACGTGCTCCATGTGTCCTCTGCATCTCCAGTGCTCACAGCGAGTCCTGCTCCTCCCCTTCACGCTCTGCTCGGCCACCCTTCATCATGCCCACAGCCATCCTGCTTCGCCTCTTTTAAAACCTATTTAATTACCATTCGTTTCTCCTGTGGGCCCTTGTTCAGAAGCCACTAATCCCAGAGCTGCCCACCCCACCCATCCTGGACCCCTGCAGAACAGCCATGGCCACCACGGCGAGGTGGTGGCAAAGCCAGAGGTCCATGCAGAGAAGAGCGGCCCTGTTGTTGCCCCTGGGGTAAGCTGGTTGGTTGGAATTCCTGTTTTTCAGCATTTCCCTGGTCGTCGTGGTCAGGAAGAGGCTGGGAGGGCCATGAGCATGGTGATGGTGACCCCAACCATGGCTCACCTACACCTGGTGACCTGCCCTCAGAAAACCCAGCCTCGGATGTTTAAAAACCAGCCTGGTTGCAAACATGGATGGAGACGCTTCCCTTGTCCAGTCCCACCTCGAAGCTGTAACTGGGATTTCCTGAGCTAAAGGCAGCAGCCAAACTGCTGTTGGGCCTGTCCTCTAAATCTGTCTTGTTCTTTTTTGAGGCCATTTATACTTTCGTCTCCACAGCTTCCTGTAGCAATGAATCCCCCAAGTCACTCGTTGGAAAAAGCACTTCCTTTTGTTGGCCTAAAATTTGCTACCCAATAGCTTATGTGAATATTTACATGAGGGAGAGCAAACGCACGCAGGGGAAGAGAAGTTCCCCATAAATAAAGTGGGCTGGTGCTGGTGAAGACTATCCACTGGATTAACTCTTTTACGGATATTTTTATCCTGCTATTACATTTGCTACATCAATATAACGAGCTAACTAAAAGCGGTTGAAAGAAAATACATTATAATTCAGTGGGAAAGAAACTTGCTCCTTTTCTCCTTCTTTCTCATAAATCGATATTCCAAGTCTACTGGAAGGATTTCTGTTTAGGTTTAAGGCACACAGACGGACTATCGGACTATACAGGAGAGAGAAGCAGAGCAATACGACGTGCCATTAAAATCTATTTACCTCCCGAAAGCTCCGTAGGTGTTCACTATTCTGAGAGGGTTGAATGATGTGTTCATGACTTGTCTGGAGCTGAGCAGGTTTATGACAACGGGGATGCTGAGATAAGCAATCAGGAGGCCCAAGGAGATGTTCACCACTTTGCGGATGTAGCAGCCTGTTAAAAGCAGACCAGAAGAAGGTAATTTCACCACTGGTGATGGGTTTTGTGCCCCCAAATCCCCCGCCTGACCCCCCCATGGCTGCCGGGACCCCGCCTGGGTGCTCACAGCTGCTCTCAGGGGCTGACAAACCCTTCACCATAATCACCCCGACCTTGCCAAGGGCCACATGCTATCGCTCCGGAGATCTGCCTTTCTCTAAATAGTCTGAGAAAGGGCTAAAAAGAAAAATGTGGAAAATGCGAAGATTAATCATTGCTTTAATATAGGGGAAAAAACACAGCTGGCGCTTGCACCTTGCTCAAAATTGCCCTCCTGGTTTGTAAGCCGTGCGTGGAGTCTCTCCAGCTCCCACGGCTCTGCTCCTGCCTCCTCCCCACTGCTTGGGCTTATTTCTGGTATTTTCCTCCTGCTTGCTCACTAGGCTCCCTTCAAACCGCATTTTCCTTTTGCAAATCTCTATTGCTTATCATTTATGTTTGAGATGCATGTTGCCTCACCAGCGCTTCGGCGTGGGGTTTGCAGGAGCAGGGCTGGGCTGGATTCCAGCCTAGGAGACACCTCTGGGAACAAAACAAATAAGCACAAGTGACCTCTGAGGGGCTCCTACCCTTATGGCCTTTTTAAATTTGTTTAACATGAACAGCCAAAGGATCCAATTCAAAGCAATCGCATGTAGCTTCCCCCTTATCTCTACAGGAGAGAGATGTTTATTTGAACCTCTCTCAGAAGCTATTAATAATTGTTTAGTCTGAGAACATTTCTGGAGAATCATTTGATTTGGGAAGGAGGTTGCTGAGATCTCTCCCCTTGTCCTCAGCGTTGTATGAGTCTGTTCGGCATTTTATTCATCTTTTACACGCGCTGAACTTCCCAGCCTGTAATTAAAGAGCAGGCACAGACACGGAACCCTCCACCAGCATCAGCAGCTCAGCAGGTCCCAGTTTATGGTCACACAGGGACTGCTCGTCCTTCAGCAGGTGGTGATGGTCATCATGGCCGTGGGGTCACAGCTACTCAGTCACAGAGAAAAAGGGTTTAATACGGGGAAGAAAAAACCTCAACACAGCAAGGATGGAGCAAGACTTGGAGAAGGAGCATGGGACACGAGCCAAGGGGATCTGGATGAGGCAGGCAGGAGCTGAGCACGAGCAATGGGAATTCGAGGTCTCGATGGAAATTACACACACACGCACTTCAAGGACGTGGCCAGAACCTTGTAAAATCAGGTCACGAGCGGGGCATGGCTGGTACCCTCCTGTCTTCTGCTCCAGTGACCCAGGGGTGAGGGCTCCTCTAAACCTCTTGCCACAGAGTCCATCAGTGCCAGTTCAACAGCTTCTGCTTTGTTAGCAGAAAGAATATGCAGAAATCCAAGTTCACCTAGAATATTACAGATATCTTTCCCTTTACTTATGGATTATCCCTTTTAAAAAGCCCATAACAGGGACACTTCACTCCAGAGTATGTATGGATGACCCTCTGTGCTTGGGTACCCTGACTCGGTGAGGTTTTCTAGAGAACATCACAGAAAAGGAGCAAGTTCCTCAAAAAAAGGATCCACCCCCCCCCCTCATCGTGTCTCACCGAGTGCCACAGCAAAGAGTCGCCCCTTGGCTTCCCCTCCAGAAGGAAGGTGAGACTTGAGTGTGGTTTGGGACTGGATGCAAAAATACATTTGGTAGGAAAGCTCAAGGCTCTCACAGCCTCTAAAGCAAAGCTACCGGAGGGGAAAAGCTGTTAAGGATTTCTGCCAGCAAAAGACAGGAGACACAGAGAGTTCAATGAAACTTCATTAGCCTTGCTGGAGTTAACGCTCTAGGTTAATAAGCTACATTTCTTGGTTGATGAGAGACGACCAGAGACAGATGATGTGTCTTGTTGGCATTTTTCGTTCTTCTGACAGATGTTTAGTGTATTGAAAAATGAGCATCTGTGATTGTTGTTGATATTATAGGCAATTTGTTGCTTATAAGCGGTTCATAAAAATGCTACAAACACAACTCTACATCTGTTATGCAGCCCCATGAAAAATATCCCAGCGCTGCTCATGCAGGCAATCTTCTGGACCAGGGCTGCTTGAAAACTCCCTTCAAAAGGAAAAATCAGCCACTTTGACCCCTTTTGTTCAATTACAAAATCCCTTGTATATGCTTTTCCATGTTCACGGTATGAACATGAGTTCACCTCCTTCCTACTTCGGGGATCTCGCTCCCCACCGTGGCAGCGCCCACGAGCAGTTGCTCCTCTCGCCTTCTCCAAGCAAGACATTGAATGGGGAATGGCCACTTTCATAAAATCACAGAATCATTTTGGTTGGTAGAGACCCCCAAGATCATCGACTCCAACTGTTAACCCAACACAGGCACTAACCCATGTCCCTGAGAACCTCATCTATGCATCTTTCAAACCCCTCCAGGGATGGTGACTCACTTTCCCAGCAGCCAGGTCTCTCTTCCAGTGAGTAAGAGTTGTTGGACCCCAACAAAATAATATAAAAGGTAAAAAATTTGTAAATTGTGCAAGTCCACATTGCTTACTTAAGGTTGGCAGAGTCATAGAATCATGGAATGATTTTGATTGGAAAAGACCCTCAAGATAACGAGTCCAACCATTAACCTAACCCTGGCACTAACCTAGGTGCCTGAGGACCTCATCTACATGATGCCATCTCCTTGCCCACCCACGTCTGCTCCAGGAGGAGATGACAACTTCTGAGATAAGGACACCAAACACATCACTGTGCAGCTTTTCCTGGCTCTGGGAATAACCCACCGTATCGTGGGGGCAGCTGCTCGCCGGCTGCCTCCTGCAGCTGCATCCGCACCACCCGCTCCTTCACCGCCCCTCGCCGCGAGCTGAAGAGGAACCCCAGGCTGGCGTCGTCAAAGCAGGCGATGCTGGGCACCATGGTCAGCCAGTTCAGGAAACTCAGGTTGCCACTTATGATCAGAAGCACCTAAAAGGTGAAAAGGCAGCAGACGGTGTTGCATTGGCTTAAATGACAACAGAAAAGCGCGGTGAAGGAAACGCCGGATGGATTTTCAGCACCCTGGCGCATACTTTGCTGATTTTTCCATGATTGCAACGGTGACGGCAAACCTTTCCCTCCCTGCAGCCCAAACGCACCCCACTGGTCTGCAATGCGAGCGCGGCCCTCGCTTTCAGCCGGGGTATAGTGTGACTTGATTTCCATAGAGCTCCCGGTTTTGGCCCCCAGGGAATCGCCCGCTTCCTGCTTATGCCGACGTATCTGTGACAGCAAAACTCCTGAAACCCTTCGGGAGGAAATATTGCAACTTTTAATTAAAGAGTAGCATTAAATATACAAGTGTGCATTTTTAAGAGTTTTTTTTTAATTTATTTTAGCTTTTATTGGCTACTTAGGAGAATGTCTTGCATGTGTGAGGCAGAGAAAGTGGAAAAAGCTGTGAGCCTTTGGAGGAGTCCCCATAAATCTGTACAGATTGGGAAAGGCTTTTTGTAGGCACACATTATTCTTCGTCTTACTCTTCAAATGACTTAAAAAAATACGAGGAACCTTCTTGCCATTCTCCAGCAAGTCCTAATGAGCATCAGGTGTTCATCTGTGGGCGCTGCCTGTTCAGCCTTGGTCATGAATCACATCTTCACAGCATGTGGCTTCACTTTGCAGGTGTGAGACGTCACCTCCTTGTCGTGCTCACATGTCAGCCATGGGGACAGTGAAAGCAACCCCCCCACCACAAGGTACGTGCCAAACCTTTCATTAGGGCTTCCTATAAACCCAAGTGCACAGAGTAACTTCTGCTTCATCACGAGCGTTTTTTAATTCGTATTTTTCTAGCCTAAATTTACTCAAGCCCAGTCTATACTTATTCATTTCTAAGCCAGTATTTTACCTGTTCATAGACTCCTGTGTTTATTTGTAGGGTTACATCCCTCCTCCGCTTTTCTAATTTAAACCACGCCGAGCCGCTCGCTGTCCCGTCCCGGGGGATGCCCTGCCCGCCGCTCCCAGCAGCCGTGCCCTCAACCGCATGAGGCTCCATCAATCTTGCTGGGTGCTGACAAGGGCCGTACGGAGGATATCAGATGGGTCTCCCCAGGAACTCGTACAGCCACGCTAACATTTCTCATGCTCAACCGGACCGACCCCTCCCACTGTGTTTTAACGCCACATTTATCTTCTCCACCGAGGTGTCACGTTAGTGCTTGCCAGCCTGTGCGTACAACTCTCTCTGCACACAAGCAATTTCCAAATACGTAGTTCCCAGCATCACATGGACATCTCTGCTCCACCGCGCTTCGCCCCACGTGTCACACAACCCGACTTCATCCCATCTGCATGTTAACCTTTGGAAAATATATAAGGGTGAGAGTCAGGAGGATGGAGCCAGGCTCTTCTTGGTGACAACCAGTGATAGGACAAGGGGTAATGGGTTCAAACTGGAACACAAGAGGTTCCACTTAAATTTGAGAAGAAACTTCTTCTCAGTGAGGGTGTCAGAGCCTGGCCCAGGCTGCCCAGGGAGGTTGTGGAGTCTCCTTCTCTGCAGACATTCAAACCCGCCTGGACACCTTCCTGTGGAACCTCAGCTGGGTGTTCCTGCTCCATGGGGGGATTGCACTGGATGAGCTTCCCAGGTCCCTTCCAACCCTTGACATTCTGGGATTCTGTGTAGGCAGGAGCACGGGCTGCGCTGACACCACCGACGGCCTCAAAAACCCATTGCTTTGCTGTCGCACACAATGTGGGTTTTCACCAAAAGCTAAAGCTAACTGCTCTGCGTTTCACCCGAGACTGAACCTCTGCCAGCTCAGCCTTGCTGACACCAAGACTTGCCCCAGGGGCAGAACCGACGTTGTGAACTTGCTCCAGAACCAGCAAAACGTGTCACATGAAGCCAACCCCAGGGTGGTGGCCGTGAGGACACATCTGGGTTTCCCCAGGGCCTCCCAGCAGCTGTCACAAAGGAACCTGCTAGGAGAGATTTAGTGTTGGCATAAAACAATCCATGGGGATCCACGCACACAAAGACAAGAAGAGAAAAGCAGTTGATGACTGTTCTGGACTATCTGAGTTTTGAGGCTGATTTGGATTTTTGCACCATTAGGATTTAGCCGTAATTAGCAAGCTGTTCCTCAGACACGTTAATACAAAAGAGGTGGAAAAAAGGAAAGAAAAGAAAGTAATCTCACCATCTTATCCATAAAAAATGAAGGTTATAAAGCTGACTTAATGTATTACATTTATTTTTCAGCCTTCAGATCAGCTATGAGAACCTCCCCACCTTCCAGCTACATTGAAAACTGTAACTTTGATTGGTACCACCATTATTTTATTTAAAGAACACCTCTCCATTCACACAGCTGAACTTCCGTGAACTGCTCACTCACCATTTTAGTGCATGTGGTCAAGGAGACTTTCAAGACAGTGCAAGACTGGACTTGCCAAAACAGACAATGAAAAAAAAATACATCTAAACATACCAGAAAAAGCTTGATCAAAATTAGGATGTATTACAACTGTGTCACAGGCTGAGAGCAGAAGAATTTTGGCACCTAATTCTTATTTCAACGATGCTCTCTGGGGATATTGCCCTGAAGAAACTCACTTAAGATCACATACAGAGTCTTGAGGCAGAACCTGAAATAGGACCCAAATCTCCCCATTAAAAACCCAATTTCTTAATGACAAGTCCCCCCTGAAATACCTGCATACCCAAATCCCTGTGGTGTATCCTGGAGTGGCCCCATCCCGTGTGTCCCCATCCCTGAACAGCCTCACTGTGCTGTTCACTCTCCCACCAAGGATCCTGAAGACAAGAGGTGCTCTCCCAAAACACCATTCCATGATGCAAACATCAGAGACACACACAGAATTGCAGTCTGAGGGCTTTCAGCCAGTGTTCTGTTAAAAAGATGGATGTTTTCTCATTAAAAATGACATCAAATAAAAGTTAAAAACATGTAATTTCATATTTTATAGGATTGGCATAATTTTTTTAAAAAATATGGTGATTTGCAAGCTAAAATTTTCAAAACCCCTGGCAAGACTCTTCATTAACACCGAGAAAATCCTAAAAGAAATGAGAGATCTGAACAACTACAATAAATAACTGAAGTCCTAACTATTACTTAGTTAAAAAAATACTTATTTATCCTGAGCTGGATAATTATCCAGTATTATGAGGGGAAAAAAGTATTTAAATCTGAATTACACACACATGTTAAGTTGTTGAACATAACATGTTGTACTCAAGGTTTGGAGCTCCACCTTTGACCCGAACATGGTTTAGTTCAATGCATATTAATGAGCCTGTATTCATTAACACACTTCTCACTTAGCTACTTTGTTAGGAAACTCTGATCCTTTTCTGACTTGATTTGCCTTGTGCAACTCCACTAATATTAAGCAAATAACCCTGCAATTTGCCACTTGTGCCGAGGCTCGTTTTACAGCTTCGTATGGAGCGACTGGGTGGTCCAAGGGAATTTTTTTTTCAGTAGTGATTCACCTCTCTTTATTGCTTGGAAGTCAGAAGCAAGATATCTTATTTCCACCAACCCTTAGAAATCAGGGGATTCAAAAATAATACAAGTTTGGCATTTGTTGGTCTGTGGGTGGAATCACGAACCTGCCGCATTTTTAACTTCAGCTATTCCGATGGAGTCTCGGTGTTCCTGTCAGCTGCTGCCGCCTGGGCACCGGGACCGGGTTTAAACACGGGTTAATATTAAACCCAGCCCAAGGGGGGCTGAGCACCGTGAACCCCTCAGCTTTGCAAAAACAAACCTCAAAGACTTGGAAGTCAATTAACAGGAAAACAGATAATTACTTCAACATGCTGATGGGGGCTGCCCTAGCAAACAGTTTCATGGTCATTTTTAGCATGGGGTGTAAAGTTATTTGGTTGATGTGTCCAGAAGCATTAAGGGTGAAGCTTTGTCAGCTGAGTAACCAGAAGAAGAGTTTGTTGAACACATCCCTTGGTAATTTCAGGCTGGACATGAGGAAGGAATTGTTGCCCCTGAGGGTGGTGAGAGCCTGGCCCAGGTTGGCCAGAGAGGTGGTGGATGAACCATCCCTGGAGACATCCCAGGCCAGGCTGGACGGGGCTCTGAGCAACCTGAGCTGGTGAAGATGTCCCTGCTCATGGCAGGGGGGGCACTGGGGGAGCTGGGAAGGTCCCTTCAACACAAACTATTCTGTGATTCCATTATTTCAGCCTTTGCACCATGCCAGGCTTGGCCGTTCTGTGCTCGTACCACAATCACAACCATCCACATCTCCGTATCTCCAACCTCCAAACCTCTGCTGCAGCAGATGGGCTGTTCCCTCCGTACTTTGGTCTTGATTTCTGTTTACTGAGTGTCTTTCTCTTGCTGGACAATATTTAAATGCATAATTATAACAAACAGATGGTATCAACCCCTGTGGTGATTTTTAAGAATTTTTTATTAAAGCACAGTATTAATCATGGTAATTGGGTAGGAACTTTAAGGTTATAAAACTACAGCATGTCTAATGAGCGAGCTCCTTATAGGAGGAACTGAGGTTTTTAATCTAATAATGTCAGTTTTATGGATTATGACTGGAGTTTTATGAAGTGTGATATGAAATACTGTGGATTCATGGCTCTCACTGGATTAATTTGGAAAAGTAGTTTTCCTGGTTCTAGGCCCAAAAACAATTATTCCTTACATTTTCTGTCCCCTACGCTGTTACCAAACCCCTCTGTCAGAAAATGGGCACCTACACCCATAACTTTTTTACAGGTTAGACTTCTTTGTTTGGCTGGTTTTTATATTTTTTAAATCGCAGATTGTTATAAACATACAGTAGGTAGGAGAAGCTCATATTCTGAGTAGCAGACTCTATATTTGTCCAGAAGGAACAACAACGGGCTGTAAACTCTTAAACAAGGTCTGGGGTTGGCTGGAGCTCGCAGGCTCCATCCGAGCGCGGGGACATGGTCACCAGGCTGCTGGAACTTTCTGGTATTAAGCCATCGGCACAGAAGAGCCAAAATTGGGGTGCCGGGAAGAACTATAATTTATTTTAAGAGAAACCCATAGGAGCAGAGGGCTGGAAGAGACCTCAAGAAGCCGCCCAGTCTCTACCTGCACCGTAGTGTTTGTCCAAACTCTTCCTAGAAGCCTTGTTGAGTGATGGAGCCAGGTCCTTGGCCTTCCCTGGGGTATCTGCTTCACCATCAAAAAATTATTCCTAATAATTCCCGACTCTTCCTTGACCATATTTAATCCCGTGACCCATTCTCTGCTCCCTGGCATTAAAGTCTACACTTCTATCTACAATAGTATATCACAGAAGTGAAAACTCTTCGTCCACTGCCCCTTGCCTATCAGTAATGTTCTTGTTTGGATTAAATGATTCCAGTTGGTCCAGCCCTGCCCTGTGAATCCAGTCTCTAGATCCCTGTTCATTCTCACTGTCCTCTGGATTTTCTCCAGCTGGGACATCTCCTTCCTGAAGGGAATGCCCAGACCTGAGCCACAGCTTTAGCTCTGGCCTTCCCAGCAGCAGAGAGGAGGAAGCATTCATGTATTTGGAGTACAAATAATTATATATTCCAGTAGGACGTTTGCCATTCCTGCAACTGTGCAGCCCTGCCGACTCGATCACATCGCCAAGATTATTCTGAATTCTCATCGTGTGTGCCAATGTCTTTTACCTGAGCATGGTCTTCTAATATTAGACATAATTAACAAAAACCCTGAATATCCCCAGATAGAGCCCAGGGAAACCCGTCGATAAATCCTTCCCTCTGACACTGAGCCATTGATAACCACTGAATAGACTTTCCAACCCGTTTTGTCTGCCGGACAGTATTTCCTACTTGTTACAGACTCCGTTCTCTTGGGTTGTTTATGAGTTTTTATGTGAAACGGTTTCAAAAGCCTCAGTAAAAGCATATATTGTTTATGCTCTATTCATGCGCCCTGTTTTGTCAATGAAGGAAAGAAGACTGCTTTTACATGGGCTGCAAAACCACGGCAGCTGTAGTTATCCCCCTTGTTTTTTGGAGCTATTTAGAAATGGTCTGTTTCATCATTTTTTCCCCACTATTTTTCCGGTAATGACTCTGTAATGTCCTGGCTCTTCCTTTTTTCTGTCTTTAGAGGACAGGTACTTTATTAGTTCTTCTCCATTCTCTCATTACTTCACCTATGTTCTATGAATTCTCAAGGATAATCACTAATGCTGACAGGATTTCAACAAGCAGCTCTTTAACAGCCCGAGGATAGATTTCCTTAGGCTCAGATGATTTGAAAAGATCTGACTTAGCTCAGTGCTCTCCAGCTCTCCCCTGCTTGCGGCTGAGGTCATCCTGCATTGTTACTGGTATTAATTATACCGACAGCCATGTGAGATGTGACTTTTTAGTGATGACTGTTACAAAATAGGCACTAATCATTTCAAGATAAAACACGGTCCAAATTAATCAACTAAGAAAAAAAAAATAGGATGTAGAAAAAACAAAAGTAAACCTCCTTCCCTACACACAAAATAAACAACCGCTTACTCAGCCTGTGCTAGTCAAAGCTGGAGAAAAAAGAGCCCAGCTCATCCGTGTTGTGTCAAAACTGGGGGGAGTGGGTACCATGTGGATCTTCGCATCGCAGATCCCCAGGCAATCAGCTCAGATGATGGGGACAACAAGGACCCATCCTCCTGACTGAGCTGGATCTCCAGAACTTAAGAATGATCCTCAATGGACTGTGCATGTCACCAAGGAAAGAGGAAATCTGTATTTTAATCTGGATTTTATGGATTCTTATGGAGGAGCAGATGTGAGGAGGAGCGCAAGTCCGCACCCAAGAACGCCTGTGCCATGCTCTCTGGAGCTACCAGGGAGAGCGGTGGCATTCAGCACCGGCAGGACCATCCGGTCCCTATCCCTTTCCATCCCATACCACACATCCACCAGAACTTTTGGGCAAAAGCTCTGCAGGCTGCTCGGCTCCCCATGGGAACCAGAGAGAAGGGGAGTCTGGAAACGACCCAGCCAGGCCATGTCTTTGAGCAGAGTGAGACGCATTGGAACAGGCTGCCCAGAGCAGTGGTGGAGTCACCATCCCTGGAGAGGCTGAACAGACACAGAGATGAGGTTATCAGGGACATGGGTTAGTGGTGGACTTGGCAGTGTTGGGTTAATGGTTGGACCCAAGCATCTTAACGGTCTTTTCCAACCAAAACAGTTCTACGATTCTATGAAATCCAGGTGGTATGGGTGACACCAAGGGAAAGGGCGATCTGCCATCACCCACCTCAGTCTGCTTGCCTGGTCCCCCCAGCATCACTCCTCGCTTCTCTGCTGCCTTATTCTCTTTCTGGTTCTCCTCTGGGCAGCCATGCTGGGCGATGGGCTGGTGGCCACACGCTGGTGCCACTGGAATTGAAACCACAAGCGCTACCAGCTGCGTTGGGGACACTTCATCACCCACAACCTCTGTGCCATCTGTGCCTGGGACGGATCTTTAGAAAGAAAATACCAGTGTTCTCCGAACAGGGAGACATTGCTTTGGTTTTGGTGAAGTGGTTAATTCTGCTCTTCTGAAACCTGCGGCCCCGCTGTCAAAGAATCTCCTGCTCTTAGGACGAGCTGAAACTCATAACATCAAAAGTTGGCCCTTCCTGTAAGAGATAGGAAGGGCAAGCCTTAAAAGCCAAATTTGATTTTCATGTGCCTCCAGTTACTTGCGTACCATGAAAACATAGCCTCCCACAAAGAAAACCAGGCTATCATTCCCCCATCTGGTTTTGGTTTGAAAAATACTTATATACGTAGTTTTTCCCAAAAGTTATTGCAGGCACGGGTAAAAAATTCCCATTAAATGACAACAACAAGAACGTTTAATTTTCCCTTATTATTAATTTCATCTCTTGTTAACTTCTTGATTGAATATTTGCATGAAGATTTAACCTCTGCTTTGCAGAGCTATTTAGTGCAGAAAATAACCACCTCTGTCTACTTGCTCTGTTTTAGATAGCGGATAAAATGGTTTTGGGAATCCCACAGGAATTCAGAAATCTATTGGAAGTATCAGGAGGAAAAGGAGCAAAGTCAGTTGTGCCGGTGAGACGAGAAAGAAGAACGCGGCTTGACTTGGGTTTACTTTTGGGTGCTCAGTGAGTAAGGTGATCTCAATTCACATTACAAAACAGCCCAGGAGAGAAAGCAAAGCCCCTCTCTCCATCCCCTACCTGCTGGGTTTCCAAAAGCACCTACCGAGCTTGCTGGTAATACTGCAAAGTCAGGAAATAGCCCAAATTTGGTATCCAAAATATGATTTCATAGGCTAAGGCTGAATATTCCCTTCCCACAAGATGATAGGAGAGAACCCACATGTTATTACCACATTTAATACAGAAATAAGAAAATAATAAACGTTGAGACGTTCCTCACACCATGGCACACACAAGCTGCGCAACTCTAGTTAGTGGGGGTAACTCGGACATGACCCAAGATACGCAACTAATTCATTTAGAGTGAGAGGAATTAGTGAGAATTCAAAACATTTTATAATTCACATGCTATATACAGATTTTTGTTTGCCTGAGTGGCTAAGGCTGGGGGATTGAAGAACTGTATTAAAAAAGACACTTATAAAAGCACAGGTCAGTACTTAGAATATTTATAAATAGTTGTATAGTTAGAATTGCTCCTGAACTTATTAATGTAGAATGGAAATATTGAGGAATGAAATAACTATTGAGGAATAAAATAACCATAGGTTCACAAATGCAATCGTGCAGCAATCTTAAGTCAAAATTGTTCTTGAACTGGGTCAGATTTTGACATATTACAAATTGCACTGTAAGGCTTCTGCAATCCCTGGTCTAAGTACCTGGTCTAAAGTTACAAACAGAACTGTGCTAAAGCAACAGGGAACCAAACCTTTTCCATTCCCGTTATACACCCAACATTTGTTCTTGATCTAAATGTGAAGCAATATAAATGTCTCACTCCATATCCATTTTTAATTTGTAGCTATATGAACCACCTACTGTAGTTCCCACAGATTAAGGGATTTGACTGCGGAGCATTTCTATGGATAAGCACAACTTCCAGATTTTCAATGGAAAAAACTTTAAAGAGAAGCAAGAGAGTGAAAGAGAAGTTATTATATATTTATATATATGCATATATAAAAATATAATATATATACACACATAAATCTCACACTCCAGACATCCACCTGACCCCCAGCAACGAGTACTCAGGAGAAATATGGTGCCAAAAGAGTTAAAACTTAGATTCTTTTATTTATCAGGTAGCCCAAGACATTGCACTAAGTATTCCAACTCCAGGAACTTTTATCCGTTTAACTCGATTACCGAAGCACTGTGTGTGAATTTAGGATCTGTTGCTTGTTTTGGGTCTGAAACCCAACTGGGTCCCTCCTGTCCTGCTCCTGCAGAGCCCAGATGTGTCTGCAAATTACTGACTTTGACACATTTATTCTGTTCTGCAGCTTTGTTATGTAAAACACCTCTTGTAATGTTCCGTAAAATACCTCTTGGTATTGCTTGATCCATTCTCTTTTGCTAGAGGCTGCAGTGTTCAACATTAATGTATCACAGGCTAAATAACTGCCCAAGGACTGTTTATGTTCTATGCAAGTGTTGGACCAATATAAAACCGAGAGAATAATTTTACAGAAGGAAGGAATTTTTTGCTACTCTGCTCTGAATTATCAACATCTTCCCACCCCCGACGGTAAAGTTACCTCCAGAAGAGAGAAGCTGTCACAAAGACACTTAATGGCAAAAATCTTTCAACACCTTATTTATTTTTCTACTGAAGGCCAAAGAGCATTTTCATGGACCAGCAAATCTCAAGAAGCTTTTCAGCAGCATCCTACACTAGAAGACCAATTTCAGATAATTTCTTCCTAATTTTACTCCAATTTGTTCCAAAAAGTTGATTTTAGTGGCAGGCCGCCTGGATGAGGATGCTGTTTAAGGTGAGGAAGGCAAGACCAAGTGCTCGAAGTCTGGGTCATAGAGTTGCTCCACAGAGAACAAGTCAGCACATGGGAGGAACGTGGCAAATGAGCGAGGGAGACCCTCTCTACAGACCCTGAGCTTTTGCTGCTAACCCAAACCAGCTCTGGGAATACCCTTGAGGCACCAAACCCTACCCATTAGCAGAAGACTTGGCAGGTCCCCACCAAAACTCCAGTCGCCATCAGGAGGACGTGGATGGGAACAGGCAGAGCTACCGGAGCTAAATGCCCTGTTGGTTCCTACCAGCACGAGATCAGGATCTGGCCCCAGTTCAGTCCCGAGAAAACCATACTAGCCTGTTATTACGGGGCCTTGAGTGCACTTTGAAACAGGATTGGAAAACAAGTTCCTGATTACTCACGGTCATAAAAGAGACCATGGAAGTTTCTAAGGCAGAAGCAGGATGCAGAAGATCTCAACCCGAACTCCAAGTCAGGTTGTTACACCCAGGGCACCGCTGCCCTTCCCGGCACCCCCGAGGAGCAGTGACATCCCACCGAGCTCCAAATGTGCTGTTTGCAAAATGCTTTAGGATCCATTCACAGGACACGAGCGTGGTGGAAAACCAGAGCATTGTTCCTCCAGAGCACGCCTGGGTTTCTTTACTCGGCGCGAGCGCAGCGCTCGTTCTGATTAGCTCATTTCATCAATAAAGTCAAACAGCACATTAAAAAATTTCTACATCTATTAACGGTCCAAGCATTTCACTAACCAGCTCCATCCCACTCATTAAAAACGCTTTTATAGCAAACGTAGAGCTCAAGTCCAGCAGAAACGCTCTGCTCAGAGGTATCTCCAGATGGGTTCTATTGGAAGAGCCCCACACCACGCGCTCCGGAGGGACGCTTGGCTCTGCCCTCCATCTGCCTCCTCCATGGGCAGAACAGGTTGCAAAAGGTTTTTTCCAATCATAATTCGTGGATTTATCAAAATATTACACGGGCCAGCCCCAGCTCTGAGCACCATCCCCCGGAATCAGTTCTCATGCACCATGCTTGAAGACCATCATTCTGGCTTGTGGGCCATCAAATCTGAGCTTACAGAGGTGACTCACAACTGGGATTTCCACCCTGTGCCTGATCATTTTCTTCTCGCAGTAACAGGAACAGGGTCAGGCTGTGAACTTCTCAAGCACCTGCTCTGTCCCCGTGCGCAGCCCCAAACCACAGAACATCCCCAGCTCCCAACCCCTGTGGCCACGAGCAGCTCCAGTGGAGCCAGACACAAGATAGGGCAGATCAATGGCAAACAAGCTAAAAGCAGTTACCTTACTGTAAAAAATGATAAATTGTTTTTCTTTCCTTGTTAGCGCAGCAGCGAGGTCTCAGAGTGCCCCAGCAGCGTTTCACAACGAGCTCTCGCCTGTTTTGGTTAACAACCAACAGCTGGTTTGTAATATAAAAATCAGCTTTCTACCAAAAAGCGATTGAAGAATGCACCCGTGAAAAGCTGTTCCGCAGCTTCCTTTCAAGCTGGTTTCAAATCTGAGCTAGACACCTGGCAAACAGCATTACAGCTTTAAAAAAATAATCCTAAATATAACCACGTTTTTTGGCCGGCACTAGTTGGACTGGGCAATACTTGCCTAGTCAAGTTGTTCCGGGAGCATTTTGCTGCAGGGTTTAATTTTCCCTCTCTGCTGAGGTCTGCTACATACTCGGGTATGAAGACATCATAAGAAAAATTCCAACATGGCAATTCATCATGAAGTGTCATAGTTTTCCATAAGGTGCAAATTTAAGGTTATAAAACTGTCAAAAACCTAAGCGCCTACACGGGCTGCCTGCGCTGTTGGCTGGACACGCTTCTGGAAGCGGGCGCAGACAAATCCAGCCTGCGGGTCACACCGAAGATGTCATGGAGCAGAGCAGCAGGGACGAAGAACCCACCCCTCAGCATCCCCAGCACCCCGGGTTTCCCCAAAGGCACCCGGGTGTTGGGAACGGCAGGTTCCAAACCCCTGGTTTGCCTTGTGAGTTGGTCAAACCACGGATCTCACATTTACCATTTCTGTTTCAGAACGAGCGTCACCTCCAAATATTAACGTACAGGGAAAGTATTCAGCAAAAGCATTTTTACACCCTAGCAGACGTAATCTTTGTTTGAGGTCTGTCTTGTTTTAATTGCAATTGTTGACAACTGGGTTGTCAACAGACACAAATCAAGAACTCGCTCACCAATTAGATTGCAAAACAGAGACCTCCGCAGTAATATATGCTAGATGACTATTGAGTTATCAATAATAAACTAGAACAGTATTAAGATTAAAAAATGAAATCCATTTCTCCAGAATGCCCTTTTCTCTACTAATCAGGACATTCTTCACTGAGAGACATGTGGGTTCAAAATTCCCCCTGCAAGAAATGATGTGAATTAAACCCTGCTCGCTCAAATCCTGGATCAGCGTGAAGTCACATGGAACTGTTTATATTCCTTGATTGAAGGAATGCTAAAATAGTTCTGGTGAAAACACGTCAATTCCCTTTCCAAGCACAGTCATGGCAGGCTTCTTCGAAATTCACTTTTTCTACACTATTTGGATGCGTCTAACAATTGCCAATATAAAGGCAAACCCCATTAGAGAAGGAGAACACATCAGATAAAAATTTGTTCTGATAGCAAACTTTTTGAAGAGCATCCACCCAGGTCTTGGCACAATTTGGATTAAATTGGTATTAAAGACAGAATACGGGGAAAACAATGTTCTTTGGAATAAATTTAGACGGGCAGGCCGAGTACCTCAAATCTCAGACAGCCCTGGCACAGGGAAATGGGATCTGTGTTACGAATTTCTTTCGAAACAATTCAAATCCAAGGTTTTGGTTCGACCAGTTGCGGAGACACAGTAGCCAGCTGCAAAAGCTGGATCAGGCCTCGGCTCCCCACATTCACTGGCAGTTCAACCCCGACACAGACTCAAACTCGTCTTTTCCTTTTCAAGCTAAAAGGAATGGACAGAACCACATCCGCAAGCAGAAGGAAAACGCAAGGAAAACGTAAAGGGGATGTCACATCTGATCAGCTTGACACTACGGCGGAAAACATCGGTGGCTCCTCTGATTTATATCTTTCTGCAGCTACTTTCTTTGCCTCATTAAAGCCCATAATTTCAGTAACTCTAAGCTCTTAGCAACATCTGCAGTAAAATATTTAGCTTGGGTTGGCTACTTAGTGTCACTGGAAGCCAAGGTTGGGTGTATTTCAAACTCCAGGATGACCTGGATTTTTCCACCAAACCAACCTCTCGCAGCACGTTCGGAGCTAATCCAGGGACAGGAGCCGCGGCTTTTCAATAGAAAACAGTTGTGGCGTGAAAATGCACCGAGAAAAACTAATCCGGTGCCTTATTTGGGGCTGGTCACCGTTTGATTTTAATAAAGGAAGCTTGCAAAAGCCTCAGGGATAAAAAATGAAGTACTGAATGTAAAAATTTTAGTAGAAATTATATGTTTAATTAAAAAGTAAGAGGAGAAACATGAAGAAAGCGCAGAACAGTCACTGCACCTTAATATCTCTGTTGGCAAAATGAAGATAGTGATGGAAGAGCCACCGCAGGTCACTCCCCGCTGCGCTTACCCACAGCGATTCCCTCCGCTGTCTTAGAAAATGGGTTGAAAATTGTGACAAATACATGATGTAAGCAGCCAACACGCTGACACATCCCACCGCACATTTAAAATACGATTCGAAATGCCCAACCAGTAGACATAAAGCCTTTGTTAAATTTTCCGAGGCCAAAAGAAGAAGGAAAAAAAGGCATTTTACTTACATCCCAGATGGTAGCTTAGCAATCCCCCAAGCTGTCAGTGGCAAGGACTTAAATAAATAGTAAATGAAATGTACATTGGGCAAAACCAGATACGCTTAAGAAAACACAAAACGTGTTAAAGAACACATTTTTATGCTGCCATCTGCAGTGGTTTCTTTTCAGTGCTGGGGCACCCTGCTTGTAATTTAGGTTACAATGGGAATGAGGTGTAAATTATGAAATGATTGAAAAAAAAAGAAGGAGAAATGTCAACTCTTTCCCTCCCCGAGTTATTCCTTCTACACAAAACCAAATCACAGTGGGACGGAGCCCAGGGAGGACGTGAAGGGCCCAGGAGGACCAGGATGCTCAGGGTTGCTCCAGCCTGATTCTATGATCAAGCCAGATTTTCTTCTCTACTAATGTTAAAAGCATTTTATCCAGCCTCACCGGGGAGCTTTTATTCTGCCTGTGCATTCATGTGCACATTTATTTGCCTACAGAAAACTGCAATAAATCTCCAACACACAAACTGGTTGCATCCATTTAGCACTAGACAGTAATGCAAATATTTAAAGGAAGCTCAAGCCCGGTATTTAGGTTTGCAGAGGAAGACAGAAAAGATAAGTTGCTCTGAAGGGACATATGCAAAAGAATAAATTCTGTACCACTTATCTAATAGGTAGCTGTCATTACGCATGGCATATTATGGATTCAAAAGCTGCCTCGGTAGCCTGTCTCCTACAGGGAGCTTTGAAGATCTCAACCATGAAGAGGTGAGTGCGGTGGCTGTTTCCTGGTAGTATCGAACCGCTTTTCCCAGCACGGATTTGGCCCGTGGCAGATGGGATCACGTGAAATGCAGATCCCGGAGGATGCTGGAGAGGAAGCAGCAAATGCCACCCACTTGCAAGGTCACAGCTGCAAGGAGATCCCTGCTCGCACTGATCGCTTACATATGAGATGAACCTTGGAAGAGGAATGAAAATATATGTATATCAGGATATTCCAGGAAGGGCTGTCACCACACAGCCTTAGTGCTGGAGGAGAAAGGTTGCAAGGAGCCCCTGCATTGACAAGAACCCAATGGCAGCTGTGTTGTTATCAAGAAGAGATGCACTCTTGGCAAAAAAGCTGCTTCAGGTTTTCCAGCTCAGAATAATCTCTAGCAGAGGATGAAATACAGCTGCCTGTCCATGAGTAAGTTCCTACGCTCCAAAGTGAGCGTGTGACTCATTCAACAAAAACCAAGTGTATCAACATCAGCTTTGGGGCTGATTTTAAAAGGTTACTCATTATTCACCAGCAAATTGGATTTGTCAACAGATGGAGTGAGCAAAAACTCAGTATTGCCTGGTTCTGGGATTCAAGCAGCCTCATCTAGCAAAGGGGAATAATGAGCTTTCCTGAGACAGGTGACAGCTAGCATGACATGAAAACAGAAGAGGGAGAACAAGACACAGAGCAGAAGAGCCCAGAACTTGCCTGGCACTGGCCAGCGCTGCTGCAGCAGCGTTTGAAACGGCAGTGATTCGGAAGAGCCAGGATATGAACATTCCCAGGCTTCTGCATGCCAGCACGGAGCTGGGAAAAGATGCAGAGAGCTGGGAAAAGGTGCAGGAAGCTGGGATAAGATGCAGAGAGCTGGGAAAAGACGCAGAGAGCTGGGAAAAGATGCAGAGAGCTGGGAAAAGATGCAAGAAGCTAGGATAAGATGGAGAGAGTTGGGAAAAGAGGTAGAGGGTTGGGAAAAGATGCAGAGGGCTTTGCTGGTCCAGTTTTTCTGCACCGCCAACATCGTGATGAGCGTTTTGGCACGGGGGCTGCGTGAGAACGGTTGGTGCCAGGCTGGAGCAGCATGGGACCATGAGCAGGAGGAATTGTGCTTCGTGAACTCACGTGTGCTGGAGGGGTCCGGCAAGGAGAGTCTGGTCCACAGCCCTGGGAGGTCCTGGTTTGGGTGGGCATCAGCATCCCAGACCTCTACGCTATGGACTTCAGTCCGACATTGTTACGGGTAGTTTTAGTATGGCTTTGTAGTTTAATTTCTTCTGACAGTGAGAAGGAACCCTTAAGGTTTCTGTAAACCAAACTGTTTACAAGCGAGTGCCAAACCGAAAGCCGGGTCCAATGTGGCCTGCGAGCAGCCAGTCCCACCGCTGCAAAATTACACGATGGAGCACAGGACGTGCCACAAGGCATTAATCTCTCAACGCACAATTTCAGCCTTGAAATCTCTGCGTGACAGATACATGAGCAGCTCAGACACGACTGAGGGAAGTTTAACGAAGCAGCAAATTACAGCTCTGCCCAGGATTTTCCACCCGAGACACCACATAGGTATTTCCCAGTACTCTTGCGTTGGCAATTGTGGTCAGAGCAGCTCCTTGCTGGCGTCTTGTGGTGGCACCATTGCTGTCGTGGTGCTGGTCGCCATGGGTCCCTGCGCCATATTAGGGGACTGTCACCAGAAAACAGATGAGTGGTGCCGGCCCAACACAACAAAGGGTATTTGCATGGACACAGCGAGCTCCAAAGGAGCCCTTTGGTACCTGCTTGGAGGCATCTGGTGGGTGAACCTGATCCTGGAGACCCTCAGAGTTCCCTGTTTTGACCTTGCCCTGGACAAGGAATGGTCATTAGTCGGTGAGCTCATGAGTGTTCATGGCCATAATGTTCATGAACATCTAGGATTTCTCTCATGTTTTGCTTTCAGGATCTCCATGGGCTTTCCAAACTCAGGAGAGGACAGATGGCAAGAAGAGCAGCCGTGTGACACAGCACCTATGGAGACCAGAGCAGAGCCCACCCGGACACACCTCAGCCACCGCTCTGCAGCAACCTCGGCTTTGGAAGACAACTAAGCTGCAGCTTAAGGAATATCAGATCCATTCCTGACCTGATCCACTCACAAATCCCTCTGCATCCGCAAAGACAGCTGTTTTCCCCAAGTTACTCTATTTTAAATAAAAGTTCAGATTATTCTGGCTGTTGTGGACAGCATGGAGGTTTGTGTCAGTACTGCAAGGGAGGAAAATCACCATGGGGAGAGAAGCTGCGGGACCACCACGCACATCCCTGAGGCCTCCTCTGACCAGAGCATCTCCACCAAGAGCACCGACGGCCCAGCAGCCGAGGAAAAGCACGACAAGGACTCTTATCACAGCGCTGGATGTGCGGAGTATTTCATTTGGCACTCTTGGGAGCTCTCAGAATCTCTTCCTTTATGATTAATATTAAACAAGTCATATTCCTTATGGAATTTCCTAACTCTGTCTGTTTATATTTTTCTCTACATCATAGTTAATATTTTAAGATCGCCTCTCTCTTTTTTCTCTTTTATTTCACATTCATATGTTTTTCCTCATTTTATAAATTAGGTTTCTTGTTTAGTAGTCATGACAACATCTGACTTTGGTGGTTACACCACAGCCTGGGGCTTTCTTTTTCTTTTTCTTTTCTCCCCCCAAGCTGGCTTAGAAAAAATATCCCTTAAATAAATAGAAGGATAAAATGAAAGGGGCAAGTTCGGTACTGACTCCTCCTCCTTTCCCTCCAATGACCCACTTCAACGAGACTTCCCAGCATGGTGGGTGAGGACTCATTTGGCTTTAATCCTGCAAAGTCTTATCCACTTAGTTAACTTCAGTGGGAATACTCGGAGCACATAAGTGAAGCACATATGTAAGTCTTTAAAACCTTGAGGCCTACGCCTGAAAGGCAGAAAGCAAAAAGCTGGAGTTGCATTTTCCTTCTGAGTGTCAGTCTTTGCACAACAGGGTTGGGGTGCTGTGAGGATGGGGTGACATCCATGAGATGCTGTAGTTCAACATCATCTTCTGACCAGGGACCACATGGACCACATGGACCACCATCCACAGCTCCCGCACAGCCACCTGGTGGCTTTGGCATCTCTTTCTTCCTCTGGACTCTCAACATTATATTTGTGTCTTTTAGGATGCTGGTAACCAGTAGCTTAGAGAGAATTCAGGCTTATGAAAAAATAGGAGCGTATTGTATTTTAGACTTCTCCCATGAGCACAGTAAATGGCAATGGGTTATGGATCTGTGTTTACCCATGGCAAGAGACAACTGAAATTCCATGGTGTGTTTTATATACTGAACGTAGAATACCAATTACATAGATGGCCAGCCACACTGAAAGTAATGCTGAAGCGAGAGGAGGCAACAAGGAAGGGGAAAAGCTGGAATTTAACAAAGGCAGATGAACCTTTAATACGGCAGAACCTCTGGGAGCCCTGAGACACTGAGTCCAGATGTTTGGAGGTCGCTGTAACCTGACTCCAAGAAGGAAGAGGATGTATTTCTTAAAATTCCCTGTTGTGCTTTAATTTACTGCAGTCTTGCAGAGGACGCATGTGGTGATCGCAGGTGGAGTTTCAGATTGACCATAAACATGAAGCTGGGGGCAAAAGACTTGAGCCGTTTCAGGTTTGGCTGCCAAGACGGTTGAGGTACAGATTTCCATGAAAACATCTCCCTCGCCTTCCCCTGCACTCCAGTAATGGGGACCAGAGCAAAAACCTCCAGCAGAGACACTGAAGCACCAACAACCCCTTTCACTTATGGCAACCAGGGCAGATGCATGGATGGAGGTTGTTCAGCTGATGGCCCCTTCTTTGCTGGGTGGAGAAGGGGAAGGAGGAAGCAAAACAGAATGGACAGCAACATTTTGAAGCCCCATTTCTTATCTGTGGTCACATTTCTTCTAAATAGGCCCAGGAAAATGATCTCTGTAGTTCTTCAGGACCCCACTGAACACTTTGTGGGGAGGAGAGTAAAATATTGGCCCCATAGTGTCCCTGGCACCATCCCATCCGCTCACTGAATCACAGGGATGGGGCTGATTTGGATGGGTTTCGGAATGCCCCCCCTCCCAATCCTGACCCTTTTCCCTTGGCTTCGTGCCCTCTGAGGTTTCTGGACCACAGTAACGATCAGTGTTTGATTAGGAGAACTGGCAGATTTGCTGCTGTTGCTACAGAGGGATTTGTGTGGGGATTAGAACTGATTTTCAAGGGTTGGCTATGGAATAAATGACATTATTGATGCAATAAAAGCAATCCCTGTCCCTTTCCCATTCTCCACTCCCGCCATTCCCAAGCCCGATCCAAACAAACAATGCAGCGTGATTTGTTTTTTCCAGAGGAAATTCTTAAATCTATATTGACCATGTCCTGATTTTTCTACTGCCCTTGTGCTTCTGCATTTCTCCACAGCACCTCAGCAGGTGCTCTCAAGTACACCATGATGTAGATGAGAAATGATTGCCCTTCCTTCTCTCCCAACCTGTTCCATGCTATAGAAATGCAGAGTTCAGCAAACCTCTCCCTCCCAAACCTCTTACTTTGCTCTGGAAGAAGGGACCTGAGCTTTCAAAATTCAACCTCTTCCAAAAACCACCATCTCCTCAAGGAAGGAGGATGCAGCTGAAGGAGATACAGAGGAAAACTCTCACCTTGAATGTACCCAGCCTCAGGGATGCTGGTGCAGGGCAGCGCAGAGCCAAGCATCCAGGCGAATATTAGCAAAAAACATTGGAAAATGTTTAAAAATGGTTCCTGCAGAGGAAGTGGTTACAGTAAGGGTGAAAATAAATTCATCAGTCTCTTGTTCCCAGAAAAAGATGAGTCCTACAAAGAAACAACCAGTGATCTGTGCCTGCCAGGGACCACCCGACACTTCAGGCTCTGGAAAACCAGGCGGATAAGAACTGCTGTGCAACCCTGGGGGGTGATGAGGAGAATACCTGAGGATACAGGCGACGGATCAACTCAATTCCTGGGGCTCACAACCCGAAATGGGAGCAGACGAATGGAAAACGCATCGCTATGAAACATTTGCATGCTGCAGAGCCCATTTGGTGCGGGACGGTTTGGTTCCTCATTTCATCTGCTCATTTTCATGGCTTCATGGGTTCCAAAGGCCCCACCAACCCTGACTGCCGTGCTACACAAGCTGTAACCTGGTACCAGTCATTCCTACACTGCTCTAAGGATTTACCGCTTATTTTGTGAGCATTTCCATTCAACTTTCTCCATGCCCCCACAGCATCACCTTACAAACAGGATTTGTGCAACTGGGAGACCCATAGATGTTTCCTCTAACACCAGCATGTATTCAATAAGGATGTGTTTCAGACAGGGGAACCAGTTTTTCAAGCTTTTCAAAGGTTCAGAGCCTTGGAGCTTTATAAGCTGAATGAATCAGCTGCATTGCTACCAGAAAGCCTCTGGGGTTTTCTCTTTCATCTCTTCTCTCATCAGCGTAAGTCATGAGAAGTGCCAATGCGATGAGTAGCGAACGTTGTTTTAGGCCACTTGCTTTCTCAGCCTTTGCAGAACTGGCACTGATCTGGGGTTTCTCTCTGCCTGCAAGTTTTTCTAATTAAATTCGGGTGTAAATTTAAAGTGCTATATCTCTTCCTGAATAGCTCCACATGTGGACATCAAGCCCAGACCAACCCTGTGTTGTGCCTGTTTAGCTTAACTCATCTTCAAAGTAGGTTGCGTATGTGTGAAACGAGCAGTAAATCGAGAACACCTCCCGCGGACAGACAAACTGCCAGGGTGCTCCTGGGAGAGATGCAGCTAAAAGGCAAGAGTCCCTTGGAGGGAAGCAAAAGAAGTGAGACCTAATGCTACAAACACTGACCTGGAACAAGGCATTTTGGGGTTTGATGCTCAGCTAAGCTCACCCACCGACTCAGCTTCTATCAGCAAGCAAAAGCCATTACCCTCCGCAAGATGCAACATTACCCCAAGGAAAGGAAAGGTGAGATGTGGGGTGTGCAAACCATCCTCCAGGAGAGGATAATCACGGACCATCACGCAGCATCTCCATCCCACGTGTGGGTGGACACGCACCCCGGGAAGAGCCGGGTACCGCTGCCTGTGTCCAAGTGCAACATCCCGGCCAGCGCCGCAAACAAACCACAGCTGCTCCAAGAGTCCCTTGCGCTAATCGGCAAGTTCTCTGAGTCACCAGCTCCAAAAAACCCCCTCCGTTTTTATAGGAAGATGAAAGTAATGAGTGACACAGGTTTCCTGTGATTTCTAGCTGTTGCATCACTGAAGAGATAATGTCCTTGGCGGTGCCTGGGGAATCTGATGATACAGCTGTGTAAACTGCGTGTGGGCTAAAGTATCTGAGGGCCGCATCCTCATCCCAACACTTCCAAAGCCAAATAAAATCTCTCTGGAGGCAGCATCATTACAAAGAAACATTAAACCCGGCAACTCGGCTCAGAACTAGCAAATGAGTTATTTTCATCAAAGCAGGACGCTACAAAATCCATCTTCACCTCTAGCTTATGCAGCCTGGACACCAAATTCCATGGCTTTGTCTCTGCCCTGCAATTACATGGGATTTATTAGAATGGCTTTTATTATAGTTATTCAATCTTTGTGCAAGGGATAGTGGTAAAACACCTCTGATCTGTAGGTAGTTTTACGGATGTACATGCAGCTGACACAAGATGTGGTTAAATCCAACTACCCACATGCATAAAAGATGCACAATTTTAACTTGGCAGCAAATCACTTACTGAAATATGCAAATTAATCAAAAAACCTGAGTTGATCACCTGGGAGGACAGCAGGTACCAGCTGGGCACACAGGTACCTCTCAATTAACTTGAGTCACGCTGATGGCACCAAATGAAGGTCGGGCCCACCAGCTGGTATCACAGCCCTTAACTGCAGCAAAATCCTCCCTCGCCCCAAGAACATCACCCCAAAGGCCACATCCCACTCCCAGCCCCTTCCACTCCTCAAACAGGCACGTTCTGTCTTCACATACCTATATCTGACACCACTAAATGATTCTCTTCATAATACATGTATTATAAACTCCCTTTTAAAAAAACCCTCATACTCTGCCATCTGTTTCCAGTTAGGCTGTTCTGATCCCTTCTTTTTTTTTTTTTTTGAAATTGAATATAAAATGTTACTTAAAGGTCCCAAAATATAGGTGGTGGCGGGAGAGAACCCAAAATCCAAATAGCAACACCACCATCACCCTGCCTAAAAGCCAAGACTTGGTGAGCACCAAGGGCTGGGAAGATGCGATGTGCCCAGTTCAGATCAGGAACAAGGTACATAAAACATTATTAAACTTGGAAGAACTTTACCATCATTTCAAGCCATTCCACTGAAACTGGATAAATCTACAGCTTCAATGGACATTTGACACGTATTTGCGGGCGAGTCCTTTGGCCTGGGCAACGTTAACGGATCATAATGGTTTTAGTTCGCTTTAGTAGCTACACCTAAACATAAATAAATATCGCTGGGAAGATGGTAACAGCACATGTTCAAGATCATGTCATTGGCTTCAGTAACATCTCCAGTTTATAGCTGGTCTGGCTCTTATCAGACAGAATGGTTTATATCTACACTTATACATACATGCAATCACATGTGCAGCACATACTTTATCTCCCGTCCTCGCCTGGACCCGAACGCTGCAGCTCAGCACCGAGCGCATCACATCTGGAGAGCGCAGATGTTCTGAAGCTCTCGCAGCCCTGCCAACTCATATCGTTTCACTGACAACACCATCGGAATAGATTTTTCTCTTTGAGCCCAAGCACCTGGACATTCTGCTAGAGCACTGCAGACACAAAGGTTTCTGCATCGCAGAGAAATGTTTAAAATCAAACGCAAAATTAAAACAGGGCAAGAAAAAAAAATAATAATAATAAAAAAATCCTCCCCCAGAGCCGAGGAGCCTGAACTCTCCACAACGTGTTCCCTTGGCAAGGGAAGAACCACATGTGGTGGATCTCAGCCATGTCATTTAATACGGTTCTGGAAGGTGTTCGCACAGTGTGGAGAGCGGTGTGAAGCCTACGCCGAGCGGCACAGAAAACGAGACTTGAGAGCACCCTGGAAGGCTGTAACATGGAAGAAACACCATGGGCAGCCAGAATTGGTCGCATTTTCATTACACTTAGAGCAAATCTCGCAATTTGGGGATCTGACTTGTGATCTTTGAACGTCAGCGCTTAGCAATACACCCAAAGACACGGGGCCAACAGAGCCAACCTGGTCCTTGGGTCTCCCTGGCTTGGCCATGGCGGTTACTGTGACACAGCAACAACACCAACTGGGGCCACCCTGACACACGTGGCATCTTTCAGCACGAACCTGACACTCGGTTGGAGCTCCCCGCTTTGGCTCAGCTCCCTCCGCTCCTGCCACCGTCTCCATTTGCCATCTGAGCTAACCCACGCTGCTTGGAAGCCAAGCCAGGGCTCTTGGAATGGCCAAAGTCCTCCTGGCCCCAAAACCAAGAGCCCCAAGTCAACAGTGAAAATTAATACGGACCTTCCTGCCGTGTTTTTACAGCCACGGCAGCGCTCTGCATCCTGGGGGCCTCCTGTGCAAACCTTGGGTGTAAAATCTTGCTCTCAGGTTTAATCAGCAAAACCACTATCGGTAGCAAAGGTGAGATGACACATCCCCAGCCGGGGACATCTCAACAAGGTGCCTGCAAGCCACCGCTAAACCCAGCACATTTCAAGTCAGACAACCAAACGCAGAGGCACCAAAAATCAAAGTCTGACAGTGTCCCAAAGAACCACATTTTCTTTTCAATTTTTTTAAAGAAAACAACAACCCGCAAAGCCAAGGCTGTGGGATCCCTCCAGAGCCTCTCGCGTGCCAGCAGGATGACTGATGGTAAATCAAGGCAGCTCGGGGCTCGGCACAGGCTGCTGCCAGGCGGCTCCGCCTGCTGGAGTCACCCACGGTCCCCTTTCCAATTAATCAGGTTCCCATACTGATTAACAGCATGATTCATGTCTCTCGTTAGGCGCATTCTGTAACAAACAAGGCTGTATTTCAAGGCCGCTGGCTTAATGGTTAAAATAAATACCTTCCAAATTTCTATTTTCAAGTAGCTGAACCTTTTCCACCTTTACAACTAATTCAGACTTCCTTCAAATTATTTTTCTAAGTAATATAACAATTTGTTTTTCATTAGAGCTTGTCAAAGCCGGACTTCGGTTTATTTTGAGAGAAACCAGCACTCTCCAGAAACTGTTTAGTACAATTCGAATGACGCCCAAAGGGGTTATTGCAGCCACAATCAAAATAGAGTTTACAGCACTGGCTAGGGGTGACACTTTATTTAATGATTAAAAAAAAAGAGAGAGAGAAAAAAAACCCCCAGCCCCCTGAATCAGAAGCTAATTAAATGCACTCCTATGGCTAACAGTAAGTGTTTCCAAGTCACTCCAACTACTGCAGAATGCAAGAACTTAACTTGTTGCTAACTAATACCAGACACCATTATACGAGCAGCGTTATTTACTGATTTGGGGTGGTATGTGCTGGTTTCTCGTGTCTGGCACGGCAGCCTCGCCTTGCAGCAGATACGATCGAGCGGGATGTGAAATCAAATATAGAAGTGATTAAATAGTTTGGGTTCTGCCTGCTTAAGTTGGATTTTGGGGGGAGTATCACTCAGTATTTAATTTAAGGTGGCTTAAACATAACAGAAAATCTACCCTGTAACTCCTTTGATTTCACATGCACCCAAGTCCAAAGCAGCTTTGTAAACAATTCAGCTGCAAAACTATTTTCCACCGGACCATTCCTCCCCTAGCATCAAACTCATGTTCTGCTGTTCATTTTCCTGGGATGTTCTCTGTTTGTTATTTTTTTTTTTTCCTTAAACCACAACAAAATCAACAAAATTTGGACTTTTGTGAAGGCTGAATCTCCTCTTTGTTTTCGGGGGGGAAAGGCTGCCCGGCCCGAGCAGCAAACACCCACTCGCTCACACCCTCCCGGGGATGCTGCTTGGGGGACCATGGGCCGGGCATCCCACCCCATGGGGATCCACAAGTGAAATCAGGGGATATCACCTGGAGGAATATCATCTGCAGCCTCTTTCATGGTTTTAAGGGCACTCGCAGTGCCGATCTTTATGGGAGAAGTGCAAACAGACACCCACATTTTCTGGTTGCTGCCTCCCGGCAGCCCCGGGGTAGCTCCTATGGCAAATCGGTAGTGGATTTATTCTCATGTGCAACATGTTCATAAAGCAACGACACTACTCTGCATCAATAAAGAGAAAACAACTACTTGAGCAGTGCAAACGTCCTGTAGGTGCATAATTAAAGCAGCAATGAAGGGCTTGATTCCTCTGCCACAAGCCTGGGAGTTGTGTAACCCCGATAATCCTCCTAGAGACACATCTGATTTACACCGGCGTTAAGAAAAAGAACAAAACCGAGCTCGTATCTGACAAGTGAAAACAAACACTGGATTCAGATGCTTTCTGCAGGGAAGGGGGAGCTGTTTAATTTTTGTTCCTTCTCGCTGGGCTGCTGCTGTGACCTCTGCTACCTCCTAAGTCAGCAACACAATATGTTGCAGCTGTGGCACTGCAGCAGCATGATTTAATTTGCGTGTGTGTGGCTGGAAGGGCAGCTCATCCCTCCAACGTCCCTCGGCATGGCAGGAGTGCTGGGAGCCGGGGGGAAAATCCCCCTTCGCCTCCCATGCACAGCTCTGGAGAGGAGATGGGAAAAGGATTGATGAGAGGAAAACGTCCATTTCCATCAATGTTTTTAGGAGGTTGGGGTTTGTCCAAGCCAAAGAAAAAGAAAAAAAGGCAGAAAATATCTATCTGTGTAACAACTGTTTTCTGCTTAAAAAAAGAAAAGGAAACTGACTTTTCTGCCCACTGTCCCACGTGTTCCCAGCCCTTCAGCGGCTCAGAAAGCGGCTGTGTCCCCGTGCAGCTCCTTGGCCAGACCCCTGGAGCTCTCAGGAGCTTTTCTTTGTCAGCGCTGAGTCTGAGGGGGTTTTGGCTGCGGAGGTTTTATCTTTGCCTTCTGCAAGGCTGCAATTCAGCTTTGCTCTTGGCATTGTCATCCCTCCGCTTTATATACGGCTCCTGCTGAAAAACATCCCGGGACAGCCCGAGTTTATAGGCAAACCTCGTCGGGAGGAGGAACTGGCGATCCCAGGGCTTTGCTGCTCCGGCTCCTTCGGGGAACGTCTGTCCCAGCGTGTGACGCTGGGGCTGAGCTCATCCCGGCACGGACGGATCCCCCCGGCAGCTCCTGAGGCTGCACAGAGGATGCTCCAGGCAGCAGAACATACCGGGATTTTTCAGGGACCATGAAAAGGAGTCAGGATCCCCAAATTCATCCAAATCCAAAGGGATCTGAAGGTCTAAAACTCTCCCCACATCCTAAAACTCTCAAACTGTGCCTATATGACTATGACCCAGAACAGCGCAGTGGAAGCAAAAGATCGACCCTGCCATTCCAACAGAGCTAGCTTCATACTTTCCATTTACTATTCATGTGTTTCTGGATTTTACCTTTGTGATACTGAAGCTTCTTCCCAGCTGGCACAGCCAAAACGACCCCCGGGTTGTAAGAACCCTGAGCCCCCTCACCTTGTCCCTAACCCGGCGCCACCCGCCAGCTCGGAGGGGCAAGGTGGCTTTTTCCTGGCTTTTTGGCTTTCCTCTCGCTTCCCCTCATCAACCCGCTTGCCAAGCAGTGTAATTTTACTGCCTGCCTCAAGGAGCCAAGAAACACGTTTGCTGGTGTAAGCCGCGCGTTAGACGTCGTGAAAAAACATGCAGCTTCAGGGTTTTAGGAGCCAGCGCCGGAGAGGAGCGAAAACACCCGCAGAGCAGCGGGGCCGTGGGTTTGCACCCTCTCCGGTTTCACTCACGGATGCTGGTCCTCGGCAATTTGTGGCTATGGGTGTTTGAGGGATGGACCTACGGACACGTGAAGGTGACTGTGTGAGCACAGGGGCTGGAAGAGTCAATGAGGAGAGAGGGCAGACGGCGCGATGCTCTCGTGGGTGGTGTGGTGGGAAGGGGAAAGGACTTGTCTTCCTCACGTAACACTTTCATCCTCCCTTCCCTTTAAAAGCACAAGCTCCTCAGGGCACAGGCAGGCTCTGGCTTGATGCTTCTACAGAACCATGAACAACAGGGTCCAGACCTCACCTGGGGTCTTCAAGACCCACCAAGAATTCTCCTTTCACTTCCAGATACTAACAGCCACATTTTGGACTTTATTTCTCCTGAACTTTGGGCTGCTTCAGCCCTATGTGTATATTTTTGAGGCTCAGACCCCAACACTACTGACAAATCAGCCAATCGGTACCATCAGACTCAAAATGAAAGAATAATTAATCAAAGTGCTTTGTGAATCACTGGCCACCCCGACCACCTGCAGCTGGATTTCCATCCCATTAAGCGAACATCACATTCAACAGCCACTATCAAGAGATGTTCAGTGAAAACTACCCCATCCTTAGGAATTAGAGAAGGTGCCCAAAACCCCAACCCCAGCACTGGAAGTTTAAATGAGGGGACACACATGTCCCCAGCACCTTGGTGAACAAGGTCCTGCCTCTGCGCAGCAGCTATAAAGTGCAGGAAGGACAACAATAAATGCTAGTAAAAAGCTTGGAATATTTAGCAAACCCTCAAAAACTCTGAGGTTCTATAGGAACAAAGGGCAAACTCCACCTCAGGCTTATGTGGAGGTTTCTGTGGCTCAGACTGGCCGTTTCTCACCAGCCTGTTTTTACGGGGCAGGAGCTGAGTTACACGTCTCTCCCCCGGCTCCATTCCTGGCACAGACGCTTTGCAGCAGTGTTGCTCAGCACGTCAGCTCTGGCACCTGCTTACCATAAATCCCTAACGACGCTGAAAACTTAAACGTCCATTTAGTGCAATTTCTGGTTTAGATTTCGATTTCTACATACTGTAAATGCTAGAATGTTGGGTTTGGTTGGTTTTTTTTTTAAACGATGCTGTCTATTTACCTTGGAGATTCTCTGTAATTGGCTGCCGTTCTTCTAAGATTTCTTTCTAAACGCAAAAGGATGCTCTCGGCACAGTCTAAAGGGGAGGATTTGCCACTGTCGCTTGCCAACGCTTTCATGCTGGCTGAGATTTCTGAGCAGGTTCCCTTGCTGGGATGGGCCAGTGCACAACTTGGGGTCTCAGGAGCCCAAGGGGTTTAAGTTCCACCAAGCACCACAGGAAAAAAGCCTCGTGGATTGATGTCAACCTGTGCAGATGGGAGTTTGGGAGTCTTTGCTTTTGGAACATGTGTGATGGCACAAACTGTTCAGTCCTGTTGAGCACCAACCTGCCTGTTTGCTGTGAGAATGCTCCTGAACCTGGGACAGGCGGCCTGGTGGGACCCTGTGCCACCTCATAGGGACAGTCCCTGGCACTGTCCCCATTGCACAGCCCGCCCGGGGGCCACGCGGCTGACGGGGCCTGGCTGGAAAATCTTGGATGACATTTTCTTTCCGCTCACCTTTGATCCTGGCAAACGTGCTCTGGGTGCTGCAATCGGATGGAGAGTCTCTCTGTGCGCAGATGTCCTGCAACAGCTACACCCACAGCTGTAAATCACAAAGCCCTCCCCAGTCCGGTGGTTGGCGACAATGAACGATGATTTTTCTAATGGGAACTGGCCAGCATTCAACCCACTCCTTGATTATTTTTTTTAAGCAAAGACTATTTATATCGAAAGACTTGCATTAAGTAAGACTCTCTGATTTATTCCAGATCAAAAAGCAGCCAAAGGGGGAGATTTCTGGAAACCTGAGCTACGGGGCTCGTAGCAGAGCCAGCAGACCCCAAACTGAGATCACAACATTAATGCACACGAAGCACCAAAAACGTGGGGCATCCTGACTCCTTGTGCCCCCACTTTGGGTCTCATGAGGACACGGGTGGGTGGGTGAGCACGGGAAGGGGATGGTCCCTGCGCAGTGTGTGCTTCAGCCATCGTCACCCAAATGTCCCGTGGACAGGAATCTGGTGGAGGACAGACAGACAGACATCCATCCATCCTCCCAGGCGTTCTCTGCTCCCCCGAGCCGCTCCTCTCTGACATTTCCAAACTCACTAAGCCTTTTTCCTTACAAATGTGAACCAGGCAAGAAGAGTAAGTTCACACTTGAACCAAAAAAAAAGACTTTTCTTTAAAACACAGTTTTTTTGGGCTCCTGACAAAGCAATATTCTCCAGGCCAGTTAGAATGTGGAAAAATACACTTACTCAACCTCGCCACCATGACTCCAATAACAATTATAAAATGTCCAATAAAACTTGCATGTAATGTCAATTCAAATCTTGAAAAGCAGAATTAAGTGGTATATCAACATTAAACTTTACTGCTTCCTTTGCAGAGCAGAAGTATTGTCAATAAAAGTCATTCTGAATGAAGAAAAGGGCAGTAAATATTAAATAAACAGGTTTTTGTTGAAATGCTATAAATGCACCAGAGCTGCATTTTACACTGGGACCCTGTTTTCCTTTGCAGACTCCCCTCATGATAGAAATCAGTCAGTAATTGCAAACTATCAATAAAGCACCAATTAAAGGGTGGTTAGATGCATGCGTTTACAATATGGCATTATGAGCCTTCAGTGTATGTAAGTTGGCTTTCTCAGATCCCACTGGCTCCGTCTGAAGTTCCCCAGCACACAAATGGTCGCACTGCTCGTTAGGGGCCCTGCCAGGAGCCGGAGGGCGCTGGAGCTGAAGGCTTGGGGCGCATCCCCCGTGTGCCCCATCCCCGTCCCCAACCGCGACCATGGCAAGGATGGAGAAACCCAGAGCTGAGAAGGAGATGAGAGAGGAGCCTTTGGTCAGGCTTTCTGGTCATGGACATATATTCTGGTAGAGATGTGAAGACAAAGCATCACCACCTCAGTTCCTTACACTATTACTCTTCTGCCATGGCAGAGCACGACAGGTTTTGGCAGCTGGAATTTGGCAACATGGTTTCTTTTCTCGTAAGCCACTCACCATCGTGCGATCTGCTCCTTTCTGACATTACTCACCTTAGAAAGAGCCATCACAACCCCTACACTTCTTTACAGGCAAAAGTCTTTCTGCTCATGATTCCTGCTTGTTAATCCAATCTCCAATCAACCAATCTCAACACCGCCTGCTTCTGCAACAAGCAGCCAACAGAGACGCAACGTTCTGCTTCGTCCATGAGACAAAAGAGCACCTTTTTTTTAGGGTTGGGATGAACATGATCCTCCAAGTGAGCCTGAAAACCTCAAATGTGATGCCCATCGCAACCACAGCTGGCACTGCGTGGAGCAATGACCCTCTGGGTCAGAGCTCTTCTGTCCCTCCAGCTGCCCGAGATCCAGCCCAACAAAACCAAATCTGATGCCAAACGACGTGCCGAGCGAGCAGAGGTCCAAGCTGTGTGTTTGGTGGTACCCAGGCACCACAGGATGCAGGAGAAGCAGCAGGCATCTCTGCGAGGGCACAGATCCCGTGGCTTATGTCGGCCCTTTCAGATCTGATCATCATTTTTGTGGTTTACTGATGGAATTTATAAGCCGTTCTCCAGTTTAATCATCACACGTATTTACAGGAAGCAGTAACAGCT
Organism: Patagioenas fasciata; assembly: GCF_037038585.1. Classification (NCBI taxonomy): domain Eukaryota; kingdom Metazoa; phylum Chordata; class Aves; order Columbiformes; family Columbidae; genus Patagioenas; species Patagioenas fasciata. Next base: position 12,102,648 of record NC_092534.1, read on the forward strand.
CCCGAGGATGAATTTCATGATGCTGAAGCGACATTGAACAAACGGCGCGGTCAGCAAGAGCTGAGAGCTGCGCTTCTGCCAGTCAGAGCCACTGGGGTTCAACGAGAAACTTGAACCATCCCCGGGCAGAGACGAGAGAAATCAGATGCGGTCTAGTAAATTATATATGCAGGAGCTTCTGTCCTCTGATTTTTGCACAGATTTATTTATTTCATGTGCAAAAAGAAAAAAAAATCAACGGGAATGTGAATGCCATTAATTTTGGAAGAAATTATTTTCACTATGAACCTCGGTCTGGTGGTTGTAAAAAACAGCTTAAATATTTTTGGAGATAAAGAACAGCCCTTGAATGTTAAATATAAGAAAATCCCTTCAAAGGGTGAAAGATGTCTATAAAAATTAACTTCTGGAGCATCTCACCTGGAAGAGGATCTGCAGGAGGCCGTGGACGATGCTCATCCGCCGTCCCAGGAGGAGGAAGAACGGCACCAGCAGCTCGATGAAGTGATTGACCAGGGTCTCGAACCGGTGGAACCACCACGGTGAGCGATGCATGAAGTAGGCGATGGGGTTGGGCACCGGCTGCGTCTGAAAGATGGAAGAAGAAAAAGAATCAGTCCCCTCCAAAGCTCATCATCGGGGGGAGCTACAGAGCTCTTGGCCTTTTTCCTTATGTCTTTCCCCAAATTCGCTTGCAGGAGAACTGTCCTTTGCCGCTGGACATTCATTTCTTTCTAGAGCAAATTAATTCCGTTTTCTTCTGCAAACTCATGGAATCTTTAAACCAATACATCTTTTAAAAAACCAAGAGCTTTAATTTTCTCTTTTTTCCATCCTAACCAAACCGCACTCATCTTAAATGAAACCCGCTATTATTTAATACTGAAATGTTACACATAGCTCAACACCAACGGCTGTTAAACCGCTCTGGACATCATCAGAGCAATGAAACAGATACAGAAACTGAGAAAGAGATTTTCTCAGGGTCACACGGGAGGTCACGCAGAGCCAGGAATGGAAACCAGATTTCCAAACTTAGGAGATATTCTTTCAAAATGTTTAAATTTGAAATAAACGTGGTGGTAGAGTTGCTTTCCAAAATCATAATTCGGGAGAGGAAAGTGTAATTCCTCTAAACATGCTATATTGGTTTAAGGTATTTACATACTGGCCTTGTGACAATATTATTCTTCTATCGGCCTGAAATCTTTTGACACTGGGAGATCTCCCATCCAGTACAGTACAGCTGCACATTTTATAAAGGAAACAAACCCAAATCCTGATACATTAGCAACTGCCACCCTTAGAAATACTGCAATTTTAGCAAAAAAGTGAACAATTCATCTCAGCATATCTGACAAGCTCAAATCCATCAGAATTGTTTTAAAACTGCGACAAAAAAAAAAAAAAAGAGATGAAGATGCAAATTTTAATTGAGGGAGACACAACACATCTTTAAATTATTTGCAGCTAAATCAAAAATACAAACAAAACAGGGAAAATAACCGTACGAGGCATGGCAACCGAGTGTGCTTCCACTGCCAAATCCCACAACTATTATAATTCCTTATTAGCAGAGCTGGGATTAATAAAGCCGTTGCTTTCTCCGGGTTGGAGCTGCTGTGAGCCCCAGGACAGCAGACCGCATCCTTCCTCCCCGGCCGGCGGGGCCGGATGGAGCCGTGTCGGGGTCAGGGGCTCTGCCAAGGCCACTCGGCGAGGGGACAGGAGGTCACGGCTCCCGGGTGCCACCGAGGGTCCTTCCCCTCCGCACGGGACCTGTTTTGAGTTAATCTGCTCGTTGGACTGTGCTTGAGCATTCCCAGAACGTCAGGGAGGCTCACAAACAGATTGGTTTTTGCCTTGATCCCAAATTGCTGAGAAATGCTTTTATCCTTCCTAAAAGGCAAGTTGCTTTCTTGGCTTCTCGGATTATTTTTAAGTGCTTTAACCATGATGAGGTATCAGCCCTAGAGGTTGCAACGTTTGGCCCACCTTGAGCTGGTTTCTAGGCGTAACCGCCTGATCCCAACAGGGCAGAGCTGCAGGAAGGTGACGTTGCTGCGTCCCCCCCGGGATGCAGCCGCTGCCCTTTCCCCATCGCAGTGCGCTGGATCCGCTCTCTTCGACACAGACAACACTTCTGACCAGGGACCATGGAGAACAAGCAGTATTACACATCTAATTCCATCCCTACTGACATACGTAATTAAATCTCACAATGCGATGGCACTGAGCTGTTGGACATTCGGCTGTGGCTTAGCAAGGCTGCATTGACACTAATTTTAAAGCAAAGACCATAAAATAGAATAGTTCGGTTGGAAGAGACCTTCAGAGCCCATCCAGTGCCACCCCTGCCATGAGCAGGGACATCTTCACCTGCTCAGGTTGCTGAGAGCCCCGTCCAGCCTGGCCTGGGATGTCTCCAGGGATGGTTCATCCACCACCTCTCTGGGCAGCCTGGGCCAGGCTCTCACCACCCAAAGGGGGAACAATTTCTTCCCCACGTCCAGCCTGAATCTCCCCTCTTATTTTAAAGCCACCACCCCCTGTACTACTGCAACAGGCCCTGCTAAATAGTCTGTCCCCCATCCTTAGCTACTGAACGTGCCACTCGGTTCCCCTACCCCTTCCCCTCCATCCCTGGGTCACGCTGGTGCCTCATCTGCCAAGGTCAACAGAAGCCAGCACATCCCAGCTGTCGCTTTGGGCTGGGACTCACGATATCGTCCCCTCAACTTGTTGTGCTTAAGGGGAAAAAGATAAAATTCTTGCTTCTAGACCCGTTGCAGGGGGGCAAGAAGTAGAAGAAAGTTCTTGGTTTGGGCTCATGTAGCAGCCACATATAGGTTCACATGGGGATGGTTGAGGTCTGTCGCAGTTTATCTCTCGCTGCTGTGCTTTTTAGTAGCAGCTTAATTCTCAGCATGGAGTAGAAGTAGAAATGGGGAAAAATGCATATAAATCTAGCATGGGTTAATAATTCACTGCCAGGTGCTATAGCATCACCATCCTTCACTTTATCAGCGCTGGCACTATCATGGTGTCAGTGGGGGCAACACCGCGTGACAGGCAAGATAACTCCCACAAGCATCCATTCCCAAGCCCCAAAGCCTAAACCAGCAGCAGACACACCGCAAATAACACATGGTTCCTCAGCACTCGTTCTGACAGAAGAAATGCATTTGATAAGAGCACCACCGGAGATGGAGCCTCTGGGGACACCATCAGCAAGGGACCCTTCCTGCCCACTGCCACAGCTGCTTCTCCGGCGTGTAAACCTTGAGTATGTAAAACAAAACGCAGCAGTGGAGAAGTGATTCACATGTATCATTTGTTTAAAAGCTGCTGGGGGAGGAGAGCGCGGGGTGTGTGTGTGTGTGTGTTCCTCCCAATGCCTTCCAGATGCTGCAGCAGGGGTGTCCCGGGGAGAAATCCCTGTTTACTCAGGAACGGGGTGTTGAGGCAAGAGCAAAGACCCAGAGCAACGTGTGAATTGCTGCAGCCCCAAACACAGACACCTGTGACACCAGGATCGCTTCACCCGGCTTGTTCTGCCGGGGATGTTGAGCTTTGGAGAAGCATCTCGAGACAGCCAGGAGTCCCCCGGCACCGAGATCTGTGAACCCCTGATACGCACATACAGAAAAACGCAGCTCCGAGTCATGTGCAACTCAATAAACAAGCCCAAGGCAAACGTGCGGTGCCGGGAACAGAGCGGAGCCCTTGTCTCCAACAAGCCCCATTTCTGGATGCCTCTGTGAAACATGTTTTTAAATAAAAAAATGATTAGCAAAAACGGGCTTTATGTGTCAGCACAAGGTGCGGTACAATAAACCTTCTGCCTCCCTCACACCTCCAGCAGCCGGAGAAAAACTGCGCTGCAAATGCGTTTTGAGATCAGATTGGGGAAAATTAATTCCATAATTCACGGGGTAGATTTGTAACGTGTGACTGCGGGGGCTGCTGGACCAATTCTGGGCATGTTCTCTGGCTTCTATCTACCCGGTTTTATGAGGGCTGGTAACAGATTCTAAAAATATGCACAATAAACTGTTTTTTCTCCCTAAGGGGTCTATGGTTTAATTATGTTCTTAGTGAGAACCATTAAAGTGCTAAGTACCTGAAGACTCCTAATTTACTAAACTATACGCTACTAAAACCCAACAGAAGGCTATTATACACCAGAGTAAACGCTCTTCTCTGGGACTGTAAATGCACATGGTCTCTCCTCTCAGCCTCCTTATTGCTACGGCATTACATAAACTCCGACTGAGTATTTAATCCCTGTGTTGGATACCCCAGCTCAGCCTGGGGATACCTCCAGGCTCTCCTCCCCATATGCAGGAAAACAAGTCCCGCATTGTCCTTGAACAACCCAGACGGGCCCGGGGATGTGATTTTTACAGCAGCACAACTCCCATGCCAGGAACTGGGAGGGTGGGGAAGACCCTGTCCCATCAAGATCATAAATGAGGAGGAGCCCAGAGATACATCAAGTCCGTTTTCTCCTTTGAAATGATGGGTTTTTAGCTTCCTTTGCTCTGTGACATGGATGCAGGAGCCTCTCCTGTATCTGCTCGCTCAGTGGAGAACCTCAACAGCACAAACTCACCAGGCGTCTTTCAAAAACCAGCACAAAGTTACGAATTAATCCGTTTCAAAAAGGTGAACAAAAATTCCATTCTTCTACCTGTTTGTATAAGGCAAACTGAGATTATCTATTGAGTCAGATAACCAAAAGTATACTTGGTGTTAATATTAAAACAACACTAAGGACAGCCTTTCAAAACATCACCCTGGGTGCCTATTGCAGAAACTGGGCTTGGCGAAAAACAAAGCAAGTCATAAATATTCCTATACACTCTAGATACTATAATTTCTTTTCCCAGTGAAAGGCACCTACTTAACCAAAATACTCAGATCTGAGGGCACTTAAAGCAGAAAAATCTAGAAAAACAGAAGGAAATAGAGCAACAGCAAATACGAATAAATGATGAGAAGAACCAACTATTTGGTCAAAAGAAATAGGATTAACTTGGTGCAATGGACACTTCATTAACGGTTTGTGGGCACTGGAGATTCCAACAGGGAAGACCAGGAAGCCTTTGGCACAAGCAGAAAGAGGTGAAAAGCAGCCTGAGGGGTATTAATATTTTTCTGAGCATTTGCGGAAGGTACAGACGAACGGTAAAGCACAGCTCTCCAGCTTCCCAAGGCACCGAGGCATGAACTCATCTCAGCTTCAAAGCAAAGCGCTCAATTCTCTCGTACTTCGGACCAAAAAAATAGAAAGGATTCTCCATCGCAGAGCATAATTTGATCAGCATGATCCAGCAGGCTGTTTTCTCTGCCAGTCGATTCTGCTTCAGATCTTGACCCTTCCTCCCAATGCATCTGCAGATCAAAGCTCCACTTTCCCAAGCCCCAGCAGAAACAGCGTCCCAGCCCCGTGCAGAAGAGCAAGAGGCAGAAACGAGGTAAACTGGGTCGCCAGCAGCTGCTGGGAAGTGTGGGGAGATGCGTGTCGTGACCGAAATCAGACTGTCTCGTGCTGCACCGTAACCAAGGGCTCCTGCAAAACACCCGTCCTTGTAACCGGGGGGATTATGGAGAACTGCTGCTTCCCGCCTGCGAGGCTTTGTGGTGGGCATCGTGATTGATGAACATCAGGATTTTGCACAAAGATACACGTGTAGGCAAGGGCTTGGAAAGGAAATTGAGCTGGGAACTGCTCAGCCTCTTGTGCAAATCCCAGCTGCACCTCGTGCCGTGTCTATTCTACACGCACATCTCCACGTGCGTGCTGCTAACAGACCTGCACACACAACAGCTCACAGGTTAAGAACAGCCCATTTAAAACTTCCCAATTATTAACACGATTCCAATCAAAATCAGACAAAATTGAAAAGAGGCATCTGTCTTAAAATGCACAGAGATCTAATATCGGGTGGGTGGGTCACAAGGGGTTGGCTCTTCAGTAACGCAATATCAAAATGATTAAGTCTCGATAGATCTATGAAAAAGAAAAGTTACCTATATGTTCTTGCTGGGCAGAGCTTCCCTTGTCCAGTCAATAGTAATATTCAGTTCATAGAAAACCACACTGGAATCTGCCTGCTTTGAGACAGCAACCCAAGCCAAGGAGATGTGTGTTTGACTCGGTGCCAGCACGACCATAAAATGTTGGCAATTTAGTAGAGACGTAGTGCCGCGCCACTCTCCCAAAGGACCTAAATAAACTTCAGATGTAGAACATATATTTTTACTTTTTATATATATAAATCTGCTGTTTCATTTTTAACTCCTTTCCCCAGCCGTCGCTCCGTCTAAGGTTTTTCAAAGCTGAAACAGGTCCCTACTTCTTCCGACCCAGCGAAGCCTCAGCAACGAAAAGTTAAAAGCATGAAAAATCAGAGAAATGATTCACGTCTGGGCATTGGGTTTCTTGGGGAATGATGGCTGCACATGTGGCTCCAAATGCCGGAGGGGAAAGGGTCTTGGGAGAAAACTCTGCTGTGCAATTTCATGCCTCGGTGTTGTAAAATATCCCAAGGATTTTTTTGGGTGTTTTTCCCTGTTGTTCACAAAGCTGCACTTGCAAAGTCACCAGTGTAGGTGAAACGCTGCTGCCACATCCGTGACATCCGAGCCAAGCTTTGCTCACGATGAGTCAGCCCTGACTTACCCAGTGAGGATGCGCTTTACCTGGATACACCGAAATGACGGATTTTCGAATTCCAACGAGCTGGGTGGGGGCAGAAGGATCTACAGCACACTGTATGCTTTTCCGGGCTGCAGCTCCGAGCTGTCCTGCACTAACAAAAAGCACATTTCCACAGCCCACAGCATACCTGTTTATTGACACTGTCTCTCCACAGCGTGCCTCCGAGCTGCCCGCTGTATATAGAGTTAATTGTGGATGCATTACAGATTCACCTATTTATTCTGTACATTCTTGGAGAGGTCCAGAGCTAAAATTACACAAAGAACTGCTGAACTGTTCAGGCTATTTATTTGTTCAAAATCCCTTTAAAATAATTAGCGGGGCCTGGAACAGACATCTCGGCTCTGGCGGGGCCAGAAGAAGGTGGTGAAACCAACTGCGGGTCATTCCTGCCTTTGGGGAGGAGGTTTTTTTTATTAAGAGCACCTGAGATGGGGCATTTTTGGTTTAGGGAGCGGACTGGGTTGGAAGGTCTGTAAGAAACATGAACTAAGAGCAAGACATCCTCACCAAGAAGGTCCTTCCCAAGGAGGTCCCATCCCAAAGGCAAAGGGGAGCTGCAGGAATCCTTCTCCCGGTTTGACAGCCAGCGGCCATCCAATGGTCCTTTCCTCATGTGTCTCTTATTCAGAGATTTTCCGATACAGAAACACAGTTCCTGGCCTGGTTGTTTCCAACAGAGCTCACCTTCCCCGGCGGATCACGACGCAGGTCACTCACCAATATTTTAAATTGCCATTTAAGAGCATATTGCAAATGTGATCCTTTAATTGGTCACTGTTACGGCTCTCTATTAGAGAAGACAAGTTTTTCCACACAAGGTAAGCCCTTGCGAAAGCACTGAAAATGTTTAAAAACAACCCAGTCCTGATATATTTATTATATATTTCAATATGTATAAATAATTTCATGAAAAGGAACGTACTGAGTGGAAACTCCATTTAAAATGTGATCCCAGATGGTGGCAAAGCTCTAAAATTGCAAGGCAACATGTAAAGAAAGATTAACGACCTCAAACAGGCACAAATTTATGAGGTGAAAGCCCCCGTAATCCTAGAGAAAAATGATACCGAACGTTAGACTAGACAGCTAGAAAATACCTCTGCTTAGTTCATGTGGCCTCTGCCATTTTACATTTTCTTTTAATACACATTATTCTGGGTTCATTTAGCCTGTTCTCCTGCAGGCCAGAGGTATTGCCTTGGTCCATGAGCACGGTGATGGATTTGCCAGCTCCCATCAACTGGTAAATCAGGTCACAGGCAACAGCTCTGCTGTCCTGTGGTCTTGCAAATGGGTTGTGCCCTGTCACATCCTGGTGACAAACAGCCCAAAAGAGTGGAAAACAGAGCCAGGACATCATGTCAAGCATTTATCATCACTGCAAGACCCAAAGCTCCACCATCAAGTGGACCGAGATGATGGTGATGTTTCCCGCACTAAAGCTCATGCAGTTCCTTATTCCGCCTACGTAAGAAACGTTTCAAAGGAAAGTGTGGCAACATTTCATCCCAAAGAGCACAGGTCACCCCAGGAACCAGCATCTTCCATGCTCTCACTTCTAGGTAGGACCAGATGGGATCTTGTGGGTCCCACAGCCCGTCTTCCCAGGATATGTGGCACCTCAGAGACCTCCCTGATAACCCTGTGTTGTTCATCCCGCTGATGATTCCCCCCCGGGACCTCTGCAAAGTCTCTTGCGTGGTCTGCATCACCCGGCACAGACAAACAGCTTGGTGCCCAACAGTGAGTGAGTGATACGGATGAATTCACCCCAAAACGCCTTCAAGTTGCGGGTGGTTTCCCTTATCCCATGCTCGTGCCTTCACCCCTGGGCTGCAGCACGTCCAGAGATTGTATTTCTGCCCAACTCCTCCCGGGTCTGAGGAACCTGCCCAGCAAATTTTCCTACGACATTTTTCCTATGAGAATTTTCAATGAACTGGGATTTTCTGACCTTCTCGGCAAAGAGTTCCTGGCACGCTCTAGCTGATAACGCAGCCGTGGCACGATATCCAAATCAGTGTGTTTTTAAACCACCACAAACAAAAGGAGATTCAGTCGGCACAGCAGCGCCCGGAGCCAGCGCTGCGGTCACACAGAGCGGCTTTGCTGAGCTCGCTCCTTCAAAACACGGCTGTTCTCTGGGTTGCTGTCACCCTTGGGTGCAGATGAGCACTGGGATGCCACCTGCCATGGGAAATGGGTGACAGCAACCCGCGGGTATAACCGGGACAAGGACACATGAACCAAAAGCTGACCGAGGGCTCTTGTCTGCTGCTTTGCAGATCGAGGTCTCTGTTTTGCATCAGAAGCCGCAGAGCCCTGGGCTGTGATGGTGTTCTGCTGCCAGCAGATAGAGCTGTAGCTACCAGAAGGTCAGATAAGTGTTTAAAACAGAATTTAAGTACTAAAAATACAGATCACAGGCTGCCGAAGCTGAACCTACAGCATATAAGATGGTCAAAAGAAGAGGAAAAACTACTTGCTACAATAAAAGAGAAGATAAACTTGTATTCAATGAGGACAAAGCCCATATGCCCAGAGCACAGCCTGCTCTCCCAGCTGAGGATTTACAGGAAAATCATCTCCTGGGTGTCCTGGTACAACTCCGCTGTGTGTGGCTGAGAACAAGTGCAGCAAGGGGAGATGCTGTGCTGAGGAGCACGTTCCTCTGGCACCCACAGCCCTGCGAGCGCCCATGATGCCTGCGGGGACAATGACAGGTCATTGCCAGCCCTTTTCCTCTCATCTGAAAGGTCCCAGTGAAGGGGGGGTTCCCAGGTCTCCCACAGCACAGAAGCCCCAGGTGCAGATGTGGAGCTGGTGGGATCACAAAATCCTCGTGGATTTGCCCCAAACAGCAAGTTATTTCCAAATCAGCCAAAGCCAGTTTTCCACCTCACCAAAGGCCCTCATGATGCAGCACGGTCCCTCTTCTCTTTGGGGATGCGCTTCGAAGGGCAAATCTGCTGCTTTAGCGGGACAGTGGATGAACGTCTTTCCAGGGACCCTGGGCTTTAACCTGCCATTCACGACTCTAAAAACCTACCGTGGCTGCTCTCCCAAAGGCCCTCATTACTTCACTTTTTAAAAGTTCGGTGCTAAAACCAGGATCGTATCTCCTTCAGAGGGCTATTTTCTTTTCTTTCTGGTGTGCATAAATACGACATTCAGCACCAGGCCAAGGAACACATGGGCAGAACCCGCGGGCGGCGAACGCCAGCAAAGCCCCCGGCTCGTGCCTGTGTTTGGATTAGGCAGTTTCGTGGCCTGGACATTTACAGTTGGGTTAGTTGGGTTTTTTTTTTCTCCCAACTTGAGCCAAACAGTGAAATCTTTCATAAAACGCGTTCACAAAGGGTAAATTGTGCCATGAGGAACCGACCACCTGGATGGTCATTTGAATTCTCCGAACTGGAACCCCACCGCGCCCCGGGCCGAAGGCAGCGCCGGGGGCACGAAGGGGAACTCGGCGTCACGAGCTGCCTCGTTTAACTTTCCAAATGCCCAAGGGACACAGGCATTTCAACCCACTGCCCGGTTTGAGCCATCGCTGTTGTAAATGAAACATCCAAGGGGTGGAAGGGCACCCTGGTGCTGGTTCGCTCTATGAGTAACCCGGGCCGGGCTGAGAAGACTTCGAGCCAAGGCAGAAAAAGAAGGAGAAAAACCTAAATTGAAATTTTCATACTAAAATGAAACAAAAGAGTGATCCCAACACTGACCAGGTGTTTTTGCAAGGCTCAAAATGGCAAAACAAGCTGAAGATGGTCACTGCCCATCCATCCTCCTCTTTGTACGAAGAGCTGCCACGCGTCCCCCTAATGCTGTTACCTTAAAACATTCTTCCAAAATAACAAAAATATCTGACCCGACACACCTATTGGAGTGGTGCAAAAATGGATGGGTATTTTGAAGGAAATAGAAGTTTTGCATAAGGTCCTTGGGATGTGAGAAAGCACAGGGTACGGGGCTATTCTACCCTTCCATACTGAGTTCACCCAAGAACCCGCGGCGCAGACAGGAGGCGTCTGTGCTCCTGTGCACCTCACCTCTTTGCTTCAGACACCGAAACACACATTTCTAACACGTATTCTCGTCCTGTTTCATGTCTTCTTCCAACCTGTTTTTCAGCAGTAACACCTGACAAATCTGCCACATACGTTTTCCAATTTATTGAAAGGTCTTGCATCGCTATAATGAAGATGTTTTTTATCCAAAAAGTTTATGCCAATTCAATCCAACTTGAATATGTACATAAAATAACATATGGTGTGTCTTATTGCCGTTCTCCTCTAGAAACTACAGTGATAAGAACACTGTGATAACTCCACTCATTCTAGTCCACAGTATCTTACAAATTTAACTGTTTCTCCATAGGTGAAGTTAATACAGCTCCTGGATAAGCAGGCAAAAAGATTTTTCCGTGATACTTGGTCAAAATGACCTTTTAAATGGGCATAGAAATTACTTATCCCTTTCACTAGGCTCTTGGTGATGCTCACACTAAGGTTGTTTTACTCTGCACCAGCTCCACAGAACACACTGTGGCTGATTTGGGAGAATTCAGGCCTAAGAGCACTCATAGAGCAGGATGGAATAAAAATAATCCTTTCATTTCCAAAGGGGGAAAAAACACCCCAAAAGACAGAAACAAATCTGCCACAGCACAGCAGGCTGGAAAGCAGCATCACCTTCAGCCCTTCGCCCCACACGAACACAAAAGCAGGAAAAAACAGGTAACTGTCCCAAAGATGAAGCCAAAAGCTTAGCAGGGATTATTTCTGTTTTCAAGCTTTCTCCCTAGTAACAAAGGATGTAGACTGAAAGAATTTAGGGCAAGCAAAACAATTCACTAGAGAACTCTTTGCCATGTGGAGCCGACACACAAACTCTTCCAACAGTTGGATGAAGCCAACAGCCAATTCTGCCCTCGCTCGCCAACGAACGGCACCTCGACAGCCCTTCAAACACGCATCGCGTCTTCTTGGGTGGAAACCGCCCCAAGAACTATTTCTATTTTTTAATTAAAGAGTTTAAGAAGTGACTTCTTACAAAGACATGACAATTTGCTAGGAAATAATACACACACAGTGGGACACAGATAGAAATACTAAATTCCACTAATGCCAGGAAACAGGTTTGGGCATCTCTGGACATCTGCATACAAACCTGCTCTTGTTATAAACGCCCTCATCCTGCTCAAGGCCTTTCTTGAGCGAAAATAATAATTACCTATATTTTTAAGGACAATTTAGGAATGGAAAGTTCTACAGTACATTCTTATTAACTCTGGTGGTTTACCATCCAGCACAAAAACGTGACAGATTTTAAGCAGCACGTGCTGGAGTAACTTGTTAACCAAGATGGAATTTAGGATGTCTGCAGGGTTGGGTGAAATCTCTGCTACCAGCACCAACCAACATGTATCTGAACATTCAGATCCTTTTGCTTCGAGATCCACAAAGTATTGCACTTGAGTAATCGCTTTGCTTGTTTTGTAAGCGTTGCCTGTTTCTATGCTTTCCTAAAAAAAAGAAAATAAATTCCACAGACAAATAAATTCTACCCAATAAATGTGTCGTTCTGCCATCCCCGTGGACATAATAATGCCGTCACACTTGTCCCAAGTTGGACAGCTTGCAACTCATCATTATAAATAAGACTCCCAATCTATGCCAAACTTCTCATTTTTAAGAAAGCCTTTTACCTCCTTTCCTAACACCAAGTAACGTCCTAGAGCAGGAGCTCTGACCCAAGGAGGGATGGTGGCCATGGTGCCGGTCGGTCCCCGTGTTCGTCCCACCGTGTTTTCCCCCGGGGTGGGTTTGGGGGCTGAATTTCTCGCATATTCCGGCACCGCTGGCACCAGCGCGTCACCCCCGGGAGCGCCATGCGCCTGCCCCAAACACTGCGCCCATTGATGCCGTGGGCCGGGGCGATGCCGGGGGGGGGGGGGCGTGTGTTTGTCTGATGAAGTGAGGTTCTCGCTGGGTATTTAATATTCCCCGTCATGCAGGCCTGTTTCTCCTTGAGCCCGCCTGTCAGTTAAGCCCGGGGATGTTTATTTTAACGGCCACTTGTGGTCAAGGCTGGTGCCAGTTGTACGGCATCGGTTACGCAGATTTAACACTGGGGACTCGGCCCCCGGCTCCCAGAGCACGGAAAGCAGCCAGGGCCGCCCAGGCCTAATGTGAAACAACTGAACTCTTCCAGCAGCCCCTGCTCCAGCTTTAACCCTTGCTGAGCTGCCTCCACAGCACCAGCTCACCCAGCAGCCGCAGACCTTGTCCCCATGTCTGTCCCTCCCAGCCTTGTCCTCTGTCCTGCTCCCTGATCCCCCCCAGCAGCAGAGAGTCCTGCTGGGGTGATGATCTGAAAGCTGCAAGAAGAAACAGAAAATGCATTTGGTTGCTTAACAAAGCATTTTTTTTTGGGGGGGGGGGGGGTGGGATAGAGAGGGTTTTAATTCCTCTTATGGATTTAGCATTGCCCCAAGGGCACTGCAAGCGTCTGCTGGGGGCGATGCCCGGGCTGAGTGCGGGATGCTCGGCACCCCTGCCTGGTGAAGCCAGCACCTCACCAGGTGATGCCCTGGCCACCAACATGTCCCCTGGAGCTACGCCCTGGTGACACAAAGCCAAGTCAGCTCACACCCTCCTCCTTACAACAGCACCCCCTTCCTCCCCAAACCTGAGCCTCGTGGAGAGCGAACACGCGTCGCAACGCTCCTGCCACTACGCAAGAGTCGGGAGGATGCTAAAATGTTAAATAAACTGTGGGCCCGCAGCAAAATTATGCATCCTTTTTTGATCGTCTGGACAGCCTCCAAGATGCTAATCAGCCCCAGATTAAGTCATCAAGCAAACTGATGAGCAATCACATTTTGTCAGTACAGCTGGACATCATTACCTGGAGCTGATCTTCCGCCGGAGAGGGACGGCGGCTTCTTGCCATGGATCAGACTGGGAGAAAGCGGGAGGAGTACAGAGGACCTGCGCTCAGCTGCTCTGGTCTCCACGACACCTCCAGCTCCATTTCTCCACCCTACCTGTGCTCATCAAAATTGCCTTTTACCCCCAAAGCCATGAGTGCCGTGCCGGTCCCAATCCATTGGCAAGAGCTCTCGGTCTCAAAGCAAGCATGTGTTGAAGCGTTTTGCAGAATTACTACACATGTCAAGATGGAGATAATTATTCTGTGGAGAAACATCAGCCTGTGGAAGTGCTTTAAATTACAGATATTGGTTAATAATTATGTGGGACAATAATTAATTGAAACCCGCTACTGGAGAAGTACAGAGGAAATCTAAGCATCGCAACGCTCAAATTCCAAGTTCATTTGTCAAGAATTTGTTAATGGGAACAGATTCAAGGCTCGCTCCCAATGTAACCCCACCGGGTCTGCAGAGCTCTAACGGATCAGAGATTTTCTCTAGGAGTTAAAACCTGCCCAGTAAATCATTTAAAACTGGAGGAGAAGCAGCCTAAGAGGGAAATACAAAATATGTCTGGAAGAATCAGTGCAAAATATTAATCCTGAATTTCTTGCCTTAAAAATAATGAAATGAAAAAAATACATGAATGCTGGCAATATTAATTAAGGGAAGGATTTCTTCATATATTTTAGTAGGGCTTAAATGGAAATAAATTAACCAGAGTTGCTATCAGGGAATTTACTCTTTTAACAGATCTTAAACATGGATAACACAGCATCACGTGTCTAAACGACTCTTTCCCTGTGTCTTTCTCATCTGTGTCAGTTTTTCCACACCCAATGCACCCCACGCTTTATTAGGCTGGACTGAGATAGGAGGGGGTTCAACTCCCCCAGCCCCCGGTGCCAGCGCACGTGTGGCTGCCCCGTGTCCTCCCTCAGTGACACATCCAGAGATTCTAAGCGATGATCTTCATAGAAAGACCTCGTTATTTGTAATGAACACACCATTTCTAATCCTTATGTTTTCTTGCCACTGCAGCTTCTGGAAGCAGATACAAAGTTATCTAGAAATACGAGCACATAAATCAAAACAAAGCCCTACAAAAACGACCAGCTCCCTTCACATGTGCTTTTACTTAAACAAGAGATAAAGTTCTCCTATAGCCCAACAAATTTATTCCATTTTGCCATTAATCTTGTAAATAAAATGGTCATTTAGAGCACTTGCTGCAATGCCAGTATACTGATTTCTACAACAACCTGAGGATTGCCGAAATAAGAGGAAACATCCCCGTGCATCCCCAGCTTGTTGAGGTCACGTGTGAGCGGGGCTTGGACCAGGGGATGTCTGAGCTCTTGCCCAACCTCTACTGCTCTGCAAGACTGATAAAACTCATTTTAAGCCCAGCCTGGCTCCTCCTCTTGCTCTTGCCTGCTCTGAAGCCACACGTGTCTGGCAAAACCAGACAAATCCCACGTCCTGGGTCCAGAAGAGGTTTAGCTCTGCCAGGAGCTCCGAGATGATGGGTTGCCAGGGTGTCCAAAGGCACCCAGAGTCCATCCCGATGCACAGAGACGGGGGACGATGACATTTAAGTTAAAGAGAAGCTACAGCAGAAAAATTTTCTACAGCTTCTTTTTAGTTCATTCCTCTAAAAAAATATTAAAAAAATAAAAAAGAGAAGAAACTATCCATTTCAGAGCAAGGTGATGGAGATGAAACCAGAACGCAAGCTCAGATGCTCCACAGTAAAACGCTGGGAATACGAAGGCAAAGCTGCATTGTGTTAAAACTCAAGACTAATTTAAAGTCTTGTTCCTTAAGTGCAAAAGCTGGAATGGCGCCCAAACGAATGGAGGAGGGAAAAAATAATAACCAGACCAATTGTATATTTCTCCTAGAAATTCCGTGGCAGAACGTACCTCGCGACTCGCACTCGCCGGCTCCAATTTCAATAAATCAACACGGCGCAGGGTAACAGTAGCACAAGTCTTTCTCTCTTTCCATAATACACCCAGGTAAAATCACCGTGGAGCAAAGAACAAAATGCTCATTCTTTCTGGTGCTTGGCAAGGGGACAAATTACTTTCTGCACCTCTCTGTGTTGAAGGACTAGTTATTAAATACAGTCTAAGCTGCCTTTCCAGCTGTACTTAAATCAAGGACAAAATAAAGCAAATACGACTGTCCACAAGAAATTGGGAGAGCAAAAGAGCAATGGTAGGATGAGGCCACCCCCACACACGTCTCTGCCTACCCAAGTATTTAAATAACTCAGATTTTCAATGTAAAGTCACATGGAGCCGCTGCCCATCACTGCCCAGCCCTGTACCATGGCCCACAGCTTTTGCCAATAAGTTTACAGATTATTCCAACCGCCTGAGCCCAGTCCTGAGCATCCCGCTGCCAAGAAAGAGCAAACAAGAAGGTGCGAGTGAGCTCAGAGCTGTCCCGTTTGCTCATCTCAAATCTGTTTGCACAAAAAAACATAAAAACCCAAAAAACAACAACGGTATTTTTGTTTGGATAGGGGTTTGTCCATGTCTGGGCCTCAGTTATGCTGAACGCTGTGGAAATACCGAGGAAGTGAGAGATCAGAGCAGAAAGGCTAAAAAGGCACGGCAGAACTTCAGGGAGGAAAAGAGGACAAAAAACAAAGTGACGTGGCTAAAATGCTTATTGAATCAGCGCTATATTTAATCAACACTATATCAAATCAACGCCATGGGCCAGGACAGAAGAGGGGTCTCCGCAGCCCTCGGTCCCCTCGCCCACATCACCTCCCCTGTAATGACATTTCGTGCCACTTCTGCTGCAAATCGCTTGACATTTCCTTTTGAATCCCTCTCCTCTGCCAGGACTCTGTTACGGGACGGCACCGGGAGGGAAGAGCCAGGGTTTGTACCCAGTCTTGTCTTTTCTGAGTGCCAAGAAGGGGATAGCTGCTGGGAGCAGAAAACATCTATGGAGATTTTTAAAACATCACATTTCATTTCCCCCACCCCCCAAATCTCAATTTTCAGTATGTCTCTTAGCACATGGGCTTTTAGAAAGAACAAAAATACTCCTTATCTAGCAAAACATGGTTTATTACATTCACAACCAGAGTGTGCAAGCGGTCAGTGGATCCAACCCCCTGAAACCACCCCGGAAACCTCTCCTGAAAGCCACGTACCAGTAGAACCAGTAGAAGATGCCCCCTGACCGGTGACCCCGTGTATACAGACACCCAGCAGGGAAAAGCAAAGACTTTAGGATCAGATTCTGCCATACAAAGAGCAGTTAAATGAAATGAAGCCACAGGTTCATCCTTACGGAGGGCAAGAGAAAAGCAGAGTGCCACGCATAGTAATTTGGATTTTCCATTACATTCTTCAGCATTTCTGCACAGAGGCAAACTTTCCCTGAATAACCCCTCAACTATTTGTTGTTATTAAATTACATCTTTAGCTTGCCACATGAAACACCTTTGAGACTTTGTGCCTTCCATAAAATATTTAAAAAGCAAGCTTCTCGCCCACACAAGCAGCTCAGTGCATTTAAAGTATGCACCAACCCCAAAAGAAAAGAGTTGCTAGAACTGTATTAGTTATTAACACGTTTTCCAAGTCAATGCACTAATTAAAATAAAATTTACAAATAAGTAAGCCAGGAAGTACAACTCTTTAAGCACTTGCCATTAAAATATCTACAGCTCACCACAGACAGCAATTTCCTCCTATATTTAAGGGAAAAAAATAGTTATGAACTGCTAAGCATTGCTTCACGTAAAGCTGGTACCCACTGTTCATAATCTCTCATTCCCAGGGATCAGGGACGAAAAACATGGTCAACTTCAGAAAACACCAGAGGAAATACTACAGAAAAACATGGATGGGGATCATTTTAATCAGACTTATAAAATGGGACCACTCCAGTTCAATAATGACGACACCATCATCATCCTTTAGATGCACCCAGGCCGTGACGGCACCTGAGCTGATGCCACCCCAGCCCCTGTCCCCCCAGAATCCCTCCCTTTCCACACTGAATCATTCCTTCTATTTCCTCACCTTGCTGCCACTGTATCTATCAAAACTACTCAAATAATCTGCTCTGTATAAACATTACTATGGTTGATCTTACAGAACTTAATGATTTGAAGGCAATCCCTTGTGAATAAAGAAATAAACCAGAATTTTCCAGTTAAAAAGTAATAAAAAACCAACTCAATAGTCTTATCTCAGAGCAGAAGTTCTCAATATGTAGCTGGCATGATACTCATTTCTGATGTTCCCACTCAAGGACGCAGTCGATGTGTGAACACGCAATTCAGCTGAGGGAGAACCAGCTCTGGTCCATGGCAGCAGCTTCTGTGCACACGCACACGCAGCTACAAAGCACAAGCCCCACAGTTGATATTCACATGGACAAATATGTATTTACAATCAGACTAAGCATCTCCACAGGGTCTTAACCCCATGGACCAAAGTACAGGAGTGTCCTGCAGTCGCGCACACATTTGCTCACATCTTTTTGGAAAGCTGCATCTCTCCCAGATGCCACAATGGGCACCTGGAACAGGCAGAGCAATGGCTCAGTCTTGCATTTGTTAAAAAGCACTAATGGCTACAGTAATTCTACTCCAACAGTACATCTTGACTTAAAAAGGACTGAACTCCAAAAAACATGATTCCAACACCCCGTTCACCTGCAGCCCATCTAAACGTCCAACTGGTCCCTAAAGCAATGGAACAGGGAGGTGGGAAGAAAACGCTGTGCATAGAAGTACTGCTTCATAATCCTGTATTTCACAGGGCAAAAAGAAAAATCACCGCTGTCCTTAGATGGAGGAGGCCAGCAGCTTTGAAGGCAAATAAATTTGTCATTCTTCCCCATGAGGACAGAGAGCCCAGCAAGCACAGGGGTACAAATAATGATCCTCCTTGGAGACAGCGGATCTTCAGCAGCCCGGGATACTGGTACCTGGAGAAATACCAGAGAGACCTGTGAAGCTTCAGGAGAATGGAAGTTAAATCACTGCGAAGGGAACTCAAAGTCAGTCTGGTTTTAAAATTCAGGTTCATATGAATTTGTTTTCAGTGCTTGGACTGCAGCAAACACTTCAAAGAGTTGCATTAAAAACTCCCTATCCTCCTCACATAAGCTTTGACAGGAAAAGCAAAGAGCAGCTAACTTTCCAACCTAATTTTAAGACTTGGATGAATTAATAAACATGGATATACAAGCCCAGGAGAGGGGAGGAGCAGGGGCAATCAGCGCTTGATGAACTCCTTTCCCAGGCTCAAAGCAGCTAACAAGAATGCGAAAATTTGGCTTTTGTTCTTATTCTGGTTATTTTTAAAGGGGATTCTTAGATTATTAGGGACTTCTTTGTGCAGAGGGTGCCAATAGGTGCCGGTTTGCAGCCCGCAGAGTGGGAGCCTCTGGCAGGGACCCGGTGTTGGAAGGAGCTGGATCCCTCCCCTCCTCCTGCCCTGGAACGGCTTTAATGAGGAGCGGAGTTCCCGGTGGATATGGAAAAACCAACCCCGGCGGCTGCTGCTGGGAGGAAAACGGACTCCTGGAAAAAAATGAAATAAAATAGAATAAAATCCAGCGGCTGTAAGGAGATGCGAGTGGTGAAGTACAGAGGAGGAGCTTTGTACCAGCATGTGCCATCTCCTCATCTGCAACCACATCGGTACAATTTCTGTGATGGGATACAACCAAGTCGCTGTATTCTGTGATTTTATGTGCTGCTGGAAACTGTTACTTAACCCTGTGACTGTTCACGGCACCCACCGGGGACCAGCTTGCTGGTAACAACACTTCTTCCTCAAAATTGAGCGCTTTAAAATTAACTTGCTGCTCCAATAAACAGCCCATTCGTAGTACCAAAATGGAAAAGACTCCCGAGGTGGGAGAGAATTCAGAAGCGTCCTGTGTTTCCTGGCACTTTCTGAATCCACAATTTCATATTTGCCTGAGGACAGTCATGGCTGTTTACTGCCTTGGTGGCAAATGTGTCACACCTGGAGCAGGAGAGAAGGTTTGGGGAGATAACGAAATCCACAAGTCACCAACAGAAGTACCTGGTTGTGGGCTCGGCTGCCTGGAGATATCCCAAATGTCTTCTGACCCAAAAGAGTCTCGTACTCGATTGCCAGGGGTCCATGGGAGACGACAATAATCGTGCTGCTCAGTGTCAGAAAGGACAGAGCCAGAACCTGCAAACCATGGCACGAGGGAAACCAGGCTGGGGAGTGAGCCCTGGGTTGGGAAGGGGATGAAGAAATGGCATTTACCATCCTGAAGTCGTGGAGGTGGCAGCCTGGGGGCAGATACTCCAGCAGGAATAAAAGCGTCGGTGCAGACTCACTCCTGCTTTCAACCAGCAACCTGGTTACTACTCACCAGTCAAAGGGAAGAGGGGAAAAGCTGCCCAGAGACATGCTGGACCATAGGGTGTTTGCAACGAGGTGACAAAAATCCAACTGAAAGTGCAGGCAAACCCTCCTGCGAGGGTGTCTGGAATGTTCTGACAGCAGCAGCTGGGTGGTCTGGTTGAGAAATGGGAGATTAGGACAGTTGTTCTCAACAATACCGTGCTGGGTGCTGGGAGGAGAGGACCTGTGGCTCTGCAGCTTTGAGAACCCTCTGGTAGAGGACACCAAGATACACAGCCAGGCTCCAAGGACCTCCAAAGACCACAAAAATCCTAAGATCTTCATTCTGGCTGTACCAAAGAAGAAGAGTGATGGACACTCATGCCAGAAGAAGAGAAGGAACAGGAAGGGTGGGGAACCCAACTGGAAAAGCTCTGGCCCATCTGGAAGAGCAGGCCCTCTCCTAAGAAGCACTCCTATATTTTAAGCCTGGCTGCAGGGGGATGAGGAAGCTGTAAGAGGTTCCTGTTGGGTCTGAGCAAAGTCTGTATGACACGGTTGAGCGGGATAACACAAGAGGGGCACCATGAGCTGGGTGGGAGCGATGGGAAGCACGGGAGGTGGTCTGGTCCAAGCCAAGGGGAGCAGGAGGTCACCTGGTCCTGGCAGTCAGGATGGGATTCACAGGTGAGCCGACGTGGTGGAATGGGTTGGGGGATCAGACCCAGCTCCAGCAGAAGGAACCAAAGACCAAGAAAGCATAAGGTTTCCCAAAGCCAGCTGGATGGAGATCAGAGATGAGGTGGTCCAGTTCCTCTGGTGCAAATCTCCCACCTCATGAATGCGATCCAGGTCCTGCAGAGCTAACGAAGCAACAACTTTTTCCAAAAACAAGAGATGCCGAGGACGCCGGTGTAGAGGGCTGCTGGAGAGCAAGGCGAAGGTAACAGCTTGTGGAAAACAGCAGCTCGTCTGTAAGGTTTACTTTGTCCAACAGCAATATCTGAATTTCATCTCTCACGGCTTCTCCATAAAGAAATTACAGCAGCACAGTCCAAATACAAAAATCTGCCGAGCGGTCTGCGCACGGGCAGCTCAGAGACGGGGAGTCCCCGCAAGCACCAGGATTCTGCTCTCTCCATTTCAAAGGGGGTTTGACCTTTCCTTATCCTTCGTTTACGCTGCATATCTGCCAACCCTCACCCCAGGGCAGGATAACTGCTGCTTAAATAGAAAACAGTAACTGCGGAACAGGAGGACGATCTATTGAAAGAAATTCACAATAACTGTGATATAAGTGTAGGACCACAAATGAAACTTTCCTAGATGTTCATAAGAACAAAAAACAACACAATTAAATTCTAAGTACATCATGCTAATGTACTGATATATCTACGCTTTATTATTATTATTAAAGCAATATGAATCTATCAGCTTATTATGGCGGAAATATTAGCTTATTACAGAGGAAAAGGCAAGACATTGGTGGAAACAACTGTTCCATATGGTTCTGGGGACCTGGTAGGTTTTGGGGACCCACTGGGGCTGGGGGAGCCAGTGGGGTTTGGAGAGCTGGTGGGTTTTGGGGCCCTGTGGGGTTTAAACCTCCCCCCCCCCCCCAACCCCCCCACCACACTGAGACAGAAGTTCAAGATTGCAATCGCACCCCTTGGCATAAAATTAATTTAGAGTGAAGTTACACAACTGAAGGAAGGGTCCAGTTCTGGGTGATGGTGTCAGGTGGGTTTCAGACATTCGTGTTTCAAGGGGGGCTGAGCTGCACCTCTCGACACGTCAGACGAGGAGAACTCAAGCAGAGACACCCCCACATCTGAGCGTCCTCCGGGACGGTCAGTGGGGAGGACAGCGCACAACATGTGGGATCTACTGGCTCGTATTAGACTTCAAAATATCAGACAACTATTGTACGTGACACCATACCAAAACCCATTTTTCTAATATCCCTGGTGTAACATTGTTACCCATAAATTCCAGACAGAAAACATCACATTGGAGTTAACTTTGAATCCTAAAAGTGATTTTTTTTTTTTCTTTTTCATGTTTTATAAAAACTTCCTGCTAGGTTTCCCTCGGGGAATTTTTCGGATTCACTAGGAACTTGCAAGAAGAGAGAATTACACGTGGCTCATGCCCACGAACAAAATACAAACCAGTGCGCAAGCAGCAATAATTCCCTTACTTGCAAACTCCCAGTTGCCAGGGAAAGGGTTAATTCTAGCAACATTGGAGCTTTATTGTGTGCGCAGCCAGAATTAGCTTACGCTACAAAATGAAACACCGTGAAACCTGTCCTGCATTAAGATTAGTGGAACTACATAATAATTTATGAACTGGACTATGGTTTACACCACAGACAAACAATCGCGAGGCAGGAGGTCTGAGGAAGCCGAAGGTTAAAGGTGATTGCATATTACCTGAACTTCCCTTCAATAACTCAACACATGACTATTAGCCTGGTTTATCTGGCTCTATTAAGAAGAGCCGATGAAAACTTTTAATCTGCTTCCAAATGGCTTGGGGCACTGGGTAGATATGAGCTTGTTTTGGTGGGAGCACTTCAAATAAAACAGAAAGCGGGGAGCCCCGTTCCCCAGCCCTCGTTAGGAGCTCAGGAGCATCGTCCTCATAGCGGATCCTCGCTAAGGGTGATGCTGAGGGTGATGCAGCCCCGCCTGCACCTCTGCCCCCTGTACCCAAAATCCAGATCAAACCAAGCAAAACTCAGCATTTGGCACCAGGAGCCTTTCTGTTCCGGGAACATTCCACAGCTGTAATTGCACTGTGGGTTTATGATGCTTATAAATGCTCCTGCAAGTGGTTTCGCTCCATATGTCACCTGCCCTGTCGCTGGACACCTCTGATCACACACCACATCCCAAGATGCCCTCGGGAAGATGCTCCTGGAAGAAAACCTCAACTGTAAATTACCACCAACTTACTACAAGTGAGAAATTACCTTGTACTCTCAATCAGGATCGTAGAATCGTAGAACAGTTTGGGTTGGAAGGGCCATTCAATGGTCATCTAGTCCAACTAGGATGCCCAACTTGTGCATGCCCCACGATGCCCTGACACTCGGGCAGCGTAGCCAGCTCTGTTCTGAGTTCCGCTTGCCATAAGGAACCCCAAAAGCTGCCTCTGCACCCCCCATCCTGCTCCACTCCTGCAAACTGAGCATCCCCTGCTGCCCCCCGTCCCTTCTCCACCGCTCTCGGGACACGGGAAACCAGCACCAAACGTTGAGCAAATTCAACACACTTTGCCCCAAAATAGCATGACTTCAGCTGACAATAAAGAATGACCCTACAGTCCAGCCAACAAAGTTTCTGAAAATAATCCTTTCATGTGTTTTATCTGATGGCAGCTGTAAGCATTTCAAAGCACCAGCATTAGCAGAGGGGTTTCCCCCCCACACTCCTTTTCAGTTTGGCAATACTACAATTAAACAAAAGCTTTCATTTATTGAGTAAAAGCTGTATTACATGGCTACTGCTTTATTTTGCGTATTTGTTTTACTATAGGGCCTATGGGGCTGAAACAAAGACGAGACGCTGCCCTAAAGAGTTTACACTTTGCTTAGTCTTAATTAAGGTATAAGCTCCCCATAGCTCCAGCCACGGCAACTGCTGTTTCTCACACAGCAACTCATCCAAAAGGCAGTGGAGTCACTAAAAGAGTCTCATACACTCTGCAGGTTGAAAGTCGTGGTCTGGAGACCTGGACATCGCTGGTCCCAGGACACACCGGTGGCAGCAGCCCCAGGAGGGACCCAGGTTGGGAAGGACCCCGGTGCTGCAGGCGTCCCTCGCTGTGTCAGCAATGGGACCCCTGAGACACGTGGGACCCCACAGCAGAACTAATTGCAATTAATTCCCCAGCTCAAACGCACCGTGCTTCCAAAATTGTCTCCATACAGCACCACCGCAACCACCTTGGGGCTTCCCCCGCTATGGGACAGCTGGGAAAGGGAGATTTTTTGCAAAATCAAGTGGGGTGGGAAGACTCAGGCAGGTGTGTATGAGCAGGAGCCTGTTTTGTTACCCCTGCAAAGCCAAGTTTGCAGACTCATGAGATGTTTCAGGTGATCTTTCAAGCAGGCAGCATTGCACTGGAGATCAGAGACGAGGAATGATCTGGAGAACCTGACTGAGTGGTGAGCATCACCCAGGGAGGAGGGAAAAAGGTCTCACAAACTCCCCATAACTCAAGCTTCATGTGGTGAACCACCAACCTGACAGCCTTGTCCAACCCACAAGCTGTCTACACTTCTCATTTCTTCAGAAGCCCAGCAATGCCAACCTCACCCATTGAATTCCGCACATTTCAAACCGCACTCGCTGCATCTCTCCACCGTGCCACATCTCCCCGCTCCAGGCCATCGCTTTTCAACAAACAAGGATGGAATTAACCCAATGCATCACCATGCCCTGTAGCTCCAGCTACTTTTTGTGCAGTGTGTGTATTAAAAGAAAATAAACAGAATTAAATTGCAAATCCAAGAAACAGATTATTTATTTGCACTGCAAGCAGAGTCAGAGGTGTCTGCTGCCTTAAAGCCTCTAAAAACTGAAGCAACTGTTTAAGAAGAACAAATTTGGGATGTTTAAGTAACTCCTAACAGAAATAAACAGTGGGGGTGGAAAGCAGCGTGAAAATATTGAGAGATATTGAGCAATCACCAAACTCTGTCAAATCAACCATAACAAATGAAAGGCCTTCCAGATAGTGCCTGCATGTTCTCAGGGTTGCTTGGGCTACACTTCAGCCTGGCAGATTATTTACCTTTCCAGCCAAATCCATCATCCCGCTGACATTCCCAGCAAACACAAACAAGGAAACTCGCCTTTGTTGCTGAGTTTTAGGGAGAGCAATAACAAACCTGGCTTGCTGGCTTGGTGCCGAGGGAGACGGGAACGTCTGCGCTTCACCTGCTCCTCCAGCACCGGGAACCCCTCTGCATGGGACATTTGCTAAAACAGCTCCGGAAACGGGAATTAAGACACCAGGACGGAACAGTCTGTTAGCCTGGGGTCACACCTGACACAACACAGCCTTTCCTTGTCCCCAGGACAGTAAATACCCTTTGATCCTGGCACTGACCCCCCGGGACAGCACCTGCCCCAGCGAGCGGGGGAGATGCGGGCCGGGACCACCAGCAAACCCTGCGAGCTCTCCAGTTCCCAGGAGCGTTTCTGGGACAGGATAGCACAGACATGGCAGAAACAGCAGGAGAAGGAGTGAATTTCTCCATCCCGCTTTGCTTGGGGCAGCTGAGCACATCCCTCTGCCCCATCCCAGGCACTAACGTCACCTTCCCGTTCAAACTGCGGGACACTAACTAAATTTGGATTAAGCCATGCTACTAGTTAGCACAAGGCTGGTAATAACTTTATTTGCTTGGTTTCCAGCCAAGGAAGATGAGGACAAGGGGCTCAGCTGTCTGCAGCCCCAGGGGACACACATCTCGGATGACCACAGCTTGGGGGTCCCTGGTCCCCCCCATGCCCATCGCCGTCACCACCAGCCTCTCAGTGACCACAGAAGGGAAGGAAACAAGGGAAATGGCCAGAGCACCCCATATTTCTAAGGGTGCAGACCACAGACTGTCTAAAATACAAACCTTGGTGCACAAAACAGACATAAGCCCGAGGGACAGGTGTATTTTTAATTTAATAACTAGCCTCGCAGGTATAAACAAGGTGGAAGAGGTAAGGGAAGTCTTCAGCGGCTTTTCCTTACAAACAAGTCTGCAAGGCTCAAAACATTCCCCCATCCTGCGTTGCTGGTAAAATATTATTTATATTTCCTTGTGTGTGAGTGAGGGTTGGGGGAGCAGGGGGCAGAGCACTGATTTTCCACCAGCCCCACAGGGGATCTCCCGCAGGACAGACGTCTGCAGCACGGACACACGCACACCAAATGCTGACCCCAAAACCACCCACCTTCAAATAATATGAGAACAAGCTATTGGCTTCAAAGGGAGAAATACCCAGCGCCCACCAAGGATCCTGCTAATTTGGGAGGGAGGTGCCTGGGTACAGCAACAACAGGAGCCCTAACAGAGGTTAATTGCCAGGACTTTTGGGCCACCTTTACTTGTTCCATGTGGAAAAATCAGTTAAAGTGACTCAAAGGGTTGAGAATCGCCTGAGATCTCTCCTGATGATGCAAAAAAATCCAGGTTTCCTCTTCCTTTTGAGCAAGAGACCAATCACACTCCCTCATCCTTCAGCTGTGTGACAAAAGTATGAAAACCTTCAGCGGTGAAAATAAAGATTTCCTATTCTAAACCACAGGCTATCTAAGGTGTAAGGGAGATGTGAGCACAGCAATGCAGGCACAAACTCCTCTGCCTGCTCCCCATGGGTCTGACCTTCGTCTTGTGCTAAAATAAGCCAGTGGCATTACTGTGACACGTACAGACTACTGGGTATACTCTTAATTTCACCTGTCCATCTGTCTCTGCTTGTCTCTCTACTCCTAATTGACTCCGTACCTGCACAGCACTGGGTGCAACCACATCCAAACTCCTCGCCGGGGCTCCGCAGCACTTTTCTACAATAGGAATCTCAAGAAACAACATCTCCCCGCCACAGATCTGAAACCCTCGCCCGCAAAGCCCTGGGACTGCCCGGGGTTTGCTCCTGCGGCTGAGCCAGGCTCAGTGGAGTTTGCTGCGGCTTTCAGCTGCAGCCAAGAAAGAAAATCCACATCACAGCACCCGAGGATGGAAAGAGAGAAAGGAGGAAAGGCAAGTTACGGATTTCACACCTGGAATATGTTTAGGAAATGTAGTTAAAACAACTCTTGATCCCCGTTACTAAAGTGATACAGTAGTTTGAAAATCTTGCCTCTCTCGCTCCACGCTCTTCTCCTGCAGCAATTTTTCAAGGCAAAGCAGCGAATGCAGCGCGAGTGTGGTCTGGGAGGGCTAAGAAAGATGGGGACAGACTTTTAGCAGGGCCTGTTGTGATAGGACAAGGGGTGATGGCTTTAAACTAAAGGAGGAAGATTCGGGCCAGACACGAGGAAGAAATTGTTGCCCCTGAGGGTGGTGAGAGCCTGGCCCAGGTTGCCCAGAGAGGTGGTGGATGAACCATCCCTGGAGACATCCCAGGCCAGGCTGGACGGGGCTCTGAGCAACCTGAGCTGGTGAAGATGTCCCTGCTCATGGCAGGGGGGCACTGGGGGAGCTGGGAAGGTCCCTTCAACCCAAACTGTTCTGTGACTCCATGATAAAGCCCTTGGGACGTATCCTGCCCAGGCGCTGGCCCAGAGGCAGCTCCGGCAAAGCCGCCTCAGCCCTTCGCTCCCATCTGTGCAGAAAAGCCCTTGCTGGGCTGGGAAAGTGGGGACGAGGCAGCTGCAGCACAGGGAAAACCACACAGCGAGGAAACAGGGTGGATGGCAAGAAATAAAAAGAGAACAAGGAAAGAGAGAAACAACGGCTCAGAACTGCTGCAAAGAAAGCCAAGAGAGGAGGGAAACATTTAAGCGTGGGGCTGTGAATCGAAAACAGTGAGATTTGTAAATAAAAAGGATACGGAGAAAGACACATTTTACTAGTTGGAAGTTTTTTCTCTTAGCTTTGCATGGATATAGTTAAAAAATGCGAGGAAAACAGTGGCAGAGCGACCCCACACAGCAAGACGAGGGCGCAAGAGTTAAAGCGTCAGAGAACTGAGCAGCGGGTACCAGGCACAGGGACAAGGAGACGGGGAAACGGGCGCCTGGTGACCAGAGGAGAAAGGATCCCATTTTCCTTCCAACACCCCTAAAAATAGAAACCAAAGTGCAAGCGAAGGGCTGCAGAAAGTCACTCTCACACAACTCCAGTGAATTTCGTAGCATCGCTGCTATTTATACTGATGGACGAAGAGAATGAGCTGGGAGGGTTGTGGAAAGCAGAATCCACTTCAAATTAATAAAGAAATAAATGGAAAAAATAAAGCAAAACCTCTACCCTCCCTGTAAACTTTACAGACGGAAACAGGAACCCAAAGTTGACCAATTCGTGTTACATTCTGGGGTTTTAAATCCTTCAGGACATAAACCCAGCCCCAGCTCCCTCCCTCTCTTTAAAGCCACATGTAATTCACAAGCAGGTAAGAAAATAAGAGGTCAATTAGAGCTACTGTAACTGCACAATTGTTTAGACATAATTGTCCAAATAAAATAAAGGGCTTAATTAGCAGTATCATCAAAATGAAAGGCATGTTTGAATAAACATGCTGGTGCTGCAGTCAAAAGCAATTAATGTTTCACTTGATAAGGGCAATCTCGGTTGGGTGCACATGTTTTTAATAAAGAAAATGTTTTTCCTACTTATAAGAATTAAAACCACTTTTTAAAACAAATTCTGCACAGACTGGTGCTGAAAACAATCAATATCCCGCATTCACCCCGAGAACCTTATCATCCCTCATAAGGGGATTTTAGACAGCACACGAACTGTCCTCCCATCCACTCCTATCCAACCTGAGGACTTAAAATAAGTATTTTTGCGTCCCACTTTAGTGAAATAAATAAAATGGGCACCGCAAGACCACACATGGCAGAGCCACGTCCCTTTCTGTGTCCCTAAACTCTTTAAACAGCAGTGGGGATGGAGTCTGTGCATCCTGGTTTTGTTCTCCTGGGTTTTTTTAACCTACTACATGTCAAGAACCAAAGGTAGCTCTTAGGTAAAATAAAAGCAATAATAAAATGAAATAAAAGTGTATTCCAGCTCAGCCACCCCCTCCACATGGACCGCCCAGGGTTAGGACAGAGTTCTTTAGAATAAACCAACACAGTAACAACATAAAACCAAAATAAATAACTGAGACAGACAAGTTCTTAAGTATCAACAAGCCCCATACTGATTCTATCTGCTTAAGTGAGAGAAGGAAGATACAGATCACAAACCACACAGATGTGTGGTGAAAATTAAACACGTTTTGCTGAATCCAGGAACTAGAGCTGTGAAACCGCTCGGTGTCAGATAAAACAGAACAGCCAAATTCAGTAATTTCTCACCCATTAATGGATTCAGCCATCAAAAAGTTTCAGGAGACAGACTACGCTGGGCTCCTTATTGAAGTCTGAGAGCCAAAAGCATGATTTCCTGATCCTACATGTTAATGAAAAATGAGTGGAATTTATGGCTACTTTAGGCTTTAATTAAAGCAGGGTCTCGGAGCTCTTCATTCTGCTCTTTGCACAGGGGACTGGCACGACATGGGAAAGTAGGGCCAGCTCCAAGCTCACCCCACAACCTCCACGAGCCAGAAACAACCCCTTAGCACTCGTGCCAAACTGAAAAAAACAGGACTACAAGTTCAAGACATATAGGGAAAGCCAAGGTATGGATGACGTGCCTTTCCCTGCCCGCAGCAGCCTGTCCCCAGCCCAGTAGGTCCCATCTCAGGTTCACCCACCACCCCGCTCTGCCCAGGGCAGTGGTGGAGTCACCGTCCCTGGAGGGGTTTAAACAACGAGATGAGGTTCTCAGGGACACGGGTCGTGCCAGGGTTGGGTTAACGGTTGGACTCGATCTCAAAGGCCTTTTCCAACCAAAGCGATTCTGTGATCAGAGGTACGCGCCTGTACGTGAAATCTCTCCCATCCCCGTTGCTTCTTTTTTGCTCCTGTTGAAGAAACTTCAGCATCAAAACTGCAGCGACGCAAGCAGCAAAATCAAAATGTCCACCTGTCATCCCCAAGATAATATTGTTTGCAGCTCAGCTCTTAGAATTTAAAATCTCCAGTAATGAAGGAAACTGCTGGGAAAGCCTTCAAGAATTCCCTAACCAGTGTGTTACTGAATCCTTCTCCGCAGAAGCGCATTAGAACGGGTCACTCTGCAAACCAGGAGCTGTGTATTATATTAAATAATGTCGCTATTAGGCAGAAACAGAATCAAACATCAAGGAAAACTTCCAGAAAGTAGCAGATTTAAAGCAGGAGCCGACCCTCAGCGCTGCAAGGGGAAAAGACAAGCTGGTAAATCACTGTAAAAATCCTTTTTGCAGCACTGATGGAGACAGCTGGCAACACCAGAGAGCATCAATATGAAAGAGAATTTAAAAGAGCACATTTCCCAATGTAGTCATATATTTACTAAAAAGAAACAATTTGCTTCAATTCATAAATTGTGAGGATATCCTTTATGCCTCTTTTATACAAGGGAAGAGGCCTGTGACCAAATACTGTATAGATGTCAGAAAGGGATGAGTGACCTCCCTGCTTTTCAAAGCCACGGGCACAAGTGAACCTTTTCACCTAAAGTTTGCAGAAGTAATGAAATTTAGCTGTCCTTGGGACGTTACAACCAACAAATGCCACAGTGCTAACATTTTACCGGTCCTGCAAACACCGAACAGACCTTCAAAACAGGTGGCTTGTCCTTCTAACAGTGTCAGCCTCTCTTGCTTCTGATAATGCGTATGAATCTGAACTCCCATTCCACCGCCAGCACAAGAACACTGCAGTGTTTCACAAGGCAAACACTTCTCCAGTGCTGTTTACATTTGAATTTACCAGTCCTATGCAATAAAAATATCACCTGGCCCATGGTTGCATAGGTGCAGCTGAGCAGTTCAACCTCAATGCACACCCAGCGCGCCTGAACAAAAGGAAAAAGCAGCTCCTTTCTGAAGTCAAATGGCAAAACGCCCGTTTTGTGTCGAATGCCAATGCAAAATACTTGCTGATTCCTCCAGCGGTTTATTAGCAGTGATGAAGTCCCCCGAGGTCTCTCCAAATTCGTTTTACTGCTACCAGGCTCAGTCCAGCAGAAAACAATAGGGATCCTGCAGCTCGGGGGACACAGCGAGATGAGTAACAGGAAGGTGAATAAGAACGGTGCTCACAACAGGCTCGGAAAAAACAATTCTAATTACACAATCCCCTCCTCGAAAAGTCGTATTTTTGCCTAATGTGAAGCGACTGTGGAAAACTCTTGTGACCACGAACAAACACAAGTGCTGAGCAGTGTGCAGGCCTGGAGCCACTGGACGATGAGCTGCTGGGCTGCCCCCATCTGCTCGCCCCCGGCTTTGCTGGGAAGGAAAAGTCATCACCACACCAACAAGAACTCAGGACTTTGATTTACAGCTCCCGACGCTCACTCATCCCGTTTCCCCTCTCTTAAAAGGTACTTCTGTGCTGTCACCGGTTTGTATCGCAACAGAAATTGGTCACCTAGAATATAACATTTAGACCAGTGAGTTGTAACTGAAAATATTTCATTTAAGAGATGGTAAATAAACCAGCCAAGATCATTCCTGAGGAACAGATGGTCAAGGAGCCCAACCTGGAGCTCTCGAGTGCTGCATGTCTCCCATCTCACCTCTTGCACGTGAAGGACAATGGGGCTCCCAAAGCCAATTCCTCAGGTTGCTGGAACCAACCTCAGGAGGCCCACGGTGACGGAGCAACCTGGTGTGTTGGGAGCATCAGATCAAACTGAAACACCATTTCAAATCAAGGACACTCCTTTGATGCCACGACAGATGACTGGGAACTATTCTCTCCCAACATGTATTGCAAACCCTTGTTCAACATCCTCCAAGGATAAATCGATGAGACAGCACCACCACGCCTCATTACCAAACAGCAACATCTCTGCTGGGGACAGACCAAGCACGAGCCCCAAATTACCAACAGCACCCTCAGACAGCAAAGTTTTCACTTCGGATGCAAAAACATAAAGGTAACCAGACAGGCATCAAAAAGCATTTTGGGCCATTTAGTAGCCCAAAATCTTTCACTGAGAACTACGACCATCTTGTTTGCTTTCGGAAAAGGGGTCGTGCCGTGATGAAGAAACCATCAGTGTGGGTTGCTTGAACGTTACAAAGCTTTCAATTGAGGTCTGGCTTTTATTTAAACTGCAAAGCTCAGGGGATTCTCCAGGACCACAGAAAATTATTTTGAGAAAGTATATTGAAGTCACGCTGCTGGAAAAGCAGGGCAGCGTATTCCGGGCCAGAGCCCAGATTTCAACCCGCGCAGACGGGAGCGGAGCCACGATCCAGCAGCGCATGTCGGTGTTGGCCAACGACTTCGCTAGGGCTCTCGAGGTGTTCGCTCCGGTTTTATGGGTAACTTCACGGCACTGACATCGCTCGCTCTTTTAACGGGGCTCTTTCCAAAGCAATTACTCATTTCTAAGGGCTGTAGTGTTTTACACCGTGTGTTTTGGTGCGGTAGCCAGCAGAGCCCACTCCTGGCAGGCGCCGGCTCATGTTGAGCAGGAAAGCTCCCAAGATTCGGTCCGGGGGGCTCCGGTGAGGGTCTGTCCGCATCCCCAGGGATCTGTGAGCTCCAGGGTAACTCCCATCACTGCTTAACTTCTAGTTCTCCCACTGCATGTTTTCAAATTGGGACACAATCTTTACTTTCATTTTTTCTTACTGCGCGCTATTGCATGCCTCTTCATACAACTAAATCCTCACTAAATTCTTTCAGATCAGAGGCATGGGTCTGCACCACTCAACAACAGACTTCCCTGAAACGTACGGAGGAAAAAATGGCAAAAATCCAAGTATGAAACATTTTGCCAGAAATAAATGGGAGCAATCTATACCTGATGACGTTGGGTTTCAGCCATATCTATTAATACTAATGGGAGCTGCACAATATAGTGTTAGTAGGGGCAGATTAAGGAAGGACTTGCATAGTTGTGACACAAAAATGATCTTCTGAGATGGGTTCGATGACGCTCCAAACAGGTTGAGCACTCTCTGCATTTGATATCCTGCAAACAACCCAAAATCTGTGCGTTCCCACCGTGTGAGCCACGTCCCACCTTCCCTTCCCGCAGCGACCGCAGGGACAGGTTTGAAAAGGTTTCATCCCTACAGAGCAATAACACATACAAACTCACTTAGTTAATACACTTTGGATGGGCGTTGCCACTTGCTGGAAACCGAAAGAAAGAATATAAGGATAAAAATATATAAATCATCCTGCAAGTTGATTTAATTCTGGTTGTGACCAGGGCAGTTCATGTCAGTTTATGAATTCCCCCTGTTTCGGTCGATCCATCCGCACATGCTGCTCCGGCTGCTAATCAGGTCAGCACTCCCTCCTCTCTCTTCCCCTCCGCCCAAAATTGCATTTGAAACACAAATAATAATAATAAAACATAATAAAAATGTCACTAGACAAAGCAAATAAACCATAGCTACAAAACTGCTTGCCGATATTTTGTACCAACTCCTATAAAATTAACTTTTACAACTTTTACTGGCAACTTCAACCTTGGTCGAAATTATTCTCTGATTAGCGTGCCCATATATCTCAGGGCAGCCAGTGACCCTCATCCAATTACGTTAAGAAACAGTTTGCACACATTGAGGCCTCACAATTAAAACTGGGATAACATACGCCCCACTCCCAGGGCACAAATGTCTCCCCTATGATTTCTGATGTATGATTTGGAACGTGGTAGAAAAGATTTGCTCTTTTTAATCCACCCACTAAAATCAATCATGCACAAACTTTAACAGTCAGGGAGGGTGTCGTGAGGGGGTTTTTAAAAAAATAAATAAAAAGCACAACACAAAAACAAATAAAAAAACTCAGCATGCACATTGCTGGCTTTAATTTCCTTGAGTAAACAGTGCGTCGCAGCCGTGTTGTTGAGGGCTGGGGAAGAGGACGCATACCTGAAATTTAGGCTCATTACTGCTCTATGAAATATGTCTCCAATGTCAGCCCTGGCTTGGCTGGCTCTTGGATTTAAACGTGAATTACTCCAGTTACTCTATCAAAAGTGTCAGTACACAAGCGGTCGTGGAGTTTAATTAGCCTGCTCTGCTCGCCACAACATTGCATTGAACAGTAAAATGAGATTATGCTCATGCTGAGCAGATTTAGCTTAAACAGCCCCCGAAGTATTAAAAGGGTAGCAGGGTGAGGACTGATTGTACGTTTACAACTGGAACAGATTATAGTCAGGTTCCCAGATTGCACTGGTGGGTTGGCTGTGGTGGAACGGGGTTTTCACTGGATTTACCCCTCGTTAAGGTTACCTGCATTTACCCCTCGTTAAGGTTACCTGCATTTACCCCTCGTTAAGGTTACCTGCATTCACCCAGCAGTGGCTGGAGGAGTCCTGGGGCAGCAGAGAACGTTTTGGAGACTAAATACCTATAGGAAAGCAGTTTCCTGCTCCTAAAGGATGCTCGGCTGTGAGGAATCTCTGCTTGGCTCAATGCCATCCCTTACGGAGAATGGAGACAACCTGGGCACGTGTGCCCGCAAAACAACGTTGCCGTATTTATTTATATATTACGTTGGTCTAATTCCTGTCTTGGAGCGACCGGTGGCAGCTTGGTGGAACAGCTGGTGGACTAGTTTTCATGACACACTTCCCATCCTGATTTATTACAGGGCTGATGGACACATTCCTCACCCGCCAGCGGCTCCGCTCCTCAGCTGCGGATCCCCATGGAAAAGGGGGTGTCGGGTGGGAAAAACCTCGTGCACACACCGCGAGGGCAGAACCCAATCCTTAGGAAGCACAAATTACATGTAAAGCCTAGAAGGGTTGATGATCAATTATTTAAAATTATAATTTAAATGTGTGAATTGTAATAGAGATTATATAATTATGTAAAATACAATTGTATGTTCACGGTTAACAGCTCTTGTCTGTAGACCTGAATTTGCTGTGTAAAGGTCACTGGGAAAATAAATAGACCGAGCAGAATAAAGGCAGAAAACCCCAACACTAGAGAAAACCAGACTTGCTCCTGCCAGTTTGCTTGAAAGCCAGAGCTCAGTCAACAGACAAAGAGCAAAAAACAGTGTAGATCATCACAAAATAAAAGGATGGAGCTGCCTGCAAAAAGCAACATTAGAGAGAAACCAGCAAGCCCCAAATGAAGAGGCACAGCAGAGGAGCACAAGCAGCACGTCACCGAAAATGTGCCAGTCCCAGGGGTCAGACTGGAGAGAGGAGCCGGCGAAGGACCAGACGCATCGACCAGGCTGGGAATGCACAGCATCAGCTCTCGTGTTAAAAATCAAACAGGAGGGATAACGCTGCGGCTGCTGTGGATTTGAGAGGCATTAAAGGGGAATGTGAGGGAGCTGAGGAGGAAGCAACGCTGAAAAGAGATGTTAGTAAATCACCCCGTCCAAAGAAATTGAAAGGGCAGGCAAGGAAAGGGGAAGAGAAGTGTGAAAATAAGAGAAGGAGGAAAAGGCCCTGTGATGCCCTCAGGTATTTCATGTGCAGATCCTGCCCGGGCAGCCTGCGGCCGTGATGCACAAAGGCTCCTTCTTCCGAGGACAGACAAAGCCATGCAGAACATTCACCATAGCTAATTAATTTAGGACCCTCAATTACAAGTAGGATCTTGTGACACTGCTTTATTTGCTGCCTTTCCCCCCCACTCCTAGTAAACAAAAAGCAGATAAGAAGCGTGACACTTTTAATGGCTTTACAATGGTTTTCCTGCCAGTGCCACATGCCTTGGGGACCAGCGTGAGTGTCCCATGCGGAAACCCTTGTCCCTACCTTTGAGAGTCCCTGTATCCACCGCTTGCCCCCAATCGAATCATCACTTGCTACCCTAGAACATCTTCTAGAAAAGCCCTAGAAATAGAATTACTTCAAATATCAAAAGGCAGACAATCTCCTACTTTGTTTTAAAATGAGACTTGCTTTCTCAGTCTTTGCATTCAAGCAGGAGATGCCCAGTGGTACTGGACAAAATCCAGAGGAATAAACAATGCCGTGGGTTTTTTTTAAAGTGCAAAGGGAAAATGCTGTTGTTTATACGCCGCGATATGGACAGATTTACGCACTAACAGCTGCATTAAAATAATACAGCTCTGGCACAATCTCATGAAAAGTGACGCAATTCAGAGTTGTCTGCAAACGTGTCGATGGGGAGTTGGGGACCTTCACACAAGTCAGACTCACCCAAGGCAAACGCTACAAAATATTCACCACCTTTGGGGTGAAGCCCTTTGGGACAAACCCAAACCGCTCCCCCCTTCTCCCCCTGCAAATCAGAAGAAATGCGGCCATTCTCGCAGACACCCGCGCCCATAAAAGCAGCCCCTCCGCATGTGCAGTTAACCACATGTCTACGGGGAATAATGTGATCATTCTTCCACCCACCTCAACCCTCCTACGAGATAGCCCAGGGCACTATCCCGCCACAGAAACTGCACCATTTCAGTTGAAAGGAACAAAGGACATTCTTTGAGAGAGCAGACTGGAAATAAGCATTTGAAGCCAAGAGTTTTACCCCACGGTGTTAATACCAAGGGGGGTAACTCCATGGAGCAGCACATCATAAAGACCACGATCAACCATATCATAAAGACCACAATCAACCATATCATAAAGACCACAATCAACCATATTTGCCAATACAGAGCATGTTCATGGTCTGAGGTGGCTCTAACAAATTAACTTGTGCAGTTTGGGAGCTACCCCAGGCACCCTGTTGTCTGTCCCCAGTTCCATGCTGGGATCCAAAAATCAAGGGACAAGGGGACAGTTTGCCTGCACCTCACTGTGCTCAGGTCCCTGCAGATACTCCTCAAACACAGAGGACAGCGGTACAAGCTACTTTTGCCATTCACACGTAAATCAGTTTGAGATTTCCACCTCGCGCCTCATGCTCAATCCATAAATCCATGCCAAGCAGAAGACAAATGTGAAGCCTCCAAAGAGCAAAAGTACCCAGCTTTCCATAAACCCTTGGTTTAGCACAACAAAACAAGCTGGTGGAGGCCTTACCTTCTCAAAAAGGAAGGGTTTGGGCTGCTCCAGGACTATGGGGGAGCACCAGATGGGTCTCCTGGAGACAATCGAAACCTGTGGCTCAACAACACGTGAAGCAGCCAGATCTCTGGACACACACCATGGCCAGATCCAAGAGGTACCTCCTGGGAACATCTGCAGAATGTTCCAACAGTACCAGCTTCCTTCCCAAATGTCTCTCTGGGGATGCAGATCTCCTGCACGCAGCCAATAGTGCCAAAAGCCACAAGAGCTGTGCTGCCAGGAGCTGGAGCTCCGGAGCCCGGTCTCCTACAGATCTGCCCCTCTGCATCCTCCTCTCCCACCACATCCCAATTCAGTATTGCAGACCCACCACATCTCCCATGATATGGTACCTCAGGGTTCCCCAGGTTTCAGCTGTGCTCACACCACCATCTAAACCCTCTCCCCCTTCCACCTGCATGCCAGGTTTTCCTTCTCCAGCAACATCAATCCTATTTTGTTTCTATCATGCATTAAATAACCCTGCGCTGGTGGGCGCTTTTATGCACAAACATCCGTAAGCCTCCTATCTTGAACTGTCAAAACTCTCCCACATGGAAGTGTTTACTGCACCGAGCCCCACAGACATTAATGAAATTCCTGTCATTAGTAAAGTTGAAGGACCGCATCCCCACTGCAGAGTAGATTAGATACTCATCTAATAACCACAAGATTAAGCGCTGCATCGGTGGCTCTAAATTATTTTCTTTCGATAAAGATAGGTCTGGGATCCTTACTGAACAAACAGATACCTCTGCAGGCCTAACCCAGCATTTTGAAAGATCAGTGACTCCTGACATCTTGGTTGAGTCTGGCTTTCTGACCAAAGGCTGCTTTCAATGAAAAATTAAAAAGAAGGAATTTTTCGTGCCATGCAACTCAACGTAAAGCACATTCTTGAACAAACTTCAAAGTTTGAACCAGCCACTAAGCTTGGGCAGCTTGGGTACAGAGTAACTGAAATTTGGCAAAGCATCAGCTGTGCTGGGAACCCAAAATCCACGCTGTGGAATGCTGGGCCTCGGAGAGACGGTTCGCTCTTCAGAAGATGATAAAGTATTAAATTTCTGCTAAATCTCAAGCAATAAAATTAAATTCAAACTTTGAGGGAAGGGAATGAAAAGGCCGATGCATAATTGTTTCGTAAAATTTGTGTTTAATTTACTTGAGACGGGCCATTTTATAGTTTATCAAAAACAGCTGGCGTCATAGACATACATTCACAGTCCCGTAACATGGATACAATTTATCCCGGGACATCTGTAAGCAAAACAAGACAAAGCCCTCAATATCTTCTATAATAAATTTTTTTCAACAGGTAGAACCAAATCCTGCAGCAAGTTTTCGTAACAGACTACAACAAAAAAAGCAGTAATCCAAGAGTTGGGCTCTCTCAGAAGCCATAAAATGATTAAAACCCAACGCTAAATGGTGAGTTAATTACTACGCACTGAGATGAGACCGAGCTCTCCCGATCACCAGCACCCAGGACGCTTGGGATGAACGTGAACATCTGCATCTGCAAGGAATCCTTCCCAAAATGCTTTTAAGAGTGTGTTTTTGGCTAAAAATCAAATATTGCCATGGCACCCAGCTGTCACCTTTCTGGCACTCACACACACATCAGACACGGGTGATCTCCTGGTTCCACAACCAGCCCCATCTCCTGGTTTTGCCGGTGCTCACTCTTTCCTAAGCCATTTTACCAACTCTGCTGAAATCCAAAGCTGGCAATTTTAAAATGTTTAAGCTCTGTTCACCCATCTGGCTTCAGACAGAGCCTTTCTCTCCCTGCACCCCCAGCGACCACACAGGCCACTGATGGCTGCTGGTCTGTGGCCATCATGTGGGTGACCTTCCAGAATGACTTGCCGGATCTCGGTCTTTGAGTCCAGGCAGAGCCCCCTCAAAACCCATGAAAATCCATGTTTAAACTGGGCAAAACCAGGTGCAGAGTAAGGACGTAGGCCTGGGGTTGTCTAAGAGGAGCAGGAGGAGATCTAGTAAGCCAGCTCCCATTGCGTGGTATCAGGTGCTGAAATCTCCGCACCCTCGGCAATGCGTGCCCAGCTCTGCTCTACCTGTTCTTCGGGATCAAAAGCAGCGGTTTTGTTAACGGCAGGAGAAACAAACTTCAAATCATCATTTCAACCACTGTTCCAGGGTAAAAATCACTGCCTAGCTTTTTTGTGGTCTTCAATCCTACACTCCAGCATCAGCATCTGATAGCAGAGGAGAGATTATACAATTTTACAGCTGCTTTACCTCTAAATACAACTTCTGGAAGAAAAGACTGAGGGAGTAACTGGGCCATTCATCCCACGGGGACCCTAAACCCAGCTCTGGTGGACGCAAATGTTATACCCATAAAACCAGCATGTTGTGGAGCCTCCTTAAACCAAACATGAAAACAC
Organism: Patagioenas fasciata; assembly: GCF_037038585.1. NCBI lineage: Eukaryota > Metazoa > Chordata > Aves > Columbiformes > Columbidae > Patagioenas > Patagioenas fasciata. The sequence continues at coordinate 12,141,898 of NC_092534.1, forward strand.
CTATTAAGGGTCCACAGGGGTTCATTTTTCCCAGTGTGAAAAGTCCTGTGAGAGCGGTCAGGACTCGCTACTGTGCAGGGGTTTGTGTGCACCAGAGCCACGGGAACACGGACACGGAATGTGCTTGCAGTGGGTTCCAAAACGGAGGAGGACCACAAGTCTGCATGAAAAGACACCATGGTTATGGCTATATAGCGATTTTACGATGCTAAAGCAACCCTTATGCAGGGCTTCCTGGCCACTGAGATGTAGGAACAGGCTCTATCTGCTTGTGGTCATTGCAGAGGACACGATCAAAGAGCAGCAAAAGGCGCGGGACCACCTAGGACAACTCAGGGGAAGGCAAAACCTTATGTTCCCCATGAACATTTGGTTAAATAACCGATACTAACAACAAAACAAAGCGATTTCACCCAGTTTTGGCCATCACCTTCAGCCAAGGCATTTGACCAGCACCTCAGTGGCACTAAAAAAGCCCAAATGGGGTAGAAATATGTGACCCCAGGGAAGTGGAGGAGCCGGTGCAGGCTCTGGATGAAGGCAGAGCCGTTTGCAGGCACCAATCCAGCCCCGGGGCAGCACCGACCCGCTGCCCCCTCACACGGCAGGACCGGCATCCAGCGCCCCAAAGCACAACGGGTTTGCCACAGGGTCCCTATAGCAAACACCAGCACACCCTGCGCTTGAACCACCTCATGTATTCCTATTCCCGGTATTTAAGGGGTTGTTTGTGTTCTGTTTTATCGCGATGTTCTCATTGCTTGTCAACCCCCTAAACTTGAAATACATCCTCAAAATTCCATCTCGCATCCTCACCGTCTGCAGCATCACCTCCCGACTTATAACCGTGCTCGTTGGAACAGACAGCCCTTTGTTCTTCCACAGAGGAGAGCGTGTAACCTATCCTAACCTAAAGGGAACTATTTCTTTAGCGTACAGTGTAAATTGAACTAAAGTGCCAGAGAAACAGTCAGAAATTCCTGAGCGCTCTCCTAAAAACTCACAGCCAAAACGGCTCCTGTATAGGTCACATATAAGATTTCGCAGAAGAGGAAACATTAGAAATCTAGGAGAAGTCAGTAACATCTTAACTAGCAAATTAAACCCATACCACGCTTGATGTAGAGGCAACCCCGCTAAAAGCCCAAAGAAAATGCTCTCAGAGGGAGACGGGCTGAAAGGTCTCAAGCCTGGCACGAGCTCCTTTGAGATTTGCTTGGAGGCAAAGCACATAAAATGAAACCCGGATTCATCCTTGTCTGACAAAATAGGAGACGGTGCCGAGCAAGAAATAAATAGCGGTGCTTCAGCCTCTCCCTCGTGCACCTTGAGTTCCCACTCCTGACCCTCTGTGTTGGGTGATTCTTGGGTTATTCAGCTAAAAAGAAGAGCAAGACCCAATAATTCATATGGGTACAGATACAAAGACAGTAAACAGGACAAACCTACGGATAAAATCCTCAAAAGCACCCAAGCTGTCTTTAGAAGATCTTTAACATCAGAAGTAAAAAACCACCCAAACAAAAAACCACAAACAACAAAAAAACCCGCAAAATAAAAAACAACACCAAACCCCCATACTGATCTCTTACAGACTTCTGACTGCCCCTTTTCCTTTTACCTACAGCTGTACCACAAATAAGCAAACGTATCGACTACAAATCTCAAAAGTACTTTCTAGTTGGGAAAGCTGGGTATTTAAAGCCCGTAACGCACCACACGTGGCTTTCACTGCCGTGCAGCATCGTGCTCCATCATCCCCGGAACTCCCCTCCACCCTCGCCCATCGGCTTGATAAACTCATTATGGTAACGAGGAAAGTGATGGGTTTGATGTTAATCATACTGCCGAGACTTACAGGAGTAATAAAACAATAGAAAGCAAATCTCCAATATTTAAGCCGCTAACCAGGCATGTTCGTTAACTGCTGCTGGCCTTTACATCCCCCCAAGGTAATCAGCTAACGCTCGGTTGCTGGTAGCACAGTCGGGTCACGTGCATTGCTGCTGCATATTTGGCATGAATAACTGCAAAAGGGAGTTATAAAAAGCACTGTTAGATCCTGCTCGTGGTTAGGAAAATGTACAGCAGGAGCAGCCTGATGAAAATTGTACACAAACATACACAGAGGAATACTGATGATCAAACGTTTTGCAGAAGTGAAACGCATTAATGGAGAAAACCTGCTTTTAAAAGGCATGTTTCTGGTTGCATTTCTTACGAAACTTCGGAAGGAAATTCTCAATGATGACAAATTCACAGACCATGGTGAAATGCAGACTGGTGGCTTAAGGAATTAAAGGATTGCTGTTTTAAAACTCAGTGTGTGCAGGTTTCTGGGACACAAAGGGATCAACCTGCTGGAAACACTCAGCACCTCTGACAAGCAGGATTTGGCCAAGACATGGTGAGTTCCCCAGGACCTCCCAACTGCCCTGCAAGGCTCCTGTGCGGGGACCGCTGGAAGGACAAAAACATGTTTGGTAGAAGAACATCAACTTCGGAGCCCCAAGAGCCAACCAGGGCACCTGGCGTGGAGAGGGGTCGGCTGCTGCCCATGGAGGTTTTTGGGGGTTGATCCTCCCCTGGGACCCTCAGTTTTTCTTTGACAATCTCTGTAGGACCTTCCCAAGCATCCTCTGGTGGATCAAAGTTGGGACAAGAAGTGCTGGAAGAAGCCGTTTCCCTAAGGCCAGCACACAAGACCAGGGGGGAGGAATTCAGAGACGCACCCTCGTGCAAACTTTGATCTCGGCAAGTTACAAAAGCAAGTTGCCCTCTATCTAAGAAAACCCAAGTTCCATTAGGAAAGTCAGGTTTGACCGGCTTTGAGAAAACTACCCTTTGATAACTACACGCTACATTATCCTTTCACTTCTTTTGGCAGAGAAAAGAGGTTACTGCGGTTTTCTTTGGCTCCTGCTCTCTCCTGTCAATCCCTTGTGCACTCAGATAGTTCAGGTTCAATGTTCAAAAGCAGGAACAGGCTGGGAAACGTCCATCAGCTCTGTTTACCAACAGAACCGGTGAGCAAGGGCAAAGGGAGCTGGGGAATCATGGTCAGAGACCTCAGGATGTGACTGCACTATCTCTTCATGGGGCT